>NC_092082.1:84158186-85408186 GCF_043229965.1 Drosophila suzukii
TGCTAGTCATGCTTACTATAACAATAGAAAACAATTATTTCTTTTATTTAATTTCCGTTGCAGTAAACATTTAAGTAGATGCTAGGTGTCATTTGCAAATTAAAATATTCTTTGCTTTATATTGATAAGTATGCTTTGATTAGTTATTAGATTTAAATTTTGAATTACCAGCGATCAAGTGGTAATTATACTGTTGATAAGATAACACCCCCCGGGGTATTTCATACAGAATCGAAAAGATTCAACTGAAAAAGCTTAAAACTGCTTTTGAAAGCTCACTTGGCAAACCTTTAAAACGAGTGAATACCCAATCGGTTTTAGTATAACCAGATCGCAGAGTGTTCCGAAAAGTTGTAAGTTCCGAGACCGCGAAACAAACATGACAGATAAAACAGGTACAGAAGAATTCAATGCCGACGAGCTGGAGGCTCCGGCCTGGTTGAACGCCCAGTTCATTGGTGACGTTCTGAGCAGCTATGAAAAGTGCCCGGAACTAAGAGTAACAGCTCTACAAATCACCCCCGCAAGTGCCCAGGGAGATCACTATGCCAGCGTTATGTTCCGAACTACTGCCGAGTATACCACCTCGAAGGGAAAGTTCAGTAAGCCCCTTATCATCAAGACGATGCCCGAGCAGGAAGGTCACAAGAAGGATATGCTGGCCGAGTCACATTTGTTCTCCACGGAGATTGGAGCCTACACCAAGGCTCTTCCGGAGTTTGAGAGGATTCTCCGGGAGGCAGGAGATGATACAAAGCTATATGTGCCTTGCATCTACCACAGCTTGGAGCCTCGTCAGGTGATGATATTCGAGGATCTGGTGCCACAGGGATACTCTGTCATTCGAAACAGACCTATCAAAGAGGAGGAACTGAAAAAAGTCTTTTCCAAATTGGCCAAATGGCATGCTGCCAGCATGAAAGTTATGAATGAGCAACCAGAGCTCATGGAAGATTTTAAGTATGGTTTGGTTGAAATGCCCGCATTGATGTCGGATCCAATGGTCACAGGTGGCATGGCTAGCTTTGTGAAAATGCTAGATAAGATTCCCGAACTTACAAAGTACAAGCCGTTCTTTGAGAAAATAAGGGAGGATTACTTACAGCGAATGGCCGACGTGCTGCAGGAGTACCGAAAGAACTATCAATCCGATGGATACTACGTAATGTGTCACGGCGATTTCCATCTTCGAAATATGATGTTTAAGGACAACGGGGACGTCATGTTTGTGGATTTCCAAGTCTGTAATCTGTGCCCCATTACAATCGATCTGATTTATTCCGTCTACATGCTTATGGAGGCAGAGCAGCGATTGGATCTCGGGAAAGATTTAATTAACTACTACTTCTCCGTCCTGGAGGACACTTTGAAAAAATTGGACTACCAGGCCGAGATGCCCACACAATCGGGTCTCTGGAAACAAATTCATCGCCACAAGTACTATGGTAATTGCCTTATTTAACTTTCGGTTATCAAATACTTATTTTTTTTATTTGTATTTATTTTCACAGATATCTTCCTCATTTCCACTTTTCTTCCAATGATGTTGCCCATTAAAGCAAATAAGGTGAAAATGAACGATATAATTCTGGACCCAATAACAAGAGATAAGTGCTACACATTCGACTTTTATGTTGATGAAATCAAGAGGCTCCTTCCCAAGTACGAAGAATTGGGATACTTTAAAGATCTATGAATGTAGACAGAAATGTTGCTTTCAGTTGCAGCTTTTAAAAGTGTATTATCGCTTTTATAGATTTAAATTTCCGGCTCACCAATAAGTTAATATTAGGTGCTCTCTAGAAGTACTTTTAATAAAATTTTAAAACAACTGGTAATAGTTTATTTGTTTGTCAGAAAAGCTTGTGTCTGGAAAAATGAAAGCTTACTCTATTTGGAAGCCCGAATACTTTTGATCGAATGTAACGTAATCTGTCTGTCAGCTTCTCTCTCCAATTCATTTACTTAAATATCCAAGAATCCGGACAGTTCGAACTCTTTGATAGTGCGCTGAAGGAAAGCTCGGTACTTGGGGTTCTCGACATTTTCGCGGCGGAAACGATCGCCGCTTTCGGTGCGCGAGTTTAGATCCTCGAGGTTCTCGAAACCGGCTCCTTCCCGGAAAATCAGGGGGGTCAAGCAAGTGGCACCGATGACACCTGAAAGATTAGATCATTAGAATTTCGTTATTCAGATGGGGTAAAGTTAACAGACCCATTAGACTGGTGTTGATCAACTCGATGTGGATTTCCTTAAGAGTGGGAATGTGTCCTTTGTAATTTAGCTTCTCCAGGGTCTGCTGTAGGGTTCTTTGGTATTCCCGAACGATATACTTGAAATGAACCTTTCGAACATTCTCGTTTAAAGAGCCGTAGAGGAAGTAGTTGAGATCAATGGTTGGGGATCCCACGTAGGCCAACTGGAAGTCCAACTGGAAATAGAAGATTAAAATATATATTAATATTCTTTTTAAATAATACCTATTATACAATGACCTACCGTGACCACATCATCGGGTTCCTTGGTCCCGTTGTTAATGTGGAACAAAAGATTGTTGATCCACAGATCGGTGAGGTTGAAAACGCGGAACTCCTTGCCGGTGGACTCAAACATGGTCAGCGCCCTCTGCAGGACATTCTCGGCCAGCTTGAACATCTTCTCCGTGATCTCCTCGTAGCCCTTCCAGTGGGCCACCTCCTCGGCTACGCAGCGGATGTTTACGGGGAAGAAGGTGAGAAAGTCACGACGGTCGGGATTCCGGGAGATGGGCGCCTCGTCGAAGAATTCCAGCACCTCGGGGTTCTCCTGGGCGATGAGGGCGCTGCAGGCGTGCAACTTGGCGACCTTCTCAATGGTGGGCAATACGTAATCCAGGTTCAGTAGACGACCCCGCTCGAAATTCTCGAAGCCGGACAGCTGCATGTCCTCCAGGATAAGGAAGGGTTCCGGCGATTCCGTGGTGTAGTAACATGTGGGAGCAATTTTCGTTTGATCTCCGATGGATTGGAGAAGTGTCTGGACTCGTGGGAGCACCTCTTTGTAGGCCAGAATCTCGCGCTTGAAGAGCTTACTTCTTTGGGCCACCGCACCCGTTTGTCCCTTGGGATGATCTTTCACAATCACCGAGAACTTGCTCTTCGGCGCCGAACCCCTTTGAAGATTGAAGCTGGCCCGGTGCATTTCACTGGCAAATCCAGCTGCCTGGTCGCCAACTTGGGCACTTTTCACCAGCAACTCCGTGACCGCCAGCTGCTCCTCCTTGAAATGCTCCTTCAGTACATCCTGTAGGAATTCAGCGGTAAGCCATTCCGGTGCCTGGTAGTTCTTGCTGCCGGTTCCCATTGTAACTTATTTATTTTTTTGTTTTTTCAAGTCACCTGACTGCACCGAATAGAAAAAAAGCCGAGAGCAGAGCAGCTGAGCAGCAACTTAATTTGGGGGCTATCGAATCGAGAATGTGGGGCGAAACATGTGACAGCTGGGAGAATGACAGAGCTTCCATAAAGCTCTCTCTGTTTTTAGCTTTACGATGGCTTATCAGCTGATTTGGGTATATATAATATGTAAAATGTACATATGGGAACCACCAAGCACATAGCTCAGAAACCAGTTTGCGGATAAGTGTGGATCGAATCTTGTGGATACTGTTTACTGATAAGAAAGGTCAGTGCTACCATTTCTATATAAAAGAAGGGTAAAATATCAAATGGAAGAATGCATTACAGAACCAATGTATAACTAAATTTATTTAGTTTTATTTTATTTTAATGTTCTGTGGGCTTTGGTTATTATTATCGACCTATTACTGTTTTATTCAACAGAGATAAACAAAACGTGAACTGAGTACTGGCACCTGTTGCGATAAGCTTCCACGAGTTGCTCTGCGTTTAATATATTTGATCTAATTATTATCGATCGAAAATAGCTCTAAGTAATTATTTCTTTAAATATAAAAATAAATGCTTAAATCTTTTTAAATCGATCTTTGTAATAAAGCTACAGTTAATGTGCCTTTTTTTAATTAGGGTATGGAGATATGACACAAAATCCCTAAGATAACAAAATAAAAAATTCTTTATTTAAAAATATTAGTTCGACTTTGTCGCAGTTAAACAATAGATAAAACCGTCCGGTCTTTCAGTTCCACACAGGTTTTAATTCGGAAAAAAGTGCATAAAAGAATGGGACAGGGCTATTAGGAATAAGTACATAAGTGACTAGCATTACTTTAAAAGTCTAATATGCCACGCCTATAAAGAAAGGGGAATATGCTGAGGGCAGCACGGATGTATAGGGGATTTGTGTAGACCTTAGACCGGAAGCGATCCCCTTCCTCTCCCGGCTGCGTAAGCTTCACCAAGCTGGCCTCCGTGTCCACGGGTAATAGGATAAACACCAAATGGGTGAATGTGTTAAAGTAACCTGAGGGAAAGGACAAATTATAGATAGTGCCCTCTAAGCAGTTATCGGAACTCACCCCAAAATCCATACTTTATCATGTTCATATGCAGCTCCCTTAGCATCGGCACTCTTTCGCTATATTTAAGGATCTTCAGACACCGCACTAGGTGGGTATGGTATATCCTGATAAAGCAGTCGAAGTTTTGTATCCGTATACTATGCCGGGCCGAGCAAATGATGAGTTCCCACAGGTCCTGAGCCGGACTGCCCCATTTGCACAGTTGGAAATCCACGAAACGAATTTGGTTGATATCACCAGATTGGGTATAGCTTAGCATAATGTTGCTGGACCACAAATCGCCGTGATTAAGAACCTTAAACTCAAGCGGATTGTTGTTGAAACAGCGGGCGTAGGATTGCACAAATTGGTCAGCAGTGGGCTATAAACAAAATCATTATTATTAATTCCACTATGAACATTTAGAAACTTATTACACTTACTATGCGACTCACGTACTCCTCATGATCGGCCAAACCCCAACTGGCCATTGCTGTCTTAAAGCTCTGAAGCCTCGCCTGGTAAGACTTGGATCGGTTGTAGTTGGCGGGTAGATAAATTCTCTGAAAGTCATCGGGAAAAGGTCCTTTACGTTGACGCCAAACTGCACTTGCCGCGTGAAATTCAGCTAATTTTTCCAGCACACGTTGCATATGGACCATATCGAAACCCTTGAGGCGATTGATATTGCGGTATTTTTTCGTTTGCAGATCTTCCTGCACCAGGCAGATCCGCCCTTTTATATCTTCCGCCCAGTGACATTTTGGTGCGAATTTTACACTCAGTCCAGCCTCCTCATAGAGAAGTTCGAAATTCGGTATGATAGTTTCGTACATCATCTTCTCCTTGGGAAATATATTCAGGGTATTCACAAAGCCACCATTCCCCTGGGCATCGTCCAGCATGGTCTTCACTATGTACGATTTTTGTTGTGAGAATCCATCTATCAAAAAATGGGAAAATTGATTTGTAAAAATTTTAAAATTCGAATTATTTCATGTTTTTAAATTTGCACCCGTGCGTATGAGTGATAAAAACTGAACTTACGAGTATATCAAAGCATTTTTATATGGTAACGTAGCAAGTTTATTTAATGTGTAGTATAGATATCCACACCTTCTCTCTCACCTTTCATCTCGATGTCGATGACGATGCGCATCAGCAGCGAGGTGTAGGTCTCTCCGGGCGGTGTGGCCGGAATAATCGAGAGGTTCAGGATGCGCCGGAACTCGCGAAATTCCCTCTTAAGCAGTCGCTTGAAGTAGGCCTCGTTGACCCAATCCGGAATCCGGACATCGCTGGATTTGCAGAACTTGGTGCTGTTATCGGGCATTTCGCTGGAATTCCGCCAGAGTGAGCTCACTGTGGCGATCGTATTAGATCGTATCGGATCGGATCGAAACGGTTATGCGTTGTTCCCGGTCCAAAGTGTGCGGCGCAACTGTTTTGCCTCGACTTTCCTTATCGAGAATGTATTTCTTGTTTGAGCGACGCGATGTTATTTTTGTTCTACTGCACGCACAGCAACAAAAACAACCGCATTACGACGAGGTGGGTGAGGTGCGCACTTATCAACGCCCCGAAAGCAATGCCAACTGCCCGTCCAACTGGTTCGTCAACAGCTGGGACACTGATCATGGCGTCTGGGCCAAAGACTCTCCCCGTGGGGCAGTGGGTGATAATTGGTGGGGTAGAGCTTTCGCCCGCACGGTTCCCGATATGGTCAAGCAGGGCACCAGGCGCCGGTCTTATCAACAGTGGCAGTATTGTGATGAGAATACCTGATAACCTAAAGTTCGGAGAGGGGAAACACTCTTGAAATCATTTACACTAGTAGTGCAAAGAAATTTATGTTTTAAAACTTTTTGAGATATTTCATTTTAAGAACGGTAACTAAGAATAATGATTCTCCACTACTATATTTATTTTTGTACCTACAAAGAATTTTTACATATTTCTTAAGGCGTACCTTGTTCTACTTGGCGCTATCATTCTATAGCTTTTATCAGTTTGTTGATGGAGATACGGTGAGTGCGTGATAAGCAGACAGACACATTTTTATTATCTCTGAATGTGACAAAAAAAATTTAAATTAATTTAGTTTAAAAAATATTTTTGAGTATATGCCCAGATGAAAATCTATTTCAAGGTCTCCCGGTTTCAATTGCAATGCAGTCGCGACATTCGCCATGTAAATC
This sequence comes from Drosophila suzukii, assembly GCF_043229965.1. Classification (NCBI taxonomy): domain Eukaryota; kingdom Metazoa; phylum Arthropoda; class Insecta; order Diptera; family Drosophilidae; genus Drosophila; species Drosophila suzukii. The sequence goes on from NC_092082.1 coordinate 84,164,844, forward strand.
TTGAAAAAACCAGAATCAATATTCTCACACAATTTATTTAATAGAGTCGAGTGCAAGCTGCAGTGGAAGATGAATGAACTTGCGATCAGTCAAAGTCTTCGAAATTAAAGAGACCGCGGTTGCAGCAAAAGGGATAAAACTCTCTGATGACTTCCACAAAGGCAGGATTTGTGTAGGATCGTTTTCGAAGCTTCCTGCCCTCCTCATCCTTGGAATTAATGGTATGCAGGTTACTTTCCTTACAAGGGGGCAGCAAATGGCCAGGTAAGTGATTTAACACGGAAAAGAAAGCTAAGGAAATATGAAAAGTTTGTGAAATGTTTAAGTAAATTATATATATGCAGAGTCTCTACCACAGAATGTGTTATTTTTCTTATAGATGGCAGATTGAAGCTCCCTCAACTGGGGAAGAGGCTTTTTGTACTTTAGCACTCTTAAGCATTCGATGAGATATTCCCAGTAGATTCTCACAAAATTATCGAATTCCCTATAGCGCGAATCCTTTTCGGCGGAAAGGGTTATCATCATTAGCAGATCCTGAGCCGGACTTGCCCATTTGCAGACCTGAAAGTCCAGTAAAACGGCATCACTAAGAGCACCATTTCCATCGTACTTGTATAGCATATTGGTGGCAGAAAAGTCGCCATGAGTGAGGACATTGAAATCTTGGGGATCTACATTGAGGGATTCCAAACAGAGTTTGCCATACTGCTCTGTAGTGGGCTGTAATTAAATATATGAGATGTCTTGTCAAGGCTATGAAGTGAAATCCTTACGAAGTTCTTAAGGTAACATTCATCCATTCCCCAAGTTTTCATGGCTTCCTTGTACTCCGGAGCCTTTGTTTCAAACCCAATCAGGCTAAACTGAAGGCTGTCCTTCTTGGCGAATCCATGATAAAAGTCAGTGTGGTAGGGCCCATGGCGATCTTTGTAGATCACACTGGCGGCATGCAGCTCAGCCAACTTCTGAAGAGACAGTCGCATATGCTCCATATCCACCCCCTTGGTTTGATCCTTACCCTTATAGTTCTGGGCTGAAAGATCTTCAAAGATGAAGTAGAGATTTCCCTCGATCTCTCCGATTTCCAAGCACTTTGGTATCAGCTGCACAGGATGCCCAGCCTCACGATAGATTTCCTCAAACTCGGGTAAATAAGTGGAGTACATCTGCTGCTCCTTGTGGAAGTACCGCATCTCATTCACTCTCTGGCCGCCCTTATCTAAACTCAGGGTGGTCTTGACCACATACGACTTTCTTTTTTGAGTTCCGTCTAAAGATAAGAGATTTTCACGTTGTTCCTAATTATATAATCCAGAACACCTCACCCTTCATTTCTAAATCCAAGTAAACACGCAACATGACCGATGTAAAATTGCATCCTGGCGGAACAGCGGCCACTGGAGTAAACTGGAGAATCTTACTATAATCAGGCTCATCCTTTGCGAGCAAGAACTCAAACTTCGCCCTGTTTAACCATTCAGGTATAATCAGACTCTCGTTGGGGTTCTCGATCTTCTCGGAGCGCGACATGATTTCAACTGATTCCAAATTTAAGTCTTATGCCATTATGTTAAGTTTATCACAAAGAGATAATATCTCTGGAGATTATTCTCTGTCAAACAGATAGTTTTTATGATGGTTGGATGAATCAGCAGAAATACAATTATAAACATAATTAAGACTATTATTTTAGATTATTGCAGCCTTGAGGTAACTGAAACTTAAACCTTTTTTATCTAAAGTAACCATCAACTTACTCGAGTCAAAGTCATACTGATAAGGTGCACACTTTTTTGACACTCCAAACTTGTTATCGTCATACTTATCTATCATTTATTGCAAGTTCACAAATCAAACATCATAGTCTTCAAAGTTTAAAATTCCGCGGTTATACAGGAAGGGATATAGCTCCTTCATAACATTTCCAAAGGCGGGATTGGAAAGCATACGCAATCTGAGACTTTCTCCTTCCTCTGTGTCAGCGGTCATATTGTGAAAACTGCTGTCCTTATCGGAGGGAAATAGAATTATGGGCAGGTGATTCATAATGCTGAAGAAAGCTGCAGGGGAATAATTTGATTGAGTGATTTAAAAAATGCATTTCTAATATAGATCTTACGGTAAAATGAATAGTGCTTGTTGTTCATAGAGCTTTGAAGATCGCGTAGTTTTGGCAAGGGCTTTTTCAGTTTCAAAACCTTTAGGCACTCGATGAGGCGCTCCCAGTAGATTCGCACGAAGTGATCAAACTCCTTGATAAGCAAATCCTTTTCGGGGGAGAGGGTGAGGAAGAAGAGCAGGTCCACCGCAGGACTGGCCCACGTGGTAAGCTGGAAGTCGATTAGTATGAGCTGATCGAGACTTCCGTCGGGCAAATAATTGCTCATCAGATTGCTAGACCAGAAGTCACCGTGATTGAGTACATGGAATTCCGTGGGATCCGCCTCCAAAGTACTCAGGCATTGAGCCCAATACTGATCTTCATTGGGCTAATTAAAAATAAGGAGATATTATTACCGCGATTCCTCTTTCAATTATATTCAACTTACAAAGTCCTTGACGTATTTCTCTGCGTCTTTCATGCCCCACATAAGCATTGCCTTCTTGTAGGCCTTCTCCTTCCGCTTGAACCCATCAATATGGAATTTCTTTACATCCCGCTTCACGAATCCCTCATTGAATTCACTGGGATAGGGACCATGCAGCTCCTCGTACACCGCACTGGCCGCGTGATACTCGGCCAACTTGTGCAGGGATTTTGTCATGTGCTCCATATCCAGTCCCTTGGTACGATCCATGTTCTTGAATCGCTGGACACACAGGTCCTCGAAGATGAAGTGGATGTCTCCATCCCGCTCCTCAGTGTGCAGGCACTTGGGCGCCAATTTAAGGTCCCACCCGACATCCTTGTAGAGGGCCTCGAAGGCGGGAAGGTACGTTTTGTACATCTTAGCCTCCTTGGGGAAAAGTCCAAAATCGTTAATGTCACTGCCACCTTTCTCCTCGGGTAGCATCGTCTTGAAAATATATGTTTTGGTCTTGACGCTACCATCTGCAATATTAAATAAAATCGCATTTTTAAACATGTTCTTGAGATCTGAAATCTCTATAAAACGTTACCCCACAATTAGGCGTATCTTTATTTAAAGCTTATAAAACTGTATCAAGTACTGTAACTATTAACAACCACATATGAAGTCTTTATAGATCTTTATTATGATGATTATTGACATATGTTTACCACAAACTCACCTTTCATTTCAAGCTTAATATAGACCCTCAACATGGTCGAGGTGAAATTCTCCCCAGGCGGAATCGCCGCTACCACGGTGAATTTCAGTACTTTAACATGATCTGGTTCGTCCTTGGCCAGGACACCTTCGAAGTACTTTTCGTTGATCCAATCCGGAATGATCAGATGCTCATTGGGGTTTACGATTTCGTCGTTGTCGGACATTTTGCTATTTATTCTAGTGTATTTGGCTGGCACAACCTCTTCCGGCACCTGTTAGTTCGGGACTGAAAGTGTACACATTTCCAAAGCTGCTTTAATAGCAATTTTTGAGTTCTCTTATCGATAACTTATTTCATAATGTTGGGTAACACCAATAAGTTGCCTAAGTTTGTCTCTTTAATTATCAAACTATCTCTTCAATCTTGTCTAGCGGGACTTTATAACTATTTTCCCATTTTATAATTTTTTATCTGTTTTGACTTGTTTATTATTTTTAATGACTGCCTTGCTTGCTTATTTTAACGCTTATTTGACGTATTTTTACTCAGACATCATAATTATGGGTAGTTCTCAATGAAGATGAATTTCGTGTATTTACATTATTTTTGGTAAATTTTGGATTCATCTAGAACTTTTCTACGTTATCAGCTATATAGTTTTTTTTTTATTAAGAGCATTAAAAAATCGTCGTGTGCTCAATTGTGTTACTTAGGTTTGCTGGCCTTGACAGCCAATTGATAGCACACAAGCAAATTCAAGACTGATTAATGAATGTTTGTTTGTGATACACTATCAGCCTTATAAAGCCAATTTGATTGCGAGTCAGGGTAAAGAAAGAACGGTTTTGTTTTGATAGTTCACCATGAACTATTTAATCAGATATTTAGCAAGTGAGATAATTGACTTGTTTCTTCAACACAGATAGTACAAAAATTAATTGGTCACACGCATGCCTTGTATACATTTTAATCACCATTTTTTGTAGCTTACTCATTGTTGGTAGTTTAAATGGTTTGCGACAGCACTTATATTTGTTTGTTTTCTTATCTAAAAAAGCCAGTCATCGTGATGTTAAGATCTTATTTGGGACGTCATCAGCTAAAAGTTGTCTTAGTTCGTATAGTGATTTACTTTGTTTGTGGCATTTCAGTCAAAAACATTTACATTTTATTTGAGAACCATTTAAAAATCAATAAATACATTCCTTTTCTTACTCGAAGTCAATAAAATTAAAGATTCCACGGTTGTAAAAAAATGGATAGATTTCCTTCATAAGACGGCAAAAACTTGGATTTGTGAATGTTCGCATCCGGAATTTATCACCCTCTTCGTCGTCTCGCATAAGGGAATGCAAATTGGATTCCTTGTCGGAGGGGAATTGAATGACGGGAAGGTGATTGGAGACGGCAATAAAAGCTAAAAAGAATTTACGAAAATGTAAATAATGCATACATTTAACATTTGTTTTATTCGTGAGTTTACCGTAGATAGTATTGGTATCTTGATACAAGGATGTCTGCAGGTCTCGTAGTTTTGGCAGAGATTTCTGGTACTTCAGCAGCTTTAGGCATTCCACTAATCGCTCCCAGTAAATCCTGACAAAGTTGTCGAACTCCTTGAGCTTAATATCACTAGCCGCTGAGAGTGTGATGAAGAAAAGGAGATCTTGGGCAGGACTGCCCCATTTGCACAGCTGAAAGTCGACCATTATGACCTCATCGATTTGGCCATTAGCCATATAGTTGCACATAAGATTACTGGACCAGAAGTCACCATGCGTAAGGGTGTTAAAGGCCAAAGGATCCGTCTCCAGATTCTTTTCACACATTTTTGAGTATTGCTGCACCGTAGGCTATTAGAATAGAATAAATTTAGTAATTGGCCAAGGTTTAATTAAGGTTAGAGAAGCGGACTTACAAAGCTATTTATATATTTTTCCGGATCGTCCAAACCCCAAAATGCCATGGCCTTGGGATAGGTTCTCGCCTTTACTAGAAAACCCTCTTCATGGATCTTCACTTTGTCCCTGCCAATAAATCCCTCCTCGAATTGCGAGGGATACGGTCCTTTCTGTTCGGCGTAGACAGCTGCAGCCGCATGAAATTCGGCTAGTTTATGGAGGGATCTCTTCATATGTTCAAGATCCAGACCCTGAATGCGATCCACATTCTTGAACTTCTTCACACCCATATCCTCAAACACAAAATGAATTCCGTTCTCACGCTGATCTGTTTGCAAGCATTTAGGAGCCAGGTGAATCTTCTCTCCGGCGGAACTGTATAGCTCCTCGAAGGCGGGTAGATATGTTTGGTACATCATTAGTTCCTTGTCGAAAATGCCTCCTTCGCGAATCTCCTTGCCACCACGTTCCTCCGCCAGCATAGTCTTAAAAACGTAGGTTTTGTGTTTAGTGCTGCCATCTGTGGAAATCAAATCATTAAGTCTATCAATTTCTTTTGATTCAACAACTTTTTTCCACCTTTCATCTGAAGATCAAAGTGAATCCGTAGCATAATTGATGTGAAATTCTCCCCTGGCGGAATGGCAGCTACAGGCTTAAAGTTCAAAATCTTCTTATATTCTGGCTCATCTTTCTGCAGAACTTGCTGAAAGTATTCCTCATTTATCCACTTGGGAATCTCCAAATGCTCGTTTGGATTAACTATTTTTTCTGTTGGGCTCGCCATACTGTATCTGCGGTATTCTCGATCCAAAACTTTTCTTTCAACTGACTTTGTGACTTTCGTTTCGGTAGTTCTATGACAACCAAAGCTTTTCTCTTCACAAATAAAATGTATATCGTAAAGCTTTTAAAGGTAATGGTTGTCTGCGTGACTCAACGGTATCTTGTATTTAACCAACTTTGAAAATAAAAGTCAAGATTCATCGCAGAGCTTTAAATATTGATAAAAAACACTTTTATTTTGGGGAAATTATAAAAGCTTCAAAGCTCTAAATAAAATCGAGAAGCCAAGAGAGCATGATTGGTTTCAGTTCCCATTCTGCCATTTGGCTGTTCGGTATCTTAAGAGCCAAAATCAAACTGATAATAATTTCGTCAAGTGAAACGAATATTACATTTCCACAGAGAGCTTTTATAAATCGAACATATGAATATATAGGCATCCCTCGGACAAGTACAAAATAGTATTAAAAGTATTGCCTAGGTGCGACAATATGGCTGAAGATAGTTTCAATGCTGACGAGTTAAATCCTCCGGAATGGCTGAATGCGCAGTTTATAACGGACGTTTTGAGTGCCCACGAAAAGGCATCGGACCTACAAATAACAAATTTGAGCTTCACTCCGGCAAGTGCTAAAGGAGATCACTATGCCAGCATTATGTTCCGTGCTAAGGTGGACTATAAAACCCAGAAGGGATCCTTCTTCAAGTCGCTGATCATAAAAACAATGCCTGTGGAGGAAGGTGTCAAGAAGGATATGTTTGCCGATTCTCCTCTATTTAAAACGGAGATTGGAATGTACGCAAAAGTGCTACCTGAGTGGGAGAGGATTCTCCGAGAAATAAATGATACATCCAAGCTGTATGTGGATTGCATCTATCACAGTTTGGAACCACGGCAGATCATAATCTTTGAAGATCTCGTGGAAATGGGATATTCAGTTGTGCGAAGTCGCTACCTAACTCGAGAGGAAATTTGCAGTGCCTACTCCAAGTTGGCTAAAATACATGCAATCAGCATGAAAGTTATTTACGAGGTAAGATCTTCAAATAGTAAAATTTTATTTATGAAAATAAATATTATTCTTTCAATTAATTAAGCGCCCCGACTTCCTAAAAGAGTTCAAGTACGGAATTTTTTATGTGCCTGGCCTGATGGACAGTCCCATTATAAACGCAGGAATGGCTCCCTTTATCGATTTGTTGAGCCGCATACCAGAACTAACAAAATACCGCCCTTATTTTGAAAAGATAGAATTGCACTTTAAGGACCGATTACGGGATATCATGCTAGAGTATCGCACTAATCCCAAACCAGGATATAATGTACTCTGCCATGGAGATTACCATTCCCGAAATATGATGTTTAAATACAATAAGGAAACCGGAGGCTTCGAGGACTGCATGCTGCTGGATTATCAGGGCTGCAATGTAGTTCCAATGGCCGTCGATCTAATGTATTCCATTTATATGTTGATGGGAACAGAACAGAGGTGCGGAGAACTGGAGACTTTGTTGAACTACTACTTCTCCGTCCTGCTAGAAACCCTCAAAAAGATTCACTACCAGGGTACAATGCCCACTCCTCATGGATTCTGGGCGGAAATGAAACGCCATAGATATTACGGTGAGTTAAAAATTGTCACTTCTCTAAAGATCTTTTAAGCAGTGTGTTTGATTTCAGAGTTCCTATTGCTGAGCACTTTCTTGCCTATTTCTATTGGTCTTAGATCTCATTTCATGGATTTAGATGATTTGATGCACGATGAAAAAACTCGTAAAAAATGCTATCAACTGACAGATTTCGTTGAAGAAACCAAAGTTATGTTGGCCAGATTTGAAAAAGCTGGATATTTTGAGGATTTGTGAAGTGGAATATCTAAAATTTAAAGAAGAATAAATGTTGTTTTTAAATTTTTTCTCTACTCTATTCTACTCTTTTTTTGGGAGCAATATTCGTTGTGTATGTGATTCCACTGGTCTTAGTGGGATGATGAAACGAGCTCGTCTAAAAACACTCTCTTTCTGATGTCCAAAAAGAGAAGGAAAGTATTTCATAATACAACGAAAAGCTCTTCTCTATCTCAGTGTAAAAGCTTTTTTAAAAAACCCACGCAATAACATCGAAATTATCTCTGAAAATTAATTTAAGTAGAAGCGAAATCGAGCTTTGTTCAGTTCGCTCTCTTTTGGAAATCGAAATAGAAGTTGGTAAACAAAATGTCCGGGAACACCAATAGCAGTCAGTTCAACGATGACGAATTGGTGCCACCTGAGTGGCTGAACTCGGAGTTCATAGCAGATGTTCTGGGATCCCATGAAAAAGAACCCGTGCTCAAGGTAATCGACTTAATCTTCTCCCCGGCGAGTGCCAAGGGCGATCACTATGCCAGCATCATGTTCCGGGCAAAGGTCAAGTACACCACCCCCAAGGGGGAGTTTGAAAAGTCTTTGATCATTAAAACGATGCCAGAGGCGGAGGGTTACAAGAAGGAATTGCTAGGGGGATCGCCCATATTCGTAACGGAGATGGGCATGTATACTGAGGTGCTGCCCGAATTCGAGAGGATTCTTCGCCAAGCCGGCGATAGTACCAAGCTATACGTCAATTGCATATATCACAGTCTAGTGCCGCATCAGGTCCTCATCTTTGAGGATCTCGTAGAGATGGGCTACTTTGTGCTGAGGGATCGGGACGCCACCCTAGACGAGATTCATCGGGTGTACTTCAAACTGGCGAAGTGGCATGCAGCCAGCTTAAAAGTTCAGTATGAGGTAAGTTTAAAAAAAAAAACAAAATTACAATCTTTAAATTTGTCTTGCAGGTTTTTTAAGCTTAATGAACAAAATGTTTTTCGTTTTGTTTCTCTCTCTTGTATTTTTTTTGATTGGTAAAGTATTATGACTGTCAATTATTTTTAGCAACCAAGCCTTCTAGAACCATACACTCACGGACTTTTTGAGATGCCACATGTTATGACTGAGCCTTTCATGAAAACTGGAATAGAATTTTTCGTCGAACTTTTGAGTACAGAACCGGAGCTTAATAAGTACAAATCCTATTTTGAAAGCATCAAGGGAGATTTTCTGGAGCTTATTTTGGCAGAGTGGAAGGAAACCCGGAACAACCCAAAAGTAGACCAGTACAGGGTACTTTGCCACGGAGATCTACACCTTCGAAACATTATGTTCAAGTATAAGGATCCGGGATCCTTCCAGGACTGCATGTTACTTGACTTTCAAATCTCGAACCTATTTCCCCTGACATTCGATCTGGTTTATTCGATATACATGCTTATGGAGCCAGAACATCGCTGGAAGCACTGGGATGATCTTATCAACTATTACTTTTTCGTACTAGAGGATGTTTTAAAGAAAGTCGGATATAAAGGTGAAATGCCCACCCAATCGGGTCTTTGGCAGCGCCTGCATCAGCATAAATACTATGGTGAGGTCCATATTTAATTTGTATAATAACATATTCTTAAATTTTGTACGACTCCGTTAGAGTTCTTCCTTATAAGCACCTTCTTGCCTTTGATGTGGGCTGCAAAGGATACGTCTGTAGACTTTGGCGACCTGCTTCAGAATGAGGAAAAGCGAAGGAAATGCTCCTTTTCTAAAGACTACATTAAGGATGTGAAAATACTGCTATCCCGATTGGATAAGTTGGGCTTACTCCAAGCTTGAAAAAGTTTTCCCTCGGTCTTGTTTATATAGAATCAGTATTTTCATTCCATATTTTAGCTAAGAGTGTAACTGATTTGAACGTGGTGATCAATGTAAAATGGTAAATAAATAAAATATAAAAATACGCTTTATTGAGTCTATTGAGCACGTTTTAACAAAATTCCATGTAAATCCAAGCTTACAAATGATTTCAAAAGCAAACAATTTAAATGTTTACCTCATTTGAATCGCTAATTTACGTCTCTCTGCGTTCTCTCATCTGGAAGCCTAGTGAATGAGAATTTTTTGCGTGTTCCTAATTATATATGTAGACTGATTGCCGCGGGCAATTAAAACCCCATTTATGACGCAGTCACCCAGCCATATTTCCCTCAATGCCATCTGTATGAAGTGCACTTATTTTATGGAAGGTTTCCAACTGATTAAATGCGCGGATTATAGATAAAACAGAATTACAGATGTGGAAAACGAGTGCGGTTTTGAAGTAATAAAATAGATAGAAGGCAAATCTTTGGGCACTGCTAAAAATTTGGTTATCAGTTCTTAAGTTGTGAAAAAAATAACGCTCATAAATGGTTCTAGCTTTCACAATGTCAATTTGCTTTAATTGATTGAGTGATAACATCGGTCAACAACTGCGTATTAAATATAGCGCATAAGTCACTAGTTTTTGAGTTTGACACCCACAAGTTTAAAAAGAGATTCGAAGAACTAACACTTCAATAAAATACTATTGGATGAAATCGTTTTCTCTTTGGATTCAATTAAAAAGCCACATACCAAGCTCATCGCACGCGTATCCATTTTTAGCCAGTCACGATGATTGTTTTCTACGACTGTGACAAGCGAATTGTATTTGTCCAAGGTTCGAGCATGCGATTTCATTGTGAAAACTGGAAACTGTATGCTAAAATTAAATAAATGGTGCTTATTTATTGCTGGCTCTTATGATAAATGATATCACACAAAGTATACAATGGCTACATTGCAAGGAGTAACCGAAATAAAACTTAAGTTGACTTCAAAAGTCCTTTATTTTCGAAAAACGGCAAAAGCAACTTCATGGCCTTAGCATAGTAGGGATTGATGAAGGTCCTGTAACGCATGGCATCGGCCTCGGGTCCTGGGGCCATCATCATCTTCATGTTGGCGTCCTTGTCAGTGGGCATAAGTGTCGCCACCATCACACCCATAGCGGTCAGGGGTCCTATGAGAAAATAATAACAATAGTAGAGGATTAAATATCCAAGTTAAACCCAAAAGACCTACCCCAGAATCCGTATTTCAGCATCATAATGTGCAGATCCCTGAGAGAGGGAATGTTTTTGGAGTAGTTCAGAAGTTTAAGACATTCTGCCAAACGCTCGTGATAGATCTTAATGAAGTGATCGAACTCCTTGACCTTGATATCCAGCGAGGCAGATGTTGTGATCAGGTACCAAAGATCCTGGGCCGGACTGCCCCACTTGCCTATCTGCAGGTCCACAAATAAGGTTCTATCGATCTCACCGTTGTCTTTGTAATTGAACATGATGTTGTTGGACCAGCAGTCGCCGTGGTTCAGCACATTAAATTCGGTCTCATCGACCTTGTTGACTTGCATGGCTTCTTCGAACACTTCCAGGGGGCTCCACATTTGGGCAATGAATTTTTCGACATTCTCGAGGTCCCACTGTCGCATCGCCTTAAGGTACATCGACTGTCGCATCTCTCCCAGAGCCTCGAAAAGAGCACGACTCTGCTCGTTGTACATGGATATGGAGTACAGGGGATCGTAGGGCCCATTGAGTTCCCTGGCGACCACTGAGGCGGCGTGGAGTTCGGCCAATTTCCGGAGCACATGGCGCATGTGCGGCAGGTCAAATCCCTTTAGTCGATCGATATTCTTGAAGTGCTGCCGGCTTAGATCCTCGAAAACTAGGGTGATCAATTCTGCGGTGGCGTCGACGTGGAGGCACTTGGGGGCCAACTCAATTTCTATGCCGGCCTCTTTGTAGAGCTTCACAAACTGCGGGACTAGCACCTCGTACATTTTCCTTTCCTTGGGAAACAATCCCATGCCATTAACCACATCTGCTCCGCTATCCGCCTCCAGCATGGTTTTTAAAATGTACGAGACTTTCTGCTCGCTGCCATCTATAAAAATAAAGAGTATAAAATATATCTGTTTACTCTCGAAAGAGTTTATAATATGAATAATATAATATTTTTACATAGGGAGAGTTAAAGTTATCCTGTTTTTATAAATGCAATTTATTAACTAACCCTTTAGCAATATATCCACAATGACCCGGATCATAATAGGGGTATAGTTCTCGCCAGGTGCGGTGGCCGCAATGGGTGTAAAGTTCACAATCTTGTCAAAGGTTTCCACATCCTTCTGAAGAATCGGCAGGAAATAATCCTCATTCACCCACTTTGGTATATGCAGGTGCTCGTTGGGATTGACTGGTTTTTCCGATTTGCTGTTCGGGGACATTTTGGTGCTGATGCTGTAACCGGGAAATCAATTTATTTACTCTCAGTGGAAACGATCACAGGTTCAAGATCAAAGTAATTAAACAATTGTTTATATATCTCATTCATCTTAATTACAGTCAACGACTGAGAAAGCACCATATGACGGGGAAATTTTAAAAAGTGAACAGGTATATCGTTGATAAAGGTGGGAAATAAACTTTCTTTCTTTTCGGTTTGGTCTCATTCTGATAATATATTCGACGGCTAACATATTTTTGGAGTAACATCGATATTTCATTTTGAATTTTTAAACTTTGTTTTTAAATAGAACCTCACTTAAGTGAGTATATTTCCGTAGACTTTCTACCGAGTAAAGTTTATTTCCGCATTAAAAGATTGTCTCCGACCCGCCCATCAAATTTGTTACAATTGATATTTATTACTGACCGACTTTGTGGATTTCTAGATTGAATTTAAATTCCCGCTCGTAGAAAACACTGCGGCTGTGTCCGACGATTTCTAACGACAAACAAATACTGAACTGTCCGTGAGAATCCCATACTTTTATACTAATAGACCCCGCGTAGACAAGTGTAGCGGTTTGTGTGTCTAAGTCTATGTGCTAGCGTAAACTGATAGCGTAAACTGGTTTTTGTCTAGGCGGACCCATATGTGATTTAGAACTAAGGTAATAATAGATCCATGTAATCAATTCCAATATATCTGGATAAACGTTGCCGTAAAAGAAATCAACGTTGACCCATGTAAAGGCATTTGTAAGTAACGTTATTGTTTTATTTGGTCACTTCTAAGCAACTAACCTTCTCACTTATCTTATCGGAACGTATATGTCGTTTAAATGAAAGGCTTTCCCATGGGTATGCTAAATTTCATTCATAATCTAGAACTTTGAACTTTGGATACATTTTCAGAAATTTGTATCCCATTTCATCATGCCTCTAAAATTATTTATATTATTTATTATTATTTGTTCTTACTTTAAATCCTTTAAATTTATTAAACAAACGTCAAGGAGGCTACTTTTATTTTTTCTGCCAGCTGCTTAGAAGTACTAAAAGTAGAAACAACCAGTAAATTAATTACACAGATGAATCTTTTAGTATGTGTAGAACTGATGTTGAAATGGAAATAGGCAATTGTTGTCCAACAAATCAATCAATCAATCCGCACAGTGCTGTTCATTGTCACATCCCATTTTCCGGTACATATTCACATGTTCACTCATACTATGCGGTACAACTGAAATATGTTAATTGAACCAGACCCGTCATCCCGAATCGGAATAATTAAGGCTCGTCCAAGTTCGGGGAGCGTGCCATGATAATTTTCTTGTGCCCGTGGAGGCCTGATAATAAATATCAATTTATATTGAGGATCAATTAAAGTTAGTTTGTCGTCAGCGATTATGTCGCTATCAATAGCAAACGTAAAACAATGCGGATCATTCGAAATAATGTCTAAAAAGAGCGCAGCGCCATGACTGGCTTAAAAAAGGAAATCAGTCTAAACAGTATTGATAAGGTGGCACTTGGCACAATAAAGACATTGTTCTTGAAATTATAGACACCCAATGAACGCCACTTCCATTCAATAAATCTTATCATGAATTGGTATAAACCAATTCATTAATTATGTTCTAGTTTTCAATATATTTTCAATTAATTTAGTCCTAATTGAGCAGGAATCGTTCCTCCATCCAGGGCAGGATCTCCTTCATCGCCTGGATGTATTTTCGGTTGGTGAACATGGCACACTTCATTTTGGAGGCATATCGTTCGTTGACCTCGTCCTCAAACTGATTCATCATCGCAATGGGCAGAGCGCGAGTCACCACCACATAGGCTGGAATCAACCCCATTGATAAGACTAATTTCAGTTAATAGGGTTCCGTGTACCCACCTGCCAGGCCGTTCCTACTGAGGGAATCGCGAATATCCTTTAGTTGCGGCAAAGTGACTTGACAGTTCAGAACTTTGAGATTATCTAGCAAATGGTAGAAGTAATACTGTACCAATTCATCAAACTGGTTTAACTTAATGTCCTTCTCGGCGGATGACAGGATGGTGTAGTAAAGGTCAATGGCCTGAAAATAGATTATATTTTAAATAGACAAAATATAATAAAATATATATAATTATATTAAAAAATACTCACCGGAGATCCATATTTCACCACCTGGAAATCGAGCAGGGCGGTTTCTTCAACTTGACTGATGTCGTCAAATTTAAACATTACATTATTCACCCAGCAGTCGCAGTGATTTAGGACATTGAATTGTTTGGGATCGGGGACGTGGAGCTCCAGTAGCCTATCTACGAGATCTTGCTCCTTCTCCACGAATCGCTTGTGGAAATGGTCGCCCATGCGCCATCGTCGCAGCTGCGAAAGGAAGATGTCCGGATCGTTTAGTTCCCGGAGAACGGATCGATTGCCCTTAGTATAGACTCCTTTGGTCAGCAGGTTGCTGAAAGCTCCATGCTTTTCCACATAGACGACGGAGGCGGCATGGAGTTGGGCCAACTTCTTGAGCACTTGCTTCAGGCACTCTTCATTGAACCCCTCCTGTCGCACCACATTTCTGTAACCCCGGGTCTTGAGATCCTCCAGCAGGATGTACTGAACACCGATGCTGTGGTCCAGCTTAAAGGCTCTCGGGCCAAAGGTTATCTCCTTGCCCACCTCCCTGTACAGCTCCTCCAACTTGGGCAGGACATTGTGGTATACCTGTTGTTCTCGGAGGAACAGCTTCAGCTGACTCATCAACCTGGCCTGGAAGTCGCTGCCGTGTGGGGCCTTCAGCACAAAGGATAACTTCTTTACCGTGAAGTCTGGTGACTGGATTTTCACCCGGATGGGAAGGAGGACCGTGCAGTTGCGGAACTGGATGAGGTGGACGCTTGGAATTACCGTCAGTATGTGGTCACCATCCCCCAGGATGGACTGGACCGCCTGATTCAGGGACAGCGTGGAGACCCAATCGGGAGTTTTCGGTACTTTCATCGCTTTAAAAACACTTGTAAAATTTTTACCCCAGAAATTTTGTAGTTAACAGAGTATAACTATTGAGTGAAATTTCTAAAGGAAGCTGCTGCTAAAATTAAAGTTATTAATATATGCTGCATGACAAGCCAATTTAATATTTAATCGACAGTCAAAGGCTATTTTGAATATAATTAGTAATTTATTAACCTTCCAAAGCAATTTGTAGGTGGCACCATTATATAGGCATTATTATAGTACGAATCCATCATTATGTCATTTGGGGGGTAATCACTTCCAGTCGAGCAACCCGCGGTTGTCCAACCATGGCAGCACCTCCGTCATCACCTGGACATATTTCGGGTTGGTGAACATGGCGTTCTTCATTTTGGACTCGTCGCTCATGTAGCTCTCCAGATTGGCGTTGTTGGTCTTGTCCAGCATGACAACGGGCAGCACTTTAGAGACCACCATATAAGCTGTCGAATGAGGAGTTATGATTATGATATAATACAGATGATGTTTCAATACTGACCAGCCAATCCGTTGCGGAAAAGGGCTGCATGCAGGTTCTTCAACTTGGGCAGTGGTCGGTGGTATTGCAGCAACTTAAGATTCTCGATCAGATTATCGAAATAGTAGCGCACCAAGTAGTCAAACTTGGCGGTCTTCAGTTCGGGGGCAGCCGAAGACAAGATCAGGTAGTACAGATCATTGGCCTAAAAGAAGGAAATTTAAGATATAAATATAGTTTTTTTTTTTGATAAATAAGTAATTCTTACTGGACTTCCGTACTTTCCCACTTGAAAGTCCACGAACAGGGTCTCCTTAATGGTTCCAAAGGCATCATGCTGGAACATTATGTTATTGGCCCAACAGTCTCCATGGTTAAGCACATTGAATTCCCTGGCATTGTACTGTTGATCCTGCAGCAGGCGATCTACCAAATAGTCGTCGCTATCAGCCTGATAAAAATCAAAATGAAGAAAGGGTTACTCCCTTAAACCAACGGATTTCCCATCGAAAGATACTCACCAACTTCTCGTAGATCTTCTGGGCATTCTTCCACTTCTTGAGCTGGGCCAAAAAGGCACCGGAGGCATTGAACTCTTGCAGCAGCTGGCGGTTGGCCTCACTGAACACTCCCACCGTGAACTCCTCCCCAAAGAGTCCGTGGTGCTCCACGTAGCAGGCGGATGCCGCATGGAAGGCGGCTAGTTTCTCGAGGACCTTCTGCATGTGAACCAAGTCCAGGCCAGTCAGGCGATTGGCGTTCTTGAAGTTCTTGCGGTGCAGATCCTCCAGCAGAATGTAGTCCACTCCAAGATCGCGATCCACCTTGAAGGCCTGAGGAGCAAACTGAATCGGTTTGCCGGCATCCGCGTAGAGTTTCTTGAATTTGGGCAGAATGCTGTGGTACATCAGTTCCTCCTTTTGGAAGAGCTTCAACCTGGCCAGAATGGCGGCCATAACCTCATTATCATGCTGGGCCTTCAGAACAAAGGAAAGGCTCTTGGTACTGTGATCTGTTAGAAATAACCATTATCTATTTAATGCAATTTGTGGGCTTAAAATGTATCTTAACTCACCTATCAGCTCCACTTCCACCAACAGTCGCAGGAACTGGGATGAATAGTTCTCGCCCTCGCTGCTGCCCTTAATGGGGGTAACCGATATGATTTTCTCGAAGTCCCCGATCTGGGCCTGAACAGCCTTTTCCAGGGTGATTTTTGGCAGCCATTTTGGCAGGTTTTCGGCTGGCACCTCAAGGGTTCCATTCGATTTAGTAGCCTCAGTCATGTTGAATCTACCATAAAAGACCGCCATTTATTTTCTATGATTTAAAATGTTTTGTAAACACAAACAACGAGCTGATAACAACGATTCAAGCGCTTTTACTCTAATGCTAACACGGCGAACAGGTCGTATACATAACGATTGTTAGACCATTGTCAAACATAGGTGGCGCCACTGCGTTTTTTGATGATGGCGCGGGATATTTAAACAATAAAATGCTCTACTCTTGGCCCATCCCATCCCATAAAGGTTCTTTAATAACTGAGTGTATTTTAAGGAATTGCATCATCTGATGCCAAACAACTTTATCTTGAAGAAGGGGTCTAAGGGGTTCGGCGAATTATTAGCAAAACGTTCAAGTACTCTAATTGCTGCAGTAAAAATATTCATCTACATATGAAGGACCATCAAATCGAATACATTTTCTCTGACTTTTTCTAAAAAAAAGGTCATTGTTAATATACATGTATATGTATGCAACTGTTATTATTTTTTTTAAAGGAACACAAACCACTAAACATAGTTTGTAAACAGAATTACTAATGCCTTGTTAAAGTGTTTTCTGAAATACTTAAAGATAATTGGTGGACTTCCTGATAATCTAGAGTTTTCTGTGTATTTAGCACTGTGTAGCTTACCCTACTACCTATTCCATAGAAAATACAATCTTCCTGTAGATAATTTCAGGCAAATCATCATCAATATAGTTGGGCATATGTGATTCAAAAAATTCAACTTATTCGAATGCCGGTAATTACCGAACTTTTGTGAGGCTTTCATTGATTAGGCAATTATCAGAGTTATCGCTACTTAATGAGCAAAAATCATAAATCAGGTCACATGTCAGGTACTGAAACACCTGCGTGAGTTCATGTGCATTACGACATACAAATTGAGTTGTCCTACCTCTTCAGGATCAAATATGGGCATGGGGGTACAAGAACTTCACTTTAAATTATTATTATTCAGTTTCATAGGTTTGTTAACTAGTTTCACTCTAAAACGCCACTTTCACCACTATTCAACTTGGAACACTAGATGTTGGCCCCTTTTGAGCTATCGCTTTATAGGTTTCTACATTTGTAATTGCCAAATCTACGAGATTGGATCCGTGAAATCAGGGAATATGTCACTGGGGAAGTACACATCGGTAGCAAACCTTTTTCCTTAATAGGTAACGAGCGTTCTATTAGATCGACTGCAGCCCGGTCAACTGTCGAGTGGGAAATACGAGTCGCGATGGTCGGGAGCAGCGTTATTGCCCCGATTTGGCTATGGGCGAAGAAATTCCTTATCGTATGCATTCGATTGAAGTTTATTTTGTAATTCAGTTCGCCAAAACCGGCAAAAAGAGTGGCAATCGCCGGTGGCGAGAGCGGGAGCGCGATAGTGTGCCAGAGCGAGAGGTAAGTGATATATGATATGGAGGCAAACGCCGTCAATTGTTTGATTGATAACGAAAACTGTTTCTTGTTTCCACTTCTGAATCGACTTCTTTATCGCGCCCCCATATTCCTCTTTGGGCTCGCCATTCGCTCTAATTATTTCGTGATTCCTCATTAATTGCTGTTTGCGGGCGTGACATGTGACGGGTGGATAGATATAGACATATACCCCTGTGATTTCTGCACAAGCGCCACACACTTAATAAATAATTATTAGAATATTTAGTAATGCTTCTAAGTATAGGCGTAAACAAGGCACAATGGAGCTTTTCGATTCAATGTGATTGGCCATTAATGGGCAAGTTATTTTCAATTGGTAAGAAGACGTTTCCGAATACATTTGTATATTTTTGGGGATCCAATGCAGGCCGCAATAAATTTGGAAGATCAAAAATATATTTTCTATATTTTTGCTACATGTGTGTAGCATTAAAATTGGATGTTCATCGAAGCAGCTTTTAAAATTTCATTTGTCATTCAACCAATTATCCCTCTATTTACATAATTGTAGAGCAACACTTTTACATTTTATAAATTATATTATATTTTTATATTATATTTTTTAGTGCAGTACAAATGGCTTGTTTGATGTTAGATAATATCATTATTTCTAATTTTTTTCCAATTATTAGGTTGTTTCAGAACATTACATGAAAACGTAATACTTCAATGCATCTGGTCTGCTACGAATTCAGTTAGAACTGAAAGGCCCCCCGATTGTTTAGCCATGTGAGAATGGCGCTAACATGCTTCTTGTATCGGGCATTGGAATACATTGCCATCTTGAGACCATCGCCATTATCCGATTCGGTGACGAAATCGGACAAATTGGCTTCGTCGGTTCGGTCGAGTAGCACAGGTGGGCAGAGCATCAGGGCAGTGTGATATCCTACAATTGAAAAGCAACCATTATTACTAACAGCTTTCCAGAGAGAGCTTTTCGCCTTACCAACTCGTCCATATTTTAACAGCTGAGTGTGGAGGAATCGCAACGAGGGGGTCTTGACTTCGGGGTACTTCAGCAATCGCAAGTGCTCGACCAGCTGATCGTGATAGTACTTGATAAAGTAATCGAACTGACTCAATTGTATTTCGAATTTCGTCGATCCCAGGAGGAAATACATCAGATCGTAAGCTACGCTGGTTACCCTGGGCAGCTGGAGGTCAACAAAATAGGTCTCGGCGGGTTCAGGAGATTCTCCCTCATACCTAAACATAATGTTGTTCGTCCAGCAATCACCGTGGTTGAGGGCATTAAAATCCTTCGGATCGGGCGTGTTCATCGCATACATTAGATCCACTATTTTTGGTTGAATCTTGTGCTGCAAAGTCAAAGAAATTAAAGAATTTTAATAAGAGATGATAGGTCAAACATTTATTGAGATATTTCTTACCACCGCCTCGCAATACTCTTCGTAGCCCTCGTAAAGGGGAAGGCACTTGAGGAAGTACTTTCCCAAAGTCTCGGCCACCTGTTCGATGTTATCCTTCATGCTATCGGTATAGGTAGGTTGCAAGTAGTGCTGGGTGTACGGACCCTTCAGATGAAGCCTGTTGGCCGAGGCCGCATGCCACTGGGCCATCTTCTTCAAAACACTCTTGGTGTGGGCCATGTCCAGACCCACCAGCCGATCGACGTTCTTGAACCCGAATGGTCGAAGGTCCTGCAATAGGACATACTCGTCAGGGGCATCGATTTCATAGGCCTTGGCCCCAAATTGGACTTCCAAGCCAGCGTCCTTGTACATCTTCTCCAGTTCGGGAATTACTTGCAGGAAAACTTCCCGTTCTACCACAAACATGTTGTTCTTTTTCAGGATTTCGCGGTACAACTCAAAGTCGTGTGGGGTCTTCAGCATATAGCTCACATTTTCGATTGTGAGATCTGATAATTAAATTTTCGATGTTATTTTACATAGTTTTCCTTGGCAATGACTCACACTAACCACTCAGTTCGACTTCGAAGTGGAGGCGTAGCATAATGGAGGAGTAATTTTCTCCAGGCTTGAGACCAGCCACCGGCTTGAAGCTCTTGATTCCTATATACTTATCGCCAAAATGTTCATTTGCCAATTTTTCAAATAGCTCGGCCTTCAGCCAGGAGGGCACTGGAACTGTTCCTGATTCCTCCGACATTGTTAATAAACTAAACTTTGTTTGCCGGCTGGTGGTGTTAGAATATGAGAGCACAAAGTTATATTCCCTTTATCTCTTTGTTCTATAATGTGTTCAAAAACAAAGGCCGATCGGAAAGCTCAAAAAGCTTGAGCCAAACAAAACAGAGAGTCCCGGCAAAAGAGAGCTCTCTAAACAACTTGATTCCGAGTGATACATACATATTCGTACATATGTGTAGACCAAAACAAATGCCGGAAAGTACTGCGTATATAAAAAGGCTTATTTGGACCTGACTGGTTTTCTTTATATGTATATAGAAAAAAATTCAAAAAATTAATAATCAGTTTAATGGAAGGTAAAGATATTATAGGCTAAATAATATTGCATACCAATTGTATTGAATTTAAATGTAAAGGACAAGTATATTAATTATTAACTATTAATGTTATGCCTATATAAGGTATGTAGTGCAATATTATGGATTAACGAATTCTTAAAGTATACATAAGTTGGAAAACTTAAAACTTTTATTCCATAGCCCCACGATGTTGGAGCCATGGCAATAGCACTTCCATATGTTTTTGAAATCTTGGGTTTACGTAGAGTGATTTTTTAAAGCCGGAGTCGTCATCACCAAGAACTTTTTCGACATCAGCACCTTCCACGGTATCCAGCAGAACATACGCCATAATAGTTCCGGCGCAGATGAATCCTGAAAAATTTACATATTTATGAGATCTGATCGCATTAGCTTATATCTGATCAGTGACCCTTACCCCATCCACTATATTTGTTGAGGGCATCATTAATACTCCTTAAAGTGGGCAGTTCTTTTGAGTAATTCAGTAGTTTTAGGTGCTTAACCAATTCCAAGTGGTAATACCAAATGAAGTAGTCAAATTTTGATGTTTTCACATCTAAACTTGTAGAAGACATTAAGAAGTAGTACAAATCCTGCGCCACAGATCCCCACTTGGGGATTTGAAGATCGACGAAATAGGTGTCCTGTATTTCGTTGTTCTCATTGTACTGGAACATAATGTTATTAGACCAACCATCGCCATGATTCAACACTTTGAGCTCATCAGGTTCGGGATTGTTTAGGCTGTCCACAATTTCCAATGTCTTGGCACAGGCGATTTGCTGCAGCGAATAATAAAAGATAAGAAACAGAGATATTGAAATCTTGAGATAAGTTTACACACCAAATCCTTTAGATAAGTCTCGTAATCTTTAAAAAGCTCGATGTTATCCATAAATACTTTCAAGCTACGAGTACAAAACGCATCCACGATTTCCTCGTTCTTTAAAAAACCCTTCGTGTATTTCTCCTCGTATGGTCCCTTCGTTTCCACTCTAACGGCAGATGCCGCATGCCACTGGGAGAATTTCTTTAGCACACTCTCTGTATGAGCCTGATCCATGCCTTCGAGACGATTTATGTTCCTAAAGCCACGTGGGCGAAGGTCCTCTAAAAGGACATAGTAATCAGTGGCTTCTATCTCGTAAGCCTCTGCTCCAAACTTCACCTCCAGACCCACATCGCGATAAAGTTGTTCCAGTTCGGGAACTACTTCCAAATACATTCCACGCTCCACATCAAAAATATCTGTCTTTTCTATCATTTTACGATACAGTTCAGACTGATGGGGAGTCTTTAGCATGAATGCCTTAGTTGTCTGGGATTTATCTAGTGGATTTATATATTAGGAAAGAATAAGAATCAATTGTAGATACAATTACAAACCTTCCTTCTCCACATCGAGCTCTATTCTAAGCATTATAGTGGCGTAGTTCTCGCCGGCAGCAACTCCTGCTTTAGCTCTCATGGACTTCGTCTCCCTATAATCCTTGACCTTCCTTTTAAGCAGATGCTCGAAGGCTTCCGGCTTAACCCAATCCGGAATGACGACCTCCCTTTGGCTAACATCTTCGTCCTTTGTTTGCGGTGACATTTTGAAAAGATCTCGATGACTTCAGGGCACTGACTGGAAGCTTTTAGTACTATGCGCATCTTTTAAATACTGACGAGGAAACTTGATTGCAATGTGAGCGATAAACCTTATCTCTCACCTAACAATCAGCAAACTGTTTTAAATTCTTGGGTGCAAAACTGACAAGGCAGCCTATTACAGCTATGCCAGGTGGATGCGTCTGGAATTATTAATACAATCCCCCCCACAGATTAGATTCTTTGAATTCTGGTCATATAAGTTAAGTAATACAAGATAATATATATTTATAAAAGCAAGGTAAGTATGTATTAGAATAAAAGTATATATTATAACAGTGTCAATTTGGTATAAAATATAGATAGGAATATTAATCACAAACGTAATCTTTCAAGTGATTTAATGCATCTATCTTATCTTTTAATTAAGCTGATAGCTGCATATACACATATATCCATGTTGATTAAGGAAAATAAAAAGTTATGTAATTCAAAGATAATATAAATTTAAGAGCAGGGTAGGTACCAGCCAAAAGTAATAAGTATAAACGTTATCTTTTAAGGAATTTAAAGAATGCTGTTTTAATTAGGATGATAGCTGCATATACATATAGTCATATTAATTGCCGAAACAAATATATTTCAGTTGTTTTTATTTTATTATAAAAGATTACATCTTTGAATAGGAAAATAAATTTGTATGGTATTTGAAGGCAACATTTTCAATCTACTCTAAGGCCCCTTGGTGTTGCAGCCATGGTAATAAGACTTCCATATGCCTGCGGTATCTGGGGTTAGTAAAAATTGATTTTGAAAAGCTGGAGTCTTCCGTTGATATGATTTTATCGAAGTCAGCTTCTTCTGTGGGATCTAGAAGCACGAATCCCATTACGCATGCCGAGCAGATGAAGGCTATAATATGGAGTTGTTTATAAAAATGTAAGCTTTTAATTAAGATACGACTACTTACCCCATCCACTATATTTGTTCAGAGCATCGCGAATACTCCTTAAGGTAGGAAATGTCTTTGAGTAGTTCAAAATTTTTAGATGCTTGACCAATTCCGAGTGGTAGAACCAAATGAAATAATCGAACTTCAATGTTTTAATGTCCAGGCTAGTTGACGAAATCAGAAAGTAATACAAGTCCTGAGCAACTGTTCCCCATTTGGGGATTTGCAGGTCAACGAAATAAGTATTTAATATCTCGTTCTTTTCGTTGTACTGGAACATAATGTTATTAGACCAGCCATCCCCGTGGTTCAGGGCATTGAATTCGTCTGGTTTTGGCACCCTCAGATCATTTACCACGTCATATAACTTTTCTGAGACGCTGTGCTGTTGAAAAGGATCGGATGATAAAAACAGATCTATACAAAGGTACTAATGTAAATGTTAACCTACCAAATCCTTAATGTAAGCCTCATGTCCTTTGATCTGATCGATATATTGTATCAAGTTTTTAGCACTGCGATTGCAAAAAGCATCCAAAATTTCATCCGATTTAAAAAGACCTTCTGTATACTTTTCGTTGTACGGTCCTTTGAGGTCGACGCGAACTGCAGAAGCCGCATGCCATTGGGCGAATTTCCTTAGAACATTTTCAGTATGAACCTGGTCTAATCCTTGGAGGCGATCAGAATTTTTGAATCCTCTAGGCCTGAGGTCCTCCAGCAGGACATAGTTTTCGTTGGTTTTTATTTCGTAGGCTTCTGCTCCAAACTTAACCTCCAAACCCACATTGCGATAAAGTTGTTCCAATTCAGGAACAACTTCTAGATACATTCCACGCTCCACATCAAAGATGTTTGTTTTATCAAGAAGTCTGCGAAAAGCCTCAGAATTGTGGGGTGTTTTCAACATGAATGCTTTGGTAACTTTCGACTTGTCTATAAAAATGATTTTTTTGGATAACTTATGTAACTTCCAGAAAAAAGAACTAACCTTTCGTCTCAACATCCAGTTCTACTCTGAGCATTATGGTGGCATAGTTCTCGCCAGCAGCGACTCCTGCTTTGGCTCTCAGAGCTTTAGTTTCTTTGTAATCCTTGACTTCATTTTTAAGTAGATCCTGAAATGCTTCCGGTTTCACCCAGTCCGGAATTTGGACTTCCCTCTGGGAAATCTCTTCGTCCTTCGTGTGCGGCGGCATTTTTGGAAGATCTACTGGACTTGAAATCACTTACTGAGAACTTGCGTTACGGGTATCTTCATTTAAATGCGGTTGATTTAGATCTGGGGTGGGAGAGATAAACATTATCTCGATCCCCACAGACACTTTTAAGTGCTCCTTAACTCCTATGTGCAGTATGACAATGCACTTATTCACACCTTTGAACTCGGTTTTGTATTGTATACCATATTAGTTTGGCTAAACCCTTCCACAAAACAGATATCGCAGCTTTTTAGAAAATAATAAAAGCCACTTGTTGAACGCTATTATAAATTGTTTTTTTTTGTGAGTAAACAAAATATAGAGACAACTAATAAAGATACGCTTTGGGCCTTTATTTTCGGATTTGTTTTGCTACCTTTTTCGCTTGCTACCTTATGTGGAATACGTTTTATGACACTCATTCTACTTATCTACGCATTTCAGAGGTAAGCTTTTTGTATAAAAGCTGCAAGTTGGCTTTTGGTCGTCTTTCGTTTTGTTTTGCTATGGTTATTTGTTTATGCCCATATAAGGCATATTCTTCTACCTATCTACGATCTTGTTTAACGACTCAGGTTGCTTACCCCTATGTCGTTATCATATCAGCTTTCTCTATAAAAATACACTTTATCACGGTGACTTTTGCTAAATGATTGAATTTCGTTTATTGTTCAAAGTTTTACGTTCATTAGTACTCGTTGCCATTATCGAACATAAATGGAGATAAGACTATCATGGGGTTGCACTTTATTCCTAATCAGTTTAGATTGTTCATTGTAAAAATTGGAATTTATTTAGTTCAGTGTTCTATATATCCAAAGAGCCACGATTTAGTAGCCAGGGCATAATCGCTTGAATGTGTTTGCGGTACCGAGGACTGTTGTAAAGCTGCATCTGGAAGTCCACTCCCGCTTCAGTATCGCCCATAAAGTTCTCAAAGCTAGCAGAGTCCGTGGGGTCCAGAAGAACGGCGGCCATGACACCAGTGACTACGGAGTAGCCTAGTGGATATGATAGGAATTTCACAATTTTAATGGTATGTTGTAGCATTGAAACCCCGTAACTACTTACCGAAAAATCCGTATTTGAAAAGCGCCAAATGAATGTCTCTTAGGCTGGGAATGGGTTTTGAGTATTTCAGAATCTTAAGGTGCTCAACCAGGTACTCATGGTAAACCTTAATATAGTAATCGAATTTTGTGAGCTTATCTTCCAACTTTGTAGACGAGAGCAAGAAGTATAGGAGGTCCTGGGCCACAGTTCCGTATTTAGGAATTTGATAATCGACCATATACACCTCCTTAATTTTTCCAAATGCATCATACTGGAACATAATATTATTCGACCAGGAATCCCCGTGGTTCAGTACATTAAATTCTGTGGGGTCCACCTTGGCAAACTCGAAAAGCTTATCGACGAAAACAGGCTGCAGGGCTTTCTAGTAAACCAGGAACAAATAAAAGAATAACGATATCTATTGGGCATTTCAAGTATTTACTACTTACCACTTTGTCTATAAAGATTTCGTAACCTTCGTAGGTAACACAGCTTTTTACAAAATTCGCGCCCATTCCTTTCATCATTTCAGTTATCATCGGACGGGTGTCTTCTTTGAAAAAGCCCTGCACAAGGACATCAGGATAAGGTCCTTTGGTGGCCACTCGCACGGCAGATGCAGCATGCCATTGGGCTAACTTTAGGAGCACTCTCTCTGTGTGAGTTTGATCGAGTCCTTCCAGTCGGTTGGCATTCTTAAATCCCTTTATTCCTAGATCCTCCAACGCCACATAGTCAGTCTTGGCATTCTTAAGATCGTAGCTCTTGGCGCCAAAAGTGATATCCACTCCCACTTCCTTATAAAGAGCAGCCATCTCAGGAACAACCTCATTGTACATTGAGCGCTCGATGTCAAAGATGTTCGTTCGCTTCATCATCTCCTGGTACACCTCCAGTTGGTGGGGCAATTTTACCATGTATGAAACCGGTTTCGTTTTGCCATCTGGGGGGTGGATATTAGCCATTTTTCTCGGACTTTAACCCCACTGACTTACCCTGTAGCTCAACATCGATGTTAACTCGGAGCATAATAGTGGCATAGTTTTCACCTGCCGCAGATCCTATGTCCGCCTTGAAGGTCTTGACTTTTGAGTAGCCCTCCACATTCGCCTTGAGTACATCTTCGAACAATTCTGCAGTTATCCAATCGGGAATTTTACTGGTCGCCATTATAGATAGTCGTTATTTGCTTTTCTATAACACGTATACGCCTAGTTGTGACGGAATAAGTGGACTGAGGCCAGTCAGGGAGGATCAGTAGTTTTATATCTGTTGGCAAGCTTTTATAATTGAGTTCGTAAAACAAGCGGGCTTTTTCTCTGTTTTCCGAGCAAGCTTTTCTAATTCCACTTTAACTGATTCTGTTTTTTATTTCGCGACTTGATCAAATTTTTATTGTATTGGGCCTTTTTCAAGATCCATCATAAGGTGAAAAAGGAAGTAAATTGCCCAAACATTAATTACTCTTTATTTAATTAATTAGTTAATAATTTGTTTTTATCGAAAGTTATTTTTCACAACAAATTATTATGGCCATTCATGTAATAAGGATTAGTTGATTTCCCCATATCATTTCAATAAGTGTGGAAACCTAACTATGGAAGGCAGTTATATGTGATTTGTTTTATTTTATTTAGTTTAATACTCTCAAGCGGAATGATTTAGAGAAAGCGAGTTTTAGCATCTTATCACAATATGAGAAGAGGCAATTTCCTAATCAACATCCAGAGCACCGCGATTAAGCAGCCAGGGTAGGATAACCTGAATGTGTTTTCGGTAGCGGGGATTATTGTACATTTGCATCTGGAAGTCCGCTCCTTCGGCTGAGTCGCCAATAAAGTTCTCAAAACTGGCGCTTTCTGTTGGATCAACAAGAACAGCTGCCATTACCCCTGTGGCCACGGAGTAGGCTAGGAAATGGTATTTTAATGTTATTATTAGCTCTTGACAGCAAATCTAGGATATACATACCGAAAAGACCATATCTAAATAACACCTTGTGAATGTCTCGCAGGCTGGGCAGTGGCTTGGAATATTTCAGTATTCTTAGGTGCTCCACCAGATTATCATGGTACACCTTAACATAGTAATCGAATTTGCTTAACTTGTCTTCCAGCTTGGTGGAAGAAATCAGGAAGTAGAGCAGATCCTGGGCAACAGATCCGTACTTCGAGACCTGATAGTCCACCATATAGACCTCCTTGATTTTTCCAAAATCATCGTACTGGAACATAATGTTATTTGACCAGGAATCACCGTGGTTCAAAACATTAAAATCGTTAGGATCGACTTCCCCCAACTTGAACATTTCATCTATTACCACTGGCTTTAGAGCTTTCTAAATGGGTTTGGATAAGTACATCTATATAACAAATGTATTTTGAAGTTGCAATCAACTTACCACTTTGTCTAAGTACGCCTCGTTACCTTCGTACGTGGCACAGCATTTGAGGAATATCTGTCCCATGCCATTCATCATTTCATTCATCAACGGCTTGTTTTCTTCCTTGAAGAATCCCTTCAGAACAATTTCCGGGTACTGGCCCTTGGTAGCCACTCTCACGGCGGTCGCAGCATGCCACTGGGCCAACTTTCGGAGAACTCTTTCCGTGTGGGCTTGATCGAGTCCCTCGAGACGATTAGCGTTTTTGAAACCTTTTATGCACAGATCCTCCAGAGCTATGTATTCGCTTTTGGCATTCTTAAGATCGTAGCTCTTGGCTCCAAAAGTTACCTCCACTCCCGCTGCCTTGTAAAGTGCCTCCATCTCGGGAACAACCTCATTGTACATGGTGCGCTCGATTTCGAAGATATTGGTGTGCTTCATCATTTCCTTGTACACCTCCAGCTGATGTGGCAGCTTTACCATGTAAGACACCTGGTTTATTGTACCATCTGAAGGGCAGATTTTCGCAATCAATAAAGCTCCCCGCGAACTATCTCCCCAAAATACCTTGCAGCTCTACTTCGATGTTTACTCGAAGCATTATGGTGGCGTAGTTGTCACCCGCAGCGGAACCACTTTCCGCCTTAAAATTCCTGACTTTTGAGTACCCCTCCACAGTGGATTTGAGAACATCCTCAAAAAGATCTGCATTGACCCAATCGGGTATTTTACTAGCAGCCATTGTAGATAATCGGAATAATTATTATTAAAGTGCACTGAACACGTATACGCCTCGTTTGACAGTGTTGCGAAAACTGAGAATTAGATATTATTATATCAGTGAGGAGCTTTTGGGAGGTTTCTCTCGATCTTCTCTCAAAAGCTCTGCTAATAGCATTCCAAATATTTTGGTAGCGGAAGCGTTTGTCTTTTGTTTACTTCGCAATGAGCCATTTTTGTAGTAACCCCCCAAATTAAGCCTCATTGCCCCATTATCATATGGGCAACATGTTTTACAAGCAATTATTTAAATTTTTATAATGATAATACGCATTAATAAAATTACAAAATATATTTTGTACAAATTACTAATATTAAACAATGTTTATTTAGCCCTTTATTATTTACATTTTTCAAAATTGTGATTAACTGATTATTTATTATAATACTTTTATTACTTGTTAAGAACGTGTTTATCATTGCATTCTCTTTATCTTATATAACCCCGGTTAATAAGCCAAGGTAAAATGACTTTTATCTGATCCACGTAAGCCGGCAGAAGAAACATCTTACGCTTGAATGCTATCGCCTCCTCCGAGTTTCCCATAACATTGCCTATATTTGAATCGACATCGGGCGGGAGCAGCACTATAGGCAGCATTCGCTGAGCGCATATAAACGCTGAAATTACAAACGTCTTGCATTTAGAATCAAACTGACAAAAGCTTCGGATAGAGGTTCTTACCCCAGAGACTGTATCTGTACAGATGGGTGTGAAATTGAGCTAGTGTGGGAGCATTCCGATTGTAGTTGAGAAGACTTAGATGCTCGACAAGCTGCTGGTGATAATACTCTATGAAGTGATCAAACTTATCCAGCTTTATCGAAAATTTGGGAGACGTCATCAGCATGCAAAATAGATCTTGGGCGGGTGTGCCTAAATATGAATATCGTTAAAAAAGTTATTACTTTTTGACAATCATTCGGTTACCAAATTTAGGCAGTTGAAAATCGACAAAGCAAACATCCTCCACCTCAGAGTCATCCTTATATTTGAACATAAAATTGTTGCACCAAAAATCGCCATGGTTTAGCACACTCAACTCCATAGGATCGTTTTTCCCGAACTCTATATTTAAATCCGTCAAATGTGATGTGTAGTCGCTCTGAAATGTAATATATAATATTATAATAATCTGTATCTAATATGTTTAGGAAACTCACTATTAAGACCAGCTGTCCCGGTTCCAGATTATATTTCTGCATGCACTCCAAGAAAGGCATACAGAAGTTAATGTTAAATTCATCCAGCAGTTTCTGGTGCTCGGCCGTGAAGTAACTCTCGCGAATATCCTTCTCGTACTCCCCCAGTTCAACGACTCTTTTCGCAGAGGCCGCATGCCACTGGGCCAACTTCTTGAGTGCTGCCTCCACTTCAAATTGTTCCAAGCCCTGAGTTCTGTCGGCATTCCTGTATCCCTTTTTTCGCAGATCCTCCAACAGAATGTAATCGATTTTTACCGAATTCCCTGGAAACTTCAAATGCACAGGCTTGAATTTCGGTGAGATTGCAGTGTTTTTGGCATACAGGTCTTCCAGCTCTGGGATCAGATGATCGTACATGTCTAGTTCGGCATCGAACATATCCTTAAAATCGTTTTCCTCACCTTCCGGAACCAAGGGAATCTTCAGTATGTAGCTGATATCTTCGGTGCTATCATCTGAATCTTATCGTAAGTTATTTAACAAGACGATCTCGGCATTCCTACTCACCGTTCAGCTGCATTTCAATTTGTATTCGTAGCACGATCGTCAAATAATTCTCCCCTTTACTAATCGCCGATGTTGGAACGAATTTTAGTATAGCCTTGAAGTTTTTATTATTCTGTTCTAACAAGCCATGGAATAGCTCTTTGTTAACCCACTTCGGAGTTGCTTGGTCTGTCATTATATTAACTTTGTTTAGATGCGCTAACGTCTGATACCGATGCCTTCCAAGTTCCAATTGGACCACAAAATGTTTCTCCGAATAAAAGCTTTTTATATTTCTCTCTTAAAGGTCTGACGTCATTCTTTATTTTACACACGCTCAACTTTTAAGAGAGGATATTGCACTTAAAAGACAATTTGAAATACTTATCACCAAAGTAGGATGATTTTTTAAAATTTTCGTGCCTAATACATATATATGTTATGATCTTGCATCAGACTCATAAATTAACGGAACCTATGGAATCATTTTAAATTAAGCTTTATTGAGTCCATTATCAATTAGCCTTAAAATAATTACTTTATGACTTGGCATTGTGAATAAAGACGTGCCTCCTTAATTTGTCCGGTCGTGCAAAGTCCTTGGCGCAAAAGGTGCACTGGTAGGGTCTTTCACCGGTGTGTTTCCGGCGGTGAACCTTCAGCTCGTAGTGGACCGTAAAGCGCATGTCACAGAGATCGCACTTGAAGGGCTTCTCTCCCATGTGGCGCCGCATATGAATGTTCAGTTTGTTGGGCGTCAGCGACTCCAGGCCGCAGAGCGAGCAGAGATACTTTTTTCCCGGATTCTTTTTGGCCACATGCATGTCCCGGATGTGCTTCTCCAGGCTGGGCTGCACGACAAAGGAGCGCCAGCAATGGGGACACTGGTAGCGGAAGCGCCGCTTCCTCCTCAGCGAAGGCTGCTGCTCTGGAACGGTGGGCTGCTTGGGATGTTGGGTGGCTAGGTGCTGGGTCAGGTTCTCCTCCCACATGAACTTATAGCCACACCGCGAGCAGACGAACTTCTTCTCCGTGTTCATACACTGGGTGCGAAGGTGTTGATCCAGCATGTGCTGAAAGTAGATAAAATTAAACGAATTTATAAATCATTTTAATAAATTGTAAAATAAGAATTGCAATCTTACCTTATCCACAGTCTTAAAAATGCAATGCTCGCAGGAATGTGGTAGTTTGTCGAAGCTGTGTAGCGAATACTGGTGCTCACTCATTTCCCGACGTCGCCGGAAGTTCAGATCACAAAGGTCACAGGTGTACGATCTGCCAGTGCTTTCCTCATCACTGTCATCCGTATCCTCCAGCAGGAGCTCAAAACCTGTTGCAGTGCTAATCATGTAGGCCGATGGCTGATCGCTGTGGCCCTGCATCGATATGTGCCTGCGCAAATCCGCCACGCTGATGAACTGGATGTCACACATTTTGCACTGGATGCTCTTCGGTCCGGCCGGTTTTGACGCATCCGCCAGCAGGGTTTCAGCCAGAGGAAGATCCTGACCAGTGAACCCATGCCTTTGCAAGTGCTTGTACAACAGGGCAGGGCGGTAGAAGGTGCGAGTGCACCAGCGGCAGGGGATGAGCTGCATGCTGCTATCTCGGTGCATCATCAGTTTGTGCTTCGTAACTGCACTCTTGTCCTGGAAGCTCCGGGAGCATTGGTCGCATGGGTAGGTCTCTTGCTGAAATGGATAAAATAAAATTAAAACGTTTTCTGTTTTGATTTTAAAATTTTACGTATCCCCTTAATAAAATTATCAAGTAAATAAAAAGATAAATTTGTGGTCTTTTAGTGCTACAGATTTTGTGGAAATCTAATTTAATTTATATTGACTGGTGTAAAAACGGTAAACATAAACAATGAACAAAGAAAATTAAAATGATTAAATGCTAATAGGTCCTTTGGGAACGACAACTTCTAATTATCCTTTGATATGTACAGCTCCTCACCTTGCTCTTGTGCTCGACGAGATGGGCGCGGAGATTCCGGCGCCAAAAGAATCGCTGGGGGCACTTGTCGCACATGAAGCGCTTCAGAGTGTTTTGGCATAGCTGGCTGGTGTGGTGCTCCAGCAGCTGTGCACTGAGAAACCGCGAGTCGCAGCGCTGGCAGACATGTGGCGCGTCCAGCCAGGTGTGCTCATTGCGGTGGTGCTGATGCAACAGGTACTTGCGCGGCCACCTAGCCTCCGGAGAGTCGCACAGCTCGCAGGAATAGCTTCGCCGAATGACAACATCCGATTCGCCATCGCCGTCACTGTCCGTATCCGAGCTGTCCAGGGTCATCTCGTAGCGCGCTTGATTTGTGATGGAGTAGTAGCGACCATATACGCCCATCCTGAGATCCCGAAAGATCCGCCGCTTCAAACCCTCCGCAGTGGACTCCACGGCAGTCTTGAAAAATCCTTCCGCAATGCGCTCAATAGGCTCGCCATGAGCCTCGAAGCCGAAATCAGTGGGATGTGCCTGCAGGTGATCCCTCAGCTCCCGCAGTTTGGTGAACCGGCGTAAGCAGATCATGCATTTGATTTCCTTGGCGCCATTCGGCTCGCAGCGGTGGTAGTCAAAGCCATCGACTCTTCGGTTGATCCTTGAAGGCTTAGGGGGTGATGCAACTGCCGAGGCCGATGTGGAGGCCAGTGGCTGATCGTCCTCGGAATCAGACTGCTTGTCGGACTGTTTGTCAGAGTGCTCCTTGTGCTTGTGCTTGATCAAACTGACAATGTACTTGTAGGACTTGCTGCACTGATCGCACTTGTAGTAGTTGTCCCCGCTGCTGTTGCCATCCTCATCCGACAGTCTGGACAAAAGATTAATTAAATCGTTAAGTAAGGTCTACCAAACATGCGGGCAAAAAGTAAATGACACACATATTAAGCAAAACAAAGGATTTCCGGCTAGGATCAACCCGCATAATGAGTAATTACAATAATCTTACTCCACTGCCTTGATGATACTGTGCACCAGGGTGTCGTTGTTGGTTCTGCTGCGATGAGTGGAGGTTCCAGAGGTGGAGGCTGGACTAGATGGACTGGCATCCTCGGGCAATGTCGATGGCCTTCCGGGTAACTTTCGCCTGGACGTCTTGGAGGGCAGGAGACTGGCTCCATGCTCGCTGTGCTTGTGCTTCACCAGCGCCATCACGTACTTGTAGGTCTTGTCGCACTGGTCGCACTTGTAGTAGTCGTCTTCATAGCTAAAGTAAGGAAACATAAAGTAAGCACTTTAACGATCAACTCCAAATAGGACTATCTAGCTTACTCTTCCCCGTTCTTTCCGAGAACGCCATGATCTCTCTGCTTGTGGCGATACAGATTGGTGACATATCTGAAGGCCTTGTTGCACAGCTCACAGACATTCTGCTTCGCCGGCTCAGAGGCGCAGAGCGAGGAGGTAATCTTGCGCTGGCGCAGGGGTACATCGTCCTGGTCGTCATCCGAATCGCTGAAGTGCACGATGCTCCGCTTGACGAAGCGCGTGCGCACGAGAGGATCAGCCTTGACCACTTGATGCGTGGCATCCAGTTCCTCGGTCTTGATGGTCACGCCCTCTATTTCGAACAGGTGGATCGGTGTCTCGCGGAGGCACTCCAAGGCCTCGGTGCCCTTTACTTCATCGTCTCCGTCCACAGAGTCCCCTAGTTTCTGCACCCACAGCTCGTGCGTTTGGCGCGCCTGCAGCACAAAGTCGTAGGCGCTCTCCAGCTTGTCAGCGCACCCACTACACAGCCACTGTGGGAACTTCTCCGACTGTGCCATGGCCACCTTTTGGGATCGTTTAAGGCTAATTAATATCAATGCGGGCGGCAATTGGATGACAAAAGGACAATTGACCCACCTCGATGCGCGTTAGCTCGACCAGCAGCTGCCCGAAGGTCTTCTCCGCGTACTTCTCCACGGGCGTCTCAATCCAGTATCGACCGTCGTCGCCGCCACATATTCTGCAAGTCCGCGTCATCTTTTAACACATTTATTTAAGTTTTTGCTAAAGATTTTAACAGCAAAAAGTTTCTGATTTGTCAACTGAAAATAACAGCTGATTGGTAAGTGTTGAAAAAGGCGCGTTTTTAGTGGAACTCAGCTGTTTGCAAGCCACGGTCATACTAAAAAGGCTCTTGTTGCATTTCCTTGATTTTTGCAAATTATTATTTGTTATTTAATAAAACTATGATGTGTAAAGTGAGTTTTTTGCCGGTAATATAGAAAAATGCTTCCCCCGGACATTTGTCGCACCTGTGCGCTGCAAAACGGCCAGTTGCTGCCCTTGTCCACCTGCCTGGACAGAGACGCCTCCAAAAGTTACTATGATGTGCTCCATGAACTCACGCAAATGGATGTAAGTGGCTATAACCAGATGATAATGAATTACTAACCTTATCCCATCTCCAGAGCCAGCTGGAGAGCTCGGATGATAATCTACCGCAGCATCTGTGCACCGATTGCTGGACGAGATTGGAGAATGCCCACGCCTTCGTGGAGCAGGCCAAAAGGGTCAATGGAGAGCTGCTGGCTCGCTTTAGGGAATGTCTGGATGAAATGCCCATCGACATTCCCGAAGAGCAGAACATAAAGACCGAGGTGGACCTCGACGACGAGGGCAACAAGTGCGAGGTGGATGTGGACTCGGCGGCTATGGACATCAAATGGCAGCCGGAAAGTGCCAGCGAGGAGGACTTCCTGGACGCAGCGGAAAGTGATGAGTAGGTGCATTTCACTTTTGTAATCTAAACTCGAATAATATTGTATTTCCCCATAGAGATGAGGTGGACAAGAAGACCTATCATCTGCGACGAAGTTCTCGAAAAATGAAGCTGGCAGTGGAAAGCGAAGAAGAGGAGTATGTCAAGATTGTATCATTTTTAGTTTTAATGGCAAGACTAAAGTCATTTTCTCATTCAGTGTTAAACCATCTGAACCCGAACCGACGCCCGTCAAGCGGCGGCGAGGACGACCGCCCGGTCCAGGTAGGAGCCAGTCCATGACCACCGATGGACGCCACGCCTGTGATGTCTGTGGGAAGACTTTCTCCTGGTACCGTGACATGCAGCGCCATGCCAGGATCCACTTCGAGCAGGCTTCGTTCGTGTGCGATACCTGTGGCAAGGGATTCCTGCGGAAGGACAAGTACATGTTCCATCTTCGATGTCACAATAAGCGCGAGGCCAAGTGGAAGGCTCTCCAGTCGGGAAAAGAATGGCGATTCGCTGAGCGTCTATACAGTTCCGGCAGGTTAAAGAAAATCGAATGCAAATTGTGTGGATTGAGTTGCCAGCGAATGGAGGAACTTCGACTTCACATCAAGACTCATGTGGACGTGGAGAGCTTAGCCAATTTGAGAAAGGATAACGATGTGGTTAGGGAGCACTTTCCCGGCTTTCCGTGCGACCTGGACGCTATTAAGCGGCAGATCTGCGCTGATATAGCCGAAGGGCACTCAGAGAAATTTGCCTGTATTGTGAATTTCCACGGTTATGAGTTGGGACTCGGTGATTCCGATGAAGAATGTGAAAACAAAGAGTCCAAATATCATTGCTTTGTGTGCAATTTGTTCTTCACTCGCAAACATCGCATGATGAAGCACACACTGGAGGAGCACTCTGAATCCGTTTCATCGCTTCCTTGGCAGCGTTGCAGTTCCTGCAAGGTTGGTTTCCTGTGCCTAACACTTTACAACGAACACTTAAGCACCCAATGCCACAGCAAATTAAAGCGCTATCGCTGCCGTAAATGTCCCGGAAAGTTTATGTGGCCGGAAAACCTGCAAAACCACGCGTGCTCCCATCGCCTCGAGGACAAGACTGTACCCAAGAAGATAATGTGCTCCTTGTGCGATGCTGCGCTACCCAGTTTGGCGCAACTTCGCGGTCACCTAATAACTCACCAACACGATTTAAATGGCATTAGTCCGGAATTTAATTCCTCCTTCTTTAGCTCTTTTTATCCTGATGGATTGGACTGCACTACCTCGGATCTGGCTGCTCGTATAGCTGAGGATTTCGAGGTCCAGGACTTTGATCGCTACTACAACATCTGCACTGAAAGTGGACAAGAGCTGGATCTTTTTGATTCCGAAACAGAGCAGAGCGAAGAGGAGACCAAGACATACACCTGTCTTCTATGCGGAGAGGTTGCGAGTACACTCACGACTCTGATGCAGCACCAGAAGACCGTGCATGCCGATGGAATTAGTGATCTTCCCTGTCCCTGCGAGAATTGTGAAGCTCGATTCGTCAGCAAAGCCCTTCTGCAACAGCATCGAAGGCACCGTTGCGCCAAGAAACACTCACGATTTCACTGCCAGAGTTGCAGTATCCGATTCGTGTGGCAGTCAAACTATGAGAAACATCTGAAGACTCACCATAGCAAAAATGAAGATGACGAGCATGGGGCCACCAAGTTGCAGTGTGACGAATGCGAAAAGGTAAGGGCCATCTTTTACCACTAATTATAATCTTCTTAAACGTCTTATTTTTAATTTTCAGGTATTCATCTGGCACAAAGATCTCAACCGTCATAAGCGACTGCATCAACCTCAATCTGCTGCCCAGTTTGACTGTCCACATTGCCACCGCAGGTTCCATCGCAAGGATGGCCTAAAATCCCACCTTAAAGTGCATGCGGGAGAACCAGTTCAAATTAAGGAGCACCGTCCCATCCCCAACGTTGTGCAAGGACTGGCGCTCTCTCGGCTTAGTCGTCCCCATGGTTGCAAGCAGATTCAGTGCATGATCTGCCTCTCACGTCACTCAAAGATCAGTGATCTGAGGACTCACATGAGATCTCATCAATATGGATTAAGTTTTTCCGAAGATAGAGATATTCCTAGTGCCTCGAGGGCTTTTTACCCAGAATTGGAAACTGTCTTAGAAAGAAACGAGCTTGCCGAACGGACTATGGCTGATGTGCAGAAAGAATTCGAAATGGATCGATTTATTTCTATCACAAACGAGGCTGGCCTAGAACTGAATCTCGATAGCAGCGAAACTGATACTGAGTCTGAGCAAGAGGAGCTTCAACCAGCACAAAGCTATGCCTGTAATCTATGTAACGCAGTTGTGAGAAGAAAGTATCAGTTGTATGCCCACCAGCTTGCGGAGCACAAGTGGGAGGACGCCTTTCTTGTATGCTCCCTTTGCCAAGCTAGATTTGTTAACGAATCTTTGTTAGATCGCCACTCCAGAACCCTCTGTCACAATGCGCAGAAGTTATTTCAGTGCCGCAAGTGCCCGCTTCGTTTCCGCTGGAAAGAGAACCTTAAGCTCCACATAAACCTTTTCCATCAGCATGTCGAAATTCCAATCCAGGATGATGCTTCTCAAGTCGATGGTGATCTGAAGTGCGAAAAGTGCCCGCGCAGCTTTAAGATGCAGAAGGATCTCACGCGTCATACATTAATGCACGGCCAGGAATCAACAATCTTCCGGTGCCGTTGGTGTGCACGTCGCTTCTATCGCAGGGCCAATCTCCTACAGCACATCGCGCGTCATGGGATAAGTGTAAGCCAGTTGCCTTATGCAGAGGCAATTCTGGATGCCTACGTGAATCCTGGAGGTCGGAAAATCGTGGAGTGCCGCGTGTGCAGTGTGAGCTTTCCTACCATCTCGGCCCTGCGTTTGCATCTGGAAACCATGCCTGCAGGTAGTCACCACGACTTTTCCTCACTTCAGAACTACTCGATTACCAATCAGATGGGTTACGAGATGGATTTGGATGACTCGGAGACTGATGATGATGTAGCTAGGACACATTCTAAGCCACCTGGTGCCCCTGATTTCTACACATGCGGTATGTGCCAACTGAGGTGTTCGCGGAAATTCGAACTCTATCAACACCAGCAGGCCATGCACCGGACAGAGAAGATCCCCGACGGGTGCAACAGGTGCATCTTCAGAAGCGTCTGCCCCGAAATAATTTCTCACCATAAAAAGACGCAGTGTGAGAACCGGGAAAAGCAGTTCACATGCGCACGCTGTGGCTACAAGTTCATGTGGGAATCTAACCTATTGCGTCATATGGAGTTGCACCATGAAAAGGTTGAGGATCAAGAGCTTGATGAATCTAAGGAGGCGTCTGGTGATGAACCAAAAGCCGAGAACCAGGTATTCCAGTGTGGTCTTTGTACAAGGAAGTACAATCGCAAGGATCGACTTACAGCGCACTTGAAGAAGTTCCATGGACCAGAAGGAAAGGATTCTAACAAAGTAAAGGTCTCGAATAGACCCACATCTCCTAAGGAACCAAAACGGTTTCTGTGTGCCTTTTGTGGCAAGGCGGTCAGCTCCTCCTCCAACCTGATCATCCACATGCGTCGCCATACCGGGGAGAAGCCTTTCAAATGCGATTATTGCACAATGGCCTTCCCCCGATCCTCTGACCTTCAGTGCCATCGTCGGACGCACACCGGCGAACGTCCACATGTGTGCACCGTATGCCAGAAGGGATTTGCCCGCTCCTACAAACTGCAGCAGCACATGCGAATCCACAGTGGAGAGCGGCCCTACAAGTGCACCTATTGCGAGAAGAGCTTCACGCAGTCCAACGACCTGACTCTCCACATCCGCCGGCACACAGGCGAGCGGCCATACCAGTGCGGAGTCTGCGGGGAGCGTTTTATCCAGGGAACCGCCCTGAAGAACCATCGCATGCAACAGAGCCACTTCGAGGAGGGACAGGAATCGGGGGAGCCTACGAGACGCACGGTTTTGGAGCAGTTTACTGTATAAGATAAAGAATAAAGGGAATCCTTTCATTGTTAAGTTGAGTTTAATTCAATGGATTCCTTTTTAAGGTACCATTTTTTTTAAATGTAAGGTATTAATAAGTATAATTTTAAACGTCTAGAGATTTTTAACAATTTTATACATTCCGTTCATTATGTATGTCCTCAAAGACCTAAACCTATTTTAATAACAATAAAATACTCATAAAAACAGAGAATATTAATTTTTAAAAGCCATATTTATACCCGTTACTCGTAGAGTAAAAGGGTATACTAGATTCGTCGGAAAGTATGTAACAGGCAGAAGGAAGCGTTTCCGACCCCATAAAGTATATATATTCTTGATCAGGATCACTAGCCGAGTCGATCTAGCCATGTCCGTCTGTCCGTCTGTCCGTCTGTCCGTCTGTCCGTCTGTCCGTCTGTCCGGATGAACGCTGAGATCTCGGAAACTATGGGAGCTAGGCTATTGAGATTTGGCGTGCAGATTCCTGAGCTTCCTACGCAGCGCAAGTTTGTTTCAGTAGACTGCCACGCCCACTCTTACGCCCACAAACCGCCCAAAACTGTGGCTCCTACAGTTTTGATGCTAGATAGAAAATTTTAACTGAAATGTAATGTTCTCATCAATACCTATCGATTGACCCAAAAAAAAATTTGCCACGCCCACTTTAACGCCCACAAACCGCAAAACCCTGTGACGCCCACAATTTTCATGCTAGATAAAAAATGTTAACTGAAATGTATTGGTCTCGTCAATACCTATCGATTGATCCAAAACAAAATTTGCCACGCCCACTTTAACGCCCACAAACCGCAAAACCCTGTGACGCCCACAATTTTCATGCTAGATAAAAAATTTTAACTGAAATGTATTGGTCTCGTCAATACCTATCGATTGATCCAAAAAAAATTTTGCCACGCCCACTCTAACGCCCATAACGCTTAAATCTGTATACCGCCGGTAGGTGGCGCATTTTAATCTCGCTTTGCTGCTTGCATATCTCCATTTAGCTGAGTAACGGGTATCTGATAGTCGAGGTACTCGACTATAGCGTTCTCCCTTGTTTTTTTATTGAAAGTTGAAAATTCACAAAAACCGTGAAACTACCAGCACGAACCGGGTTTCCAAGCTCTCGGGGGTTGATTCACCTGCGATAGAACCACCTGCTTTCCATTCTCGATATTAATCGCCCAACGTCACCTTGACAACCGATCAAAGTGGCTTTGTCCTATCCGTTGACAGTGAGCAGCCACATATAAAACTACGAACAACCAGAGGTAACGACAGAAAAGGAGGATCGAGTCGGAAACCAGATGCATGATCTCGCGAACACCCACGTTAAAATTTAGTTTCAAGGTTTAACACTCCCCAAATCGAAAATTGTCAAGTCTCGCCGACGTCTGATCCCCGTACACAGAGATGGTCAATCGTTATAAAGGGTCTCGTTCGGTAGCGGCCAGCGATGGTGTGAGTGCCAGCTCCAAAGATTCCGACCAGGTCTATTGCGTACTGCTTCACGTGGTCGAGGGTGAGTTGAAAAAATGAGTATATCATTTTTTTGTATAATACTTGTGAATTCCTTTTACAGCGATCAATTTCGTGGGGCGCGATGCCACCGAAAGGGA
The DNA here is from genome assembly GCF_043229965.1 of Drosophila suzukii. Taxonomy (NCBI): domain Eukaryota; kingdom Metazoa; phylum Arthropoda; class Insecta; order Diptera; family Drosophilidae; genus Drosophila; species Drosophila suzukii. The sequence goes on from NC_092082.1 coordinate 84,205,653, forward strand.
GCAAATTGTGATGAACGCCGCGCTGAACACCGTGGACTTCGAAGTGGAGGGCACCCAGTCGACCGAGAAGATCATCTTCAACAGCAACTGCATCTGGGAGTGCGACATGGCGGGGATCAAGCGCATCAAAACGGACCATCGTCCTGTCAAGTTGACCTTTTATGCCTGCCGTGGAGGCGGGGCGGATCGGAAGACCGTCGGAAGCCTGCTTCTGCCAATACGAGGCCTTCCAGTGCTCAGCACTAGCGGCAGCCAGAATTCACCACATCTAAAGATGTTCTGGCACAAGCTCATCTGCATCAGCAGCGAGTTCCGTTCCCAGAAGCCGGAGGTCCTGCTCATGCTGGCCATCATCAAGAAGTCCATTCTCCACACCAAGGACTTTGACCACCTCATGCAGTTCACCGAAGTAAGTGGTTTGTAAAACACTTTGTTCATGTATATCAGTAATGTTAATACATTCCATCAGGTAAAATCGCCTCCCACACCTCCAATGCAGTCGCCCGGACACTCGATAACTGCCAGCATGCTCCAGTCCCAGGTGAGTTGAATATTTTCTGATCTAATCTTTATCCAATTTAACGTATTATTGCAGGCCAACGTCTACGTACAGTCGTTGGTGCAACTGGGCCTGCTGCAGGTGGGCAATGATCCGCTGGTCGACTGCGACATCATCGAGGTGGTGCTGCAGCTGAAGCAGCTGAAGAACGTGTCCCGGCTGGTCAAGTCAGTCAACCAGGGCAGGGACCCCGGCTCGGTGATCCTGGTGTTCGACTTCGTGGGAAATGTAACCAACATCGAGCTGAAGCTAAACGAGTCCGACTCCTATATCCTCAACGATGTCCTCGGGCTGCGCTTTAAGACATCCTTGCGCAGCATGCGGCTCTACTTCCAGCGGATCTTCTATCTGCCCATCAACATGTACATGAACGGAACCGCAATAGGTGGGCATCTAATTTAAAGATATATTCGGAATTGTGTAATAAGTACCCATATCATTTCACAGCCAACTATCGCATGGACTTTACCAATCTGCTGCCACCGGACAACTACTTCTCCGACAAGCAAAAGTACACTTACAACGGATCCTTTTCATTTAACCGATTTGGCAGAACGGATAGTGGTAGGGAACCCAAACCTCCTCTGATGGAGTACACATTTAGTGTGGATGTCAAGACGATACTCTCACGCCAGGGTCATGAGGAACCGGAATCAACACCTTCAGTTGCAAGCGGAGTTATCAGAGAGCCAAAGGATCGAAAAAATACCGCAGAAACATCACTGTCACTAAAAACTGCTTCAGTGGACAGTTTGAATGTGGGTGCCGAGCTGTCAGCCTCAGAAGGGTCCTACAAATCTTCGCCACCGGAGGATATGCACGATTCCGATGGACCGGCGGATCTACCAAAAACTCAGATTAGGCGGAAAAAGTCCACCCGATTAAATAGTAAGGAGGGCAATCTGGAGAGCGAAGATGAGCAGTATCTGGGCCAGAGATTTTCCGCGTCGGTCGTTCGTGAGGGTTTAATTTTAAATGAAAATGAAGAGGCATCAGTATCGAAATCTAAGGAAAATGACCGCTTGTCAGATGAATCCGAAACTGAATCTGCTAGTATAAAGTTTTCAAAAGTAGTCGATGAAGAAATCAATGATCAGATGAGGCCTACAATGAAAACAACGGCAGAGGAATCTCCAAGACATAATACACGACTGCTAAGAAAATCCAAGATTACGTCCCAGGGATCGAAGGGGTCAATTAGGGAGTCTTCCCAATTTAAAATCAAACCACCAACGAATCCCAGTCCGATTCTGGAGGAAATGGACACCGAGAATTTTGAGGAACTGAATTCCCTAGACTTGTTTGAGCTCGAAGAAAAGAGGCAAGCCAAGGAAGCTGAATTAGAGTCCCTGCGGAGGCAAATGATAAAGGCAGGTCAAGCTGAATCTTTACAAATGCCAATAGATCGTATAATAAGAAAATCCAAAAAGGTAGACATTGAAGTAGAGGGAAGTGAAAGTAATCTAAATATAACCGATGAGGTCATATCGATATCTCCAAGTAAACTCTTCTCCAAAGATAAAGTGAGCAAATCAAAATTGAAAACAGGATCTAAAACTGAACTCAACGAAGTTGCTTTAACCCAGGAAAACCTATCTAAATTAAGAAACCATACCATTTTACGAAAGACAAATAAAGTTTTCGTAGAGGATAGCTTCGAAAGGAGCGAAGAGGACTTAAGTTATGGTCAAGACCTTCCTGAAAAACGAAATTCCCCCAGGGCAAATTTAAGAAAAAACCCAAGAGCCCCCAAGACTGTTAAATCGTTAGATTGCATAGACACAGATTTAGAAACTGACATAAGTGTCCTTAATGTCCGAAACAAAGGTAAAACCAAATCTAAATTGATGCTTCCTGAGGAATTGGATGACTTTGGAGAGACGTCTACCAGTACACAGGGAACCAGGAGACCCAAAACATCTAAGGGCGATCTAAGCCTTCGAGCCCGTTGGGTAGAGGTTAATAAGGCGCAGACGCAAGCCTTGGGTGAAACCGAAAAGTTTCTGCAGGAGACCTGCCGTGCCGAGCTCGACGAGGTCCTTTACGAGGATCAACTGGCGCTCGGCCTGGCAAAGCCTCCTAAGGCAAAAAAGAAACTGGGAAATGCCAAAGAGAACAAAGTCAAAAGCGTAGATTACGAAAGCTCCTATGTGGAGGAAATTACTTACTGTGAGTCTGAAAGGGATCTCGTCGATAATCCGGTACATCAGGTGGAGTTCGGAAGTTCCGAAGAATATATATCTCTGTCGGAAGGCAATTCAAGAACAGCGGAAATTATTTGTTCAGAAACGGAACACCGGGATTTACGTGTTACCTTTGTTCAATCTAAAGGAGTGAAGAAAAAGTTGAGAGCATCATCTAGCAACGACCACCCAAACCAGATGGACCCCGAGGAGTATATTTCTATGTCTGAGAGTAACTTAAGAACCGCTGCTAAGAGAGATCGTCTTAAGACAAAGATGAGAGCTCCGGTAGAAGAGTATCAGGAAAGCCAGGTGGAAATAAAAACAACCAGCGAATGTATTCCTCAGTCGGAAGTCCGAAGAACCGATCGTGTAAAAAAAAAGATGAAAACCACACTTGATGTGGAATTTACCAGTTCCCAAGAGTTTATCTCAATGTCGGAAAATAATGTAAACTCCACAGAGGTGATTAATCCAGATATTGAACAACGGGATGCACAAATCCTTAAAAAAAAGAAACTTAAGAAGACTTTAAAAAATGAAGATCCTATCACTGATTACGAAGAGGAATCAGTTAAGCCAGTGAAAAAAAAGGTAATCAGAAAAAAGTCATCGGTTATATTAGAAGATAAAGATCCTGTGGTCGATGATTACGAAACTCTGGAAGAGGAATCGGTAAAGTCAGTGAAAAAAAAGTTAATCAGGAAAAAGCCATCGGTTATATTAGAAGATAAAGAGCCTGTGCTCTATGATTACGAAACTCTGGAAGAGGAATCGGTTAAGCCAGTGAAAAAAAAAATAATCAGGAAAAAGTCATCGGTTATATCTGAGAGCATTGAACAAACGGCAATCATTAATCCTACAGAAGAAGTGGTTCATACGCAGCCTAAGAAAATAGTTAGGAAGAAGGCAAAAACTGTGTGTAACAACCAATTTGTTGAACAATATCCGAAAACTAAAAAAGTAGTCAGTTCTCGAAAAGAGCTCAAGAATTTAACCACCTCTGAAGATGATTTTAGCGTTGAGCAGCCCTTAAAAGCAATCGATACAATAGGTCAGCGGGTCAAGTCGTGGCGAAGGCAACAAATAGACATTTTTGAGCAAGAGTTGGCGCGGAAGGAGTTGCACTATAAAAAGCAGTTGGAGGAGATGGAGAACCAAGAGGCCAGAGTACATCAACTAAACAAGGAGGACGCGAATCTGGATGAAACTTTTATCAGCAATAGAACAAATGTGCCGAGCGTTGACTATGAGGCAAAGTTCAAAGAACTGGAGGAGCACATAGCCCTGTTGAAAACGGAGATGGAGGCACAGGTTAGGCTTTTTGAGAATCGGAGTGGAGAGCTGCGGCAGGAGAATCTTCAGCTTTACACCGAGAAGACTGAACTTAAGGTCCGCATCGCGGCCATGGAGCAGCAGATTGGAGACCTAAAGGCCCAGGGCTCAGACGATGGAGATCTCAAGGAGGTCCTTGGGGAACTAAGGACCCAGAATTTTCGATATAATAAATTAGCCAGCGAAAAGGAGCTCTACAGGAAGCGGTGGCGAAGATCCCTCAAGCGAGTGCACGCCCTCAAGTTGGCTATGTACGAAAGGAATTTGGAGAGGGCTCACAGCAGCATTAAAATCGAGTATGTACATCTTTTCGATTATACATTTTGTTTTCAAACATTAAAATTAATTTTTATTGCAGGCCCATTGACCTGCGAAAGATCCTGACCAAGGACGCCATGGAGTTTGAGCGGGAGTACGGACAGTTTAGGAAGAATTGTGTGTCTCCAAAATATGCCTTCAGCTCGCTGTCAGGATCGGGCGACTTTTCACCTCCAAACAAAAAGCGAGTGCCGACCAACGAATTTTAAAGACACGATACGGAGAAGATATTTTGCTAGATTTTACCAAATTAACCGTGTCACTTTTTTATTTCGTTTACTTTATTGAGTTTTGTTCGTTTTTTTTTTTTTAGAAAAATATACATAATATAAAGATTAGACTTTAAGACTATGCTCTACTCCAGTTGGAATCCTACGCGCACAAAGTAGGGCAGAGTGTCCAGGGGAGCGGCGTAGTCCATAACCCAGGTAGGTCCGGTGTATGCCTGGTCGCTATTACCATCCTTCCATTCGCCCTCTGGCAGGTAAATATCTCGCTTGGTCGCGCCCTCAGTTACGATGGGAGCAGCGATAATATCATCGCCCAAAAGGAACTCTGCGGGTGTTAGTAGATAATATGATAACGTTAACAAAAATTGTAAAAGTTGTAACTATAGTAAGGGAATTACCATCGTAGATAGACTGCGCCACCTCATCAGTGGGGGCGATCCACCAGAGCGGAGCATTCACGGGTTCCCCAGAATCCACGGCGCGTTTGAAGAGCTTCATGATGTAAGGCGTGTAGCTGGCATGGAGGGCAGTGAAGTTCTTGCTGATCGCGATGGCCTCATCGTCAAAGCCCCACGGCACGAAGGAGAACTGCAGGGCGGGCATGAAGACATTAGCCTGAAGCCAGCGCAGGAAGAGCTCCTTATTCGGTGGCTTCTCGTAGTAGCCATTACCACCAATCATGTCGGGCAGGACGAAGGGATAGCCATTGAGGTTCATTTGCAGCATCGAAGAGATCAGCGTAAGCAAGCCATTGTTCCAACCCCACTCGGAGTCCTTGTCCACGATGCGCACGAAGATGGGCTGATCCTGGGTGTTCTGGGCCGATCGCACTTCCACCATGTCGCCGAAAGCAGCCACAGTTCGCACGTAATCTCCCACCGCCTGCAGGGGAGTCACCATGGAACTGCTGGCCTGCAGCACTGGATCACTAGGTAGCCAACTGGTCTCTCCGGCATCGAACTTGAAGCTATCGATGCCATCCTCATCTTGCAAACGCTTCAAACGTTTGGTGAACCACTCTTGAACCGCGGGTTTGGTGAAATCCAGAATGGCCGCATCCTTGGGCTTACTGTTCCACCACTGCGTATCGGAACTACCCTCGTGATCGAGTACCAAATAACCCAGAGACTTGGCTTCCTCGTAAATGGCAGTGCAGTTGTTGTTAATGAAGGGATGAATCCAGAGGGTCACGCGGAAACCCAAAGCCTTGAGGTCATCGGTCAAGGTTTTGCTGTCGGGGAACTTGTTCTTCCTGAAGGTCAAGGCTCCATAGCAATCCTCCCAATCATCATCGATTTCCAGCTGGCTGTTGTTGAAACCATTGTCCAGGATCTGCTTGGCAAAGTCCCGAACCACTTCGTCGGTCACTTCGGCTTTGTACAGAGCCCAAGTGGACCACACGGGGTGCCTGACCATTCGCTCATCGGGATAACCCGTGGGTAGTCCATGGAACGTTTTAACGGCATACTTATGAGCCGCCTTGGCATCCTTGGCCACAGCCACATGGTAGACGAACTTGGCGGAGGTAACGCGAGGATCATAGGGCAGTTCACTGGTGGCACTCAGACACAGCTGATCCGGGTAGTCTGCTGAATTCTGATCGATAAAAAGCGGAGTGTTGCTCTCCACATACAGGAAAACTCCATCGCCATTCAGCCAATATCGCTCTCCCACACCAAAGTTATCCAACTCCTTGGGAAGGTAGGAGTAATTGCTGTGCCTCTGTCGCTCCACAGGCCAGTAGTGCTGCTTCTGCTCGGGACCACTGAACCAGTGCGTTGATCCCGTGCTCAGGGGGAAACAATCCCTGGGTTGGCTGCCCTTCAGCACCTGATCTCGGGATACTTTCACATGGGTGATATCACTGCCCGTGCCGGAGACGACGCCACTTTTAACCAGAGTGAAGTCCACAGTGGTCGTGCCATCGGTGAGCTGGTAGCCACCGCTGCTGGTTTCCACCAGATTGGCGCTGCTCTCAAAGTTGTCGAAGGTCACAGTTTGCAGGGATTTGTCACCCTTCATCAGCTCGTACTGCAACTTATCACCTCGCCTCAGTCGCACGTAGATATTGCTGTTGGGGAACTTGTAGCGCTGCTCGATGCTCGCACAACTGTTAACCGCCTCCCAGAGGCAGCAGGATGCCAACAGCAGGGATAGTAAAAGTAGCCTCATTTTCGTCCGTTTCACAAAACACGACTGACGGGCAGGTGCCAGTGCATGCTCCTAATATAGCCGCGATAAGGAAATCGAGGAAATTCTAAAGAGCTATGGTCAGCACATTATACAAATAAAGCTCTTGAGTGTTGTCAACAAATTTCTCACCTGGGGAGAACACTTTAGACAGCCCCTCGATAACCCGGCTGATAAGCCCTGCCAGGGTCCAACCTGGCTTTTTATAATTTCCATTAGCTAATTGATTGCAGTCGACGCTGAGATTGCAGTTCACCTACATTGGACAACAAAATAAGTGTATCTCAACAAGGGTTCTATGAAAGTCAAGGACGGCTTTAACAATCGGGTAATTTCAAATATCAATTTCAAGAGCTTCTTATCTTTACATAAACATTTTGAGAATTTCTCAAGAACTGATTCCCTACATCGCATCGATTACTTATATCTGTTAAGTAGTTGTAAACATTTGTTGTTAAATCATATTGTCATTGTGAAATACGTCATCTAATATTATGGTGACTCACCTTTTCTTATCCTTTTTCCACAGTCAATCATTAAACACTTAAAGTTAAGTTATAATCTTTTTATTAAGGCATAAATATTACATATACTTAGTTTTGATTCTCTTTTTTTTTGTTTGTTTTTTGATTTTTTAATACTTTTAATCTATTTTGGCTTGAAATCAAGGAGCTATAATGCCGTCGAGTGTAACAAAATTTAAACCAAACATGTGATTGTCCGTGGCTTAGGATTTATATAATATTTCTGGTGGTTATGAAGGTGTCTAAATGCATGACGTAACTAATAATTTAATATGATTATCTAGGGCACCAAATGACTGATCTCTTCTTTTTCGGAGATCTTTTCGCTGGGCGCTTCATCGCGATATTCAATCACATCACTCTTTTTCCCCAGGAAATGTGCCCTAAATAGTTCGTCTTCGTTATCAGAGTCACTTTCGTCGCCGGCCATCAGAGATACTCGGGAGTAGAGTTCGTTGGATCGGGCCATTGCCCTCCGATGATAGACGATGCCTCCGGCAACTGCCACGCCCATGAGGGTGAAGACCAGCGAAACCAGAAGGAGCACAGTGGTGCCAGTCATGTATTGTTGGGTACTACGATCACCCATTTCAGACATTTCCACCACACTGGCCATTCCCGTGCTGCGAACCACATAGGCATAGCAGAAGGTCTCGTTTGAGATCTTCCGGAGTTGGCTGCCCGCGGAGCAAGTGCTGCACTGGGAGACCAGAGGTCCATGGCAGGCCAAGCAGCTTCGGTCACACACGGCACAGATCCGAGCAGGTGTCTCCACCAGCGGGGTGAGGGTGGTGAAACTGCCACTTTGACGACGACGACGGTCCTCCGCCTGCAGAGGATCCTGCTTGTCGTCTATGCTGTTGGACATCACTGAGGGATGGTCGGTGGTGGGACTGCTGTAGGGATTCACAGGACCTCTGCTCACATCGTCGTCCAGAACTTCCTCGTCCACTTCAAATTTATCAATTGGATAGGTGTGCACGGGGCAGACATCGTAGCACAGATCCTCGTACATAAAAGCGGTATCGTTGCACTCTGCGAAAGGTTGGAAAACAAATAATTATAGTATTTATTTACAACCCAGGTTGGCTAGGAAGTGATTTACCTCAGCGACAGTTTTAGCGGAAAAGGAAAGTTAGAAAATTAGTCGGTTAGAAAGAAGTTTTTTTAAAGCTTAGTAAAACTTAAACAAAATCAAAATGAGCAATGTTTTTTGTGCGTATTGAGAGCTTAAAAAAAGAATAATAAATGTAAACGTAAAAGTAACAATGTGAAACATCCTTTTTAAATCATTGACTCTTGCTAACTTTATACATTTCGCTAGTGTAAAATGAAATACTGTAGAGCCAATATAATATCATAACATTAATAATAAATGGTACAGTACAGTACTTTATTAATTTTTTATAGAGAAATTTTTAATAGCGAACGTAGACACTTAGTATTGCAAACACATTTATTGGCAACAAAAAATTCAAAGCAAGCTCAGCCGGAAAAACATGCTCAAGAAGAACAGAAAGAAAAATCATAAAAGCAGTGTGCGATTGAAAATGGCAGCATAGGTGTGTTCACTGTACCTCCACCACAAAAAACAAAAACACTAAGCATGGGCATGAGAATGTAGGTTTTTATTGTGTTAAAAAACATATCATAACGAAATAAACGAATTAGAAAGTGGTTAATGTCACACTACAGTGCGGGGAAATTAAACTTTTCCTTTTAAACCAAAAAAAGAAGAACGAAACAATAGTTAGGATGGAACCACACTCACCTTGTCTGCAATCTCAAAACCTCAATGGGAATTTGTGAACTCTATACTGCAGTCGGAGAAAGTATGGCAAAAATACGGCGGAGAGCCTCTTCTCTCATCTCATATAGAGTAAATATATTTTTTGAGCATGTTTCGCTGGCTGCTTTGAATTTTTTGCCGAAAATAAATGGATTAAACAACTTTTTTTTTGTTTTTTTACGGTTTCAATGCATTTATTTATTACTCATATAGATATTATATTTATAGATATATACACAAACATACATAAAAAATTGTATTGAGTTTCGAATTGCGGCATTCTCAATTTCCATCATACCTACGAGGTTGTTTCACTAATTTAAGTGTTTAATTTCTGTTTTGTTTTCTTTACATTTAAAAAAGTTTAATTTCATTTCGTTTCCTTCCATTAATCGCAAGCATTAATTTAGTGTTTTGTTCCAATGTTATTTTACAATTTCATTTCGCTTTAAAGTTAATATATTTAATTGCTAGTTTCTACCCCATGCCCTAGTACCAGTTTAAGTTTATTTTTTATTTCATTTTCTTATTTTTTTTTGGTTTTTCACTTCTGAACGGTTCATTTAGTATAAGCTTAAATATTAATTTGGCTTTTTAGCTAATTACTTGATAGAGTAATTATGCTTTTCAGAGTTCAGTTTCCTGTGTATTCTGGTTCTTGAAGATAAATAAGTACCAAAACTGCGTGTGCGTTGAAGAACAACAGAATACGTGGAAACGGAGCAGAATTTTGTTGTGTTTTCTTAACGAAACTCACTTGGAAATTTGTTCAACATAATTTATCTTGGTACTTGCCAAAGTTTTTTGGTAAATACTTGTTGTGAGTGTTTGTGTATTGGCTTGGTTAATATTTTCTGTTTGTTCGCTGCTAGTGCGTATAGTATATACTGAGGAATTAGGGGTTAATTCAACTATTTTCGATTGCTTGTCAATGCAGAGAGATAGAGAAATGCTAGCTTTAGTTGGTTTATATCTTATGCTCTGGCTAAGTATGTGTGTGTGTGAGCGTGTTTGCTAATTACAACAACAACAAAAAGATACTCCTCCTTTACATCTCGCTATTAACTTGTTTATTAAATTAACATTTATATTTGTATTGTTTATTGTGCAGTTACGATATGATTATTCATACAACGAAAATGCATAGATATTGGGAACATATTTTTCTAAAGTCAAAAACCAATAGGATAGAAGTATAAATCACAAAAGTAGATAAGAAAATTTTGATAGGATTTCGTTTGAGTAAACTAATAGTTTGTACTAAGTTCCGAAATTAAAAAAATATTAAATGATATGTTTTTGTTTATCGGTTTGATAAGAAACGAAAACCTTGTTAAGTATTTAGCTGCTGCTTAATACAGAATTAATAATAATTATTGCACTTAATTTGCTTTTTGATTTGTGTTTGTTTTTATATTAAAGATTTAAGTAAGCAACAAATTTATAACAAGGATATGTTGTGTGTGTGTGTGTTTTTGCATTATGGACAAAATAAACGGGTAATTCCGTGTAAATCGGTAATAATTTTGTGTTTTCACGTTTAAGATTCATGTTGCAACTTTCTTGAAAACTGCAGGAACTTTTGTATAAATTGTTAAATATAATTACGATTTAATTGTTTAGTGGTTGATTCCTACTTTTCATTTATTACGCTATGCTTTACCCCTACACCTTAGGTTATTATTTACTTGTTCACGTTCATTTTCCAAACCTTATGCTGGCTTTTTGTTTTCGTTTAATTTTTGATACAAAATTGGTTTGCTTTGCTTAGCGCCTTAAATCTAGAAATATTTCCATTACATACTTAGTTTTGGTTTTTCTTTTTCACATCTTTTTTTTAAACTCCATTGACCCATTTTAATTTACGCTTGTCCAAGATTTTTAGTTTTAATTTTAAGAAACAGTCTTTTACTATGAACTCTAAACTGCAGTGGTTGTTGTGTTTGTTGAACATTCAATTTTTATGTTTTAGCTGCATGGCATTAAACACAATATTTCTTATACAAAATCAAAAGTCAAGAAGTGGACTCAAAATCTAGGCAAAGAAAGGTGAAAAGCATAAACTTGCGTACTTGCGTTTTGTGGCGCGACTACTTGGCTGGCTTGGCAATATCTGAAATAATGCATTTAGTTTTCATGTACACATATATACATACAGATCGTTACACAGGAAAAAAATTTGCAAATGTTTTCAGAAACATTGTATAGAATTAATTATTAAAAACCAGCTATTAATAAATAAAAAACCATATTAATTTAAACAAGTAAAAGGATTAAAATGACATGAAAACATTTTTAATAGATGCTGGAAATCTCAAGTCTAAAGTGATCTTCATTTTTTCCTGCGTACATGTGGGGAGCAAACGTTTGGAAAAACATAGGAAAAACAAATCAAACTAAACGGGCTTAAAACAAACACAAACAATCTAAACGAAAACAATAAAAAACAAATCGTACAAATAAATTTCAACTAAATTCTTAAACATAATGTGTATAATATAGATATATATTTAGGATACGGTTTTTGTATATCGCTGCGTATAATTGCATTTCGACTAAAAATAATACAAAAATTTGCTTTGTGCGTCCCACTTCTCGACAAAAAAGGAAGAACAACCTTTGTTTTTTGCTTTTTCTTGCCCTGCCACGCCTACTAATACGTGTGCGTGTGTGTTTGTGTTGCTTGTGTGTGTCGGTGTGTACAACTAGACTTAGATTTAAATTTAACTACAAAATTTATAGTATGTATATTTTTTTGGACTTGCAGTGATTCTTCCTCCTCTCGCCTACTCTAAATTACTTATTATTTTCTTTTGCTTTGTTTATTTTTACTTTTTTCTTTTTTTTCGTCCTGTTGCCATCAAAACTTTTAAATGGAAATTCTTTGTTCGCTTTTCATCTCATTTCGGCTGTTTCGTTCTTTACACAGTTCAATTTTGTTTCTTGTCTGTTGCCAATTTCGTCTTTTATTTATTGCTAAATTATCTAATGCATTTGATAATGTTGTTCTTGTTGTTGTTGTTGTTGTCGTTGGCATGTTTAAAGTTTAGAAAGAAGACTTGCATGATCATAAAAAAGAGTAAGGACAAACCTAAGCACTTGCGATCGCTCCACTTAAGGCACGCGGCGGTGTTGCTGTGATCTCGGGCCATGCCCACCTCGCCCACCTGAAAAGTAGAGGGATTTTAATGGATTAGTTAGGGATATTATATGGTCAGATTGGAAAGATGGGGTTTAATGGTATAAACTGTTGGGGGAACTTCAATCGAAGGAATTCATTTTAGAAACACAATATAACATTTTCAGTTTGGAACCAAAGTCTTTAAACGCATATTATTAATATTCAGGTAAGTACAACAAGTAAACTCTTTAGCCAGATAAAAGAGAAGCGAAGAATTCATCTTTAAAACCAACAGACAGTGATATAAAAATTCAAATAGTTTAGAGTTTAAACATTGTAAATATTATTTAATTTAAAATAAGAATAAATTATGTTGATTTAACGTATTCAAGAGATCGTATAGTTACTATTATAATCAGGTGACTATATATAACTGACCAAGTAACGACGACGAGATGCAAAAATTTAGATGAAATAACGCTTACTTATAGCAATTTTTGCATTAAAAAACTAGATAGTATATACAAACCTTTTCCCCAAAAATGGCTAAAAACGATTCTGTTGAGGTTATTCACAAAAATACTACCATAAATCCCAAAAAATACAAAAAGGCTATAAATACAGAAAAATCCCCAACTTCTATTTAAAGTCTAAAGGCATTCCCTCGATTTTTTTTTGCCAGTCAGGAGTGGCTGAAAAGTTTTGCCCCGTCTGATTCCGATTCCCGTAGTTGTAGTTCATTGCATGTTGCCGCTCTGTCTGGCATTTTAAGTACTCATGTATGTGGCTCTGTCTGTCCTTATTTATAGCTGCCCCTACCAAAAAAGTCTGTCCAAGTCTATCTAAGTTCACATGCAATGACGTCGCGTGTTAGTAACGAAGGAAAATGGCTAGGACGAGGGACTTTTGAGGGGGGACCTTTAAAAGTGTTTGTTATGCAAAAAGTTTTTGCAGCCAGCCCAAGCGGTGGGACGCAAAAAACTAAGGTCACTGCACTCGCCTCTATTACCGCACACCCCTTTTTGCCCAGCCGGTGGCGGAAAAAGCAACGCTTTTAAAGCACAATAGGTGCCAAAAGGTTAAAAATTGCTGCCAGCCCGGGGCAAGAGTGCACTTGAATAAAGCCCAGGCTTCCATGGGCTCGCAAAAGCCTAGGCAAAGTTTAGAAAAATGCTGATTCTGAGCACAGAGAAAAAGAGCAGGGAAATAACATTCCAATTTAGAAAATATATAGGTGCTTTTAATAAAACTATTCAAATTAATGGTTTAAAATATTATAGAATATTTTGATTGCGAATTACTTTAGAAAAGACAAAACATCTGTATACGTGTGTTATGGTTATTTCTTTGGGTACCCTTTTGGGAAAATCTTCCCTAAAAGGGTTTTACAAAAAAATGTGTACCAATTAACCAGCATTAGTGATATTTTTTCTCTGTGCCCCCAATGTCCTGCTGCCCCTGAAAGAGGCCCTACAGCCTCTTTCTTGGCCCACTGCCAAAAAAGCGGGCTCAAAACCGGCTGCCAAAAGTGGAATTAAGATGCTGGCCGATGGTAACTGAGGGGAGGGTGAGGCAAACAGAACCAAAGATAACTGCTGACAGTGTATGCCTAAGTATTTGCAAATTTATGAGCACTATTGGGCGAGTGCTTTGCATACTTTTCGGGGCCTGTGCATTGGCGCGTGCAGGGGAAATTCGTACATTAACAGCGAAAAAGGCATGCTGGCTGAGGGAAAAACAAAACCAAAAAAAAAAAAAACAAACCGGAACGAGCTACCTGCCAAAGGACTACGGTCTTGCAAGGCAGCACAGTTTGCAAGGCACTGCGACTGACTGACGGTTTAATCAAGCTAGCCACATGCAAGCACGCAGCGTTGAGCCGCGATTCTGATGCGGGTTCTGATCACTACTTATCTCCTCGCTGCCCGACAAAGCATCTACAAGGCACTGCAAGACCGAGAAATAAACAGAACACGAAGGACAACGGGGCGGATAAGTACAGTGAAGGCTCGCAAGGACACTTTCCAAGAGTATTATGGTGGAAAAAAATATAGCCAGGGGCTATCTTTAATAAGTTGGTACTCAAAGTAAAAGAACTCAAAAACTCGTAGAAAAAAAATACGAAGTACATGTTTAAGATTAAAAAAATAGAGACAAAATAAAGAGGTATAATTTAATTTATGACTATTTTTAAAAGAATAAATATATACCATATTAGAATTTAAGACCTTATACTTGTACTAAACACACAGAGTTTTAAAAATTGATCTAGTCAACTAATAAAAAATCAAGAAAGAGACATAAGGCTTTTAATCATGTGTTATTTTACACTTTTTTTCATCACATTGCACTGTGGGCCAGAAAGTTCATTTTTTGGCCAAAAATCTGTAATTTCTTTCCTGGGATAGTTAGAAGGATGCAGTTTTTTGCATTTATCTTTTAAAAGATTGAACTTTTCAACGAACTAAAAGTAAAATTTATTGGAATTTTATATGGTATAGATAATCCAAACCAAAATCGGAAAATTTTACATACTTTTCGGTTTTTTATTTTTAAAAAAATAACTAGAAGACGCACTCAATCCATTTTCATACACGATTAAGTATGAGAGAAAACAAATTAAAAAAAATTAACACCACTATAAAATATGATGTCGTTTGAGATTTATGAACCGTTAAAAATTGCTACTTTCGGAGGCTCCCACTTGAACGTTTATTTAATAATCGACCTAACAAAATTTTCTATTTTTTTCTTCTTGCTATCTGTTTAGATTCTTATAATCAAATTATTAGAAAAAAATTGTTTGAAAAATATTGTTTTTTAATTCGTTTAATGTTAATTTGACATTTTCTGAAGTCATCACAAAAGTATGCTATTTATTTATTTATTTATTATTATTTATTATTATTTATTTATTATTTGAGATCATAGTAAAGTTTAAAAAACTAATACTAACATAGGGGGTAGTGCTAGCTACGAGGCCTTCGACTACGTATTTATGTAAGCTACATTTATATTTTTATAATATATTTTAGTTCTTCTCCGAAGAAAGTACAAGAAATGCAGCATACCTTTGGGCATACATAAGTCCTCAAAATGGTTCGACTTCAAATTAAGCCATCAACTAAAACTAAAATTACTGAAAACTAAGGCAAAACCGCATCGAGTCGGCGATGAGCGATTTTAGTAAATTAATTAAAGAATTTATTTTTGATGTAATGACTTCATTCGGGGATGGCACTCAAAAGCACTCGAAAAGCAAAGTACTCATTTGCTAAAAAAAGCAGTAAAAATCAACGAAAAAGTTTCTTTTAGGAAACAAGTAAGTCAGAAGAGCTATTTATAATTTTTTACTTGTTGAAAATAATGACTTCTAAAAGTTCTGTGAAGAAGTCGAACAGCTACATCAGCATCTTTGACTTCTAGATTTTTTTTCATTTCCATCAATATTTGATGAATTTTTAACTTTAAAAATAAGGTAAAAAAAAACTACTTGCCCGAATTCTTTGAAACTTTGGCATAAATTAGTTTAATGTATAATAAAAAGGACTCCATACTCGGTCTTGTCATTTTCTTAAAAAAAAACAACTTATTTTTGGCCAAAAATCGGATCGGCTGGCCCAGTGTGCATTGTTGAAAATGTAAGATTTTTTATTCTCTCTCTAAGAAGATTATTGATTATAGATACTATATAACTCATAGACCGTTCAAATTGAAATTTTCGGACCTTCACTGTACACCTTTACTGTAGACATGAATTAAGACTTCCAAGCTGAGTGACTAATGGCTATTCATGCAGGCAAGAGGTTTGTTACACACCTCAATTCACAGGTGGACAATGGAAGGTGGACTTAGGACTTAGGACTCAGTACTCACCTGCTGCATATTTCTCCACTGGCCGGTGGAATCGTACTCGATGTCGTTGTGGGCCATATCATTGCCGTACAGATTGAACTGGTTCGACTGGCTGGGATTGGCCACGTCCTCGGGTTGAGCGGGGGTTTCGGTGCCGTAGAATATCATGTCCCATTGTGTGATTTGTGCTGCAACGCAGAGTAGAGAAATCAAATGCATTTAGTTATTGCTGACTGGCCAAGGGCTCAAAAATAATCCAAATAAAATCGAAACATCTATACACAAAATCAACAACAAACGCAGCAAACGCAAAATGTTATAAAATGTATGATATATTGCAGATTGCAGGCGGGGCAAACAACAAGTCAAGTGAAGGGCCAATAAATCTGCCATATGAGCGATATATGTACTATATATAACATATATGGCGCAGATCAAGTGCCGAAACCTAATCGCAACTTTCATCAACATTGGGGAAAATGGATAAAAATGAAAAATTGCTCTGCTGACAACCGGAGCAACGGCAGTGCATGAGCCAACCAACCGAAAAAGCATTTTAAAGTTGCACTTTGATTGATGAAAGCAAACAGAAAGTGCAACTCAATGGTTGTCAAACTTTCATTGACGGCTACAAGGCGAAAAATCATAAAATACAAAGCGAAAAAGGTTTCAGAAATGAGGAGTATTTTGACCTATGACACAATTGATAAATAATCTATAATTCCTTAGATAAATATTAATTTCCGTAAAAGTAAAAGATAGTAAAATTTTATATTGGTTGACCAACGAAAATGAATAAAACCTTTATCAAAAAATGAAATTACAAAACATTTATACAAAAGTTACGGGTATGCAGTATTACATAACTGAACCGAAAGAAGTTTAGCTAAGAACAATATGATATTATAAATACTAATTCAAATGATGAAATTTCTAAACGTGCTTTAAACGACTTTTAAAAATCAAAAGATGAAGATCCGAAAATTGATTGGCTACCATTTGGTCCGTTGACCTCCTTTCGATGGTCCCTTGGTTCCTCGTAATCAGGAGTGGCCTGAACCTCCTCCATTTCAACCTCCACCTGGGCGGGAGCCATCACTCCTGCTGCAGCCATCAGTAATTGCTGCTTCTTCAGGATCTTCTGGTCAGGAAGGAAACTACTTCCGCCGGCGGGCAGGATGGGCAAAATGGAAAGGGTTGCCATCGTTTGCGAAGGCGGCGGCACCGATGGTGATTTCTTCGTGTTTCCCTGGCGACTATTTCCCCCAGTGGTGGGTCTGAATAGCTCCACCTCGAATTGCTTTCCCTGCTTGGCCTGTTTTGCCTTTCCCTTGGGTGAACTATTCTCATAGGGTTCCAGTTCCGGGAATATAGCCTGTATCTTTTCATAACGCTCGAATAGTTTAGGTATACGGGAATTCGAAGACGAGGAGGAGGTGGTACTCTCCTTCACCTGCTTGGCCGCCTTGATGGATCCGTTGGAACCATTGGTTGTCGTGATCTCGCCGACCACTTTACGGCTCTTCTCATCGTAGGATTTCTCCCCGGAATTTGCTTTAGGCCTCTGAGTTTGAACTCCATTTCTATCCTGTTTATTGTTCTTTTGCTGCTGTTGTTGAGAAATGCGGTAGTACTTATTTTTACTAGTGGTTGTCTGAATAATAGAGCTTTGGGTGGTTTGTTCCTTGCGATTACCACCACCCGATCCGCCAGATTTTCCTTTGTTACCATTATTAGCCTTGTTTCCCTTGTTATTACTCTTCTCCTTACTATTATTGTTAGCCTTTCCATTTGCTTTACCCAAGATCACACCATATGTGGCGGAGATCTGTTGGTAACCCTGTTTGGGTGATGCAGGATTCAGCAGCGGATTGTTGGTCACATATGTCGTCTTGTTTGGCGGAGGCACTTTGCCCAGCGGCAACTTGGACCCGCCAGATGGTGAGCTACCAAAGTTATTGGGCGGAATGCGTGGGTACTGGGGTGAATAGGCTTGATGCAGATTACTGGTGGTGCTGCTGCTATTCGGTGTGGTTGCCTCCGAACCACTAGGCCTGGGCACCGAGATGGGATCGTTGGGATCTATGCTCTGAGTGGTCCCATAAAAGATCAGCGACCATTCCCTGAGCAGAGCATGGCCTAGAGGTCCGGTGGATGGGTTAATGGGTGGGTTTTTAAATGGGGTGTTAGGTGGATGAGTCGGTGGTGAGATCCACAAAAGCGCAGCATGTAAAACGGTACAGGTTTAAAGCATCGAACTGACAGCACAATGTTTCTGGATAGGGGTGATTTCTTTTCAACTTACCCATATAGCGACCCTCGTTGTGGATCTCCAACTGCCAGTTGCCCTGTGGTGATTCTCCCCAGGTGTGCACCGACATGAAGGGCCATTGGTTGAAACCGGAACGGGAATTGTCATGGACCCTGGTAAGTAAGGTGATTAGTGAAAGTTGGGTCTAACCAGAAGCTGGTCTTACCTAGGTGTTAGGAGCGTGACACTGGTGTTGGCCGGTGACCTCAAGTACAGCTGGATATCTCCGCGTCTCTGAGAGGTCAGCGTGATCTTGGCCTGGACGTGCTCCAAATAATTGACCGAACGGCAGTGGTTGACCGTGAGTTGCAGGGTGATGTGAGTGCGTGGTGGAATGACCCTGGCAAGAAAAATAGATATATAAATACAGAGGACCTTAAGGCATTACAAGATCCTTTTCCTACTTGTCGACATGGGGGGCGTTGATCTCGCATCGCTGCTGTTCCGGCACCGACTTCCAAGCCCGGGCCACACGCACCATCTCGGCGGCGTCCATCAATCCGTAGCCAAAGGAGTGGCTCACCCGCCGCCCCACCCCGTTGCGCGACCAACTGGGGTCCTTCAGATTAGCCGGCTTGGCGGTGCGCACCACAATGTGCTGCAGGTCGCGCCAGGTGAGATTCTGGTTGGACTGCAGCACCAGGGCGGCTATGCCAGCGGCGAGCGGGGCCGACGCCGAGGTGCCCGTGTGGGAGACAGTGCACGAGTGGTGCAGGTCCGTGGTGACCACCTGCTTCTCGCCCTGCCCGCCGCTGCTGTAGGTGGTGGCCAGCGTGGAGCTGCACTTCTCCGAGTACCAGGGCACATGGCCCTCCTCCGTGGCACTGGAGATGGACAGCGTCCAGATGGAGTTCGTGTAGCCGTCGCAGTTGCAGTTATCCTGCTCCCGCCCACCATTGCCGGAGGCCCAGATGAAGATGCTGCCCTTGCCGCCGCGACCCTTGGTGGTGCCCTCGATGAAGGCTCGCGAAGCCAACTCCCCGGGTCCGTCCACTGTCTTGCCATCGTCATCGGGTCCCCACGACGCGCTGTAGATGTCGATGTGCTGCGGATTCAGTGATAGTGATCTAGCCTCCACCGCATCGGTGACATCGCCGTCCAGCATCCTCACTCCGCCCACACTGGCTCCATAGGCAATGCCCACGGCACAGAAGCTATTGTTCGCCGTGGCTGCCACCTCGCCGGCACAGCGCGTTCCATGGCGATTCGAGTCCGTCATGTCGTAGTGCGGCATCGGATCGTCATCGTGGCTGTTCACATCGTACGAGGCCTTGGGGTCCTGTTTTTGGGATGTAGTGTATTAGGTTATAAATCATGAAGGGTCTTCTCTTTTTATCTTACGTAGTTATCCGTTATGTCAGGATGATCCGATTCCAGGCCATCGTCCAGGATGGTAACCACCACGCCCCTGCCGGTAATGCCCTGCTTCCAGGCGGGTATCACATTCATGTCCAGGCCACCACCACGGTTCTAAGAAATAAATTTTAAATTAATGACTTACATTTTGCAATTTTAGAAAAACCATTTTATAAAGAATAGGGTTCACAACTTCTATAAATATAAACAAATCTATCCTTAACAAGCTATTTGGTTCAAATATATTCAAAGTTATTTGATTTGGATAGTATGGAAAGCATTTAAGATATTTTAAGCATTTTTAATGGAGATTTTTGGTCACTTACCAGATACCACATCTGCGGCCACTTGGAGTCGTCAAAGGACATGGCGTCCACCATCGACATGGCTCTTGAGGAGGTCCTCGAAGGTCGCATCCGGATGAAGTCCCGCTTGGATCGCGACTTGGCCCGCTGCTGCTTCGCCCAGTGGACACGATCATCGTCGTCTAGGCGAGTTTGGTGATGAGTGGCGGGTGAGAGCGACCGCTTCGAGACCTTGTGATGTGCGAAGTGGTAGTGATCATCGAAGATCTGAAAAGGAAGGTGATAATGTGGATTATTATGATGTTTGAATCAAATACAAATATTTTGAACATTATTGTAGATAGCAGTCTCTGAACTTAGCATCTCAGAGAATTGAGGATAGTACATTAGATTCCATTTTTAATTTTTCAAACAAGTTAGATAAAGACCAAGTATTTCTTTATACATCTAAACAATCATGTCTGGCGGAATGGCAGGACTTCGTAAGCTGGCGGACAAGCTCTTCACTCCCAACGAAATTCGTCGTTTTCAGGCGTATAAAAACCGTTTTAGTGAGAAGTATCTGAGTGTGGAGGGCTTGAAGTCCAATTTCAAGAAACCGAATTTCGAAAAACTCTTTAATCGCCGTATGTTTTCGTCGAACAAGGAAGGTAAGTAACGAAGATATTGGGATTTACATGTTTTAGATTTATTAATGAGGACATTTTAAAGCATGTCACGAAGAGCCAAAAGCCAAGCGGGAATGTGACCCCAGTTGGGATGAGGTCCATCCTCCCGGTCCGCCTTACGAGCCATATGATTCACATTTTTGGTATCCAGATCCCGAGTATATGAATAAACAGCAATATGTGGTGATGTTTCCCGAAGGTGATGAGTGGAAGAGGCGACCAAATACTACGGGAAAAAAGATTCCACCCGTTGATCGCACTTTTCGCACCAAGTTCATCAACTTTGGACCCGCCCATCCAGCGGCCCATGGAGTATTACGCATGATCCTCGAGCTGGATAATGAAACTGTACTAAATGCCGATCCCCACATTGGCTTATTGCATCGTGGCACTGAAAAGCTAATAGAGTACAAGACTTATACACAGGCTTTGCCTTACTTCGATCGTTTGGATTATGTTTCCTGTATGGCCAATGAGTTGGCATATGCCTTGGCAGTGGAGAAGCTACTAAATGTGGAGGTTCCTCGGCGGGCCAAGTATATAAGGACCATGTTCTCGGAGATCATGAGGCTTACCAATCACACCATGGCTATAGCTTCATCGGTTCTCGATTGCGGTGCTATAACACCATTATTTTGGTTGTTCGAGGAGCGCGAGAAGTTGTATGAATTTTCGGAAAGGGCTTCCGGAGCTCGTCTGCATGCCGCCTACATTCGCCCGGGGGGCGTGGCCGCTGATATACCACTGGGATTTCTCCATGATCTCTATCAGTTTATCAATCAATTTAGCGATCGATTGGATGAGGTAGAGGATGTTGTTACGGATAATCGCATCTGGCGTATGCGTAATATTGGCATTGGTGTAATATCAGCACACGATGCCTTAAACTATGGATGCACTGGACCCGTTCTACGAGCCACTGGTATCAAATGGGATCTACGTAAGCAGCAGCCCTATGATGCCTATGATGAGATCGATTTCGATGTGGCTGTAGGATCGAATGGGGATTGCTATGATCGTTACCTAGTGCGAATGCGAGAAATGCGCGAATCGGTGAATATCATCAAACAGTGCATCGACTGCATGCCACCGGGTGAGATCAAGGTGGATGATCTCAAGATCTGTCCCCCACGACGGCGCAAAATGAAGGAGGGAATGGAGGATCTGATCCATCACTTCAAGCACTTCTCGCAGGGCTTCTATGTGCCACCGGGGGCCACCTACACTGCCGTGGAGTCTCCGAAGGGAGAATTCGGCGTATATCTCATCTCCGATGGTTCAACCCGTCCATATCGCTGCAAGATTCGTCCAGCATCCTATGCCCACCTCGCCCTCATGGCCAAATTGGCACCTGCTCACTTTCTGGCCGATATTGTGGCCATTATAGGATCTCTGGATATCGTCTTTGGCGAAATCGATCGTTAGTCGGGGCTTGGTGAATTCATATTATTTTTATTGTAGAGCCTTTTATGTGTATAAACAATAAACAATCAAGAGGTGACTAAAATACCATATCTATTTTCATATGGTATTATTTAAATTGCACTTGAAACAATTTCATTTCGATTTACTTAAAATGTATTTATTAAGTAACCACATAGATAATTGTACTACCACTCTTAAAGAAGATTTTTAATAATAATATTTTTTTTTCACTTTTTTGTTCTTCATTAAAAAAACTAAAATGTTTCATAGTTTTTAAAAAATATTTTCCCAAGTGTAGAAATCCCGTGCACACAAATAAACATTGCCCTCAAAAGGGAGCGTGAGTGTAATTAAAATGGGCATTTATTATTTTTGAAATTTGTGCAAAATTGTTCTGATTTAGTGACGCATGGCATAAGCTGCTGCTGTTGCTGCTCCGTCTCTTTCCCCCGTCATCTCCCCTCTCACTTGCTCTCCATCTGTGTGCAGGCGAGATAAAATAGTGGCAGGAATTTTGCCGCAGTTTTGGAAGCTATGTGTGCATGTGTGTGAGCTTTGTTGTTAATTGAATTTCATTGTGCTAAATTCTTTGGCAAATTACAATTTAAGGGCTGCACAAAAGCCGACTGTGAGTCAAACTATTTTGCAATTACAATTACTATTAGTTGTGCTGAAGCGTTGATAGAATTAGTTAGGGCAGCCACTCAACCATAAAGTTGGGTGACATTGTTCTGGCTTGCCACTAGAATTCAACTTATTTGAGAAGTAAATATGATACATTTCAAACCTAAGGTTTAATGAATAGTTCAGTATAGTAAGGCAAGATTTGTGTGGTTAAAAACTAGCACATGACTACTGCTTAATTGTAAGTGAATTGCTGGAGAGACCCTACAACCCGCAACCAAAACCCCATCCTGCACAAACATGCATCATTAAGGGCTGTGCCAACACCATCAAAAAGTTTGGAACCTCAGGTAAACGCATAAAAGTATGCAACACAATTTATTTATGCCCACAGCAGGATGTCGCCGTCGATTTGGCAACAGCGGAAGAGGCTTTCTACTTCCGGTTTCCTCTTTCTCACCGTCTTTACTTTTAAAAGTGTTCTAGTTTTTATGTTGAAAAGGATATTTCATTATACCAGTTTGTTTAAGCTTTATAACTCTTGTTAAAAATTGTGTATCTGAAAGATGTGAAGATTCAAAAATGTATCGCTTCACAAAATATGTGTTTTGATTGGTTTACCAAAATATTTTATTGATTAAAAAAATAATATAAATTGGTGCTATTATGTTTTAACAAAATACCTTTATAGGAATAAACTTTTTTGATTTATACGAATTATTTCAAGTATTGAACTAAAGTTATTTCAAATAAATTTAAAAATATAATTTTACTACATTTTTGTTTGAAACCTCCACACTCCAATTAAAACGAAAATGGGAACACGACTGTTGTTCTGTTTGCCCAAAATGTTTGCCAGTGTTTGTCGTAAAATTCGAGCAGTTGAATGGCACAGGGTGATAGGAGAGGCATATGTGCTGACAGGAGCAGACAAGGACCCCCTACCCTACCCTTAACCCCTATCTACCTACCACCCTTAACCCCCCCTTGGGCACGGCTGGGCAACTACTAAAATTTTAATTGCTGCTACTCTCTGCGTACGTGTCGCCCAGCGCTCAAAGCTCGTTTAGTTTTTATGCCCGTCGAGTGGTGCCACGCCCCCTTCTCGTACTCCCGCCTCTTGCGCCCACTATCAAGTTTATTAATTTATGCAACACACACACATATACACTTAGATTTGTTTACTTTCTGCCTGCTCTTGTGCATATGCAATTTTGTCTAACATTTTAATTGAGTTGGGTGGAAAAGTTAAGTTAATACCTCGCACACGCACACAAGCAAGCAGTCTCCTGGGCATAAATATGTATATATGTTGGCAAAAAAAATATGTAAAAAGGATATATTTCAGTAGAGCAAGGAGTGGACTGGCTATTGGCTTAGTTTTAATTGTTTTGTTGCGGTTTCAATTAAAATTGACTTGCGGAACTCAAACGACCCCCGCTTTCATCAAGCTTAAGTGCTGAAAGGCGGTGAAGGTTCTAACTGGGATATAAACTTTTAGTAGCCATTTTAAGGGCCCCAGAAGAAACATAAAATTAGGAAGCTGACGACATGTGTACTGCAGTAAACTTTATGTAGGATAAAGACCTTAAAACTGCCAAATCTAATAGTTGAAAGTGCTTCGCATTTCTTGAGATACTATATTTGTCATGAAGTTAATTTGTTAAATTTTATAAAAAGTTATTGGGGCATACTGCTTTTTATCTGTTAATATGTTAATGAGATTTTTATTAACCGACATTTTTCATAAGTTTATTACGTGTATCACGGTAAATCAGCATCTCCTTTAGCCAAGTTCAACGATCTTAACCGCAGGCAGCCAATTTTCTAGTGCATTTATCGACAACAAACAGCAGAAGCTGCCACAAAAAAGCAATAAAACCATGGCAAACGTTTCCAGCTAACAAATTGGGACGAGGAGGCTAAAGCGAAAGCTGGTTAGAGGCAAAGAAGGATATGTTAAGCTGTGAATAATGCCCTCTCCATGGCAGCTTTTAAAATTGTCAACAATTTAATTAATCAACTCGGGGTGCAGGCCACCTCGGGGGCCCCCTGATAAATGGCTGTTTCAGGCGATGGGGAAAAAAACGAGCTTAGTAGGGACCAGGGAATTGGCTTTGCCATTGGCAGCAATGTGAATGTGGTTGTAAATTAATACTTACACTGGGGAGAAATGCAAACAAAAAGAAATTCGACATATATTTTACTTTTAAATTAATTAAAAGATAGGCTACAAATTATAGCTACACTCTCCCTTTTGATTTGAGAGAATTTTTAATGAGGGAAAATCGGGGTATCCCATTTCTCAATACCAAGCTAACACCATTAAAGTAATGAAATGTATAAATTATAACTTTTTTTTTTTAATTTCCATGTTTGGTTTTCCTCTGTGTATATAGAAAAACCTTCAATGTGCTCAATTGCCAATGAAAATGGTTAATTTTTCACTATCGCAATTGGAGGCCTGGGGCAGCGATGGAATGCCACAACCGGGATCAGGACGAGCAACAGGAACAGGAACAGGACCAGCAGCACCTGGTGACAGCCAGACAGGAAGCAGCCCTGTATAAATATGTGCCCCGTGTTTCATTAGCTGCTAATTAATTTAGCACACACACAAGCACTCACCACCAACACAACGCAAACATCCAACCACCTTTCCCCACCCCCACTTTCTCCACCCTTCCGCGATAAGGAGGAAATGCAGTTTGGATTTTCAATTAAGTGGGCGGGCGAAGAAAGTCGGATGGATGCTTGGCGATGTGAGATTTCGTCGGTTGTGTGGTGGAAAATATTACACAGTGCTAAGAGTGATGACAGGTGCAGGTGCAGGGACCAGAGACCCAGGAGCCCATGGGTTCAGGTGGAAACTACGACGGCTGTAAACTGTCACACAGGAGCTGTGAAAGATGTCAAAAGCAGGGAAGGAGCCAAAAGTCTGCGGGGATCCCCATCCGAAAAGGTTAAACATCGTTCCGAGAATAAAATATGGGGATTTACCAATTTTGTTGTGGGCTTAACCCAGCACAATGCATACATATGTGTAAATTCATTTTTTTTCACTTGATCCTTCTTTTAAGCCTTCGACATTTTTTATTCACTTGTATATTAAATAAGTAAATGCAAAAGCTAAAATTAAAATAACAATGGTTATTTATAAATAAACTTTGCTGTACTGAAGGGAAAAATTCCTGTCAACATTTATGATATCAGATAATCACACAATAATATGGAGAATAATTTAAAAAATAGATAAAATAAGTATATTTCTTGTTTATTTGAAACGGATAATTATAACTTGTTGGCCAACCAATTCCAATGGTTTTCAACTATTTTATTTTATTTTTCCAAAACCACACTCAGATGGAAATCCCACAACCATGTCGAGCTGTTTGCCCAATCATTTGGTACCCAACGTTGCTATTTGCATATGTATATTGGATACCTGGCTTTTGTTTCCCTCATCAGCACAACGATGCCATAAAAACGAACATGTTTTTCCGGGTGCTGGCTGTAAGTTTTCCTTGCCAGCCTTTTGTTAAAATATTTATAGAAAATGGCGACAATTTGCGACAAACAATTGCGGGCCAGACCAAAAGTTGTGCTCACTTGGCGCCCACGCACTTTACATTGCATATTTATGGTTTTTTATTTGCATTTTCTCTTACTTGGCAATTGGAAAAACCATTGTATCTATAGGTCAAACCTTATTATGATCTCCGTGCATTAAGACCGAAATGGGTAGTAGCTTGGGGATATACTCATGGGTAAATAAACTAAAAGTCGAAAACACTCCCACATCCTGCATATGTCAGCTTTCTACGAGGTAATATAAGAAACCCGAGGTCTGGCCAAGGAAATTCTACCCTCGTTCGGAAATCTCTTGGTCCCGGAAAATACATAATTGTTTCCATGGGAGAGATTGTAACTACAAGATGGTTTCCCTTGGCATTTTTTCCCTCTTATTTTTGCACTTTCAATCAGGTGGGCTCTCTAGACAACCCTTGGATTGCCGAAACTGTCCCCTGTGGGTAGCTAAATGTTAGATACAAAACCGAATCTTTATGTGAGGGTAGAACATAGGAAAAATTTAATAAAGCAGGAGATCAGCTGTTGCAAATTCCTGACTGGGTCTTTTCCCTCACAATTTCTCGACCATTTTTATGGCAATTGGGGGAGCAATATCTTTTCGCAAATCTGTATCTTACAGGGGTTGATAGAACATGAAATTGCCAAGACACTTACACTTTGCAGAACCTTCGACCGTAGCCTCAAACTACAAATGTCTTAATGGAGATGGCAGGAGATTTAATGATGAGACAGTTTTGGGTTTCAGAAAGCACATAGGAAAAAATTACCCCAGTTGTCGACAGCAATTTATTGCACTTTTTTTTAAAAAGGGGTGTTGTAAACGAATATCATATCTAATTGGAACGGAAAAAGTGAAATTTTAATACCTATGTAACTTGATTTATTTATTTTTACCATGCAGGTAAACTTTGCCAGTCAGTGCATACGAAATGTAATTTAACTGCATTCGTTTATTGATTAACCACTCTCTTGATTAACGATTCAGTTGCATGCAAAACCTTTCTTAAATGAATGCGAAAATTTAATTGTATGAATTTTCATAGGTATATGTACAATGTACACCCCGCGTTTACCTCAATTTATTGTTCGAAATTAATTGAAAATATAAAAATCGTTTTTTGGTATTAAATTATGCGGCAAAGCGTGGCTGTGGAATATTAATGACACCGACAGCACAGCAGCACAGTAGCAGCGGCAACATTTGTGTTTTATTTTAATTGATGCCATTCAGTAGTCGCCAATCGGATCGAATCACTTTACTATTCACCGGTTGCCATGGGTACAAATTAATATTCGAAATGAATTGACAATAACAGACATTACCATTCATTGCAGCTGTTAAATGATCGCAAAGGTGGATTAAATCCCCCTCGTCAGTGCCCTTAAATCAGATTCCCAAACTGATGGAACCCATGCCATGAAAGACGCATCACTCCAGATGGATGAATGGCCACCGAGTGGGCACTTCTCTTGAAAAGTTGTTGAACAAAACACAAGAGCCGGCTCAGCTGGCAGTCGGGTAAACAAACGACATCCGAATCCCTCGCCGTTTCTTTTTTACCCTCTTTTCTTTTTTACCAAAAATATTCACTCGTAATATATGGCAGCGTGGAATTTGACGAATCACTTTTGAGGGCTGCCCTGCACTGATTCCGAAAAAGAGTTTCGTTTTTAAAGCGGATTCCTTATATGGCGGGAAAGCAAGGCCAAATAAAAAGCCTCCATTTGCATTTCGGACCCAGTTGGCGGAAAGAGGAGCGACGTGAGATGGCTGTTTAATAAAAAAAATAGCGGGGTCTCCTTGGTCATTCTCAGTCTTGGGTAAACCTGCATGTCCTTTGCAAACAGCCGGGGCACAGCAAATGAAATTTATTGGCTTTCGAAGGAGAGCAAAAAGAGGCCCAGAGGTCTGTCGTCCTTTTTTCGGTGGCATTTCCGACCGAAAATGGCCCAAAAAAAGAGTAATAATTGTAATGTGTGTTTTTTAATTGGGCCACAAAAGAGGATTAACTTTGGGAATATTATATGGGTATACTATTACCAAATTGTTCTTACAAATTCATTTAAATGGAGAGGGTTTTATAATTGCTTTGTATAAAGAATATTCAGAGCACATCAATCATTTTTTGTAAGTTTTCAAATGGATCACTTAATTTATTTTAAAAGGAACGTTTTACACAAATTTGATGGATTGCTTGAGTTTGAGTTTATTACTTGAGATGTCCAAGATAAATGTATATTAATGAATGCCTTTTAAAATATATTTTTTTTGAGTGGATCACTTAATATACTTCTTTAAGGGAACATTTTTTTTTGAGCACCATTGAAAATACATTTATACAATACATACTAGTACAACTTAAAAAAACTTTTTATGTATGTTTAAACCTTATGAAGTCTTTCATTTCAGTTTGCTGATCTTTCACCAAGGCCGAAGACAATGGTAATCAACAAACCAAAAACCACAAACCAAAAATGCAGCACCCGCATCAGTTAATGAACCAACTTAGAGCTCTCTGATGGAGTATTATGTATCGAAGTTGCCCCCGTTCAAGTGGTTCATTTTTGAGACTCAGCAGAGGCTCATTAACCGCACTCGGATTGCATTCACAGCTGCATTCAAGATAGCTGACTCCTGTTGTTCGAATGGTGCCAACGAAGGCGCCTCAAATGCAATCGAGGAATTTCCAAATATTTTTGCATTTCAATTGCCGGCATCAGCATTTGCGGCACGAGGCAAGGCAGTTGTATGCAGATGAGCGGATGGATTAAGGGTTTGAAATGGGTGGGGAAAATAGGAGCGGATTGGGATTGTGAATGGGAATGGAAATGGATGTAGTTGCATTCGTATTGCCCTTTGTCGAAAATTGATTGCACTTGTTGTCTGGCTCAAACTTCGCCGGCCATCGACTGATGATGGTCCCATTTGCTTGAGTAATGATGCCACTTGCCCACTGCTGCAGCTTCCTTTAGTTCCTTCGATTTGGGATCTTCATCTGCAATCCCCGAACTTTAGCCGAAATCAATTCGGCACCCC
Source organism: Drosophila suzukii (assembly GCF_043229965.1). Taxonomy (NCBI): domain Eukaryota; kingdom Metazoa; phylum Arthropoda; class Insecta; order Diptera; family Drosophilidae; genus Drosophila; species Drosophila suzukii. The sequence continues at coordinate 84,235,074 of NC_092082.1, forward strand.
TTAACCCTTTAATGCCCGCATCTCTCTCCGGCTCTGCCTTTTAGTTTTGTAATGAAATGCGAAATTTGTTGCCGTTTGCCGTTCGTCGTCGAGTCGACGAGTTCTTTTGTCTCTTTGGGAAATCAAATTGATTCGTTAGGTTGGCAATCTGTCGCTTGTTAGGCCAAATTGATTGAAATTAGGTTTAGCCCCCTTTGTCGTTCCTCATCCTGTCGGGGTTTTTGTCTTGGATTCGGTGCCTGGTAATTGGTTTCGCATCGCTTTCCCCTGCAGTTTGCTCTCATTAAAGGCGCTCAAAAGGAATGCAATCTATACCCCTAACGGCTAGAAGCGATGGGAAAATATGGGAAAAACATTCGAGCCATGCTGAAATACCTCAAAGCTCACCCACATGCGTCTCAGTCTCAAGGGGTCTTGGTGGCAAATTTCAGAAGGAATCAGAGCAGATGTGAGCTATTATTGCACCTCGAAGTCAGAAATTCCTGACAAAAAAATATCTAGAGAGGTGTACCCGGCATTCAAGTGTGCAAATGAAAGTAAAAGAAGAAAAAAAAAGACAGCAAGAGTGCAAAATAAATAACTGAGATGCCAGTAGAGAAATTTACCAAATAATTTCCACAGGAAAAATGGTATCTCTGTCTCCTATTGAAATTCCTTGAACCTCGTTCAGAGTTATAAAAGCACTGATGAACTCAAAATGCATTCCGGTTTTAGTACTTGTACAGCTCCAAGTGAATTTCCTGCTTCCTTTTGCACTGGGAGAAGAGTTCCTAACTTTCATAAGTCAGGTAAAGATATTTTCTCTTTACAATATTATACTTTAAATCATACATTTGATACATCACTTAAATCTCAACTCCATTTGAAAATATTTAGCATATTATATGACCTACGCTTAATTGTGGTAATTTTCCCTCACTGTTTTCCTGGATTTCCTTGGTTTTTGCCGACTTAAACTATTTTCGTAGCCGCCTTCAATGGGGCCGTGACACAAATTGACTTCGACAGCAGGAAAAACAACATCAGGTGCTGAAAATAAGAGGGTGAGTAGGTTGCAGGGATTCGGGGTGGCGAATATATGTATTGCCTGCATACACATATATACCGGCGCAATAACAATAATCATAAATACACAATGCGGAGTGGGTTGGCCGACTTGCCAGCACGTGTCAATGCAGGTCATAGGTCCCCCTATTTATATGGCATAACGCATGTTCAGATCTGAGGTATCCACTCGACTCCCCCACTCGGCACTTTAGTCTGAGTGGGCTTTTTGCTCTGATGTTTTCCCAACTTCAGCAGCAGCCCATGGGAATTCTGTGTGTTCTGCGAATTTCCACAATAGCTAATGGGGTTTCAAGGGGTAGCGATGATAAGTTTCGCTCTTAAAAGCTCGCCAAGTAGTCCACAATTTGGCTGTTAGTGGAAAAGGTTTACAATTATTTTTGTAAGACTTTCCTAAGTCGAAAGTTTTTATCATACTTTTATAAATTCCCTTTTAAGAGCTTGAAAAATATTAACTCTATCTTTATGGGAAAAAGTTCCTTTAATTAATATCATATTTTTTCACTTTTTTTCCAGCAACTATTTCTTGAAAAATCAATTCACACTTCACCGAACTTTGGAAATTTTTAACAGTTTGCCAGCAATTTTAAAACGCTTAAAAGCGAAAAGAACAATGAAAAGAGTTGGGGCAACTTTGCATTCTTTTTTTTTTTTAATTTTTTCCTACTTGTTTCGGTGAAAGGGAAAAGATCGTCAGAAGTTAAATTACTTTAAACTTATGCATGGCAAAGAATGTAATTGTTAGTGAAGGAAAAGCCAAAAACTTTGGCAACAATGGAACAATTAATGATGGGAGCAGCAGGATCAAAAGAAAAATGTGCTGCAAAGCGTTAAAGAGTTCGGTATTCATTCTTTTCAGTCCTAGAATCCTAGAGTCCTAGAATCAGCCTGATTCAATGTCGTGTCATGATTGAAAAACTTTTCTGCCCGAAATCGCAAGTAACTCTGCAACCAATTTTCAGCAATTGCACTCTCCCTTATTGTTCGCCTTGGATTTTCTGTAGCGTATTGCAAATCATCATTGCCACACCCCCGTGGAAAAGTATAAAATGAAACCATCAAAGTGCAAATGCGAAACAAATTGCGAATTGGCAGCTGGGAAGATGAAAGTGAAAGCGTGAAGGGTGGGGTCATGATTATTATTGAAATGCATTAATCAAAATTTGTTGAGGTGCCTTGCTTCTTTGTTTCAAATTTCATATTTTGGGGTAGTTTCTGCATTGGTCGAAGTTATTCCAATAATGCAAAGCCAAAGAGGAAAATACAAATTTGTTTTCTTCTTTTTTTTTCCTGTGAGGGTGGTGAAGGTACGAATATCAATTTGCTCTTCAGGGGGGTGGCCTTCTAATGGAGAAATGCGAGCTAGTGAAAATGTTTACTTTTCCCTTATGAAACCATTGGGGAACCATAATTTTATCTATTCTGTGCTATGAAGGGAATATGAGAATATTTATGGAGTGAGTCATCAAAATTTATAGGTAAAATACAATACACGGCTTATCCAGATCCATTATTTTTTATACACTAATTAAATTTTCAACAAACAAAGGATACACCGTCTGTGTTTCGTTGAAGGTCTTTCAAAACAAGGGTTAACATTGTAGTATACCGAAGAAACAAAAGAAAGGCTTAGATTTATGTAGCCACAAAATTCGTAAATTCTGCCAGACAGAGATAAGAGAGAATCAGGACTTTATGTACACATTGGTGCATAAAAGGTGCGTAAATTTTATACTCCAATTAAAAAATGATTTCTTATATTTTCTAACCGAATATATAATCATAATACAGATTTTAATAATTAAACTTAAAACTCATTTGCCAAATCAGCGAACAAATACTTTAAGCCAATAATATTTTAATGAAGGTATTATATTAGCCACCACCATTTTTTCCAAGTGCGTTTAATAATCATCTTTCTAGCTATTTGCACTTCTTATCTATCCTATCGTCTAGACGAAAATCTGCCTGGCTACTTCCTAAAAATAACAAAGTTTAAAATTACGGAAATAAAAATAAAAGAGAGTCAACCCCTTGAATAGCTGAGAATGCGAACAAAATAACCGAATATGAAATATGTGCAAAGTTTTATGGTAGAAAGCCGGAAATTTATGTTTGCGTAAATAAGCACAGACGCGGCGCAGCAAGTGGAAAACTTAAGGAGGAGAAAGCTTCAAATGGGTGGAAAAGAGATAGACCCCCAGTGAATATGGTAAATCTGTGTGAAAAAAGGGGAATTTAATGAAGCAAAAATCGAGGGAAGCTGCCACACAAGCACTTAAAACATTGTCAAAACCAACAACACACAGAAGCTTCGAGTTAACGGCTTTCGGTTTTGGCGGTTGCTCTCTATACAAACTTCTAGGGCCCCATTTCTCAGGGAAAAACACCCCCACATCCCCTATTTGGAAAACTAAAACACAAGTAAAGCTGCAGTAGAAAATGGGAAGGTGAAAAGGGTGCAAGTGCAGAGGGCTGAACTGTCAAGCCAAGTCAAGTGCCAAAAAAGTGAGGAAAAGTGGGTGGGATTCTGCCCCATTTTACCATCTGCATCAACAATTTGTTGCATAGTTAGAGGCGACGCGTTGGCAGTCTAAACAATCAGTGAAAGTTGTGCGTGTGCTGGGTGAAAAGTGGGAAAAAGTAGAGGGGGGGAAAAACCGAGTACAGGCATTCGGGTCCCTTGCCTCAATTTCATGGCATTCCTTACCTCCCGACTCGATTCCATCAGAGGCAACAAAAACTGGGAATAAAACGCCACAAATGCAGTTGCAGTTGTTAGGTGAATTCAACATGTTCGTGAATGTGAGTATGTTAACAAGGATTTCAATTTGCAGGATGACAGTTAATAGCCTGAAGACGCGACACTTGAAAACTTCCAATTTGAAGTGTTTGGTAAATAATTGGTGAAAAAGTTAAACATGTAGCTGGCTTAAAGCATTAAATGGCCAATTGAATTGTTGGGTTTAAGTGTTGGCATTTCAGCATTAATTTGATTATCTGATATGCACTTAAAATTCATTGCCCGCATTTTGCACCCCCAAAGCCAAATTATCGCTCATTTATCACTCAGGCATTCACAATTGTCCGTCACTCATATGGATAAACGCGTTTTGTTCTCGCCCCCAAGGCAAAAGCTTTTGAGCCAACCTTCCACATCGCCAACATCTCGCATCACCTGAGCGAATGATGCTGCCGCTTGGCAGGTGTGAAATACGTGCGTTGTTTAATTCAAAACCGAAAAGTTCCATCCGCGAAGAAAATGCAATGCGCAACATTTTAACATAGTTTATGGGGCACACGCACACACACACTCAGACTCACATCTATAGACTGGCACACACACACACACACACACATCAAGTGCAATGTGCATGTGGAAAGTGTGTGTTGCATATTTTGTGGCGCTTGAAAACATTTTTTATGGCAATTTGCCAGGCGAACGAAGCTCGAGGAAACACAACAGAATTGAAATACCCCAAACACACACACATAAACGCCTTGTTGCGGTAAAACAAGGCAGCAAGAAGAAAAGGTACACTGGAAGAAAACTAGAAGTCTAATGCCGAATTTACACTGCCAAAAGAGTTCTAAGAAAATGTCCAAGTGACTTTAAAACTTAAAAAAAATTTTAAAAAGAAAAATCCGAATTTACACTTTTTAGTCCAAAAAATGTAGTAATTTGGCCAAAAGAATAAAAGTATCAGTCTAAACATGGAATGCCATACCTTGCTGAACTCGTAATAAAATTCCCAATCGATTGGCATTTAAACCTGGAAAACTTAATTTTTGAGCGATTTTCGCAAAAAATAGCTGATGTTACCCCTTATGAAAAATGAGAAAATTTGTGAAAATTTGAATTTTTCTAAACCAGCCGGAAAGTGATGCATATCGATTACTTGGCTTGTTAGCTGTTCATAGCAGTACGTCTTTTAGGTGTGAGACCAGTCTTAGCCAAGTTACAGGTAAAAATCGCAACGAAAAATGTTGATTTTGTACAAAAATCCAAAATTGCACATATGCGCATATGGAGTATTTTGGCCGAAACAATAAAATTAACAGTCCAAATATGGAATGCCATGCCTTGCTGAGCTCGTAATAAAATTCCCAATCGATTGGCATTTAAACCTGAAAACTGAATTTTTTAGCGATTTTCGAAAAAAATAGTTGATGTTACCCCTTATGAAAAATGAGAAAATTTGTGAAAATTTGAATTTTTCTAAACTAGCCGAAAAGTGATGCATATCGATTACGAGGCTTGTTAGCTGTTTATAGCAGAGCGTTAATTTTGTTAAATTTTTTTAATTTTCAAAAATATTTCAAATAAAATTTCTTCAAGTGTAAAGAGTAAAGAAGAAGGACACACTCTAATACCTGGCCAAGCTTGCTTCTCTGCTGCTGCTTTTGCCTTGAACGCATTTTTCACACATGTTAAGTGCATCTCCTCTTCTCTGCTGATGCAGCTGCTCCTGCCCCTGCCACGCCCCTTCCCTGCCCCGCCCCTCTGTTGTCCAATAAATAGCTTGCAACATCGTGTCCAGTTTTCGTCTCATTTCCGGCTGTTCTCTCCTTTCCCTTTTTTTACCCTCCTCATTCTCAGCTGCTTCCTTTGTCAGCCATAAAAATGCCCGAAAATGTTGCATACTTTCTGGGGGGCTTCAGTGTTGCCTCAAGTGTTTGCCACAGTTTCATGCGCTTTTTACGACACTTCGTACCTCCTCCAACTTGTGCCTTTCAAAGGCATAATTTGACAGCAAATTGTTCAGTTTATAGCCAGGCACTAAATATTCTTTCAACTTTTGGCTGAGCACAGAAATGAGAGCCATGCAAAATATATTTCGCACACAATGTGTCTGCTTTTTCCCTACATATTCTTTATCTATCTAGCTTGGGCAGCAAAAAACTTGGCTTTTTCCACATCGTTTTGTTTCAAAACTTGGCAGGATATAATGCAACAAAGTTGGTCCAGGATTAGGATAGAAAATCCACACACCGAATGTAATGGCCAAATGAGTTTTATGTTTTTTTTTTTTTTTAGCAGCCTCTCTTATCGGACACACAAGCAGAATAAAAAATTTCTTAATTCACACTAAATTTCACTGAACCTAAGCGGATTGTCCGACCAACTGGAAAGCTTGGAAAAAGTGAGCAGCCAGCGAATGCCATAAAGTTATTAGATTTCTCCTACTTAGTAATTAGTTTGTCATACGTGGCTGCGTTTCAGTGGTCAGGATAATTGCGGTTAAGCGACAGGCGCAAGCTGCTGGAAATCTTAGGGGAATTACGGAAACGTTAGGAACTTTTAAACCATTTAAAAAAAAACTGTATTTAATGTTATACAAAATACTCTAAAATATTTAAATGTAACTTTAAATGCTTTTATAAAACAAAAATCAGCAGCTTACACTTTAGATGGGTTATTAAAGTGTTATAAGGAGTTAAAAAACAAGTATCAAATGTTAATAATGCCCCACTTTAAGCATTCTCTTTACTATCAATTAAGTCACTGCAACTAAATTTCAAATTCAGAGTGTAGCATTAAATGTACCTCAAACAAAGCGAAATCCAGCACCACCTATCTCTAATTCCACTTAAGACCGTGTATATGTATATGTTTGAATCTCATATTCCTGGTACTGGCAAAAATCAGCAAATTGCAGTGGTCTACTTCGCTCCATGCAGCTGGGTGTAGCAACTCAAAAGCCCAAAAGGACTTTCAGGTAATTTGAACTAACACAACAGTCAAGTCGGGGTTGAGGGGGGGTTTGGTTGGTTGGTAGGTCGAGGGTGAGGGTATGTGTGTCTGGGGATAAGGGTATATCTCCAGTGGAGGATCCCCACTCCACTCCGCTCCTCTCTGGCTGCTGAGTGGGTCAGAACGACCCGGGCCGTCATATTCCATTTGGTTAACCAAAAGTTACGTGCTTCGGTTTATTTCCTTTTGTTTGGTTGGCTTTTCTGTTTTTTTTTTTATTCACCCACTCTCACTTGTACTCTCCTGTTTCCGTTTCTCCTGTTCCGACTGGCTTTTGGCCATGAAACAATTTTACCTCGACGCCTGGCGCTATGGAACGCATTATTTGCTTTGGATTAGCGCTCGTCCTGCTGATCTTTCGTCCTTTCTCGCTTGCCCACTCTATTGGCCTCTCTTTTTAATGCTCGCCGGCACTCGGGCGTGTCATATAAATTAGCAACAATGAAGAAATTGCACAATTTACGAGTCCCTCGGGTCAAGAGTGCGTGTGAGGGCGAGACAAAGTTATTTTTTCTTTCCGCTGCTCATTGAATGTATTTTTAAAAATGTCTGCTGGGGATTAAACAAAAAAGTGTGATGGCCAGTGGGTAGGGAGAACTATGGTATGGGCTATATAAAGCACTTGGAAAAATTTTGGGATTTATACAAATTTATATTGTAGGAAAAACGCAAGAGTTTGCTCAAAAGAAGAAGTTTGGGATAGGCAACAAGCTCATGGATAATTAATTCAAAATATTTTAAATTCCGAATTTATGAAAGGTTTTCTAACAGTGTAAACACATATCCAAGTGCGTGTTTGGCCTGTGGCTTTTGCTCGTTATTGCCCGTTAAGGTTCACCGAATTGAGCCGCCGAAAGCGCCGGAATGTGGGAGCGGGAAAATGTCTGCGAATTTTTCTCTCCTCCTCGACTGTATATTAATTGAAAGTCGCTTTTCAACAGCGGTTTTAACAGCTCTGGCCTGTTCTGTGCTCCCTCTTTTCTGATCCGGTCTGTATTTTTTTGGCGGCGGTTATTTTTTTGGGTTGCTGTTGGATCTCATGGTGCATTCGATGAAAGGTAAACATATCAGGGCGAATTGTGTGGCTAGCTTTGGTCGGGTATTATAGGTGGATGAAGACCTCTCTCAAAAGAATAAATAAAACAAGCAGTTCCGAAACAATCCGTATCTTTGCCTAGTTTGCAATTCACAATCATAACAGAGTGCTTTAAAAATGAATTAATTTAAACTGAAAATATTTTTCAGTACGTTTTTGGACTGCATAATATTATGGTTTCACCGTTGTTATTTCTGGGAAATGCACAAGATTAAATGAAACAATTAATATCACTTCAAAGACTTCCACTCCAGCTGTATTGTTTTGCTGCCTAATTGATGGAACAGGTTTTCTTGGAACTGTCAATCAAAGAAACTCATAAAACCTTTAATTAGTAGAAAAACTTTAGGAACGGTTGGCTTCCCAAGGACAAGAAAATTCCACCCCTACATAACTTGTTGCGGCAACTTCACCTGCAACCTAATTAAGTAACTTACGAATATGCCTACTTAACTGAACTGTCCAACATTTACGGTCTTGCCTAGCCAACTTCTAACTATGCCACTAACACGGACTCCTGGCCATTCTTTCTTGGCCATATATTAATTTCCATTAGCGATGCTTTCACTTTCCCCCAAAAGTCAGCCAAAGTGCAGGGAGAAAAGACGAGTAGAATGAAGGTTTATTACGCTTACGTTTTATGGACGCAATTCGGGAGCGACACTTGACTACCCCCACACATAAGTAAATATACCATCTACTTGCTCACAAATCTAATTAGTCAAACTGTACTGGAAACGCTCCATGAAGCGTTAATAGCCCTGGAGTGGTGATAAAAAATAGAAGACGTCGACGTGGACCAAGTTTGTCAATTGGCTTTATCGCTTCGGGGGAAAAGAATGTGGATAGGAAGATTTTACGACCCATCCCTGTGCACTAAAATCCAAGTAAAATGAGCTTGCACGCAGGCACATTAAGTATACCACACGTTGTGCCCTAGGAGCATAACAAAAAAAAATACAATTTAATTAATTTTGTTACTCTGTTGTGTTTTGTGAAAACTCCCAGAATTAAATTTGGACAGGAAACGGAAGTAACCGAAAAAATGTTAATTGGATTTCCGCTTTCTGCTTCGCTTTCCTGCTACTACGCTCTCATTATTATCATTATTAATTATGCTCTGCATGTGTTGGCTTACAAAGAAAAAGCCGCGAGAGTGGGGCGGGATTCACACAAAAATGGTTTGCCCAAAATTGTAATATCTCTGGATATTTATTTTAGGTCGGCCCACAGTTTCCGTTTTATTTTTTTAACCGCCTCCCCCCAAAAGATTATTTTTTCTTGCAAAATGAATTATTTGAACGATAAGAATTTCCGTTTTCTGTTGGTTTTACTCTTTTGTTTATTTGTTTCCGGTTGTAGGTTGTCGGAAAGGAAGTGCGCCAAGGGTAACTTTTTAATTAGTTATAAATTCGCAACAGAATGATGAAGCCCCGGAGATATCGTTTCGAATTTGGTCATCAAACTTGTCGCATATGTAATTCTATTAGAACCCCCCAAAAAAGGTCAACTCGAGTGCCGAAACAGGAGACCCAAAAGAACAAAATATTGGGGAAACTGTAACATAATTCAATTTATTTAACAAATTGACTGCCACAGCCTGGCCAACTCAAGGGTCCCACGAGAGAGTGAGCGAGCAGGAGAGTCCTTCAGAATGCGGGCGTGTGTGTGTGTGCGAAACATATGCAAATTGAGAAATCGCTTAGGCGAGTATGTGTGGGTGGTGGTTTGAATGTGTGTGTGAGTGCCAAAAACTGGCTTCCAAATAATTGCTATGTAGAACAAGAGCGTGGGAAGAGAAAGTGGAAAGGGGAAAGGTGGTCCCAGGCTAGAGTGTATAAATCATAAGGCGAAAAACTGGCAGAAATTTATGTGGCAGCCAAGTTGGCTGAGCAACTTTGGATGAATTTCACCAAGCATTTCAAATATGCGAAAATGAATTTCATTTTATATTTTTTGCCTATCCAGGAAAAATTCCACAAGCAGCTTAAAGAGTTTCCAAGAATTGAAAAACATGATTGGAGGCCTTTAACCAAATTTAAGAGAACTCTTTAATTAAAAAAACTGATTGAAATATGGTAAATTAAAATCATTTTTAACACCTTTTAAAACAAATTGAAAAGGAATTAATGTTTTTTAAGCATTTGTTTTGGCCAGCTCCTTTAGGGGCAAATCTACAGATATCTTTATTAAATAAAAAGCCAAAATCGAAGCAGCCAACAAATCATTTAGACCACTTCCCCTCTCCCTGTCAACAATTCCCTTGACTTTTGTTTAACAAAAGCGCCATAAAAGTAGGCATGAAAAAAGCCAAAGGCAACAATGAAAGGCCAACTGTATCGGTGTCCAAAACTTCCTCTGTGTGTGCGTGTGCGTCTGTCTGTGTGTGTGTTCTCTGAATTATTTATGCTCGCACGACAGCAACAATACTAGTAACAATAACAACAGCCATCGCAGCGGGAACAAGAAAATGGCCAGCAACAATATGGCCAAGGGGAGAAAAAAGGTTAAATCGTAGAGCGTGCAATGAGACAAAAACCCATGGGGCAAGAGCAGCAGTCACGCATACACACACCAACAGATCCTTACACACATACACAGAGGCACACACACACACACTTACGCGCACACAGAGCAACAAACTCCTAACCGTAAAGGACACATGGCGCATTGGTCTCAAACAAAAGGCATTTAGTTTTTGACTTTTGGCTGCCAGAAAATGTTTTTCCCTTAACCATGTAGCCAAACTAAAGGGTAGTAAACTGTATAATCGGTAAGTTTTTTAATTAAATAAAAACAACAACGAAATTCAATTTTGTTGAATAATAAAATTGTAGTTTTTAAAAATATTCAAAAACTAAAAAAGGAAAATGAATATATAAAATTGTTTAGATAAATATTTGGTGTTTTAAAAAAATTAATATAAATAATTTGTATGATTAAATAAATATACAGTCTTTAAAAAACGTAATACAAATAAATACTAAATTGTTCAAATATTACGTATACCACATGTTATACTCCTAGAAAGACATAAGAAACATTATTGTTTTCTTCCCTGATACTGAATACAAAGGTATTCCAAAGTCTTATATTTTATATTCCCTTAAAATTCATTTTTGGTATTTCCCCATTTATTGTAGCTGTTACCCCTTTTTTCCAGCTGTTGGAAAACGTTTGCCATCGTCATTGTCGTCGCCACGCTGTCTGGTCTTTGGACCTTTTGTGTTGTGCTCTTGTATTTTTTCGGCTGACTTATAAATTATGAAGCAAGTTTTGAGGGGTTTGGGCTGTGAGCTGTGTTTCCTGCTACATAATTGCAAAGTGGTAGTGGCAGTTGAGGGCCAAGGGGACGAGGCAAGGAGGAAGTTACATGTGGGAGCTGTAAAAGTTGAACACATAATGCGTAGCTGGGGAATCCCCCAGTCCCCCGCCAGACTTTGAGTGGCAAATGAGTTAAGAGAGTCTAGACAAGGGCTCAGATGATGAAGTCTGGCAGACAGATGATGATTGAATGGGAAATATAGTTGTCCGTTTCTTACGTCTTTCAAGATTTACTCAAGGTAATTTGTTAAGGTTGAGATTGTGTTTACCTGTAAAGAGAGAGGGAAAATTTTGAGTTAGAGAGTTACTTTAAGAATGTATGTAAGGGTTTCTAAAGGTATCTTATCTGTTAGGTAAGAATTGTGTATTTCCTTAGCTGGTTTATTTAATTTAGAAATTAATGCCTGTGTAAATTGCAGCCCAGAAAGGGTTAATATCAATTGCAATCAATTCGATGGCCAATCCTGCAATATCTTAAGTGCTTTGTGTATATCTGAAGCACAAGTAGCACAAGACAATCCCAATCAGGATCAATTGCAGGTCCTGGCAGTCGAACAAGTGGAGTAAGTGAAGTAAGTGAGCCAACGATGAACCGAATCCCTCCAATATGCCCACTGCCCGATGCCCAATGCCCAATGCTGCTGCCCCCAACGATGTTTATCGTTAAATTCAATTTGCAATTTATAAGATTTTATACGCCATCGAAGGCGAAGAGTGGGTCTGGAATATACAGAGTAAGCTTGTTATCAGCCAGGACCCCTTTACACCGCTTAACACCCAGTCGGTTGGCCTCCTACAGATATCCTATAAATTGTGCAGCTGCGCATTCCATGCGAGTAACGCTCAATGCAATGGATGGTTAGTGAGGATGGTGAATGCGGAGGTGGAGGTGGCACATTGTCCACTGAAGTGGAATGCATGTACTGGCAACGGAGATTCCAAAGGTTCGCAAGGAACCACCCAAAAAAACCACCTCTTGGTCAACTGCCAATATCATGTTACGTGGCTTTAAGCAAAGTTCCCTGCTAAATCTGAAATCCAAACCGAACCATTATCTAATCTCTTTCCCTGTTCCTGATTTTTTCTCTGTTTTCCCTGGGCTTTCCATGGCGATTTTTCCCCCCCATCCTGTCAGATGCATAACATTTTCCTCTTTAGCCTGCTGTAGCGACCTGGGAATAATAAGCAAATGATTTGTCATGTTAGCTCCCTCTCCCCTATTCTGTTGAATTCAATTTGCAATGACAAATGCTCCTCTGCAGTTGGCCATGGTAAAATGCAGTTGCTCGTCCGAGGGGGAAAACTAAATGCAATGGTAAATGGAGATTCAAATAGCTGGTTGAGATTCCAGAATCCCTGTCATTTCTCTTGGCGTGCTTTCGTTCCTTGTTTAGAGCTCAATTACTAGGTTTATTTGCATGAATCATTCAATTTGAATTTTCTGCTTAACGAAAGAATCGGAAATTCTTTCATTTTTAAAGTGGATATAGGAGTACCTTATCACAGGAGTTTGAATGTGTTTTCTTCGATGTTGAAATTATCTGGTAAATTTCTGATAAGAAATCATCAAAAACCTTAAAATATTACAGAAACTTCTCTTATTTAAAGTTATTTATTAAGGAACCATAAAATAATGATTCATTGCGCAAACTTTCCGTTTTGTATCCACTCATTTTAACTACTTTCTTCCTGAATTTATGTTTCTTTTCGCCGTTTTGTGTACATTTGTCTTACGTGCTTTTATGCGCTTTTACTACTTAGTTAAACAATTTGGTTAAAAGTTGTAAAACACAACGGGCACACACCGACACACAAACAGGAAACCACTCGGTGCTCCGGCGAGGATGAAACGTGCGTGCATTAGCAGTCAAATACTTGGTAACTTTCCGCTTTCGGTTCCTGTTGCTCCAGCCTTCCTGCAGCTTTTCCTGCCTTCCAGCAGCTCCTGCTGCAAATTAAACGTAACTGCTCTAAAGACACGTACGCGTTTGCCAACCAGGTATGTTTTCGGGGGCTCATGGCCGGAGAAAGGGGGGCCAGGCAGCTTAATTGCGCCAAAAAGCCAGTTAATAATGGTAGCAAAACGCAAACAACACACGAACAATGGATGGCGAATGAAATTGAATTTGTGCGGGATTATATTTTTTGTTCTCCAATTAGCCAAGGGGAATTATTTTGCTGCAAGGAAACACAGCTCTGGTGAAAGTTATAGTGCTGATACATTAAATTAATTTGAAAGGTGTCTAAAAGTAGGCAACACTATATTTTGAATTGGAAAATTCCATTGGCTAACTCAAAAATAAGATTTTATTTAAAGCATACTTTTACGCCCATTTAAAAGTCGTTCTAAAACCTAAAATTTGATTTAGAATTAGCCAAGGGGAATTATTTGGTGCACATCCCAGGTTAAAGTTACAGAACTGATAAATTAATTTAATTTGAAAGGTGTCGAAAAGTAGGCAATACTATATTTTAAATTAGAAAGTACCATTGATTAACTCCAAATGAAAGTTACTTTTTAAAGCATACTTTAAGACCCATTCACCAGTGGCTCTAAAACCTCTCAGATACAACACTAAAATTTGATTTGGAAATTTTTTTAAACTTTAAAATTGGACCGCCCTTGTACATGTAGATTTGGCAGTTATATGTTTGCACATATTCCATTAAATTAAATTTGAGCCCGTTCGGCAACCGCTAATTAGAAGCATTACAACTTGCTTGGTCGCCTGTTGGTAAGAGTGAAAGAGACAGAGAGGCGTGAGGAAGGGAGACCTAATTAAGCGTGAATTTATGCAAACGCATGTTGTGCATACGCCTCGTTTACCAAACTAGCAACTCACGCACACACTTACGCACTCGTACACACACACACAAAACACTCGCTCGTATATTATTCATGCTGCCCAATTATGCACAGCCCACAAAAGTAGGCAACATATTTTTTACTCCCCACCCTTTTTCCAACTTCCGCATTTTTAATTTAATGCCACCCCCTGAGGCAGCCAACCTGCCACACCCCCTTTTTACTCCTCTTACTGGGCCCGGAGGCTGACCAACTGTTTTTGCCATTAAGCTTTATTTATGAGCCGGCTGCCGGCCATCTCCCTACATATAATTTTTGTGTTTGTGTGAACCTCGGACAACGAGAAATTTGATAAAAATTAGCCTCAACGCCTAATTGCGCACATAATTGCAGCGGAGCGTGTGCATTGTTTATGGCTAATGGGAAAAAAGCAATTGAATGATTTGCTGGCTTATAATGTGAAATAAAATTGGCAAAATTAAATTGGCAAGTGGAGCGCATGCAAATATAACGAGTCCCTAGAGCACACGTATGTTTATCTGTTCGTTTTTGTGGCAGCGGCGGCGGCAGCCACTTGAACAAATCAAATAAGCACGCATTTCACTTGTGGCACGTAAAGGGAATTTGAGTGAAGATACGTGAGCACAGCCAGGAAATTAAGTAAATGAGGTGGGCGAAAAAGCAGACATACAATATAGAAAGTAAGAGTTGCAAAGGATAAACAGAATGATGGACAGGAAATGGGATAGGATACCCCTCCACCCCATTTGATTACCTTGACCCATTAACCAAAGTTTGGGCCAAACTTTTGCTTCAACAGCTGGCCCACCTCTTCCCATAATAAAGGTAATAAGAAAATTGCAACATAAAATAATGAATATTCCAGTAGGTCGAAAGTTCGATTAAGGTTCCAGCGGGTAACCTCGAAAGCACTAAAAACTAAGGCTAAATGCATTTGTACAACATTGTTGGGTAATAAAGTCAACTTAATTACAACAAAGTGGTGGTGGTGGTGGTGGTAGGTAACGAGCAACTTTTGTACTTTGCTTTTGTTTTCTTAATGAGTTGCGGCATCGGAACAGCAACAGCAGCAGCAACAACATTAGCAACAAGCTGCAAACAACAATTTCATAAACTTGGCCAAAAAGCATTTGAGCCGAAGACAAGACAAAGTCAGGCGAACCGAGGTGGAGGGCCATCAAGAGTGTACTGCATATGTTGCACAAAGCTAGCACGTTAACGTTGTTACACAGAGAAAAATATATGGAAGCCACACACTCAAAAAAATCGGACCTTTAGTCCTGATTTTAGCTAAAATATTATTCATTTCAAATCTAATATTTTATTGTAGCAAATTGTTGTCATGATTCCATGAGAAATGATTCTTTTCTTTGTCCGCGCTCTCCCGCCACATGCACAGTATACAAACTTTAAGTATGTTTCTTTAAAAACTAAGAATTATTTTTATCTGCTTACGCTCTTCCGCCACATGCACAGTGTACCACGGATTTAAATGTTTAAAATGTACATACGTGTAATTTGCTGAAATAGGATTCTTTTTATAAACATCTAAATTTGAAATGCCACTTATGACAGTGTAAACTCACGTTACGGCAATCCAGGGGAAAGATGAAAGGAAGCAACAGCGGCAGTAGCAATGGCAACAATGGCAGAACAAACGACGCGTCGGATAACGGAAACGGAAGTTGCTTACAAGCGTAGTAAGACTCTTAGAGCGACAGAGAGGGCGAGAGAGGAAGAAGCGCAGAGAGCACACAATAGAGGGAGATGGGATCATAGGACTCTGTGCCTTAATGGCTTAAGCTTTAAAATGTACTGCTGCATACTTTATGGCGCCTTTCATCTTACCCAGCCTTTTTTGCATAGAAGCTTCTATCGCTTGTGATTGGGCCAAAAAACGAAATGGCAGACGGAAAGCATTGAAAATGCAAATTATGCTCATTGGAAATGCTCTTTTCCGGTCACGAAACGGAATAGGTTCGATAACGAAAAGGTTACTTCATCTATAAATCATCATAAATCCCGCACTATCGCCTGGCAATGTCCGCCAAGTTTTCAACCAACATTTATTTCCACAAATATGTGCCCACAACTTGATATCTGGTGGCAGTTGGCAAAAAATTTGCCTGCCGCACTTTTCAGCCCAATCAACTGTAAGCCATATTTTAATGGTATTCCCATGTGCGACGAGTGTGTTTGTTTATTTGCCACAGTTCCGAACAAACTCTTAAATAGTCCCGGGGAAAAAAATATTTACAAAATGTATTTATTATTATCATTGCAATGTTCAATTGACGCTGCCAGACCGTATAAAAAATTCCATTGGCGTGTGTTTATTTGTGGGCATCCCTGGGTGCCTGCATTTAATTAAGTTTTGTCGGTTTTCAAGTGCGTCTGTCTCCTCTGTGCACGATAAGATTCATTTAATAAAAAATATTTTGTTATGCCATAAATATTTTTTCTGACTCGCACGCTTGTGTTTTGCATAAAATATTTATGGCATTAAATTGAGCGTTAGCGAATTTTTTTTAATGCGATTTTTGAGCTGGTCATGAAGCCTGGGATTTATCGTCTGATAAACTGTTTTCACGTTTATGCACAAAGGAATTTTAAATATGTGCGGCGGAAAACATTTTCGACAGAGCGAAACTGATAATGAAATGGAAAAAACGAGAGTTTTATAATGTGGTTATTAGAAAGCAGAGAATATTAATGGGCTTTTGAAGAGGCCAGGAAGAATTAAATATAATCTTCCGATTTATTATATGCCATAGATTAAATCGCTATAGTCATTTTAATTTGAGCTGCTAGCTATTTTTTAATACAAACACATAAAATTTTACCTAGAGTTCCAAGTGGTGCTTTATTGGTTCTAGTAAAATATCTTAAAATATCCATTCGTTGCTTTCGTGTGTCAAATAACTTAAAATACGGTTATAATATATGATTATATAGTTGGTTAAATATGTAGGTTAAATATGTTTTGATAAATATGGTTAGAGTTTAATCCGATTCCGGTTATAGCTTCATTTTTAGCTCCTCCAACATGCGATAGACCTTGATGAACTTCTTCTCCACCAACTCAGTGAAGGTCTTGATCTCATTTCGCACCACCGATAGCTCCATGGCAGCATCCGATCCACCAGATTCACACTTCTTAGACTGCTTATCGCTCTCATACCAACAGGCAATGCCATCCACATAATCGTCAACCAGTTCCGGAGCAGTAATGTCTTCCATAAAGAATATATCCTTGCGTTTGACAAACGAACTCATTAGCAGTTGCAAGAAATCGCAGTTCCAGTTGTTCTGCTGAAAGTAGAAATACTGCAGCGCCTTCAAACTGTCGAAGATTGTGATCTTCAACGAGTATATGGAATTTCCCGATATATCCAGCATCTGCAGATGGCCCTGTTTCTTGAACAATCCCTCGGGTAGCTCGTGGGCACTGGTCGTCGAAAGATTTAAACGCAGCAAAGAGGTGAATCTCCGCAGGGGATTTCCCTGAAGATTCCCCAATGGATTTTGCGACAAATCCAAACTGCTCACATTGGCGGCCAGCGGAATGTGCGGCATTTCCCTCAGCGAGTTATTATGTAAATCGAGTTCATGAACCACTCCGTAAACGGTTAACCTCCTCAAATCGCAACTATGAGCTATGGCCACGTCCAGCGAACTGAAGTTTAAAGTCAGCTCTTGGAAGATATTTCCAGAAATATCCAGCTGAGTGAAAACGGGCTGTAGCTTCAAAAGTTCCGATTCGAAGGCGGTAAACCGATTCCTGGCCAGATTCAATTTGGTAAGATTCAAATTCCGATCAAAGATGCCTCTTGGCAGAGCCTCCAATCGATTGCCAGCTAAATTTAGAACCAAAAGCTTTCGCATGCCAGTGAAAACTCCGAGAGATATCTGCTCCAATTGATTTTCCTCCAGTGAGAGTTCCTTCACCTCTTTCAAGGCATGGAAACTGTGATTTCCCAACTGCTTCAACTGATTTCCCTGCAGGTACAAGGTGGCCAAATTATCGGCACCCAAGAATATATTCTTGGGTATATCCTTCAAGTGATTGTGTCCCAAATACAAGCTCATCAGATTACTGGCACCCTCGAATTGCGGTTTCTCGAAGGTCTCCAGCGAACAGTTCTCCATGCGCAGCACTTGCAGATCCGGAAAAGTATCGAACAACAGGTGCGGTATCTTGGCAATGCTCGAGTTCAGAAAGGTCAGCATTGTGGTGCCCGAAATGGGTGACTGCGATAGGATCACATAGTCACTGCGACCGATCACCACATTCGTACAAATGCCCGCACTGCAATGATCCTGCAGCCAAAGGCGGCGCAACTGACCGTTGCCACTGGAGGGCGTGGCCAGGTGGTAACTGGGCGGTAAGATCAGAACTACCACCACGAAAAGCGGCCACCAAAGTACCGCCATGATATACGGATTTTGTTTGTCGCGAACACCGATTTGTTTCAGGACTCCCGAGTTGCGATCCTTTCGCTCGGGAGCCGCCAACGAAGCGCTCGCCACGGCGCAACTGGCTGAACTGCTTTGACCATTCGATCCACCGGAGATCCGGAGATCTAAAAATCTGAATTCCGAAACCAAAATGTTCTATGCGACCCCAAATGCGGATGCGGGTGCTTCAATTCAATCGGATCAGCACAGCCAGCTAAGCAGCAGCAAGCAGAAACATATATGTACATCGCAACGCTGAAGGGGTTCGCATGGCAGTTGTTTTTGATTTAATTCAATTAAACCCCTGCCCGGTTTCTATTCCAAAATGTTTCATGCTGAACTTTCAATTTCGTTCTCGTGCGACAAACTATTTTTACTACATATATGTACTATATACTGGGTTTTCTGCACTCTTGCATTCCATTGTTTGGGCTGCCCACGTCTGACTGATGAATATGAATGTTTTTTAAAGTAGGAAATGGAAAACAAAAAAAAAAGGATGGGAATGCAACAAGGGTTGGGTAATTATATGGAATTTATAAATATATTGCTAAGGAGAAAGATATTTAAGCATCAGCTAATTTTTAAAGCGAACTATCTTTAATCAACTATAAAATACAAGATCTTTTATTATTTTTTTTGGTGCCCATAAGTTATAATGTAAAATGCTTGACCCAAAACACCAGCATGTAAAAAAGTAATTGTAATATATTAAACCCTAAAAGATTGTTTGTTTTGCAAAGCCGCACCCAATGACTAAATGCCTAAGATCCCCAGATTAACCGAACCAGTTTAGCACGCTGACCCACATAAACTGGGCAGTTAAAATTGATTACCAACGAGATGGGAAAAAGGTGACTGAACTTGTCTATTACCAAGAACCTTTCTGCAGATCTTATCTTAGAGAAAGACTTGGGTATAAAAGTGGCTGGCCGAAATTGAAGAATCAACAGTCGACTAAAATGAATCGCAGAGTGCAAATATTGGGTAAGAACAAAGAGATTTCCAACATATCTGCCAGAATACTTATAAATATCCTTATGTATACATCCAGTGATCTTAGGCCTGGTTTGTGGCAGTCAGGCGCGTATTCCCAACCTGCGAAGAGTTCTTGGATCTGGACGCAGTGGTTTGGATGTGGATATGGAGGAACCAATGGGCCCTCAAATTCTGATCTACTCCCCTGGAGAGTCGATGGCTAGATCCGATGACCAGGAGCCCACCTTTCATGAGCCGCAGATCAGGGAGGATGTATCGGATTCCGAACCGGATAAGGACAGTCGCAAGGTGCCCGATTACCTCTACTCGAATGCCATTCCCATGGTCAATGATCAGAATGTGAAGTACGTGGTTCCCCAAGTGGCTGCCTATCCCGTGGCCTACAGTCCTCAGATAATCTCCAACAAGAATGCCAATAACCAAAACCAAGGAAATGCTCTATCTTTCGTAATGGTGCCCCGTGTCCAATTGGGTTTCAATGTCCAGGGACAGACGGGCTTTAATTTTCCTGGTCTGAATCTGCTGCCCACAAATCTTGGAGGAGACAACAATGCCGCCGAGAAGGAGGAGCCTTTGCCACCTGCCACTGCCTACATTCCCATTCCAGTGCCCGGTCCTCCTGGTCCACCTGGTCCACCGGGTCCTCGGGGTCCATCTGGACCTCCGGGGCCAAGGGGTCCTCGAGGTCCTGCCGGCGAATCGGGCGTTATTTCAGCTCAGAAACCTCAAAGCATTTGGTACACCCAAACCGGCAGCAGCAACAACAAGCCCCAGTACAACACACCCTTTTCCGGTGGTTATCAAAGTTAAACAGAGAAATAAATAAATGAAACAAAACTTCAAACCATTGAATTTTTAATTTTAAGAGGTCAAAACATAAAGAAACGTTTAAAGTTTATAGAAGATAGAAAAAATAAAAAATAAATTTAGAAAAAGTTACAAAGTACCAAAACAAAAGGCAAAGATATAAAAGTAATAATTTGGATAATGTTAAGCTTGTGTTTTGTTTTGAGAAGCTTATAATTATCCATGTTATCTTTAGTTATAGTACTATAGTACGTTCACAGGATGTAGTCTACGATTACATCCATCGTGCGTGTGGTCTAATCGCATGTATCATGTATCCCATTTGGCTTTACTTTAGTCTCCATTATGGGGCATCCTCTAATCTATGATTACGGCATATACGACCGTATATAGTATCCATGTGGCCGGTACACTTGTACTTCGAAGAGAGCACGTCGCTGGCATTATCTGCGGTACTATATCTACGTATCCAATGTAACGATTGTGTCAAACGTTGGCGTTGTGGTCAGGCCATAAAAGGTCTAGCGGAATGCTCGTGTTTGGTGTCATTTTATGGCACGCTAGCACACATGCAGACGTAAGCACAACGATGATTGTGTGTAATTTACATGGATTTTAATATCACTTGGCACCATATTTAGGGGTGGCAAATAGAGCGTTTTTTATTATTTGTATTTCGGTTTTTTTTTCTGTGCCCCATTGACGGCGGCACCTGAAACAATTGCCATCTCTGTTGCTCATTTGGTAAATGGTTTCAGTGACACCCACATACTAGTTCAACCCATTTGGTTGCCATTTAGTTTTTATTGCTCTTTAGTTGTCCTATCCGAGAAAAAGAACCCACACATTTGCCTCAATTGATACGCAGCACGCATTTGTTTCAATTAAATGAAAATGTTTCATACGTTTAGTGCTTGTCTCGTTCACAGCAGCAGTTGCAGTTTCACTGGGGCCCCGAAATGATGGATGATGAATGCCTTTTGCAGGAAAAGCTTCGTTCTTGCTCCTACCCCACCGAAAATTCTCATAACGTTGACGAAACTTTCTTATCTGTAAATTTCAAATGACAAACCTAATGTCAAGACAGCATGACAAACAAGAAGATTGTGGCGGATGAAAAAGAGAAAAAAACAAAATTGCCAACACATGTTTGGGTGAAAATATTGCACTTAACTGAGTGGAAGCTGAATAAAATTTGAATTAAAATGTTTGAAACTGGAAACTCACGACTTGACAACAACACCTGACTGATTTGGACCTTTGCTTTTCCTCCCCATCGAGCATACATCAAAAGCCCTACATGGCACCATGCTGATTAAGTTAAAATGTTAATAAATATGATTATCGTGCTGTGTTCGTTATTATCATTGCTTGGCTTGTCTTGTTGCCATTAAAATGATTATGGCAGTAAATAATAAAGTGTTGTGGGGGGCCTTTGCGTGTCTCAGTGTGCGGAAGATAAAGTGCCAAAATGTACAAGACTTTGATGTGGAACACAAAATGGAAGACACGTGGAAAGAACTTATATCAATTCAGCGGCTGAAAACCTAGAAATATTTTTTAATCAAACAAAATTCTGAAAATTCTTTGTATGTTTATTATTTATTTAAAATACAATGCATAACATTCCCGTACTCATTCACAATTAAAGAATATAAAAAACCAATCCAATAAATTTACAAATAGCTGTAGGGAACCCTCCTAAAATCGTCAAGTACAAATATCCGTTTCATATGAAAAACTAATATAAAATCGCTGTAAAATAAACAAGTATGCCAAAACGCCAAAAAAAATCCAACCCGCCAGCTAGGCAAGTTTATTAAAAAATTGTTGAAAAATATTTGCCATGAATAGATATTTCCCAGCGAGCTTAAAAAGCCAAGAGAGCGGCGCGTGGAAATGGCAGGAACAAAAGTTGGCTGTAATTTGCAGGCCAAGTCAGCGAAATGAACACTGGCCGGAACTACGGCGTTTTGCGTGCAAACTGACAATTTAAACAAAACAGCAGGAGGACAGCAGGAGGGGAGATTTAACAAAAAAAAAGAAGAAATAATAAAAAATAACTTGGCCAGAGATAATAGGATAAGGCGGGACCATCCTGGGCGGGACAGGATGAGCGGCTGCAGCGGAAGCTCCGCCATTTTCATGCCAGCTTGGCACTTGCATATTTCATGAGGCTGAAATTTATGAAGAAACGAACTGTGCGCGCGCGATTCGATCGCAACTTTCGGGCAAACACTTAGTGCCCCGAATTCCCTCTAATAATTCTCGCACACTCGACCATCATTTATTCATTCGCTTTGCATTTGCATCTGTAATGCGGCTCGAACCGATTAATATTTTATGGAAACCGCAGCGCGGAGACACAGGACACTCGAGCTGAAGAGAGGCTTAAGTGCTAATGAAACTGCCTGGTAAAATATTCACGAGCCAGCAAAATGCTCTTTCTGAACTTTTAGTCCCTGTTCATTAGTCGGATTTGCATTATAACAGGTAAAAAAAACGACTACTTACACCTTTGCTGGCTATTCACTTTCATGTTTCAATAGTTGCTTACCTGTAAAGAAAAAAAAAAGAAATTCGCAATCAGATAAGGTATATTATCGCCTTGGATCAACTTTAAGTTCCAACTGATTTATCTGAGGTTAAACGGCTTTTGCCCTGACCATTTCATTTGGCTGCAATTATACCACACTCTAATGACTTTTAATTAGCGCAGAGATTTGTAAGCACACACATACTGAGACCAGGTCTTATCTGCGGCCATGTCCTGTTTGCCATTTTCCCGAACCCAGAATCAGGTACAAAGCCAGGTGTGGTTTTGTCTCGGCAGGATTCTGCCTCTTTTTTTCCCTTTTTAGTCCTTCCATTCCATTGCACAATGACCATAAAAATGGCCCAAAGCGGCGGGCCATTTTAACTGGACTGCCTTGGCAAAGACCAAATCCTTAATTACCATTGCGCACATGTAGGCAAAAGTACAGAGGAGGGCAAGATAATAGGATTTATAAAATATTAAGCCAATAGTCTTTCAACACATCTTTATAGCCCAGAATAAAGTGAACCTTCCCCTATTTTATTAAAAAGAACAAGATTTCAAGATAAAAACATATCTTACGTTTGTATTTTTTATTTTTAAGTTAGTATTGGCTAGATTTTATTGAAAGAAGAAATTTTTTTGTGCAATCGATTTGAGATAACGTCTTTATATCCTTATTACTTTTAAAAACTCTTTTTTAGATTTTTTGAAAAACCTATACTCTTGACCACATCTGTGCGTAGTTAAAGCAGTTTAGCTTGGCTTTCCTGTTCTCTCCCTGCTGCTTTCATTGTTGTTGTCATTATTATTCATAACTTGGCAGACAGTCGCTTTTATTTATGTTCCCATTCGCACAATGACCAGGAGCCCTTTCACTCCCCTTTCACCCCAAAACTCAACCCTCGCAGCCCTCTAATAGGTGTTAATGTGTTTTATTGTTCTTGGGCAGCCAGGTGGCACACAACCTGCAGAGTCTGTGGAAACAAATGAACTTGACACTGCTGTGCAATGAGACAGAAATCTTAATGGAATTACACAGATCTTGAACTTTTGTGTAATCGAGTTTGGGCAGAAGGACTGTGAAAAAGGTTTGGGGCCGAAACTGGGAAAATTCTGTATTATTTGGGACCCTAGGCTAATTTTCCCTTTAACCTGCTATTTTTTTTTTGCAGCCTTTGGGCAAAAATGTGCTATAGTGTAGACAGAAATGATTTTGACAAGTGTCAATCTGATGTCGCACACACTAAAGCTAAGCAAGTGCTGTCGTCTCTGTTCCCGTCTCTCTCTATTTCTGATATACCGTCTCATTCGCACACTCTATCCCTCTCTCACTTTCTGGTCGACTGGCTCTTCACATGTGTTAGTGGCAAAAATGCTTTCATTACGCTTCAAGTGGAATGCCGAGTGGGCCACTTGACGTTGAACGCGACTTTGAAGCCGCTGCCGATGGTAAAGCTATAGCAAAAGCTATAGCTAAAGCCGATGCTGATGTGGCCATGGATGAGGGCTGGGAAGAGAGGGCGGGATCAGGGGGACTGCATGTGCGAGGGGAGCCGAAAAATATGCAACACATTTGCCATGCAGTAGTTTCAAGGTACAGTAGAACCACTTTAAGTTGTATTGTTTTGATACAAATTATATTCTTATTTAAATGTTCACTTTACTCAACCTATCAATCAACTATAATTAATAATTTCCACCACAAAGATCATATAACTAAAATAACATTTCATAAAAATGGTCTTATTAAAAAGTTTATATAAAATCTTTTAGATTATAGGTACTACATTTAAATATTCAACCACTATTATTTTAAAATCACTTTTAAATAAAATTTAAAGTGCCTAAAAGTATGCATTGAATAAAAAATATACGCCTTTCTAAGCGAAATAGTTGTACTACTTCGATGAAAATATATTATTGCATACTTTTAGACAGGGCTGTAAATCAAAATCTTTGTTGTTTGCTATGTATAAGTAAATCTTTTTGTGAAACAAAAATTTTTGTGAATTCTATAAAAATCAAGTCCATAGAATTTCCCCTGTACTCCTGGTGCCAAAATGACTAAGCAGCTGAAATGTGGCTGAAAAGCAGGCTAAGGTCAGCATGCAAGTTCAATATACAGGCGACAGCCCGCACACACACACAAGTTCAAACGCATACACTTACATAATTGCAGCGTTGATTGCCATCCGTTATATGCGTCTTTTTTCAATGTCAGTTGGCAGGCAAGAACAAAATGCTTTTGTATCGTGTAAAACTTTTTGAATGCATGCCAAATCACAACGAGGACAAAGTTTCGTAGAGAAAGAGAGTGGGGCTTGGTAATTTTTTGGACAGCACAAAGGAATAATCGTTGCCAGATTTATAGTCAGTGTGTCAACTTGCAAGTGCTGTCGTCAAGTAAATTAAAAATGTATCACAAAGCGAACTTTGATAAGTGATTTTGCAATTGACACCCCAGGGATTATTAGGAATTCAAGATTTTCACGGAAAAACCAATCAATCCTGTATCAATGTCATCGAAACCTAAATTCACATTTATCATATTTAATCTGGAATTTGGACGCGTCAAAAAAAGAAAGGTGAGTGACAAGAAACACTTACTGCAAGTCTAAATATATAATGATTTGTGCCAGTATCTAATGCATTTTCGGTATAAACTTACATGGGAATCCATCTAAATCATGAAACCATTTAGCTGGGATCAACATTAAACGGCACTTGAATGTGTCGGTGGCAATTAAAATGCCAATCCATTCCCACAGACACAATCGTGATATATGAATGTGGCACTAATAACTCAAATTGTCATTTGGCATGCGGGCCAAGTGGATAAGGGGGTTGTGGATAGACATGGGCAGAGGTCAGGTCATCAGGGCGATCAATAATTTATTGCGACATGGGTGAGGGGTAAACATTAATTAAGCACACAGACAGAAGAGGAGCGTGTACAGAAATGGCAATTCATTTATGCTTTCTAATGACAACGGTTATCGGTTCATTAATTACTGTTTAAATCTTAGAAAAGAGCAATATGGAAAAAAGTGACAGCCAGGCGTATGAGTGATTTTACATAAAGTATACGCACAGTGTGACCTGAATTTTTATTTGTGCAATTTGCACTAAATCCCCCATTGGCTTTAATTCGATAAAACAAATTAAAACAAAAGATTTTCAAACATTTGAACAATATTTTCTAATTGCCCCCGAACCGACAGCGGTCAAATATGAAATTTCCATATTGCTCTAATCAAGCGGAAAGTGTTGATTTGATTCCAATCTGCCATCACCCTATGACCTGCAATTGTTAACGATTTGTTTGACCAAGCTCTCTCTGTGTGAGTAGAGTGAGGGCTGAAAGTTCAATATACAGAACGGAAAATATTCAATATTTATGTTGGGGAAATATTTACAGTGATTTTCCAAACTTTTCTCTCTCTTTTGCACTTGCAATGCAATCGTTACACTTGATTGAGCAATGTATAAATTTACGAGTCTCGTTTTATTTTGCGCATTTTTCATTGCCCGCTTTCGAGGGCAATTAAAAGGACTTTAAAAATCAAGTCAACTTTGACTTTTGGCCAAACGTCGATTGTCCCCTGTGACTGTGACTTTTGCCCCCGCAGGACTTTTAATTAAAATCACAGCGGCCATTTGCAAGAAGTCACAGTTTGGTTTTTTATTCTCCCTCCGTTTTTTTTTTTGTTTTTTGAAATACTTTGTGTTGTTGTTGCTGAGGGTCTCTGGCTTGGCCATTAGCAATTTTCCACTCGACTGAGGCCCAAACGCCAATTGCCGTACACCAAAGGGGAGGAGATCATCGGAAAAAGCCAGGGCGTGTCCAGACGGGGAGAAAAAAATCAGAAAGATATCCACAACCGGACAAAGGGAAAGCGCGATTCTCTAATGATTTTCAGCCTGCATATACACGACAATGGATGGGCAGAGATACTGAAGAAGATGCCAAAAAAAGAATGGCCAACACCCCATGGTGAAAGCATTTCTTTGGGACAAAAAAGCCCAAGTTAGAGGCGTGGTTAAGCCATGGCTAAAAACGCCCGTTTACTTTGGCTCGAATCTCCCTTGCAGTCCTATTTACAAATATTTTTATTTTCACATTTTCCACCGCAGGCTAGTCCTAAAGACTTGCGAAAACAAAAACTGTCAGCAGCCCAAAAAGATAAGCTAAACAAACACGATTGGGCGTTAACAACAAAAACCATAACGAAGTAGCTGGGAAAAACTTTTACGCAACGTTTTCCAACGTCTTCATCTCGTTATTCATGTTTTGATGGCGATTTCTTGTTGTTAATACCAACCAAAAAATGGTAAAACGAAAAAAGAAGACGCACAAAATATGCATTAAAATATGGTAAAAGAAAAAAGGGCAAGGGAAATACCAGAATGATTTGCAATGGGCGGAGAGGAAGAAGTGCAAAAGAGTAAACTTTCCTTTGAGGCGGGTCAGTTCAGTCAAGTGAAGTGCTCCCCTCAAAGTTGATGATGGAGCAGATGATTGAACTTTTGATGGAGAGGATATCTATAATATTTATGGAGTCCATGCATAGCCAAAATATAAGGAATATTTTGATGGAAAGCAGCTCCCTTAAAGAGTTCTAAAGTGAAAAATAAAAAGGTTGCAAGTTTGTTTACAAATGTAACCATATATTCTTCACTTTTAACTTTTTTCCAATTACCTGGAAGTGCTAAGTTATCGCCATAATAAGATCTTGTTGCTGAAAAGCTCCCACGCGTCTGTCTCATAAATTTAGCTAATTAATTTAACTGCCTGCCGTGAAGCATAAACATCAACTTCATCACCATTACGAACAAAGTTGCTCCTTGGCCAACCACTGAACATTGTGGCAGGTCAGGTGGCTGTAAAATTTTACTCTTCCTTACAGAAGATCAGGAAATTGCAGGTGGGTCATCAAAAGGAACATGGCCAAGTTAATTGAGCTCCTTAAAGTCTGCTATTTTGTAGTCTGTTAGACAGTTTAACCACTGGAAAGCCAGAGTGTCGAAGGTTCAGAGGCAACAATGGCTGGCAAACAAAATCCTTGGCTCACTATTCAGGCCAATTGAATCGGTTTCGATGCAAATTTTTGGGCCAAAAAGTTTGCAATGAATTGCGAAATATTTATTAGCTTCATTCGAACTTTTCTGCCGTATTGGCAAATGCACTAAAAGTTTCCCCTTTCACACACGTTCATTCCACACTATTTCAATCATTGATTCATTTGCGGCACAAAAGCAGTAAACTTAATTTCACTCGACGCAACAAAATAGGAAGAAAAAAAACTAAAAACGAGAAGTTGAATAAAATATTTTACCCCCGAAACTTGTCTATTCGATTGGGTTCGTGAAAGTTTGCCAGGATATACGAGAGTACATAGAGGCAGCTGCTTCGATTGGCAGTCATTTCACACTCAATCGCATTTCGGTTTTACATATTCAATTAGGAACAGGACTCCATATCGATGATATCCCTACCGCTGTCAGCTGCAGGCAAATTTCACCGAAAAGTTTCACCAAGTCCCAAGGATCAATGGAGAAAAAGTAGAAAATTATGTAAACTTCTGGTATTTCTCATGTCATGTGATTAAAGTTGTACAAGTTCTCAAAAACAAGCTAAAGGCAAGTCCCTATTCCCTTTTTGTATTTTTTTCTTGCCATTTGCATGGGGATTCAAGTTTTGTGACAATTGTGATATCCTGCCAGGGGTTGGGGGGTGCAAAACTGAAATACGAGTGCCTGCTGCGTGTTGCTTTGTTACTAAACAAAAGTTAAGTCATAAATATTTTCCGAGTTTTTGACTTAAAATTTATCAACGATATCCGCCCTGCAGCCACGCGAAATCCGAACAAAGGACACGCCAGCACACACACACACACACACACACCAGGCATAAGTACAAATGTGTACATAGACACACAAGGACACCTACAATATTTAACTTTGCTCGGCAAACTTTCCGACATGCAAAAGTGCAAAAATATATTTGGAAAATTTGTCAACTAGGGTTAAAAGTTGAGCCAGTGCTGCTCAAACTGCTTAACCCACCAGGGTTGAATTTATAAATGCAATCTGGCAAAAAAAAATTACACTAGGGCATAGCAAAGAGATGCAAAAAAGTTTCTTTTAAGCTGTTGAAAAATAGGTGTGAAATTCAAACTCCGCAGAATATTTTTTAAATTTGGAAATATATTAAATCTTTGAGGCCCTTAAGAAGTAATGTCAGCCTAAACATGTGCGCTTTAATTTAAAATACAAGTTCATATTCAAAGGTTTTCATGACATGTTGAAATAAATCTAGTCAGTAAGACGATATTTTATCCATTGTTATAAGACTAACTTACTTTTTCAAACAGAAAAAGGGTTTCCAATTTTTATTTGTTAAATTATTTTCTTTCACATTTTTCCAAGAACTAATTAATGAAATGGTCAAATCTTTAGGGCTGCAGCTTAAGCTGAGCTTAGGTCTTTTCCCAGAAAAGTGTCACCTTAGTGCCCAACAACTTGTCAAATTGTTAACCAATTAAGCCCCATTGAAAAGTTTACCTTTTTGTGCTGACGTTTCCCTTGAGACAGAAAAAAAGATTCGAAGATGAAAAAAGGGAAGCATCCATTTTGACTTAGGGTTAAGGTCCTTGGACCCGGATTCTGATTCTCTGCAGACCCTTATTAATAAGCCGTTGACCTTTATCAGAGAAGGAATTAAGTGCAAAGGGCCAGGTGGAAAACGAATGTCCTCAAAGGACAACCGACTGGTGGTGATTTTAATTACGTGAATGCAATAAGGGTACGATGCATCCGAGAGCCTGGGGTTGCCGCAAAATCAATCAATCTGCTGCCGATCGATCAATAATTCAATTGACCCCGCTGCCTCAAGAAAGTGGCAAATTAATTAAAAAAGCAGAAAATCAGCCCCCCAAAAAAAGGCAAATAATTTCAGTAAAGAGGAGAAGTGGGTAAAAGCTTTTCGCCTCTCTTGCTTTCCAATTAAATTGATGAGTGGCCGAGGCCGGGGATAACATTTATCAGCAGCAGTCCAGAAAGCCAAAGGAAGACAATAGGAGCTTAAGAAGGACCAAGGAACCCAAATAACTGCAGCAGGCGGACAAAGAGTGAGTGTTATGTAAATGACGCTATACAAAAGTCGAACAATGCCGGGAGAAATGGGCAGAAGAAGGCGGGACCGGAAGACAAAAGTCAGATAAGCAAATGACAAACAGCAGAAGGCAAAAGGTAAAGGACCTGCAGGCAAGACTTCCTATCAAGGTGCCTTCTTTCTAAATTCCTCCGAATTTGTTTTGCCATTCCAGGTGCTTACCTAATGGAAACCCTCTTGATACCCAAAAAGGCTAAAGGATATGGGTGTACGAATTAATTTGAAATAATAATTAGGAAAATGAAATCTAATCTTCATGTAATTTTGCTTCAATATTTACTTTCTTTGATTATACATAATAATAATGCCAAACATTTAAAAGGCTTCAACATTCTATTAAGCTTGATAGTTTTATCTTCCTCTTCAAACATGCAAATGAAATAGTAATAAGGAAAACGTAATCTAATCCCTTTGTAAATTGTTTTAATAAACACGGATAAACTGAAATTTATTTTGTAAATTTTAGAAGTTTTTCCCTTATTTTTCCTGCTTAAAATTCCCTTGCTTAGAAGATATGCAAACGAAATTAAAAGTGCAGTTAATAAGCGTTACTTTACAATTTCCTACTTTTCTTGTCACCAAATATCTCTCACCAACCCTCGTTGTCCAGAAAACTTTATTTCACTATTTTATCATCATAATTTCGTTGCCAAAAAGTTTTCAGCGTCGAAAACTTGATGGGCGAAAGCCAAGGAACTGGCTGGAACTCTATAATATATATATATATATGGAGCATCGTTTTCATTAAAACTTCTGACACACCGAATTTGTTGATGTGCCTCGCATTCGGCTGCTTCTTCTTCAGGAAAACAAACAAATACACAACGACCCTGGGAGTTGCAATTTGAAATCGCAAAATTCTGGCTGTTACAGAGCAAAATGGCAAAAAGTCTCGCGTTCTACTACTTCATCTTTATGGTTTTATTAATTGTTTTTGCTCTACGTTGGCACTTGTAACTTGTTTGCGCAGCTAGTTTAGTTTTTAGTTTTTAACGCTTGTTTCGCCCCACCCACAAAAAATTACAACATGAGAAACAGAAAGGAAAAGCAGCAACACGAACAAGTGCGAAATGTTTGGCAACACTTTCGACGAGTTATGTTTCAACTGTTTTGGAGGCGGGGTGAAAGTTCAAGGGGTTGAAAAGTTCGTGTTGGATGAAGCAAAGCGTAACAAGGTTCAGGTTGAAGGGTTACCAAAGCATTTAATTTCAATTGTACAGGTGAGAGTCCAGAACAACAAATTCACTTTTGTGAGTAATGTGTTTGATATGTGAATCATTTAGGTGGGTTCGAAAAAGGCAATTTAATATGATTAAAGGGAAATACTTCAAGTTCCCCAAAAAGTTTTTAGCAAATTAATTCCGTTTTTATTGCCGTAGCCCAGCAACAGAAAATGGTACGTTTATTGTTCTATGTTCCAACGCCTAAAAAAATATAAGCCTTTTACACTTTTTACAATTTATATAATATATTAAGGGGTTCCAAAAAAAGGAACATAATGGGATGTAACAAGAAGTACTTCAAGTTTCTAAACTTTGTTTTAACAAAATAATTTAATTTAATTTTAAAATCCATCTTATATTACCACCGCGTTTAAATGTATGTAGCCATTTCCCTCTTCGATCTACTTCTTTATGTTCCATTTCCCAGCAATCTAGTTGGCAATTAATAAAGGTAAGTAAGGCAGAAGAAAGTCTAGGATTCATTTCCACTTCCGCTTGGCGCCCAGCTCATTACAGTTTTACAGCCGTTTCGGGCGTCATCTAATTATGCAAAATGGCACATTTCGTTTGCACAGCGAGACTCGGTGTCTGTTCGCATTCAGGTTGGCCTTAAGTTGGATTCATTTTAACAATGCCATTTAAAATTAATTTTCAATTAACTTTCGCGGCCCCAGAGTCCGGCCATCTGCCTCGCAAAACGCCGGAGATCTTGGGTCTTTCGTCCGCTTCGACTAGTTCAGAGTGCTAACAAAAGTTTTGTGTGCGCGCCCCCTCATAAATTGAATTTTCCGCTTTTTGTTTCTGGCAATTAAGTCAATGGTCGAAAGAGTACGGGGCGCCATTGTGAGTGATACTAATTTCCATCGACACGAAGGCTACTTAAGTCGCGGCGGCCATACACCCAATCCATTTCCAACCCGGGTTTTTCGCTCGATCCGCCAACAAAAGGTAGAGCCCTATAATGGAAATCGACACAGTTGAGCTTTTCGGTGGCTCGGGCTTTTTACATCAGCCACCTGCGATGTTCCTCAATTGAAAAGCACAAATGCCGGGCTCCATTTGGAGCTCAGACAGCGGGAGAGCAGGACTTAACCCTTGGCAGCCGCAAAAATAACTGTTTGGAATGCATTTTACTTTCAAATGCCCCATCGGATGGTAAATGTTCCCGATAGTTGTTGCTATACACGAGCAGAAAAGTAAGTATAGATATTTTAACATTTGAAAAAATGTTAAAAAAATAAGGGTGTCGATAAGTATGCAATAAAAATGAACGTCGTATTTCGCAATGTCTTTCGGAATAAACATTTTTTGTAGCATACTTTTATAGACCTTTTTGTGTGATTCTATCACCCTAGCGATTTCTGATGCTCCATCATCATAGAAAAAATTAAATAAATTTTTACAAAACAACACCATCAATGATTTCTGCCTGTGTAGCTTAGAGCAAGCATCTGTAAATCCATACTTAGGAGCACTTCTACTACCGACCCACATCTATCCACCATCTGCCTTGTTTTATCGCAAACGATGCCATTACAAGGCGATTTGAGCTCCATTTGTGCTGGCCATTCCCATTGCCAGGATAACTTGACAGTCACTTAGCGGGTTCGCGTCTGTGTTTTCGAGGGAAGTAGTGGAGTGCAGAGATCGGAGAAGCCGAAGGTGTGTGTATCAAAGTAGCAGTTGAAAGTACATGGTCGAAATGCTTTCGGATTAAACTTGTCCGGCGGCAACACCTGTGCCCGCATTTCAAACCCCCTTTTTCCTCCTTCAATGTTTTCAGTGACTGACTGACAGACAGACAGGCAACCAAGCAAAGCTGCTGGGTGGTTCAGAGATGCAGAGGTTTCAAAGGGAGGACACTGATTTAAGCTGAAGAAACTTTGTCCAGTGCTGTTCCATATCAACTGATATGCTTACCCCCAGAGCCAAGTGTGCTTCTTTCCATAACGAGAAACTTTTCTCCTGGGCAACAAACTTTTAATAGTCTCACATTTGAGTGTTCTAATCATATGCTAAACTGGCTAACGACTCTCACTGGATATTGCTTTAGGTGTTGGCCAGATCTTCTTTGATAAATGAAGCAGGATATTACAAATGTGACTGGGTTTTGATAAGAAAGAAAGACTACTACTTGGAATTTGTGATTCACATTAGCTTTTACAGAGTTTTTTAGTTTTGAGGAATCTATGGAGCTTTTGATTTTTATATTTTTTTGAATCCTGTTACTTTATAAGAAACATTTAAACTGGAATATCTCCTTTCGCTGACTAAAAAACTAGTTTAGAGGATCTATGAAACCATCACTCTTGATATTTTATTTTTATCCCGAGTGCTAAATAAAAAATGTTAAAACAGGAATATCTTCGTTTACTCACCTTGCCCAAATTGACGAAACCGTGATCCTTGGCCACATCATCGGCCATGCCATTATCGCCATTCGGTATGTGAACCGCCCAGGTGTGGGTGTAGTGTCCGACGATTTGGTTGTTGCTCCCGGAACTTCCCGATTGGCCGTACTTCCCGCTGTTGGGCGTTAACTTCGCCTTGCCCCCCGTCTCATAGTCGAGAATGTAGGGCGGCAGCACTGGCGACTGGCCATTTGGATCCACTTTGAGTGGCGATGACGGTGGCTGCGGCGGTGGTGCAGCTGGTGGTGCGGGCGGGGATGAGGTCGATGGTGATGAGCCGCTTGCTGATGATGCCGCCGTTGCCACACTTCCGGCCACGAAACCGACATTAAAATTACATAAAAAAACTACGGCACTAAATTGCAGAGCTAACAGCAATACAGCTTTCGTTTTCGCCAAGTGTCTGCTGCTGTTGATGCATCTGCTTCTGCTTTTGCTGTTGCCACTAAGTTTCGGTTTGTGGTGCGTTAAAAAACTAGTTTTGAATAAATTGCAATCGAAATTGAAATTTCCTATATCACATTCAATGATTGTTTGTTGTTCTTCTTCTTTTTCTTCTCTCTGCCGACAACTTCTGGCAGCATGTGGCCCTAATTGTCGAGCATTTAATTTGTTGCTTTTGCTTCTGTGTTTGTGGCTGCTGATGTTGCTGCTGTTGCTGTTGCTGTTGCTGCTTCTACAATTGCTGCTGCTAATGTTGCTGCTATTGATGTTGCTAGTTGGCTGCCTGCTCCATCGCACGACGTCGTTTTTCATTGTGCGTGAGGATTTTTCCAATGGTTTTTGTGCGCGTTGCTCGGAGTTCTGGCTGTAAGTGGCTCAACGTGTGGCTGTGAAGCTGCAATCCAAAAAAGAATAAACACATCTGGTTAGTTAAATTATTATTTAATTTTTGAAATTAAAATTAATTTAGAATTTACAAGGTTTTTATTAAAAATACTAGATATGTAATTTTGTATGTATTTTAAAAGTTTTCTCTTTGAAGGCTATTCATAAAATATATTCCCCCAAATGTCAAGAAAAAACTCATTGTTGATTAACACTTTGTGCCTCAGAAAATTGAAGAGAATCACAACATATATATTTTTTTTTGCCTTCTATAGGCTTTTGCTTTTTTTAAGTGCATGTTCAAATAGTGCTTCTACAATTATTAAATGTTTCGATCCATATTTGGTTGTCACATTTCCATGAAATTGTTGGCATCAGAACTTGGGCAAGTTATCACTTAGGACTGAACACAGCTGGTGTTTTCGGGGAGATCACAGATGCCCTTCTGTCCGTTGAAGTATCTATCACCACAGCTGACCTTCAGGGCGCGCTGGTGGCGACAGATGTAGTAGTCGTTGCACCGCTCGGGAGATGCCATCAGGAATCCATCGGGTTTGCCGGAGCAGGAAACCTTGATCGCAACCTCGGAACTGGCGGAAGAAATACCCGCCCATTGGGCCACTTCCCAAAGAAGGCGGTGGACAGGATTGCGGCGGACGGGATTACGTAGCGAGTGGGTGGCAGCCAACGCCTTCGCGGCTGTGGGGCAGACAGTTGTTGTGGCGTCGGCGCATTTGGTGGTTGTTGTTTTGTCAGCGCATTCGGTGGTTGTAGTTGTTTTGTCAGCGCATTCGGTGGTTGTAGTTGTTTTGTCAGCGCATTCGGTTGTTGTCGTGGTAGAAGATGTGGTGGTTGTTGGGGCACATGTCGTTGTACTTTTGGTAGTGGTTGGGGCACATGTCGTTGTACTTTTGGTAGTGGCTGGGGCACATGTCGTTGTACTTTTGGTAGTGGTTGGGGCACATTTTGTGGTTGTCGTTGTGGTAGTGGTTGTTGTTGTGGTCGTCGTTGTTGTCGTGGTAGTAGTAGTGGTGGTTGTGGTAGTTGTTGTGGTAGTCGTTGTGGTTGTCGTTGTGGTGGTTGTCGTGGTAGTAGTAGAGGTAGTTGTTGGGGCACATGTCGTTGTAGTTGTGGTAGTGGTTGGAGCCTCAGTGGTTGAAGTAGTCGTAGTTCTTGGGGCACATGTTGTTGTAGTCGTTGTTGTTGTGGTAGTTGTTGTGGTTGTCGTTGTTGTCGTGGTAGTAGTAGTCGTAGTTGTTGTCGTGGTAGTACTAGTGGTGGTTGTTGGGGCACATGTCGTTGTAGTTGTGGTAGTGGTTGGAGCCTCAGTGGTAGTCGTAGTCGTAGTTGTTGGGGCACATGTTGTGGTAGTTGTTGTGGTGGTTGTTGTGGTTGTGGTCGTTGTTGTGGATGTCGTTGTGGTTGTGGTCGTTGTCGTGGTAGTAGTAGTAGAAGTGGTTGTTGGGGCACATGTGGTTGTGGTTGTGGTAGTGGTTGGAGCCACAGTGGTTGTAGTAGTCGTAGTAGTTGGGGCACATGTTGTGGTGGTCGTTGTTGTTGTCGTTGTGGTTGTGGTTGTAGTTGTGGTTGTGGTTGTCGTTGTGGTTGACGTTGTGGTTGTTGTTGTGGTAGTACTGGTGGTGGTTGTTGGGGCACATGTTGTTGTGGTTGTGGTAGTGGTTGGAGCCTCTGTGGTTGTAGAAGTCGTAGTAGTTGGGGCACATGTTGTGGTTGTCGTTGTTGTGGTCGTTGTTGTTGTGGTGGTTGTTGTTGTGGTTGTGGTTGTAGTTGTGGTGGTGGTTGTCGTTGTGGTTGTGGTCGTTGTCGTGGTAGTAGTAGTAGTGGTTGTTGGGGCACATGTTGTTGTGGTTGTGGTTGTGGTAGTGGTTGGTGCCTCAGTTGTTGTAGTAGTCGTAGTAGTTGGGGCACATGTTGTGGTTGTCGTTGTTGTTGTTGTTGTCGTTGTGGTTGTGGTTGTGGTTGTAGTTGTGGTTGTGGTTGTGGTTGTCGTTGTTGTTGTTGTCGTGGTAGTACTGGTGGTGGTTGTTGGGGCACATGTTGTTGTGGTTGTGGTAGTGGTTGGAGCCTCAGTGGTTGTAGTAGTCGTAGTAGTTGGGGCACACGTTGTGGTTGTCGTTGTTGTCGTGGTGGTTGTTGTAGTGGTTGTGGTTGTAGTAGTTGTGGTTGTGGTTGTCGTTGTGGTCGTTGTCGTGGTTGTAGTAGTAGTGGTTGTTGGGGCACATGTTGTAGTTGTGGTAGTGGTTGGAGCCTCAGTGGTTGTAGTAGTCGTAGTTATTGGGGCACATGTTGTGGTTGTGGTTGTTGACGTGGTAGTAGTAGTGGTGGTCGTTGGAGCACATGTTGTTGTGGTAGTAGAAGCTCCAGCGCATGGAGGCTTGGTTGTGGGCTTCACGCAAGGTGGTGCAGTGGTGGTGGCTCCACTGCACGGTTCAGCGGTATCCCGGATAGACTGCTGTGCCACTGGCTCCGTTACAACCCCCTCGACGCAACCAGGGTTATAGGACACGCAGCTGCGGACCTTGAAGTCGTAGTACCTGGGACACGAATATTCCTTGGCAACGCCGTTGTGGCACTCATAGAACCTGGAGCAACTTCCGGGCACCACAGCCCGAATACCGTCGGCCTTGTTGCGACACAGAAGATCGGAAACGCTAGCACCGCTGGAGGTGCTTGCAAAGACTGCAATGAGCAGCAGGGCAAAAGCTGTGGGACCAAAAAAGGATTCGTTAGCTCCAATTGTTGGCTTCATTGCGGATTCGGTTACCGTATATATTCCTCATGTCTGTAGATGGTTGAAGTTCACTTTTCCCAGACTGAGAAGGTTCTGTGGCCATTTGAAGCAACTGGCTCTACTATTTATACCGCGCAAAATGTTTTAATTTCCCAAAATACTCATTAGCCAATTGGTTAACGAAATTTCGCGATAGATACTAAATTATTAACAAGATCTGTATCGCGTTCTCTCTTATCACAATCAACGGACGCTTTCATTAACAAGTTATCTTTATTTTACGTTATGTGTTTTTTGAAAACTGAGTCCCATTCCAGAGTCCTTTTGGGTAAATCGACAACGAATAATATAAATATTTTTTTTACAAATATTTTATTAAAATCCATTTGTAATTTGTAATCTACAATTTTTGTAAACTTATTAAAATAAATAATTTAAATTAGGAATTTTAATTAAAATTAGGAACCTAGAACAAAGTTTGTGGGCTTATCAAAATTCTTGAGAAATTCGCTATTTTGGCAACATGTTTTGCCGGGAAAAAAAATATTGGATGCTTTTTTCAATGCTCAAATATGCTCAAAGTTATCTTGAAAGTCAATGTGAAACCTTCCGTTTCGTGTATTACATGGGTGGGCCATTTATATTTTGACTCGTGTTTAGGGCTCCTAGACACATTTCGTATCTTCTATCGAACGGCATACGGCTAAAAGCACATATGATATTTTAGCTATGATATATATGATATTTAGCTATCACATATATATTTTAGCTATTTACAGCAACTTAATGCACCATTATTTAAGCGAAACATCAAGAAGAATAGATGGAAACACAACACTAAGAAAGATAATTACCCTGAATTTGCAAGCCATGCGGTTATTTCCTGGCCCTAACCAATTAAGCTAACAAATCGCCTGCAACTGACACATTCAATTTGAGGCTGCTATACAAAACTTTTGGCTTATTACAAAAAATACAAATATGCCAGAACGGGCGTAGTACAAAGGCAAAATATGCACACAAGAACTTTTATCTGCTATTAATTGGGGGATGGCAACAAAAAGAAATATTGATTGCCACTTTGCGTCGTTAGCGAGGAAGGCCATTTGAATGTTGAATGTTGACAAACAGTGCCAAGCCAGTGCCCAGAATGGATTATGGCCCAAAGGGGAACTGTTGGCCAAAAGCCAGTTTCGCATTGATTGTCACCCGTGGACAAGTTTCGATTGCAAATGAGAATCAACGCGGAGCTGGAGTAGAGAAGGATTCGATAGAGGATGGAGGATTCGAAGCTTCCGACTAATGCCACTGTCAAAATATGCCCATGACTGATGATGGCCAGAGGCCAGTGCATTGACGGGCATATTTCATCTATTGATAGAGGATTTCTGGATTTGGCCAGTCACTCGGCCAGAAAGTCGACCGGAGTCGGGGGCGTAATTAAAGCGAGTGACAGCGGAAATGCCAAGCACAAGGAGATGGATCGTTTTTGGGTTTGGGGGGATTTCGGCGGTGGCCCGAAGTGTAGACGATGTGTTGTTTGGACGGATTTGACGGGCGGCGACGGAAGCCGTTTGGTGTGCAGTGTTCGGGCCATGGTAATCAATGGCTAAGTGGATAGGAAATTGAATTTTGTGTGGGGATGGCTTTCAATCGGCCATAGCCTAAAGCGAAATGATTTTTCGTAATCTGCACAAGATCTCCGCTGGTGCTCTTAATACCATTAAAGCTGCTTGATGGGTTTTCGAATGGGTTTAATTTATATTTGCTCTGAATATTAATATGTTGTTTAGTTTTTTCATCAAAGAGCTGCAAATGGAGCATACTTTTATCATTTCTTCTATACATTTCAACATTTTTATCTCCAGACAAATCAACTGATAACAAAGATCGTGTGACCTTGCACTTACCTATCTTATCAAATCGTTCCAAAAATATAAACGTTAAATGTTGTATTTTTTCGGTAGGTTTCATTTAGACCTATAGCTCCCAAAAAAAAACCCATATTTTATTTATTGAATTGTAATCCTCTAACATTTCGTGCAGGATTTTTCGCCATTTCTTACTTACATTCATTTTTATTTACTAACAGTTCGAAAGCTTCATTTCGTTCTTCATGAAGCTCTCATTGAAAATTCAACAATAAACTCTGTGAGCTGAAAAAGTGAAACTCATATTAGAATTTCAAAACTGACAATGTGCACTTCTTTTTTCGCTGCAGCTCACTTTCTGGGCATTGAAATGGACTGTCAACGTACTGCTTCACCTCTCTGATCCCATCGAAAGCCGATGCACATGAATGCACAGGCCAAAGGAGCTGTTGGATGGTAAAAACGGAGGAGACCGGCGACTCCTTTACATTGACTGTGCACCTTTTGTGCTTGAACTTCCTTCCGCATTGAGTCGTCGTCAACACCATGCCCTGCACCCAGTACCCTGCACCCTGCATCCTTCGTCCTTCGTCACCAGCTTTGACTTTGACTGACGGCATTTGTCAGTGGCAGACACAAAGTAATCATTACTTGGCGCACTTCCACAGCAGCTGCAGCTTCACCTCGTCCATCCGCCCCGCAGGCCCACTAAGCGTATACTTAATAATAAGAAAATAAGTGCCATGTCAACGAAGGCGTGGCAGGAGGTCGGTCTGAGACTTCCTTGCTCTTCGCTCACATGCTAACGAAAAGTGGAAAACGGTGTCAAAGTCACCGACAAGAGGCAGAACTAGTTGGCTGATGAAAGTTGCAGGGCGAGAAAAGTGGCGGCGATGAGTCGAAAGTGTATGGTAGTGGAACAACACCAGCAACGCGACCTGACAACTTGAGACAAATTGAAGCTTTGTTTTTCTTTATAAGGGGTATGCGGCATGGAGGACCGATC
This sequence comes from Drosophila suzukii, assembly GCF_043229965.1. Classification (NCBI taxonomy): domain Eukaryota; kingdom Metazoa; phylum Arthropoda; class Insecta; order Diptera; family Drosophilidae; genus Drosophila; species Drosophila suzukii. The sequence goes on from NC_092082.1 coordinate 84,275,209, forward strand.
CGTTGGTCCTTGGGGTCGAAAGAGCTTGACAACCAATAAAGTGCTGAAACTAGTTAAGTTCCAGTTCATGGATTTGAGCAAACAAAATAGAGGTTGATTCCGTTTCTGTCGGATAAACGTATAAAAATGTGTGTTTAGAGGAAGAATTATAGACTCAGAGTACTTGTATATTTACTTCTATGCTATGTGCTGGATTTAACTTCCCAAAGCTAAGGTATCCCAACACTTTCTCACCTCTCTTTTGCATTTCAAGCAATTTGCTTAAGTCCTTCTTACATCCCTTAGGTTTTTCGCATCATAAACCGATCTATTTTCACTCAGCAAACAAAGCTAGGTTAGTCTGCAAAAAAACAGTATTCCGCCCACAAAAACACACAGCAATCAGAAATCACTCAAATGTCCAACAGAAATCCTTAAATTGCTTAAACCACAAGCGGCAGGAAAAGAAAAGGAAAACAAACGCAAGAAAATAAAAGAGCACATCATAGAGAGATGACAATGCCAGGCATCGGTTTAACAGTCCTCGAGGCATTTTTTGGGCAAATAGACCGACACTTGGCTGCTGCTTTGGCATCCTTTGTGGTTGCTTGCCCTAAAAGTGTTGTTAGTTCCTGTGGATCGCCGTTCTATGCAAAAATGTCGTGTCAAATACAGGACTGAAAGGGCTAAAGAGCACCACGATACCAGAATACAAGGATACCGAGATGCTAGGATGTGGGGGAAGCAGCAGCAAAAACACATTAAGCCAAGGAAGAGACTGCTGCTGCTTCTGTTCGAGAAAAAAAAGGAGCTGCAGATGAAGCAGCCGTAGTTATAAGCTTAAAAGGGCTACAAAACTGCAGGCGAGAAGTCAAAAGGCAGCATATACACTGCAAAATTTTATGTTGGTCATCATTAATCTTAAACTTCTAACTTATCTATATTCAACATCCTAATTCTTACCTAAACGAAGCTCGTATGGTCACACTGTGCCTTTAGTTGGGACTTGACCAATCAGTTAGTTGCATGGTCACACTGTCTTTGAATTAGAAGAAAACTTACATTAAATTTTTGAACACTTTTTTCAGTGGAGGCTAAGCTCCTTTGTTGCTTTGTTTGTGTGGCTGCATTTGTCTTTTGGCCTCGCTTTTAATGTGTTTCGTGTGGTGGATTGAGGTGGGCAGCTCGTGTGGTGGCTTGTGTGTAGTAGTTTTCCGCAGTTTTCTGCTGGTGGCTTCACTTGTTTAATGATAGTTCCACAAAGGCAAATATGCACTCTCTAACACGCGCTTGGCTTTTACTCCACCACCCACTCAGCCCCTCAAAACCAAGCCCACAGCCACGGTTTTTTTTTTATCGCGGCCAGCAACTGGAGCGCAAAGTCAACAACAAAACAGCCTCGGTTAACGCCCGCAGAAAAGCGACTGAAGCCCAAAAGAAGGCTAAAAAGGAAAGAGCCCAGCCAAACAAAATGCCGAACAAAAAGCCATGGCAAAGTGTCAGAGGTATAGAGGCATGAGGGGTGCGGAGTGGAGGTGAACCATTTTTTCACAGCGTATTAGCACACGATCGCCAAACAAAAGGTGTTGCATACGTTTTTGCGGCCAGCTAAATGCATGGAAACGCCATTTGCCATTTGCACCTGCCATAGAGCACAGGTATGCGGTGGTGACTGTACCAAGTAGGTTGCGACAGGCCACACCAAATGGCTTTGACAGATGACGGTGTGAGAATTTGCACCGGGGATTGGCCAGAGGCTGTCAGGTCGTGTTAGTTTTTGGCCAAATCAGCAGGACTTTCGAGGGTTACCTTTGATGTCAACAAGCAAAGATGTACAGTTGTGCCAAAAATTGCCAGTTGGTGAGGAATTTGCCATGAAAACACGAAAAGTTCTGTATGCATCTAGCAAAAATGTAGATAAAAATTCTCATATAATGAAGAATCCATTTAAAAATTGGTTTCAACAGCATTGCGATAATATTTTTCAGACTTAACTGAGTAAAAAGAATGCCAGTGCTCTTGTGGTAGTTTACAATTTATTTTAAAAAGCATTACTATAATTAAGAATACTTAAAGATAATCCGGTATTTATTTAAAAGTCATAAAGAAAATTGAATGTAAAATCAACCACGCATATTATTATAAAATCTCGGTCGTCAATCAATCATTTCCCCTGGTGAGCCTTAATTTACCTGAGCAACAATAAAATTAAAGTTATATTAATACCCACATTCGTGCGGCAATGAAACTCACGAATACTCGCAATGGCGATCTGTAGGATAATGGTATCGTGTGCTTTTCGGACCAACGGATTTTTAATTATTTCGCATTGTTTGTGCACCATACGTATATATACATATATCTTTTCCACCGCTGGGTTTTCCCCAACTCAGGGTAATGCAAATTTCGACCGGGCTTGAGTATCGGATTGCTTCTTAATGTGCAAACAACGATGCGCATTAAGTGAGGCCCTGAAAAATGGGTGAGATGGGTGGGTGAAATACCCGGTGGAAACGCCTTGCGGTATGCAATGCAATTTGAGTGCCTCGCTGGCATTAATTGATTTTGCATGGTCACTTGCAGTGTCCGAGGCGTAAGATAAATGACCAAGGATTGCAAAAATGTATGGGGAAAAGAAAGGAAAACGGAAAGAATGCCGCCAATCCCAACATGTGTCATGCCGATGGAAGGACTTTTCCCCAACTTTTGTTTCTCATGCTTTTCTTTACCCTTGCATTTGCGAAATTAACTCTCCAGGTGGAAAACCGTGGGCGGGAGGGCACTCCATTCAGCGGGATCTGAATAACGCTTAATGTAAGCACCTGGCGGGCGGGTAAAAAAAGAGAGAGGAGCTCCTAAAAGTATGCGAAAATAAAAAGGTCCATACAAATTTCATTCAAAACAAAAGACGCCAGGAGGCAAGAGCCAACAACAACAGCACCTACCTCAAGTGCAATCCGACAGTAGAAGGGTTTGGGGAAAAAAGAAATGAAGAAAGAAGTACCCTTTCTGACAGCTCTCCATCCACTTAATGACTCCCTCAACTGAACTGAATTCTCAACTTCTGTTTGCTGCTCATGTAAAACAAAGCACAATTATGACTTCTTTTTGAACAGTTTAAATGCCCAGAAGGCAAGGGAAAGTTTAAATACCCTGAAAGGTGTGAGATGTGAGAATTATGAAAGCTTAATTAAACATAAACATTTAACAGGCAACTATGTTTATGTAATTTTTTTTTAAATATTTGCGTTCTATTAGTTTATGCCACAAGACGTTTAACTTATTTCCATACTTTACACATTCTAAAAGATCTAGTTTCCTTCAGCAAAATTCTATGCCACTGCAAACTTATGCTCCACTACCGGAATTCAGAAAATTTCATATTTCCCCTAGACTCAACAAGTCGCATGGCAACCCCTTTTTACCCCGGGAAAGGCTATTAAGCCATCCAGAAAAGTCAGTCTCTGCTACAGGATGTGGCAAAAGCCATTTCTTGCAACAGTTGCAACGCTCTCGGCGGAAATGCAGATGGGTAATGCAACACCGAGACAGGTGGGCAGCCCAACGATTATGATGCTCCCGACAACGCTGACGATGATAATGATGATGTTGTTGTCGAAGGAGGTTTTTTTTTTTTTTTTTTTTTTTTTTTTTATTAATGTGGAAATTTTATTCTTAGGATTAGCACACTGCTACCCGACTGGCAGCTTAATCTAATCTGTTTTTTCAAAAATAGATACAATACTTAGTCTAAGGGTTCCTTAAGGCAAGAAATAATTTCGTTATTTTTAGTTATTTGATATTAATATTGAGGGTGGTGATGTTGCTAGGTCAAAATCCGGTCCGGTAGGTCTTGAGGGTGGTGTCGAAGGAGGTAAAGATGATCCGGAGGCTGATGAAGATGGAAGTCATGGTGGGCAAAGGGGCGGACAAAGAAGAGGAAAAAACTGGAGTCAAGACAGGCAAAGTGCACTCCTTGCATCTTTATTTTCTGTGATGGACTGCATTAACATTGACAATGATGATGAAAATGTTCTTTAGTCAGAAAGTCTCGTAGTTAGGCAAATAATATATTAGGAAACGGGACTTTGTCTTTAAAAATAAAATGGCTTACTAATTTTATCCCTTTTATATACTTTAAAAAGGCGGTATTTTAACTTTAAAGGAACAATAAAAGTAGGAAATAACTCTTCTATTTTGTAACAACTAAAATGTTAAACAAATTACCAATACAAATTCATGAAAACTCTTGAAAATACAAACATTGCCTTTCTATTTTTAATCAAGTCCTACATTTTGATGCTGTGGGGACCTTTAAATAGACCCTTCACCAATATCACATTCACCCTTCACATTTGCGGGCCATCTCTGGCTAAATCGCTGTTTTTGTGGCTGAAATTCTGTGGGGAATTTTCGTGGAGTTGGCAAGCGGCGAAGCCAAGTGTAAATCAACAAATCAACAACTTAATATGCGCAAATTTTTGATGCCAACTGCAGTTGCAGAACCGCCAAATACAAAAACGCGAACAACACGGCGAGTAATCCACATGGTGTCTGGGGAGTGGAAATGGGCACGGGGATTGGGGATTGGAAATGGTACTATAACAGGGACCTAGTGGTGCTGATGGCTCTGGCATCAGTTACCCCCGGGAGCAATGGTTACGGTGGTGCCACCGAAAATCCAGAGCCAACCACCGAGTTGCAGGTTATTAGTATGCACAGCTTGCTGCATACTTTCAGGGACCTTGTTCGCAAAATTTATGCGTGTCTATTCGCTCATGCTCTCCGTCTCTTTCACGCCTATCCGTCTCTTTCTTCTCTGCCCAACCCGTCTCTCTCTATCTCACACCTTTTGGCCTGCATGGCGCCCGTTCGCCGATTGTCGTCATTTCAATTAAGCCCGGCGCCGAAATGTATGCAATGGATGCTTTTTGTGCGGATTTTTACCGATTAATTTTTCATTATTATGCCAAGTGCTCGCAGGGGAAAATGGAGATGTTGATGGTGGTGAAGAGAAGAGGGGGCGAAGCAGGGAGCACCCAGAGGCCAAAGAGTGAGACAGCCGAGTTCACGCACAACAAATGTGCCAAAAGTGGCAAATGACAGGCCCACCAAACAGCCTTACACACACACACATATATACACTGGCGAACAAAGTTTTCAATGCGCTAATAATTTTTGCACGCCCCAAAAAATATGCAGAACATTTGTTTGGGGGGCCTGCCAAAGAGGCGAACATATATATTTTACGAGATTTTCATGGAAATTGCTTGCTCAAATGGATAATCCAAAGCAAGTTCATGTGGGGTTTTAGTATTCAACTGCAACGGAGGTCACATTAAATCAAGATGTCATTTTTAATTTTTTTAAAAGCTTTTGTAATACGTTTTTACATATTTATTAGAGATGATGTGAGATAAAACCAATTTCAAGTTCGAACACATGCACTTCGAAATTCCATAGCTTTAGTAATTGGATCCCGATTTTGACGTGTGATACCTCTATGGATTCGTGGTTGAATTCTCTAATGATCTACATCAAAATATTTCTTTTAAGCGAGGGTCAAAAATTTTATCCCATTTTCATGTTCGATTTATCCGTAATTCCAATGGCGTTCCCAGTGGGAAGCCAAAACTGCACTTCTAGATTCCATAACTTTATTAATTGGATCCCGGTTTAGACGTGTGATACCTCTATGGATTCGTGGTTGAATTCTCTAATGATCTACATCAAAATATTTCTTTTAAGCGAGGGTCAAAAATTTTATTCCATTTTCATGTTCGATTTATCCGTAATTCCTATGGCGTCCAAAACCGCACTTCTAGATTCCATAACTTTAGTAATTGAATCCCGATTTAGACGTGTGATACCTCTATGGATTCGTGGTTGAATTCTCTAATGATCTACATGAAAATATTTCTTTTAAGCGAGGGTCAAAATTTTAACCCATTTTCATGTTCGATTTATCCGTAATTCCAATGGCGTTCAGAAAGGGAACCCCAAAACTGCACTTCTAGATTCCATAACTTTATTAATTGGATCCCGGTTTAGACGTGTGATACCTCTATGGATTCGTGGTTGAATTCTCTAATGATCTACATCAAAATATTTCTTTTAAACGAGGGTCAAAATTTTAACCCATTTTCATGTTCGATTTATCCGTAATTCCAATGGCGTTCCCTGTGGGAACCCAAAACTGCATTTCTAGAATCCATAACTTAAGTAATTGTATCCCGATTAAGAAGTCTGATACCTCTATGGATTTGTGGTTAAATTCTCTAAAGGTCTACATTAAAATATTTCTTTTGAGCGAGGGTCAAAATTTTAACCCATTTTCATGTTCGATTTATCCGTAATTCCAATGGCGTTCAGAAAGGGAACCCCAAAACTGCACTTCTAGATTCCATAACTTTATTAATTGGATCCCGGTTTAGACGTGTGATACCTCTATGGATTCGTGGTTGAATTCTCTAATGATCTACATCAAAATATTTCTTTTAAACGAGGGTCAAAATTTTAACCCATTTTCATGTTCGATTTATCCGTAATTCCAATGGCGTTCCCTGTGGGAACCCAAAACTGCATTTCTAGAATCCATAACTTAAGTAATTGTATCCCGATTAAGAAGTCTGATACCTCTATGGATTTGTGGTTAAATTCTCTAAAGGTCTACATTAAAATATTTCTTTTGAGCGAGGTTCAAAATTTTAACCCATTTTCATGTTCGATTTATCCGTAATTCCTATGGCGTTCAAAATGGGACCCCAAAACCGCACTTCTAGATTCCATAACTTTAGTAATTGGATCCCGGTTTAGACGTGTGATACCTCTATGGATTCGTGGTTGAATTCTCTAATGATCTACATCAAAATATTTCTTTTAAGCGAGGGTCAAAATTTTAGCCCATTTTCATGTTCGATTTATCCGTAATTCCTATGGCGTTCAGAATGGGACCCAAAAACCGCACTTCTATATTCCATAACTTTAGTAATTGGATGACGATTTAGACGTGTGATACCTCTATGGATTTGTGGTTGAATTCTCTAATGATCTACATCAAAATATTTCTTTTCAGAGAGGGTCGAAATTTTAACCCATTTTCATATTCGATTTATCCGTAATTCCAATGGCGATCAGAAAGGGAACCCCAAAACTGCACTTCTAGATTCCATAACTTTATTAATTGGATCCCGGTTTAGACGTGTGATACCTCTATGGATTCGTGGTTGAATGCTCTAATGGTCTACATTAAAATATTTCTTTTAAAGTATGGTCAAAATTTTAGTCTATTTTTATGTTCGATTTATCTGTAATTCCAATGACGTTCAGAATGCGAACGCAAAACTCCACTTCTATAGTCAACAATTATCTTATCCGACCACTGCTAAAAGCAGGTTCTTAAGTTCGAACAAAGCCACGGAAGGAAAAGCTAGTTTCTATATAAACCGGGAAAATGCAGCCATATAAAGCAAACCCCTAAATTCGCTAAACAATCGTAAAACAAACAAGGACTTTGTCAAAGCAACCCATGCTGGAAATGTCAATAAAAATTAACAACGAAAAGCTGAAAAGCTGCGCCAAAGCCCACCGCTGGCCGCAGCAACAAACAGACACCGTCGCCCTATACAACGCCCACTTAACCCCACTCCAAACCTACCCCACCCGAAACACCACTCCATTTCATCGGGTCGTAGGTGTACATAGTTGGTGCGGTGTCTATGTAATTTAGACAATTAGAAAGTTTACGCCTGTAACAATTTCCGACTACTTCTTGTTGTTGGTCTAAAGTTTTTCGCTTGTTTTGTCCTTGTTATTTGCATGACAAATAGGGGTTCCGAAAGTTGACCATGTTCTGGTATTGCTTGTTAGTAGCTCAATGGAACCTCATTGGGCTTAGTTGCGTCTGCAGGGTCTACAGCCCTGTTATACTTGACAGTTTCATATTTGCACAATACTTCATAATCAGTGGCTGGATTTTAGCCCTTTGCTCCTGTTTTATGCTGATGCAGCAAAAAACGCGAACGCGCAAATTCCTCTTCAATGCGCCAATTGTGTGGCTCGAGTGCAGAGCTTAGTGTCGCCATATTGTCGGGATAACTGGAAAATCGGAGGATAGGATGGGACTTCTACTACGCGGATCCCTACTCATGCATATGCAAATATCCAGTGGTAAAACCCACTATAAGTGGCTAAATTGCACAAGTAAACAATTTTTAAATGCAGCTTTATTCCCGGTTTAAGTCGCTAAATGAAACAAACCGCTGACATTTTGACACTTGCAAAAAAAAGTGTGGGTAAAACTCGTAATAGAGATTAGGTGTGACCTAAAAATGTCTAGATTTGTATCTCAAATATTTTATTGCAATAAGTGCTGTCTCACATACACTAATTAAAAGTAAACTCCTAAAAAAGTTTTACCAATTTTTGTCTGCTATCCCAAAGTAATCTCAACTAAAATAAAACTACTACCAAAATAATAAAGTAATAATGGGTAGACAATTTGCATCCATTTGTACGTGTTATTTTTAAGCTCTCATTTTCCATTTAACACACTTTTTACACCATTTTTTTGTTGCTGTAGAGAGCTGCAATTCCGCTGACTGCAGAAACACTAATTTTCAGTTATTAGCGAAATGTCAAAACAAACGACAGCTTCCATTTAGCAGTTGCAGAATTTCCCAGCGGGTTTTTTTCCTTTTCTAGTTGACATTCATTTTTATTTGTTGTGTAACAATTTGGTTTGTTAAATTGGTAAAACACGGAAGGAATTTTTTCCTGAATTGAGGTCATAACATTACACTCGAATTGAGTAAAAAAGAATTTCAAATTAATTTTGAAACGTATATTTTCATTAAGAGCAAATTGTTTTCCCAAAAGTTCCTTCAATATTTAAAGTGGTGACTAAAGATTTAGTTGGTTTATAGTCGAAAACGGGTAAACATCTTTATTGTTAACTATCTTTGGCGGCATTAATCATGTCTCGACAGTCACATTTAATAAAGTCAAATCCCTGAAGATTTATGCATCATAAATACGAGACAAATTTCGAATCCAGCTGCGCAGGGGTCTCCATAAAAACCAAGCAGCACAAATCCTCCAACCAGATGCCATTTGTCAGAAGCGATAAGCAAACATAGCGGCAAATGGCAAATAAACAAGGCACTAAAATATTAGAATGCGGAGTGAAGAAAACCCGATGCCAAATCCAGATTTCGGATCCCTGAGACCCTCGAAAAAGCCGTAGGAACTCCCCGAGCGAAAACAAAACTAAAAGCTAGACAGATTTTTGCCTGATTACGCGCAGCATCCACTCTTTTCTCCCCTTCACCCCTTACACAACAATGGGGAAAATGTGAAATGCACTTCGCTACGTACTCCCAAAAGTATGCAATGAAATGCCAGGAAAAAGGAAATAAGGGAAAAGTGGGAAAAGCGGGAAAACTGGAAAGCACAGCAGGAACGAATGCGAACAAATTGATATGCAAATGTGAGTAGGAGACCCAGACCCAAAAAACGTAATAATAAAATAAAGTGGAACCCAAAGTACAAAGATGAGAGATGGAAGGGGTGGTTTTTTCGGGGCCATTCGGCCAAGATCCTTGGATAAATGCTCCATGACTTCTCATTTCCGTTTTCGCCAGAAGCAGCAGCAGCTGCAACTGGCAGGCAAATCTGCGTCTTCCGGTCCAAGAAAAAAAAAACCAATGAAAAAGGTCGAAAAAAAAAATTAGGGAAAAATGTTAAGTATACGCCTAGTACAACAAGATGGCGGAAGAGAAATATGAGAAATATTAAGCATACGCCTAGTACAACCAGACGTCAATAACTTAAGATAAGTTTGAGCTTTCAGCGCGGCGCCGATTGAATTAAAAGATTTTCTTGCCTTGCTGAAACGGCAAACTTTTTTTTGCTCAAAATTCAATTTGCCCTAACTTTCCCTCTTTCCCATTTTTTTTTTCACCATCATCTTTTTCCCCATCATCAGCTGGTGGCCTTTTTAGTATGCGTTTGGGTGCAGGAACAACTTTTCCCTTCAGCCTCATTGATTGAAATGCTAAGGCATGTATCCATCCAGATATATATCTCTGTATTCCCCCGATCTCCACAAAAGTTGGCCCCTGGCAAATTCAGTTGTTCAACTAATGAGAGTCGCATCTTCGCCTCGGGTTCTCATTCTGATGGACAAGCCAGATGAGCTGGGCAAAAGTCGTGACAATCATAAAAAAAAAAGCGAAGAAACTGGAACTGGAAAATGCAAACGAAAACTTTAAATGCCTTCGGTCAGTTGGCAAAATGTTCTTTTATCAGGGGGCAGCAAATGTTGCGGAAATTTTCGGGGCCACGAATTGGACCTGTGCGCATCAGCTTTCGGTCGTTTTAATTTTCCTTCAACGAAAAGTTTGTAAAGAATTATCGCAACTGGCGAAACATTTAATCGAAATATATATAAAGCTTTATTTGTGAAAGTTGCTGAAATATATATTAGAATTTATATCTCTACACCTTCTTCAAAAAATTTGGTAAAATAAATATTTCGAAGAAAAAATATTTCTTTTATTAAGAAACCCCTCAAAAATCAATCAAATCTAGTGGTTCAAATATTAAGACATTTCCCCGGCTTAATTTTTGAGTCTAGGCGTAACTGTTGAGTGATTTTCCAGGAACTCAAAGCAATCCGCAATAAGACCAAACACTGTTAAAACGGCTCCAATGAAGCATAAATAGGACATCAAATGCGGACAAATAAATTGGCAGGGTGGCGAAGGAATGAAATTGGTCTGCGAATTTTACACAGATCTTTAAACTCATAAAAAATCGGCGAAAAATGCAACAAAAAATATGGCCAACTCCATAATGATGATGATGACCGGAGGTGTGGTCTTGTTTTCACGCCCTTTCATGAACTTAATAAAAACGTGAATCAGCCAGGTGCTCACACCGTAGAATCGAGCTTACCGTGGGCATTTGCGCTTGATTGCCCACGAAATCGACAAAAATGAAGTGGAAATACCAAAGTGCCGGGCCCCAGAAGTCCGTGAAAAAACGTGATTGATGCCTCCGGACTATGGAGGCCGAAGGCTCAGGTTCAGTTTAAGATTCTGGTTCAGATTCAGGCGCTGATTCTGTTTCAGATTGCGTCTCAGATTCCACAGATCCACAACTCGATTGGAAGCCAGACGAAAGAGGAAAAGGCTTGGCGACAAAAAGGGATAACACACATCGCCATAACAATAAAAAACCCAGGGAGGTGGTCCTGCCTGTCTCCTTGTCTGACTGCCATCTGCTCTTTTCCGGTTTTTTTTAGTGTCTCGCCCTATGTTTTCCAGCAGAATGTTTTCCTTTTTCAAGCTCTCGTCTGCTCCATTTTAAACAGTTTGCTGACTAGCATAAATATGTCTGCGGCAGCCATTTTGGGTGAAAATAAAAAAAATGGGCGTCTAATTGGCCAAACATTTTATTTCGAGATAGATTTATCGTGTGAATTAAGATTAAATAAATAAAAATATCATATGTAAGGATAGGTCTTACTGAATATATTAAGCCTCGTTTAAAACAAGCAGCACAGTTGGGACAGCTTACCTGCAATAAAAATAAGTAAAAAGAAAAAATTAATAAATTATTTATGCTATCAGTTCAACTCATAAATTAAGCGAAAATAATCTCCAACTGCATTAAGTGTCAATAAATTGACTTCCCAAAAATATTCCAAATACTTTCCTGGTTTCTCAGCCTGCCACAATAAATTGCAAGATCTTTGAGTTCCCCGCAAAATGCCATTAAAAAACAAACGCAAAGTTTTTTGCTATTTTGCGGAATTCCCACTCAAACTAAGTTGGAAAATGCAAATGTTTGCCTTGGTAAATGACAAGAAGATGCTACAAATTACATAAATAAAAGCAATAAAGTGCCAACGCATTTGCATAAAGAGATGGTGGGCGGGGCTGGAAATGGGATGTAAGAAACTTATGCTAAACAATCCGAGACACAGACGAGGGCGGCTTAGGCGGCTTAGTTGAACACACCCAGCAAACACTGGCAAACACACATTCAATTACACATAAGATTCAGTTTACTTTCGCCCCGGGCACGCCCACAACATCAAAGGGCGTCATACTGACATTGATTTCTCTCTCCGGCTGTTGAGGCATTCGGTATGTGTGTCTGTGTTATCAGGATTGTCTTTTTCCTAATCACCAACTTATGCAACATCATTGCATTCGAAGTTTTTGTCTATGGGAATGTCAATATAACCACAGATGAGCACATCAAAATAGTTGCAAGTAAAAATGTTTTATTGTGAAGAACACCCCTCTAAAGGAGGAACACGTTTTTATGTTGATTCAAAGTTTGAATTTAAAACTTATAAACTTTATATATTTTATCATTTTTTAAATTTTTCTATAAACAAACTATATTAACCTTTTATTCCGCAATCAAAAGCAAGGTAAAACATCTTAAAATAAAGTTTTATAGAGGAATAAGTTAAGATACCTCATTATTCAAGGATATTATAACTAATCTTTTTTCTTCCCAAAAAATCTCTAGTATTCTGATCCTAGCAGTATCTGCATATGTATCGCTCTTTGGGATGTGTCCATTTCTTAATCCTGCCAAGAACCGACTCTACCCATTTCTGAATATGCTGAGCTGTCATCCTTTTCCTGCCACTCCCCATATCTCGGCTTCCTTTTGAGATGTTGAACTTTTTCCTTTTACGCTTTTGTCTTCAAGAGCCTCGAGGGCGGTTTTCTGGGGCTTTGGCTTCCTTTGAGTCCTGGGAATTGGCCATGGCCCTCTCCCTCACACCAGCCATCTGTCCTGCTCCCTCACCACACTCACACTCTTACACTCTTGCACATTGATGTTTGTCTTTTGCCGTTTGCCACTAACTCAACTTGGTTTGTCTGTGTGTGTGCGCCATTCCAGTCCATTAATTGAATGTCCCGCCCTTTCGCACATATTGAGTTTTAATTTTGTGGTTGCCCGTCTCCTTTATTTTCTGTGGCGGAAAATTAAATTTTTACCTCCCAACGAGATTTCCTTTATGAATTTCCTTCGTTTTTTTTGTATTTAATTGGGCATTACAATAAAGTCACCTCAAAAACATTATTTAACTTGACTACAGGTGTGAAGATAGAGGAATATCCTGCCCCATGTGCGGAGGAAAAAAAAGACAAAAGCAATAAATGAAAGTAATTTCCTGAGTGGTAAACTGAAAATCATTTTAAATAAGGCATGAAAAGGCATTAAAGAAGGCGCCACCTTGTCAGACAATAAACAACAGCTTCCCTTCAGGCTGCGCATATATAAATTTATAAATTTTAAACACACAAACTCATCCCCGAACCTTTTTTCCTCACCATTTTTTCTCTGATATTCGATAAGATGGTCTGACATTATTTACATCCCAGCCTCTATGTGGATTTTATGTGCAGGTAAAAATATGTAAAGTACTGAAAATTATGTCATATATTCAAAGCTATTTATTTTTAGCTGTATGAATAAAGAAATGCTATTTTAAACTGATGGAACTAATTGAATGGTTATAAAACAACAACAAATCGATAAAAAAAATGTTTTTTAAAGTATGCTTTTCTTTTTCATTAAGTGAATTACTATTTTCAAATGAAAAAATCATTTTATTGAAATGATTGAGTAAAGAGGAGTTCCTAATATGTATATTTTTTTGGCGGGGTTACGTGGCGTATACGTGTTCCGGAACATGGAGTTTGATTGCCTGCGCGACTGAGGGTCGCCGTCTACCCCAATCTATATCTTACACACACCATCAAGGAACTCTCTCCGCACAACCACACACTCCCACACACTCCCACACCCACACACCCTTACATATATAAAGTGATAAGGAGCCGCAGGGCAACCGTTGGAACGCACGCATGCAAATAAAATTGCCCATACGCCCCTTTGAACGGTCTCCTTTTGCGATTCAAGCTGCCTCTGGTTCGTGTGTTTGCATACATTTTTTTGGGTGATAATACAAGAAATTGTATCAAGCCAAAATTTTTTTTTAAAATGTTACGTGCCCGGCGGCTGCTTTGACAAAAAATTTATATGCGGTAGGTAATAAAAATGCAATATAATTCCATATAAAATTTGTTTGCTCCTTTGCTTTGGTCTAGGGTAATCTGAAAAAGTTTCGATTGCAGCCAAGCGATTGGAGGAGGATATGGGGAAAAGAAAAAAAAAGTTAGGCAAAGAAGCTTGAAAATAAATTGATTTTATTTGATGGATTTTGGTAGCGGCAACATTTGTGGTGAAAAAATGACAAGGTATAAATAAAAGGAAAAAACATGGAATCCAAGTATATTACAATTTAAATAAATTGAAAAATAAATTTATGAATAATTTATTTTTATTATCAAAGGCTGCCCAAAGCTGAAATCAATACGGGAAAAAAAGTGCTTACCAACAAACTAACATTATTCAATTAAAAGCAATTAAAGGGTGAAGTTTAAAGGGAATGTGCAATTGGCAGTCACCGCAAAACAAACAGCATTTCACCATTTTCACACCCACTCCAATTAATTTATTAGCAAGCACCATATGCATATTTCCACTCAGCCCAAGGCCTACTCCCCTGTTTTCCCCTTTCCACCATTATGTGGTTCCGGCAATTATAAAATCCACAAAGGGAATTGCCATGACGACAATCAACTAATGAAATTAATGGCAATTTGCATTGGCAGCAGCATCAGCCTTTACATGGCAGTAGATGGAAATAATGCAATTCCGCGAAGCGCAGTTAAAGCCCGGAAATGCGACCCTCAACTCCAGAAGTGACCCTCCCCTGCGGCCAAGGATATCGCACACAAATACTAATTAATCAGCTTGCTATTAATTAAACGACCACCGAATGAGGCGAGGTAGCCAGCCAAGCCAACGATATCCATAATCCCCGCAGAAGTGGCTTTTTGGACCCGCCACAAAACAGCTTTAATTGCTGCCTTTCATTTAAAACAGGAAAACAACAGGAAATCGGGGAAAATAGTTCCACGAATATTCGGCGGAAATTTATGAACCTATTTCTCGGTACTTTGGTTAACCGATAAACAACGATGGATAGATAATGATGAGATAGATGGTGGGCGCATGCTATGGGTATTAATTTACAACCTCTTCACAATGTCATTGTTGTTTTGGCCTGGCCTACTGCCTTTATCAGACTTATATTTTTTTCCTCGTTTTTTGGCGTCACCCTTTGCAATGGCGCCACAGCCTTGCGCCTGTTATTAAACATAAAAATAAATTAATAAGCGAGCGATAATACCCACACCCCCGACAATCTCAATTAAGCGACCGACGCAGTCATTTAATGTTGATGGAACCGGAGGAAATGACAGGGTGAGAACCACGCAAATATTTCAACGATGCCATGTGAAGTTTTTCACGTTGTCAATGGCAAATTAAATGTCCACGGGGGTGGAGTTAAAAAGAAGCAGCAGCAATAAGGGCGACTATATCATTAAAGCAACCATATGCAGCTGCAGTCACAAATGGTTATTATGCGTATAAGGGCGGGAAGAAACCAATTAAAGTTAAAAGCATTCTTTAGAACATTTTCATAAAGTTTAAAAACGTTTTTAAAACATTAAAACATTATTTCTATACTTAGTTTGAATCTAAAATGTAGAATATCTTTATAGCTTCATTTTTTTTTAAAGAATTGTTATACTGGTACAACAAATATTTTTTCAGGAAACTTAAGCATTTAATCTGGTTAAATTTAATAATTTTTTACATTTAAATTTAAGTAATTTAAATTCTTGTTTTTTCTTTGATACCCCAATAATAACACAGATAAATTTTTAAAAATATTTCTAAATTTCCTTTAAGAAAAAGTCCTTTAAAAAACCAAGTAAAAGGGAAGTCACAAAAAGCTAAAAGGCAATTTGAAGAAACTAATAATGACCGAGTGTGCGTAGAAAATTTGTTGGCTTTTGCCGTTCAAAAGGTCCACAAATGCATGGAGGAATGTCAATTTCAGAAAATGGGAGCCGAGCATATGCAAATGCAACTGATAAATTTTCAATTAAATGGAAATTGGCAGTGGAGGACAGGGGAAACCCCTCGTTCAGAGAGAACATGGCAAAACCATTCAATTAGGAAATTAAATTTCAATTTTGATCCAAATAAAAGAGAAAAAATTAAATGTTTGAATGGGTTGGGACTCAGTGCACTCTCAAGTGAGTCACAATTATTGCCTTTCAGTTCCAAATCGAACACTTGACTAAATATTTGCTTGCTTCACCCACACGAGATAAACTTTATATATAGATAGTGACTTTCTAGCGATATTTCATGGGAAAAAAACGTAGTTCAATAAAAAATCTCATATTACCCATTTCTCAGAATGGAAAATTAAAATTTTCATGCATTTTTAATTAGGCAATGACCGTTCGTATAATGCTGATTGGAAAACGTGACAAATAATAAATGCAATTTGGTGGAAACAATTTTCTAAAAGCGTCCGCCGATCAATGAGTAATTTATTCCACTTGCGAAATGATTTCCCAGGACTGCAAATATTTAAACACAAATCATGGATACCCACAATGGAAATTTATTGGGGAAATTGTGCGTTAAAATTATAAAATTAAATCAACAACTGAAGTGGTGAAGGGTTGCAAGGCCTGTTATGCCGTGCCGTACTGTGATTACCCCCAAGTTACGCAACAGTTGGTTGCCAGCAACAGCATCCAGTGGCCAAAAGGGGTGCAACCAGCTGGCTCACCTTTTAATGCAAATTAGAGACGCGTCTGCGGACCTTCAGTGGGTGGAAGGTCGTTTAGCAGGTGGAGTGGGAGGTGTGAACCGATTGAAAATTCCACCACCGCATCGAACGTGTCTTGGCATTTATAACATTCACCCACACCAGCCGACGAGGCAACAGGAGTAAAATTTAATTGACAATTGTTTAGGTGGCTCAATTTCCGAAGCCCAGGGGAAACTGAGTGGTCAGTACCCACCCATTAAGCAACCAGAGTCCTTTTCATCAGTAATATTCCTGCGGTTTTGTTCGAAATATTGAATAACTGGAGAAGGATATAACATTATGCTTCATTAATTAAATTAGCACTAAGTGGTTTGCTACAAGGGGTTTCCAAATGACAAATTTGATTTTCTGTTATTAATTGTGATGAAATGGTTATGATAATAGCAAAGCCAATTAATTAATATATTCATAAGTAAAACCACAGACTGGCTATTATATAGATTTTATTGACTTCTTATAAAGGTGTTTTTATAATAGTTACTAAGAAATTTTCTAGTTTTTATCTGTAATATTAAAATATTTAAATACACTTTACTTTCACCTCTCTGAAAGCTAATATAAATGCCACCCATAAAAGTATGCTACGAAATATTTCAAACTAAATAGCAATTAGCCTGCTTCTGTGTGTGTGCCTATGGTTTGGCGCAACGCTCAAAATTATCAAAAGCAGTTAATTAAGCGAACGCAGAAATTTCAAACCAAAAGCATTTCCCCAATGAAACTTTCAAAGAGAACACAATTTCAAATCAACGCCAAATGCCAAACACCCAATCATGCTGCATCAAAAGTTCGGGCTCTAATTTAACATCATATGCGGGTTTGGTTGGTGGGCCATTAGTGATTTTGAGCTGAGATGAGCATGCCGTTTAATCAGCGATGAGAAAAAACAAACCATGGAGAAAAAATTTCATTTCCCGCCAACGTCGCACAAAATTTTAAATTAGATTTCGCCCTGCGCTGCGGCTGCATTTTCCTTCATCTTTTGCTTAATCGTGGGGGAAAAGGACTTTGGTGGCATGCTTCATTGGGCAGGCAAATTTTCGGATGCCAAATGCCAGCAATTAGGAGCCAAAAAGCGTTGCATTTTCTGTGGCGCTAAATTGCTCGAATTCGCCCCGAAAAAGCATAGTTAATGAGTTTTGGGGTCAGCATAATGCACGATGAAATAGCTGGAAAAGTTCGTATCATTTGCCATGCCATTTGCTGCATCTAATCGGAATTTAAGCTAAATTCTTGAAAAGTTTCCTCGAGAGATAACATCTTCTCCACAAACTAAATTCAAAGCTTAAGCTTTCAGAAAAATGACAAAGCAATTTAATTATTTTTGTAAACTTAAGTATATACATTTTTGATAAAAACTTACCAAATATAAAAAACAATTTCAATTAAATTGATCTGCAATGAAAAAGGATATAAAAAAATTAGAGATTTAAAAATGTGTTTGTGTCTGCTTAAAATGCATAACGAAAATGTTTTGCAATAACAATGCCAAGACCCAAAAATGTCATTGAGCTGCAGGGGGGAGCATTTAACGAGCTATTTTTTATGCATTAACTTTTTTTGTTTTAAGAGCGTAATTAGACGAAGCTTCCCAAGTGGAGGGGTGCCCGAAAATGGCCAGCAAAACGGCAGCCATTTCATGCTAATGGTAATGGCCAAGGAGGCAAAAAAAAAAACAGAATGAAAAGGTGGAAGAAGAGGGCAAAGCTGAAATATGTCGCTCAAAGTAACGAAGAGAAGTAGCTAAAAGATACATATATACCAGTATATCTGAATCTGGGTTAGCGAATGCCAAATGGGATGCATATTAAAAATAGCAACAAGACAAAATGGGGAAACCCGCAACAAAAAAAGCGTTGACAGTCAGGCTAAATTTATAAATGACAAGTTGGGGTTTGGGGTTTTCTATATGTTAAATCTGACGTTGATGCCTTATGTCAGTCAAATTACGTTAATGCATTACTTTCAACAAAATATGGGGAAAAAATAGAAGCTATAGGCAAAAGAAAAGACAAACGAAAATGTTAGGGAGGAAAATGAATCCTGTTCATTAAATATACATTACATATTTTTTGTTAAGTCCTAAAATACCAAATATTTTACTCGAACATTTGTGATAATCAAACTTGATTGCAGTAAAAATAAAACGTTCTGTAGTTTTAAAAAATGGATAAATTCTCTGGAAACTTTTCAGTACTTTCAGCAGTTTCAACTATTTCTTTCATTTCAGATGAATCCATTCGAAATGAACCAACTTCCCTCACTCACTTTTCCTGTCTTTTGAGCCAACTTCAAATTGAACTCATTTGGCCATTTGCCAATTAACTTTTTTCCTTATCCTTTGGCAAAAGAGCATGGGCCGATTGGTCACCCCTTTCTATAGAGCACCCCCATATCGCCCACCATCCACCATGTTTGGCAATAATTTAAAGCAACCTCCCCCCATAACCCTTGGCCATCTTGCCACCCTTTACCACCCCTTGGCAGCCAAACCACGAAAACTTTGAAAGCCTTTTGGCCGCAGGCTAACAATGTTCGCTTGAACAAACTCTGCCCCTCTGAACCTTCTCTCTGGTTACATTCTACCATACTCATGCACTGGAAAAAATATATTCTAAGAATCTAAAAAAGTCTTGAAACAGGATAAAGAATTTCTA
The DNA here is from genome assembly GCF_043229965.1 of Drosophila suzukii. Taxonomy (NCBI): domain Eukaryota; kingdom Metazoa; phylum Arthropoda; class Insecta; order Diptera; family Drosophilidae; genus Drosophila; species Drosophila suzukii. The sequence continues at coordinate 84,294,640 of NC_092082.1, forward strand.
GGTATCTGTGTACAAGTAAGTTGATTATTTTCTTGAACTGATATATATATTCATTTTTAAAAATATTCAAAAAATCTATAAAGCTTTTAAGTAAGGATCTTTACTTATAAAGGATATTGTTATTTTCATCAACTAAAATATATATACTTAAATACTATTTTGCAGCTGAAGATACAATGTATGTTTATAAATTATTGTATTTAAAATTTTTGGTTCATAGCCTGTCTATTCGTTTTTTTTTAATTTAAAAGAAGAAACTTTCTGCCTTAATTGTATAACTCTTGCAAATTTTTTTTAAGTGTGAAAACCAAGGGGTTCCACCGCCGCAGCCACAACAATGTGCTGTGGCACAGTTTTGCAGCCACTGGCGGGGACGCTGACGGTAAATGCAAAAATGCCAGGACGCTCCTGAATGACCAAAACATTCAGCTGCATGTGTGGGTGCAGGAATGTGCATACATGGACGTGGAGTAAGAGGATATGACCGCATTTGATTTTCATCTATGCAACATTGCCCTCTTCCCCGGGAAAACCAAAACGAACCGAGCCGAACCAAACTGAACTGAACTGGGCTAAGAACTTTGGTACTTTGTTTAGTTGAATTACGCCAAAGCACATTAAGTTCCCTTGGTGCGCTCTGTTTGTTAAGTGCTTAATGAACTTTGCTAAACATGCTTGGCCGGGGACTTGACTTAACTTGGCCTCTAAACTTTTCACATCTCACTTTCACTCGGCCAACTTTGTGCTCCAAAGTCTTCTATTGCCGTTGAGAGGATTTATGGCCAGTCTCTTTCTCCTTTAGCCGCCAGCAATTCCCATCTTAAGCTCATTCAATTTGTATGCGTTTTGCTGCATTTCCATAATTAATTAGTTCGCAAATTGTTGTTCACTTGATTCGATTAAGATTGAATTATGAATTGAGAGCCAGGATTAGATGGATTTTCTCAGATAAATGCATTGCCAATTGATGCAAAGTGCGCAATCAGCTGTGAACATGATTGCAAAACTACTTGATGCAAGAGTTGATTAATATTAGACAATACAAATTTGGCAAGATAATAATAAGAGTTACATTGAGAAAATGATTTTAAGCCACATTGCGTAGGATTATTAAAGAAAAGAATTTATCGCAAATGTTGTCATTAAAGATGATGTGGGTTAAAGCACATAAATTCCGTATACTGATAGCTTCGCTCCCTTATTTACTGGACTTTCCCCCCATATATAGAATCTCGTCCCACCCGCTGTGCGAACCCATTTGGCATTACGTGTCTGAGCTAATGTCACACATGCATCATAACCACAGGACCATGGCCACAAGGGGAGCGCAAAAACGTGGATAAATGGAGAAGTTGGTCGGGGGATGACGAGTACTTGACTAAGCTGCAGCTAATTATGCAAATTCATTTAATGCCATTGTTAAAATGATATTTGCCTCAGGGATTTGTCGAGCTGATAGACCACAGCATATCTGTCTCCCTCACTTAAGCACAGATGATTAAGCAGGAAGTTGACTTGCGAAAAAGTTACTGCCTCTTCAATTAAGCGGTGCGGTAGCATCCACGATTGGAGGAAGTAGAATTAGGTTAGATAGGCAAGATGTATCTCTTGATTAAATGTGATTACACGTTATAAATGTAAGTAAGTAAAAATGCTAAAAGAGTCATATTTAGAAGGGTGGACGAGTATCCAGTATTGGTAAGAGCAAACTTACACCCAGTGTTGATAAGTGAGTTTATTTACAACCAGTGTTGGTAGGAGAGTTTGTTTATCAACAGTGTCATTAAAATGTTATTTACCTTTAGAAAGTAACATTTTTTCAAATTAAAATAAGATAAATGTAATTCGGGATAAAGGTAAAGATAAGGAAAAACGGAAAATTGTTAAAATATGTTTAAGTACAGTTGCTTGTCTTTCGTTACATATAAATGCAATTGTTTGAGATAAGTGCCCATATAAATCTCTGTGGATTTCCAGTTATAAATACGAATTAGTCTTTCGGCTAACAGGCAATAATCCTAAGGGTAGAAGACTGTGGAATAAACATTCCATTTAAGAAAGTAGTCTCTCCACAAATTTTTGGTGAGGGTGTGGGGTACAGTTGCCGCCGAAAATTTATGAAAGGCGCAGGGCAGCCACCCTGGGCATTTATTAATGAAAACAGAAGCACCGGTATGCCAGGTAGGCCATACAATAAATCTTCTAGTTATTGTTTTATAACATGCTTTCAGGCGTAAATCCCTTACAATAAAGGTAAGCGCTTGGGTCTCAATTTCGTTCATTTTGGCAGCGCCTGTGAGCACACTTTAAACTTGTTTCTCGGCTCAAGTTACTCAGAAACCACTTGAGCAATTTTTAAGATTCGTTGCCCCAGCAACAAAGGAAAAAAAATGGAAGAAAAAGAAAGGTAACCAAGCATTAATTTAAAGACCTCAAAGTTTCTTTTTTTCGTATTTTTCGCCAGTCTTCCAAACCATTATTTTTGGTCTAAAGCCCACCCGATTGTGAGACTTTTGTTTGCTTAAACTTTGCCCGGCACTAAGCGTTATTATTATTTTGTTTGCACTGAGCAGGATTTTTACAAACGATCTACAGGTGGAAACAAAAGTTTAAATGAGCCAAAAGTTGAAGCAGGGTGGGCTTACTTTTTATGGACCAACAACTGGGTTGTCCAGTGAAATTTAAATAAATGCAAATGAATCATTTTCTACAGTGCAAGTGTTGAGCAACATCTACATTTTGGTCTAACGACCACATGAATTTCCTAGAACTTTCAGACCGAAAACCCATTGACAAATTCAGACATCCCAGCAGCCACGGGCAATTATGACTGGGGAAGAAGCAAATCCTTGGCAGCCAAATATAAATAATTATCTGCCGTTGCCTAATTTTGTTGAAAGACCGAAGCCACAAAACCATTTGCCCAGCAACTTGATTTCATTCATTTCAGAGATAGAGGAGCTTAGGAAATCTGCTTACAGTGTTTAATTTCAACACTGTCCGCAACCACAACACTGAAACTGCAGCTGGCACTCCTGCTACGTCCCCGTAAAATAATAATAATAATAATTTACTATGAAACCGAAAGCCACAGGATAACATCATGAAGACCCAAACCCGCATTCCAGCTAGCGTTCATTGTAGTCTGCGGTGGTACGGGTGGATTTTCAGATGGGCTTTTGGGTGGCTTTGGGGAGCGATGGTAGTTGGTAGTGCTGGGTGTTTTGTTGGCCAGCTGCAGCACTGAGTTGGCTAACCGATGGAGTGGGCCATAAAAAATGGCTTAATTAGTTGCCATTCCTGGATGGTAGGATAAATATTGAAGTTGTTGGCTTTGGCAAATATTTGAGAACTGGAATTCAGCCATCTGGTCAAAAAGGGGACATAATTAATATTTAATTTTACAAAACATAAGTTCGATAAAAAGTGTTACGAATTTTGTAGAAATTAATTGCCCTTCTAAAGTTGTACCCCACATTAATTTCCCTAAAACACAGCCAGGAAAATTGATTATTCTCGATGCAAGCGCAAATTGCTTTTGAAATTGTTTTCCAAATACTCAAGACTGAGTTTTAGAGCCCCAAGAGGCGAAGAAATTTATGCTATACCATGGGCTCATATTACCCGAATTGCAGATGCAAATTGGTTCAGTTCATTACGATGTGCATGTTCTAGGGAATGGAAGAGGAAAAGTATGTAGGAAGTTCAATTAAATACTGCTGCATTCGGACAACTGCAGTGGGATGTGGGTTTTCCCACTTTTCGCAAAAGCCACATCATCATCATCATCATCATTTTGAGCTCCTTCCTAGCTGGCAGTCAGGTTAAATTTGATTATGTGGAGCAGCGATCAGGGGAAAACTCACACGAAGGCTGAAAAGCAAATCTGTTGACGTTTTTGCTCAAAACGATGTGTTGCTCCTTCTTCTTCTTCTGCACGGGGAAAACTGCAGGAAAACTGCAGCCAGGGCAATTTTCTTGCATTTTATGCAAACACAACCGGGGCAACATCCGCATACGCCCTTCGACCCCTGGGGGGGACAAACTAACGTAACCGGCAGTTAAATGTTTTCATTTTCATGCTGCTTTCCCCAAAATGTTTATGACGCCCAAGCATCAGGCAAACACTGAATTTATTTAATTAAAATGTGTGTATATGTGACGTGCACTCAGCCTAGAATCTGGATTCTAATTGAATTGCCAGCAGTGTGTAGAAGTAGACTACTAATATGCAGTAGAAAGAGTGGGACAGAGCAAGGGTTTTCCCAACCGAGTGAGACAAGTGTCAGGTGGCAAACCCTACCCTTTACCCTTTGGCTATGCAAATTTTGAATTTTTTGCGGCATCCTCTCCATTCCTTTTAATTAAAAAGTTTTTGTTTTCCTGTCGGATGGATCACATCACAATGTGAAATCTGCATGATTACCAAACTGAATGCATTTTTAACCATATCCAAAGAAATTTCAATTCGGTTTTGTTAGGTCCTCGGACGTGTTAGCTGTCAATCAAATACAACAGAGGAAAAACCTCTGTGGTCATTAAAATGCAGGCGATGGCAAAATAATGCATTTCAATGACAATGACAACACCAATTACAAAAACATTGCATGTCACTTAATTTGTATGCGTTGAGTGCAGTTTCCACTAGCCAAATTCCGATTGACAGACAGTTGCTGTCAGCTATGGAAAATAATTGAAAATAACTGGTAGTTTTCATAGTCCGGGATAGGTTTTCATTTTCATAATTATAATAAACTCAAAAAGATGGATTTAAGTTTGTTGCACTGCTTGTTTATATTTAATATGAAATATAACCTTTGGTATCGATCCAAAACTAATTTACTGGACAAATGCTGACTTAAAATTCATATTTCTGGGGGCTTAACAATTGTAAAATTATAAATAAGCAACAAAATGTTTCTTTTGTTGAGGTAGAGAACTGACATCGCAGGAAAAGTGCATACGCAATTCCATTTTCTATTTCAGCTCCGACATTTCTAATTCCTCTGCATAGTATGCCTTGTATGTACAACAAAAACCTCACATGCCCATCAAGTTTCTGTTTTGTCTGCAGCACATTCACTCAAACAAACTCCCCGTGTACGGGGAAAACTATTTAAATATAAAAAATCCCGAGCATACTTTAAGGCTCAACGTAGAAAAGTTTTTGTTAGAACGGACAAGTCAGACAGGAGATATAAGGGATTCTGGGATTCGGGGAGAGTTTGGGGGGAGTCAGGGCCAGGGACGTTTAAAGAAACAAAGAATTTCAATTTAAGCTTCGTGCATTGTCTGTCTCTCTGTGTTGCTCCATCTCCCTCATTTCCCGTCTCTTTCGCTGCTGTAAGCCATTGTTGCATGTATTTAGGTGTTGCAGGCACGTATGCAGCAATACCCTGCCTCATACACAGATGCTGCACACGTACAGCAGCAGTCAAGATTTTAGTGGCTGGATTTTCAAAAATTCTAAGGATATATGATTTTAAGGCTTTGATGATTTAAGATTCTGTTGCAAAAGGGGTTTATATATTTTAAAAATATGTTATTACCTAGTTTTGTAGAGGTTTTAATAACTTGATTAACTATTTACTATTTATTACAACTTAGTTTTAAAGTAGGTTTTACAAAATCCTATATTGTATTACTTTTTTTAATCACCACTATACACGCTTGTTCTATTTACCCTTAAATGGAACTAAAAAGCAACGAGTTTGGGGGAGCAAAACAAATTTCTAGCTAAATTCCGGCAGATTAATGCTGAGCTTCGCATTCAAAAACGGAAGCAGAGGGTCTAGAAAATAGATACCAGAAGAGGGAAACAAAAGAAAGCACCAGTTTTAAGGCTTAATTGTATTTTTATTTAATTCTAGACTACCCGTTACGTAAACTCTTTTACATACATCAACGGTTATCTAAAGTTCTTCTCTCACGTCTTGTAAACATATATATATTTTTCATGGTCCTCAACGATAAGGACGGAAATGAGCCAGAGAAGCGAAAACAAAACGAATGAATGAGCCACATTAATTGCTCTGTGACTTCCTCATTACGTGCAGAGCATGGGAACGTTTTTTTTCCAACTCCAGAATATACACGATGGATATCTTTTGGAATTTATACAGCCCACTTAGATGTGCCGGCAAAAAAATGCGAGTCCTGATGGTCATTTTCATCGATAAACATCTCTTCATTCGAAAAATGTTTGCACAAAAACGTGAGAGGAAGACAGGATACAGATGTGACTTCGCTGAAGTTTATCTAATGCCTGTTTTATGATTATTGCAACAGGATATATATAGAGAGAGGAGTTTTTGAAACTAAACTTGGGAATACAAACACAATTTCGAATTTTATCGTTTAAAAAACAGATAAACAGGAGAAACTTAAAAAATATCTTTAAAATTGAAGTCACGCTCCTTTTTTTGAGTTTCTACACTTTTTGGACGTTTAAGAAGTCCCTGTAAATCTCTTTTACACAGCGAGAGATTACTTCATGCTGACACAGACATGAGGGAAAAAAATTAAGTTCAATGAAATTAGGTCAACTTCCGTTTTCCACCCCCAAAAACCCAGCCTCACCATCCCCATTTACCGCCCATCGTCTACAATGGTGTGATAAAGGTAAATGTAAAAATATGACTAAAGATAAGCATAAATCAGGGCATAAAGCAATTACGCGAAAGCGAAGAAACAGCAGGGGAGATGGATAGTTGTTAAGCAGAAAATTAGGGAGAAGGCCGAGAAAAGCTGCTATGTTGCCTGGCAAAAGCAAAGTGCTAAGCGCAAAACAGTAATGAGACTACTCAGCATTATGATTGATAAATGACGGGGCAAACGAGGAAAAAAAAGGAAGAATTCAAGGAACCTACAAAGAACACAAAAAAAAACAGAGAACAGACTTCTTTCAGCCAGGCATATAATACTCTAACATAAATCATAACTTTAAAATGTTCAAGCTTTTAAATGGGAAATAGTAGCATACTCTTTTAGAGACTGGAAAAAAAAATACTTAATATTAAAAATGGTAGAACTCGATCCATAAGTATTATTTGAATAATCAAAATTATTCTAAACTTAAAAAAATGTATTTCTGTTTTAATAAAAACCTGAGATGATGTTGTTGTTATTTGTCATTTTCAATTCTCGTATAATTCGTATATCTTTTCTATAAGGTTTTGAAAGGGAAATCAAAGCTGTTTCAAATATTATAATACCCCATAGCAGTGTAACAAAATATACAAAGGGACAAAGACAAGTTAGTGCAACTTAGGTTGCCAGCAAAATGGTGACAAATTCACGCAGCAAGACAGACAGACAAGTAGACACAGAGCTGTTTTTTTTTATAAGGGGTAGGGGGTTATGAAGGAAGTTAAGTGGGGGATTCGGATGAGGCAACTAAATGTGCATGTTAAGGTTAGATAAGAGACACCGACGCAGACAGTTACCAGGATATTGTGAGTACTTTTTTTTTCTATATTTTTCTTTTTGCACCTCCACCCGCCGCCTCCTTTGTTAACTCCCTCACCACCCACAAGTCACTTCCAGTCAGCACACTAATGAGTAACTTATTCAATTATTTATTATTTTTTCTCCGCCAGAGCGGAAAATAATTTGCTTTTGCCCAGGCTAATTGGCCAAAGAGGAGGAAGTGCAATGGCCACAGAGTAAAACTTGATAAAATGTCAGGGCGTGGTAATAAATAAATTATTTCAACTGTGTAATATATGCAGCCAGTCCCCGAGGACCCTAGCTGAGGAAAGCTAATTGAGTGCAAAATTTGTGGGTTAATTGGTTTGAAAGTTGTACAAAATTTATTTCCTCTCCCTCTATCAATGGAATGGAACACCATCGAGTCAATTTCTGCTGCGAATGGGAAATTGGGATGTCAAAGATTGTCCCCTCTTTTTTGGCCTATGGTATTTTCACTACTCAACACACAACATTTTCCAGCTTGTCATGCGGTCAAGGCTGGATGGGTAATGAAGCCAATTTATAATTCAGGAGTCCTCAAAAGTGGGAGGATGTGGTGTGGCTTTGTTAGGACTGCAATTCTAGAGAAAGGGAAGTATGTGGCAGATTTCTAAGTGCTGATGGTGAAGTACTTTGGCCACACCACAAAGTGTTGAAACTTGGTTTCCTGGTTGCTGATGGAATTTGATTTTCGAAATGGAAAATTTATAGGAAAATGTTTAGGTACATCTCAGGTAAAGCCTAAAATCAAAGATCGAAGTTAAACATGTTTTACTTAAATTGATAATTCAAACGTTCTCTTTTAAGACATCTTCATTCTCATAAATATGAAAAATGAATGGAATACTATTGTTTAGTTCAATTTCACTACTCCCAAATAAATAAATCTCAACAATTCAATTTGTTATGCTTTCATAACAGCAAGCTGCTTTCAATTATTTTCTAAATCTATAATTTAGTCTCAGGCAAATCTAAAATTCACCGGCACAATCGCAACGATGCTGAATCGTGTTGATATATTTTTATTGCTATTTTTATGTGGCACATGCCAGAATAAATAAAAGGAAACAAAACCTGACCATAAATTGGACAAGCAGAAAAATGTGGAAACTTCGTTTGGCAATGGAAATGGCCGTGATGACGGTGAAGTTGATGCGGAACTGACGAGGAGCAGAGTGCGCAATTTGTTAATGGAAATTCAATTGAATTGAAAAACTAAATAAATACCAGTGCACAGGTAAATAAATAAAACCTGGCAACGCGGGGAACACATCAAATAAATAATGAACATGATTTTTATTTCGCCCCACCGGCACTTTTTTCTTATATGTACGTTCGATTTTTTCCTTCCTTGTATAGGGACAATTTCACACATCTGTTCCTCAATTGAAGTGGAAAAATATAGAAAAAGTGGCCATTTTTTATATCACGAATGCCGCGAGGTATGCAGCAAAATATATGTGTTAAATCAGTTGATCTACCATTTATGCTGGATTTAATTTTAATTGGTTTCCCTTCGCAGGCACAACAATTAAGAGAGTTATGCGTTTTAATTCGACCAACAGTTCGTGGAATATATCGGAAGAAATTACAGAGTTTTTCCGTTCCAGATGAACTCGATCTTCCCTCAAATTGCTTTCCGCCTCGTATTTATAACCCTTTCAACTCTGTAGATTTATGTTCCATTTTAGGTGGCGCCACCTGCCGTCGCCTACCGCTGGCAATAAAATATATATACGCTTGCACCTATATATAAAGGCCAAACAATAAAAACACAACTTCATACACGACATAAATAACCTGGGTAGTTCAAGCATGGCTGAAATATTACTCAGCCGAGAAGTTAAATACAAACTGCCACCTCCTGGCGAAAAATAAAAAATAAATGGCATTGGGCGTGGTCAATTAGAGTAAAAGTTGGGTGTAAGTAATACCCAGATTGTGGGATAATAAGGGGATCACATTTGCGATTTATGTAACCAAAGAAATGTATGGTCTCTGAGATAAGTTATTTTATATTTTTTGTGGAATGAGGTCAGACATTTCACTTCGAAGCATTATATTATTTTTTTAAGCCGGCTTTTTTTCTCGTATTTCCTTTACCCAACATCCAACTAATAATAATGCCTGACCTCAAGGGAACCGGCACGATTCGCTCCGGTTTATGACAGGCACTCACACTTGTTCTTAAAAAAATGGAAAAATATAAAATGTGTTATGTGGTTTTAGCTTCATTATGAACGCTGGCTTACCGCAAAATGGGATTATCTTGTATAAGTTTATTATTTAAATCCATATTTGCGTTGCACTTTTAGAAATAATATTTGTTCTCTTATTATATTAGCTTCTTTAAATAGTTAATCTCAGTTGGAAATAAATTTTCAACTTGGTTCTTCGACATAAAATATTTTACTATTCCCCAACGAACTCCCTTAACTCATATACCCTCTCCCTTTACTGCATTTTATTTTCTAACCAAGATATGGTTGTGCATCATTGACTTCACTTGGCCAAGCGCCATTTTGTATTTCATTTTATTTTGTTTGTCATTTAAACCGCATATTCCCTTCGACCAGCACACGTACCTACAAATAACATATATAAGGAGTCGCAGCACAATACTATATATTATTTATTTGCCCAAGCCACACACATTTGAACTATGAAATAACCACGGGAATGTTTGCCATTTCGTGGTCAATATACGACATGACCCACATGAAGCGATTGCTAGGATGTGGATGTGGATGTGGCAACGGAAGGCGAAGGATTGGTCAGGTGTGGTCGAGTTGTTTGGGCCATGTTTATTTATGTGACGGAGTGTGTGCTCTGTGTCTGACAGCAGCTCAAGGCTGTTCAATTAGTTGGGTGAAAGGACATGTATTCGAGGGGAGACCAATCGCAAGGACTCTTCCATTGTTTGGTCTTAACTTGACATCTCTTCCGCTCACTCAACCTCCCAGCGACATTTCAAACATCAATCACTCCCAATTAATTATTCAATTTGGTATTTTTCAGATCCCAAAAAAAAGAAAAAGAAAAGCGCAACAGTTGACAACAAATAGAAGTCACCAAATTGCGGTTTCTTGTTCATTTTTTACGTTATTCCATTCACCCAAAAAAAACGTTTGACCAACATAGATACTGGGTCTCAGGCACAAGCACAAATCACAAAAGAGAAACAAATTCCGACTGTGTGTGTTTTGTAATATAAATCAATCATACGACATGTGTGACACATCAAGCGCAAAGCAAATAAACCCAAATATTTGTCTATGGCGAAGTTTTTGGTAAGAGTAAGGTAGTCTTTTGCATGGATACCATGTAACCAAAATCGGACTTGAAATAATACAAGTATGGATTCATTGTTATTTTTAAGAATATGAAAAATATACTACAGAAACCCTTTAAGAAATATATATTCTAAGTATTCAAATGTTTATTTTTATTTCTGTTTACCTTAAATAAATATAAAGAGTTGCTAAACTAACATTGCATATATAATACACTTTATTATATTATGCAAAGCCTAAATTTTCATTATTATTTCTATCCTCTTTATGAAGTCTACTACTTTCCCCTGCAATATTGATACCGTGTAGAAGAGAAAACTATTTCTGAGATAAAAAGCCTTTTTGACTGTGTCGACTGACTGTCTCGCCGCCTGACAAACTGCAATGCGATTGCCAGCTCAGCAGATGCGTCCAGTGCAAACACACTCAAACACACACGCTACACCCGTTCTCCCCCCACTTAGCACACCACCCCCTCTTCCACCCATTCAAACCACTCAAGCCATTCTGTTTCGCTGCTCCGTTCTATTTGCAAGGAAAACATTTATGTAAAGTTTATATTATTAGAATGGCATACTATAGAGCAGGGCATTGTGTATGCCCTGTGTCTTTATAACTGTGGGTGTTTGTTTTATAACGACTACTACCCAACGACATTTGCCAATATGTTTTAAAGAAAATAGACAGGAATGGGTTGGTAAGGGATAAAAAGCTGGAGATCGTTAGACGACGACGACGACGACTGAGGGTTTCAATTGGCAAGTGTTTTCTATGAAAGTCTCCCTTTGCGGCGATTGAATTGGCATTCCAGTTGCCACGGTGTCCTTTGCAGGACGAACAAACTCATCGGCATTTGCCAATTTGTGCATGTTGCAGTTAGTTTTTTACTTCTCCGATGTATCTCTTTTCTCTAGGCCCCTTTCTTTGATTGCTTTGGCAGAAGGTAAAGTGCTGACTTGAATATGCATGGGATTGCGGCCAATAAATTATAACTTGATTGCTCTGCAACAACTTTGGCATTTTTCAGTGTGGAGTTGTGTGCATGAAAAATAAACTTGGCGTAGTATTTACAAGAAATATTAGAAAGGAAATTTGTAAAATAAAACAATTATAAGCAATATTAAGTTATGTTGGAAAAGTTTTTGTTAGAAAACATTTTATTAAAACAGTTTTAATTACTAGAAGATTTTTTTGGAATACTAAAAACTAGCCTGGGATTTAAATTTCCATAAATCAAACTTTTGCGTGTACACAAACATCCTATTTCCCCTCATTTTTCCGCTCCAGAGATCACAGTTTTTCCACCGCTGCAATCTCTATTCATCAGGTCCCATCAACATCCAGAAAATCTCTTTGGGGCTCATTTCCATTTACGTGTTATCCCGAAATCTCCATTCACACAGGTGAAGCCCAACGGAACTATCTACAAAATTATTACCATTCAGCCTTCCTGGCCGGATTTCCATAACAAACATCAACCTGGGATAGTTGTAGCCATTTTATTTGGTCCTATTTTATTTTTGTTTGGCCTGCGCTGGCCTGTCCATGGACTGGAAAATATATATTGATATGGCCGAAAACAGTGCTCTAGTTTACGGGATGCATAACCCAAAACTCCCCTTTTGGTAATGGTAACAAATCCCCGTTAGTTGGGGACTGGGAAAAAAGCCAGGAGGACTAACGTTACCTGAGTTTGGTTTTTGGTTTGTTTTGGGCCGGGCCGTGCCAGCAAAATATGTGGCCAATTATAGCAAAAGCAGACGTTTTTATGTTACAGTCCCCCCAACCTCGCCTGTTCTTTTTGCTCTCCGGTTACAACTAATTTATGACTTCGGGCTAAGAGCTAGGATTTTCCGGTTTCTTTTTCGTTTTTCTCTTTTTTTCTTGTTATTTTTTTGTAACTTTCCTTCTAATCATTGGCCATAATTCAATAGCCGTACTTTAGGCTATTCAATGTTGGTTTAATGGTTTTAAAATTGCCACAAACAAGAGTAATACGTATACGCATGGTAGGTCAGGTCAGTAGCATGGGATTTAGGTTTTCCAAATTTAATTTTAAGCATTTTAGTGGATGTTGATTTAATGCTTGATAGAATGGCCCAAACCCAGAGTAGCTCATAAAATGTACTTGACTTTAAACAAACACTATTTTTGAATGGATTTGTTGTGTACACAATTCTGTCCCAAAATCCATTTTATTATGCAAAGTGTCATCGTTTATTGTTCCGCTCATGGAACTTTGTTTACATTTGCCATCATTTTCTGGCGGCATCTCAAAAATAATTTTTGCTTTACAGAGATCATCAAGAGATAGTTGAACAAGGCATTTATACGAATTTATCCAAGTCGAAAATGTTCTTCATTGCTTTCGGCGAGCTTAAAATTCAAATCTAATTCCTTACAATTTTCTGTTTTTTTTTCCCCACTCTTGGTCCTTTTACAAATATTTGCCTTCAATGTTGAATAAGAAGGAAATTGCGAGCGGCGAGAACAAGAAAAAATATTTTGACATTTTCCACGGTCCCTATTTTACTTTTTGCTCTTTTTCCTCTCCTTTAAAAACTGACATTGAGATTTTAGGATATTTTTTCTTTAATGAAATTGTATGCTTGAGTTGAACATATCCATAAAACATGATGCTTAGCTTTTGATCTTATAAAACATTTTATTCAAACATTTATTAAAATTATTTAAATAATATTTTTAAAATCTCACTTTAAATCATAACTTATATTGTTTCTCGGCCTGTCATAGACACTCGCACTTGGCTGGGATAAAATCATTTATCATTTGTCATCATTTTGGCTTTTGTTTTCTTGATGTTCTTTCGGGCCGTCTTTTCCGCCCCAAATGACACAGCCTGTCCTAAACAAATAACTTTTCGATGGCATTGACTAAAAAGTTATTCATTCATTTCAACCCAGACTTTCTGGCCCAACTCAACGCCACTCTGAGGCATAAATTAAGACTTACGTTTGATGAGGCCAGGCGGTGGCGAAAAAGGAAAGAAAGTCCAGGATAGCACTTCAGACCGACTTCAGACTAGAAAATGATACAGAAAAGGAAAATTTGTGTATGAGAAAAAGTTTGAGCATTATAAGGGCAGTTGGGGTAAAAGTGGAGAATGGGAAAGACAGACTCAATTAGTTTTATTTCTGTGAAGAGGCAGACTTTCGACCCTCTGGAAAAATTCCCTTGCCAAATGTTTGTTTTCTGTGGGCTATGCCAGATTTAACCTAGATATGTTTTGCTAGAAATTAACGCAAACATTTGCTGTTTAATCGTGCCTGTGCCAAAGTAGTTGGCACATCATTTTGTGTGAACAATTTGTTGCCTACTTTTGTGTGCTCGTGGCCAAACTTTCTGAGCAGGAAAAAGTTTTTAAGGGAAAACTACAAAACTTTAAACGTGAAATCAACCTAACCAAAAATGGCGCAAAAAAAAAAACCCGAAAAAAGTCCATTGCAATCGATATAAAGTGAACTTTTGCTCTGATGTAGATTGGAAATGGTGTCGATGGAAGTCAAGTCCACAAAGAGACAAGACGTGACAGTAGAAATCGAAAGGCAAAAGCAAATCAAATACAAGAGTTGCAGTTTTCACTCTCTTTTTCGCCATCGTCTGTCAATATCTAGGGAAAACTGTGCTCTGATGGCCGGATTTTTCACACCCAATAAGCTGCCAGGCGCTTAGAATTTAAATGCCAAACATAAACAACAACATCTGATACAAAGGAAATCTGCTTAAAAAGCAAGTCAGCATGTCACTTTGCCGAGACGAATTTTTAATGTTCTACAAAATTACCAAATGTTAGGGTTTACTTTATCAAGCTTAAAAATAAAGCAATCCTAGGATTTAAAATTACAAAAAAATAGGCAAAAGAAATTTTTTAAACAGGTTATTTCCGTTTAAGGCTCTTCGATGTAGCCCTTTGAAGCTTATGTAAAAAGTCTCCTAAGTCTATTTGGCTGACACATTTTATCCGCAGCATAAAGTGAAATCCTTTGGCCAAAGGTGTTACCCGCAACAAAAACGAAAGAGACAGTAAGAAAAGATCTAGAACCAAGAAAAAAACAGAAATTCAGTGCTGTTGGTTTTGGCTTTCTTCCAAAAAAGTTTAGCCCTTTTTTTAACCACATATAAAACAAGAATTTAAATAAGTTACAATTATTATTTAAATAACCCATAATCGTTACAGCACTAACAAAAGTTTAAGTAAATTTATGGACTCACTTATTTTAAATTAACTTTATTTGTAGCTATCTGAAAACCTGACAGCACTGAGCACCCACTAACCCCAAACCCTCTTTTCCACTTTGGCGCATTGTTGACTTTGCCATCTTGGCCGCTGGTGTATCTGTATCTGTAGCTGTTTCTGTAGGTGTATGTGTGTCAAGTGGTCGGCCCCTTTCTCCGCTTTCTCCACCTCACAGAGGTGGATGCCATCCATTCATTTGGATCTTCTTGCGGCAGGTCAGAGGCAAATCGTTGAAGTTGGCTCTGTGCGTGGTTAAGTCCTTGTCGATGGGCTTAAATAAACAGAGGAAGATGGCAAAGGATGGCAGGATACAGATACACGAGGCAAAGACTGAGATAGTTGGAAATGCGTCTTTTGAATATGATTTAATTACTGCTAATTGCTAGCTATACTAATTAGTTTGAAAGGCTTTGCCCCGCTCTATCAATCTTGCGTCTTCGCACTGCTTCTCTGATCAATAACAAGATATGTAATGTGAATACGTGATGAGCACCCATATGTGATTGGATTTAAATAGGGGGGCAACTAAGTTCCAAGTGCTTTTTGACTGTCAAGGTAGTTTATACAGCTAATTAGCATTTTGAAACAATCTCAGATTAGTTTTGTAATGTAAACTAGTCATTTAGGTGAAGATACATACTGAAACTCGTTTGAAACTAGAAATAGCATATAAATCTTTCGCATTAATTAACCACCTCTAATAAAGAAAAAAATAAGAACTTCTTATAACAAAACCTGGTTAAAAGTAAACCAACAGTTCCCAAACCCTTATGAAAATCAATATCAACTGTATCCTTCCCCAAGTTTGATATACAATTTAATGGCCATAAAAATCCTGTGATCCCCTTTGTAAATGGACCATAAATCATTTCGTTTTTCCAGATATTTCAACATGCACTTAGCGCATTAACATGCACATGAATGTGGGATAAAAAACGTGAACCCAAAATCCAGAAAAGTAAAGCCAACAATGATGACAGGTGAAGACACGGAACGTAATCTAATAAATGTGACAGTGAGTTTATGTGGCAGAATGTGAAAAAACAATATATCACCATTAGGTTGAGCTGGCTTTCATTAACGGATTTAACGAAACTAAAACAGGATGTACGATGGTATATATATATAAAAACACACACACGTATCCTGCTGACACTAATACACTACTGGTTGCATGCTTGTGGGTGTATTTGTTTCATGCACCTGTCATGGAAATATTTGCGCAAAATATTTTAAGCCGCATTTTGATAAAGGACTTGGCCCGAATAACTAGAATCAGTCCTGACAGCAGGGACCTCCACGCTCTACGAAAATATGACAGGGATTTGATATCGGTATATGTAGGTGGTGGATGGGTGGGTTAGTGGGTTTTGGTTATATGTGGTTATAGTTTCCCAGGATATTCCCTCTATATTTTTCCACCCATGTCATTGTATAAACAAATAACCGAAGCTCAACTAAACGGATTATAGAGCAAAGTGTTCACGGGTTGCCAATAGGAATTTCCAAAATTTTTGCGGTCTACTTTCGCGGGTTCGGTTGTGTTTTCGCTGAAAATTTTGGGCGGGTACAGGTAATGCATGTGTAAATGCAAACTAATTGCAGTTTGTGGTTAAAATGGTTTAAAGGGTTATTAGATTACAACATGATGGCCATATCTATTATTAAAACTAATTAAATCTGCGAAATTATAAATGACGGATATCAAATGAAATCAATACAATCACTACGCCTGCGTGTCGTAAATTTAATAATTTATAAGCGGCTAAACCTTTTGAATAAGCTTTCTTGGGCATTGAGTACTTTAACAAAGACTTCTTTTGTAGTTTTTAAAATATTATTTTAAGGAAATTGTAATTTTGCCTTTAATTTAATTTTAAACATTTTTACAATTACTTCACATTTTTAAAAACATTTTTACTAATATTTTTACCATAAACGTAACATTCTCATCGTTAGCACACAAAATACTCGTCAATAAACAATATAACCTCGGCAAATCCTCATTATTGTTAAGCTTCAAAAACAACCCCTAAAATCCGGTAAAAAGTTCTTTCAACTTTGACCTAATTCAAGCGAAAGTAAACGGCCCTCGGGCCAATCCTTAAGTCCCGACACTGACCCATCGAATCGAGACCCGCAAATTTAAAACCACCAGAACCAACCTCAAGGGGTAAATGCGCAATTGACAAGCAAATTGACAATTCACTTAATTCCGGGCGACAACAAAAGTGGAGAATTATTCTTAAGCATTAAACCCGACTGCAGTTGACAGACGGGGGTTCGGAAATTCAAAAATTGCACCCACCAAATTCCCCTGAGAAGAGGATTAAAGGGTTGTTCCACTTCCTTTTCTCATGAATAATGCAAACCGCAAAAGCCAAAAACAAGCAAAAACAATTAAGTGGGCTGTCCCCGGGCGGTTGTTTGTTGTTTTTGTTCTCCGATTTTTTTTACGTATGGCAATAATTATATGATTGACAAGCGATTGAGTTTTTGGCCCCAAAGCCTGCAAGCCAATTTAATATCAAGTGATGGCACCACGCCCCAAAAATATAATGCAATCCAAGTACCGAGTTAGGTGGGTCAAATGTCAGTGGTTTGCAGTTCGGTGGGATGGGTGGATTGGGTGGATGGGTGGATGGATGGATGACTGGTTGGGTGGGTGGTGTCTGTCATGTGGCGGGAGTGTCTGTTGCCTTTGGTAATTACGCTCACACATATCCACATGCATGCTAATTTCAACTGGCCCCGGAATCCGTCACAAAACCCGGTTTCTGGTCGAGTCTACAATGCCGAATGAGATTTTTGTGCAATGCCCTGTGTTGTCTATCAAATCCAACACACATGGAGAATAGAAAAGGGAAAGGATTTGAACCATTACCTATAGAAACAAAAAAAATAGTACTTTGTATCAAAACCATTTGGTTAAAACATCTTAACTAACAGAACGATTAAAAAAGGTAAATTGTAATCCTAATCCATTAATTAAAATATTTCAATATATATGATGTCTACATTTGGGAAATTCTTATAAGTAATAGTAATTATCAAAACCACAAATATAGTTTATAGTAAAAATGTTTAAAACATTTTTCTCTGCACTTTTAGGGGACAGAGTTTAAAGTTGCCGGGAGAACTGCATTGAAATTGGTATGGCACGCATTATTTTTGATATGTCTGCCTGTGGGATAAATCTGTGGTTGGATTTGGTCTTCCTCTCATTTCTGGCTTTTATTTTTGGCTTTTCCCCGTTGGTTTCATCTGTTTGCGGCTTTTATGCGAAATTGCCTTTTCTGACTGTTTGAGGGAGACAGAAGTTGTGTTGCCTGGGCTTTTTGGTTTGTAAGTGGGGAGAAAATGAACCACAATTATGATTTATTTTTGCGGCAAACTAAAAGTTTTTCTTAGATTATCATAATTAAAGGTTTTAATTGATTAATATTTATATTTTTTAGAGTGAGGAAAATCAATTAGTTTATGATAGTTGTTAAGCGCTGTTGAACTAACAAGGCACTTCACTGTGGATTATTCAAAATGGATGGGTATTAGTTATTATTTAATATGACATTTCCGAAATGGGCCTAGAATTGAATACACATTGATACGAGCATTTCTCTTTTCGTTATTGACATAAAAGCCATATTAACACCTAACTACAGTATTCTTTTGTTTGCATTTCTCTTTAAAACTGCTGAGACGACCTCAATTTCCCAGTGTTTAGTATGCAAAACCATTTGCCAACAATTAAACTTCAACGAGTTTATCAAATTTTTGACTCACAAAATAGCAGGGCCCAAACTCAAAGTCAAGTCAATTGTCCTAATTAAATATTCTGACCGAAAACCGGAGAGATAGAATTGTTTTTCACCTCCTTCAGGCAGCTCATGCAGAATAGAAATAGATTTTTGCATGGCATCGATTTGACAACCATCCTAGATGACAACTCAGACACATCGAGGTCTGCTCATTTGTGCAGCAAAATCAGTGCAGGATAGATTTCAATGGGAAATTTCCCCATTTTCCTAAGCCCCCCGTCACCCCTCTCACCTGACAGTTTGCGGTGGATTGGGCAAAAATCGAATCGAATTGAACCGAAGGCTCTGGCTTTTCCAAAGCAATTGAAAATTATGCTGCAGCAGAGAACTTGAACAGGACTTGGAACTCAAGAGTGTTTGACAAGATGCCGTTTCACATGCTCGTTTCAGGGCGTTTACAAAAAAAAAGGGAAAGAAAAACTACAGAAAATGGGTGAAAATCTAACAAAAACAGGTCATATGGAAATAGGTTCAAACTGATGTTTATTAATGTGGAAGTTTTTTGTCTTTAAGCTTGGAGATTTTTATTGGAAACTCAATAGATTGCAGGGTATTATTTTCAGTAGTTATGATATCATTTCTGTAGAATTTGATTTATTTTGATTATTGAAAACTAAATAGAAATACAGATACCTTTTTTATACAACTAAATGTAGAACAAAATTTATATTAATGCATTTCTTGACAGACTTTAAATTCTTAAATATTTTTTTTTGAGAACTTGGTATAAACTCTTTCTCTCTGTAGGCCGTAAAGTCTGTTATTAGTCAGACTGTAGTAAAAGATCAAAGCTCACTGGCGAGCAGCTGGCCCCACTCCGCACACTCATCACTCACTCCACTCAAAATGCAAACTTCAAAAGCGATCTCTTGGGGCTTCAGTCTTTGGCATTGCTGGCCGCTGCCTTGGGCCTGCTTTAATTATACTTAAACATTTCAAGTTACACAATTCAATTGACTGGGCCCGCAACAGACTTGGGCTGACCTTTCGGTTGAGTTGGTTGTGGCTAAAGATACAGCTATATGAACATTTTCTTCTTCGTGTTGACATTGAAAAGTGCTTCATGGTCCGTTCACTTCTTGAGACACTTAATTGGTATCTTCTGTTTATTGGTCTGCCTCTCTGAGGCGCATCGAATGTAAAGCGAAATTAAATATATGTACACCAAAATCTATCTCGATTTCTAAAAATATAACACCAAACTCGACCTTGAGTGATGAAAATGGGTTTGAAGATTTCTGCAATTGATTGTCGAGTGGCACGTGTCTCAAGCGGAAGTTAAGTTCGCTTCTATATTTATATAAATTATTTTGCGTCATGCCGAGTGATTTTCTGTCATGACCAGATATTATCAAGCGGAAGATTTAGCTACAGTTAATAAATTCTGTATGGTCTTCAAACACTCCAAACAATTTATTTGGTTATCAAGTGGGCGATCGTCTTCAAGGCTGCTAATCGAATTAACTTTGATTCATTGCTTGTTGACTAAAGAATAAATGTATTTCACTCGAGCGTGGCAACTGGAAATGAGTTCAAATATTTATGCGATATAAAATGTGGGAATACCATAAATATGTTCCAAGAAAAATATATAATTAAATTAATGAGTTCTTGAAATGCATTTATATTACTTTCTGATCTTGAAGTTATATTGTTCTAAATATACTTGTATGATTCGTGTTACTTGGGGAATTCAATATGACGAGGCTTGTTTATTCATTAAGCATTTTATCGTTCAATATTCATAAGAAAATTCCGAATGTGTTTGTTTTTGTACACTTTTTCTGAATAAGCTTGCAAATCACCATCTTTATAGTTAAAGCACAGAGAATAAACGCTCTGACTTTACAAAAATATTTCACAAAAAAATGTAAACAATCCGATAATAATACTTGACATACCCGCACAATTGCACTCGTATTACTATATAACTCGCTCTTAAAAGTTGAACCGGCTAAGCACAAGGTCTAAACACAACTGAACCGTCTGAGAACGCGTTTGGCTTATCACTCGGCTGGGGGAATTTCTCTCCGCGATTTCGAGGGGTAAAGTGAGCGTTCGAAATAAACACAGAATTTCAAATAATTGTTGATAATCAATTGTACCGCTCTCTATAATGATGATGAGGGGGTGAAATTAATCTAGTGCGCTCGTGTAAATGTAAAAAATTCTTTTCAAAATTAAAATCTACACTTAATGACAGGTAATAAAATTCAAACAAAACAGTGCAATTACTGTATAAACAAAAAGGGGAAACAGATGCAGCTATAACAGCTGGAAACTTTACTAGTTATATTAATTATATAGAAAACACTTGGTGCTTATCTGTTTGCTTTTGGGATTCACAAAGATTGAGGGTAAGGTGGAACAGGTCGCAATGATAAGACCGGAGAGATTCTGTGCTATCAATACTGATAATTCCCACACATGCAAAGGAAATAATAATTTTATATAATAAATAATAATATAATTCTTATTATGTGATGATGGCATGGGTGGGTTTACTGAACTTTTGCTTGACATGCAAGTGAGTGCGGTAATCGGAGCAATTAACAGATACAAGATACAAAATACAGATACGCAGATACACGGGCTTTGCCCAACGAATTTACACAGTGCTAATGAAAGGCAATCTAAAAGCTGAATTCGAATTTCAGCCACGGATTGCTACACAGAAAAAAAATATTGGTGTCTAAAAAAAAAGTGAAAAAAGTTCAATTGTATATTTTTTACTTACAAATTTAGGTAAATAAAATATAGTTTTAATATGATCTAAAATATCAATCTCATATTAATAATATTTTAATTTTATATACATACAAAATACTTATATTTCCGAATTTTTTAATCTTTTTTCTGTGTATTGCTGCTTTTAGTCATCGATGTTTACCGAGTTGTCGACGCTCGACTTCTTCCCTAATGAACCTGGATAGGCTTCGATTTTCTAGAGCAATTCAATTAACAGTTTTCCCACTCTGACAGTTGCCCGTTTTGCAGGTTCGTCTACAGTTATGTGCACTCAATTGAACGCTAATCGAAATATTTATCATTTGCCTCCATTTTCCTGCTAGAAAATCTCTCGAACACGAAATGCGGTTTAGGTTTTTTAGTAATTACCACAGGGAAAACCAATTGAGTTAAACTGGGCTACAAATTATCACAAAGCCACTAAGCACTTTTGAGCGTGACTGTAGCACAACATTTGCTTACAGCTGCAAATTCGTCTCCATTAAAAATAATTAATAAATATTTTAAGTGGCTTTTGGGACCAATATAAGAGACGTCCCCTTGAGAACTGTATTTTATATAAATTTTTTGATAAAATATTTCTAGTGAAATATATAAAATAATATATAAATATTTTTAAGCTGCTTTCTCATGCTTGAAGAATTTAAATACCCTTGAGGCTTGATTGTACTTACACTTGTCAATATGGTTATAAAAAATACATAATTTCTGTCATGCTATTTATGAGAATTTCTTCACTTAAATTTTGTTTACCTGCAAAGAGAAAGATATTAGAGCGTTAAGTGATTTCATATATTTATTGACTGACGCGTTATAAGCAGATGACAAAATCTGAAATTCAAACTTAACAAGCAATTAATACGGATTGCTGGGAAAATTTGCATCAATTCAATTAGAGGCATAGTAAATATGAATTTAATAGAATGTGATTTGTGAATGTAACATTTCATGAATTATAAATGCTCATTAGGCACACTTGAAGCTGGGCATTAAGCACATATCGAGACTGTGCAAGAGCCAATATAATAACAAATATGATGATGATGATGTTGCTTTCTTGGCAAATGAAGAGGGTTCGGTTCGAATGGTTGCCCATGTTGAAATAGCATATGCTAATGACAAGGATGCTGGGCTGAGAACTAAATCCGACCAACTCCAATAGTAAAATTATGATTTTCAGATACTCCCACTCCAAGAGATGCCAATTCAAAGGGCAAAACAGTTTGACTAGTAGTTGCGTCTATTTGGCTTCAGTCCAAAATTTCAATTAGGTTGAGTAGAGCCGGGGGTTCGAGTTGCCTGCAAGTGCTTACGAATGTTAATTACGCAATTGACTTGACAAGCGGCACAAGCAGCAACAACAACCAATACCTATCTAAATGTGCAATGTTTGTATGTTGACTTACATAATTGTGCTGATCCTGCCTACGGCATGTCCTTACTTTAGATACAAATGTAAGTGAGTTTAACATTGGAAACCTGCAGTCTTCGTTTTAGCGTAATTAAAAAATTCTTCATTCAAATTGGTTTTGAACTCATTTACATGCAAATTACTTTCTTTTGTTTTCTTTTCGCGCTTTTACTCGCAGCATAATTTATTTGTATTTGTTGTGAAGTTTAATTTCATTAAATGCTGTTGTGGAATTTTTTGGAAATTGTTTTCCTACAAGTTTCTAGACTTAAAGGATTCGTTTGTTTAAATTATTTTCATTGAGGGTCATACAAAGGCAACCCAATTTTATTGCCTGAATAAAGTGTATATCAAACAGAAAAGTGCCTAGTAAATAACTTTCAGGAATGTGTAATTACAAATACTAGTTGCAAAAGTGACTCATAGGAATAAATACTAAAGTGCACTATACAAAAAAATTAGTTGAAAAGTATTGTATCAGCAAGATCAACAAGCAGTCTCTCATCACTATCTAGTATTTAGGTTCCAATAATTATACTTAGGGACTAATTAAAATAAAAATTTTCTTGTCTAACCTTTTTTTTGTTTATTGACTTATTTATAGTACTAAATGCACTTATCTTATCAGCATTTACAACACTATGTGTTGATTTATTTATATTTTTGTTAATTAATTGTTTAGCTGGAATATGTAAGAGTAACCCAGATTGACATGGAAATACCGGAATGATTAAATGTAAGCCACCTTTACTCCTTCAACTGTAAATCCCATTAGTTTTATTAGTTTGCAAACATGATCTACTGCACTTTCCGTGTTTTGCGGTCTATAAATGTACAAAAAAAGGCCCAAATATATTCTCTCCCTTTTTTTTCCTTTAGACTTCGACATGTAAAAATCATAAAGCGTGAAATATTTAGCCTGGCATTGCCACGCCCCCAAAGGGCAGGCTTTAGGCAACTGAATTGTTGCATTTCATATTAGTTTTCAAATGACAGCCAGTCGCATTGTGGTGGGAATATAGGACTTAAAATTCCAGCCAAAATCTCTACCTATGCAAATGCACCCGCATGTATCTACATATATTTCATGCAAAGCGTTTCTATCAAAACCATTTCGATTTTATTAAAGTTCTAATTTGCGGTCATTGAGGTGGCAAAGCTTTATCAAAATCGGTTTACATTCACGCTGTTAATATGGAATTGATAAATAAAATAATTGAAGCATAAAACAAGTATTTCTTATGAACTTTTCCAATTTTGGCTTTTAGTGATGCAAGGAAATTTATTTGATATTTTGATATATTTCATATTCGTTTTATATAATCAAAAATGTCAAGGAAAAAACTTTCCCCATAGAATTTCTTACGTTTTTTTGTAAGTCTCCCTCAAGACTCTCTACATTTTATTTTCCACTTAAGAATTCCAGAATCTTAAGCTACCAGAGGGCAAATTAAAATAATGGGTGTGCTCTAGGGAGGTTTTATTTTTAAGGAAAGAGCAGTACATAAAACGGGTTACTTTTAATTACAACTCTTGTTGGGGTCCCTTAACCCTAAGCAACTTTTCTTTGAGTTTTGTTTTGATAATTTGTGTAACCGTCATACGAGTTTATGAAAGTTTAGTTTCATTTGTGTGGTCATTAAAAAGCATTTCAAAAGCTTTTGCAATGCTGTAAAGTCATCAGGTTAAATGTGTGCTAAGTGTTAATAACTTTGTATTTTTGGGTCTCCTCTAAAAACCACAAAATGTTGATGCTTTGACAATTGTTGTTAAAGAGATGTCAAAAGTTTAAATAAGTTTTTTTCCCAGCCTTGGGAATATTTTAACTTCGTGTGTATATTATTCGTAACCATAGTTAAAGTCAACATGTAATCAAATCGGACTTTAAATGCTGTTTTACTGAAGTTTTACAATCAACCAAATTTATCTAGACATTTTATTATTTAGACGATCATAAAGTTTCTCCAACTCTTTGCTGGGCAAATCATCGGGCAAATCTATATTAAAACCAAACCCTTTCACAGTTCATTACATTCCTTACACTTAACTTTGCTACGAGTTCTAAGCCGACACAATGCACAAAATCCAAAAAGCCAGAAATTCCCCGTCGTTGCCTCTCCAAATCAGATTTCATGCTAACAACTTCCGGCTTGCCACCAGACAAAAAAAAAGGCTGTAAAACAAAAACATAAAAAGCCAACAAGAAAAATGGCAAACTTTTCCGGAAAGGGCACTGGGCAGTTGGTTGTGATGGGGGTGGTGGTGTGGGGGTGAAAAACTTCTGTTGCAGTTATAAAATAGACTTTGGCTATGAATTTCACTCGGCCAGCATATAAAATTTAATGCGCCAGCCACAAGTCTCTCTTTAAAATGTAGCTGTTGTTGCCGTTTTAATTGTGAAACTTTTGTCATGCAACTTGCATATCTGCACAGCAGGATAGCTCCCAAAAAAAAAGAAGATATATATAAGATATATATATATAAAATATATATAGTGGCAAACTAGCAGCGAGCCCGGATGAAAGGACGAGACGGATGGCCAATGGCCAATGGCCAATGGTCGACGACAAGTGCAACTTGTTCGGCACTTTCCCCGGCTTTTTGTTTTATTTATTTATGCCTCGTTGGTCCGCCATTCAGGGTCCTTCATCAAGTCCAATCCCCGCTTTCTCCCCTTTTCCCCTTTATTTATAAATAATCTACCACATTTTGTTCCTCCCAACAGAACTCCCTTTTCTTTCTTTGCAATCCCCTTCTGGCCGGGAGAGCTTATCAAACAATCATTAGCTGGCCAAATGCGGAGGAAAACTTTCTTGATTTTGTTAGTAATTACACTCCGCAGTTGGGGAATGTAAAGAAATGGCACAGAATCTGGTGTCATCAGACTAAAGTTTATCAATTTAAAAGCACAACTAGTTTAGTTCTTTGTCAAGATCTTTTGTTCAAAGTTCAACAAAGCAAATCCGATAAGCATATATTTCTGTCCCCTTTACTAAGTCTGCTCTTTATAAGCTATTGTATTTTTATAATTCAAGATAAATGTAAAACATACCACATCTGACTCTATTTCCTGTCATCATAGTATTAATATTATTAACTAATTATCACTCTCTAATAACCTTAACCTTGAATTCTCTCAGACCTTATTAAGTTATTTTCACGAGAAATAATCATCAATTCTTTGTTGTCATACATTTTTAATTTACAGCTCTATTTTTAAGTGCCGCACATTTATTTTTACTATCTGATTTTTCGGTAGCCTTCACACCCAGATATTAGATTATTTTATCTCAGCCTGGCAAATTGCATTTATAATTTTATTTTAGCTCAATTTTCATTAGGCAGCAATTATAAATAGGTTGCCTTTGTTTTTGTTGACAATTAAAAATTGATCGTCATAAATTTGTGAATTCGAAATTTGGCCATTTTGTGGACTTTTAATTGTGCAATAAACTGTGTGAATCTGTTTAAACCTATCACGGCCAAACACACAATTATATGTTTTATCTGTATTATTTTACAAATTTTTATTGTATTGTTTTTGCGGTTCCGCAATCGACACTGTGAAATAGTGATTTAATTAGCAAATAATTATGCGTGCAGTTACGGGTAATTTGTAGCAAACAAAGTAATTTCCTATTTGCATTATTTTCCAATAAGAGCAATCGAATCAACGACAATTTTTTTTTCATTTTGGGGTTCTTATTTTAATTGCTTAATTATCCCTAGTATTTATACAACTAGTGCGTATTTATTTTATTAAAATTTCTAATCCATTTCACTCCATTACCAAATTATTTTCCAGTCAACCCAATTCTTTCCATTATGTATACCGAATTAAATTTCTTTTCAATTACACGACACTTTTCGGGCCAAAACACATGAAGGGGCAACAGGCTCATCTCTCAGACAATTTAACTCGAAAAACCCTCGGGGCGAACAAAGAAAATGCGAAACGAGAACTTTTGGCCAAATCCTTATGAACATTAATAATCATTAGTATACACTGTATACCATGTCCTTCATAATATGTATGTGGAAAAACTTTCATGTTATTCGCCTTGATGTTTTCAGTTGTAGTCCTTGGGTTTTTCGGTTGTGGGCCATTTTACAATTTGTCAAATTCACTCAACTGTATGACTAGAAATATGAAACAGAAATCCAAAAAAGGCGTATAAAGAATGGTGAGTGGAGCACTGAGAATTGGATATCCAGGCTCAAGGGCTAAATCCACGGGTTCAACATGAAATTGCACATTTTTCACATCATTTTCCTGATTTTTTATGTTTCTTTTTTTCTGTTACACTAAACGGAAGAATTTGGGTCGTTTCTTTTGTTTGGCGTGAAATATGCGTTCTGTGGTTGGGTCCCCAAAACATCGTTAATTTGATTTGGTTTTTCCTGTTGTTTAACCCATATCAAAGGTTTTTTTTGCGTCAGCTGTTTTTGTTGCAAAGATTACATTACTCATTTACGATTTATGATTTTCTTGGTTTTTCTTTGATTTCCATTTCTGATGTCGCAAATGTACTTAAGACATTAAAAAAAATGTACCCAAAATGCTTTTATATTTATTAAGTAATGCCTCTAACTAAATAACACTATTCATTTTGCTAATTTTAAAACATAAGTTTTCAAATTCTACCAGCAAATTAAATGCATCTTCCGCTCTCAGCTTGGTAATGCATTTTGCCATAGCCAAACTTTGGGGAAAACTTTATTTTCGGTCTGTTAATGGCACTGGAGTACCTGCATTGCGCTCGCCACTCAGCAACTGGATCAACTTGGTTCTGCTTTGGTTAATTAATACCAGTAGGGGGGGCAAAACTATGCAATTGAAACGATGCAAACTTTTCGATTGCACTCAACTCGGCTGAAAGGCACTCTCAAGTATCTCAGAGATACATCTCGGCGGCCTTTGATGCTGTTGCAAAAGGGTTAACCAAGCGTAACGCACAGAAAATGGGGGGTGGGAGAAATCAAGTTCCCAATTGACACACCACTTCTTCCCATAACGGTTCCATAATAATTAGAATAATTACCAAACATAAAGCAGAAGACAAACAAAACTCCTACGGCAAGAAAACAATCCAAACAAGGGGGACCTACCCCAAAATAAAATAAGCAAATAGGGGAGTCGGTGTCAAGAGAGTGCGAGCTAAGTAAATAATTGCACAAAAGAAATTACCGCATTCCAGTACGAGTTCCCCCAAATCGAGAATCTCACTCAATGCAACAATTTAATAAAAACCAAAAAAGATAAAGAGAAGAAAGAAAAACTCGTAGAACCAGAACTTGACAATTAGCTGCATCTGTATGTTTTGGGTACACTGAGGGAAAGACAAATTGGGAATCAATATAGCAAATAAAAAATGTATTAAAACAAAAGATATATATTCATGAAGTTTGCCCTTTCGGTTTCCAAAATTTCTTAAAAAAATATTTTTGAACAAATAACCACTAAAATGCTATTAAAAAATAGTCAAATTTTTAGGAATTTTTTTTATATATATTTAATATCCCTTTTTCAAAGCTTCAAACCTAACCCAGTGTCAAAAAACTTTCATAATGCTTTAAGTGCAGGCAAATACTTAATCAAAACTCATATATATTCTAGGTTCAGACATTTAATCATTAATTTTTTCGATTAAATTGTGAATTTTAGAACCTTATATGGTTCAGTGTAGCTGATATCTGAGACGGCGAGGTAAGGTGGGCCTTTGCTGCCGTTTATGGTGCAAATGACAAGTCTATGTACAAACTGTCGGCATGTAATCAACATTAATGTTGGCCTGGCTGCGAGCAGTTGCCAGGCGAATGAATGAATCACTTTGTCCACGACTCGAACACACTACACTTCCACACACGCAGTGCGAAAGAGATGGCCTGCGCGAGCGAGAGGGAGACGGGGTAAACATCTGCCGCTGCCGTCGCCGCCACAACAGCAACATCAACATCAGCGGCAGCAGCAACATGATCCGATGCTCATCACTAGCAACAATATTACAAACATGCCTGATACCATGCACAGTGGGACCAAATATAATTAAAAGGGTAATCAATAAATTGCATTGTAATATAAAAATCGCTATATAAATAAAATGATCACTTAAAATCTATAAATCCTTTCCTATCTATCCTAAACTACTAGATGTTTTCATCAGCATTTATATCATACGTATTCTTTTTGTAGTAAATAAGTTTTTTTATATCTTAAAGTGAAATGTTAATTTTTCTTTTTAGCAGTGTTGGAAATTGTTGATAACTTTATCCAGAAAAATGTATTGCTGTTTAGGAAAAAATTTTTATTCAAGCACACATTCATTTCATTTTAAATCATTTTCATTACATAACATGCTTATAAGAACCAGTTATTATAGTTAATCAATCATGTTTTGGGGATATTTTAATCTCTGTGGCTAATTACAGTGATTAATGCCATGATGTAAGCCACTGTTGGTGGGCCTGCAACCACAGTACTCAGTACTCAGCCGCTGGTGGTGCAGCTGATGCTGATGCAGTTGCAGTTGCAGTAACTCCGTGCTCCGGATCCACTTCGCCTGGGGCTCCGGCTCCGCACCCACTGACGCCAGCAGGCACTTGTCTGGCTGACATTAATAAATCGCTTTTATAGCATCCAGGCTCAGGGGCTGTCTGCGGAAAAACCAAAACTGCAGCTGAACCGTCGCGCCGGGTACTGCAATTATCCCACTATCTTTCTCTTTTCACTTTCTCCATTCGGAATCTCCTTTCAGCTTCTACATATACGTGTGTGCTGTAGTTTCCTCCTTTTCGTTTGTTCTAAGCGTGGGGCTACGCTTTATTAATTCCACATCAATGCCGGCGCTTGGGTCCACAGTTCAATGGGTTCCAAAGGGGTTCCTCTATCCTTCTCTATCACTTTTCCTATGGCCATCTCTTTCTGGTCTCCCGCTTCTGCACATGGCTGCTACTATATTTGATTTTACCCCTTTTTGTGTTTTTGGTTGGATGACCCAAAAAGAAAACAAAAACAAATGCCCTTACAGAGCAAAATATGCAGTCTAACTGCTGCTTTGTTTACAGTGTGCAAGCACACACTGCGTTTTATCGAACGCAACATCGATTAAATACAGTGGTGGACCATAAAAACGATGCCAGTCAGTGGATATTGAAGGTCTGACCATGAATTCGAGATTTTTTGATTTCTTTTTTGGTACTCGAAATACGATTTCTTTTTTGTGCTTTACTTTTTGGTTGCTCAGTTTGTTATAATTGGTATGGACTAATCACTTTAGATGAAAGAATATATTATAATTAATTTGATTAATTAATTACGTGGTATTAAAATGAAATCCATTATACTTTTATCTGATTTCCGCTTCTACGTCTACTGCTCCGTGCCGCATGATCAATTTTCCAATCACGAGTGTAGCTGCTGGCATGAAGCTACTTGAAATTTCTATTTATATGAAATATTATATGCAAATTGCATGCAGCAAGTCAGATATCTGTATAATGCCACGAGTGCTTAGCACTCTCCTTCGATACTGGAAAACGAACAGAACAAACAAAACAGACGCTCCTTGGGGAACCAGCTTGGGTTTTCATTAATCTCCAAGGCGGCGTCGCATTGTGGAATATATTAAATTGGAAGCACACACATTAACATTTAAATTTGTTTTCAATTTTGTCAACCAAGAAATGGGTGTGTTGTGTGAGTTGGCCTGATGTATAATAGATTGTCCGACGCTTTGGACTTGAACTACATATTTTTAGCACCTCCAGAGACCGGCGCAACCAAAACTTATCTTTTGTGTGTTTGTTATGGAAATTAGTGAGGCAGTTCGAGTTTGAAGAGGCAGCAGCTAGCCACCGTTTAGCTTTTGGAATCACTTCATTCTTGGGACTTTCAAAACCCATAAATCCCAGACCTTCGTAATCGGCTCGGGTGAAGTGTGTTTTGTCTGCTGCCTAAGACGGTGACATAAATTTGTAAGCTCTTGTGTATTCTTTAATAATTTGGTAAAAGAGTTGCGTGGGAAGGACAAAGTATACTGCTGAGAATCATAATTTAATTTTGAAAATTTCTCTAGTAAGCAGTTAGTTTTTTGAATTAATTATAAAATCATTTTAAATTTATTTTGTGATATAATATAATTTTACTAATAAATTTAAAAGTGCCCTTTTTAAGTAGAACCAATCATCATATATTTAATGAACGTGCTTTTTATCTATGCATTTATTCTGTAAAACTCCCTACGATGACACATCTGTTGCATCATTTAATATGCAAACGAGAACACATTCCGCAATTGTGTTCAACAGCTGGACTCTAAAACTTCTGGCTCTGTTCAACTCAGCTGATTCACCGCATTCTCGATGGACTCTTTTCACACGTTCACAATCGGAAATTTGAATACTCCATTTCGAGTGGGTTAATGAAACGGAATCGAGTGAAGCGCAATTTACATTCATTCCGGATTGCAGTTATATACCCTTAAAGAGCAAATTTTAACATTTCTAAAACTTTTTACTACAACCAACTATTGTGACCTTATGACACATGGTTGTTATCTGAAATTTTTTTTTATTTTAGAAGTTCACTGTAGGCAAAATATGATTAAATATATAATTCATTCAATGTTGTTAAGCTGTAGACCATTATTTGTCAAGGTTTTTTTAACCTTTAAGATAAGTCCAGTCAGATTCAAAGCAAGCAAGTGTCATAAGGCCTTAATCAAATTTTAATCAATAAATTCAAAAGTCTATAGTCTCTTTTTTCAAAGTAAATCTAATCGGGGTAAATCTGTTTTGGATTTTTTTTACTTGTAACTTTGTGAATATACCTTTTGAAAGGGTATTTAGAAGTTCTGCTGCAATTTCATAATGGACAAGTGTGGCGCTTTCGATTGTGTGTCAAGTTCACAAACAGACGATTGGCTGGCTATCAAAAGTCAAATACGAAATACACAAAGTGTAAGCATATTTCCCAACCAGCACACTCGCATACACAGCAAAAGTTATTTATTCAACTCACAATCACATACATATATCGAAACGGGTGAAATATTTTTTGTACACTTTTGTTTGCATATTCAAGCACTGTCTTTTGTTGCCGTCTTGTCGTTTGAATTTATCTCCAGCATACAATTTTATTATTTATTTGCCCAAATGGCAGAGAGATGTTAAGTATTGTTCGACTTACGCAGGGGAAAGAGGGATCGTCGGAAATCAAATGGCAAAAATAAAACACTCGTACCTGCAAATAAATAGAATGAATGGTATGGTAAGTAAATAATTTTTAATTGCTCTGCAAATGTTTGCACAAAAAGCGGTTTTCCTAATTTAATTGCAAATAATTGAAAGTCAACTAGCATTGTTTGTCTAGATTTGTTTGACTAGATTTGTTTGTTTAATTAAATAGAAGTTAGAACCTTGAAGGAAAAAATAAATATGTCGTATTATCCATTTTTTAAGCGATTAAATCTTTGGATGTACGAAATTTTTTAAACATTTTCTATATCATATTTTTAAAACAGTTATGGGAACCTAAGGACTATAAATGTTAATCATAAAACTCATTCCTCATAATAGTATTTAAGGTTAACAGAGGATATTCCTAAAGCAAAAGGGTTGCAACCCTACAGAAGGTATTTATAACTCGGAGTTTTAAACTGCCTAAATTCTATCCCCCCTTCTAATTATAGTTCTCCTGCACACTCTCTGCTCTCGGTTCCATCGAAAGTAATGCCAAGCTAATCCCGAAAACCAATCAACTACCCTGAAATTGGCCAAATTTAGAGGCCATGGCAGGAAGAGCGTCAAACGGTGGCAACTAATCAAGAGCAGAGCAGAACGCGTCGGCGATTCCAATTGCAGTTGCATTAACTGCAAACTGCAATTCCCAATTCGAATCGGATGGCCGATTGAGAGGTGTTTCCGAACGGTAAAATCAATTAAAATGGGGCCAGCAACAAAAACCATGAAATGCGGTGGAATGAGCTTAAGTGCGAGTGCAGCTGGGAAATTAGAACGCGTGGCGAGCAGAGAGCATGTCACATGCAATTGCATTTGGCGACAGCAGAGGCAGCAGCAGCAGCAGCAGCAGCAGCAGCAGCAACATCGACAGCAGCAACACGTGCCAGCAACAGCAATTGCAATTGCAATAGCGATACGGCAGTAACAATTCCTATAAAGATGGTCTGGCACAGTTAGCGACAACATCATAAAAAGTTGCAGCCACATTGGAAACGGCAATTAGCGGCACATGTTGCTAATGTTGCCAATACTGTTGCTGTTGCTGAGCGACACGTCCCCACTTATACACCAAAAAAAAAATCAATCTTAAATGTATTTGTTTTTATATCTTAAAAAACTAACGCTGTTTTAAGGTAGTTACAATTTAAGTTTAAATTTTTTTTTTAAATCCTTGTTAACTTCATAATCAGAAATGGTCTTACTTTGATTTCTTTCTTTCCCTCCTAAAATAACTCTAGGTATTCCCGTTCTTTTTTCAGGATTCTACCTTTTAATTTAAATAAATTTGTATTAAAGTCAAATACATTTTAATTTTTGTTGTGTGTATGGACCCAGCAAATGAAAAACATATTATTGCTATTACCAAGGCCAGGGGAAATTGCACAGATGCTGCGGCAAACGACCCACAACAATAACACTAATAGCAACAACTTCTGACGCCCAGCAGCAACATCTCTAATCGTGTTTGAAACCACTTGAAAATAAACCCCAAGGACCGTCTTAGGCTGTCAACATTTAATTCTTAATGGCGCTTAAAATGTGTTTTCATGGTCTAATAAAGTTTGAACATAAATGTTTTCATGGCCCGGGCTAATCCTTTTCTGGCTCACGAGACTGTCAAAGTTTCTTCAAAATCAATTAATTAAGATGTTCTCTGGGGGATTTGCAGTACTTAAAAACAAAATGCGATAAAGATAATGAATATGGGGCGACCTGGGCAAAGCTATAGAATTTTGCCAAAGACAAAAGCCAAACATGGGCATCTAATTAAGGCAACACCTCTAACAACCTTGCCCCTATTTCCACACACACACACAGCATATACACACCTGACGATGGAAATGCGGGCCCAGATAAATGAAAAGTCGGGACAAAAAGGTGCAAAAGCCAGTTTAGTCGAGTTTGGACCAAGCCGCGTTACGCTCTACTAATTTCTAGTTTAATTATTTTCCATTTTCACAAAGTAACTGCGACTACAGGCGACAGCTAAACTAAACCATGTGTACGGGTGTGCAGTTCAAGTGCAGCGGGAAACTGTGGGCCTGGAAATTGTGCGCCGGGAATTACGAACATGAGATATTCTCGGGTACAATTCCACTCTCTCTCATCACTCACAAATTGCATGAAATTAGTAATTACGCGCTAAAATAATGATTACCTGCCATGCAGTACTAACAACAACTCACAACGATGCTTTAAATAGCATTTAATTGAGCTTTCGACAAAAAAGAGGGGGGGGTGGGTGGTAAGTGGGCATGTGGGGGTGGTCACACAGGTAAATTTAATAATATAATGTTGCTGGAAAATCGTGTTAAAAAGTTTGACAATCAAAAAAAGTTTTTAATAGACCATGTTCGTTTTTAGCTTAACATGAATATGTTTAGCTAAAAAAGATTATCAAATAAATTACTAAAGTTTTAATGTTTAGCTTTCCCCTTATCTTACGTATTATTCTAAATAGTTTTTGGGTTCATATGTAACAGAAATTAATCTTTCATCAAATAGCATTATTTACCAAAGCAATTTCACACATAAATCCATTAAAGCTGAGGGACCATGAAAGCACAATAAAATTCCATTAGCAAAACATTTGAGACACCAGAAAAAATAAGTAGTATTTAGAAGGTATTTAGTATTTCATATAGTGCAAAGTTTATCAATACCTTTTAATCGAAAAGGGGATTTAAATAAATTTTAGATCCTTTGTGTAAGTTTTTTATAAATCAAGAATGAAGTAACCTTGAACAATAATATTTTTTCTAGTGTTGCATTGACCAAATTGCGTGCCACCACAAACAATACGGGAATTAATCACACCTGGGACACTAAAATGTCATCCGTGTCAACAATGCGGTGCGGATCTGACAGTCTGGCCCTGTCTGGATTTCTAGTGCGTGTTTGCGAGGGTTTTTGGAACGACCACGGAGAATTGCAGAATAGAAGAGAACGGAGACCCGCTACCCTGGTCCTAGACACTTAATATTGTTTTCAACAGCCGCTTATTAGATTTTCCATCATATTTTCCCCCCACGGGCGGTGCCATAACATTTCCACAACGCGCGCAGGTTGACAGAGTGCGTTGTCTGAGTTTTCTGCGTTGTTCGGTGTCGTCGGTAAATCGCAATGTTTATTGTCAACAGCCAAAGGTGCCTCAAGTGGCACTTTCCTCCACAGGCTAAGGAATAGGACAGTTAGTTGGGGACACCAAAAACAGGAGGAGGAGGGTCTGTCACGTTGTTTGGGCCTACGGGCATGGCAAGCCCTTCAAAATTGTACGTGTTCAGAAGCGCTAGGCGCCATCTTCGAGTTGCCAGCCAAAGGCAATGGAGTTTACAGTAAACAATCGACAAAGTGAACCAAAAAAAAAAATAAATAATAGCTTTATATGATAATCTCATTATCATAAATAAAGAGCAAAGGTTTCAGTAGGTTACACTACTTTTGGTGACCTATATATTCTAAGTAAATTCAAGTGAATATACTAGCTTAAAGTCGAGGTCATAGTTAGTTCTAATATTTATATACCATATTTTCATGCTGTCTTATTACCTAAGCTTTGGGATCAAATTAAAATCATTAGGTGTTTGAAATATTTTTCTTGTATACCCAAGTTTGGTGACCTATTCTATCATAATATTATTTTATTAAATTTAGCATACTTCGTTGGAAACTCTTTCTATTGCCCACTGTACTTCCGCAGATCCTTCGAGGAGTAGACTTCATTTTATTTTTAAGACTTCTCAACAGTTGACGTCTGGGGGCTTCTTTCATACTTTACACTTGTCTGGACATTTGATTAATGATCCTTACGTGGCTAGCTTCGTGTGTTGTTGCCACTTGAGGTTTTCCCTGGCCATTATGAATGTATTCATTGTCATTCCTAGAGTTTTCATACCCTCCAGAATGCCTCTCCTCCTTCAGCTTTTCCACTCTAATTAAGTTGGCCCCTGGTATGCATTTAATCCTGGCTATTTTCACCTTGAAGGGGTTGGTTGTTCATACGGGAACCATGTCTCGAGTGATTTCTGAGTGTTTTCCTGTCACGCCAACATTTATGTTATTTTATGTGTCTAGCCCTCCCACTCTCTGCTTTTTTTTGCTGTTTACTCTTAGTCATTGTTTTGCAGCTAAATGAATTTCCTTCCATTTTCTTTTTTTTTCTTTTGTTAGCTTTTTGCAATCAATTGTTATCTTATCACCCGATGGACGTAAACAGACGTACATGTGTACACAATTTTTGCTAATTATTTAACACAATTTGTATGATTTCCAGGTAATTAGCTTATTGTGTTCCATCAATAAGGGATTGTAAGTTTAATTGATCGGTCCATTAGCAAAATGTGAAATTTCGCTATAATGAGTTTTTCGAATCAATCATAAGTATTTTATGAAATGAGTTTGTAGGGAAAGGGACAGGAAACCAAAGGGAAAGAGGAAATGGCCACTTAACAATGATTACATACTTTTCATTACATTTAATTAAGGGGGATAATGTTTTGATTGCATGTGCAGAATGAGGTGATATTTAAAAAGGGTTTCTGGGAAATTTTATTAAAAAAAGAAAACTTCTTATTATTATTTAATTAATTTTTTTTATAAATGCCTTGTAACCTCCAAAGAAACAATTTCGTTTGTAACTTATTTTGGCGCCGCTTAAATCCCTTAAAAAATATCTAAGACCTCTTATCGTATAACAACAAACTGACATAACAATATTAAACAAAAAAAGTTACAACAAAAAACCCAAAACAAATAAAATTGTGGCGCCCTGACAACAGAAATTATAAAAAACAGTAAGCAGGTGCGCGCAAATAAAGCTAAATAAATACATAAACGTCGGAAGGAAAGACTTGAATGAAATTTATTCAACATTTTGATGAAAAGAAATCAATTGATGGCAAATTTTTATTGGTCAAATGCGTTCACGAAATTAATGTCAAGGCTTACGAGTCACTCGCTCCACTCGGCTTATCTGCCCCAACTATTTGTACATTTTGTATTTGCCTTTTGATAAGCGATGGCATTTAATTGCGTTTTGGGGCCAACCGCCGGTTTGGCGACCAAAACAAATGCATTATTATTAATGATAGAGGAAAATGAATTTTAGATAAGTTCGGGTTGTCTGTTTTCGGTTGTTTACCTATTTTCCTGTTTGCACTTTGTGGCATCTACATGACGTCGCTGAGAGAATTTCGTAATAAATCATAAATAAATAAATGAACGAGCTAAGTGGAGAAGGACCTGACGACTGGACTGCAATTGCACCTGATCTGTGCACTGAAGCATTCAGTTGGAAGAAAGTACATTTTCGTTGAAAGCCCTAAAAAGTCACTTTTCCCACAATCAAAAGAAAGTTCGCAACGGAAATTGTGGGGTGGCAAGCTGAAATTATGTTTAATCTTGTTAAAAGGCCAAGATGTGACCAAAATATTGCATTAGGAACTAAAACGCACGCAGGTGTGGCCATAAAGGGAATTATGATGGAATTCACTTAACTTTCTGGGTTTACTTGAATGAAAATAAATTTTTCTTTGAAATTTGTTATGATTCTAAATATATACAAGAAATATAAAAAAGGGTAATATAAAATAAACTTGTATTTAAATACCTTAAGTCCGAAATGTATTCTTAAATTTCAGTCAAGTATTAGGCACTTGATTACCAAATAACTTAATTCCGGCTCGCTACTTTGTATCCGGTGCTTGAAAATGCCAAAGTTCCTGGAAAATAACTTTGATCTTGTCGAGCATATCAGAGAGCTGTCACTTTATATGGCTATTTTGGCTATAATAGCCTGCCATTAGACGATTTTCATGCCAAAACCCGATAACGAATCCGAGAGTTATCGTGAAAACTTAAGCCGGAAAAGCGAAAGGGAGCCCCCGGGAAGTAAACGGGGGAAATGCCGCTCATTAAGCACGTCAAAAGGCAATTTGTTGTCACATTTTGACGAGCAAAAAGAGGAAATCAAAACAAACCGGAGAGAAATAAAACCAAAGCAAAATCACAGCCAGTGGAGGACACGCAATTTCAAAGATTAAATGCACCACATTACGATGAGTGAGGAAAAAAACCTCTGAGATTTTTTCTTAAATTTTTTTGGATATTATCCTTTCTTTTTCTGATTTTTTTTTTACATCTGCTGGCTGACCAGTTCATCTTTCTCGAGTAACACAAAAATAACATGAGCCCAAGTCTTTTTTCCCCCTTATTCTGTTGTTGTCAATGCCCAAAAAAAACTTTCAACATAATAATAAAAATTTCATGCCTGTAAGGCCCTCGAATCTCACTCCATTTGCAACTTTTCTTCACATTCTCCCTTCATATCTCCGCTTTTTTTTCCTCCCCCTATATGTCGAACCTCTTAACGTTTCCAGACGCCTTGTTAGGGGTTACCAGGATGGTTGGGTGAAAAAGTTAGGGGCGGAATACAATATTAAAGCTGCTTAAAATCATGATTACATTACATACTTGCCTACCAATATATGTATGTATGTGGATCTATACAGATATGTGAATATAAAACGTACTGCGACCATAACAATGGCGACAAGCAACAACAAAATGGTTAACTATGTGCCATATGATGTGCAAAATGTTAGGGGAAAAGAATAAAATGGCAAGACAAAATAAAGTAGGAATGAGCAGTGAATAAATTTTAATTGGAGATTCTAGTATATGGTACCTCTCAAGTATTTTGTTTGGTGAATGGTACTTTTTAAAATCAAAGCAAAATAAAAAATATTAAAAAAAATTTTGGAAGGCGAAAGGTTTTTATTATTTTGAAAAATAAAGACACTTGTTTCTTACTATAATCTGTTCTTTGTTTATCTAAAAAATATTTTCCAACAGTTTAAAAAAAAATTTAACAAATATATAAGTTTTACATTACATTTACATTTTTAAACAAATGTATATCTCGACTTTTTTAAAAGGTATCAAAAAGGGTATCAAACTTTGTTGGCACTGAGAACTGCTTTGACTTGGTCATGGCTGCTGACAGTTTGCTCCTTTTCTTCAGCTGTTGTTATCATAAGGCCAAATAAATGAGTTTTTGGCCACAACGGCAAAAGCCCAAAAGAACCCGCTAAAAGTCTGCCATCCGCCGACGAGGAAGAGTAAAATCTTGGCCTTTATTGGTTTAATATTCCCCGAAAGTTGGTTGCGCCAGTCGTGCCTTTCTATATGTCATCAAAGATATACTACTTAGGGAATCCATTCATATTTATATTTATGTGTGTGCCCACATATATGAGTGTACATACTTATACTCTTGTTAGGCGCTTGTTAGCCAAACTTTTTTTCGGCCCGCTTAAGTTTGCTGAAGCTTCGTGGCTGTTATCGCATTTATTATGCCAATTTTGGCAGAGTTCCCTTTACTGTTGTTATATAAGAAAGTTAAATTGCGTAGAAATTCAAGTCGCGTCGGATATCAATCCCCCTAAATTGTGACCTCCCTTTCCATAGTTTATTTATTTTATGATGTGCATGTTGTTGATTTTTATTTTATTAGACCTTCTTGTCATCAGTCCCTTTTTTGTGATTTTGGGTACGGGGTCTGCGGTTTGTTTTTCTAACCAAGTTGTGGTCAATGAATTTTTTCGGCTGCTGTCCGCCAAATTAGATTACTTGCCTCATTTTGTTTGCTAATAATTAGTGGGCAAAAAGTTTTGTGAAAATAAATGACTAATGGAATTTAGCAAAAGCCAATACTTGCACTGATTTATATTGGTAGTAGGTTTAGTTTATCAATAAAAAAACAAATTTTAACATTTTTATTTTCTTTTAATACATTTAATACTTTCTAAACATTTTAATTAAAATTTTTTTTTTTTTGTTGCATTTCTCAGAGTATATTGTATATCAACTCCCTGCTGGTTTCCAAAAATTTGTTAATTTTCTCAGCTATCCCTTGGTCCGCTCAAAGGATTTTCGGGATTTTCCATCTGCCCTTTTTTATGGGTTTCTGGACTTGGAAATTAATTCTGGTTTCGTTTTGCCTTGATTTTGTGATTCTTTATGAGGCACCCTAACCGAAAGAAAAGAAAATATGTTTCGGGTTTTTGGGATGTTTTATGTGCGAAATTAATTTAGGCAAGGATTTTCCTCTGGTTTAGTTTAGGGATCGCATAGGAAATGAGTTTCGGCTAAGGGTGTGGAATTTTAATTTAGTTTAGCGCGCTTTACTTGGGTCTTCTACCCCTAGATTTGGGCTCTACATTCAGCACAGTGTGTGTGGTTTGGTTTGCTATCCTTTTTTCGGAGCCAACTCATTACTGCTCCATAATTAGCTCAGCACTACCTGTGATGGAAGCAACTATGCATGTAATTTACCAGGGTAAGCAAATCAGTGGCCCATCTCCTTCTCCTGCAGATTGTCCTTCGAACAAAAGCAATTAAGACAGACTCTCGACTCGGCTCGGCTAATCAAACACCGAGGAACAGAGAGGTAGGAGAGTTTGGGACATGAGAAACGATTATTCGAAGTGTGCTTCTTTAGGGGAAAATTCTCTCGCCCCGGGGAACTCGAACCACACCACACCACACACACACTTTCCCATACACTTTTGCAAAATTTTGCAATGGGCCACACGCAAAATCCTTAATTACATCCGTTTTCTGTCTGCGCGTGTTTCCGGCGGAGGTCGGGGATTTCACGGCACTTTCGGGGGTTCGAGGATAGACCATAGTTCTCGCGGAAAAACCACAGGGAAAAACACGTGGCTAAGTGAACCGCACTGCACATTCAGCTCGAACTTCTCCAGTCACGTTGTGATGTGGGTATGTGCCTCCTTCAACTCCGCCGCTCCTCATCAATGGAAAGGCGAACCAGACCGGCACCCTCTTCATCAGGACGAACAATTGCTTTCGGTTGTCAACCAGCTGTCCACAGTTTTTCCTCGCTTTTCTTTTTGCCGCATTTTTCGCACGTATTGTCCGAGTCCAAAGGCAACGGACGTCCCACATCCCTCTTTATTTGAGTAACTCCCCCGTTTTTGTCACCTTACCTCCACTAACCTCCGGTCATCTGTTATCGTCCCTTCTGGTTTTTGGTAATATTTCCTAGGGGTGGCTGCTCTTTAGGATTTCCTCCTTTTTCCAAGTACTCCCCACTGACTTCATATGATTAAACTACTTAATTTGCAGCCGCTCTTCGTTATTGCTGAATTAGGCCGAACGACAAGGCTGATGAACTTTCGGTGTCATTTCATAAACTCTTATCAGAAATCGATAGTTAATTGCATTTCAACATAAATTTAATGGGTTTTCTTGGGAAACTGGGTTTGGTGCCCCTAATGAAACATACTGATAACAAGGTTCCCTTAATTAAAATTAGGAGTGTGCAGATGGGGTGCATTTCCGAGAAGTACTCAAAAACATTTGGTGGTTTTCCAATTTTAGTCAGACAAAACTGCCATCAGTCATAAAACTATTGTTTTCAAGATATTATTATTTTTAATATTTTTTATTAAGAGGTTTAGTTTTTAAATTTATCTTCTACTTAATTTGATTTTATGTTTTTTTCTATAGGTAATTACAAATAACAAGATTAAGACCACTTTGTTATTCAGTTATACCCAAAGGCTTATTTATTTAACTGTCGCGTTCGCGTGTAAAGTACAAAAATGAATTAAGTTAATTACAAATGTATTGCATTTATAATTAATTACGCAGATTGAAAACAAAAACACATGCGATTTACAAATTAAAGAATTGATACTTTATGGGTCACACATTTTTATAACATTTTAATTGATTAAAAAAATTCTCTTGATTCGTTTTTAAAGCACTGCGCAAAATGCATTTATGCCAGCAAAAATCATCAGTTCATTAATTAAATTAAGTCAAAGAAAAACTTCCGGTTAGAAAAAAAAAACAAAAACATAACCGGGAAAACAAACAAAGTGAAACCACATAAATTAAGCGCCAACACAACCCAAAATGAACCCGACCCCTCTTTGATATGATTTACAGACAGGCCCGAAGGCCCCAGACTGACCCATTCCTTGGACCCCTTTTCGAAATCCCCAACCCACAAAGGAATTAGTTAGCTGGAGCCTAAGCCTTTCGGTGGGTTGGGGTTAAGGTGGGTCACTTAACGATTTCATTATGGATGAGGGCGGCAAGAAGGGCCAAAATGTTGATGTGATGAAAACGAAACTCTCTCTAAAGGCTTTTGTTCTTATATATTAACACAAATTTGTATTTCTAAAATAAGTTTAAAATTTGTGTATGGTCTAATAACATTCAAAAGTATTTTTTTTATAAAATACAAGTTACTTTTTTATTGGTTTAGGATTAGAATGTTAGACAAACTGTTTAGAAATTCTTAAATACCCAGTGAAAGTAGCTTGTTGGTCTCTAATTAGGATCTCATTTAAATTTTAGCTCCAAACTTTATTTGGTTTTGCGCAGAATATGAAAATTCACAGACAACCACGGACAATGATGTTAATGCCTGTTTTAATCATTAACCTAATGAATACGATTATGAGGATGATTTTGGCCAGGAGCCAAAGGCCCTAACAGGAAATTCCGATTTGTTTTTATTTGCTTTTGCTTTCGGAGAAATCTTTGCTTTGAATTTGTGTGTGCAAAAAGAAGAGGAAGGTCTTTCCGTTGCGCTAATAATTTGAAATTGGTTTATCCAAAGTATTGACGGCTAATTTTCTGTTTGATGAACATTTTTCAATTTCCTATATCTATTTTTCAAGCGAAAATTAAAACGACAATAAAATTTAACGAGGTGGAATATTTTGAAGTGCTAATTGTTGCTGTTGAAAGCAAATAACACTTTTACAACTTTGCAGCGAACTTAAAAAGACAAGGATAAATCATTAAACTTTTTCAAAGCTTTATATAGAACTTTCTTAGAAAGAATCGCAGATAAACCATTTATTTAGACTGGTTAAGTGGATAATTTGAGACACATTTTTATAATCGTGTTCTCTTTTTTGCCTTTTTGGTATTGGACTTTTTTTTAAGCTTCCTATGCAAATTCTTGTTTTATTCGAACGATGTTTTTGTTGACAGATGAATAATTTTATCTTTATAATTTGCTTGCTTTATCT
Organism: Drosophila suzukii; assembly: GCF_043229965.1. Taxonomy (NCBI): domain Eukaryota; kingdom Metazoa; phylum Arthropoda; class Insecta; order Diptera; family Drosophilidae; genus Drosophila; species Drosophila suzukii. The sequence goes on from NC_092082.1 coordinate 84,337,950, forward strand.
GTTAACTCGAATGGCTTAAACTCAGCAACCATACTTCTGTAGACTTTCTCAGTAGCCGACGAGTAAACAAGGAACATGTATATTATAGAAATTCCGGTATTTTTGGGGCACTGGGCTGGTTCTGGTTTTTTTTACACCTCGTGGACTGATCACCAGTTGGCACATGTATGCTAATTTCCCACTGGAGTCGGAGTCTGGACCGATCAAGTGAACGTTATCGCCCTGCACAGATTGTCGGCTCTCTCAGGCTCTCAGTATCATCCGTATCTCAATCTGTACTCCCTGTATTTGTAGTCGTATTTTGTATCTGTATCTCGGCAGCAAACAAAGTTCATCGACTTCGACATCAACGTTCTGACGACACTGGCAGTCGAGTGTGAGATTCGGTTGGTGTTGAATTTTACACTTCATTCTTGTTGCCGGCAAAGAGAATCATTTTAGCATTTTAATGGTTCAAATGTCCCCGTTTTTTTTCCAGCTGCCTGTTCTATGTTCCCTGAACTTTGGCAAACAAATCGTTTTACCAAATGCATTCCCAGCACATAATGCGATATGTGAACGGATTCGCGGGATGCGAAGGGTGGTGGGCTCCGAAGGGAGTGTGTCCAACAACATCTTAAACCAAGTAGAACAAATATCATTTACAGTTTTTGACCCACTTTTATTTCAGCTCCTTTTTATGAACCGCCAACGGCGATGACGACAACGTCAGCAACGTATGCATTTTGATACCCAGTGATGATGGGGTATACTCTTTCGGGGGAGCTTTTGGAAGATGATGTCTATTAAAGATTGATATTCAAGTATTCTAAATATTTTAGAACTTTTTTTTGGTATCTTCATATAAAATACATGTTGCTTTAAAGATAAATTTTTAAGATTTGTAATACTAATGATTTTTTCTTATAACAAAATAGTAACAATTTTATTGATACAGCATATACGGTTTCAGCATTACAATAGGATCTTTAAATAATGTATTGTATACTAACAATAGATCGAATATAATAACATAAAATATATTTAAAAAAAATTATTTTTTTAATTTTTGTTAATGGTAATGAGTTTGTTGCCACCTTTTTAAGAGATCTTCCCCACTTTACTCGCCTATGAATATAATAGTAAAAGTGAATGCGATTTTTTCGCTCCTTGTCCCCCGATTTCCCCCCTTTTCCAGCACACTTTATGCATTTATGCTGAGGAGAAAACCAAGTCCTGGTGATGGGGAAACGACGTTGCAACGCGGCTTACAACAGTTTTTTTTTTTTGCTGGCTGCTGACGACATTTGGTTGCGGGCTGTCGGCGTGGCTATTAAATTTCAATTATTGTTACATTTTTCACACACCGCACACGCAGAAGCCGCCAAGGAAATGGAAATGGGAAAGCGGCCAACGAGAATGGGAAATGAGAATGGGTATGGGATTGGTGGTCTGAAAATGAAAATGAAACTGAAAATGGAGCAATTTTTATTGATGCCCAACCAGGCGACTTGACAATCGCAATCCATTTAATTTCCAAGCAAGAAACACATTGAAGATTGTGAAAAAAACCTGCAATTATCGACGGGCCAGGTGCAGCAGTTGTTGGGGATTAATTAATCGCCTAAGTGAATCAGATCCGCTGAGCACACACACAACACACCTGTTCAATTAGGGGCGTGGCAGCCAATCTGAGGACGATTTCTGCACGCATCCATCAAGCTGATTCCGGTTGTCAGGAACTCAGAGGGGAAAGAAAAGGGTTCGCTCATTAACTGATTACTGGATTAGTGCTGGCAGAACTCAAACACTTCAATGGCACTTTAATTGCGAAACTTTGTCGGCCACAAAAAAAGAAGTACAAAGTTGTAGAGAAAACAGAACTAACCGAACCAACGATTACCATTCACTTCACGAGCTGACTTCCGGTTTCAATTGGTTTGGTTGGAATTATTTCAAGAAGCAGTCAAACAAAGAATTGTACTTAAAAAATAAACTATACTATTTTTAGTTTTTGGATATATTAAATTTAGTTGTCACTATGTTTTAAAAAATTGTATTTATATTTTGTATGTCAATTTTAAACTTATAAGAACATATCAAACTAATATTTTATATATCTTTTTTTTAAAGGGAAAACTCAAAGGGTCCTATCAAGTCAAATTTAAAAATGAATACAATTTTTCTCCTATTTAATTTTATTTTTTCTGATTAGCTTAGATCGTAACCTTTGCACTATTTAGACTGCAGCTGGTTTTCCAATAATTTTTCTGCAGTTTGATCAAGCGTAAAAAGGTGAAGTCAGCCAAAGGCGGAGAACGAAAAGCAGTTAGCCTATAAAACGTAGACTGCTATCTGAACATTTGCAGATATATAACCCGATATGTGAGTGCACACGGCAGAGTCATAAAAGAAAAACTGGCGAAGAAGCCGGGCTAAACTTGCTGACATTTAGTTTGGCCCAGTTGACGCTGCAAGTTGTAGTTGCACTTGCAATGGCAGTTGGCGTTCTTCTTTCTCTATATACCAATATATTTATGTAATTTATTCCAGCGGCCATAGCTCCTTCTTCATCCGAGTCTTGTTTTATGAGTGCAAGTCAAGGAATTTAGCTCCAGCTTCGAGCTCCATGTGGTTAAAATGTCCCATACATGTGAGCCATATCAGTTGAGCGCTTAAACTCAACTATTTTACTGCGATAAAAATCATAAAACCATTGAATAATATAGGCACAGTGGAAACTTGATTTTGCAACACATTTGCATCCTTAAGCACTTTATAAGGCAGTTTTTATAAGATTAAATCACCCTTTTCCTGATAAGTTTTAAAAATGTACTATTTAAATCCTCCAACTAATTTGCAGCACTAAAAACCCTTGACTTGAAAAGTCTAAAGAATAAAATGTTTACCGGAAGGCGCTGCAATTCTGATGCAATTAATCTCTCAATGCAAATGACGGGCTTACCTGCAAAGAAAGAGAGGAGAAAAGTGCATTAAAAAGCGAGTCGCTTAAAAGAGTTTAGAAATGAGGCTGCTGAAATGAAAACAAATGCAAAAACCGCAGAAAAAGCACCGACTGGTTGGCTAATTATGTATCCAAGAAATGCAAGAAAAACTTTTCTTGGAAAAGAAAGCAAACTCGCACACACACACACACAAATTCTTCTAATTAGGTTGAAAAAGGGGACTTAAGGATTATACGATCTCAACCGAGAGTCCGCTTTTTCTAGCGGCTTTTTGCTTATCTTGAAACATGTAATTTAACTAAATATGGATGCATGAATAAATTCAATGGCAAGAAAAACCCAGATAATGTCGACGAGGCAGGCAAAAGATTTGCCAAACCGAAGGGGGAATACCCTATAAAATATATACCATCTAAGTAAAGAATTTACAATGTTTGAAGGAAAAGGTGATTAAGGATTCCAAGCAAATTTGATAAATTATTACTAATAATAATAAAAAGTGTTATTTTTTGATAAAAGAACCCCAAAAGACATTGGAATTACAAATATAATACGGATTCAAAATGTACATGTTATCTTCTTAGTGTTTTTATAGATAGCTACAGAATTTCTTGCGTGAGAACACCGTTTAAATTGATAGAAACTTCAATATCAACATTATTTCCAATTTAGATCCAACCAAAGAAATGTCTACCCCGATCTACAAGCTTTTAGCTAGAGTATATGGTACCAACGCACAGGAATCGAGGACAAACCCAAAGATTTTCATACGGGAAACGTCTGCAAGCGGGGTTTTTTTTTCGTTTTGGAGAGAAAGGCCAAAGACTTGGCCAAACAAAGGCATATTTAAATGTTATTCTGGCCAAACATTTGGAGAGGAACGCTGCCAGAGTCTGTGTTGCATTGGGGCACTTGCAACTGCAACGGCAGCAGCAACAACCTCGAATAACTCGCAACTGGCAACTCCTTTTGGGCTGTTAATTTGCCAAACAATTGGCAGATAGCCAGGCCAACGGAGAGACCAAAAGTCGACCCCTCGAGAGCAAGGGAAGCTAACAAGAAAATAACCCAAGCTAGACGGGATGACGACGATGTTGCATTGCGAGCTCAAGATCTTGTTGCAGTTGCATATTTTGGCGTTGCACGTTTTGCTTGTTGCTGCTGCTGTTGCAGCTGTTGTTGCTGCTGTTGATGTTGCTGCTGCTGCTGCTGCTTCGCAACCCGCACAGTAAATATGCCAAAAGCCAGAGCCCGCGAGGCGGAGAAGTTAAAGCGGCCCCAGACACAATCATCTATAGCCAAGGCTCATCCAGGGACTCCACCTCCTCCGTTTAGCCCCTTTCGCCCTTTTGGCCATAAACGAGTTGCTCTCCAACTCTGGCGGAACAACAAACATTTCAAAAAGCCCAGACCCCGACTCCGAAAAACTGCAAAACTTGATTTACAAAAACAAAAACAAGCATTGGGTTGGGGGAAGAGTTCTCTGGCAAACAACAATAAACTATAGATGCTCTATGGCGAGGTAGACATGGTAAATAAACCGAATAAACCACTAATGATCATAACATAATTTTGGGCAATAAATAAATACATATGAAAGGGATATTGAGAGCCTGGAGAACATTAAAGGATTTTCTTCTTATCGTTTAATACCCTTTTGATGATAATAAAAAATTCTACTTAAGCCTGGAAAAATACTTTTTATTTTACTATCCCAGTATCTTAACACTAAAAAATTTTTCAGTATGTTTTTATTTAATTGAAATTGTGTAAATTTTTTTTTATTAATTTTGTTTACGTAAATATATTTATTAATATAGAGATCATATAAATTAAAAATTCAACATTTTTTAAAAGTATTTTGTTTTATAAGGTATAGTTTTATACCTTAAAATCGATATACCTTCAGTCTGGAACCACTTCAACATCACAAACAATCGACAACTTTGAAGCCGGCGCTCCGTAAAACTGGTTCCAATGGGCCCCCCTTGAAAAAAGTGACGCCGCCTTAATCCGGCATTCTTTCGCCCAGTTCGTGATTAACTGTTGAGAGGTGGAGAGCCAACAATCGGCAGGGATTTCGGAGGAGTACGGGGCCTTCGAGGAGCCGAAGAGCCAGAGATCGCCAGAGATTCGATGCATGTAACTCAATCGCAGGCCGAGATCATTAGGCTTTTATGCTGCGGTCGTTTGTTTTTCTCCGTCTTATTGCTTTCCGCATCGAGACTTGGCCCGGTCTGCCTTTTCTGGCTGCTTAAAAGTCGATTTCAAGTTCAGACAATGGGTAGTTGAGAGCCAATCTGATTGATGCCGCTCATCAAAAGTCGGCAAAAGAGAGCGGAATTGTGGCGCTCTGGACTGTGTTTAAACAAAAGCCATGGCCCCAAAATCCACTGCCAAGTTGGCTAAGTAGTTTGCTGGCGTTTTGGTCATGAACATTTTTCGAAAAGGCCCCCCCCCATACCCAGAAATTCCAATTTTATTCCTTTGCCAAAAACTAATGACCACAATTTTCGGGGCGTTCTTCTTCACTGAAAGATTGATTTTTTGCTATATGCTATATGCCCCCTTGCATGCATATATATGTATATACGCCTATACATATATAATATATGTATATTTTCGAGTGGCAAACGATGAACGGGATGGATGTTTCTCGGCTGGGATGACTTTAGCTGGTTTGATTTGATTATTTGCTCGCCGACGGACAGCAGCCACGAAAATCAATTTGTGTTGCCGTCCTTTTTTGAATTTGGTGTACGTGACTTCGGACTGGAGTTGGTATAATATGGTATAATACGGAGTAAATTAAAGGAGCAGCTGGGTTGCACGCGAGTTTTTAAGGAAATAATAATCTTCAATGGAAAAAGCAAATAATAATTATGTTGTGGGAGTATTTTTAATGACCTCACCATAAAAGATATTTTAGATAACCAAGAATAAATAGCATTGGAAACAACATTTTTTTAAATTTTCGGGATGCCCTTAAAGTTTCTTTAAAACCTATACATATGTATGCACTAAATTAATTCACATTTTAACCTCAGTGGTTCCACCCCTGAAAACTAAAACGAAAGCCAAGTTCATGACCGCATTAATCAATCCATGAGCACTGAAGCCCCAAACACAGGAAGTTCAACAAACGAAATTATGTATTTTTTTACAGTCACTCAGTGTCCACAGAACAGAAAATTATCATAAAATTAAAGCAACTCACAGAGTCAACCAAAAAAAGTAATTATGTCATTGTCGAATGTGAGGTAAGCTAAATGAAAGATAAGGTAATAGGTGAACGCTTTATTTGGTTTACTCAGCTGACCAGAAAGTACTCCTATATACTCCCATAAAAAGAGGTTAAAGATAAAGCACCCGAAATCTGTGAAAATCCATGTAAATCAGCAATGCGCAACAAACAGAAGGTAAAAAAAAAACACAGGAAAACAGAGTGATTTTTCCATTCAGTTAAGTAGATGAAATCGAGGGTCAACGGACCGGTTCATTTTCGGTTTGGTAACTCTTGCATTTTATTTTCGTCATGTCATGATGCCCAAGAAAATGTTCATCAACTTTGAGTCATCTGAAATTGCTGTCTGGTTTTTTTTAATCGTAATTATACTTAATTATAATGATGCATACAAATTAATGGCACTTCAATTAAGCGGCAAACAGCCTCAACAATAAAGCATCAAAGGCGGACATACGCGATTTCGGTAAGGAGGAAGTACCATAAATAACAGGAGCATCAAAATGATACAAAATGTGCAAGATAGAATGGGTTAAATAAGAAAAAAATATTTCAGGTTGATAAATTTTATTTACTAACTTAAGAATTTTTTAAATAAATAAGTGTAAAGTAAATTCAGAATCTAAAAGAAAAATGGTTCACCAAAAAATGTTTTTGCTATATTTTTAAAAACCAAACACTGGTAAATTCTGTGAACTCTCCATAGAATATAGCCCGTTTATAATAGGTACGCGAATCGACAAAGTGACAAAAGACCGTTCTTCGAAAAGCCAACAATAATGTCACTTTAAGCAATAACAACTTCAGCAAAGAGGCTTCATCCAGGGGTTGTATGTATATAGCCTATGTACATATATGTATTTATATAATTATGTGTGCTCGGTTGAAAGTTGAAGCTGACAACTCTTTTGACACTGCTGTGGGCGGGGGCGTGGCAAAATGTCATGGATGTCGCAAAAAGTTCTTTTCCCAGAGGGTACTTATATTTTTAAACCAGGCATGCATAACAAAAAGCTATATTTCCATTAAATATAAAGTCGTTGGCATATTCTTTAAAATGGAAATAAGTAATAAGTAAATTAAATATAGAAATTTGCAATATATGTACATTGTAAAGTTTGAAATAAAATTCCTAAATATATTTTTCTTTAAAAGCGTATTTCATGCACTTCCTTTCCCTAACAAACCCGACTCCTTATGACCTCTTAACGTATTATAATTCGAGCATAAAATGCAAGTCAAGTGTTGATGGCGTTATCCACTTTTGCCATTCGCTCTTTTCCACATCCACATCTTTATGTCCATCGTCTTCCTCCAGCGAATATTAACGATTATTATTATAAACGCCTTTCGAAAATGTTTGTCCTGGCCTGTCGCATTATTGTCAATAATGTGTCCCATTTGTGTGTCTTTCGATTCGCACAATATGCTGCAAGCACTCTCTCTCTGAATTTTACGATCCTATCAATGTCTGCATTAAAGAGTAGTTAAACTGCATAAGCCTGGGTAATGCAATATGGGCCCTCCATTGGGCTCCAAACGAGGAAAGTCGAACATAAAAAGTTTATTTTCTTTAACATTGATTTTATTAGCTGAGTAGAAGCCAATTAACGTTTATAATTTTAAGGTTTATTAACAGCTTTTGGGATATTTATTGGTCATAGTTGTCACTTCAAAGGGTTTTCTATAATTTTCGACAGAATACCGAATAAATTTTTTAAAGAACTTAAGATCTCAAAGGTTTTGAAAATCCTTTTTTCTTGGAAGCGTTTGCCTTGAATTTTTTATTAGACAATAAGTTTTTTAGCTTAATTACTTAACCTTGTTAATTTAAAAACAAATACACAAAGCTCATAAAACAATACCAATTTTTTTAGAACATACAGTTCATTATTAGTAAATGCCAACCCCAATCAAACTCAAACTTCCACAGATTTTAAATTTAAAATCACCTAATTTCCGAGCGAAAAACATCTGTTAAGCGGCTGCCAATCACAATGTGAAGTATATTTCTATTGCTTTTCCGCTGCCCCAAATTATATTCAATATTTCAACTATTTTTAACTGCCTCACACCGCCCGAAAAAGCTATTTGTCTTGTCCATCAGGCCTCGGGCCCACAACCCCCTAAATACGTGAAGAAAAGCCGACTGAGATGGAAAAAATCTAGCTCCTCAGAAACTGCCGACAATCTACCGAAATGGGCATTTTTCAAGTTTATTACTTGGGCATTCATCAATTGCAACACGAAATGAAAATGCACTTCAAGTATTTTCAACCAAAAAATGCCCCAACAATAAAGCTACCAAAAAACCAAACAGAAATCAAAGTTGAACGGCAAACAAAGGGGGAGGTAGGTGGTCGATTCAAGTGGTTTTTCAATAATATTGCAAATGGTGAGTGGGTTTGGTTTTGGGTGTTCTATGTTCGATGTTCGGTGTTTTATAAAAGCCTTCTTTCTGATTGTGAGCAAAACAAAATAAATGTAAACAAACCGCACTAAAAACCAAAAAAAAAAAATGTAGTAAAAGGAAAACATACAGAGAAACACAAGGGGAAGCTGGCTAAGAACAATGTCATGCAATCAACTTTAGGCCAAGAGCAGCCAACCAACAATAAAATACAGCCAACGAGCAGAAGAACTGAACTGCAATCAGAAAACTAAAGCCGTCGGAAAAGCAACAGGAGAAACAAAAACAATAATCAACATTTTTTTATGTGAGTGCTTTTGCTTTTCCCTCGCAAGGTGAACACAGTTTTACAGTTTTCCCGACCCCCACATTTCATTTTCATAGTTTTCTAGCTGCTGCTCTAGGTTCTTCAGGTTCTCGGCAGGTGAGAGATTAATGCGTATTATCAGCTCGTTCGCTCTGACCTGCTCGTTCTGATTGTTCAAGGTAACCCAAAGCTATGGCAATATGTCGATTGAATTTCACCTTTTGTGGTTTTTTTTATCGACGCAAATTGTTGCGAAAAAGTTTTTGTACTTGGTCAGGGTTAAGTTGATTGCAGGGGGGTGGTTGGTTTATCGAATGTAACCGGAACAAATAATTCAGGGGAAAATTGATGTGCAAAGTACATTAACGAAATGACAGGAAATCGACAATTCTTGGTACTCACTTCAGACTATCTACAAGTTTGCAATGCAAAACCACAATGATGGTGTTTGCCCTCGCTGACAAGTTATTTACCAACTTTCATAAAGAGAACACAAGCAATTCGGATTTTAATTAAGTTTCCTGATTTAGGAAAATATTTCAGATATATAAGCCTTACCAACAATAGATACATATATAGATCAAAATACAAGCAACAGAAAAAAATAAACAATAAATGTATTTCATTTTGTAAAGATTTTATGGTATCGAATAACATTTCAGCTTAATTAAACCACAATAAATGCCAGGCCATTTATATTAAAAGAGCAATTGCTCTATCAGTTTATCAAATATCAAATAACAATATAAGTTCGAAGCGTGTTTTATGAGTTTTTTAATCTTTTTTAATACATTTTTTTAAAGCAGAACCTCCATTAATAACTATTGAGCAGATTTATAGGCCTATTGTCACAATAGAAAAAAGCTTTGATAAAAAAAGACAATGATAAAAAATAAATTTAAATTTATATATATCTACCTCTTATTTTTCTCAGTGTGTTCTATTTTGTATACCTTTTCTGCGTTCGTTAGGTTTTTGCATTCAAGTTTTCATTCGATTTCGAATCAAGTTTTATTAAATGGGAATATTTTTTTATTCCGATTTCCTGTCTTTGCCATTAGTTGCTTCTCTAATTGAAAATACGAGTAACCCGGTCGGAAACTTTTGTGGGTTATTGGTTATGAATCCAGCTAGCTGGCACACAAACTCACACACTCGCTTGGTGACTGAGTTGAATCCATAAATTTGCTGGCTTTGCAATTTATATCGCCTCGTACATCCCAAACCCATCTCACTACGTCGCGAAAGCCTTTGTTTTTTCTTTAATTTTTTTTTTGCTGGGTCAAGGTTGACAGAGCGCTGCGATATACTTTTTATTTATAAAAGCAGTAAGCTTCCAAAGTTGAAAAAAAAATAAAAAATAAAAGACGACAACGGGCAAAAGAACCAAAAATTTACAGAGCAGCAAATATTAACTATGACATTTATGACACACTTTTCTTTTGGCTTTCTTGCAAGACAACGAACAGCGAACAACAAATACAAATACAGTGGGAGACAACAAACAACAATTTATTGTCACGTGCCAAAAAGTACAAACACACACACACACACTTATACACTCAAAAAATTGTATAACTTTGGCAAACAAGAAAAGTAAGTGAAAAACGAGTGAGAAAGAGCGAGAGCGAGCGGAAAATGAACGGGGAAAACAGCTTAGACAACATCAACTTCTTGCCAACTCTGCCCGGAGTTTTCCCAGATATCTGGGAAATCCACCTCGCCCGTTCTTCTCCACCAAGAATGCCATAAATTTTGTGATTTCTCATAAATTTTCGTCTCAACATCCCGTCTTTCCTCTCGATTCTTTGCATTGTTCATATTTGCATATGAAATCATGTGTTAAAATGCAGAAGCTTTTTGAATATATATTTTTCGTGTGCAACATTTCTTCGACACAGAAGAAATGGAGAATGGAGGGTACTTCCACTCCATACTACTGGGTTCTGTTGGTAAACAAACATATAAACAGTTTTCCTTGTTCATATTTTCCAGCGTATTTTGTTAGCAAATGTCAACTCGGTTGACTGAACAGAATGCATCGATGGTTTTCCTTGCTTTTGGATTTTTTTTAACCCGAGAGAATGCACTTGAATTTTGGTACAAATCCTTTGTAATCCATGAACAACATTTTGGATTATAAAAAAAACACAGCTTATGATAAATTTGTAGCTCTTGTTCTAAGGATATCGACCACAATGCAGTCTTTAAATGCAGTCTTAAGAAAATGAACCCAATGAACCTAATTGAACCGAAAGAAATAACAAATCTGCAATATCCGGTGAATTTGGTTTACCTTTTTTTATTTTTTTTTTGTTCGGAATCTACACCAGGAACTAGCTAAACAAAAAACAAAAGAAATTTTTGCTGAGTCTAGGTGCAAAATAAAGAGTTCAGCTCGTTTCAATTGCTTAAATCTAGCCTCGGTTTCTTTCATTCGCTCCTCTAAAAAAATGTCTTCAATAGTGTTGTCATTTCGGCTTTATTTTTATGGGATCTAGACACTGTTTAAAATTGTTGTTTTATTTTGGTTTCTAGTTTTGATCTATAAGTAATTTATTACTTACAAAAATAGATTTTTTAAGTAATTTATTACTTGTAAAAAATTCATTTTTCTAGACATTGGGTAACAAATTCTTTAAAAATCCAAGATAAGTTTACATTTTGTGATAAATGTTTGCTTAGTCTAAATATTTACTCAAAGATATTTGTTTATTTGCAAATGAAGCGTTTTTTCACCTCGAGTTTCGACAGCACTGGCCTTCTATGTCGGCACTTTCTAAGAGAGCTAACCTAACTAGTTGGTTCCGTTTTCTGTTTGGTTTTTGTGTTTTTCCTTTATTTTCTTTTTTTGGCCGGCGACATCGCGGGAAATTTTTAACTGAACCGGATAAACAAAGGACGGTTGTGAGAGGGGGTGGTGTGAGGGAAATTGGGGGAAAATACAGAGACGAAGTCGCGTCAAACGCTTTTCCGCCTTCTCAGCTATGCGTGGCACGTTGCCTTGCGCTCAAATTGCTGAGAAAGGTGAGAAATTCGAGGGAACTAAACTGGAGATGGCACGGCCAGACCAGAAAGAAATCCGATTTTTCTTCGTTTTCCATCATTTTCCGGCTAGGCTGCGTCTAATACGTAGATGTGAAAAACTCCGGACCTGCAAAAGCCGCTGGTGTGAAAAGGTCTGTGGGGTGTGGTGGGTCGTCCAAATGAATTGGCCGTGTCAAAACAAGTTAACCTAATGGCTGACTAGCTGTTTTGCATAAATTTTTCCCAGAATTTCCGATTAAATTAGCAATTTCTTAACGGACCAATTGACTAAAGTCGAAAATTTGCAAACGCCCAAAGATCAAAGTTGTTTATCTATCGACTGTTTGTATTTACATTATTCTATAAATAAGTAGGAAACTCATTTGAATATTTCTTATTAAAAGAACAAGTTTATTACAGGCCTAGCAGAACTCAGGATTTTATATTTTTAAGAAATGTTTGCCTTTATAAATCCATCATTTTGTAATGCTATAAATATCACTTTATTTAAATTTCTAAACCATTTTGTCAAAGATATGCTATTCAGAAACTATACAAATTCACAAGAGAATGAATTGTAAATTACTTTATCTGGAGCGTTAAGTCCCCCTTCTCTTTTCTTAGTTAATTTTGTAGGCCTGGTCATGCTCGGATACACGGACATAGTGACAAATAACCATTTGCTGATTTATTCGCTATATTTGCCGCACCTTTCTTTGCTTTTCTTTGTTTCTACTTGGACACGCGCCAAAATACTTTGCTCAAGGCAGGCAAACACACCCGCAAACACACTTTTTCTACGTCAGTCGGTGAGCCCCAGTCATCCATCCATCCATCCCAGATTCTATATCCCATATCCCAACCCAAGGAGGGTTCACTTTCGCCATTCTTCTGCGGCGAAAGAATAACAAACATGGCTCAGTGCTCCTGCCCCTAAAAAAATGATGAAAACTGTAGAGCGAAGAATGCTGAAGAATGAACAAGCGGCGCAATTCTTTCATTCTTTGTTAGTTGTCTTGTCTTCGCGTGAGTCACCCTAATGGGAAGATACGCATGAGTGCGACATGACGCGATTGTTTGCGGTTTTTTTGATGAGTTTGCTAAAAATAAAACCCTGGCTTTCTTATTTGTCATTATTTTGAAATAAAAATAGAGTAATGTAATCAAAATGTATCATAAAAAATATGTTTAATGCTTCCTTATTGCTTTACAAAAAAAGCTTTAGATAATTAGTGCTTACTTTTCAATTACTAAATCTTAGAAGTGAACAGAAATATTTTAAAATTCAAAAATGTAATACCCTAAAAGAAAATATCATAATACTTATTAAAATAAAGGGATTTTAAACATTACGAATTTTAAAAAGTTCGTTACAAACGTTGAGATGATTAAAACCCCATATTATTAAAAATATATCTTGAAACGCGTTGCAACGTCGCATTTTTGAGGTTTTTTGGAAACGTAATTCCCCCTACAAAGTGAAAACATGAAAATAAATACAAAATTACAATCTTCAACACGTGTGCCCGTATGAGAAACGTAAATGTACTGAAAATTTGTCCAAAAATAGAATCGCGAAGTATGGGAAAGTATAAATATCCAAACACATTACCCAAAGTCTTACTCCAAACATAAGATCGGAAAAAAGTCAGAACCGAAGCTAATACAAAGCAATTTATATGTATACAAACCGACAAATGGAAATATTTGCCATATGCCAACAGAAGAACAATACTAATTGGGTTTGATGTGTGTGCGTAGAAATGAGCAGAGCAAAAACAGACATCAAACCGACGAAAATTCACACGCCTCCACACAATGAACAAAAACGAGATTGTTTTCGGGGGTAGAATTTTGGGTAGAAAGGCAAGAGCACGTTGCAAAAATGCTTTTTGCTTTCTTTTCCAAAATCATTTCTGTTTACACAAATTCCTGGCTCTCCTGAAGCTTCTTTTTGCCCCCTCTTGAAGTGTAATTTGTTTCTCGTTTTAATTAGTGGCAAACTTTTGCAAGAGAATTTATGGAGGTGTGATTGGAATCACCTTCGGGCGGCGGTGGTATTGTTTATTTACCTAAATGCAAATGAATTATTTCGATTTGCTTTGCTGGTTATTAATGTTTTTATTGGACGGGCGAAGCGCATTTTGGATGAGAAATCGAGTTGAGAAACGCCGACGGCCTCGATAAACTCAGCGGTTTTTCCCATTTCTCAAGATTTCCCCCTTGCATTTTTTAGTTTTAGTACAGAACGGGCGATAAGCAATTGTAAACCACCATTAAAAACAGCAAATCAGGGCTTAAATACTTATATATTTAACAAATTTCTGAATTTTTCATTGTTTGATAGAGAAAAATGTGTTTTACTAATTTTATGATTCATTGTTCAATGTTGACACTCTAATCTAAATAATAACTTTCCAGGGTTAAATAAAACATATAATAAACTAGAAAATTAGCTGAACGTTGTTATTAAAAAATTTTTAGCGATAAGAATTTTTTTGATTTAAAAAAAAAAACAATATAAAGACTTTAGATCACTACATTCATATATAGCATTGATAATTGATGTTAATATTTGTTCAAGATTTTCAGAATCTATACAGGAAATCATAAACAAATCGCATTGATTTTTATTAGTTCTGTTAAGTATAAACGGAAGCTACATTCATACTCATAAATTTTCCACTGCTACTTTGTGATTCATTTTTTACACTTTCATTTTCTCGCACATTCAGAATAAATTTTAGGGAACTCATAAAGTCAAAGGAAAAGTACTCATACTTCCCTAGACTAAAAGTTTATAAAACATTTTCCAATAAAACTACAATTTGCATAGAACATTCTAAGATGACTCATCTAATAAAAAATAATCTTGATTAAAAACGTGTTTAAGGAATAGCAAAATTACTTTCATTAAAATCTTTTTAAATCTCAACGAAGGTAATTAACCAAAGTAGAACAGCCTTTCGAAAAATTAGACTTTTAAATTATATAGCAAATGGATAGGTCGCAAAAAACCCAATAAATTATAAAAAGACGGCAAAAATTAAGTTTTAATGGGGGAGAGGGAAACACAAACAAATAAAGCATAATTGGGAGGGGCAACAACAGCAAAAACAACAAACAGGCATTAGGAAGATGAGCGCGAAGAAGAAGATGCGATTAAAACGCACAGGAGCGCAAAGAATAGAAAATCTAAAAGTAAACTAAACGGCAACCTGTGCAACGCGCCAGAGCGAGACAGCTGCTAAAACCGGTATCACAAACAAACGGAACGCAAGGAAAACGCGAAGAAGACGACACATAGATAGACTATAAGAAAATAATGTTAGGCATACAAAAAAAACAGAAAACATTAAAACAACAGATAAATGATTGACAAAGGCGAATATATAAAACTGCAACAGAGAGAGAGAGCGAGAAAGAGAGACGAATCTCTGGCACAAAAGGGAAGTTGAGAACATGCAACAAGCTGCAATATCAAAAAAAAAAAGACCGCTCGTTTATTTTTGTCATTTGAACAACTATTTCAGTTATTTCCCACCTATTTTCGCACAAATTTCACCCACATTCGCGAATTTCACTTTATTTATAAACAAAGTTAAGTATAACTCACCTGGTAAATGGAAATTAGGCGCCTGTAACTTTAGATTTAATGGAAAATCTCAATTTAAATTTGTTGTTGGACGTTGCCTTTGTTGTTGTTGTTGTTCTTGTTGAATTTCACGCGAAAGCAAGCAAAACAACAACATAAAATCACAAACACTTGCACGTTCGTTCACACACACACACACACTGGCCGCACACACACTCGGACAGCTGAGACATAAACACACGGAGAGCAAATCGCAGAGAGAGAGAGATGCGATAGGGCGAAAGAGACAGAGAGCGATAACAATTTTCTGGTTTTGTTCACGTTTTTATTTCACGGTTTTCGAATGGCCAACCATATTTTGATTCACACTCAATTCCCATCAATTTCAATATTTAATCACTGTGTGTGCTGTGCGCTGGTTAATTTTCGATTTTCCACCGCAGAACTGCGCCCGTTTTTCTGCCGTCTCTCTCCTGGCTAAAAACATATGATTTCGGTTGACAGAATCACGATAAAAACACATAAATGCGAACGGGGCGCGCGCAACAACCTCCCACGACAATCTCTCGCTTCGGAATTTGGAACGAAACTGTGACCATAACCAGACGAAACGCGCTTAAATACCCGACTAGAGATGGGAGCGAGTAGCGAACCGATTCGATAGTTCGTGAGCGACCAGCCCGCGCACAGTGGGCACGAGAAGCGAACAATCTGTTGTTATCATCTCCTTATAAAACTAGAAAAGGGTTTTAACCCAAAGAAGTATGGAAATTTGGTGCTTAAGACCTACTTTAAATTTTCCATGGGGACGGGAAATCTGACCTAATCAACCATAATCAAAGGGGTAACGAGAAGTAAGATAATAATTCCAAAACTTTTCGGGGTAAATGTGAGTGTATTCAAGGCTATTATATCAAATCTTTTGTATGAAAAATCTGTTAAAAATGAATAAAAAAAGTTATTTTTATGGTTTTATCTCCTATGAATATCCAAATTTTGGATACTATTGTTCATTGTACAAGGAATAAAATATAGATCAATGTAGGTAAAAAGTTACTTTTTATAAATACTTATCAAGTTATCCCACTGTGCGACGAAAGAGAGCGAGTCTATAAATTGTGACGTCAGTGATTTCATATGGTGAAATTAAAAAATGTAAATTGTTATTTTCATTTGAAGTTCTATTATTATAAATTCATTTAGAACAGCCTCTTTATACATATTAGAAAACTGTGAAATTATGAAACTTCCCGTTTAAAATTGCCCATTGTGCTTATGCGCCACCTTATATTTTCCCACCTTGCTAAATCAGCTGTTTCTGTTGTTTGGCAAAGAATGGATTTGACGCTGGACAAAAAGCTTCAGGGATTTCAGTTGGTGGCGCAGGAAAAGGTAAAAACCAGTGAGAACTATACAAATAATAACTATAATAATAAATCCCCTGCAGCTTTGCTCTATACTATGTTCCATACCTGGAAAAAAGGAGTTAATTTTGGAGCCAGACTTGATAAAGCCACTAGAACATGTTGTCACTGCCTCCTGGTTAAAGTGAGGATCATAACCATGCTTTAAGTATACATACGACTTATATATAATCCCTCCTAGGCTGAAGGGCATTCAGAGGATCTACAAACATGATGCGGAGCAGTCTTTACCAAGATCCGCGGATCAGGTGCACATCTATATGATCCGCAGTGTTTTGGGAACCTTTCAGACATTACTTAAACAACTGCAACCCGTGGCCTTGGAGGTGATGCCGGACATATCCTTGAAGATGTACCACATAGTCTGTGTGCCCAGTTGCTATTCCTATTTTCAAACTCTCCTGGAGCAAGCCGGTCTCTATGGTTTGGTGGAACTTCATCACTTTAACTGGGATTTCATATACTTTGATCAGGGAGTCCTTAGTTTGGAGCTGCCCAATGTAAGTGGGTTGATATATGTTAATATACGAAACGGATCCATATTGTATTATTTCATTTTACAGCTCTATAAATGCCTCTACCTCCAGGGAAACACATCTCCCTTGCCTCCTGTGGCCCAAAGTCTGCGCTTGCTTCAGATGATCTGCGGACAACCCGCTGTGATCCTCAGCTTTGGTAGCCATTCATCTCAATTGCTGCAGATGTTGAAGGCTCTGGGAAAGCTCCCGGAATCCACGACTCCCCCGGACTACGGCGGTTGGCTTATTATTGACCGGGATAAGGATTACCCCGCCAGCCTGCTTACGCCAGCCATTTATGCGGGTCTACTCTTAGAAGTTTTTGAGCAGCGTTCTGGTGAGATTCTGGTGGATAACTCAAAGAACAAGATTAGCAGCCAGCGTGTGGAGCTGCTTCAGGGAAAAAACGCCAAAGGAGCACCTAACCCAGCCAGCAAACCCTGCTCCATTCGCCTAAACTCCCCCTCAGATGAAATCTACGCCGACAATCGCTACAAGCGGTTTGCCCAGGTCAGCAGTTTGATTCACGCACAAGTTAAAGCCTTGGGCTTGGAACTCCAGAAGCTCAACGACATGCAGCTGGAGGAGATGCACGATTATGTGGCCAGAAAGCTGCCCAAACTCACCGAGCTGAAGAGCAAAGTCCTTAGGCATCTGAATGCCAGCGAGATTGTGATCCAAATGATGGGTAACTTTAGGAGGCTGCAAACTCTGGAGGAGGACATCTTGAACAATGTGTCGAGGAAGCGATTGCTAAGTGAGATCGACGAGCTGATGACCACCGATGGTCAGAGATTTAATACCCTACGACTGCTGTGCCTGTTACATCATTGTGTTGGCGTGGCGCCCGAGGAGCTGCAGATCTTTGCCAGGAACTACTGCAATCTGTTTGGCCATCAGGAGTTGGGTGTGTTCCAGCAGTTATCGCAGGCGGGACTGCTGCCACCACTTGTGGTGGAGAAGAAGGCTCCGACCAAGCTGCTTTCCAATCTTCCGCTGCCCAAGTTTCAACAAACAGAGTTCCAGGCCAATGCCAATCGACTGAAGCTCCTAACCTCGAGTGGAGATGGACCGGATGGTGGTTCCGCCTCCAAAACGCAAGCTGCAGGTCTGCAATCCTGTCCCAGTTTTGTGTTTAATGGCACCTACATCCCTTTGGTTGCTCAGCTCTGTTCGATTTTGTTAAAAACCAATAGTGCCGAGGAGTTATCACTAAAGCTGGGCATGATTGACGGTTTGCAACTCCATCTGAACACGGGAAAAACCACGCCCAAGGTTTATGCCAACCAACTGAAGGTGAACGGAGGTGCAGAACAGGATGTGTTCCCCTTGCGACTGAGGAATCTCTTTGTTTTTGTCGTGGGAGGAGCCAGCTATGCAGAAGTGGCCGCCTGCGATTTCGTGGCCAAGCTGACGGGCGCACAAATAACCGTGGCATCTGACTCTCTAATGGCGGGCAGCGATTTGATTGCCACCGCCTTTAACCACTGACCATGAACTAACCAAGAATCTGTGTATCAAGTGATTTATATATTTTTATATAGTGCTGAAGAACGCTTGTGATTGAACAATTTTCGAATTATATTACTTAATAATGCTCTTTTCTGAATAAATATTTTTAAACTAAAGCACTATGACGGTTATTGACCTTTCCCGGTTCCTGTCATTCCAGGCACTCGGTAGAGCAGCTCCCCATCATCATCGTAGTAGGCATCCTCCACGCGGTAAGTGGCTCCCTGGCGATGCAGTTTCCGAGGGATTACAATCCTGGTTTTCACCTGGGTTATCTCATACTTTCGCTGATCCGCTGCACTGATCACAATCTCGCTGCTTGCGAACTTGGGTACGAAGCTGGGCAGGAAGCCTGTGCCACTGGGATTCTCGATGGGGCGCTTTAGTTCCTCTGGAACTTTAGGATCCGACTCCACTAGCTTCATGTCTTTAAGGTCCTGCAGGCGCATCTTCTTTTTATTGCGGATTTTATCCAGCAAATAGGTTTCATCTTCCGCCGATGAGGGTGGGGCTTCATAGCCGGATGAGATTTGTGGTGCGGGCAGCTCCTCTGGGGTTGAATTGCCGCTGCCCAGTAGCTTCCGGAACTCGTTTCCCTGGGGAATGGGCAGTTGTGGTTTCGTGGGCCATTCCTGGGTCTTCAGTTCCCGCAGATCCTGCCGCCTCCGCTCCGCGAATTTCTGGAGATGCTGCAGCAGAGCAGGCGGTAGATTGAAGTCACCTTTTCCCGACCTCAATAGCTGCCAATTCTGGATGACGGTCTCATCATGGGAACGGATCCTTTGCACACTCCTCGGTCGCCACTTGGCCCTCAGAACTTTTTGGACTATCTCCGGAGTGGCGGGAAAACTCTCCGCCAGCCGTTCCACACTCCACTCCTCGGGATCCCGCTCGTGGAGCAGTCGCATCTGCTCCTTTTCCGCATGGAGCAAAAGGTTGGGCAACTTGGCATCCCGGAAATACTTGTGCTTAATCATAAACTGACGAATACGATCGCGCTGCTGCTGTTGCTCCTTCTCGTACTGCCGATGGGTCTTCTGCACGCCCATGAAATCCGACTCCAGATCGGCGTAATCCTCGCTAGCTTCGCTGGGTCTCTCCGGGTGCTCCTGCAGCTGCTGCAGTTGGTAGCCCAGTCCAGGATTGGCGCGGCGGGGAACTCTGGCCAGAAGACAGAAGCCAGCCGTGTGCAGGCTGCGTTGGATTATTCGGGCGGTCATATCGTTGGACTTGGATAGTTTCTGGTCATTTGGTTGAGAAACTTCTTTTGTTTACATAAACAGGCGCACATGCAAAAAAGAAATGAAACAGCTGATGCGATGTCTGTTATCGATATACGTCCTAGCAGGAATACCCTATACAAACATGCACAATGATGTTTAATTTAAAATTTGTTTAATACATTAGCTCTTATAGAATACTTAATTACAACTACAAGCATATTTCTATCTGCATATTTTTAGGTATTGACTTTAGGCTGACCCTTAAAAAACTTCTTAAAACTTTTTATTGACAAACAAAAAATCTTGACAATTTTAATAAATTTAAGTTTTTACTCGAATGAATAAATTTCTTTTAAATTACAAAACATAGAGCTATTAAAAAACGTCCTAATATATATATATTTCGAGTTATTACTCGATATATATTCGATCTTTAACGATTTGGAAATATATCATATTATATATTTCCAAATCGTTAAAGATCGAATACTTAATGTCTTATATTCGATTTCGAAAATCGATTTTTATCTTCCTTGAGCAACTGCCATCACTACCGCAATTGGCAAGAAAAGGCAACCCTGCTGAAATTCTGTTGCTTTTGTTGTTCCGCTGAACCGGCTAAGTTGTTTATACTTAATTGTTTAACCGTCTGCCGATCGCAGGGAATCATGTCCAGCAACGAGCCCGGTGGCGGGAACCTGATGGACGAGTTCGAGGAGGCCTTCCAGTCGTGCCTGCTGTCGCTGACCAAGCAGGAGCCCAATTCCGGGACCAACAAGGAGGAGATCGAGCTGGAGGTGCAGAAGACCACCAATCGCTTCATAGACGTGGCCCGCCAGATGGAGGCCTTCTTCCTGCAGAAGCGCTTCCTTGTCTCCACGCTGAAGCCCTACATGCTGATCAAGGACGAGAACCAGGACCTGAGCATCGAGATCCAGCGCAAGGAGGGCCTGCTCCAGAAGCACTACAATCGCCTCGAAGAGTGGAAGGCCTGTCTGTCGGACATCCAGCAGGGCGTGCACAGTCGCCCCACCCCGCCCATCGGAGCCGGTATGCTGCAGGGTCCCGGCGGCGGAATGCCGCCCATGGGCGGAGCACCACCACGACCAGGAATGATGCCCGGAATGCCACCGGGGGCAATGCAACCCGGCGGACCAATGCAGCCCAGTCCACAGCACATGCTGCAGGCCCAACAGATGCAGCAGCTCCGCATGATGGGCAGGCAGATGCCCCCGAAATAAGTAGGGCGCTTCCTTCGATTTAGCTTGTAATTTTGTATAGACCCGGCTTAGTCTACTTGTATCTCGTCTAGTTAAATAAACTGATTATATATCCTGGATTTATTTTAACCAGGGTCATTCCAAATATTTCTTTAATCTTTATATCCCCGCCCACATCCTTAAAACATTCAAGTTGAGGAGAGAAATTGTTACGCATTTATTTTAATATCTGTGCCATTTATTTTTGTTATCTTGTCGCGTGTTAAATAATTTCCTGCTTCTCCTAGCCGGATCCGCACTATGTATTTATGTATGTATATAGCCATGGTCTATATTCTGTATGTTATGTGTTTAAATCATACGCTGTATTTTTGTTTTTTTACTTGTATCTAATGTAAGTCTACACATGAATTAGGACAGTTTTGAACTTAGATGAGTTGATAAAAAGTATAATCTTATGCGCTCGGTTATGGGTAATAGGTAATCGGTAATGGTAATAAGATAGGATAAACCACATTTGTAACTTTAGTCCAAAGGAAATGCCGACAATGTCGACGAATTACCTACGATTAAATTAAAGAGTGCAACCACATTCCGTTGGTTCCGCGAATCGGGTGTATCTTAATCGATCTCGTATACCTTGTCCGGCTCGAAGCCCGGAGCAGGTGCGGCATGTGGACCGGGGGGCATCGATCCAGCCGGCCCCGGCGGACCGCCAGTGCCCTGATTGTAGCCAGCCGCATTGGGATGCTGATTGGCGTAGAGCAGGGGATTCATGTACATCCCGCTGGGATGAACAATATTTGAGTGCAGGCTGAGGAGATCCTTGTACATGGTCGGATCGCCGTTGTTCATCTCATTGTAGAGCTGCTGCAGATAGGTGGGCACCAGCTGAATGACCTGGTTCTGGTTTAGCTCTGGATGGTCCTTCGATATCTTCATGTTAAGCAGCTGCAGCAGAATGTCCGACCGGAAGCCGAATATCTTGTTGGAGGTCACGCTGCCGGAAGCATTGCCAAACTGTCCCATCACCTGGTTGCCAAAGGCATTCCTATCGTAGCTCATGTACTGCGACGCCTGAACCGTTCGAGTTTTCTCCGCCTCGTACTCGGCCCAAGCTGACTTGCGCTCCTCCTCCGACAGATTCTCGTGCTCCTCCTGTTCCAGTAGCGAATCGTGCTCGTGATACTTGAAGATCAGTTTGTCGTGCTCGGTGAGTATCTCGGCAAACAACCGATCCTTGGGCAGGATGGGCATCTCGCGTTCGGTGGTGGGCTGCAGCTCATAGGAGTACAGCTCCATAAGGTCCGTCTGGTTGTAGTGCCGCGAAATCTGCTGTTCATCGATCACACGCTTGGCCGTAGCCTGTTTGGCCACTTGGCGTTCATAGACCTTCTGCTCCATGGTGCCCATGGCAATCAGACGGTAGATGTAGCACGGCTTAATCTGCCCAAAGCGATAGACACGGAAGATGCTCTGCGTGTCGTGCGAGGGATTCCAGGAGACATCGAAAATGACCACACGATTGGCGGCCACCAGATTGATGCCCAGGCCACCGGCCCGAGTGGAGATGAGAAACAGGCGTGCGCGCAAGTTGGTCACGTTGTTGAACTGCTTGCACATGGCCTCACGCTGCTCCACGCTGCAGCTGCCGTCCAGTCGGAAGTAATCCTTTCCGTTCGTCCAGCAGCCCTTGAAGTCGCCCACATCACCTGGAGACAGAATATTATATATAACACAAAATTATACATGGAATGTAGTATATGAACCCACCTTCGAACTCGTAGTTCTTGGTATTGCTGTCCACCAGCGACAGAAAGTGCTCGATGACGTCCAGGGACTGCAAGGACTGTGAGAAGACGAGCAGCTTGTCACCAATTGCCTCGCACTCCTGCAGCAGCCGCAAGAGGATGAGCAATTTTGGGGAATGGTGTACGTTGTTCAGCTCTCGCTCCTCGACAAAAGGCTTCCACCACTCCGATGGGTCGTCCTTCTGGGCACTGGCTCCTGCGGGTAATCCGCTTAGCAGCTCCAGATCGGAATCGCTATCGGCACCACCGGCGTTCCCATTACGAGTTTTGCGCTTTTTCACCTTTCCCGAACTGGCCGCCACACCCGACATACTGGCGTCCGACTTGAAGGAATCGCAGCTGTCCGAGGAATTGGAAGCAGCGTCCTCTTCGTCGGTCTCGTCGCAAATGAAGCCATCGATATCCGAGTCGTCGTTGCTGAGCAGCCGTTTGGCAATCACGTTGTCACTATTCACCCGCAGGTTCATCGGATGCGTCCAGATGCGCCGCAGATCCTGAAAGTCCTGAAATAGTCGCGCCCCCTTGCCGACTACATCAGAGCCGCTTTGTTCCCGGTGCGTGGTCATGTAGTAGCCATAGAGCTTCTGCTGCAACTCCGACAGCGTTGTGTAGACCACGTACTCGTGCTTCGGCGGCAAATAAGGCGCCAGGACGGAGTAATCCCGCCGTTGGATGCAGCCCTCGAGCAGCTTGTGCAGAATGTGCGAGCGGTGCTTCATAAGACGAAGATCCCGGTCCGTGGAGTCCGTGTACTGGCCATTTGTGATCGGGTTGACGAAGCGGTTCATGTACTCCTTGTATGTGCCCAGCAGATTCGGCTTAACAAACTGAATCATGCAGTAATCTAGGAATAGAAGGAGATTATTAAATTAATTGGGTATGCTTGTTTAGTGGCTGCATGCAATAATGTCCGGTAAAATAACACCAATCACTTTTTAAGAGAAAATAATGTTTCTTATCGCACTGGAAGTGTTCGCATTTGTGAGACCAATTCTTTCGAAGCTCGAGGCCTTTGGGGAGCCATAAAAATAATTTATTTTAAGCACCAAAGGGACCCTAACAACACTCCATTTCTTGTTATTAGGAATCGAGGACTCTACTTACATTCTCTGAGATTATTTTGAAGCGGGGTGCCGGTGAGGACAATCCGACGCTTGGTGCGCATCCTGGTGACCGCCTTGCTGATGGAGGTCTTCTCGTTCTTGAGCAGATGTCCCTCGTCGCAGACGACCAGATCCGGACCGGGATCGACCAGGGCCTCCATTAGCTGCTCGCGCTGCTTTTTGCGCAGACCCTTGGCCTTCTCGTTGGCCAGAATGCGGTACATGTCGTAGCCGAGGATGCAGACGCCGCCCTCCTTAAACCATTCGTTGAGCTTGAAGATGCGCGTGGGCTTGTCCTTGTAGCGCGAGATGTCATACACCTCGATGTCGTTGCGGGTGGCGAACTTCATCCAGCTGTTGAATTCCCGTGCCCAATTGTTCACCGTGCTCAGAGGCGAAATGACAAGGACGCGATCCACACCGGTACGTCGTGTGTTCACCAGCAGCGTGTGCGACAGGGTGACCACTTGCAGGGTCTTGCCCAGACCCATGCAGTGGGCCAGGATGCAGCCGGAGCCGGGCTTCTCCTGGCTCTCCTGGAGCGTCTCGAAGCAGGCATCCCACATGAACTTCACGCCCGCCACCTGATGCGGCTTCAGCTTCTTCAACAGCCCCTTGTCCACCTGCAGCAGGGCCTTCTTGGAATCCGCGTCGAAGTCTAGAACCAGCTCGTTGATCTCCACGCTCTCGGACTTGACAAAGATGCGGTTGTACAGCTTCTGGCGGTCCTCGATACGCTTCCTTCGGTCATCCTCCTCCTTGGCCGCCTCCTTGGTTGTCAGATCCAAGTCCTTGGTCTTGATGATCTTGCGTATGTGCTTGCGCTTATTCTTCTGCTTGTCATCATCGTCATCGCTCTCGCCGCTGGAGTTCTTCTTGATGCGCTTGCGACCCTTCTTCTTCTGCTTCTCATCCGGCTCAAAGTCGGAGGAGCCCTTCTCGGATTCGCTCTTCTTCCGACGCCGCTTGCGCTGCGGTATCACCTCGCTGTCGCTGCTATTGGCCGCCTCCTCCTCCTCCTCCTCATCCTCGGAGGACTTTCTCTCCTCCTCTTCCTCCTCCTCCGCTGCTCGAGCTTCGTAGTCAGAGTCGGCCTCACTTTCGCTTTTGGAGCGCCTCTGCCTGCTTTTCTTGGAGGTGGTGGCCGCCTCTTCCGAGTCGGTGCTCATTTTCCTGGGCTTCTGGGCGGGCTTTGGCTTGGGCAGGCTGACACGCTTCAAGCGCACCACACAGCGTTTGGGCCTCGGAGGTGATTCGGCTCTTGGTGAGCTGGCTTTCGAAGATCTCTCGCTGGTCAGAGAGCCCCGATGTTTGCGATTGCCGTTCTTGGTGGCTTCTTTGACTGCCCCGCTGGATGTGCTGGCCTGCTCCGGCTGTTTACTGGTGACTTCCTCGGGTTTACTTTGCTGGCTATCCTTGTCCCGCCTTTTGCGCAAGGGATTGGCCACTAGTACAGGCTCCGCTTCGTCCTCCTCCTCGCTGTCGCTCAGTTCTATGATAGCAGCGCTTCTTTTACGCGCTGGCAAGGGGGATGGGATCCTTTTCAGAAGCTCCTCGCTGTCGCTGGAACTCTCAATCAAAGTAATCTTCTTCGTACTACTCCTGCGGGAAGGCTTCTCCTTGATTTTAGGACTGGCCAGCAGCTTCTCTAGCGGCACAATGCGAATCTTGCAGACGGCTGGCTGCTCCTCCTCCTCCTCGTTGACTGAACTGGCTGCTACTGCCTGATCGGAATCGGAATCACTGGACAGACTGCTAATGCTGACATTTTTGGCTGCCCTGACATTTCTCTGTGATCTGGATTTGGATTGCTTGGATCTTGAAGATTTTGATTTCGATTTCGATTTTGTTGTCGATTCCGATTCAGATGCAGATGCAGATACGGGGGAGCAGTTGGAGTCGTCTGTGGTCAAAGGTGTTGCGGCATCTGTGTGACGGGCGTTGGGGTTTTTCTTTCCCATAGGTAACCGGCTGATTGTCCGCCCAGCACGTTGAAGATCTGCAAGAAATGCGATTTGGTTGCGTTACAGGTTTTATTGTCTTTTTTGTGTAAGCACAGGTAAAAAAAGAAATGTTTTTTCCCCAGTTTTTTTTTTATTGTCAGCATTTGCCGCGCGTTCTTCGCTTCGCTTCTTCTTCTTTCTCTCTATCGCTCTTCCTCTTTCCGCTCTCTTCGCCTTTTTTTTGCAATCTGCGTCTGTCTCTCTTTTTTTTTGGCGTCGGCACTACTTGTACATCTATTATTTATCCGAAAACCCCTCTTTTCTCGGTTTAAATGGTTTCCCGGATCGGTTTGCTGTGCTTTTTTCACCTTCTAGTGGATGCTGGGACGCCTCATTGCATCCTGCCACTCGATTTTAACTCCTTTTCGCGACCTTTTAATTGTTATTTTTCAGCCGCCGCCGCAATTGCAACTTGGGTATACTAAACCTATTTCCAGGGTTGCCACACCGCCGGAGCTGCTATCGGTAGTGGAGTTATCGTGCGATAGTATCGGGACTCGGTGGTCGAAATCATATTATTAAATATTCACCAATTAAAATAAATAAATTAGAAAATTCGAGCTATTTGAGACTATTATTTTGGGATTACTGGTATTATTTTGTTTTACTGTTTGACTGAATTGTAGGCACTTTTTGTGCACGTTGTAAAATGTACAATTAAGTCAAACCTAAATAACAACCGAGGAAATAAATAAAAAGGCCTATATTGTTTTACGAAATAAAAATGCACCATCATGACAACTACAGAAAGTATGGAATTTGAGAATAAAAATATAAATTTAAATATCGGTTATAGTGCCGATACAATCGGCATAAGTTTTCCCATCTCTAGTTTCACAGCTGTTTTAATTGCGCGCCGGCAAAAGCGAATGAAAATACAATTTAATCACTTAACTAAGCGTTTATTATGAACGATATCAAGCGATTGAAGGATCAGCAGCGCGAGAAGCATCCAGGATTCGATGGTTACATCGACTGCATGACCCGCTCTCTTTTCACAGGACTCGCCACGTTTTGTTTAAGTGCGTTATCATCTCTTGGTTTTATTTGATAATTGCATAATAATTACACAAATTACAGGTTTTTCCGGTACCTATTTCGCCCAGAAGATCATACAATCCCGCATTCGCTATCCGATTAAGTACAACATACTGGTTTCCTCGCTGGTGGCCACCGGAGTGTCCTACCAAACGACTTCGTCTCGCACGAAATCCTGTCAAGCGGCGTGGATGGCCTTTGAGGAAAAGCATTCCGTGCTTAAGGAGAAATCATTTTAGTTGTATCTACTCATCAGTAAATCCTTAATTAGTCTTAGTTATGTCTGCTCTGCGGATATTCGGCAGATTGGCCAGGAGTCTTCCACTCCGTCCGGTTGTAGGGATTCCCTTACGCCTAAAATACACCCAACATCAAGGAGTTAAGGGCATTCGCAACAGAAAGAGCTTCTTCGAGGCTCAGATGCAGTCATCTGGTCAGGATAATGAGGATTTGGAGCAGGAAGAGCAGACCCCTAGTAGCGATCTGGCAGACATGCGGTTCTTAGATGATCGGTGGGTATTGAACATTAAGAAAACCATAGAATATGGAGGTTTAAATGATTAATAACTTACACTCTACTTCAGAGCCTACGACGAGGTGGCAGGAGGAGCAATGCGAATCACCCGCGACATAGCCAGCTCCCAGCAAGTGCTGATCCTCCAGCCGTACGTTAAGTGGGGCGCCAAACGCCAGAGCACACCCTTCGATGTCCGGCCAGAAGATCAGCTGGCGGAAGCCTCTGCTCTAATCCACTCCCTGCCCAATTGGCAGGTGGCCAGGGCTCTCAAAGTTCCACTTGAAAGCCTTGAGAAGAAGACCCTCTTCGGCAGCGGCAAGCTGGTGGAACTTAAGGAGCTGGTCACCGAATTGAGGCAGGAAAGGCAACTAACCTGCCTGTTCGTTAGCAAGGGCACGCTTTCCTTTTCCCAGAAACGCTTCCTGGAGGCGGAGTTCCGGCTGCCGGTGATGGATCGCTACTCCGTGGTGATACAGATCTTAAGGTTGCATGCCACCAGTGCTGAGGCAAAGCTACAGGTAGGTTTTACTTTCCAAAGAGCCATAAATTAAGATTAATTACTGGTTTTATTTTGTAGGTAGCTATGGCTGAGCTCCCCTACATCTGGGCCCAGGCCAAGGATGCCAGTGTCACCCAGACGCGTCGGCAGGGCTACGCCTTGACAGATCTGCAGAAGGAGATTCTGCGCACCAGGGAGCGCAAATTGCGAGCGGAATTGGAGCGGGTCCGTCGGCAGAGGCAGTTGCTCCGTCAGAAGCGAAAACAGCAAAATTATCCCATTGTGGCCGTGGTGGGTTACACAAATGCAGGCAAGACCTCCCTGATCAAGGCTCTAACGGTGGAGGATGCCCTGCAGCCGAGGAACCAATTGTTTGCCACTCTTGATGTGACGGCTCATGCGGGTTGCTTGCCTTGCAATCTAGAGATAATCTACATGGACACCGTGGGCTTCATGTCAGATTTGCCCACAGGACTTTTTGAGTGCTTTGTTGCCACTTTGGAGGACGCCATGCTGGCGGATGTAATTGTGCACGTTCAGGACCTCTCTCATCCATGCCATGCCGCGCAACGCAGTCATGTGGAGGCCACCCTGCGTTCCCTGGCTTTCAATGTGGCTGGTGGAGATTCCACGGCCAGTCAATTGCCGCCAATCATTAATGTGTACAACAAATGTGATTTGGTTACCTCCGAAACGCATTCATCTTCAGATCCGGTGCACCATATATCAGCGCGAACACAAACTGGATTGGAACCCCTGCTAGATGATATCGAACAACAGATACTGACCGCCACCGGGCGAAGAAAGCTTAAAATGAGGGTGCCCAGCGGTGGACCCGAAATGGCCTGGCTTTATAAAAACGCAGCCGTGGTGGAAACGACAGCGGATGAGGAAAATCCAGAGCGGTTGATGATGCACGTGGTCATTAGCCAACGCACCCTGGACCAATTCAAACGACAGTTTTGTCGGTGACCCTGGAATCTGAAATGTAAAGTCTCATGAATCAAGTTTCTGAGGCGCAAGTGGCACCGACTACATTTTTTATTATTGCTCTCGTTTTTTTGTTGGTTTAGTTATTAGCGGGTGTAGTTAGGATTGGTGTTGTTTTCTCGTTTTAAATTCTATATAAATATAAAAGTATCTACCATAAAAATAAAACGAAACAATCTCTAAAAATATCATTAAACAGAATGTGTATTGCACTTCGCTGACATTTTTGTGCTGTGGTTTCCTCTAGGAATAATCGGACCTGAATCCACGTGGAATCAGATTTCGAATCAACCGTTTTAATTTATATCTAGCGGCAAGCTTTGTGGCTTACCTTTTTTCATTTTATTGTGCGGTGCTTACTTTTTATTGGCACAATAGAATAATTAAAAATAATCCATGGCTGATGAGCATAAGCAACTTAAGATTAAATAATGAAACAAACATAACACCAGCTTAAGCTAACAAAAACTTATGCGAAAAAACACCTTAAAAATAGAAAATGCGTCCATAACTCTCTTGAAAAATTAAAAAAATTTTAAATGATTTTTCGATCGAGCAAGCTAAAAAAGTCGTTTGCAATAAAATAAGCTGCACAATTAAATATTATAAAAATGTTATAATCTAGTTGAGCTTTTAAGATAATGTGAAAGTGTGCATTTTGTTGGGCAACATTTCTATGGTTTCCTCTGCTAAAAATATAAGATATATATATTTCGATGGGACCTACCATTACCGGTTTATATATACAAAATGTTTGATCAAAATTCGATTTCTTGCAAGTGTATGTTTTGGCGCTTTTGTAAATTTCATTTGTTTTTATGGCAAACTAGACATAAAATTTCAGTTTCTAAGATTAAAGATATTCTAAGCACTTAGTTACATGCACACTATAGGATGGATCGATGTTATTTTGTCAAAGAATTGTATGGCAATCTTATAAGATAGATATATACTTTTCCTTGCTTGTGGTGTACTCCTGTCAAGTATTTTTCGTCTATTTATAATTTTATTTTTATTGGTTGATTCATGATAAAATTATAAAATAAAAATGGGGAATGTATAATTATGCCAATGAAGATTTAATATTCTAGAAAGATAAAGTAATCATTAGGCGGAATACTTTAAAGCTGTTAAGCCTCATCGAAATCATTCTTTGACAAAAAATGCATGGTTAAGAATTATTAAAATCGACCCATCCTGAACAGACATCCCATAAACCTACGTGAATGAGTGGGAGGATACGATGATCCAGTGGAGCAACTGCCAAAGCGGCGCCACCACCACAATAAAAAATAGAATGCAGATGATGCGACAATTCTTGAGCAGGCCGACAACAAACTGGATGAATTGCATGAACAATGAAATTCTAATTGTACTACACTGTTTGGGATTCGACGCTCGATCGGGATTTGGATCGGTTTCCACATCCCTAGGCGTCGTCTCCCCCGCCGGCCTCTTGCCATTTGCCAGTTATAACTTTGCTATGTGGAACTGGGCCTGCTGGTTGGCCGCCGTCGAGTATTGTGCGAATGGCATTAGTTGGCAGTACTCGAGGAGCTGGATTTCCAGTTCCCTCAGGCACTTCCCTGGAGTTCCGGCGATCTTCATCTGTCCCGAGTCCTTACATTTCAAAATGTAGCCCCTTTGGATCAGTGCATATATGGCTATGTTGAGATTGTCCAGGGCCAGACAATATGGATGCACATGGGAGGCGGAACCACCGGGTTGCTGGAGAAGCTGCTCCACATGCTGCTGGACGCGCACAAGAAGATCCTTGTTACTGAACTCGAATTCCAGAGGGATCTGCAGGGATATAATATAATTAGAAGAGTTGTTTATATATATTTTAAGCACTATCCACCTTTCTTAAGGTGACCACCAGCTGGTAATAGAGGCACAGGAAGGGCGCCAGGGCGGCCAGTATGACATGCGAACACTCATTATCCTGCACCCTGATGCGGCCGCTCTGCTCCACCTCCACCACCCTTTCGTCCAGGAGCAGCTGCAGATGGGTCTCAAACTCGGCTGCCTCGCGGTTTGATTCGATAATAAACTCATGCTGGAACAGGGCATCCATGGTGGTCACATGCGCATGTAGAGCACTCAGACTGGTATCGTATGAGATGTCCGCCAATTGCTTCTCCTGATTCCTCTGCTCCTTGAGCGCTGCCAGCAGCAGATAGGCGGGTCTGGCCAGCCAGAACATGCAGGGATTAATGTAGAGCTGCAGGGCCAACATGGGAACAGCCACCGCCATAGTTTGTGGACAGAGGGCATGAGCTTTCAACCGTTTAACGTCTATTTGTTCCGCCAATTGCTTGGCTGCCATGGGCGTAAATTGCAATCGGGCGTTGGCGAAATACAAAATGTTTGAGTGAATCTCGACGGCATCAATGATATCCGCCTTAATGCTACCAGGTGTAGTGCTGACATGGGCTCCCAGCTGCTCGAAGATCCGCTTGAGATGCAGTATCCCACGGGACAACTCATCGATGTTTACACTCTTTTGGGCGTACAATTGACTGGCGTAGTATAAGCTCAGCAGGTTGAAGGTGGTGATCACAATGCGTCGCTGCTGTTGGTAGATAATCTCGTTGGCCAGCTGCTTGACCAGTTCCACTTCCTGGCGGTTCAGCTTCTGCAGGTGACCTCCAACACCTGCTCGCTGCATTCGCTGACCACTGTCGTGTCCGAAGAATTCCTTAACCGAAATGGGTTCACCAAAGTCCAAAAACATCTTGCCGAAGCGCTCGTCGATTATTTTCAGGGCCTTAAAGAAACCCTTCGTCGACTCCTTGGGTTTGGGCACTCCCAGCAGCTCATAGACGAACAGTTGCTCCTCCAGTACACGCTCATAGGCCACACTAACCGGCACAATCATCACATCTGGGACCTCGCCAGTGAAATATGGTAGGAGAGCCATTGAAAGGAGTCCTATTTTGGGCACCAGGGCTTTGAAATTCCTGGAGCGCGTGCCCTCGATGAAAAACTCCACGCCGATGTGGTAATGCGCCACCAGTGCGTACATGTACTCCCGGAAAATATCCCAGTACAGCTCGTCGTTGGAGAAGCTGCGGCGCATGAAGAAGGCTCCAGTTTTTCGCAGCATTGTGCCCATTCCAAACATTGAGTGAAAATCTGCAAAGGATTAGAAATACATTAATAAGAAATAGTCCTAAAAAAGAGTATTTTGTTACTCTGATTATACCCATATTAAACAGATATAAATGTTTCACACCTTTAATTACCGCGACAGAAATCGAATAACAAGTTGACATCTTATTTTGCTAATTCCTACTAATTGAAATGCAAACATTTTTAAAATGTAGCATGTCATTATCGTTAAAAATTTGCATTTTGTAAAACGATAATGTGATATTGACAATGTGTTAAATGAAAAGCAAACGCTCTTAATATTTGTAGCACATTTTCCGCTAGTAAAGATTTTATGGTTTTTCGGAAAATGAAAATAAAAATAAATCGGTAAACAAATAGTAAGCTTGTTTTTTTTAAGTTATCTTTGAAGTTTCAATAAGTATACATTTTTTTGTTTTAAAAGCAATTAAAACTTAAAGAACACTTTCCGAATGTGGCCTTTGATCTCTAATAAGACTACTATTATTTGAACGGATGATTTCGTATTAGAAATGGCTTTGGAAATTCTAAAAAAAACATACCCATTCCGGCTGCTATTCCTGGTATCTCAATGTCGTAGTAGTAGCAGATGTACGACATCAGGATAAAGTCCATGTAGCTGCGATGACTAGGGAGATAGAGCACCGGGCACTTGCCCATATCCTTGCGGACATTGGCCATGCTGGCCGAATTGACGTAGAATCCATCGCAGATCCTTTTGCCGATCGCTGTGATGGCTATGCCGCACCACCGGATAATGGCCATGTTCCGCTCCAGACCGATCTCATCTATGATGGCCTTGGCCTGCCGCTCCAGCTGCTTAACCGGCTGACCCAATTCCTTGGCATAGTGCTCCAGAATGGATCGCAGTTTCTCACTCTTGAGGACATGCTGCTTGAGTTTCTGCGGATTGAGATACTTTTCGAATTCGTAGGCCACCTGCGGATTGAACTCCCTGGTCATGGATGCCTCATTTCCCGGTGCTATTATGTTCTTAAAGTTCTTCATGTAATCGGCGGCACTGGCCAGTGACTTCTTCTCCACCTGATCACTGGAATCGGTGGATCCAGCTCGACCGGCGGTCACCGTGACTGGATTCCTCTCCATCGCGCTGCGTTTCACCTGTGAAAATGGAAAACAACGTGCGTTGCGCTGTTGAGAATCTCTGGAGGTATGTGGGTAACTAAAAATAAAAGGAAAATAGCGTCGAGTGCGGTGCTATTTGACGAATCAACTGTCAAGCAGTCGGCCCCACTTTACAGACTTGACACACCGACACACTGCCATAAAGTCTCTGTTTGCTGAGATATCGTCGGCACTTGGAGAAAATATTTACCCAGATGTGTCCAAACAAAGATTAAGGGGTTCTTCGATTTTAAAAATTATCTATATAATAAATATGGATACTTTTTGCTTACTTTCCGTAAATAAAATTGTGAATATTTAATGACGAACCTTAAAAATTCCAATCTGGATATTATTGTTGGCAGTTTAAAAAACAATTTTCAGAATTTGATATGTATATAAAGGGTTGCAAATAATTTCTTGATATAAAACATTTTTAGGTTAATTTTATTTTTTTTAGTTCAAGTGAGTTTTTAAACATTAAGATCTTTCTTTTCTGATAGACAAAAAGCCTCTAGTAATGTTAAGTTTTTTATAATAAATTTGTTTTTAATATAGTATAAGTTTTTCTGAGTGCTCAGCTATCCAGAAGGTTTATTATCTGACAGATTCAGCGGTTGAGGTAATCAACGACGAGATACGATTGAGTGTTAAAGGTGAACATGTGCTTACCCTTAAATTTAGCATTAAGTCCCAAAAACCTCGCTTAACTTCAAGCTGAGTTTAAAATTTTCTCCAACAACACAGCTTTGAAAATGGCTCTTATTCACCTATTTTTGAGCCAATTTAAGAGGTTGAAATAAAAATGAAATTAATGTCAGCTTAAAAAAAAAGAAATTTAAATGCAATTTTTAGGGAATTGCAAAGTATATTAACCTAGCAGACTGATGTTAATTGATATTAATGGGGTTAGGGATCTAAGACCCTTTCTTTAATATGTACATTTTTGGCTTAGTGGTGGAAATTATACATATCAATAATAAAAATAAATTATTTTTTAATATTTATAAAAAATAAGTCAATTTTGCTGAGAAAATCAATACCATTACAATGAATAATGTCATGGTGACATCAGATTTGACTCGAAAACATGTTATAAGGATTGCTGACCTATCTCAAATCGAATCCGTGACGCATGTAATTTATTCGTGTCACGACACGTTCGCATTTCTGGTGATAACGTCACTCATCAGGTGAGTTACCTTGGGCGGGAATAAAAAAAAACAATTGTCTGGGCCATTAAGCCATACACCCTCTCTATTCGAGTGAAAAAAGATAATGCCAAGGAAAGTTACAGATTAATAGTCGACTGAAAACTACATATATACGTATATGGCCTGGCAACTGGGGTTAAAAATTAATGAGAAACGCTTTTCGATTGGAAATTAACAGATGTGCTGGCTCCCAGGCAAACAGGCACACACTCCACATTTTTACAGGTAGCATTTAACACTTCGCTTTGCGTTTTAACCGGTAATTGCAATTTAACACGGGTTGTAAATGGGCTTTTTGTTTGGTTTTCCGTATAAATACGACTGCAAGTGCAACGAAACTCGAATATTTACTTTTGAAATGCACTTATTTTCGCAAACTTTCTATTTATAAGTCATTGGGCAATAAAAGCATGCTGACTAATTAGTTACGTATGTCACACACTATCGAATAATCCAATTTTTAGGCCAAGATAAGGGTATTTTCCATTGGCAAAATCAATTAAAAAATGATTCATTGCGTAGATAACACTATAAGTTTGATTAGTAATGGGGTTCTTCTTATCGGGGTGATCGAACTTGGGAGTGCAGGGTATCTGCAGTTCGTATTACCGGTGTACGTACTGGGTTAAAAATTCGATACGAGCTGCCCAGGCAGGGATTTAGATGGCCTTTTTTTTCGCACTGCACAAGGCCTCCGCTTTTAATGCATTTAATTCACAATTCGCAACTTATTTTGGATCTCTCTGACCGACTTTTAATGGTTTTATTTTCTGCAGCAGCAGCGGAGGCGGCTGTTTTGTTTTGTTGACGAAAAAACATCTGCAGCAGCTGCGAATCGATATTTGACGGTTTGACGGCTGGGTGAGTGTAGGGGGTCTTCGCACGGTACGACTGACGCATTAGGGGCACTCCCCGCCCAGCTGTTCATGCGCGGTGGTAGTTTGATGGGAAAATCATTTTACAGGGTCTCGATAGGTTTGAAACCTTTTGTTTCCTCAACATCAACAAAATTTAAATGATTGTTGTATTGTTTTTTAAAGAAAATTAATTAGTCGATAATATAACTTAAAACAGTTATCATTTATTTCTTAGCTCTATTATATTTTAAATATTTTTAAATCATAATCTTAATAAAATCTATAACAAGTTATTGACTTAGGTTAGGTTGCAGTGGCTGGAGATTAGACAATAATTGACTTAAGTTATTGACTTTCTCAGATTGAAAGCTAGTCTTAATAGTTTCTTATACACTTTAAATATTTTAATAAAAATGTTTTAATTTGGTTGAAGTCAAATAATTCAATTTCGTATGCGCGAATAAAAACGTTACTTAAAAAGGTAATTTTCACAACTTATTTTAAAACACTATTCTGTATCGTCTAAAATATTTTAGATGTGTTTTTGTTAGTAGAACATTTAATGGTTAACTTTAAGCAGATTCTCATATGACTAAATTAGTATAACATATCCGTAAAGTATTTTAAAAGCATTTACAATGTACATTTTAAAAATATTTTTTTTAATCTATTGCCAATGTTTATAGACATTTTTGTATCTTAGTAGGTGAAAAAAAATAAACAAGTAAATAAAACTAATGCCCACTGTAGTTGGTACTGAAACAGGTTTGTGGGAAAGCTTTTCCCACCAGCTTTCGCTGGTATCGGGTGGCAACGTCTTGGGTTTATCGCAACCTCAGAGGTTTCAGAGGGGTCTGTGGGTTTAGTTTGCATTTGCATTGCGCAAAGTGCAAAATCTCATCAGAAAAAAGAGGTGTCATCATGTCGTTTTGGAGCCACGTACTGGATGCCCTGTTGGCACTGGCCCACATCCTCAGCGATCGCCTGCTGGAGTTCGTTTTGGGATGGTATCTGGGTGACCACAAACGGGTTGCGGGTCCGCCAAGTTTGGAACAGCAGTCGCTGCTGACCAAAAGCGCCGTGGAGTTGGCCCAACAGATACGGGAACGTAAGCTGCGGAGTTACGACATCGTAAAGGCCTATTGTGAACGGATCGAGAGTGTTAACCGGGATCTGAATGCCGTGGTGGATGGTCCATTTCCGGAAGCCTTGGAACAGGCGCGCGAAATCGACCGGAAGTTGGCCAAAAAGGAGTACACCGATGAGGACTTCCGGCGCAAGCCCTTCCTGGGTGTACCATTCTCCACCAAGGATAGTACCGCTGTGGCCGGGAAGCTCCATACCTTGGGTTTGGTATCCCGGAAAACTGAACGTTCGACGGAGGATGCCGAATGCGTTCGCTTGATGAAGGAAAGCGGTGCCATCATCATCGCAACCAGCAATGTTCCGGAGGTTAACAAGTGGATTGAGTCGAGGAATATGCTGATTGGTGGAACCAACAATCCTTATGATCTCCGACGGTCCGTGGGTGGATCTTCGGGTGGAGAAGCCGCTCTGATCGCCGCCTGCTGTACGGGCTTTGGCTTGGGAACCGATATCGGTGGTTCCATACGTATACCAGCCTTTAATTGCGGTGTCTTTGGGCACAAACCCACTTCCGGAGCAGTAAATATGGCTGGTTGCACCTTTAGAACCGGCAAAGAAAAGGACACAATGGTTTGCGCCGGTCCCATGAGCCGTTCCGCCCGGGATTTACTGCCCATGATGCAGGTTCTTGTGGAACCCTCGCTTAAACCCAAGCTAAAACTGGATGAGCAGGTGGATCTGAAGCGTCTGCGCTACTTCTATGTGTCCTCCAATGGCATGGCTCAGTGCAATCCCATAAACCGGGAGACTGAAAGAGTTATGTATAAAATACGTAAACATTTTGAGAGCCTGTGTGGCAAAGATGTGCGACATGCCAACATACCCAATACCCAGTTTACCGGCAAGATGTGGCGCTATTGGATGACCCAGGAGCCGGCCAACTTTAATCTCTTGCTGGGAAACGGCGCCGAGCTGAATCCGTTTGTGGAGCTCTTCAAGAAGATCTTGGGACAGAGTGACTATAGTATGGCCGCCATCTATGGGCTGATCGATAGTGTGCTGCCCAAGGAAAAGGAGAAGCTGATGCGGGAGGCCACGGCAAAGTGCAGGAAATCAGTCCAGGATTTGCTTGGCGATGATGGGGTTCTGTTCTTCCACAGTTCTCCAAGGACAGCGCCCTTCCATTTCTATCCTCTGATCAAGTTCAATGATTTCGCCTACTTCAGCCTGTTCAATGTGCTCCATCTGCCGGCCACTCAGGTGCCCATGGGTCTCGACTCGAAGGGCATGCCCCTGGGCATCCAGGTGGTGGCCAATCCGAATAACGATCGTCTTTGTCTGGCGGTTGCCGAGGAACTGGAGCGGACCTTTGGCGGCTGGGTGCCTCCATTCCCCCTGAAACAATAGATGTCCTACATGATCAAATATTAGTTTAAATAATTTAGGTGTCGGTAACGCTGGAGACTGTCGCTTGTGGCCTTTGTTACAGGAATTTAATAAAATATACTCCTCTTTTTATGAATTACAATTCTTTTGGGTGAGATACAAAAATATCCTCTTTTGGAGTTTTGAATTTGAGGTTTCAACCCTTTTATAATAGTAACCATTGTACTTAAAAAGAAATTTGAAAGTTGTAAGCTTTAATCTAGTTGAACCAAAAATCAGCTGTTCTTTGATCTGGCAACTCTTTGAAAATGTATGGTGTTGCCCAACTAACTCGAGTTTAAATTAAGCCGCCAAAAAAAGAAATAAATTTCATAGATTCCGTGAAGGTTTCTGTTTTTTTGTATTCTTTCCCGACTATTATTGTTGGATTACAAATATGACAGGCCCTTGACTTACTATAACTATTACTTAATAAGGTATATTCCATATTTTATTATATATTAAACGGTTTTGTTATTTTATCTATTAGTTTATTTTGATCAAATCACATATACATTGAAAGAACATTTAATTAGCGTGTAGATAAGGAGATTTCAAGTCTTTGCCTCTGAAACAGGAGAACTTGTTTTCGTTTAGTAATGCTAGTCCTTGACAACGATGGATCAGTATGAAATACCTCTAAGGACTGTGGGTGTTTTTTGGTTCCCATGTAGGATATATACGACCCCAAGCAGAAGGTTTAGGAGAAAAAGCACCAAAGGATCGTCCCAGAAGAAACAGAAAAAGGATTCCGCAGATCAACAATTTCGACGCGATCATTGTGAGCGAAAGAAACAAACTGAATGGCTTATTCAACAAAAATATTTTAAAAATGTTTGTAGGTGTCAAAGCAAAATACTAATATAGCTAGAGAATTTTAATATATAAATAAATGCTTTAATGGAATGTCTTTGAAAATCAGTGTTGTTTCTTGTATCTATATTTGCTTGTTCTATTATTAAATTCTATGTGAATCATTTTGTTTATTTTTAAGCCACATGGCGCCATGCTCCTTTTTTTTGGAAAAACAAACAAATTTCATTTATTCAAAAAAATTTGATTTGCTATTGAATATTAATCGTTATCAGCTTGATTTGTTTAATTTCCGGTGTACATATAGACAAACAAAATAACACCCGCTCAGTTATCTGATTAACTTTGTTTAAACTGTTTTTGAACTTTGAATTTTCAACCCATGTATATGTTGCAAAATCAAAACCACTTTTTTGCGATTTTTTTTTTTACTTAATAACATTAACACATATACATTAAAAGAACATTTAATCAAAGTTAAATTCGTTTGCTATACAGCGTGTTGATAGGGAGATTTCAAGTCTTTGCGTCTGAAACAGGAGAACTTGTTTTCGTTTAGTAATGCTAGCCCTTAACTACGATCGATCAGTATGAAATACCTCTAAGGCTTCTTGGTGGTTTTTGGTTCCCATGGATTATATTCACGACCCCAAGCAGAACGGAAGGTGCCATTCTCAGGAGAAGAATTGTTAAGTTGCGACATGTTAAAATGTTGTGGGATGGTAAAGGATCGTCCCAGAAGAAACAGAAAAAGGATTCCGCAGATCAACAATTTCGACGCGATCATTGTGAGTGAAAGAAACAAACTGAATGGCTTATTCAACAAAAATATTTTAAAAATGTTTGTAGGTGTCAAAGCAAAATACTAATATAGCTAGAGAATTTGAATATATAAATAAATGCTTTAATGGAACGTCTTTGAAAATCAGTGTTGTTTCTTGTATCTATATTTGCTTGTTCTATTATTTAATTCTATGTGAATAATTTTGTTTATTTTTCAGCCACATGGCGCCATGCTCCTTTTTTTTGGAAAAAACAAACAAATTTCATTTATTCAAAAAAATTTGATTTGATATTGAATATTAATCGTTATCAGCTTGATTTGTTTACTTTCCGGTGTACATATAGACAAACAAAATAACACCAGCTCAGTTATCTGATTAACTTTGTTTAAACTGTTTTTGAACTTTGAATTTTCAACCCATGTATATGTTGCAAAATCAAAACCACTTTTTTGCGAACATTTTTTTTACCTAATAAGGTATATTTCAGATTTTATTATATATTAAACGGTTTTATTATTTTATCTATTAGTTTATTTTGACAAAATCACATATACATTAAAAAAAACATTTAATCAGCGTGTAGATAGGAGATTTCAAGTCTTTGCCTCTGAAACAGGAGTAAAGCTAGTTCGTTTAGTAAAGCTAGTCCTTGACAACGACGGATCAGTATGAAATACCTCTAAGGCTTGTGGGTGTTTTTTGGTGCCCATGGATTATATTCACGACCCCAAGCAGAATGGAAGGTGCCATTCTCAGGAGAAGAATTGTTAAGTAGCGACATGTTAAAATGTTGTGGGATGGTGAAGGATCGTCCCAGAAGAAACAGAAAAAGGATTCCGCAGATCAACAATTTCGACGCGATCATTGTGAGTGAAAGAAACAAACTGAATGGCTTATTCAATAAAAATATTTTAGAAATGTTTGTAGGTGTCAAAGCAGAATACTTATATAGCTAGAGAATTTGAATATATAAATAAATGCTCAAGAGGGCTCCCTATTGTCTGGTCGCTGTCTCTTTAATGGAATGTGAGGAATTTGTTGTCCAATAAACACGAGATAATGGTCTTTGAAAATCAGTGTTGTTTCTTGTATCTATATTGGCTTGTTCTATTATTTAATTCTAGGTGAATCATTTTGTTTATTTTTAAGACACATGCCGCCATGCTTCTTTTTTTTGAAAAAAAAAAAGTTTTTTTTTTTAAATTTGATTTGCTATTTAATATTAATCGCTATCAGCTTGATTTGTTTACTTTTCCGTGTACATATAGACAAACAAAATAACATTCGCTGGGTAATGAACTTTTTTGAACTCAGAAATGTTGTCAACCCATGCGAAAATTTTAAGAACATTTATTTTGAAAATTAATTACAAGTATTGAAGAAAATAAACAAAACTTTACTATTACTTTACTATTATTTCAAAAATAAAATTCATATTATAAATTCACATTATAAATATATAAAGTGTAATGCTTGAGTTGATTATAATTTTTTTTATATATTTATTTATTCATTCATTTTTGTAATCAATTTTTATATTTCTTTTTTTTGCGGCTCTGTTATTCCATGTCGTGGAAGTCGATTTGGGTTTTTGGTTACTCCATCCTGTCATATCGGTGGGATTCTCACGAGCCATGTTAAGCTTATCCGGGTCAAAAAAATTTAAACTCATGGTGGCTTGGGCCAAAAGTTGTCCCAGGAACAGCAGGAAGACGATCCCCAGAGTCACACAAGAAACGTTCATTTTCAGTCACTGTCAAAATGGTTCTGCCGTTAAAGAATCAAAGCTACGAAAACGAAAACACGGCTCTTATCAATTAAGAAGAGCCAGAGAAGTCTGTTTTGACTGAGTTTTATTATTATCAAGCAGACTGCACTTTTCACTTAGGTAAACAAGGCTGGAGCTTTGGGACAGCGCCTTATCATTGGATGAGCAAGATGTTCAATTTCGTATAAAATTTAGTAACATGAGTCAGGAAAAATGTAGTCTTCATTTCACACACATTTATTCATTAGTTCTTTGGCAAATGATTAGAATCACAATCATAATAATATTATTAATTATTAAATCATTAATAATTATTAATCTATATCATTGTCATTGTTATTTGTTGCTATTGCTGTTGGAGTTGTCCATTTTACTAGATAACGAGGTGAAAGGGCGCTCCTGAAGACGTATGGTACCGCAGTTGTGTTACTGATTTCCGGCTGGATCGAGGTGGGTTGTCCCGAAGTATTCGCCAGGATCATCAGAAATGCGATCCCCAGAGCCACTAATCTCGACGCGATCATTTTCAACGATAGGAGCTTACTGAACTATTAGTTTAAGCTTCAAAGCGTGAAAACTACAGAGAGATACTCGTCTCATAATCATATAATATTATATTCTGTCTCTTGTTATCTGTATCTGTATATACTAACTATATACATGTATTCTTTTATTATTTACGTCGGCTATACTGATTCAAATGTAGTCAACAATGGTGTTTATAATGTACAACTTTATAATCTTTTTAATAGTTTTAATCAGTAGCGGTTCCAGAATTTTTTTGTGGTGGGGAAATAAAAAAAAATTGCTTAGCAGAAATAAAACATTTTGGTATAAAATACTTATTATAACTACTTTCTAACCCTAGTGGGAGGGATCTATCCCCTATAGAGCGCAATTTTAAATATACATTCAGGGGAGATTTTAAATTTCATTTGTTGTTGAAATGTTCATCTGAGCTAATTTTAATCTAGTATTGATCAGAAATCGGCAACCATACCCTTTAAAACATTGCTATGTGGGACCTTTGAACTTTGTTGGTCGGGCAGAGATAAATGGTTTTGGTGTCAGGAAACACTTAACCCAAAACTTCCCGTTGCCAGGCAGATTAGTTGGGGGTTCGAAGATGTCGCGCTGTCAACAATTAATTTGTCTCACACACGCACAACGCACATGGAGAACTTTGTGGAGTCCCTTTTCTTGGACTTGCTAGGGGAATATGTGCATACAAGCCCGTTCTCCAACTTACCTTGTATCTATACATATTCTTAAAAAGGGGTATATTTGCTTTGACCAAAAGTTGGCAGTTAACTATTAGATTAAAACCAATATATATCCGACTGCCTAATGAAAAATAAAACCAATTCAAATAGGAATAAAAAAATAATTTAGTTTTTAGAACAAAATGGTGCGGTTTCTATGCAGACATTTTTTTCATCACCTTGCTTATCAGTGTTGATTTTAAAATAGCTTACTTAAATTTAATCGCTACGCTCTAACTTAATTTTTGTTATGCATGCAATGAAAATGTTATTTGTTCTTCAGAAATTCTAATATTATTATAATTATTTAGAATTTTATTTTTTATGACTTTTACAAAAAAAATAAACCGTTATTTTGATTAATTGATTAACTTTATTACCTTTACTCGTAGAGCACGTAAATAAAATATCATTATTTGCCAAAGGTTTAATTAATATATGACTTTAAGCGTACAACTAGCTGGCATGGGACTAATGATTTTTAGAGGGTATCCTCTATCCACAGCTTGATTATCCAAGGGCATCCTCGTTGGCCATAAATTTTGTGCAACACGAAGGTGACTTTTCACCCCGTCTCGTCTGGCTGGCTTTGTCTCATTTACCTTTCCGTCCGGTTTCGCTGACCGAGCGGCAAATATGCCTTAATATTCCGAATGGACATGGACCCGTGCTAAAGTCAAGTTGTGGGTCTGTTGTGCAATTGTCCAAGTATCACGACTATTTCCATTATTGCCTGCTTTTGTTGTTTGTCGTTTCGTTTCGGTTGTGTTTCTGTTTTTGAAATATTAACGACGCCCTTTTGCTGTTTTTTTGGACCCTCCTGGGCCCCCTCATCGTCTCAGTTCATAACTTTGCTCTCAAGTATTTGTGCCTGCATTTTATGTTTTTGCCGGGATTATCTTTTCAGAATGGAGTGGATGCCATACCGTATCGTATGTAAATATGGACATATGCGTGCAGGGGGACTTTTGGTGCCTGGAGATGAGGCAAGGCTGTTAAATCGCTGGCATTATTATTCCTTGACAAAATCATCTTCGATACTCTTATCCAAGATATCGATCACTTCTGTTAATAATTCGAAAAGTTCCATGATCCTAATATGCTAAATATCTTTAATCTTATTTTAATACTGAAATTTTAGTTTATGTTTCATGTACTTCATTATTTTATTGGAAAAGGCTACATACCATAAGTTTTAAGAGTAAATCCCATTCTCTTTATAAACTCAGGCATTCCTTTGC
Organism: Drosophila suzukii; assembly: GCF_043229965.1. NCBI lineage: Eukaryota > Metazoa > Arthropoda > Insecta > Diptera > Drosophilidae > Drosophila > Drosophila suzukii. The sequence goes on from NC_092082.1 coordinate 84,382,047, forward strand.
TGACAACAAAATCTCAATGTTATATCCTTTGGCCTTTTGTGTCTCAAATGTGAAATTATGAATATGGGCAGAAAAAACGTGGCTGATTTTCAGTATCCGCGCTTCGTCGTCGAGCCTTTGACAAATCCACAAATCCAGCTACTAAACAGCAATTTTTTATGGACTCCCCCGAGCCCCGAACCCCGAACCCCGAAGAACATTTGCCTATGTTGAACACAAAAAAAAAGTAGTTGGACTTTAGACTTTTTTTTCTGTGATTATTTACTGTAGGAAAAACGTCTACATTGTTGGAATTCCTTTTGCGAAAATTGCCACGTGACACAAAGGCGTCTGGAGCACACACAGAAAGCGCCTTTTATTGGCCTCCTGCACCACCACATTTGGTGGAAGTTTTTTTGTGGATGGCTACCCTAACCAGGGTTCCCAGGGTTCGTGGAGCTGGCCAAACACAATAGGCCCGAAAATGACGTTGCAACAATTAATGTGAACAGTTTTGCAGTCGTCCTCGACGCTGTCGTCGTTGTTTGGCCGTGATTTATAACGTGCATAAAATTTGCGGTCCTGGCAAGCACCTACCCGGCCACAATGCCAGCCCCCCAAAAATTTGTCAACGGGCATTTCGAATGGAAATGGAGCTGAGCCCACTAGAGGATCTGGTTCGGTTCGTGATTGATTAACTAAGCGGGAGACGAGTTAAAATATGTATTTCTTATGTTTCGGTGTGACAGTTCTTAGGAAAATATTTTCGGATCCCCCGCAGATTTAAATTTTCCACTTGATGATATGAAATTGTGTCTCCAAAAATATAATAAAAAATATTTATATGTATATTTATTAATAACAATATATGACTGGACTTTAATAATCTCTGTTTGTTAGACTTCTTTTGCAAAACAAAAATATAATAAATAATAAATGTATAACATTTTATAAACTGAATTAAATGACCATTTTTATTGTTTCCTGTATTAAATTTGGTATTTTGTTGTTAAAATTTCTTAATACCATTAATACGGTTGAAGGCAAAAAGTCAACCTAATCTCTAATCATTGAATAATTAATATATATTTTAAAATGGTATAGCATAGAGCATGATTAAGTACAAGATCCTGGTTCATTTGAACTAGTTCCCTTTGAATTCCCGCTCAAATCAACTCTGATGTTTGTGCTTTTTGTGGTTTTGGAACACTCCACTTGCCACGCCCCAGTTGGTAATTTATTGATAGTTGCCAGTTTCATTCGCTTCTAATAAGCTGACCCCCCTCCGAAGGTCCTCTACTCAACCCCCTTCATTCCTTTCTGTCTGGGGGTGCATATTTGAAAACTATTTCCACTGTGTGATAATTTATGTGGCAAGTACAAATTACATAATCGTTTGGCCGTTTATGCAAATTAATTGAAAACTTCTCCCTCAATCCAAACGCTCTCTCGATCTCCTGCTATATTTGTTTTCTTTTTCAATTTCCATTTTCGCAAATCTTTGTCTGACATTTGCCACTCGCTTTCCTCTGTTTTTTACCCTGTTCCCATTTGGCCTTTTGCAGTCGGTGCAATTTTTTCTTTCCAATTTACAATAAAATTCAATAAGGTGTTGGGGATGGACTTAATGGAGATTGACTGACAGGGACTGCCAAATGTGTGTGTTCCGGGGCTTTTTACTCGTACGTACACGTATTCGTGTGTGTAATGCAATTTTATGTGTACTGGTGTATTATATATTGGCTTGTGTGTGATTTTATTTTTTTGCAATTCTAAGTCTGACTCTAAGCTGTTTTTTTTGTTGTTGCTTGGAAATAACTGCTTGGAAAAGCTGTAGGTTGACATGTTCAACGGTTTAAATTGAATTGAAATTTTTTTAGAAAGACCTTGTGCCAGTTGTCCATTAAATTTTGCATTTTTCTTTTTGATAAAGGTAGTAATTGAAAAGTATATATAAAAGATAAAGTATATAAAATGTTCTAAACGAATTTTAAGTAAAGAGTAAAAAAATTAGAAAAAAAATTTCCCTACTTTTTTTAAGTTAGTTTCAAAAATTTATTATTTTACTTTACACTTTGCGCTGAAACTTATATTAAAGAAGTTTTTATTTGTTTTTTCCCACTCTGTCTAAATGTACGTTCATTACTGCAAATGGCATTGCAACTGTGGAGAGCAACAATTTTTAACACGCATACGCACTGTTGCACTTGCATAAAATATGATGTCTCCATTTCAGAATTATCTCCAGACCCTCAACAACCCGTACTCTGAAAATGGAGAATTTTTTAGCTTTTAAACTAGCAAACACATATAACAAATTGCTAGAGCAAAAAAAAATATATATAATATATAGATAGAGATGGAGGTTACAGTGACTTCGAGTGGATTTTGCCAGCAGTTTGCAACCTCTGCACAATCAGCAAAAGTCAGCCAGCTATGAACAAAACTTAAACAGACAAAACAAAGTGCAAAGTGGAGGCGGGTGGCTCTAGCAGTTGACATTTATAAATTTCACACGCAGGGCGCGTGAAATGGCATCGTCGTTTTAAAGTTGAAACATTTGCGTAATTAGCTGGCGACTCTGCCGTTGCTTGGTGGCAACCAACTCCGAAGGTGCAACACCATAAAACTATAGAAAAAATAAAATAAAAAAGCCCGTAAAAACTCCATGAAAACAAGTCAAGGGAACAACTTTAAGTGTTGGCGCAAATTACGTACCAAGAACTTAATTAAATTGTAACCATTTCTCCGTTTTTTACGTTCTGTCTGTCTTTTTTTTTTTGGCCCTGTTGGCTTTTGGCCAAATGCATGTTTGCAAACTGAAGCGGCTGACAATTAACTAATGTCAGCCGCGAAAAGTTTCGCCTGGAGATGTGGGTGGCTTTTTAACTTATGACTGTGTGTTCCTTTTTCCGGTCTCGAAACTTCTGTTACTACATCTGTAAATTAAAAAAAATACAGTAAAATAAAAATAATTTGTTCTGTTTAATTAAAAAATAGTCCCAATAAATATATATTTTTTAACCATTTAATAAGATTGAATTTCTAAGGGACTTAAGACACTGCCTTTAAGTAATTTTAAGTCCTTTGTTTTATGTAATTGCAATCTTTAAAAAAAGCTTAAAAACTTGATACGAATTTATTATGTTAAGACATTTTTTAGATAGCCACTACTTTTTAAAAACCCATTTTACCATTTACTTTTTAAAAATTCCGTCAGTTAGTTAAAAGTCAAGCTTTTTACAGGATCAGTTTTTAATTGTTCTGATTGTGGGAAATACCAAAAAAATATCTTAAAAGGTTGCAGAAGAAATATAATTTTATTTAAGTTAAGATAATGTACTCGCACTTTTGAAGTACTCCATTTGTCATTGATTCGCCTTAAATGACATCGCTGTGAAATCCACTGACATCTGTCTGTTTTATTGTGCGTAAAGTCAACCGATAAGCAATTTTTTTTACTGTGCGACATTTCGGTTGCCACTAAGTGAGCCTTATCAATCGCGAAATGTCCTGGCGAAATCATCGACATAATGGTCATTGGTCGTATCACGTTTGTCGCTTTATGCCGTCTGCTTATGAGCATTATATCTGCATTGTCACCTTGTTGGCCATTTAACATGAACGGGGCGTCCTTTCCTGAGTCCCGGATCACGGATCCACCCACCAGGCCCACCTCCTCTGGCCCCCTTATCTCTCGGCCATCCGTATTCCCTTTGCCAGGGGTTTAAGGACATCGCTGTCATCGTTACTGTTACGGGCACTCCCCCCATTGCTCGACCTCCCATGTCGTGTTGCTCGGGCTAGGGGTACAAAAAATGATTTCTTTTGTTTCTTCTTTTTTTTTTGATAGATTCACTTTCCGTGGGATCAGAACGAGGAATTCGATTCAATTAGTGGAAGGGACCATTACCGATATTACAAAAAGAAAATCCTATAAATAAGTTTAGTCACTTGAAATGGCTTTTCGTTAAAATACAATTTAAAACGTTACAATAACTTAACAATAGAAATTTTTTTATATAGATAGACTTTTTTACAAGCTACAATTTTATATCAAATATTAAACAAAAATAACATAGGATAACTATTCTAAGTCCTCATTAATAATTAAAGTATAATCATAAAAATATAAACATTTTGACGATCAGTAACCTAATAAGACTTTATTAAGAAGGGCTTTTTTTAGGAATATAAATGGATAGGGATTGAAAATATTTTTGGTATATAATATTTATATATTTTTGTGTTATAAGATAAATATTGCTATAATTATAAATTAATAATATAATAATAATAATTAATAATATAATTTTTTTTAGTAAAATATTTAGGTATAATTTTTTCAATTATACTTACGCTTCTCTTTAAAAATCCTTTTTTTTGTAATTTTATATATTTTATTATATGGTTGTTTTTAAAACTATATTTTTATCCAGAAATCTATCCACTTTTTTCTGCGCATAGTGAAGTGGTAGTCCAGTAAGCGAATCCAAATTTCGTTCCAAACAAGTTTCCCAGTCATCCTAACGTGTTCATTTGAGTGGAATCACTTAATGGTTTTATGCGCTTATCATTATCATCCCAGCGGCGAGCTTGGCGGAACGACTAGCAAATGGCCAGGCCAGGACCCCTTTTGGACTGAGGGATACAATGGCCAGGACCAGGGGATGGGATGGATGGATACAGACAGGACAGGATGGAACAGGGACAGGACAGAACCGACGGAACTCTTCGCCGCAGTTGATTCAATCAAATTTGTTTGCTTGTTCGCGGACATTTTTATCTGGCGGATGTTTGGCTCGCTGTCAGCGCTAAAAATGTTTGCGCCGCGTCATTGTTTTAATGCGAAACACGCTCACACACACACACTTTGGATTTCTGGGCCTAATGTTTCACTTTTCAGAGCGTGACGGGGAAAGGTGAAAGGTCGCCAGCACGGCCCACAAATAAGGAAGTAATATGTCGCAGCCATGGCCATCAAATACAGACGAGGGTTTGTTCTCATCCTGGAATTTGTTGGGTTCTGTATTTGCATGAGAAAAGTTAAGTACACTCATAAAAATATTTAAATAATCAAGTTTGCTGAACATTGTCTTTTTGTAGACCATCTAATAAACCTAAGTTATTTTTTTTTATGTTTATTCTTTAAGCGCAGCCAATCAATTAATATTATCAATATTGAATATGATCAAATTAACCATGTGTTTTACATCTAAAGCATTCCGGCGCAGTGTCGAATATCTCCAATGTAAAGTTAAGACCGTGATTACGAGCCGATTTGAACAGGATCACGGCATAATTGGCCGTGGGACCTCCTTCGAGCAAAGAAGCCTTACCTCCTTTTGATTCGCTATTGTCGGTAATCACAATTGCGCTTATTTTATGTTGCTGTTTTGTAAATTAATAAATTTTTATTTAAATGTGGATCTAATTTTTTTTTATTATTTTTACCTGAGGTTCAAAGTATATTTTCTTTTCGATGACGCGGAAAAACTTGCTCGGTTGCACGATTTGCTCTTTATGGATTAATCTGGCTCCTTTTTTCAATACCCCAAAATGTTTACTTCCATCGTGACTACCAAAAACCATATTCACTAATGCTACGATTGCAATCGCCCCGGAAATTCTCTTTACAAAATATATCATGATTCTACGAAAGCTGACTTTAAAATGAATAAAACTTATGTCCAATATACTATGGTAAAGTAACGCTATTATTTACTCATAATGATATTAGCAACGGTTTAACACATTTAAAATGTTAAAAAATTGCATTAGACTTAGACAAACAGTGTACTTAATTATTTGCCATTCCGGTTTTGAATTAGAGTTTTATTGTTGCTATAAATTTTAATATTAAAGTCGAGATAATAGTTCCTCCTGGCCGAAAATTTGATGGAACAGTAGATATTGTTCGGTCCACCGTCAAGAAGAGCTCCTTCGGCACCAAAAGAAGATCTATGATTGTTTGTTAGTACGATGGCGCTAATCACTTTCGGATCCCTCTTAAAAACCACATTTTAACTCAGAGATGGAAATAATATTAACTGATTGTATTTACCTTTTGTTTATAGTAAAACTTGTGCGCGATTTTGCCGGTTTTTCTTCCTCTCACAAATATATTTTGATTATGAATTAGAATATCGGATGGACTCAAGTGTCCGATAATGGCAACGTGTTTGGCAAACGTTAAATGGTGGGTGAAGCAGAGTAGAACGATCGCTGTAATGTATGGCCACAGAAATTGGAAGGTTATCATTTCTAAAACGCCCTAAAATAAATTACAAAATATATAGAAAATATAAATGGAAACACCCACAATTTCCAAATTTTTCACACTTACTTATAAGAACTTTTAAAAGTAATTCTTTAAACCTCAAAGACCGGAAAAAATGTTATTTCACTAAATTGATTATACTCAAATTAAACCAAAGCTAATTTGATTTAACGCATATATGCTAAATTTTTTTTTTGATCTGTTTGAATATATAAAATGTTTTTATTCCCTCAAAAAGGGGTTTTACTTGATTTTTACCACTCATTTGTACAGGGGCTTGTCCCCCTGTCTACTCTTCAGCAGTGGTGTTGCGCCCCCTTATCTTCATTCGATTCAACCCCTCTTGGTCGTTGCCGCTGTCACTGGCATTGAACCGCATTTGTTTAAAAGATTGATGACCAACAATTGACTGCAGGCCCGTATCCCTCCGCCCACTTTTTCTGCTCCTGACATAATGCGCTCAATATTTATGAGCCGCAAGTCCGGACAGACACTTCAAGTTTCCCGTAATCGAAGGAGAGCAATGACTAACAGCCATGACCTGTAAAAGTTGCGGAATGATTTCATTAATTTAATGTACAACAATGTGACTTGTCACTTGTCAACTTTTTGGTTGGAACTCATTCCGAGGGTAAATCAGTTCATATTAGTCTAATGCCCGAAGGAGGGGACTATAAAACTCACTTAGTGCCGAGGAAAGTTTGCCGACAACATGTCATTGATTTCATACACGCTGCATGCCCAGGACGAAGGCAAAAAGGACAGGACAAGGATCTTAAAAAGTGTCGTATGCAGGCAGCGATGCATCATCATGGTTGTCAGCCACATTTACTCGACATTTAACTTATGCCAAGTGCAGATCCGGTGGAGACGGAAAAAAGAAGGGAAAACTGGAAGGAAGGATGTGAAGTCCTCGGTGGGAAGATTTAATTTTTATGCGACCGAGGTAGAGATTCTCGGCGCAATAAAATGTTAAAAATGGTTGCTTCTTGTCAAAATAAATGGGATACATTTTCACAGCTCTTAAAATATTTTTATTTTGTTTGACAAGTATGAACAATATTTATTGTAATATTTTATATTGGATATATTATTTTAATACTGTTTAACAAAAGTATTCCTTTAGTTGATATCTAATTAAGTTGAAAAACTAAAAATATTATCTCTTAAATATTATCTGTTGATTAAAGAACCTTCCTTTTCCAACCCATATGAGCAATTCCGGAAGACCAAATTAAGGATGTGAAGTCAACACGAAATGAAACCCCTAAATAACGCAGTCAGCTACTTTATCACCCAGAGAAATTGTCACCCCAGCGAAATGGGAAAGACCCCATACTAACCTAATGACAGACCACCCAGAAACCCATCCATCCATTCCATTCGCCATCCAAACGATACTACGGCAGACTTTTACGGCACTTTTCATTAGCAGCCACACTTGTTGTCGCGGGGTGCCAAACTTTCTTTTGTATCTATAAAATGTCTTGCTTCTGGTCTTTTTATTTCCCACCCACTTTCCCCCTAGTGGCAGTTATTAACCCTTAACCACACGTTACCATTTATAACACGGACAAAGTGAACCGAGCGCGTTAAGCTGACAATGGCAACAAATTTTTTCCCTTTTGTCGTCTATTGTGTCCGGAATCTGTTGGCAGCCACCATTCGATTGTGGTTCTTCTGCTCTTTGTCTGCGGCTTACGGCTTTTAATTCGTCCTGAGCCTCGATTCTTAAGGGTGCCCAAGTGGATTTCGCAGTAGCATTTCGGGATATTTTGCGATAATTGCCAGCGAAAATTCGACATATTTCGTTTTTCGCATTTCCTGGGAAAAATTAATTAATCATTTGAGTTTATACATAATTGGAAATAAGATTGGAGATCCCATAAGAGACCTCAGAATTAAGAGTATAGTTAAAAGAATTGGTTTAAAATATTATTTAAGATCAAACAGAGAGTATATAACAAAGATAACACGATAGTTAGCCTGTGAACTTGATTCCATAGTGTTAAAATGTAAGTACTTTTGAAGATTTGATTGTTCGATTAGAGCTCGCCAGGCGATAAGGTATCTATAGTAAACTAATTAAGTGAAATATTATTACTTATAATAAGATACCCGTCTTAGACAGCTCAAGTGGGCACTTCAAAATGTGATTAATTTTTGATAGTGTGATTAATTTTTGATAATAAGCAATTCTTCGGCTTCATATAAATAGATCTTCGATAGTGGGCCGTAGAACATTCGTTAATTGGACAGAAAAATGAAAACTATCACACTTTGCCTTTTGGTTCTGGTTTCGGCCACTTGTCTGCTGACTACTCGGGTAAGTTAACTAAATAAATAAAATTAACATATATTTATTGTAGAAATATTTAATTCCAGGCCAATTCCATAGAATCGCGTGAAAGCGACTTGGACTATGAATTTGATTTTGAATCAGAATTGAAGGATCTGCTAGATGAATTGGATAATGACAGCGACTATATGGATGTGGAGGCGCAGGGCTTTATTAAAACCTGCAGAAAGATCCTTCGCAAGGCTTTGAAGACAGTTCGAGGCACCAACTGCATTATCAAGGAGGTGGTAAACATTCTAAGTTCCTGCACCAACTATGTGGATGCCATAGATGACTGAAGAACAGATATTCCCAAGGATGTGGCCAAGATTGTGGATTCCGTAAAGCAGATTATCAAAATTTGCGACGCTATAATTCATTTGCATTCGAAACTTTGTGCCAAGGATGAGTCCGACGATGGCTCCATCATCAAAAACACTTCCAAGTGCTTCTGGAAATTGTTCAAGGCCTCAATGAAGCTGACCAGGAAGATCAATAAGACCCTAAAACTGATTGCCAAATTGCCCTCAGATACTAGTTCCTGCTTCGTTAATGCCACCAATAATGTCACGGCCTCTTTTAACTCTTTTTTGCCCAACATTAATGTCTGCATAGAGTCTAAGTAAATTGTGTATGATTTATCATGATAATTATTTAACCTATTAAATATTATTTAGGATGGTTTCGCGTGAACAAACTAATACATCAGTTGTTTAAATTCATCTTCTCAAAAAATATAAAGGAAAACGGGGAAAAAAGGGTTTTTGGCTTTCGGGACCCAAAACTGAAATTGTAGACTCCATAACTCGAGTTAATGGATCCCGATTCAGACGTGGGATACCTCTATGATTTTGTGGTTGAATTCTCTAATAATCTGGATTTAAATTTATATTTTACACGGGGGTCACAATTTTAGCCCATTTTCATGTTCGGAATTTCCGTATTTCCAATGGCTTTCCGAATGGGACCCAAAAACTGCACTTCTAGATTCTATAACTTGGGTAATTGGATCCCGATTTAGACGTGAGATACCTCTATGAGTTTGTGGTCAAATTCTCTAATAATCTGGATTTAAATTTCCATTTTACACGGGGGTCACAATTTTAGCCCATTTTCATGTTTGGAATTTCCGTATTTCCAATAGCTTTCCGAGTGGGACGCAAAAACTGCACTTCTAGATTCTATAACTTTGGTAATTGGATCCCGATTTAGACGTAGGATACCTCTATGAGTTTGTGGTTGAATTCTCTAATAATCTGGATTTAAATTTCTATTTTACACGGGGGTCACAATTTTAGACCATTTTCATGTTCGGAATTTCCGTAATTCCAATGGCTTTCCGAATGGGACCCAAAAACTGCACTTCTTGATTCTATAACTTTGGTAATTGGATCCCGATTTAGACGTAGGATACCTCTATGAGTTTGTGGTTGAATTCTCTTATAATCTGGGTTTAAATTTCTATTTTACACGGGGGTCACAATTTTAGCCCATTTTCATGTTCGGAATTTCCGTATTTCCAATAGCTTTCCGAGTGGGACCCAAAAACTGCACTTCTAGATTCAATAACTTGGGTAATTGGATCCCGATTTAGACGTGAGATACCTCTATGAGTTTGTGGTCAAATTCTCTAATAATCTGGATTTAAATTTCCATTTTACACGGGGGTCACAATTTTAGCCCATTTTCATGTTCGGAATTTCCGTATTTCCAATAGCTTTCCGAATGGGACCCAAAAACTGCACTTCTAGATTCCATCCATCCCGATTTAGACGTAGGATACCTCTATGAGTTTATGGTTGAATTTTCTTATAATTTGGATTTAAATCTTTTTTTTTTTTCACGGGGGCCACTATTTTAGCCCATTTTCATGTTCGGAATTTCAGTATTTCCAATGGCTTTCCCAATGGGACCGAAAAACTGCTCTTCTAGATTCTATAACTTGGGTAATCGGATCCCGATTTGGACGTGGGATACCTCTATGAGTTTGTGGTCAAATTCTCTAATTATCTGGATTTATATTTCTATTTTACACGGGGGTCACAATTTTAGCCCATTTTCATGTTCGGAATTTCCGTATTTTCAATGGCTTTGCGAATGGGACCCAAAAACTGCACTTCTAGATTCTATAACTTGGGTAATTGGATCCCGATTAAGTCGTGGGATACCTCTTTGAATTTGTGTTTAAATTCTCTAATTAGCTGAATTTAAATTTCTATATTTCACGGGGGTCAAAATTTTAGCCCATTTTCATGTTCGGAATTTTCGTATTTCCAATAGCTTGGGTAATTGGATCCCGATTAAGACGTGGGATACCTCTATGAGTTTGTGGTTGAACTTTCTAATAAACTGGATTTAAGTTTTTATTTTACACGGGGGTCACAATTTTAGCCCATTTTCATGTTCGGAATTTCCGTATTTCCAATGGCTTTCAGAATGGGACCCAAAAACTGCACTTCTAGATTCTATAACTTGGGCAATTGGATCCCGATTTAAACGTGGGGTACCTCTATGAGTTTGTGGTTTAATTCTCTAATAGTCTAAGTTAAAATTTTTAGTTCATGTTTATTTTGCGGTGTTTCCAATTTATTTTGAAATTATGGAAATTATGTACTGCCTCTAACTGCCTTTGTTCTAAGTCCATTATAGATAGTGTTATAGCTTTCCATAGATAGTAATACGTGCAAAATTTTGGCAGTTCGATTGGAGGTCGCACGCGCGAGTTTATCAATACTTTTTAAAGGAAATATAAGTCTGAGCAGGCACAGATAGTTCAAGTGTACCAAGATATGATTACTGTGTGATAATGGTAACATAATCCGTCCCTATATAAGGAACGCAAAAAGTTTGAGTTTTACACATTCGATTCTTAGCAGTCAGGAAAAATGAAAGCCTTTACATTTTTGCTTGTGGTTTTGGCCTCGGCCAGTTGTCTTTTGACTGCTCAGGTAAAATTATTGATCTAAAAGGTTTCAACTAAAATAAAATTCCTATATTTAATTATAGGCCAACCTTATTGAATCGAGCGAATTGAGCTTGGACACGGAGGCTGACTTTGACTATGAGTACGAAGTGGAACAACTTATGGATGAAATGGATGATAGCTACGAGTTTATGGAGGTGGAAGATTTCGGTGTCTTCCGAACCTTCAGGAAAATCCTTTGGGCTGCCTTGAGGACTGTTCGTGGCGCCGATTGCATTATCAGGGAGGTGGAAAGTGTGCTGGACGCTAGCAGAAACTACCTGAAGTCCGTTGAGCGCTGCGGCTCCGATCTTCCCAAGGATGCTAAGGATCTTATCAAATCCGTGAAGGACATCGTCCATATCTCCGACACCATCATTAATTTGCGTGCCAGGCTGTGCAGCAGGGACCGATTCTTCTTGACCAGACTATACCACAAGCTGAGGTGCTTCTTTAGGGTTTTCGGGGCCACCTTGAAGCTGGTCAGGGAGATTCCCAGGGCTCTGAGGGAGATCGCCAAGTTGCCCGCTAATGCCGGCCACTGCGTTATCAAAGCCACCGACGACGTGAAGGGCTCTCTCACCTCCTTCTCTCCCAAAATCAAGACCTGCCTTAAGAAGTAATTCAGTACTATGAATAAATAAAAACATTGTTATTTTATCAGCATAAAAAAGGTTGTCTTACATTTCACGCAACAGAGAAATCTGTATTGCACAATATGGATCCCTTGCCTTCAACTGCCTACCGCTGATAACTGCCGGAGCCCCAAAAAGTTAGGAAACAATCAATTACTATTTTAATAACTTTTGATGACCGAAATCATTTTACCAGAAAGCGATCGATTAGTAGACCTATGCTTCATATTTTGCTATCTTTTTATACCCTTGCATAGGGTATTATAAGTTTGGTCAGAAGTTTGTATGGCAGTGAAGAAGATCTATTGATTTAAAATAATTTTCTTAAATATGCTTAAAGATGTTCTAAAAGATTAAGAATTAAACGATAATAATAAGTTTTCCAATTTGTAATAATTTTTAATTGGTTTATGTCATCTCAATTTATCAACAGAATAAAATTAACATAGGAGATAAATTAATGACAATGACAATGAACTTATGTACCTAATTAAATGTGGTTTCCTTTTAAATGTTAGATAAGACAACTATTATTCCAAACTTTGACCAAGCAAATCAGATGGTCTATCATCAAAACTCAAAAGGAAGTACTTCATAGGCAATCTTATAGATACTGCGGGAGGTTCAAAAAGAGCTCTTGAGTTTTGTTTACTGATTGGGAAGTAAGATTTTAAATTGTTTGCTTAGATTAATTTTGACTCTGAATATTATTTAACTTTTTAAAATTAAACAAAACATTTCGGCAATTGAAGGAACGACCCCAAATGGGGTTAAGACATATAATATTTAATTTTTTAATATTATTGTAAACAATATCATTATTAACAAAGTAAAAGAACTAAACACAAACTAATTTGAATTTGAAAAAGGTAGTTAATTGAAGATACTAAAATGTTACAGGGTTGCCATGGCTTTTTAATGAAATAAGGCGACAACTCTGGAAATTCAACAGGGAATGCCCAAAATATTTTAGTGAGGATTTGGGACTCCTCAAATTAGAAGCCTAGGCAAAAGACGTCAAAAGTTGTCGTGACAGATTAACAAATTATTCAGTTCGAATCGGGAGCAGTGAAAATGTCCCAAATAAACAATACATTTTTAAAGCTGCGAGCTCGTCTGCGGGAGCGTGATATCAAGTTGTGGGAGGATCCATACTATTTCGAGGGCGTTGGCAGTATCGAATCGGAGATGGATCGTTTGGCCAGGGACTTGAGTGCAGAACTGAGCATTGCCATATCGGATTGCAGGATTGCTCTAAACGAAATGCAGGATAGTGCTCTCAGGAAGCTGGAGGCTCGCAAGGAGTTCAATGACACTGGATTGGCCACTTTTAATGTGCGCTGTGTGGACGGCAAAGGTGTCACCTCGAAAATGATGGAGATCAAGTGCTCGCTGGGAGACTTGGGCTCGGAACTTAAAAAGGAAATTGCCAAAAAGCTGAAGTTAAATGATCCCAATCATGTTAAATGCATTTCAAAAGGTCGCATTATTAAATCCCACAAGACTTTGGCTTCACAAGGCTTAAAGACCAATCAACAGCTAATGGTGATATTAGGAGGTGAAAACAAAGGTCAGAAGCTGCATGAACGTATCCAGAGAATTCGAGCTGATGTGGAGATAATTGCGGATGCCGATCATCGTTTTATGGAAATGGAGGATCAAGATGGACGTCCGATTTTTCTGCCACCCGATGAAAATCGATCTCTATTGATGGCCATGAGCATGTACGAAGCATCCAGAGCTGCCATACGTAGGGAACACTTTGATGAGGCCCTACTTTTACTTCTGGAGGCCGATGAACTCTTCTCCCGTTGCAACTCGAACATTCTGGAAGCGGTGGATAATTATGCTCTCATAAATCTGGACATTGTTTGGTGTTATCTTTGCCTGAAGAGTATCACCCAGTTACCGGATGCCCAGCGGCGCTTGGAAATTTGCGAGAGAAGCTTCTTCAAGAGTTACGGCGAGCAGTTTAGTCGTTTATATTCGATGAAAGGTACCAGCTGTCCTGAAAGAGCTTTAATTATGCGGCTTCATCTCCTACAAGGTGTACTCTTTTTTCACCAAAATCGTCGCGATGAGGCTTATGAGAAATTGGATGAGGCTGCCAAGGATTTGGATGAGTTAAGGGTCAATGAATATCAGCTTACGACACTAATGGAAATGGGATTTGGGGAATCGGATGCTCGTTTGGCTTTAAGATCCTGTGCTGGAAATGTGGATAGAGCCATACAGTTTATTCAGGAACGTATGGAGAAAATCTCTGAAGAACGCAAGAACTCGGCTCAAGCGAAGCGTGTAAATCTAGAAATGCGGGAGGCAAATTCTGGGGGCGAATGGGTGGATCCCCGTAGTGTTTGCAGACTCATGGAGATGGGCTACGAAAGACGTTTGGTTGTGGAGGCCCTGAAGAGAACCGAAAATAATCTGGATCGCAGTTTGGATCTTCTACAGCGCCGTTCCGATGATCTCCGAGCTAATTTGCCCGCAACACCTCCAGTCGATGAGTCTCTACTTTCCACTCTTCAACAACTTGGTTTCCCGGCCTCATCCGCTCAAGCTGCTTTGGAAACCACTAATAATGATTTCCGTAAATCCATAGAATTCCTATTGAAAAGTTTCGTCAGGGAGGATGAACTACTAGGTGTTATTGAAGCCATGACTAAGTTACTAGAAGATCTCGGACCTTCGGGTTCCAATAGAGGAAACAACCATAACACCACTCCTTTGGTAAACCTATCTACCAGCAAGATAAACTTGATCAAAACGGTTCTTAGCCAGGCAAAGTCCGAGATGGAATCGTACAATGCATTCAAAAGAGTCAACGACGAGTTCTCCGAAATCAATTCTCACTATTTGGACATAAAGCTAGTGCAGGAAGAGCAAGTCCTTATCGAGTATAGAAGTCTGCTGGAGCGTTGAATTCTTTATACAAAGAAATTATGTAAATTTTGGAATTTTCCAAAATATTTGTAATTGCAAAGATTATTAAAATATCTCATATATTTTATGTGTAAATGGTTTATTCTTTGTCGATGAATCGGTGGGATTATTCGTATTGTACAAGTCAGTTTAAATACATTGCTTTAGGTACTCCGACTTTATTTAATTACGTTTACTATAGAATACCTCCATGACAAAATTTATACCACGATTACGTGGCGATGTGATCGTGACCTGCGATTTACGAAAGGGTGGTAGATTACTCATAGAGATCGAACCACCTACTTTTGATTTATCCCAGAATTTGACAGCACTGACCGTGTGACTCATTGATATCCGCTCGATATGGGTATGAACTTTTAAATACTTGGCCCTGACATGTATATGCTTCCTAAGTACACCATCGCCCGGGTTTGGCCATCCAAATATCTGACTGTTGTCCCTCCCGATGGTCTTGTTTGAAAATAAGGTGATGAAAATTGCCAAAAAAATAGTATGGAACCTCATTGATAATACTTTTCCTACTATAAAGAGAGTAGAATGTAATTAACTGTTTTGCATTTCAGTGTCATGCTTGATATTATTTTTTAATAGGATTAAAGTGGTTCCACTTTCCAGAAAATATTCTCTCTTGTTAATATCCAATGGAATGTTTTGTAGGTTTTAGAGTCTTCTACGAAACTATATATTTTCCTAACATAAAGCGCTCTGCAATCCAAACAATTAATCATAATTTGTTGGCTTTACTTCCAGCTCCAGATCCATTTCGACCATCCATTTCGACCATCCATCCAATCTCCCACCAAAAACTCATCTACTTAATGCCCGACGAAGTATGCTATGCATTTTGGTGGCTGATGTTGCTTTTATTTGCTCACTCATGTGCATAACGTCACAGTTTTTCACAATTTTGGTTGTATTCTGTGTGTGTACTCTTTGCGTTTGGCTGACTTTGTGAAAATTAATAAGTTTCCAGACCCTCGCCAATCTGCCAATGCCATGCGAAAGTTCTGCAGATGATGGCCAAATAATTTGTCGTCCTGTTTTGTGGCGTTATTTCCGAATCGTTAAACCTAAAATAAACCCAGTTTGGCTTATTTCGCTCTTCATTCTTCGGTTTTTCCTAGCACTTTTCTTCATTTCGTGTTTGTTCGGTTTAGGTAGATTTATTATATATGCGAAATGGCGCACAAATTTTGAGTGGTTGACATTTTCACTTGACTGCAAATTCTATCACTTTTTTCCTCGGCTAAATCGAGCATTCAGTGGTCCCACAAAAATATTACCTTACCAAAAAGTAATTTCGCTGATTGTTTTATATTTTAATAAATGGAAGGTCTCCTTGGTTACTTGGTAAAATTTATTTAGATTTTTGAAAATGGGTTACAATACGTTTTTTGCCAAAAAACGAGACGAAAAATGTCCAACGTTGTATGTCAATCGATTGCAAATTTTATTTCGAGGTATTTTTTTCACTGCATTGGCAAACCATTTAAACCACAATGGGGTTTAAAAATTGTTTCTTGCAGTTTGGTTGATGCATTTTCCCCCTTTTTCCTATTTCTCTGAGACCTCGCGTTATGACACGAAAATGCAAAAATTTGTGAGGCAAAAATCACAAAAAAAGAATCGCGGCAAAGAAGAAGAAATGTCAAAATGTTGTTCGAGGACGCGGCGGCCTGTCTTATTTAGTAGCGAAAATGAGCAGCGGCAGGCATATCCTTGCTGGAAAAAAAGAAGGGGGTTTGGCAGGCAGAGGACAGCGTTTAGATTTTGTTTTTTTCCAGGGTTTCCCAGGGAAAGGGGTGGGAAAAGAGAAAAAAAAGAAAAATGGGAGGAAAATGCTTCACTGGGCCGCGCATTCTTTGGCTGATTTCCGTTGGTTGTTAGTAGAGGTTGCAACCACACTTAAAAACTTACTAAAAAATAAATTTATTAAAACAAAATATTTTTTTTACTCTTGTTGTACTTAAAATTAAAAGCTTTTTTATTTAAGAAAGTAATTGTAAATGAAAAGGTAGTATATTTTGGCCTTTGTTGAATGAAATATAGTTTCAAAGTATTTTCAATAAATTGTTTCGATAAACATAGGTGAACACTTTTTTTTAGTTATTTTAAAATTTCACGTAGCCTTTAATTGTGTTTTAAAATTTAAATTAATTATAATGTTTAAAGTAATTTAAGATTAAGTTAAGGTACTTATTAAAATCATCAACTTTTAAGAAACTTTCATTCCCAATATCAAAAATCTTTTGTAGGATAACTCAGTTCCTTTTTTATTTGTTGTATTATATTATGTACTTTTTTCAGTGTGGTTTACTAGTTGTTGCTGGCAGTTGTTGCCGTTGCTAGATGTTGTTGTCATCAACAGCCAGCAACATTATCATTGTAGCTGCAAGTGGCAGTTGTTGCTGCTTCTGCTGTTTGTCCTCATTATCGTTTGTCCCATGCTCCTCTCATGTCTTTTGGCATTTGCATTTCCATAATAATATCTCTTTTTTTCGTGTTCTCTGGGCAACTTTAATGGGTTTGTAATGTAAGTGAAGTGAACTCAACTCTGCTCCGCCTTTTGTGGAAAATATATGCCTTAGATTCAGATCTTAAAAGACTTAAGAACTGCACTAAAATGTAAAGCCCTGCATTTAAATTGAATACCTCAAGTTTGGGCACCAAGAAAAACAAAAAAGTTTTCCAATTGGAAAAACTCCAAAATGTTTAGCATTCGCCCTGAGTTAATTAAAAAAAGATTTCTCATCAACTTTTTCCGCAACTTAACCGCAAGAAGTGTCGCATAAATTACAAATTAGTTAAATCAGCCTGTGACCAACCCCCAACCGCACATACTCTCATAACTTTCCCAGGAAACCTTGTGACCTTCTACCACCAAGCAGCTTCATCATCATTACCATCGTTATCATCTGTGCTTAGGAAAGTGAAAATAATGCAAATGATAAAATTATTTAATGATGCGGAAGTGCGTTGATAAGCAAACGACAAATAATCGTTGCCAGAAATACTGGCCTTATATTTGTAGGGCTCTTTGTTTCTTTTAATAATGGTTATTTGGTGGGATTACACAAAATACTGGATATATTGTTTGGCTTAAATATTTAACAAATAATAATAATTTATTTTCTTTCAATTAATATTAAGTTTTCCAGTTTGGTCCTAATCCTAACTGATCTTAGGGTATTTAATAACCAAAAAAATTCTTGTTTTGTTTTGTTTTTTTTACCGAATCCTAAGTTATCCCATAATTCCCAGCTGTACTGGAGCCTATGCAATTTAAGTTGAAATCTATTTACGTTTCGCTGGGTGCTGGCAAAAGTTTCCCTAATGAGATGAGACCAAAGTCTCATGTGGCAACAGGCGAACTTTATGTGCTCATAAAGTCAAGTTCCATCTCCACTTATCCCCTATTGGAGTTCCAAAATGAGTCCATAACTTTTCTGTAATTTACATTTTCATTATGTCAACCGTTTAGCACAGAGCAGTGAGTAAAAAAATGCACAAATTAAAAGCGTGCCTTGCTTTATAGACAGTCCCATTGGATGGATAGATGGCAAAATATCTACATTTTATTTAGTCGCCTCTGGTGCAATAAGTATTTGTCCCTCAGGCGGCTAAAATTAATTTGGCGCCATCGTACGAAAAAAAGAAATACATTTGCTGGATATACTCATTAACAGAGTTCGTTATTTTGTCAAATAAAAAGCTGCACATGTCAAAGGGGTGTGAAAATGGTTGTGTTGTGGGGGTTGGGTTTTATTTCGGAAACTGCTGATTTAAGTTCACTTAATTTGATGTGAGTTTACAAATTGTTTAAAGTGAAAAGTTAAAATGAGTTTTAATGAAATTTCATTTAGCGGGGACCATGAAATGTTATGTAAAGTGAAAAAATTCGTAGGGGTTTTAAACTTTCTGGTTTTGATATTACAAGGGAAAAAAGTATGGAATATTTGATTATATATTTAATATATGATTTAATAATATTATTTTATATTGAACCATTTTTATTAAAGCTCTGTTAAATATTAGCTTAAAAACTACAATTTTGTCTGCCATATAAAGTAATATCCTTTAGTATGCCTTGTAATCTCTGAGTTCCACCCACTCCAAGTACTACTTAGGGATACTGTGATATTTTGTGGTCTTGTCCATTTGGGAACCTCCCACATTTATTCATTCATTCGGGCAACAGCCTGAGGTTATGTTTTGTCGTGTTTTGTGCTGCAATGTTGCACCTACATAAAATGGCTAAATGATGCGTTAAAAATGAGAGGAGACCCCCAGAGGCGAGGGATGTAAAATTTTGGAGGGATGGGAAAGCCGGCTAACCGGACAAACTGTCGCAGTCACAAATTTTGTCTGCCATAGGGACAAGGCCTACAAGAGCATTTTGAGTGTGGGAATGTACTCGTAAAGTACCCGAAAGGGCAACATTTGCTAATGACAAACAATTGCAGCATTTTACCACGTCGGTGGGATGAAGGCCCCATTCAAGCATTCAAGTGCCACTCCCCCAACTTCCGCCATGCTCCAACTTTTATTATTATGCAACGTGCGTTTCATACCGCAAAAATCCGCACAAAAAAAGAAAGAAAATCAAACAGAATTTAAGAGAAAACCCTTTAGTTTCAGGCGTGGCATGTGCTGCACATAAATTTTCCTTGGTATTTTTTATGCGCTAGGTATATATTTTTAGCAGTTCGCTTTATTTTATTTTTTGGCATTTTAATTGCAATGAAAGTGTGGTTTAAAAAAATGAACTTATGGACGCTTTTTATGCATTCATAATAGCCAGAGAGACACTGTCACATGGACCACAAGTTGCCGGAACGGCAGAGCTCTATGATTTGTGGCATATTTATGTAAATTTGTGGTTTTTTCCCGTTGCCTGTAGAACATCTCTTCAGAGCCAGGCTAAAAGGCCACCTTAAAACCAGCAGGCAGCAGGTGTTGTGGCCGAGCAATTAGTGAGAGTTTGGACCAGAATCACTTCCATTATAGCAGCCTTAAGAATTGGAAGACAGAAGCTTAGATGTTATTATTATTATTGTTTTGAAAATGTTTAAAAATTCAATGCAGTTTTATAAACAATTTTCTATTAAATTTTAATAAAAAAAACTTATTATAAATAAACTTACTATAAAATAATTGTATTCAACTTAAAACTTTAGTAATATTTAACAAAAAAAACCCTTTGAACTCTTAATTTTCCACTTATTTAGTTTTGTTTACTTGTTAAATTCAACAATACAAGAGTTTCATATCCATTAGGTCTGAACGAAAGCATTTGAAATTCTGCAGGCCACAACTCTTGACTTGGCCAAGAGGTAGGAAGCATTTGGCTGCACGTGGCTAATCAATTTGCAGAACATACCCCCAACAAAGAAAAATAAAAAGCTTAGTTCATTTCTATAACCAGAGTTGTTGGTATTTTTTCCAACTGATAAACCATGGCTAATACGCAGCTACCAAACATATTTTCTTTCTTATTTTTTTAGATTGAATTTTAAATGTTAATTACAAATATTAATTTCCAAAATAATATAATATTTATAATTCTAAGAAACTGACATTAATAAAGTTTAATAATATTTCTCAAAATAAACAAATATTTGGTCTTACAAATATGTATTTATTAAAGTAATCGCCACTGCGTATAGCCCCTTCCATAAAGCTTGACCAGTGCAAAAAAGGAAAATACATGAGGAGACCTACAACCACCCTCTGTCGGTCTGTTGACAATGTCCTTGTCGTCCTGACTGACCTGAGCAAAACCGAGCTGAACTGACGCTGCCATCGACGACAGGTGTGCATGATTTATGAGATTTACATATCAGTCGGTCCGCCGATGAAGCGCGTTGATGCGCCGCCAACGACAGGCGGACAGGGGCGACAAGATATGGAGAGGGATCGGATATGGACAGATATAGAAGGGGCAACATGTTGCCCTCATCCGCTATAAATAGGCTAAAATGAAATGCAAATTTGTGCACTGATTGATGATATTGCGCTTGTTAAGGTCAACTCACACACTTTACCTAAGTCCCCTTACTACTTTCGAACTTCTTTTTTCAGGGCTCTGCCTCATATGGCAAATGAATTTCAAAGAGGTAGTGAAAAAAGAGATAAAAGAGCTGCATACTTTGGGGCTGCTGGGAAAAGATACTTTTTTGTAGCTACGTTTCAGGCGGAAGTTTTAAGTCGATGCTTTGTAAAAGGTATACTTAAGAAATTTATTTGAATTAAATTATATAATATCTCATTAAATTTGCAAAACGTTGCTTATTATATATATCTAATTACCTGTCCGCGTTTAATTCCACTTAAGTGTTGATACAACTTTAATCAGATTATTAAAAAGAGTCATCTAGCTAACAATCATTCCCAAACTCGTGTGTACTCGGTATATATCCCTTGATTACGCCTCTTTCCCACGGCTGCAAACGTGCTCATTAACCAGACGTGGCGGGCCTGGCAGACGACAGCAGATCGCCTCCCCTCCACCGAATAATACCATCCGCCCCCATATCACCGAAAACCCCCCTCCTAAATCTGCAGAAAATCAGCGGCAGGCAACATGTGTTCCTGATATTTTTATGGCATTGGATACATGCAGTCTGGGTCTCAGTTTTCTCGGTGGCAAAAGCAGCCTAAGCTGCCTAATTGTTATGCGCACAATTCGCAAGCAAGAGCCTCAACAGCACTGTGATTTGGAGGCCTACATACCCCATGCACATACGAATACGAATACGACTACGACCATATAGGACCAAAGACCATGGCAGAGTCATAAAATTTTCATCTAGGAGTAGTTTTAACGACGCAAATTGGACTTAAGGGCTTGCCAAGCACATTAATCTCGGTGAGGAATGAAGAAAGTGTCCTTAGTGAAATTTGCTTGCGTAAGCATTAACGAAATGTTAGGAATCCTTGTATGACTAAGCACTATACAGGAAAATGTGTTTTTAATTAAAAACTATTCAAGGCTAATTGGTGATTTGGGTAAAATGTATTCCATTGTTTTAGATCATAAGTAATATATACGACATGGGAAAATACTAGATTTCAGTTTTAGGTAACGAAAATAATTAATATTAGGTTAGCCATACTTTGTTACTAATAAATCGAATAGTAATATGCCTTTTTTCTATTACCCATAAATCTTATTTCAAAAACTTAACAAAGCTGCACATATTTCTTCTTTAAAACCTTAAATCTCCAACGTTTTGAAACTCACTAATAAATCGCTTTTTAATTTTATGGCTGTTTCATTAATAGGCCAATAACCGATGTTGCCTCAACTTGGTCATTGCTGGTTAACACCCTACTCCTCCATTAAACCCACAAAGCCCCACGTTTTCGATTTTACTGCGAGGCCAAAGGTTTCACTCCTTTCGGCTGATCAATAAAATGGCAGCTAAATCAATTAGCCGATGGCAGGGGGCAACTTCTTGGCACTTTCATGAACTTCTGGCCGGTAATTAAAATCCACCCACAATACCAATCTGTGCTGGAACAGATTTCACTAATTACTTTTATGACCCAAATTTGCTGAATGCGCAGTTTGCTATAAATCCTTACCTTTGAGCAGTAATAAACTTGGGGAACATCAGTTGCAGACTAAATATTGCCATCAATGGCTGGTCTTCTTCGTTCTTGTCCTGTTCAAAGTACCCAGTATTTTATGGTGCTCTAATAAAATTGAAAGAATGATCGATTTGGTGATCTGTTAATAATATAATATTTATAGTTATGATAAATTACCACATATGGTTGTTAAAAAATCTATTATGATATAATATAGGGTTTAATGTTATAATGTTTCAAGGTTTTTAAAAATAACGCTTGAGTTATTAACGTATTTCTAAAACCTAAGATCTTAAAGAAGATTTTTTACTGTTTTTGATGGGTTAATAATAAGTATTTCTGATTCGTGTAACTAAAAGATGGTTCTTTCTCAGAACTTTTTCATTTTATTCGTTTCACTCACTTCTCTCGCCATTTCCGAACTAATCGAAGACGCTTGCTTTCAGAATTTATTGCTCCTTCTGCGGGGGCGTGGCAGGGGGCGGCTAAGATATTGGCGGAGGGGGGCGTGGCAGGGGTACAAACTGCTCCTTTGACCTGTCTGCCTCAGTCACTGTTTTGCTGTTGCTATTGTTATATATTTCTCCTTCTTTATCGCCTGGAGCTCTGCAAACAAGTTTCTTATGTCCCGACGAAAAAGAACCAAACAAAATATTACAGAAAAAAACTCTTTTCACCGTCAGCTGCTCGACTGCAGAAAACTCGTTGCGCTTGTTGCGCGTTTTGTTGTAAATTATAAAGAAATACAAAAAAAAATGGAAAATTACATGACATATTGCTTAGGAGTGAGTCGGCCTTTGATGTTTTTAGGCCGCCTAATAAGCCGTTCAAGTTATTGTTTTACTTTTTTCCACTGATTTGGGAGCGCCAAACCCATAAGACCCGGTCTGCGAGTTTGCAAAAATTTAATTTGTGTAAATTTTGGATTTCGCGGGGGTGTGCTGCCAATTGCTAATTGAGGTGGGTGCAACAGGCGACTGAAATGCTATATAAATATGGTTTTTTATGCTGTGGAACTGGATTAAGTGTGCTTGATTTTTTATTATGCCAGTTTGTAGCATTACTAAGAATTTGTTTTGTTTCAATTTTTAAATTTTTTCTTCAAATTTCAATCAGAAAATTAAGATAAAGTTAAAAAAAGCTTGAGTAAAGGATTAAAATGTATAAAAAAAGGCATAGAGTACATCTTTTCCCAAAAAGTAACTGTTGTTTAAAATGTCAAATTCAGTACGTAAGTGTTTTTATAATATTTTTTTATATTGTGTACATTTTCTTTATATATATATTTTTTAATTCTTAAACAAAACCATTTATATTTTCTTGTAATTTTTTCTTTAACTTATTTGTATTTTTTGTGATACTATTTTTGACGTAGCGTAAATAATACCAAAAAAATACCAAGAGATGCTCATTTTTATCCCCACCACAAAAAGCAACAACAAAAACAGCAGCAGCTATGGTAACAACAACAACACGAAGCCGCAGCATTCGAGACCGGAAGTAAGAGAACGCTTGAGTGCGAAAGGGACAACAATATGAACGCCAAAAGTTGTTGCTGTCTCCCCAAATGGCGTTTTTTGAGCGACTTCGCCGCAAAACAAAAACGCTCCCCGGCTCTCTCTCACTTTGGGAGAGCGGGCAAGCATTTGAGTCTGTTTTTGTTGGTTGAGTGATGAGGGTGGGGCGGGTGGTGGGGCGAGGAAAGCGTTTATGTTGTGGGTGGTTGTTGGCATCGTCAGAGAAAGAGAGGAAAAGCAGTCCGGCTCTCTTTTAAATTTACCCTGTTTTTCTAGATTTTTTGGGGTATACTGATGGTTTATTTGAAAGTTTAAAGCTAAAGCTGGTTTGTAAATTTTTTTGATATACTAAAATTGATGATAAAATAGTAAGCTTGCCTAACAATATTAAAAAAATAATAAATAAAAATATTTTAAAACATTTTTAGGAACAATATATGAGATATAAATTATAGTCGTATATTCAAAACTCATCTTTACTTGCTTAAACTAACTTAAGAGGACTAAAAAATTATTTTCTAAATTTTCTTGAACATCAAAAAAATGTTATAATATTCAAGAAATATCATATTTTGCATCCTTAAATTTATTGAATCTTAAGAACGGGTATTTCAGAACCGGAAAACTCGACCACTTGTTTTATTTTATTATGCTTGCCGCAAACAGCCAGAGAGCGATAGAGAGAGATTTATAAAAAGGCGAGAGGCGGCCGAGAGAACTTTTTCGCGGGGGCCTTTTTGTATTTGTATCTGTATCTTTCGGTTCGGTTCAGGCATATCTTACGGATTCAGTTTGCTTGCGACCGTTACAACAGCCAGTTGATTCAAAGCGGAGCGATTCGTGGATTCGTTGTCATCGTGTCGTCGTCGTTTTTGTCGTTGATTTCCGTTTGTGCATGCAGATAAAGCCAGGTCTTGACTAGATTCTCGTCTAGGCCTACAATCGAAACCGAAAAACCGAACTCGGCTAATGGAAAATAAACAAACAAACAAGGCCCACATTTTGTTTGCCGCGCATTAAAAGTAATTCCCATTTGTAACCCCCAGCAAAATGATTAGAAAATCTGTTTTCTGGGATATGTTGCATGACTGAATTAAATTACGTGTTAAATTGTTAAGCTAAATGAACAAACCGCATCCATAAAACGGATGCGAGTGCATGCAAATTAATTAAAAATACGATCCGAAATCTCCCGACACATGCATGCGAAACCCATCAAGCTTTATTTAAATCAATGACTTGAGCGACTGAATAAAATATGTATTTCATGGCTATTAAGATTATAAACAAAATCTATCATTAAATCTAATATCAACTTTCATGGTTTATTAACTAATGATATGTTTAACTAATGAATCTTAAAATTTAAATTTAAATTTGATTTGCAATGACTTATAATAAAGAAAAACCACAAGTTGAAGATATAAATTAAATGTGTAATCAAATAAATAAAACAATGAACTTTTGTGTCGAAAAGAAGCCCAGTAATTTGGCTAAATACAACATGTGTAATTAAATAAGTGAATTGCTAATAAATTGATACAACATCTAATTAAACTGGAATAAAATTGAACAAAAATTCGACTCAAGCTCGATCTTGGGAAACCATACAATATTACAAAAACCGCATGGCAGAACAACTTTCAATATTCAAAGCTGAAAAAAAAGCTGTGGTTA
This sequence comes from Drosophila suzukii, assembly GCF_043229965.1. Taxonomy (NCBI): domain Eukaryota; kingdom Metazoa; phylum Arthropoda; class Insecta; order Diptera; family Drosophilidae; genus Drosophila; species Drosophila suzukii. The sequence continues at coordinate 84,407,974 of NC_092082.1, forward strand.
ATGTTTATTGTGATTTTTGTCGGTGACTAGCTTGCTTTTATCAATTACAATTTTGTGTTTCGGTTTTCTGTATTCCCCAACGAGTTGTTTACGATAAGGAAAGGCAGGCGACATAACACTTGAAGAAAATCAAAACTTGTTCTAGGAAACTGATAATGTGGGTAATTTGACGTCAGGGGACGTCGGTTGAGTTCCCTTCAAATTGTTATGTGAATAAAAATGGGATAGTGTGCAATAATCTGAATTAGAGGAAGCGCCCATCTTAAAACTATGTATATATTTGAATTTGAAATAATTCCATAACTCAAATCTAGAGTTGAAAAAACTCAGGGCACATTCAAATGCGACAATTAAATTAATTAAGCTTAAACAACAGCTAAGATTACTTGACACTTGCAACCGAAATAAATTTGATTTGTAAATTTCACATAAATCAAAGCGAAATAGCTGGCAATCCTTCCCTTCAACTGAATTAAACAATTACTCTTTGTTTCTCGGCTTTAAGCAATCAAAATCAACAAAATGCGTCAGCTGCGAGCTGAGCTTTAAAAGAAATACGAGCTGAGCAAACAGAATAAGATAAACACAGAAAGTCGAGTACAGTCATTGCTCCAATTTTGTAACCTACGAATATTTTTTGGGATTTTTTTAGTGAAAGTAAGGCGCAATCTTATGAAATAAAACCATCAAACCATTGAGCTTCTTAAAAAAATAGAATAAACATAAATACAAATTTTAAAGATGCAGCTTAATTAGGGTTTTACTTTATTTGCTCGCAAGTAACTCACAAAGTCATTACTTTACTTTTTTTTGTAAACAGGGAGCAAGTGCTTTTTATCCTATTCTGTTTAAAATAATGTAAAAACAGTGAGTTACATGTTGAAAATAATAATTTTCTATAACTTATGGATTAACCTAACTTATAGACCCTTTAAGACAATTAAAAGATACTTTAAGATTTCAAAAATATTAGTAGGGATGTTAGGAAGACTATCTTAAAATTTATAAATCCATAAAATACAACTTAAAAGTAATAATTTTCTTAGCTTAAAAAAAATAATACCTATATACATATGTACTCTCATTGAAAATTTCAGAAACCATAAAAAGGAAATCGGATATAAATATAGATATTTACTTAAATAGGAATGCTCCGTTTTTTTTTCAATCCTAAATTATATGGTTTTTTAGGAGTAATCCTGGATGGTTTTCCACTTTTCCAGAGCTCACTGTAAATCGAGGCGAACAAAGCAAGCTATAAAGACGCTCGTTGGGCGACTCAGTCTACTTGCTATATGCGACTATATGGCTATATAGGCCTATTGTCTGGGGAAACTGCATGGAACTGCACATCGGAAATGATTATGGGTTGGGGGGAAGAGTGCCAGCATAGCATAGCGAAAGGGGGGAGCGTGATAAAAGTGATACAAAAGGGGTGGCAGAAGAGGGGGCCAAGAGAGTGGTACGTCATTAACTGACTCAGCCGCATGTTGCATCCAATCCAAGCTTTTTTTATTCCTTCTTATTTTTTCAAGTCCTGCAGAGCGAGAGAGAGCTAGTAAAACCCAGAGAGAGAGAGAGTGGGCTCCGGAGAGCGAGAGCTTCAGCGCAGTTTGCGGCGAAATTCACTGAGCTCGCCTTAAACTTTCCGCAGCCGCTCCTTCACCGTTAGTTGAAAAAAATTCCTTGTTCGAAGCGGACGGATTGTCGAATTTCGTGGATATTTTGCGAGCGTTCCCGTGTAATTTTCGTCACGCGTCGTTTATTTGCAAAAGTGTGAGTGTGTGTGTTACGTACTATTGTGTGTGTGTGTAAGTGACTCAACTTCAAGACATTTTCGTTGTCTTTTTTCGAGGGACGCTTCTTTACCTATTTCTTTTTTTTTTGTTCTTTTACACATTTTCGCATATTCTTTTGCGGCGAATTCAATGACGTCGCAGAAATTTGTTGTTGTGTCGTGAATTTATGTTTATGTATGCGTGTGCATGTGTTTTTGTTCAAGCAAATCGATTTAATTTATGAAAAATTAATACAAAAACCGGCACAGAACTATAAAGAAACTATGCGAACGGGCCGAGACTCAAATGTTTTTAATTAAAAGCCGTGTGTGAATTTTATCAAACCGCAACGGCAACAAAAACAATATTTTATCACCATTTTGAGAGCGGCACGCACGTGTGTGAGTGTATCTGTGTGTTTGTGTGCGTGTGCTGGCGTGTGTGTATGTGTCGAAAAAGCCGGCAATGGCAAAAGAGAATTCAGAATTCAGCATTGAAAAGGCAAGAAGCAAGAGGCAAAAGCGAATGCCAAATAACGAAAGTAAAAGCATAAAGCCAAAAACAAAGAAATTGGGATAAAAATGAAGAGCAGAAAAACGACGAAACTAATGCTGTAATAAAAACAGATTCTTGGGAAATGGAAAATCGGTTGGGAAAATAGAAAATGCAATTTAAAAAAGTTATTTTAAAAGCTTAATTTTTATCACAGTGACTGTAAAAAACGTGAAAAACCATAAAAACAATAAAAAATAAAGTTTGATGAATGATAAATGAATAATTCAAAAAAACAGTAAGACATTCCAAAACATATTTATGAAATTAATCATGATTAGTGTACTATTAATAATTAAACTGAAACTTGTAACGTTTTAACAAATTCTAATAAAACATATATTTTTCTTCTAGAAAATCTAAAACCTTGCCAGCAAAACTTGGTGTTATAAAAATGAGTATTACCTAAAAAAACAAAAAAATATATCAGTGCGGTTATTAAATACAAAATCGTTAACAAAGCAGTTGAAGAAAGTGCAAGAAAAATTGTAACAAAACCGAGCGAAAACAAAAGTATTTGGTGCTAGCGCATTAAAGTGATTTTCTCAGCGTGTGTTTCTTGGGATAAGCGAAAAGCCAGCAAAATTTACTGCTTTGGAAACTCCGCTCTCAACATAAAAACCAGCACCATCACCGATACCGTTACCGAAACGGGCAGCACCATCAACATCAACACCCCCAGCGGCACCACCCACCTCCAGATTCAGCACCACCAGGCTCAGCACCACCCCCAAAACAGTGCGAGAATGCTGTTCGAGAATCCGGCGGTTGCGGCCAAGTTGCCCTTTCCGTACAACGTGCCCCCGCCTCTGCAGGCGGCGGCGGCAGCAGCGGCGGCTGTCCCAAATCTAAGGTGAGTTTTCCATTTTCCTCAGGCACTCGGAAAAATATACATATACCAAATACAAAAGATATTATAGAAGCAAGTTCTAAAAGCCCTAAGCTTTCTAAAAAGAATGGAGCCTATCTATCCTAAACCTTATAAAAACAGTTCTATTAGAAATAACACAAATATTCCCGGGAATTTATTTGGTTCTTCAGAAGGAAAATACTTTCCTCTGAGGTTTATATCAGATTATAATGATTTTATTTTCCTATATTTTTGAAAAAATTTCTATGAAAAAATCAAAAAGTTAAGGAACCATTTTATATCCTATGTACACCTTATAAAAAGAGTGTTATTAAAAAAGAGGATCGCAAATTTTTTTGGTTCCTAGGTTGTTGTAGGTTGTAGGTTTTATAACAATATACATTTTTTAAATTCCTATACATATATTTGAAAAAATATATATTTCTAGAAAATTGACATATTAAGGAATCCCTTTACCTTTTTAAATGAGATTATAAAGCAATAATTTTTTTTCCAAGTGCGCTTTACAACCCACCACCCCCTCCAAAAAACTAAGAACTCTGCGCGTCTCAAGGCCATAAAAGGCGTTAATGCGCTTTGAGGTTTTTACTCTCTTTATTTTTTTCCTCACAGCTTTCGCCCAACTTTTGCCTCAGTGGCATATTTATGAAAATTGTTTTGCTCTTTGCCAGTTTTTAAATTTTTCATCAGGCACTCAGCCTCAGTTTTGAGTCGCGGGCAAATTTTTCAACCTATAATTTTACTAAGTTGCTGTCCGTAAATTGCATTCATTTGTTATATGAGATTGAGGGCGATGTTTAATATTCATTTTAAGTGGCACTGGTCAAGAAACCGTGGGAATAAGTTGTTTTATATGCACCTGAAAGGAATTTTCTAAATTTACAGTAAATTTAAAATTATTATAGCATTTTAAGATATTGTTTATTTTCATAAAAGATTTTTCATTGCTAATCCGTTTTATTACTGTCCTTTTGTCAAAGCCCTCTCCACAAATGATAATTAATGAATTGTCCTACAGCCTAAAGTGTTTATAATATTTTTCCATTATGAGTCATGGTCAAGTTTTGTAAATTTGTAATTTTTTCGTAATTTTCCTGAGGTTGGTAATAAATGATTGTGGGCTTCGGTGGGATTATTAATGCCCTGCTTTTGCCTTAAGTGACGTTTTTAATGAACCATTTCGTGCCACAAAAGTGAGAGTAAACAGTATTAAGGGGACCTTTGTGCCAGAAGCGAAATATTCCGGCCATCAAAAAAAAAAAACAACGTTCAAGTTCGTCAACGTCATGGGGACTTGCTTTAATTTTAATATTAAAAAAACGATCGTCTGGCGCCAGGCAATTAAGATTTTAAAGTTTTTGTTATTCGCTTCCCCAGTGCTTGCCTTACCAATTAGCATTTTATTTATTATATCATAATTTTTTCCTTTGGCATGTGCCAAACATTCTTTTTGCTCTGGGAAACTACAAAAAATTTTGAGAGACATGTGGGGCTTATAAATAATATATACCAATTGATTTCAGACTGAAATGGTATTAATGAAAAGTTCTGTGTTGCCTGGATTTTTATTAGTTTTTCTAGAAAATCCATCAAAATATTCGTCTTTACATAAGCCAAATATAAGAAAATATTAAAAATGTTGTACATTTTTCAAGATCCAATTACTTGCCAGAACAACTAGCTATTTTTATCTGCCAAACACGCCAAAATAGATTATGAATTTTAAAATTATCCTCATGACACTTGACAGAGAACAAAAACTAGAGCCAAAAATCGAAGGGAAAAACCAGAACGCCAGAACCAGCGAAAATCGCTCATCGATGGCCAGGGCATAGACAAAGCGTTGATTGGATTTAAAGTGACAGTAATAAATGACAACAAAGGCAAGTTTCATTTATAAATACTTGTACAAAAAAAAAAGACTATGTTTTTAGGAAAAAATAGAGAAGAACTTGGCTGGCTGACTGACTGAACTTGCACCAGATGAAATCTGAGGGAGACGAGAAGCCAAAGAACGTGCTAAATAAACAGACATCGTCGCCACATTTTCGGTTTGACACACTGACAGGAAAAACAAATGGCAGCGGACCCGGGAAAACTAGAACTAGAGTTCCTCCACACTCAACTTATTCCCCATTTTGCTTTTTCACCGAGTAGGCAAATAGTTTTCCCCGTACTCGGGGCTCACTGTAATATGAGGCATTGAAAAATATACAAATTCTTGGCTCTCGTCTTCTCGTTCTTGTGGTTTAATTGTGCGTTGGTTTAACTGCATTTAGTGCAAGCGCAATTAGCCAAATTGTTAACTTAATTATTTTGGGTCTCTTACGCATAGTTTGCTGCACAAATGGCTGTGAATTATAGACAGCTAAGGGTCTGACAGTGGGATAGATAACCAGAAAAGTATTTTAATATCCAAAAGCTAAGTTGTAATAATAATAATAATTATATACAATATTATTTGTTTGGACTTATATTTTTTTTCCTGTTTTTCTTTTTTTTAAAACCTGACAATCAATCAGAAATGACAATTTAATACTTTCAGATCGCTCTGTCCGTTGACATTGAAGTTAAGCCACGCTCAAGTTCCGCCTTAATTAGTCAAACCCCCAAGTCGATCATTTCATTTGCTTTTTATGCAACAGACAGTCTGGTAAATAAGAATCAGACAGCAATTATATATATTTTATTTGCTGCACTGCTTGCATATTAATCGAGGCGAACCCCCTTGTAATTTGTATCTTTATCTCGAAATAAGCTGGCATACGTGGTCGGCAGGTGACTTGCTCAACCTTCCTTCTTCCCACTCAATAGAACTGAGTTAAGTGCTCAGCTGAGGTATCACACTTTAATGCCACACTCTTTTCTTTTCGGTGTGTAAAGGTATAATGCCACATGAATTTGAAATTAAAAATCCCAATCTTTCGAGGCAGGCAGGTGAGCATTATTTCCCATATCCCCCACACCTTTCACGCTTTCTTCCCTCAATTTCGCAGCATTATTAAGATGTTGCCTAAAAGACACTTTTCCTCACATATTTATTGTATTTTCTTTTTTTGGTTTGCGCATTTGAAATACATTTTTCTTTTCTGGTTTCGTTTTATTACGTACGCTCGCACTTTTGCCAAGTTTTTACACTGCCGCCGAGTGATTATTCATAAGACTTCGTCGAGAGATTTGTGTCGGGGCGTTTGACTGACAGCTACAACGGCTGTTCTTATTAAGGTAGCACCACCACCAACCACCACAGCGCCGAAAACAGCACCACCATTGACGATAGTGGCACACCACCCACATGAGAGATTTATTTAACTGCGTATCCGAACCCCAATCTCTGGATACTTACTTAAGCTGATTAAATCTGGCGGGTTTCTTGGGCTGGGAGTTTTCCAATCTGAGTTCTTTTCTCGGTTTTTGGGGATATTATTTGTCTTTTTAATGGCCTTGATAGGTATGATTTACTTAGGGAATGTTGGCCATGAACTTTGAAAACTACTTGAGGGATATGATAAAATCCTAAAGATGTTTTATTACTATCTTGAAAATTTCTTTTAACAAGCAAACTATCTTTTCATCTATGAATCCAAAAAGAATCTTTTTATTTTATTTTTTAATTCCTAAACAAAACAAGTTTTATATTCAAGTATGAAAGTGTATGTATCTTTCTTCTGTATATCATCAAAACCTATCTATAAATTCCCCATTAGCTTGGATAAAGTTTTGTGCTAATTTCTATCTTTTACCGGGTTTCTCCGAATTTATACAACAAACTCATTATCCGACCATCGTAATTTATCTACCCACACGCACTGCGTTGGCAGTTATAACTGTAAGTCTCGATTCAATTGTTCTCACATGTTCGCCTTTTGAATGGCCGCAACAAATTGACCAGCCAGAAAACGGACAAATGGTCAACTCATCTCTCATTTAGATTGAGCATGACAAGCCGAAATGAAAATAAGAAAACATGGACAGCAAAAAATGTGCGGGTAAAAGTTGCCTGGGTAAAAAACAGCTTAAAGTTCCTTGACTTCTATGCCATATATATATTCAATTTAGAGTTATAGGCAGAGAAAAAAGAAGAAAAAAAAATAAAATTTTATGAATGCTATAATTATAGAACTATTTAAAAAAAAATTGTTTAATACTTGTAGGTTCATCATCATAATATTTTTTTTATCAGGTTAGAAATAAATCTTAGAATTTTAAAATGGTTTTGTAGTTATCTTTTGACATTGATTGTTATGATTTTCTCTAAGTGGTGAGAAAAAAGTTTCCCCGATTTTGATTTTAAATATTTGATTAAAAAGTTAAAGTGAGGTTGAAACGTAAAATTGTTAGACAAAGTTGATTTTGACTAAATTGCATTATATGCAACTTGAAATATGTAGATGTATTTGGCAGCAGCTGGGATTCCACATAAAATTGTGGATGAATACTGCTGAGTGAATGAATGCACATATGATTTTTTCTAGTTCGCTTTTTTTGTGCAGTAGATAAAATTGTAAAAGTTGCCAAGTCTGCTTTTACTGTCAAGCTGCCTGCGATGAATTTTCCTCTATGCAGTCGGCAACTTTTGAGCATTTTTTACACCCCTCCGACATCCGAGTTTTCCACGATGTGGGCGTATTTCAATTATTTGCACGAATTGCAAAACCGAAGGATGGGAAAACGGGGGCTTGGGTTCAAACTGCGTGTGTTTTTGCGAATTAATTGAAATGCCATCATCGCACTACTCCAAAGTTGGAAGCTTTCGAACCAAATAACGCGCAAATATTTTGCCCAAGATTACAGATTCAGATACATATGCATAGATAGTGTGTGTTTTGGGTAGCTTTTCCATTAGAATTTTAAGCCGCATAACGATATACTGTTTGTTTTCGCTATCAACATTTTAATATCTAATGAGTTGCATGTGATTTGATGGCTGAATTTCATTTTCGCAGCACAGTGAACACATAGAATAAGTGAACCTTAGTTGTTTTTATTCCCCAATATATTTTTCAAACTGCAAATTGCATAGAGTCGAAGAGAAAAATGTTTTTGTTTATTTATGTAGAAAGAAGTTGATTTGATTTTTACTCAACCTTCACGTGGAATGATATTATTAGGTCGCTGTCAAACTGATTTATTTGTTTTTGTTTACTTATTTTGCAATTTCACCCAGCAATTGCACATATATTTCTCCACTAATGCACCACAAGTCCACACTCAATTTCTTTTATACAAGTACAAATGCTCCTTCAAGAGGTTTATATGTAGATACTTTTTATGTAGATACGTTTTATGTGCAGGAAGCAGCCAGCTTATGTACAAATGTGTACAAATATGTACTTGGATATGGGTGAATATATGTACACTTTAGTACATGCATACATATATGCGGAGAAAAACTCTTTCGTTTGTTATTTGCCATACGAATGGGGGAAAATTGCATTTTCTCAAGTGCAGGGCCGCATTAAATTATGCACAAACGAAGGGCGCCTCTCCCTTTGAAATGAAACATTTCACAAAATTCCAAGCATGACATTCTCAAGATTTTTTAGCACCGAGAGACGAAAGACGGCACCCAGTGAAAATGAAATGAATTTGCATCAAGTCAAGTGCTTAAATATGACATTATGCAAAAAGAATTCAACATTTTGTAAAGATAGGAATGTAAAAAATTACACAAAACGAATTGATTTATTTTGATAGATTGCAAATCTTACAGATCACGAATTCCATTTAAAAACCTTAAGATCAAATAGCATGACTCACCTTATTTCACCTTAGATTAATAAACACAAAAAAAAAACTAGAACATATTGCAATTACACTCAAAGACTTGTCCCACATTTTCTTAATCAATTACAATCAATTTCCTTTTCCAATCGCCCTCTCAAAGATATAATTCTGTTTCCAACTGGGTCAATCTCAAAACATTTTTCGGACCGCGTGTCGCTGTCAATTTTGTTAAATGTTTTTGAGGCATTTGTAAAACCGAATTTAGCGACAAGATATTTGCAATTTTTGTTTTTATTAGTGATGTGCCAAAACAAATTGAACAAGAATTTTTATGTATGAAATGTTTTTATTTATGTTGTAAATTTTTGTTGTCTCTGCCCGTCGTGTGTCTAAGTTAATAATATTGGTTTTGGCAAAAAGAGAGTGCAATTTCGACAACTTTTTCCATCTTACAATGAAACTTTCCCATTAATGTGTCAATTTAGAATGTTACAGAGTAAAACAAATGGTGGGGCAAATTAAATTGGAAGCCATAAAAGACGTAAAGCCCACGCCAAACTAAATAAAGTTATCATACCTTCTTCTACTCCCCCCGATTTTCTATCAATCTTCTGGCCATATATATAGATATCTACATCCCCCCGCATAATTCTCAAGAAACGAGTAATGAGCGTCTCATTAGGAGTATTTTTTTTTTCGTAGTCTTTTGTGTTTTGGCCGACTTGGTAGCCTGTTGGCTGGTAAATAAGTTTGGCCCATTGCGCATTTAGTTCATTAACCTCCCCAACTACAATTGTTGTAAATTTTTTCGCTCGGGGAGTTCATTGTTGGGGAGCAAGAAAGCTGACTGGCTTGCCCGGCCTGGCCGCAAGTTGGCCTAACAAAATGGTTATAAAAAGTACAAAATTGTTTGCTACCCATGGCCTGATATGCCAATTAAAGTGCGACCAAGCTCTCAAGTCTCTCGAGTAGAGTTGAGTCGAGTCTCTTGTGGGGGCGTGTGCTTTCCCTCGCTTTTGTTAGCCTGGTTAGAGGTTACAGCGAACAATTACTTCAAATTAGCTGCCAGTAGCCGGGCAACGGCCATAAAAATCTTTCTGATAAAACTCAAGTTTGGATGAAGTTTTCTGGGGTGGTAACAAGTTTATCGCGTTGAATAGAAAATGTTTTTCGCTCTAAGGAGGCTTGATTAAAGCATCTATCTTATTATAAAATGCTGCGTTCTCTGCAATATAATATCATTCAAGTGGTTGCAAGCAAGAACACCCAGTGAAAAAACACCCATGGGCCTTATTTCTCTTAAAAGAAGTGCGATAACGCCCATAAACTTTAAGTTACTGTAAAATGTGAGGTACACCCATAGGCGCACAAATGTAATTAAAGGAGTTTTATTTAAAATCATATATTTCAAAATTTAAAGATTGTTTACTCGTTTTATCCATAAAACCCACTGCATCACGTTCGCAAACAATTTGCATCTGAAAGATACATTCCCCACTATCAAAAACGATTCCCCAATAGAACCCCTGGCTTTTGTATTTCCTGCCACCCATTCAAATGGTAACTGTGACAAAACAATTCCAAATAATTAATGTCAAGAGCAATCGCACACACCGAACCCGAACTCAAACCGTATAGATATGCACGAGTATATCTGAGTTTGATGTATGTGCTTTGACAGTATCTGATTATTGGCATGCGTATCTATCAGTTACATTAGTGCGCACAAATATATTTCAAGTTTATAGGTACGGATACAGATATATACTATATTGTATATATATATAAAATTTATCATAAGCGGGTTCGACGGCTGCTGCTGCTGCTTTCTGGCTGGCTGGAGGAATTTATATTATCGATAGGTTATAAATTGAAGACAATGAAATCAATTGATTGGCATTTCTGAGACGTCTGTGGGGGCGATTGGATGGGGGGCATTATTATGGCATCTGGGTGTGCTTCGCTAGGCATTTGCTGCAATACTTTGACCCCGTTTGTGTGCGGACTCGAATGCACTGGGATTCGATTCGATTCGATTCCATTGGGTTCGATTCTAGACGCGAAGGAGAAAACCTATAATTACGCTTTAAATAGCTCAATTTTCAAGACCGGTTCTTGAGGTTTTATCTTTACACATATTCCAACGCTGCTGCGGTTGTCACGGAGAATGAGAATGCCTATAAGTAGAAATCTATTCTATTTATTTTGCCCCTTTATCGATCGATGAACATTATTTACGACTCATATTTAAATTTCAAATTTGAATTCTTTTTTTTTCATTTTGGCAACATAGTTTTCCATTTCTATTCAGCTTATTGGTGCCAATGCGATTTGTCACCTACACCTTCTGATATATATAATTTATTTGGCTTTCGTTTTGTTTGGATCTCTGTTTTGGCTTTCGCGTTGATCGCACTAAAAGCTGTGCAAAATGTTTCTGCAATAGCCACAAATTTTATGGCAATTTATTTTGTCATAAGCGTATACAGTTTTTGCAAATAACCTTTTTCTGTATACATCGAAGGCTGCTGCGCCCTGAAATATTTCTTCTTTTTTTTTGGTCTTTGATGCTAGCCGCCCGTGTGCAATTATTTTGATGATGATAAATTTTATTTCAGTTTGTTCGCTTTCGATTTGGGAATTGACATCGAAGGAGAAGAAAAATGTTTGTTGAAAATGGATCAAGATGGAAAAGGTTTTGATTTGTTGGTTTCAGATTAAGGCCGAAATGTTTAAGTGGGGGAATAATAAAATTCAATAGCTTTAAATTCGAATAATTGCGAAATAAATTCCTTATTTATCGAACTTTTATTTATTTTATGTCAACAATTTTGTACTATATATCCAACTCGAGCCATGACAGAAAATAACCAAACAAAATAATAAAAGATACATCGACAATGCAAACATTTTGCAGATAGAATTTAGCAAGCCAAAAGTTGACTTCTCTTGTTATTTTTTAGGCCACACAAAAGAGTTTGGCTTGTTGGCATGTCAAATGCAATGAACTCGAACCAAACCGCCAAAGAATTGAGCAGTATTTTGCCTCCATTTCATAGATAATTTGTAATCAAATATCACGAACCCGAAAGGAGGAGAGTGTCCATTCTCATGCCATTAGAACTATCTAAAGACGAACTCAATTTCGCTTGGGCAAACAAATATGCAGACCAGAACGGCAAAGTCAGCCACTTGCCATTGTGCAGCATTTTTTGCACAATTTGAGTATCTAAACAGCCGTAAAATTGTGAAACATGCAATGCCCAAAAGCCCACAGAAATGCCAGATCCTGTAAGCCGATATGGGAAATGTATCTGCGAGATAGATCAACTTTTGCCCGCCCGCTTGTCATGCCGATTTGCATGACAGTTGGAAAATATTCCGTTCGTTTTCCACCTTTTTGCGGTTGATGATGACTGTCTTTGTGGGAGAATTCTCAGATAATTATGTCTGGAAAGTACTGAGAAAAGTACCAAGAATATGGTTTAATCGAGGGGGTCTCGAGAGAACGATTAAAGCGATTTGCATGCCAAAAATAAAATATAAATTTTCTTCTGTCCAGAAAAGTTTTTATGCAAAGTTGAACCTTTTCTGTTGAACTTTTCTTAAGGACTTCTTTAGATCTCACATAATATTGTGCAAATATTCATCAGTCGCAGTGCAAATAATATCTGTGTAAAACCTTTTTGCTTCATCGCAATTTGTGAGCAAATATTTTTGTAATATTCACTTTAACTTTGACATACCCGCGAAACTTTCATGCAGCTCATGCTGAGAAAATCACAGCTCAGCCATATTATCTTGTCATAGCCGGTATACATCATATGTTTATCTTTTTTTCTTGTATTTCTTGTATATATATTTTTCTGGCGACCGGATGCATAAATAAGTGACAAACCCGGGGCTTCTGCTAGTGGTTTATTCGCGCGTTGTTTTTGCTGAGTTTCCGGCAGCAGTTTAAGAAAATGAAATACGTGCAGAGATGTGTGCATATCAGTATTTCGTAGATGTATATCTTATTTGGCAGTGTTTTTCTCCAAGGTTTTTATGTAAATTCGATCGAATTGACATTGAACACACATGAGAAATTTCGGTGTAAAAGGTCTGCCGTTTTTTAAGCTCTAGTTTAAAACTTGATTTAATACGCACAATAATAATTTATCAAAGCGGCTTGGTCATTTGTTATTCATAAAGAAATATCAAAATAGTTAAAATGCTTTGTTTTTTATTGATTATAAATCCAATTAACCTATGGAAATTTGTCAAATTAATCTTCACATTTTTAGCTTTAATTAAACAGCATTCTCCATAGACCAACCATTAAGTTGACCGTTCTGCCATAACAAATGATAGAAAGCCAATCGAAAGACACTTTGAACATCCATCAAAACCAGAGAATATTCAACGAATCTTTTGCGGCTTCGTGGGAAATCAATCGAGTCACTTAACCATGGCCTAATCATAATTGAAATCTTCTTTTCGGCCATTATGCAATCGCCGCCACTCAACTGTGTCAGATACAGATACACAGAAGAGCTTAAAAAGTAGAAGAAATCTACTTGGCAAATCTCCGCCCCCCCTCCCTGATCCATTAAACCGAAATAATGCAGATAGAGTAGAGCAGTGGAAACCAGTTTTCAGTTTCCCTTCAAAGTCGAAGCACACGCTTGAAATACAAAAATCGAAAACAAAGAACTTGGTCTAAAGAGAAAAAAAATCAGACCCAGACCGAATGCTTTACTTGGCTTTAACGGATTGCTTGATTTTTTTTGTTGTATCTTTTTCCGTTTCTACGGATTGCGTCTTATTTGTTTCGCCTGAACGGATTTGGATTTATGAGACCTGCAGGCCTCTCACCCAACGAGTGCGAAATACATTTTATAGCATGCTTGCCCCATTGGCAAAACGGAATGAATATTGCCTAAAATCAAACTTGTAAAATGGCGCGAGGAGAACGAAATCGATGGCCAGCTGACAACTGGCCAAAAGATGTCAATGGGCAATGGCAAATGGCAAATGGTAAATGCAATTAGTTCGGGTCCAATTCAGAATTGGCAGGGCTTTGAATGTTTTGCAGCAGGTGCTGGAATCTTATGGCTAATAAACTAATATTAATAATCCAAATGTTACCTAGAAAAGGATTTATCTTGAAAGCAATTGATGATCTCTCGGTAGTCTGTTTAAATTTGATTGAAACCAATTAAACTGTTTATCGCAAAGCACTTTACTTGCAACATCCAACAATGGGTTTCACTTTCACATAATTGCCACATAATTTTAGCCTCGTGTTTGAGATAGCCGGCAAATAACTTGTTTTTGTTGTTCGAAGACCAGACTTTTCATGTGAAAGTGAAAAGTTTGCTGTAATCGACTTGATTGCATTACTTGGTCAGTACAGCCTTGTGGTTTTTCTAATTGGCAGATAGATTATACCTTTAAGTAGTTATTGGAGTTCAAAATCTTAAGTGGACTGGAAATTTGATTAAAGGTTTATTTGAAAAAAGAAAATGTGGAAGGAAAATGTAAAAATTTGATTGGTGTTGTCTGCCAAGTAGTAATGTTCAATACATAGAAATAATTACAAAAGAAAAGAGACTTTTTAGTGGAGAATCACTGTATAACAGAAATAAATTGACATAGAAATCTGAATCCAAAAACCGATACTCAAAAATGATTCGTAGGTGTGTTCTTATAAACATGGATTATGTTTATCAAAGATTGCAAATACAAACCCTCTGCGTATCCAATAATCCAACTCTGCAAATTCCCATTCAGTGTGTACCTCTTTATTGCGGTAACAGAAAACGTTTCCAGGCAATCGTAGATTCCACTCAAGTTTTATTTATTTGTTTAATTTCCGACCGGCTAGCTTCTTTCTGCGGAAGAGATTAATGTTACCCAGTGGTAATCAAAATTTGATGCCTCGCCGACGATAGAGGCATTCGTTTTGGGACCTGAAACCGAGGCGTAGTCCGAACTTGAGATCCACGTCTGCATCTGTAAACAATTCTGGGTTTCAACAGTCAACGACCTTCGCTTGGTCGGTTGGTCAGTTTGGAAAGCAATGACAATCGTCCGGTGGATGTTGCTTTAATTATCTGGAGCCTGGGAAGAGAGCCCCCTGATGGGGCAAAGGGCCCATTACCATTTCATTAACATAGACATAAAACTTCCCCCATTTTCCACCCACCGATTTTCCCTGCCTCCCATTGCGTGTGTATTGAAATGAAAACACGTGTTGCGGCCATAAACAAAGAAATTGGTAAATGCCAAACGAAAAAAAAAACAAAACAAAGCCATCCGAGCTGCAAAAAAAAAAATAAAACAAAAAAATTGCCAAAAAACTCGGCCTAGCGTGAAAAACACACGAGCACTCGAAAACACACGTACACAAAGGGGCTCCAAAAGTGGGCAATGCCTGTTTGCTTTTATATTTTTTTGGTGTGGCTCCTTTCGCCAAGTCGAATCCCATTTTCTGTTGGCTTTTAATACGCTTTTTTGTTGTTTTGAAAGTGGGTTCTCAAATGGGAGCGAGAGAAAAATGTGTTTTGATGAAATGGTTTGCTTTTGAAGTTTTTCTTTTTTATGAGCAAATTAAATGATCTTGAAAATTTAAACTCCAGCTGAGCATAGGAAATTTTTAAGTAAATTTAATTTATTCCAATACAGATGAATAACTTAAGATTGATTTTTGAATAATATACTAAGCAAACTGTTTCTTGTCGAGACCTCTGTTAATATTATAAACAATGAATTTTCATGAAACCAATTAAAATGGAATGTCCAGCGCTAGTAGAAAGTAACAATAATTGCAGTGCCCTCAGGGCGTAATAATATCATTAAACATGCAGCTGAAAATTAGTGTAGTAAACGATTTGCGTCATAATATTATAATAGGAACAAAAACCTTTATAATTCTTGGTAATACATAATAATACATATGAGAATATCCTTAATAACAATTTAAATTTTGATAGAAGACCTTTAGATTCCCACTTAACCTACCTTTAACTACATATCTTTCTTCTCTAAGCCCCTTCCTGAATAACACTGCTATTCTTTTCAAGCGAAATTACGTGTCGCCGTTGTCGCTTTTTCGAGCTTTGACAATTTCCGACATATCGACAGTTGCATCCCGATTCAACGCCCCTCCTCCATATAACACCATTGGACCCCTTTCGCACTTTTCTCATCCCCTACCTATGAAGTGTGAATAAAATGTTATCCGCCGATTGCGTGTGGTAATCTAACAAAAAACAAAACGCCACAGAAAAAATGGGTAAAATGAAAAGAGCGAAAATCCGCTGCAACTTATAACTGACTGCTGGCCCCAACTGACCCCGAACACAACGAACCCCTTTCCATAGCCCCCTTTTCCAGCAAGCCACTGCACAGAACAAAATTATTTAACATTTTCTGTAAACAAGGTCAGAGGTTTAATGACCATTTTATATATTATAATAAACTATTAAAATATATATAAATTAATCAAGTAAGTAAACTTTTTTCCATGTGTACCTTCAGGCGGCCAGCTGTGTTGATTTTCATTTTCAGCACGACTGGGCTGATGGGGGCGTGGCGCCGCCCTCTTTTCGCATTGATTGCGTTACAATTTCAGGTTTCTGGTTTCAGCTTTTGCTGCCAGTCTACTTCTACTTTTTTCCTTCTCTTTCATTTTTTTTTTTGTATTTTTGTTACCGCTGAGACTTTTGCTTTGTTTTTGTTTTACCGGCTGTGCCACAAAACGTGTCCGCTGCTGTTGTTGTTGTTGCTGCTGGCTGTCTGCCACAGCGTTGGAGCTGATCTTTATCTATATCTCCGGTCGCTGGTTCAGGCTTTATATATGTGGTTTACAGTACAGTATTCATTGGAATAAAAATAAAGAACTTAAGAATTGACAATCGATTTTTTTGATATGCGGAAGAAATATTTTATAATCTTTAAAATATACAGTATGTGGTAATATAACAGTAATTGAGTCACTAAAAATTATTATGGATTTGTAAAACCTCTTTAAAATTCATAAAAAATAATAATCATTCTGTCTTGAATATTTATTAGGATGTTCAGATAGAAAAAAGTTTTTAGGACCGGAAAAATATTTTATAATCCCTAAAATATACAGTATGTGGTAATATAAAAGTAATTGAGTCACTTAAAATTGTTTATTAATATGTAAAAACTCATAAAAATATAAGAATCATTGTCTTAAATAATTATCAGGGTACTCAAAAAGAAAACAGTTTTTAAGGACCGAATATTTCGACATTTTTCTAATTTAAAAAAAAACTTAAAGATGTCTGATTTTTATATATCTAATTAGTAATACTTGTAAGACAGTAAGATATCAATATTTTATTTTTAACAGCAACTATATTATTGTTTTTTAGAGGAAAGATAAGTGAACAATAGTACTTTCTGTGGCAGTAAAATCTCTTGAGGCATTTCCTCCTTAAGGAAGTACCACTGTAGTAGGTTGGCAACTTGAATTGCTGCCCTGACTTGGCTTTTGGGTCTCTGTTGGCCACGATTCAACCGGTTCCAGTCTCTCTCTTAGTCGGTCCTCAGCTCTCCATTTCGTTTCGTTTTCATTTCGATTTACGAGCGCAAAATTAAAACCAAATGAGTGGAGCAGCGAACTGCCCTGGTTGTTATTGTTTCTTGGCCTGGCATTAAGTCGAAGATCTTGAAATGTGGTCGTAGCCCGGGGGCCAAAAACTCTTCCTGCGTTTGAAGCGGATCGGGAGGAAAAAATACCAGGGTATCGGATCGAATCGGATCTAAGCATTACAACTGACGACCAATTGAGTCTGCATGCAGAGTTATATAAATGGAAGCTGGCCGTAAATGGCAGGGGTTTATTATTATTATTGTTATTGCCGCCGTTTGCGTTGTCTTTATTTGGTGGCAAAAATAATGTCGCATTAAATAAATTATTTCACATCGTTGGGTTTTTCGGTGTACATACAATAAAGTGACTTTCATTTCCTGCAAAAAACGAAAAATTGCACTTCAGCTTTTTCTGTCCACTGTGTGTGGGAGTTGAAAGAATTTGTTTATGGCTTAATAAACTTATATGGGATTGGAGTTTCTGGTTTTTACTTTCAGTGATTCATTTGGAAATTGAATTTCACAAACCGTTTGCTTTTTATGATAATCGAGTTGAGCCAGATGAGTTTCAAGATCATGTTTCCGCCATAGAGAATATTTGACGAAAATTAAATTTAAAATTATAAGTCTGTATATCAAGATATTTTATCTTGTATGTATATTGTTTATGACAACCTCTTTAATGTTCAAGCAAACTTTTTTAGCTTTTGAACAAAGGTTAAGGATTATTTCGTAGTATCTCTGATAACCTTCACGATTGTTGGTTAAACCTCTTTTAAAACCACTTACAAAATCATTTGGCACACCCGCACTTATAAGCCAACAAATGTACTAACAATCAACCAAAAATCAACATGTTGTTGCTTTTTTTCGGCTTGCAATTTATCATATCGAAAAACCGAATCCCAAATCTGTTGATAATGCCCATGTTGTTTGCTTTTGTGGGTTTTTTTTGTAATTGTTGTTTCGCTTCTAGTTTTGTAAAATATAAACAAATATGTTGGTGCTGTATTTATCTTGTATTTTATTTTAGTTGGTCGGTTTAGTTGCTAGTTGTTTTGATGCATCACTGCGCGATTTTGGGGAAAGGTCAATGGCAACTAAAATCTTGTTTCAGATCATGGGTGTGTTTTGGATGTGTGAAATATTTGTTGAGTTTAAATGCTGAAAGATAATTCGTAATTAGGTTTTAATGGTTTAATTAGCAGAATTTATGGCAAAACTAATTAGTTTCGTGTTTCTGTGGGCCTTTGTGGTCATCTGTGGGTCACTTTGGCATCGCATACAGTATCTATCCTTTCAATAATTAATAAACGAAATGGATTCGAGTGGAAAACTCACAAGTCGTGACGCGACAGAAATGTTGAACCCAAAAAAAAATGGGCAGAAAAAAGGGCAACTTGGCTGCTATTTTTACAAACACACACACCTCCGAATCTCCGGGCCCTCGACTTTTCCCACGCAAACAAAAAAATACAAAAGGGAAAACCTGCTTTTGACAGGCGACATGAAAATTGATTTCCAGCAACGGAAGCCTTTGGCTGCTGTTGCAAAAAAAAGGAGTTTTTTCTGTTTGGCGTGGGCCCCGGTGGCGTATGAGTAATATCCGAGAATGAAAGTAAGTTTCTCAGTCTCACAAAATCAATAAGCGACTCGTTCTAAGCTGCAGCTTTTTGGCAGGAGGAAAGCGATTACATACATTTACATTCCATATGCAAAACATTGACGTAATACTTATATAGTGCCGAAAATGTCCGCCAAACCCCTTTTCTTTTACCTTTTGGCCAACATTAGGCAACCGCAACGGGGCCAATCTCACCTGATATTGCCATGAAATTCTGTTGCTAAAGTCAAATTAGAAAAGCCACAACGACGAGCGGAAAATCTGTGCCAGCAAACTGAAAAATTATGAGGCACACTGGGACATTGGGCACGGGCATCAAATTAAAAACAGACGCATTTTGGCCCCACAAATTCGTGCATAACACAAAATCAATTACAATTTTAATTAAATATGCAAAGCCCCTTTCACAGCCGGGGCGGAGAAATGTGAAAGGAGAAAGGAGCACAGAATGAAGAAGAGAGTGAGCGAGCGGAACTCAATCAGGCAAAATGTCCCCCAGGCAGGTGACGTCTTTTCATAATGTCCTGCCACGGCCACGCCCACCAGAACAATCAGCCGCCCACTTGGGCGGGCTGCTTGGGAAATTCCCCCAGGTTGACAAAAGGGTAAAGGCAGGCTTTTAAATATGGATGGCATTTTGGATAAGCCAACGAAAATTGAATGCTCTTTGGGTTGTTTGCTTAAAGTGAGACTTTGCTTACGGATTTATCTGTGTTCTGCATTGTTTTAAAGATGAATTTAAGCATTTTGTTAAAAATATTTAAGCAAATAAATTATAATTCTAGCTTAGCACAAATGAAATGTTTTATATGTATACAAGAACACAAAGTAATTGTTTTTAGCTTAATTTCAAATTTTAAAATAAAATACCTTATTGTGCATAGTAAATTTAGCAAAATGCTCTCATAAAATTTATATTAAATACATTTCAATTATTCTGAGAAAAAATATCTTCTGTGGCCCAGCATCCTAAACTGATTCCAATGAAACTCCCCAGTGACGCTTAGGCAGGTCATTTAAAAATATAAAAAAATAATTACACTTGCGGGCAGGAGACACAAAATTCTTAATTAAATTGTCCCAAAGCGAGCAGGCATTTTAGGAGCCGGCAGGCAGGCGGCCAGGACAGGTTTGACAGATTTCGAGAGCAGCGAATCAATTACCATTTGCCAACTCAGGCTCGGACACTTGGCCTAATCCTGTCCAGAAGGCCGGTTGCATAGTAGCCGCATCTGCAGTTTTGCATCTTTGATGCCCAAACCAAGCCAAATGGAAATGCGGTGAGCTGGCCATCTGGCATCTGGTCAATTGGTCAATTTTCATTTGCATATCATTTGGATTGGTGGCCAAGAATGTTGCAAAACTCTCCTAAATGTACAGTTTTGGCATTTTGGCAGCTTGACGTAATGGGCACAAAGCAGCAGAAACGGCCTAAAAGGTTTATTTTGAGGTAACGACTTGTGTAAGGATATAGCTGCAGCGTTCAGTTAGTTAATTAGCAAAGTGCGTGGCATTCTCGAAAAAAAACCTCAACCCCTTGAAAAGCACTTAATTAATTTTGTATTTATTTTTCTCTTTTTGCAGGTATGATTCACATAAATCAAACTCAAATGCGAACTATCGATTAAGGTCACATTACGTATACGAGGCGTTGTACCGGCGTGGATACAGATTTGTATTTTAAATCACTCAAGTGTGAAGCTATAGCTAAAATATTATTTTTGGCGTAAGGGTACTTCAACTTATTTATAACAATGCTACCTATTTGAGCTTGTGGTTAAATTCTTGAGTGTGGCATTTAGAATGGGACCCCAAAACAGCACTTCTAGATTCCATAACTTGGGTAATTGGATCCCGATTTAGACGTGGGATACCTCTATAAGTTTGTGGTTTAATTCTCTAATAATCTGGATTTAAATTTCTATTTTACACGGGGGTCAACATTTTAGCCCATTTTCATGGTCGGAATTTTCGTATTTTCAATAGCTTCCCGAATGGGACCCCAAAACTGATCTTCTAGATTCCGTAACTTGTGTAAATATATTCCGATTTAGACGTGGGATACCTCTATGAGTTTGTGGTTCAATTCTCTAATATTCTACATTCAAATCTTTCTTTTTAACGAGGATCAAAATTTTAGCCCATTTTCATGTTCGGAATTTCCGTATTTCCAATGGCTTTCCGAATGGGACCCAAAAACTGCATTTATAGATTCCATAACTTGAGTAATTGGATTCCGATTTAGACGTTGGATACCTCTATGAAATTGTGGTTTAATTCTATAATAATCTACATTAAAATTTCTATGTTATGCGGGTTTCAAAATTTTAGCCCATTTTCATGTTCGGAATTTCCGTATTTCCAATGACTTCCCGAATGGGACCCCAAAACTGCTCTTCTATATTCCATAACTTGTGTAAATATATTCCGATTTAGACGTGGGATACCTCTTTGAGTTTGTGGTTGAATTCTCTAATATTCTACATTCAAATCTTTCTTTTTAACGAGGGTCAAAATTTTAACCCATTTTCATGTTTGGAATTTCCGTATTTCCAATAGCTTTCCGAATGGGACCCCAAAACTGATCTTTTAGATTCCATAACTTGAGTAAATATATTCCGATTTAGACGTGGGATACCTCTATGAGTTTGTGGTTGAATTCTCTAATAATCTGGATTTAAGTTTCTTTTTTACAGGGGGGTCACAATTTTAGCCCATTTTCATGTTCGGAATTTCCGTATTTCCAATGGCTTTCCGAATGGGACCCAAAAACTGCACTTCTAGATTCCATAACTTGTGTAATTGGATCCCGAGTTAGACGTGGGATACCTCTATGAGTTTGTGATCAAATTCTCTAATAATCTGGATTTAAATTTCTACTTTACACGGCGGTCACAATTTTAACCCATTTTCATGTTCGGAACTTCTGTAATTCCAATGGCTTTCCGAATGGGACCCAAAAACTGCACTTCTAGATCCTATAACTTGGGTAATTGGATCCCGATTTAGACGTTGGATACCTCTGTGAAATTGTGGTTTAATTCTCTAATAATCTACATTTAAATTTCTATGTTATGCGGGGGTCTAAAATTTAGCCCATTTTCATGTTCGGAATTTCCGTATTTCCAATGGCTTTCCGAATGGGACCCAAAAACTGCACTTCTAGATTCTATAACTTCGGTAGTTGGATCCCGATTAAGACGTGGGATACCTCTATGAGTTTGTGGTTGAATTCTCTAATAATCTAGACTTAAATTTCTATTTTACACGGGGGTCAAAATTTTAACCCATTTTTATGTTCGAAATTTCCGTATTTCCAATGGCTTTCCAAAAGGGACCCCAAAGCTGCACTTCTAAATTCCATAACTTGGGTAATTGGATCCTGATTTAGACGTGGGATACCTCCATGAATTGGTGGTTAGATTCCCTAATGCTTTACAATAAGAATGTTTTATTAATATTTTTTTATTATTCTTATGTTCGATTTTTTTTGTATTTTCAATAGCTTCAATATTAGTAAGCCAAAGGCTTTTGTGCAATTTTAGGCCTTTTTACCTGACTTATATATTTAACATATATTTTTTAAAATTTGTACTTTTTTTTGGATAATGTTCCCCCATTCCTTGCAATATATTATTTGACCCTCTCCAAATGAGTTATGGTCAACTTTATGCCCAACATTTAGCTTTGTCAAACCCAAACATAAATATAAAAAAAAAACGTTTTTTTCATCGTTTAAAATGATATATGGTTGTGGTTGAGTTTGGGGTCTCTTGGTTTTTATCAGCCATTAATGATCGCTCGAGGAGCGTGATGGGTCGCCGAGGCGGGTTTACACCTCGGACTGTTTGTCAGTTGTCTGATATTTTCCAGTTATTATTTTTATTTATTTTTTTTCGGTTTGTTTTTGCTTTGAGCGGAGACATTAAGGCGTCGGCGACCATCAGCTGTCAACAGCTTTGGCTGCTGTCTGCGTAAATATTTGCCAGCTGCGTAATTGCAGCCGAAACTACGAAGGAAAAAAATTAAAAAGGTGGCGTCGAAAAAAGAGGCGAAAACATATTTTGCCAGTCGCCGAGTTGAGATGGATAGTCAAATGAAGTAGGGCCCTAATGAGGGGCATTGTGTGGGCGTTGACACTCTTAACAAAGGTCAGTTTTTTGTTCTTCTTTCGAGCCCATTTCATAAAAAACAGAACTGTCAGCATCGATAATACTTTCTTGTATACTTTCTAAAAATTAGTTCAAGCAATTGCGCTTGCTGCTTTTGTTAGGAAGTTTGCTTCCAAGGTTTTTCCAAAGTTTTCTTATTAGCAAGCAAGTTTATTATTTTCCACATAGAACATCTGCCTGACCGGCGACAAGTTCTTCGGCTTTTTGGTAGGGGGAAACACTTGAAATCTTGTAAACTTTTAGCTCTCTGCCATTCATGTAATGAGAATCGCTTTAAAACTAAAACAAAATCTTTGCCTAAGTTGCTATCAGGATAAAACTTAAAGTTTGGGGAATGTGGTGGGTAAAGAGTGTAAATGTTTCCTTTCTATTCAATTTGAGCTTTAACAACATAATTTACAATAGTAGAAGATCTTGTCCCTAGCAAGTAAAATATTTCTTCAAAGAAAATATATTTAAAATAATCGTTTTCTTAACATAATACTACGTTGCCAAAGCCAAGAAGCATATATAATATTTCCTTTCGCCTAAATAAAAAAAATACTAGACTGAAAGATTGTTTATCAAATTTGCGAGCTACCTTTAGCATTTAACATGGAGGTTTGAGATCGTTTAGTGGCGCAGTTAGCTGGGGATTGTTTCCCACGCCGTGGTCTAAAATCATATCTTGGCAGCATCTCTTGTGGCCACTACAGTGGGACTTGTAAGCCGCAAATAGCAGCAACTCTCGAGTGGCCCAAAGACGGGCCTTCGAGTGGCTTTTGGCGCAGTTTAGATGGCCCAAGGCACTTCGGGCCAAGTAAGGAACACGCCTACAATACCCTCAGACACTCGTAGCTGGCAACAATTTTTCATTGTTGCAGCGATAGAGTTTTAAATGGATTTGATGTTTTATTTTCCACTCAGACCTTGTCTAAGTTCTTTTTAATGAGTTTCAACTTCGCATATCTGCGTTGCAGTGGCAGGTCAAAACTTTTGACCTTTGACTGGCGTGTTTTTTTCGCTTGATTTTCCGACGCCTGACTCAAAGGATTTGCACTTCCAAGGACTTGGCCAAGTGGTGTTGCCTAGAAACCGTCAAAAAACAGCCATGTGTGTTAATGGGTAGGGGGCGAAAATAAACAATAAACAAATTCCGTTGACATAAAAAAAAAGTATATAAAGAATCAACAAAAGCATAAAAAGCCCACAAAAAACTACTGTTGGTTGGCTGTTGGTTTAACATAGAAAATGCGTATAAATACGAAAGTCGCCTGATCCTCTCCAGAGCTTTCCTGTCCACCCCCCATTTTCCACCTCATTCCAAGGCCTCTGACGGAACAATAAACAAGCCATAAAATGTTTGCCGTGTGCACTCGGCTTAGAAAGCGGCAATGGCAGCTTTTTATATGTCAAATAAATAGCAAGAGAAGTTCACATTTTTTATTATCCAACTATGATGTACTCTATTTCGGAAGCCGTTTCACCCTTTTACTTTGAGGTCGTAAAATGTACTACTTTAAATGGGTAGAGCTTTGAAAAGATTCATTCAAAATAATAGTATCTTAAAACTCAACATGCATATTAAATTTGATTTCTAGTAAAATAATAATAATAATAATATTAATATAGTAATATAAAATTAAAATATTTAAGCACCAGAAAAATTAAAAATTTTTTATTAAAAATAACTACTAAAAATGTATTAGCATTTCACATTTTTTGTATCTATTTTCTTTTTTTTATAAATTTGTTTAAAAGTAAAAAAGTAGTATCTTTATACCCTTTACAAGGGATTTGTTAACTAAAACCTCTTTATACCTCGAGGGGCAAGTGCAATCTAAATATGAAGTCGACCTCAAACCACAATTTATGACGGAGATGTCTTATGGCGCATAAAACCATATCACGTGCGGGAAACCTGTGGCAGCAACCGGATAATATTCAATAATAACCAGGTTCAAATGCCTTCCTACACACCTGCTCATGTGGCCATAAAAATCGAAGAGAAAAGGGTTCAACTATTTTGGGATTTTTGGCCAAAAAGGAATAAGCCCTGCCCGAGGTCTTTGTTAACCATTTGTTGGTCGATTGGGTTGGTGGGCACACATAAAAGGCTTTCCAGGAGTTATGTCAAAGCCCCTAGTGCATTGATTGATTTCCAAAACAGAGAGAATTCAAAAAGACCCAAGATTCTTTGCGTTTGTTTGCATGTCCTGTGATTTCATCTGAACCTCTAGGGATCGCAATAACCAGAGCAATTAACGTTCAACATTCATTGGAACTCGGTTACCCATGTATTTGTATCTAACTATCTGCACTTAAACCTCAAGGAGCCGGCCATAAAAGTCGTCCATTCGAAGTCAGGGGAATGAAACTAAAATCAACGTCAAATGCAGAGAACGAGCCAAAAGCGAAGGATAAAAGAAGCGCCAGACGAGCCCATTAATTTTTATTGCGCACACGAAATATTCCCAAAAGCGGAGTATTATACATATACACACTCGCTCTGGCATATCCTTATATATTTGAATAAAAATTAGCTAGCATATATTTAGGCGGCAGCGCCGCCGCCGTAAATCTCGTAAAATACCAAAATACCAAGCGGGAACTGTTACGGCTTGGGCATCGAACGCCAAGGTAATCAGCACAAGGATGGGCCCACTGGGCGGTTGGCATAAGGATGGGGATGGAAATGGTTCGGGATTGGGGTTGGAGCACTCCCTGTAGAGGGGATTGCGTGTGGCGTCGCAGTCTTCATCGGCATCGTCGCTAGGGGGTTGATATTTTGGGGGATTTTCCGTTTTTTCTCGAGCTGGGAAACACGCTATTCACTATGGTTTTGCTGAAATCCGATTCTTGTCTTACGGAAGTCACATTTCATAGCAGTGCTTTTATGTTCCTCAAGATTTGAAACGTCATTCCTCAAATAATATTTTACAATTTTTTATATAAAATTACCAAAATAAATGCTACACGATAAATAACTTCAAAGCTAGCTTTTAAATTCCCTAATACAAAAAGACAATAGAATACATTTTATTTTTAAAAATCATTCATAAGTCTTAAGTACTATTTTAATATCAAATCATATTGCCTATACATTTATAAAGTCATGAATATATGTTTCGATATTTCAATTAATTTCTTTAAATTTTCTTTCATTTCCTAATTAATTATAAACAAATCTTTAGTATGTACCATGTTAAAAACGAAACATATATCCCATATTGTAATGGAGCCACTAAAAGGATTTCTTATATTTTCATTGATCACTTAAAATTACATCCATTTCCATTAAATTTTAAAAGAAAATCAAACAAAAATCGTTGAGTATTCCCCAGTCGGCGAATTGTGTAAACTTGTTATCCGTTTTGAAAGGTTTTTTCTTTGCCTACTTCAAGGAGCTCAGGCCTGATGACAACAAGGCAAAAAGCAAATAACTTTCAGTCCACTTGGATGAGGAGCAATCCTCGTCCCTGGGAGAGTGTCCAGACTTATTGGCGACGCAATTTTCGTAACAGTTGTTGGCGCTGTTTGTTGTTGGCCATATTTAGGCATCATAACAAGTCGTAAAATGGAACTCCAGTTGTTTGTCAGTTGCTATTTTAGCTTCGGCAACTGTATATGTTACGGCTTTTTGTTGATTCGTCTTTTGGCTTCTGCTAGTTTTCAGATTTTTGATCCCCGGAATTGCTTATCCGTCTTTTATGGATTTTTATTTGTCTCAGGTTGGGGAAGCATAAAAAGTTTTGGCTAAGCCGTCGAGTGCCGAGGAGGCTTTTGTCTGCCACTCTGACGTCAGCTGTTCATACTTGATCCTTGATGCCGAATCTTTGGGGAAATTCTTGAAAATAAAGAAGGAAACCTCCCGCATAGCTTAGCAAATAAATGTGTGCATAGCGGAAAAAATATGAAACATAATATAAACATAAACAAGGCATAAATTGGTTTATTATTTCATAAGACGAAAGCCCATTTTATTTTGGTGTTAAAAGAAGTGTATATGTTTGGAAAGATTGATAAAAGTCGCGCTTAAATATATATTTTTATAAATAACTTTATGAGTACCTCTTTTCTTTGAGTGTATTTATATGTTTATGCCTATATGTTTTAAGTATTATGTAGTACTTAAGGTGTGCTTAGAGGGATTTGCCGAGTGGTACCTGAGCCAAGACTTTAGCTGCCTGCCAATCTTCCTTTTGTTTCTGTTATTTTTTCCAGCGGGACTCCTTTTGCATCCTGGCAGGCTTATAATTAAAACTTATGTGTGTGCGGGCCCCAAAGCAGCTTATTATTGTAAAGGATATATATATAATTCGTGCGGTGGTTTCTTGTGGGCCACCATCTTAACATCGGAAAGCAATTCCATTTGGGGAGACCGTCGTCACCCATTCCGCCTGATCGATTCGGTTATAAAATTTAAAATAAATACAAATGATGGCATAAATTGTGCAAAATGTACGCAATTTGCATTTGCCATTTGGCGAAGAGAAACATTTATATCTGGAAATGGTTGCCCTTGGGTTAAATTACATTGCTAATACGCCGCGTTGACTTACCTTTCTTACCTTACTTCCTGTTGGGGGGAGTATAAAAAAGGGGTGGTGGGGTTGAGATATGTTTCCTGCCTGTGCTCACTCATTTTGCATGTGTTCTTACCCATACCTCTGCGAAATCCCCTTCCGTTTTCCTTTTTCCAGCTATGCGTTGTGCATTTAAATTTCAATGCCTTACGGCTTTTCAAAAACCCTCATATATACAAGTATATCTACGTGTGTTGATATATATATATAAATATTTATTGCCCTGTCGGCACGTAATGGGCGGAGTTTAAGAGGGGGTGCGGGCTCCATCAGCCCCCGACACATCCACCTATTTTCTATGGGGATTTTGACTGTTGTTCTTATTCCGTCGGCTGTCTTTTTTGACAACACTTTGTTCAGTTTGGCGGCTTTATCTGGGTCCCGGATACCAGATACCACCACCCCCTGGCATTCATTCGCATATTTATATGTATTTACATGGCAGTATGTGTATTTGTGCCTTCCATCATGTTGGTTTGTTTTATATGATTTAATTTGGCATTTTTTATTTGCCGAACGGCTCGCCTGACATTTGTTTATGCAAATTGTGTTTTCTTTATTTTTGGCGAAAAATATATGAGCATTATTAAATTGCACTAAATTGCAAATAAATAAGCTTTGTTAAGATAAATAAATATTTGCTTAAGATAAACACAATTTGCCGTGGCAGTTAATGCAAATTTATTTAACATTCATAGTGAAATCGACAATGAAATTTGATATTTTATGATCCCTAAACATTTTATTTACTCATGTTTTGTTAATCAGAGACTTAAAAACTCGTGAAAAGGGTAACAAAACTGTGCCACGAAATATTTAAATTACCATTAATTAAATAATTAAATATTACTTACTTGTAAATTACATATATTTTAACAAAAGGCTGCTTTGGTATTTTGGCCTTTTTTTATATAAAGCCAAATTGAAACAATTCGTACGTGTTTTAATTAAAACTGAGGTATTTGTAATCAATTTTAAACATACATGAGTTAACACAAGCTTCAAATGAGTTTTACAGTTTTATATAAATTGCATAAAAAATTTGTTCATTTGACCTGCTTTTTATTTTACTTCACTTGATTGACCACAAAGTTTTGAAAACATTTCATTGGCTACTGTGCTTGATGTTAACCCTTGACCCCATAACTCCAACTAATTGGTTTGCTTGTATAGTTTTTCGTTCCCATCCCAAAAACTCAACAATCAATTAGTGCAATACCAATTGTATTTTTTTAAACATGTTTTTTTTTTGTTTCCAATTAATGTTTTGTATGTTTTGGTCTCTTGTAAAACATATCTGTCGGCATTTCTTTAAGTTTTTTTATTTATTTTACTTTGTGTGTTAAAAACTGGCTTTTTAAGTTTGCCTTCAACAGAGTGTTAATGTTTATTTAGTTTCTTTTTCAGCTTGATTGATATCATTGTTTGTCTGCCATTTTGTTCTACTTTTGTAGTATTTTATGTGGCTTTTAATTTGAATTTAATTTGCCAGGAACTGTGCGACTTTGGAACTAATTAATAAATCAACTTTTGTCAGCTTTGTTATGTTAATTTCAAAGTCGATGGCCAAGGGGAAAATGGGAGGCTGTAAGGAAAATATTTGTAGAGGATCCAGCTGGAGCGGAAAAATATTTTCATAAGCAATTATGCTCTTCTGCTTGGACACACCAAAGATTATTTATTTATGCATTCATTTCCCATGGCACTCGACACGCTTTCAGCGTTGACAGTTTGAAGTATTCGTTTATTTTGGATATGTTTTTTTGTGTGACCAGATTGGCAGCCGCCAAAGACCATGAATGCTGCAATCAAGGCTTGGCGTGGCACTTTGGCATTTGGCTGGCAATTGAGTGGAAAATCTTAGCTTGCATCTATTTTGTTTGCACATTTATCACTGAAACCTGTAATTTGGTTTCATTCTCCACGCATTTGATGGATGGCTGGATGTGTTGGGAATTCAATACCCCTCGCCTTTTGCCCGCCAGCAGATGTTGCACTTTTTGGTCTGTGTAATTCGAGTGGAAAGTAGCCCGTTTTGTCTGGCATGTAAACTATGGCAGAGTATTAAATTTCACTTTTGTTTTCTCGCTGTTTTTTTTTTTTGCTCTGCCCATGCGATTTATATGGAAATAGTTGGGACCGACTTTTTTATGATATGTGACAGGCACGCCATTGTCTTGAAGCATTTGGTAGTCTAAGTCAGATGGACTGGCGCTATTTTTCCCATTTTTCGCTATAAGTTTCGCATTTCATTTCACGGAGGATTTGGCCACGTGAGAGCTTTTTGTGCTGCCTGGGGAATAATGTATCTGACGGATACAAATGAAATGGAAGTGGGTTGAATGAATGGCGCGCCATTAAGTGAAACTGTGAACGATGAATTGTGATTTGCGGCCTAAAAAGAATTTCAAGTACTGTGATACTTAAAATATTTTGTATATGGTCTTGTAACAATACCAAACTACCTTTGCTCTAACCGCGCTTCAAACTGTTTTGTTATGAATCTCAAATAAAAATGTAAATCTTGCGGATTACAGTTTATATATACGAGCTTTATTGTATTTTTAGTTTACCAGTAACCTAACACAACAAAAAACAAAAGGTCTACTTCCTTCTTTTCAATTTCCATTGAATACAACCCCTTGCTCTTTTTTTTCAAAGACTCAACTTCCATCACATGTATGTTCAATTTATCACCCAATGTGAGTAAAGTACCAAAACAAACAGCAATTATAAATGCCCCATACCGCCTGGTAATCAAATACAGAACATGTTTCAACTACTAATTCCCGATACGAACATGAACCCATAGTCATGCCCATGCCCAACAATAACTGTCCCAAAACTGACATCGAACTGAACCCCAGGCTCCACCATAAATAATAGCAACTGATTCGGCGGCATGATAAAATAGACACGCGCCCACGTAATTAGAACATTACCAAACCATTTAGCCAAAAACACGAGTGTGTGCCCGTGGAAAAGGTAACTATAAATTTGAAAATTATAAGGTATCCGACACCATTTTTGACAGCTTTGAGTCGACAAAAAAACAAAAAGAAAAAGGTATAGGTAGTTGCGTGCCAGGTCCGGGTTTCTGTCTAATGCCTATTTCGGCATTCAGTCGATTCAATTATTAAAGTCAATGAGTTCGGGGCTCTAATGATTAATATTTATTATTTACGCACTCAATATTTAAAGCCCATCACCGACACTTCCAAGTGTGGATTGTTTTCCGCCACCTTTGTGAGGAGTTTTATTTGTCAATCAACTGCCTCTCAACTTTGGGTGGGCTTATCTTTATTGAGGGGGCTATAATGCAAACACTTGACTGTGGTTTTGGGCAGTAAAACAGAGGCATTACGAGATAAGTTTATAACTATTTATAGACGATGCTAAATACCGTGTAGGCTGCTCAGATAGGAAAGGTGTACAAACATTGATTATTTATTTATTAATAAATTTATTATTGAACTACTATGCATTGTATTATAATTTAACATCTGTTGACTAAAAGAAACAATGTTACATTTTGTATCCTTTAAATAATTTTATTGAAGGTTGAAATTTCCCAGCGGATAATCCAAAACTAAGCCGTGTGTCAAGCTGTCATTTCCTTAAAACTTAACTTTTAAGTAAATTAATTTTTAATACCGTCCAACTTCAACCATTGGAAACAATAAATGCAAACTTAATCTACTTTGATTCGGCTGATTGAGTTTGATAGTTTAATTGAAATGCGGTGGAAGGGAAATCCATTTTATCGCATTTATTTCAGCAACATTGAGGGGAAGCATAGTTTCAACAGATAAATGAAAATTATCGAGCAACTCGAATTGCAATTGTGGGTCGCGATGAAAAGAACAATTGAAATATCCATAATTTGATTGAATTGAATGATTTCTTTTTTTT
Source organism: Drosophila suzukii (assembly GCF_043229965.1). Lineage (NCBI taxonomy): Eukaryota > Metazoa > Arthropoda > Insecta > Diptera > Drosophilidae > Drosophila > Drosophila suzukii. The sequence continues at coordinate 84,439,785 of NC_092082.1, forward strand.
GACTCTGGGCGCTAAATGTTAATCTGCTCTCGATTAAGTGTCATTAAAATTTTGTTATTTCAATTAAATAGCATTGAAATCTGAGCCACGAACCAAATTGCTTAATTTATTCCGCTGCGTGGTATTAGCTTTTATTTTTTTTGTTGATGTATACGTTGATTTTTGCGTCACAAAAAACTCAAATTAGCGACTGTGTCTAGTCTCGTTTATGCATTATTTATATACCTGATCACTAAAGTTTTTATGGCGCAGGCGAAAATTTTATCAACTTGTTGTGGGAAAGACTAGAAACATAATACTTCTACATACAAATAAGTATGCATAACGTGGCAATCAAATTTATGCGAACGATTCCCTAAATCAAGCTTAAGAACTTTTTTATCATCAGTTAATTAATCACACTGCTCAGATTTTAACTATCAAATTAAATTATAGAAATTTTATTGGGTTGCCTGACTAATGTTAATAATATTTAAGTAAATAGAGGTTCTAAAATGTTTAAATTTCTGAAGATATGTTGCAGTAACAATAAAGTTAAATACTAAGGCAGAGTATCTCGTCTTCAGTAAATTTCTTAAAAAACGTTTCCTTTTATTATTGTTCTAAACTCAAAGACAAAAGCAAAAACTTCACAATACCAAAAGCGGTTCGTCAACTTCGTAACCCAGTTTTCTGGTTATAAATATTTATCTTTAATGTATCTTTAATTGATTTTGAGTGCTTTAGAACGTTCTTCTAGCATTCTTCGGAGAGGACACGCCCACAGCTAGAGCTAGATGTTAGAAACTGCCTTATATATAATAATTGAAGTGCCATTGCTGTATTATATGAGTGTAGGCAAACCGCATGTTTGGACCGCCCATAAATATTGACACTGAGTTATGGAAGCCAATTTGCGCAGTCATTTGGCACAAACACATTCACGACAACCTATGTAAAATCTATTTTATATATGGCCAAAATTAGCGCAAAATTTGTAATTAATGAGGTGCCCTGTATTTGACGTTTTAATTGAAAATACCACAGAGGAAAATTAATGTTCAATTTATTGATGTGCAATTAAAGCCGTGAGTTTTGGTGGGCTAACTCTTTTTTTTTCTGATTAGCTACTATTTTCATTTAACTGGTTTTGCATTTTGATATTTAATTGAGGCTAGTGATAAGTATGGCAACCTAATATTGACATTTAAATGCCTGAAAACAAAGCTACTATAATTTTAATCTAAAAGCGCAGATCAACATTTTGATGAGCTGCTTGTTTACTGAAACACGAAGCATTGAAGTCAAAAATTTGCTGTGCAAGGGCAGATTTTATTGATAGAGAATTTGGTTCAAAGAGCTTAAATTTTAATATATAAATAAAATAAAACGTTTTTGGTAGTAGCAAAAAACAAGAAAATAGCTATTTAAATAGTTTCTTACTCTTCTGATTGCTCTTGATTATTATATAACTTTATTTGCATTTCATTGATACCGACTTAATGATCGTTTTACTTATTAGACTTTTTATGTTTTTATTTCTTTCAGGTAAGCGATCTACATTCATCAAAACTTGAATCGAGTTTGACTGGAATGAGTATAAAATTTAAATTCTGGCATGTGGATGAATAAAAATTAAGCTGGGGAAAAGATAAGAACCCACAGAGTTACTATATAATAAAATAGTTCGGGCTAAAATTAAATGTTATATAACTAAAACTTTACTTTCCGACTAATTTTCTATCCAACCTTGACCTGCACTAGTTTCATTCAGCATTTCCTTGCATTTTGGTATTAAATATTAAGTAGTTTAAACCAATTTAGACTAGACTTGAATGGGCAAAGTAAAAGTGTGGATTAATTTGATGCAATTATAACTGAAACAGAAACCGATGTCGAATTTGATTCCCGTTTTCCCTGCTCCACGTTTTAGCCAAGGTAAGCCAGTTGCTGTCTCCGAGTTTTTATGGGCCAAATATGGCCGGTAGCTTATGCATATTCATAAGCTATTTATATTTGCTATTTGCCCGAGATTTATAACGATTTTTGAATTTTTCTGCTTCCTTTCCGTCCGACTGTCATGATTTTTATGACTTCTTTGGCGAGCAATTAAATATTTGTCGGCCCGTTTTTTTTTTTCTATCCTGTGGCTGGTTTTGTGATTTTCTTTCCAATTGATTTGACTGACAGACTTTCAATCAAACGAACCGAACGAAATCGAATCAAATCAAACACACAGACCGACTAAATGGAGGGTCTGCGATTTTGGTGGCAACAAGTGTGGGCTGCCGTCTTCACTAAGCGGATTCCATTTGATTTGGGAATGTGATTTCCGAAGGCTGTTAATGACGTCGCAGCTACTTGGAATCGTTACCAAATTCAGTCGAAATGCCCACCAAAAAACAATTTGTTCAACGCATTTAAATTAATTTGCCGTCCGTCCGGGAGACTTGAAAAATATGTGTTTGCTGTGAATGTCGTTTATCATGTTTCGTTTTTGAAGTGGGGGAACCCCTCTCGGTGTCAATTTGCCCTCCCTTCGAAATTCAAGTGGCCATAAGTTCATGCACTTGAAAGTGCATTCACAAAGAAGGGGAAAAGTCTGGTGGGAAAGTCTGTTTTTATTGAGACCGAACCGAGCTGAGCCCAAAGAAATTTATCTACTATTAATTTTCCATTTTAATTGCTTCGCTTTGCTTCGAGGAAGTGAATTTATGTGCGCCACAATTTGATTCATTGCTGGATAGCAGGCCCCTATATAATACGAAAATTTCCAAAGCTCTCTGGCCTGATTTGTACACTTTTTGTATCTATTTTATAATGAGTGTCATTTGCTTTTTCTTCATAATTACTATAAAGATTAAAAATTGTACCCCCTTTTAAATTATTAAATTCTTTTTCTGACCTTTCTTTTCATAGTTGAAACTTTTAAAAAATGTGTTTTGTATCCATTTTCTAAATAAAATCTTGTAATAATAGTCCATAAAAACAATTTATAGGGTATGTCTATCTTCGAATTAATATCTTTTGTAATATCTCATTTATTTTTTTCGTTTAGTGCCTCACTTTTGCTTTCATTTTCTGCTCACAGTGGCCTCTGTTTGTTTTTTTCGATTGCATTCAATTGGTTTGCCTCCCAAGATGCTCGCCTTTAATTATTAACATTTTTCGAGCGGTCACGTAATGCTGGCGTTATGCGGAAGCTATTTTCACATACTCGACCAATCTTTTCAATCAACGAAACTATGATTAAGATACTTTCTCAAACCGGGAAGTGCTTAGAAATGTATGTGTCAAACACTGCTTTCATTTATCAAGTACATAATGTGCTTCAAATTGTTTGTCCACAAACAGTTTTGAATCAAAACGTGCATGGTACTAAGACCATATGGTATATAAGCTACATTTTGTAATCCTCTTAATTGACTAAATGCGATTAGTAACTCCATTCAGTGGAAACTGGGGAAAGCAACCCCCTTTATCTCAGTTAATAAGCGAATTTAATTAGATGGTGGGGTTTGCCAAATTCAAGAGAATTTGTTAGAATTATAGTGGCATAGCCACAGACCTTGACTCTAGTGCGTTATACTTATCTTTGAAGATTAAATCCTCAATGGGCATTAAAGTGTTTCTTTACTTTTGACTTCTTAAAAATGCTCTATGTCTATTTATAGGTTTTTTTTTTCATTATGCGTGTTCTAAGAAGGCGGAAAAATACAAGAAGAGCTGACAGTTGACAGCTTTTGGACAACAATGAACTAATTTAAGCAGCCGAGTGTCGTACATCAATGCACTATTGTTGTTTTTGCTCTAAGCGGGGGTAAAAACAACTTTTCTCCTTTTGTATTTTCTTCGTTTGATATATTAAGCTGCATGTACGCAAAACGTTATTGAAAGCTAAAGAAAAATTAATACACATAATGCTTCCGGCAAAACATGAAAATGGAAAATGAAAGAAGCATTAAGAGCAAACAGAAGGAACGCGGAAAACTGAGGAAAAGCCATCTACAGCTGCTGGTCGCAATCAATTTTCATGGTTAACCGAGCGGGCAAAGAGATCTGTTTTTTTAGTTTTCCGCCCCTCCCCCAACGCAACTAATGACAAGTGAAATAAATCTTGGAATAGTGCGAGCAAAATTATTTTCCACCCCCCTCAAGAAATATGGAAAACACGCACGAATTTTAATTTGTTTTCGGGCATTTTGTTAGTACAAATTAAACGGGGGGCAAATGTGGAAAAGTCGCACTCGAGGTGGCATAAATCAGTGCTGCGGAATTTTCACATCAGCTAGAAGCAAATTGACCATCGACCGCAGGCGCCAAACCAACCCACTTTTTGGCCAACATCAGTGTTGCCCACTACAGAAACCAAATTTTGATGACGTAATAAAATACGATAAAATATAATTTTTAAAGACAACCAAAAAAGTAATAGATATATATTTATTCCGACCTAGGTTTTATAGGTTTTTTTAAATAGATTATTATTTTTTTAGTTCTTAAAAGCATCCTCTTTATTGGTAACATTAGTGTTTTTCATAACAGATACCAATCTAACAAACAAAATTTGCCAAAGAATTACGGATAAATAGTAAACGGTATTTTTGTTAATAAAAAAAATATATTTAAAAATATGAATTAAAATAATATTAAAGACTTAATTTTTCTAATTGTGTTCTATTAAATCGATCACTCGTTTTTTGTAGTTTTTTACGGAATCTACAATAAATTATTTTTAAATATCTATAAAATGTTATAATTCGTCAAAGGTGGTCCACAAGAATCTGACTTAAAAATAGTAAACTTGCCAAAGACTTCCATTCCACTACCTGTATTTAAATGCTTCTCCTCTGCCAAATTCAGTCGGAAATAAACACACAAAAATATTGCAATCTCTGACCCACAAAAAATATAAAAGTAAACCAGTGAAGCTGCAACGGTGTCAGAGCCACCGCAACCGCATTCAGGTTTTCAGCACCACCACCCACTCGCCACCGACTTTTCCACCCACTGGGGATGCATTTGTCAACGGTTGCAGGTTGCAGGTTGGGGGGTTTTTCATGTGGGCCGGGGGCGCTTATGGCACGCATAACTTCCATCACAACTGAGCTACAAAAAACTATAAAATATTTGTGCCGCCAAGAGCCTGGATTTTTTCCTTCCTAGGATGGCTGCAAAAATGTTGTCAACCGACTATGCGAGAGTAAAGTGAAGTGGAAGCAATAAAGTGAATGCCAAACATACTCCAGGGAGCAGCGAAACCATTCATTCCCGTTTTCAACATCATCATCTAGAAGTCGGAAACTGAGGCGATGCTATGAAAGTTATGGGTCAAATGGAACTCTACTCTAGAAAAGAATATCTAATTTGGTTTGAACAGTTTCTTAAGAGGCCCCTGATGGACAAACAACTTATTTATTTTCCTACTAAATATTTAATTGTTTTACTAACACCTAACAATCCATAGATCTCAGCTGAAGTTCACCTTGTCAATTATAGACCAACTCAAATATTTTGACGCCATCCCCCAAGACAACTTTGACAGCTCGAAAGGAAAACCATTTGCCACCAGACCAAAAGGCCTCCATTTCCCCAGACACTTGCACTTTTGCTTGGAAATACATTTAACCGCCCTACTTCCGCCCCAAAGTTAATTAGTTTTGATTGACAGCAACTTTCTACCACCAAGTTTCGGTTTTAATGGCACTTCAAAGGCTAGACAATTATACCCAACAAGTTCATCTCACGGCCTGACATTCATTTGCGTAATCTTTCAATCAATCCGAGATCTGCGGCTCACCGAAAAGACGAAACCACAAAGTCTCAAAAGACCAAATTAGGCGGAGAAGTGTAAACTATCAGACACCAAATAAAAACATTTGGCAGAGGTCGAATCATCAAAATCGTGGCAGACAGAATTCACGACACGCGTACCTGTCATAAACAAAATCATAAAATTATTTATGATAATCTTATGCAAATTATTGGAAAAAAAACCAAAAAACTGGAGGAAAAACTTTAAAGTAATTTCATTTTGAGCCCAGCTTGTTTTGGCATATTGGGCCAAAAATTATATATGCATGCTATGCATATACCAAGTTAATTGGGTTAATTGTCGCCGCCATATGCAGCCCTGTCAAAAGTTATTTTTCATTTTGTTGACTGACCAAACTTTGGCTGAAAAACCCATAAAAATATTCAATGAAAATGCTTAAAAACGTTGGCGTGCGTCTGAAGTGTATGTTTATTAAACGGTTAATTTAAATGAAAATTGTTGGTGTTCAATGTCATTAAAACGTGCCTCACACATATTTTAATCTATTTTATGAATCTGACAGGGGTTTTGTTTTTCCATTATAAAAAATTTCAAGAGTACCATATTATCGTAAATCTGCTTATAAGTTGTGTTATATTGCATAAACATTCTATAAAAATTCAGTGCCATGGGTAAAACGAACCTTTTCATAAATGCTTGCTCTCAATTTCTATTCATAAATCATCAATACATTTTAGTGCTTTCCTTGTTGGCACTTGTATTTTGTGATTTACTTCTTTCATCATCATTAAACAAATGCTTGGCCTGGCTCACCAAATATTAATGCGTTAATTTGCATAATTTTCAAATTTATTTTCCATTCACTCTCCTGGACATACTGTGGCGTATAAAGTAGCCGATGATATTTCTCTTCTCGTTTATTTGACAAAGGGAATTCCGAGAGTGAAAAATGCGATATCGAAGCGTGGAAAGACGAAATATCCATAAAGCCCATAATGAAGGCAAATCGAATAAAAACTATATTTTTCTTCGCCTGCCCTGCGGCTGCTGATTTGCCTAACAATGGCATTAGGCATGCTTATTAGTTATAATTCGTTTTTGTATTTGGCCAACAAGTTAGTGTTAAGATAGGGTCGAATCCCAGTTCGTTTGATAAATGCCAATTGTTTGCCGACACTACTCAACGTTTTGTTCACACAATTTATCATCTTTGTGGCGTTTTTATATAAAACGTCAAAGGCGTCTTTAAGATTAAGTCATAAGATGCTATGCAATGGGTAATTTATTGCTGACAATTTCTACAAATGGTTATGCACTCTCTTGTTTTCCGCATTTGAAGACCCGCTTAGCTGCATAAATTACGGTTGGAAAATGCTGCCAACATTTTTACAGCTAGGAAAATCGTTTTGTAAACTCTCTTTTCATTGCTGCACTTTTTATCTTTGCCTGGGAAAAAGTGTCAAACGCAAATTTATATTTTCATGAAAATGCGAGTAAACGTTTTATAGGTGAACTTTATAGGCGTTTTACGTACCTAAATGTATTTTTCTTTATGGAAAACGTATCAAAGCGGTATTTTAAGTTTAGCCTAACTGAATTGAGAATCAACTTTTAAGCTTTATATAAGCCCCACCTTCATTTTGTATTATTTGATTTCCAAAATAAATCTCTAATTTAAATTCAACGCGCTTAATTTCCTCTTGTCAGCGGCCCACCAAAAAAAAAAATGTGTTAAGCCAAATTTAAATATTTTGCAAACGAAAAGATTCGCTGAAAAAAACCTGACGATGATGATTCGACGATGACGTCGTGTCAAAAGCCATCAAAATCGTCTTTTCAGCCATTGACAATGCTTTGTAAATCAAAAATAAGTTTATATAAAAAGTCAAAACAAAAAAAAGACATGACTCTTGATCCATTCAGTTTCAGTTTCAGGTTTGCTCACTTGGCCAAAATTGTATTAATGGGAATTACTCCCCCTCAACCCGCATTTTGACCGCAATAAATTACAGTATAAACAAAAAAAAGGGCAACAAGACAAAAAAACATATTTATTGTAGGTATATGCATATGAAATATGAATATGAAACTGAAGCCACGGTTTGTTCACAGATATTACGAATATTGTCCGCATGAATCATATTACGAATTTCGCTTTTGTTTTGGCTTTGGCATTCGCTGACTTTGGAGGTTAATGTACCACCAAAAACAAAAAAGAACGATCCCATACGTAACCTGAGTTATTTCCGATTAAGTAGGTTAATTGATGTTTTGAAATCTTTTGGTATAATACGTCTTTGCCAAGTCCCGAAAGTCGCTTCCTTGGGTGACCTCATTATCGAAATATTACTACACAGGCAGCCATTAGACAAATTGACAGGCTGCAGTTCTTTTTCGTCCGACAGTTTTCGGGTTTTTAGCAATATTAAAAAACTTTTGCATAATTAATGACTGGAAATAGTTGTTGTATTCAAACTCATTTCAGCCCAACCCATCCTGTTTCGCCTCCTTCCCCATTGCAATTATGTTTTTGTGGCCCAAACAATGACGGTTGCTGCAGTCGGAAATATTTAGCAGAAAACAAAAAAGGGAATGCTGAAAAACCAGGCCGCTTCGAGTGACTTTGGCTTTTAAGCAAAATTAGATAACAACTAGCTGGAGCTCAGCGCCCAGGAAGACAGCCAAAGAAATAAATGTAAATGCACTGAGGCAAAATTGTCTCTCAAAATGCTTATAGCCGAATGATACTTGCTTGAATTTCTACTTAGGGTAAATTGTAGCTTGCCAAAAAATATTTTGATTCAATATTATTAGTATTTACATTAAATTATAAGATATTGTTGACGTGTAGATACTATTTTCTCAAACAAAATATTTTTTTTCCAATGGTGTCCTTATGATAATATCATATTTCCTTTGTTTTTTGCTCCTTACCCAATTTTAAAATATTTCAACTTTTATTTATGTTAATTTGTAATATTATTATCTTATAAAACGTATATTTTTTAAAGTGCACGTCCACATAATGATGTCTGATTTTAGCCGAGTTTGTTGCTCCTGCAATGGCTCCTTTGCTTTTCGTCGGTTTCTTTTCACTTCGCCCGCTCTGGCCAAATAATTGTTATGCCAATTTCATTGTTATGTCGTGAGCCGAAATAAATGACTTCCGTTGGCTTTTGGGCTGACCCTTTCTTTCGGACCTTCTCTATAGGTCGTGCGTAAATGGACTTGCTTGGCCAGTTATTTGGAAGAAAAGGCAATTCATTGCAGCGGATATGGGGGTGGACTCGGCCAGGTGTGCTGAGAACAGCTTAGGATTGGACTAAATTCCATCGATTTCAGTTGGAAATCGATTTTCTTTTTCGGTTGATGGCCAACGATTTCTTATAGCATACTTTGCAGCCTTTCTTTTGTTCAGCGCTTGGCAGACACATTAATATCTTCAGCTAAATGCATTCCCATTCTTTCTTGTTTCCATGTCAAGAGTACTAAAATATACACACAGTTGTGTTCATAAAAGAAAGGAGAATATGTTTGAGATATTTGAAAAGATTTTAGTACGAATTTTTAGATTAAAGATACTACTTATTTCTAGAAATATTATATTGACGATGTAAAATGTATAGAAATTACATTGGAATAACAAATCATATGCTTGTAACCATTTGACTATTCTTTCGAGCACAACTGTATGAAATAAAGAAGGAAAAAGTGGAAAAATGCATTAGGAAAACATTTTTGTAGCGCCTTTTGTGCTTTTCATTTCGATGTATATAAATTTCCATTTGCACTGCAGATGTAGAATACCCCTGGCCCTACGTCTATTGTTCATCGGTGGGGGTGGCGTTTTTTGGTGGATGGGGGGGGGGTTTTGGCTTTTGAGCGCCATAATTGAAACATGCATATTCCATTGTACGCAAGACAAGTAGCTGGGTGAAGGGGGGATTGTGTGGCATCGTGATTGCAAAATAAACAATGCCAAGGCAGAAATCAGCATTCAGTAACAACACACACACACACACACACGAAACACAAAGGCTGAAATCAGCGCAAACAACACACAAAACACAAAACCGTACCCATTGGCCAGCACTTTTATTATCCGTTGAAACAAGACCAGCAAACAAACAAACAAATGCATAAAAACCAAATCAAAGACTACTTACTGCCACGGCTAATATGCCGCCAAACGTTTATTAGCCGCAGCTGCACAATAACAAATAAACAGAAATGGAATTTTCCGCATTTTGCAATGGGTTTTCCTTAAAAGCCGAAAAACGATTTGCCAGCAAACATCGCGAAAATGTCTGCTTTAAGGCGGAACCACAAAATCATTCGTGGATTTTCATTCGTGCAACAGTTGCACATTTGATATCTGTATAAAAACGAATGTGGAGAGGTTTGAGGAGTATCCGCCATATATGGCAATCATCATGATGTTTTTGGTATTATGCAAGCAATATTTACGGGGGTTTCTTTCAGTTAAGCAGTGGAATTTTGTATACTCTTTGTACTATCAAATCTTATTTTTAATTTAATGTTTGGTTAGACTTTTATTTATATTTCTTTGGGAAAATATTACTATCTATACAGTTGTTATTTTTGTAAAAAAGCCTGAAGTTAGGGTACATAAAAATGCAACATTTAAACAGCTTCTATTTGTTCTTCGAATATTTCTTGTACGTATTCAATCGATCAAAACTTGTTGGCGTTTGTCTTGCGATTTTTCGCTCATAAATAATGGATTTTGTTTTGTGGGCATACATATTCGATGATGGGAACTGAAAACCACACAAAATGCAGTTTCACTGGCAACATTGACTATCATGATTATTATTATTATTTCTGCTCTTGTTTGCTTTTGCTTTTGGGTTTCTTTAGCACTAAATCATGTTCGAAGTTGCATTGCAAGAACCTTGATTGAGTTTGCTTCACCGACTCAAGGCAAGTCAGATATTACAAACAAACCTTCACTGTCAACTCCACATATTTATCATCTTTTTTTTGTAAATTCAAGCTGCGATTGCATTTTGAGTTTGCCTCGTTCGGCTATTGAACTTCAGGTTCAAGCCGTCCATTATGAACTCGTAAATATTATTCATACTCCAATTCCGTAAATAAATATTCAAAGAGCGAGTAAAAAGGCAACAGCAGTTGCGTGAATTTTTCGAGTTGAACAAATAAACTCATTTTGTATGCATTCCCCCCTAAATTCCCCTCTAAATCAGGTCAACAAACTTGAGCAAAAAAAAAATATCTAAACCGGGGTAACATCTGTTGTTAAACATTCTTGGTATCCTGGGAATAGATCAGGGAGTTGGAGATTATATATAAGCCAGAGTGGATGACATTTTTTATGCCATGAGGCGACATCTTAAAGATGCTTGGCACGTTTTCAATTTGCCTGAAACCCTTTTGGGCAATCGGTTTTATGGCAAATTAAACTGCAATTAAGTGCAGATGAAGCCATAAAAACATTTAAAAGCAAATTTATATTGTCATTGTCGTTGCAGTGACTTTCCCCTTGGGTGACTTGTGAACAAGTCATCACCTCACGGAACCTGCTACAATAAATATTATTTTCATTGAATATATATATATGTTCGGGTTTATTTTTGCATTGGCTTTTCGGGGCGTGCAATAAATGTTAATTTAATTAAAAATTCGAGGTGGAATAAAGGCAATCGAAATTCAGTGACATAAATATGAGAGTTTTTCTCGAAAAGGAACCAAGGCCATTAACTGGGTCGCCCCCGCCCTCAGTTTTCTGTGGACTAACCTTGACGAGTGAAATCTAAAGGCTCACACACATGCACACACAATTTCCGCAGAAGTGGCTTTTGCCAACTTTAAATGAAAACCTGTTAAAGGCAGCGAAAAAAGCCAAGAGGAAGCAGCCCGCAAGGGAAAAGTGGTGTGGCGATGGAGGCGAAAAAACCCAAGGAACCACGCACAAAACTTCGAGTTCAAAAATGTGAACAAAAAAACAGAAAAGGAATTTAAGGTCGGAAACCGAAGCTCTAAATACACTAAACATTTTTGTTATTGGTAGAATGAGAGTATGATGATCGGGATGCCTTTGAAGTTCTGATGTATTGAAGGATGTATGTGTTCCAAAATATACAAAACACATTTGATATAACTTTCTTTTCTTATAAAAGTTTTAAGTAATCTAGCACAGTTGACTGTTGATAAATATTAAATTAATATTAGTTCCAGTAAGTACAAAAAAAATGGTTCCTATGACAGGATATTAAATCATAAGTTTCTCAGTGTCGTTTGATAAAATACCATTAGGTCTTATTCACTCATAAGCAATTTTTGATACATGTTTATATTAACTCCGAATTCACAAAAATAGTTCTTATTATTATATCTATCCACTATTATATCTAAGTCTTAGTTACATTAAAAACGCCCTTAAAAACTCAAGATTTTTTTCAAAGTTCTGCCAAAGTTAGGAGTACCGCTTCTTGAAAGGGTATTACAAACGAGTAGAAGGAAGCCAGCTGAAAAGGCAGAACTGGCTGCCAGTCGACGTCCGTCCGTCAGTCAGAGGAGCGTACAAAGGCATGTGCGATTGTAGGATTGTACGGGTGTGGAGCACTCGGTTACCTCCTTACCTGTACCTGTTACCTGTTACCAGTTCCTGCTGCTCCACCTCAGATCCCCTCCGTCCCATCCGATCCCCTTACCAAGTTATAACGCTCCAACGCCCCAACGAGTGGAGTTTCGTAGAGCAAGACGGCGGAACTGGAGAAAAAAAATGAAGTTGGGGCCTTTGGGGGAGACCAGTCTCAGTCTCGATAAGTTCACTTTTCGAGTTCAAGGTGAATCGGCCACAGCCAGTTCCTTCGCCTGCTCCATCTTCTGGTCGTACTTCCCCCGATTCTATATGCTTTCGGGCTCTTTCTTTTCGTATGTCACTGCCTTAAGTCCGCCCTGTTTGTTCGTCTCTGTGGCTTCCTTTTATTCCATTTCATTCCTTATGTGCCTGGCCCCATTTGCTTCGTTGCCGTCTTTAGTGGCACATAATTACACGGCTCTCTTTTTTGCTCCAAAAAAAATAGGGGAAAAACAAAAACCCAAATAAGAAATTACTGCAAGCAAAAGACAAATAATGCAAAATAATTAATGCTGTATTCCAGCCAGAAAGAGGGAGATATTTTAGGGTTAATTTAATGGTCTTCCTAGAAGTTAATGCATAGGTAAGATATTTCGAAGAAGTAAATAATTTAAATGCCCCATCCTGAAATCCTTAAATAGTAAATACAGTCAGCGTAGTTAATTGGATTTTCTTAAAATGTTTTCTTAAAGGATGATACTTACTTTTAAGAAGTAAGTTTCCTTTTCCACGTAAACTCTTATTTGAAAAAGATACACATAAGCCTTCAAAGAGTTCATATTAATCACTAGTGGTGAATTAATTATTAGCCTAAAGTGAATCATTTCATCTAGCCCACAAAACAGTCATCAAATTGCAGCAAATTGGATTTCTGAGAAACAAAGTGCGATTTAATCATTCGCAAAGTTCACAGCTGAGTTCTCCGGGCAGCAAAATTTTCGCTTGAGCACATTCCAAATGAACATCATAGATGATAGGTCGCATAATGTTTGTAATCGTGCCGCGAAGAGATATATGAGATCATTCATGGTAGTCTGGTCTGGCTTCAAGGGTAGTACGCTCCATAAATCACCGGTTCAAAATGCAAAGCCTTTTGTCTAGCTCTGCACACCTCGTCTCATCTCTCAATTTTCTGTGTGCAGACGACTGGAGTTTGAAGTTCAGTCAAGCGATCCGAGCGCTGAGTTCACCTAAGCGTATTAACATAAAATATGTTTGCAAAGAGGTCACAAATGTGCTTTGAAATTATGCCAAATACTAGACAACTTTTCAAGGGTTAATAAGGGAAATAGAATCTAAGACTACCCCCAAAATTTCCATGGGAAAGTAAGGCAATCAAAGGGCAATCGGTAGTTCATTCATATAAATCAATCAATCAATCGTGCACAAAGCCAAATAATGGCATAAAATTTCAAGTGGCAACGGCCAAAACCAACATAAACCGTATCGCATCGGATCGAATTGAATCGATTCGAATCGAATCGAACGGAATCGAACGGGCCAAACAAAACAAATCAACAATTTGTTGTTTACGCTCAATTGGCTTGAGTTCGAGATGCGATGGTCTTTGGATGGACGCCTTCGCCTTTGCTTTCGCCCAATGGGAATCAGAAAATGGGAACTTGGAGGGCCAAGTACCGAGGATCCGGTATCAGATGCTACACACACTTTCCCTCACACATGCTGGGTATAATTAAATTTCAATTAAACTTTTCAACGCCCACTGCAACGGTGTGCAGTTGTGTGTAACAATATTAATTAAAAGTGTTTAAAGCGAGTGCGAGACGATGCCATAAAGCACCGCAAATAGTCAATTAAGTGGGCAAAGTGTGTTTGCCCATAGTTAACTGAGGCAACAATGTTTATCGCCGTTACTCATTCGCACTGTGTGCTGTCGCGTTTTCTTGCTTTATATGATGAGAAACGAATAAAAACTATAATTCATCTTGTATGGACAATCTGCGATGAAAACGAAAATGAAAGTCAACCGAACAAAAGAGTCATGAAAACTGAGAAAACTGCATTTATTGTATTTGGCTCAACGATCTGAAACATATTATTTTATATGAATTTAAATTGTTACTTTTAGATTTTCTGGTGTAATAAATTTACCAACTATTTGCATTCATATTTTATAATTCACAAATTCCCATTTAAATAATACTATATGTATCTCTATTTTTACATATTCCCATTTTATTTGGTTTGGTTGGTTTTCCTGTTTAGTTTAGATTTGCCAGTATTTAGTCGAAGCTTGGCCAAATATTCGCAAATAGAAAAATTGTTTTCCCACATGTTTTGTTTACTGAACTAACCAAAAATGACAGCAGCCAAGGGCAATGGGAAATTTTTAAATATATGCGTAAAATACGCCTTGCTGTTTGGCTTTATCAATTGGAGAAGAACTTTTGAAATATTTATATGCAATTCTGTATGATTTTTAAAGTATAAAAGGCGATTAAAATTTTAACTAAAAAGAAAAATAACGTTGTGAATGTAAGAATGAGAAAAGGTTTATCCTCTGCAAAAATATGTAATTCAATTTTTCCGGTGCAAGCAAAAGATTGCATGTCTTCCGAGTTCTTGTTTTCAATTTGAAAACAAATCTAAACTTTGTAATAAAGAATTTTAATAAGCAAAGTTGGTGGTTGCATCTAACAACTTGTAATACATTTTGTTTATAGAAACACGCATATCCACATCTGCAGACAAATCGTGACCTCTGTTGTAATATGACGCGTTGAAATGATGCAAACACAATTTCGTTTTCAAGAGAGGGGCTTCTTTGGTCGGAAATGTAATAGTTATGAAATGTAGATACAGTAGAAATATAACCATTAACATAGACACAAAACCCTTTATACTTTTCCTTGTGTGAGCGCCCCATCATGAAAAGCAATTTGATGTTATGAATCCGTTTTCGGCCAAGGCAAAGTAGCGTGCCATTTTACTTAGTATTTTGTTGGGTTCCTTTACTTGTTTTTTGTTTTTTGTTTTCTTTTTTTTGTGTATTTATTGCACAATAAAATATTATATTTACAGTGTACGAAAATGCGGCCCTTCAGCATGTGTGTGAGGAAAAACCCTTTACGGTTTTTGGTGTTTTAGGCACCCTCTAATAGCTGAAAAGTTTGCGCCTGCTCTCTTTTTGCCATTTGATACGATTTTCGAGGGATATGGAAAAGACTGGTAGTTGAGGTTAATGAGGGGTCCTGTTAGACATTCGAGGCAAATGCGAATATATGTATCTTAATTTTTATGGGTATGCCTACCTTATAGAGAATTTAATCTTAAAGTTTAATAAAAATATTGATTAAGGGAAAATATTTTGTACACATCTCAAAATTAATTTTATTCTAAAAATAGTAGAAATATATACAATTTTAAGAACAATATTGGAATATATATCAATGATTAAACTAAAAGTATTTAAATTTAAATATTTCTTCTAAAATATACGAACAGTATCTCAAAGTATCAAAAAATCGTGTGAATTTCACTAGTTTTTTTTACTTGTATTTCGCATTTGGTTTTCGCCACTTCCCCTGCGGTTGTTGGTGCTGCCAACTTTTGTGCTTGGGACTGGCGTTTCAGTTATCCTCCTGCCGCAAATATAATGGCAATGGGAACACCAACAACGATGGCAACAACAGAAAAGCACAGCGCCAATTCGTTACGCCTCGAATATCCCGACCCCCACACACAGATACTAGGATACTCGGATATACACACACACAGACAAACACCCTCCATTTCCTTTTTACGTGTTTTTTTTCCGCCCTAAGCCAGAGTTTCTGACCCACAGTTCCCTTTCCCTCCTACAGAGTATAGATATATATATATATATATATGTATGAAAATATTTGGGAGTGTGCTTGGGGAAAATGAAACTATTTTCGTATTTGTAAGATCTCGGCATCGGATAAAAATTTGCTGAGCTTCGACAGCGTGAAAGCTTTGCCCAAAAAGTAGACTATACTATACTTATTTGTGCTAGACTTTGTGTTGGTATCTGTGCATCTGATATGTTCAATTTCTTTTTTGACTTCAATTATTTGCCACTATTGTTGCTGTAATTGGGATGCGATAATGGAGGGGTTTACTAGATCTGAATTTAGAGGAAGAACTTTTATTTTTTAAAGGTATTGTAAAGATGGGAAGAATTTGTTTTCCATTAGATAAAGGGGAATTATAGGTAAATACATTTAACAAGGGTCATTCAATACAAATAAGGCTCCCCTTACCAACTTAAAACTTGTATTCGCCAATATCTATCTTTAGCGGAGTTTTATTCAAATTTATTTAACTAAATTGCGAAACAATGAAGACCTGTCGAAAGCAATTTGGGCTGATTTGGGTGTAAGTTTGCATAGCCGTGCGATAAAAAGTGGATGAGACCTTTTAACGACAAACCATTTAGCGCATATGCCCCGAAACCCAAACGAAACGGCCCATAAATGGCATAATTAACGCATATTAAATGTCACCATTAAAATGGACAGCCAGTCGAGTGTCAGTCCCTGTGTCCCCGGTTAAAATCGAGCAGGAAATTACGTATGCATATCGGGGCTGAATGCGTGGAGCCCGCCGGCAGTGAGTGAATCATTAAAACATTGAAGTCAGGCGGGAAATTGAAAGACCTCATCCCCATCCACACGCCCAAAAGCTCTGTAAACGGCTTTGGTTTTATGTGCAATTATAAATGTGTTTCCGTTTCGGGAAAAAAACACACACTATATAATTTATATACTGTATATGACCGATGGCAGCGAATTATTTTATATGCAAATTATTTTTTTTTCAGTTCCCAAGTTGAGCTGCGGGGTCGAATTGTAACCCCAAGGTGAGCGAGAAAGGTGGACTTTAACGAAGAACAAAAATAAAAAAGCAATTAAAATGCAGTTTATCGTGGAACGGAAATGGGGAGGGCAAAACTCGTGCCAGTTACAACTCGTCATATCGATGAATGTTAAACTTCCCCCCGAGTCCCACACATTTCTTTTTCCCCGGCCAAGTGTCAGATTTATGAGTTAAGCTCTTCGGGGCCATGCCGCAAAAATTGAAAGCGAAAAATTGTAATAGACCGACATTTGCAACGGCTTTTATATGGCCCGAAAGAGTTGTCAAATGGTGCGACGGGCCAAAACGAAAGTGAGTGAGATGCTGATATCCAAACGTGTGGTGCAAAAAAATCCACCAAATCCGATTTGTGGCATACAAAAAAGTGAGAAACAAAAATGGATAAATTTATGTTTTAATCTGTATGCCAACGGGCTTAAATAGATTGCGGTTTCTGGCATTGATAATTGGAAGATTTGTTTGTAAATGTAGAAATACAAATATTATATTTCTGTAAATGAGAATAATAGATTGAGCTGCAATAATGGTAGAAAAATTAATTTTAAGAAGTCACCTGTAAGTAATAAATCCTTAAGGGGTTTACAATTCATTCACCTGTCACGGCTAAATGTTAAAAATCTCAGGAAATTAACCACGACAACTCGGGGAAGTCCCTAAATTACTTAGCACTCCATCTACATGCATATGCATATTTGATGCACAAACCGACAAAAACGTTTAGCTAACGCTTTATAAGGCACTTGGTAACCCGGAGCCTCCGGTTTGCAGCCCTTTTTATTCACGGTTAAATCGATTAAAAGGATTGCGTGTACATTTTTAATGCCAATTTGCTGGGTGGATGCAAGGGGATCGGCAAGTTGGGCGCTTGAGAATATGCAAATGTTGAGAAAGTGTAGAGGTAAATGCAAAATAGCAAGTGCATATATAAGATTGAAGAGAGCAAACTTAAAAGTTAATAAATATTAAAGAAAAACCATTGATAAAACTAAAACCTTGTAAAATATAAATCTTTGCATAACAAATAATTATTTTAGATATGTCTTTAAATGAAAAAACCTTATATTATAAATAAAATGTACTTATTGATTTTATTTCTTTCTTTCAGGTAAGCGACAACCCTTGACAACTCTAAAAATAGCTCAAAAACATCGTGCAAAAGGTTTAGCCATAGAGACCATTGTAGTTTCTGTGCGTGTGCGTGTAAGCCCTAACCCTCATGTAGATCCACTAATTCCGTAATTATGTACTCCCCACATATATATTATATTCGCATATATTTCTCTAAGCTTAACCCACCTCATTCTCTTCACATTACCAACCTGTAATTGAGTCCACTACATTTTTGTGTTCGTACTTAGTAGTTCTTAACAACCCATTCAATCCATAGACACTCCAACCACGCCCTCAAAATCGAAATTAACATATCAGAAAATCCAAATTGAAAACCAGCATTTTGCGGCTGAAAGTTTTTATCAGGGGAAAATCTATTCCATTTGCATACAATTTATAGCAGGAAATTAAAAATGTTTTCCTTGTCGTTTCTGTTGTTTTGACAATTTGCCAAAGATTCTTTCCGCCCGATAGTCGCTGTCTGTTTTGAATATATCCCCATTTTGGGGGCAAGAAAAACACTGGGATACAGACTTTTAGCTGCCAGTGTTTCCAGTGTTCATATCTCCATTTCTGGCGCCTTATCAAATATTCATTTAGCTTTCCTCTGGATTTTATTTAATTAGAATGGCCAACGAAAGTAGTAGCTTAATTAGAAGCGGCTGGAAATCTGCATTTCATTTCTCTCTATATTAACGTTGTATATTTTTTCATCCCAATCCTACGTATATACGTATATTATATGTGGGAAGCCCCTGCTCTTAATTACAAATGAGTACGTCCCTCGGGCCATTCCGCCTGATGCGTTCTCTCATTAGCCTTTTCAGTCGAGCCTCCACGCCTCGTCGACTTGTTGACATTTTGGTGTCACATCTAGAGGAGCAAAACTTGCATTTTGGCCTAGATTCGTGGGCGGAAAACTAAAACTAAAATGCCAGCACATACACAAGTAAAAGGTGAAGGAGGAAAAGCCACCGGAAAGTGAAAGGGCTGTTGGATACATTAGAAGGCTGGAGGATACTTTATTTCAATTTAATATGTTAGGGAAAGTTTCATATTTCTGAACCCTTTTTTGTAGGAATTATGAGAAGGCTATTAATAAAATTAAAAAGTGTGCAAAGTAATATTTAAAGAGTTCTTTAAGATTTTTCTGGAATATAAATTTAAAGGAAGAGTTTAACATCTTCTTCATCCACCATAACCCAATTGATCTCCTCTCACCATTAATTATCCAAAACAAATTGCTTAACAACTTTACAAAACCCCGCGGCCAGCGAAAGGTTCAATATTTATGGCAATTAAATTTAAAATAAAAAATCTCTCACACCCCCACTAAACAAAATAAACATGAAAAGTGTACTTTTAAATAAATAATAAATACATATGAATGATTTTTTGCTGATGTACATATTTTATTATTTGTCTTCCGGTGTGTCGTAGTGCTGTGTAATTTATGTTGTGTGCCTAGCAAAGTACTTGTACGATTTTCTGTATATTTTATATATATTATTTTGCCCCCCACAGCATAAATAAATAACCGAAACAGACCGTTAATAATTAAAAATAATATGTACAAAGTTGGTTATTTTACGCAAATCAGAGTTGAGTTGGTTGACATCGTAGGAATTTTTGTAAACCTCTCCATTCCCCTCAAACCCGATAGTCCTTGTTTATGTTCTTGTTGTTAGCGTGGCTCACATTGGTTTATTAATTCCATACGCATTTAATTATATGTACTTTTTCCATTTATGCATTTTAACACGGTCCCCAGTTGTTGTGTAAATAACTCTCCTGATTAAATGGTTTTGGTATGTGTAAAATGGAAGTAATATAATTCTCTTAGCCCCATAAAGTGAAATAAGTTTGCATTGAACATCATATGTATTGGTAATTACCTATAGCTTAACATGTAGTTGTTGCCGGAGATGTAGTTGAAAAAACATTTTTGAGGTTGCATTTATATACATTTTTTTCTCAGCCTGTCACAGTGGATTTTGTATGCATAATTTAATTATGCAATCAGCAAGCTGATGAGCATTTAAACAAATCAAATTCGATGATGATCCACTTGACAGGCCATAGAAGTACTTGCGAAAACCCATGTAAATAATTTTCTGCGTGCTTTCGACTGGCAATTAAAATATTTTGTGCATTTTGTAAATATTTTACAAACATCAGACCCACATCCCCACTTGAGTAAACCACCAAATAACGATCCATGCATTTTAATTGACACGTGGTCGGTCATCAAAAAACAAAAAAATAAAAAAACTACTATAGTTGTCAACTCGTTTATATTCCTCTATACATACCTAGTTTTGTTGCAACCATTTGTAGTAACTGAAAAGCAAAAACAAACCCTAAAACCATAACCAGTGTTTACTCAATAACCCCACAAGGAAAAAAGATACCAAATAATGTGAGAGCAGTTTAAGCGAGATCGATTTGAAAAAATTGTTTTACCAGTGGCGAACTTTTCTTCTTTTCTTTTCCGGTTTTCTTTTACATTGCAGGTTTCAGACACCCATTAAAGCGTTTGCCTGCCTGACAGCAGCCACAAGGTAAGCTTTAACCAGCTGATCAATCCCAAAACCCATACTCAGCATAAAACCAATATTATAACGACAATCCAAATAAAACCCCAAACTTTAATTCAATTGTGTTTGTTGTTAAACTCTGTGTGTCTGCTCTTTCAAAAAAAAAGACAAAACCAAACTATTTAATTGGCTAAAATTAAAACCATATGTACTCATTATAATTAGCAAATGTTATAGTTGGTATTTCACATGATTAAATTTATAATTGGCTTACATACATTGCATATTGCAGAATTTGTTTTAATTCAATAAAATTAATTGTCCTTCTATTAAACTAGTAGATGTCATAGTTTGTGTCCTGTACATGTTATAATTTCAGCTTTAGAGATGTGTATTCATGGTTTTGTAACTTCTAGACCTTGTAATAAATTATTTATTTCGTAGTAACATAGCTAGTTAATTATTATTAAATAAAATTGTAGAGAAACCTTGTTTTATCGATAACTACAGTCTCTCTAGGATTCAAATTAGATCTTAAATCTGTTTGGCCGCAAGGCCCTTTCCATTTGGCTTATACCTCATGTTGGTCATTAAACGCAACAATTAGAAACATATTATGGAAACATATTTATGGGCAAAACAATGGCCTGTGGTGTTTTTGGGGGGATGAAGAGTTGGAAGCGAAGGATAATCCTGTTGCATTTGGCAGCCTTCGCCAGTCGAGAGACCCTGGATGGGCCTGCTGTGCTCTGGGCTGCAATTATATTGTTTTCTTGTCCATGTTTGTTATAATTTTATTGCTCACACACACACATATGTATTTGGATAGATTTGCTCCACAATTTGCTGAACATTAAATGGGGAGAAGCGGAACCTTTAATGTCTCTAATGTGCTAGCAATTGAGCGTACGTGTTTATGGTTTCTGTCTCTATATGGGTTCCCACACGGAGAATATTCTTGGTTAAATATTGCTTTCATAAAAATACTAGATCGTTATAACTTGATTTTAAAATGAAATGCATCATTTTATTTTTTTGCAATTATACAACACTACCCCTTTTTGGTATGTGAAAAGGTATTTTTTCTTGGTAAAGAAAAATGTTATAATCATAAATTATACCATCCCATTTTTGAAACCAAATTCTTTTCATGTGAGAAATAAAAAATTATCAATATTTTATTTTAATTCAGAAACTTGTTCATCAATACTGTATTTTTCAGTGTACCCATTTGAGCAATTTCCGAATGAAAAACGTGCTTACATGTATTTCATTTTCATCAGAAGTGTATGATTAGCCATTTGTGAAATACATTTCATTGTTCAAAACTTACTTGCAAATATTTCTCAATTATAAATGAACATTTCAATTCAAGGATAGACTCCTTGAATCCTCAGGGCTGCAAATTATCGTAATCGTTTTCGCCCCCTAGGCGATTATTATATAATCGCATTCGTAATCGACGATAATGACAACACTTTAGCGCCATATAACACATCATAAAAAAAATAAAATAAAGAGTGGACTTGCAGCCAAAACAATTACTATGGCAAGCAAAAAAAGAGGCATTTTTACGAAAGTCGCGCCAACAAATTGGTCACACACACATGCCCGCGGCAAATGGCTGCCGACATCGGCAACATGCAATATTTTATCTCCTAATGTGTAATTATAAACAATTTTCTTGTTTGTTATTTATAATAGCGCAGAGGCGAAAAACTGGCGGGGAGGGAAAACTAAGCCGTGGTTGTGTTAGTGCAATTGTGCAGGCATTATTTCAATCCATTGTATTTGACGCAACTTGCGGGTGCAATTTTAACAAACGACTGGCGATAACAATCGCCGGAAAATTGTCCCAAGTGCAAAAGTGAGGGGCGGGGCTGGGTCCAGTGGGCGTGGCAAAAGGATTTTCAAAAATGTTGGCGGAATGCGTGAGTCCGGCACATTTGCCACATTCCACAACTGACAAACGATACGCGATATGCGAAACAAGCCAGCAAATCGTGGAGAAAGGTGCTAAAAATTTCATGACATAAAAAAGTTGTTCAGCTGAAATAAAAACAAACAACAACAAAAAAAGAAAATAGAATGGCGTGAAACACGCAACAACAACAATGGGGAGAACTGCGGAAAATTAATTGCACTGAAATTTATGTTTAGAAATTAAAACTGGCATAGGGCATTCGTGTTGTTTTGGCTGCAAATGCAACCGCAACGCGGAAAAGTATACTACATAAACTACGGGTTTAATTAAATGGAAAATGAACACTGTTTCGCAGCTGACACGTGTGCTTAATCAGGTGAACTTTAAGTTGATCCTTCACTCCTAGTGTTGGACATCAATACCATCAATACCATCTGAAAATGTTAGCAGTTATACATCTAGTTGTATATTTAAGCAATCTAAAATATTTATGTTAAGAATCCATTGTAACATTCTGTATTAACATCCTATATTATACTTAAAAATCAATATTTCACAGTCAATCTGCCACCCAATTTAGAAATCTTTAATATTACATTAAATACATCCGAAAATGGTGGACTTCCCTCCAAACCTTACCAAATGCGCTTTTATTTACACCACAATTTCAGTGTTTTATACTGCCTTTCAAAATGGCAGCCCCTTTTCGCCATCCAAGACCACAATCAATTAAAATTGCTCTGTGGCTGTCGCCATCGCTAGTCGGTTATTGTGGCACAGCAGCAGCTGCAATGTTGATGTTGCGATGTTGCTGCCATATTGCAACACACATTGCTGCGATATTGCAGACTGGCACAGGCGAAAACATTCGAAGGGATTCGTTCTACTGTTCCAATTATTGTCGCCCTTTCACCTGATTCGCTTCCAATTTTTTTGTTTCTGTCTTTTTTGGCCTGTTTTTAAGCTCTGTTGCTGTGGTACTTTTAATTTCCCAGTCGAACAAGCCGCTCCTTTTTGCCATCCAGCAACAGGATGTGTATTGTTACGGTAGAGCGACGCATTCTAATTTTTTTTTTCACCCAGATTCTCCCCCTTTTTTTTTTGTTTAGCAACTTCCGCCTGTTCCAAGGCTTTAATTACGTCAGGGACCCAGCGGGTTTTTCTCCATTTTTTCCCCAGTAAAATCTCCTCTTATTGCGTTTTCCGTTTGCACTTGACTACGTTTTGGGTCAAGTTGCGTTGGTTTGGTGATTTCGCTGAATTGACAATTACAATGACAGAGGCTGAATTTAACGCTCTGTAGATTTTATCAGATACGCGGAAAATTCCAGGAAAACTTAAAGCTTAAATAGAAAATACTTCAGAGATTTGTCCATACTTAGTACCTACACCTAACTTCACCAAGTCAAACCACTTCATTTCCTACCCTGCGTATACGCAATATTGGCATAATTTCCTGTACTTCGATGGCAAACAGAATTTATTGTTTGCACGGCAGCAGCATCAACAGCTGTCTTTATTAGAATTACATTGGCATTTTCCATTTTTGATCCACTCGCCGATGGAATTTCAAAATTCAAATCAACAATACGCACTGTTGTACCATGTCCTTGATGCGCGTGTGTGTGTGTACATACTCTGTAATGATTTATGCATTTGGAAACACCTTTTGAAAAGGGGGGGGGGGTGCGTTTGGGTAGGGCTTATGTAAATTGCGATTGTAAATTCGTGCAAATCGCGTTTTCAATTTCAGCCCTTTGTTGCTCTCCTCACTGTTGGAAAAGCGAATATGCAAATGAAGCTCATAATTTGCTTTAGCCAAAGGAGGGAAATTACCAAAAATGAACTACGACGAGAAGAATGGATTGTGGGCGAATGTGGAAGAGGCTGAGAATGTGAGGGGATCGTTACCCAAAAACTTTTCACCACAGGGCAGCGAAACTTTCAGTCCAAACTCTTCGGGCAACGGACCAAGTAGTAAAAGATAGGGTGCTCCTCCTTCTCCGCATCATGATGCTCTATGCCCTATACTTTCTCCTGCTACAGTTCCTAAAACACTGAAGAAAATGTATTTAAAAATTCACTTTCCAAATAAAACCTATTGGTATTTGTTTTACTCATTTGGAATTGTATTTTTTAGCTACAACTTTTTAGAAGTTAATTTAAACAGATCAAATTTTATAAAATATTACAAATAATATATGAGTAACATTTTTTAAAATTTATAATAAAGGTGATAAATATAATATTAAAAAGGGAAACCATATTTTCAAGTGTCTAGAGGGGTCTACAAAAAACTTTAGCTTTGCACACATGACCCATTAATAAGCGCACGGCACTTTCTGGTTTGGTTTGGTCATTTCATCCGACTCTCACAGCTGGGCGTCGTGGAAAAGAAGGGGAATTGGGTTGGTTTTCGGGTGTTTTTCGGATGGTGGGGGTATCGCAGCGGTGACGTGGTGGCCCAGCACGTTGTCAACATAAATTTTCGGGCAGCAGCCATGAACTACTCGCAGTGGTGGCAAGTTTGCACTTCCTTGCAATTTAAATGCGTTTATCTATTCGAAAATGCACAAACAGACCCAAGTTGCAAAATAAATCTGCACCGCAGTGACGAGTTTGCAAATTTTATGATTTAAGCATTTAAAGCTTTTTTAAATCCGTTGATAAATCAAGAACCGGTGACGTTTTGACGCAAAATACAAAGTATAAACGTAAATAGATAGATATATGGATATAATAAATATTTTCTATATGGTCTCGAAGTCCGCTATCAATTGGTTATATCTTAAAGATACACATATAGTCAAAACATGGCAAGTCAATGATGATGAGTCAAAAAGCGGAAGCTATGAATAAATTTAGCGTTGCACGAGCAGACAGAGAAAACACACAGCCAGATACAAATGCATAGTTATAGATACTCGAACATATATGAGATACAGATACAAGTGCTTAATATGCAGGCAGCGTTGCAAGTGGGGGGGTTGGATTGGGAGGCTATATACAGAGGATGTGTCCAAGTGGAACGATCAAGGACGTGGCGGATGGATTCGGTGACCCAGAGGCGCACATGCTCGATAAACGATAACTATAACCATATCATCCATATCATATTGCCGGCGTAATTTGACGGAAACGCTTTGAGCAGGCTCTATTTGCATTTGCTAAGGGGAGTTTTACGCAAGGGAAGGGAAGTTAATATGGGTCCAATTAACTTAACGTTAACATCGCGAACGTGATGTGCAATATTTCGCTTAATGCGATTATACCTATCTTAATTTATGCATTATGACAACACAGAAGAGAGGTCCATTCCATTGCACGTGATGGTTAATAGGCCATATCAACTGACCTTATTATCATATTGTATTAATTGATTTAAACACAATCGATTATGCTCAGCTTATATAAAATAATAACACTTTTTAAATGACTTTTAAAGACTTTGTAGTTTTAATTAAAAGCCTTTTCAAATATTTGTTAAGTCTTCAACAATATTAACTTGTTGGATAAGCTGTGTTTGACTAATAACTTACCACATAATAGTGACAACTTTCTTAAGCTTGTCTTAACCCAAATTAATCAGCATGACTTTGCAACTCTTCAGAAAGGACACAATCTCTATATATCTAAAAGACAAGCATACATATATATAAAATAAGGGCGGAACGGTGGACCATTTGACGTCAGCCAGCCGTTGGCCAGGTAAAGGAAATTCAATTAAACTTTGGTTGCCGGCACAGCACCCTCAAACCCCTAAAAACCACCCAATCCACCCGCATCATTGTTTAACATTATAAAGGAGGGGTGGGAAATGCCACCGCCGATCCTTGGTCAGGTTACACAAATAGCAAGTCACGTTATTCCATTTTCTGTGGGCGGTCCTTTGGCCACGTTTCACATTTGCAGCTTACTCCACAATTTGGCTTTAAATAAATATTTAACCTACTATAATTGGAAACTCAAAAAGTGCAATTAGCAGGGGTCCAATGAGAAGAGTCCGCAAGAGAAAAACTTTCGAAAGTTTCAAGTTCCCGTTCCAGTCCGTCGGTGAAATGGAAATTTCTTTGTCCAAATTGAAGGAGTTGTGAGCCAGCCCTCCAAGTTAATTAGGTTATGAAATTTTTGCCGGGCCACTGGACAGATGTGTCTGACATGGCTTAAAGACGAACTTTAAGCTCCTTGACCAAGCTCTTCATTCTTTTTTTTTTGCGTTGGTCTGAGAAGGCCACTTAAATTTTTAATTGCAGCTAATTAAAAAAACGCATCAAAACGGAATATAGAGCATGAACATACCGAAAGTGGCAAAATAGCAACAGGATCATGAAACAGATACAACTAAATAAATGTAGGCGAACTGGAAATACTCTTTTTGGTTAGGAAAAAGTGTAGAAGAAATAAACTTGAAGATTGTTATATATTTGTTTTTAATAGAAATAAAATCTTTTAAAATCTAATAAAACCTTTAAAAATTAATTTAAACAAAATAAGAGGTATACCTAAAAGTATCTTTATCTCTTAAATTTTCATAGCTTCCACATTCCTTTTGCCCTTCCATTTGTCTGGTGTTAGAGAAGACATAAAAAAGGGCAGATAAATATTTAACAAGCTGCACAAAACAGACAAATATGCACACACATTCGCATATGCACACACACACACAGGCAAATAGAGAGTGTGAGAGCGAGACAGGGAGACGGCGGGAAAGAGATAGTCGACACTTGAACATTAAGCAACAGCCAGCTACAAAAAACTCAACGTGATAAATTTTTCCCACTTTGAGAGAAATGAAAATAAATTTTTTACCGAAAACGGAAACTGGGCGTTGGGGTCCAGCATAAATAACGAAGGATGCTGAAAAAGCAGGAAAAGTGTGTGCAATTAAAGGAATATTGCAGATAAAAGGATACTGTGTTAGATTTGTTAGCAACTACTGTAGGGTGAATATAATCATGGAAAGTATACGAAATGTATCTTGATTAAACACCATTTAGGTTGAGTGATGGAAATTCTTTAAAGGACTTTAAATACATATTCTGAAGTGTATATATTCTAATTATGGATTTTTTTTATGCCCATTCATGCTGCTGCCCCTGCACAAAATGAAACATAAACCAGACATTTGGTTGGGCATTTTTGGACAAAACAAAGCCGGCTTCCCAATGGCTGTCAGTTGGGCATCTGTCTCGGTGTCTGGACCTGGTCCCCTTGACCATCTCCGCCCCCTAACCATTATCCTTCCGCCCCCTGGACCCCCTACCCCCGCCAACTGTCTGGTTATCCTGCTTATCGGGCTGCTTTGTTCTTGCAGTTTGGTGCATACTTTTAGGCGCAAATCACGCCATGTTCAAAAGTTTGCCGTTCTGTTGTCTCCGGGCCTCCAGTTCATTGCACTGTGTGTGCTGTTGCAATGGAAATTGCAACGCGCCGGACTTTTATTGCCAGGAAATGCCTTTTTTGGGCGAGACGGCTAAAGTTTAGACTAAAAAAAAAATTGCAATGGAAAAACTGTATAAGGTATCGGAAAAAAAAATTCTTAAATTAAATTTGTTTTAAATATGCCCCATTATTTTTCAGAACAATTACTAAATATGTTAGAACACCAATGGAGTGTCTAAAAGACCTTTAAAATCTCTCTTAAATGTTATAATAAGTGTCTAAAAGTATGCAGTGAATAAATTATAGTCGTCTTGCGTAATAAATTCATATCTTTAAATTATTGTTGCATACTTTTGGACGCCAACAATTAAAAGTGTAAGTGATTTTAAAACCCTAGATTTGTAAGATACCCCCGATTTTATATTTTATATACTTCACTAATCAAGCCCCCAATTTTCCCCGTGTATTATTGAGTAAATCTCGAACTGCAATTGCAGTTGCAATTTGTGCTGCAATTGCGGATCGGAAATGTCGCATGTTTGGACGCAGTAAGCGGACACATGGGAAACTTCGAGCCTCGAACACCAAACTTCGATTATGGCAGCTAATAAAAAAACATTGTGCTACGCGGTCTAGGCGCTTTCAAAAATTTGGATTTATGGTTATTTTATGACTGTTTGGTTTATTGTTCTTACTTTTCCTTACGTTTTCTTGGCTCCTTGTTCCTCGACTTGTCGCCTCGGTCATAAAAATTCAATTATGTGAAGAAGGCGTGCTGGCACAAGAAGTAAAAAAACCTGAGAGACCGTAAAAATGAATGAATGCTGATTTAAAAGGAGTGTGTCTGAGTGCGATCCAAAAAGTATGCCATATCTACATTTTTTGCGTTGTATTCTTTTGCATGGCTTTGACACACATGCATAAGTAAGAAGCACGCACACCCACTCAACCATGCCAAATGCGATATAAGAATTGCCAAAATGTAGGAAACCTCTTGAGCAGCCCCTAGAAGTGAGCTTTAAATTTCCCCCACTATGCAAAGCGGATGCTGAGAGATGGAAAATAGGAAAATGCCAAGCATCATCCGGCGGCACTGACGGGGCAATGTTTTCTAAATAGAAACCGGGAAAACGGGAAACGAGAAGAGACTGGAAACAGTCACCGAATACTCTTATGAAAATGAAGCCAAAAGTTGGCTTAAAAGGGAAAAGTTCTCAGTTTTGAAGATATCTTACAAATGCGTCGGTAAAAACAAGAAAGAACTCACTTAAGCTTTGGGATTTCATAATTAAGACTGATGAAATTAATTATTTTATTATGTGATATAAGTATTCCAATATGAAATACTTTTGCGCCATTTGATCCATTTCTCCTTAAACTAATTGGCACACTTACATACACTTTAAATATTTACCCCACCATCAATGGAGTGAAAGCCAATCTTTTGATGGATGGCTCTACTTGTGAGAGGTTAAATGCCTGCTTACACTATCATATCCTTTTATGCCACTAGTCCTTCGTTCGTCTTGTTTGCGTGCTCTTTTTGTTCAAACATTATCACAAACTTTGCATTATCCTGGTGTAAGTAAGGGCACACAAGAGGGTCCTGGCCCTACTAAAGATCTCCCTACGTTTCTTATCCTTTGAGTGCGTATGAACGCCTTGTTATTAACCTCTTTCCGACTTTGTGAGTCCTGGTTGCCGCTTCTGGTGAACTAAAGCCATCTCGGTGGTGCAGCTGCTTATGTACGCAAATATGGCTGAGATACTTTAAGGCTTTAGTTGGATTTACCCCAAATACACTTGAAAAAATTAAAAATTCATTTTCATTATTTCCTAAATTATTTTTTTTACATTTTTAAGAATTTTATGTTGGTTAGGTTAGTAATGAATAACTTTATACAACGTTTTAATGATAATAAAAACTTCATAGGCATTTTAAATATTTTTTCTTCGTGTTTTTGTGTATTTGTTTGCACTTGACTGCCAATAATTGGCTCCAGGAAGTGCGGCCATGAACGATCGTTGTCATCATCATGATTGACAGCTCCAACACGATGCCAGCAATCTGAGCCCACAAGTCGATTCCTTCCGGTTCGGTTGCTCGATAATGGAAGAAGTAGTCGAGCATCGAACATTCCCCTGCTCAGAGTCACCCGTCTCCAAATGACATGTTTTGATAAATTGTTTGATTAATGGACGCATGTGCGTAAATACAGTTTAAGTGCTTCACGCGAGAAGGGCTTACGTATCAATATCCGAAGAAGTGGTAGGAGAAGGACACTTCATGGCTGTGACCATTAAAAATAATTTTCATCTTTTGCGACCGCCTAAAAGCGCACTTTCCACCACAAAGAGCGACAGCTGAAAATGACAAAATCTGTCGGATGCCAGGCCGATGTTCATAAATCAAAGTGACACCCGCACACACACACACGCTCACTCACTCACTCATACAGACACGCAGACATTTTCCACATTTCCGGCGCGCTCATTAAAAAATTGAGCGCCATTTGCCAAATGCGGAGAAAGGCGAGAGAAAAAAGGCAGGGGGCAAAAAACCGAGGGTGAAACAGTGGAAAACAGAAATTGCATGCTTGAGCATATGCATATGCATGTTGTGCGAGGAACTCCACTCGAAAAAAACTAACACATCATAAATCTTGCACAAGTATCCTTAAGCGTTGCGACTCTTCCATCCTTCAGCCACGCCCACCAACAGCACCCGCCCCCCAACTGGCGCCACTGCAAAATGGAAACTCATCCACATAAAAGGCAAAGGATTTACAGTAGAGTCTCTAGAATGCCGAGCAAGATTTTTGTTATAAATTTCATAAGCTTAACTAAAGTTGTGTATTCCTGGGGTTTATTTAATGGATTTTAAGGTGTAGTTTTTAAAATTCCTAGGGTAGTCTTGTAGTTTATTAAGTAAATGGCCATTTTATTTTATTCTAAAGCCAAGAAGTTTACCAAAATATTTGAGCACATAATACAAACTAGAACTTCAAAATGTTAATAAAAGTTTGTTTTAATAAAAGCCGTTTCAACACTGAGTCTAAACTTCTTAAGCTACGGTAACCAAAATTTTTCCCAATAATATTGAAATATAAAATAGAATCAAAGTCTCCACAAGTATTATATTACATTCCACTGTAAATGGGCAGGTGCTTGGTTGGGGTACAGATTTTTGCTTTTTTAATTACAAAAGCCTTCAAACGGTCCGTTGGCTGGGGCGCACATAAATATGCAACACTATTTTTTTTCGCCACCACCCGGTTTTCTCCTTTTGCCGCTTTTTCTGCACCACATGCATGCAATAAGAAACTTGCCAAAGGCCAAGCAAACGCTCACGTCGCGTTTACCATGACAAGCCCAAGCTGTCGTCATCTCTTTGCTCATCCCACTCGGTTTTTCCTCAATTTTCCACATACCACCTCCGCTTTTCCCCACGTCCCTTTTCCCCATTTCCCTTCGAAACGCCTGGGGCGAATTTTTTGTGAGTAGCCACAGCAACAGCTAAACTTGAGACTTTTGGCACGTGCATCTCGTCACTTGGTCCTTTTCGCTTCTTGTTCATCTCGTGTCGGTTCGAAGGATAACTTCTGCTTCCCCAGGATCAATATGTTCTCTAATGAAACTTGTGTCAAAGTGTGATATTGATTGTAGAAAAGGAAAGGGACATGGTGGCAGAAAAAAGAGATTACGCCAAACACAATTTCACTGGTCCCTTCCAATTTTTGTTGATAAAAGAATCGAGTTCTTAGTATTGAAAATATCGTCTAAGAATATCATGGCTGGCAAAGTTTTGAGTATAAAATTGTCACTTCTTAAGAACATTTAGTTCAAACAACCCCGTTTTAAGAATTTCTTTTCATTTTAAACATTAAAGCTCACAATATTCTTTAAGTTTCTTTTGTTTCTGCCTTTGGCTTAAGACTGTCAACTGTTTCTCATAAAATCTTTTTGCAGACGCATTTTCTTGGCAGAAGCTTAGAAAACTTTTTTGGCAACTAAACTGACAAGTTTTCCTTGCCGCATTTATAATAACTTACCGTCAGTTGACGAAGATTATAATCTTTATAACAACAGAGACAATTGAAAATTAGGTTTATCCTTAATTAGGTCAACCAACTGAATGAAGTTTCTTTTGCTGAACATTTTAACAAAATTCTGATTATCATTTCATCACTCGTTTGCATGTCATCATCTTCAGTTGATGAATTGCTCATATTGGATGGCATGACGGATTGATTTTATTCCCGCGAAAACTTCCACTTCAACTTGACGTTTGATATGGTTTTATGCTACTTTCATTCCGAGTTTTTGATGGACACCATCCGACAGACATCCGACCCCTGAACGTTGATCAACCTTCAACCGTGACTGAAAAAGAAAAACTTAAACTTCCGCTTTTACATTTTATATTCGTCCTTTTCGCTACGTATATTTTTTTCCGCTTTACCTATCAACTGTGCAGATTTTCCACTCACTCTATCCATCCCCTTGTCCCTGAGGCCCGGGGATATCGTCTAACCCTCGAAGGGAAATGCAATTTACAGCAAAAAACAAAATTAGAATTGACTTTACCCCGTAAGCTGTTGATGCAGGTCTCTCTTTTGCTTGGAGAGCAAAAAAAAAGAAAATAAATAAACAGACAACTTAATTTCCTAGTTAAACGTAGTTGAAGTTGTTGCTCGTGTTGCTGTTTTTCGTCGTTATCTTTAGCTTTTCCCCCGTTATAGACTTTAGATGATCTAAAAACTTATAATTGACCGTATTATAATCGTATTTCCCTTCCCACTCTGCTCTTTGTCTTTTGCAGGTCAGTATCGGAGATGAACGCCACTTCTCTATATGCCGGGTAAGCTTTGGGGACCTTAAGCATAATTAAGCCCATTTATTATTAAATATAAGAAAGGGGTAATGAATGGCGGCCGCCACAGAGCGGTTTTAAGCTCTGATCGAATTATTCATATTCATAAAATCCATCCCTTCACCTACTCGGATTAAATTCGTTATCGTTTCATTATGTGGCGTTCGGTGGGGAGGTGGAAACTTTAAAGGCAAACTTTAAAAGTACAAATTCAAATAAAAATTTAATCAAACTTTTGTTGAGTGGCATGGTGTGTAGGGAATCCCGAAGTGAATGTGATGGGGATAAGCCAGCTTGAACTTGGTTTTCGCTCTTGGCAACAGCTCATGCGGCCTTTATAATTGGTATATAAAATAAAAACCGAAACAAAAGTCTACTTCAGCCTCCCCAGGGGGGAAAGTAAAAACATTGAAGTTGAGTTTAGCTTTGTTTAAAGTTCGAGTGACCATTACCATAATAATTTTTAAATGTCTTTAATGGAACCTAAAGTAAACATATTCGTTTTATAGCGTTTTTACATTACTGATTCCATTTTAAACTTTAAGCCTATGATCTTTCTGCTGTTGCTTGCATTTAAAAAGGTAAAGTAATTATCTCTTGGAAGAAAGCAAACAGAGCATTTAAAATATTTCACTGGCATTAAGTGAAAACAATTAAACTACCATTTCATGCTGACAACAATCAAACAATTAGTGTAAATCGATGGGTTTATTTGGTTATTTCGTGAACAGATATGTTTTTTTACCAGCAATAAAGAAAAACATTTCTGTTTTAAATTGCTTAATTTTTTCCCCAAGTGCTTTGTTCGTTACCGTATGCGTATGACATGGAATGGAATACAAACTCATGTATAAAAATCAGAGTAAATAAAAAAAAGTGACAGACGAAGCGAGGAGTGAGACTGGGGAAGTAAAATGCCAACAAACGACAGAAATTGCGGTGGGGAAAGTTTGTGGAGCTCAGAGAACTCACAGAAGCCCTGTGGCATATGCACATTTTGCACAATGTTTGCCCTCAGAGGGGGTCGAAAAAGGAAGAGGGGCTATACTGTGGGGTCACCGAATGTCATTGTTAAAAGTGACGGGGGTTCTCTCTCTTTTTTTCATTCATGTTCCTTTCCGGGGAATTGCAGCTCAGTTAAGGAATGCCAAAAATCGCGTTGCCTGTTCAATGAATTATAATGTAGGACCGTTCAATCCGTATTGTGTGGGTGAAAAGACAGGATCTTTGCTTAACAAAACGGGAAAAAAGCCAAGGAAATCTGACATATACATATGGGGGTACGGCTTTTCATTTGAATGGTAAGTAAAGTAACTTTTCCGAGTTCTTTTGGGATCTTTGGGAGTTGATATTTATTTTAACTTTCAAAAAGAGCATAACATATTAATATAAAGCTTTATTAACTGAAATGTAAATATCTATAAATAAATATAACGACTATAATTACTATAATAATCTTAAATTTAATACTACCTTTTAAGTCTTCACCCATTTTTGACCATTCCTTGCACACATGGCGTATGCTTGATTAATCTTCATTACCTTGCGTACAAAACAGCAGAAAAAGGGCGTTGAGGAAAATGTAAACAAAAAGCCTAATTTAATTACCTTACTTTGCAAGGGCCATTCAAGTTTACCCAAGTCTTGAGGCGTTTTACATTAAGGTTATGCTTCCGTTAAAGCCTTTGAAGTTGACTGTGAGTAAACTTTTTTATGACCGACTTCAAGGCGTCGGCTGGGCCAATTAAAATGGCAACAATTCTGCTGACTTTGTTGTTGGCAACGATGCATTCGTTTGCCTGTGTGTGGGTTAATTTATTTAGCAACCAATTGGCACGTAAGGGGTTAATTGTCAGCCAGTCAGCAAAAATATATACGGAGCTCCAGTTTATCGATTGTACATAACTTGCACATGTTGTTCCTTAGCCCCCAAACTTTTGTGCTTCACACTTTACTCGAACGCCCTTTCTGCGCCATTTTCCCCAGTAGTTTGTTGATTTTTGGGTTTTCCATAGCTGCGGGCTTCCTTGAGATTCATTAAGGCAAAGATATGCCTATTACTTGTGTGCTGGCCTCTTGCCTTTTGTTTGATTTGAATTTAAATTAAAAATCACTCATACGCACCGTCTGACAGACACACTGACAGCTGCGGGCCGCTCATTGCGAACAAGAAATACAGAAAAAAAGGGGCAAAATAAATAAGAGCACTATCCACATATTGCACAAATGTCAAACACCTGGCCAAAGCCACTATATAAAATTCATTTTAAAAGCAAGCAATCAAAGTGCCCAGACATCCCACACAATTCACCCTGTTCTACTCGTTCAATAAAGGCTTAGAAAAGAGTCGGGTAGAATTTTAAAAGCCCCTTCCAACCGTTGGCCAGCAATTAAGCCAGTTTGTAACAATAAATTTCAGTTGCTGGCAGCACGAGGTGTTTGCCAACTGTTCACTATATTGACTTTCAATTTGGGTGCCGGTCAGTTGGTTGGGTTTTATTTTTAGGCACCCTTAAAGTTCACCAATGCAGAAGTTTTAAATTCGGACACGAAATGTGATACTTTTTAGTCTCTCGAAAAGTAATTTTAGTGAATTTCTAGTTGAACTAGTGTTTTATTAATCAAATTTTATTTTCCCACCATGAGTTTCGCTTGAAATTAACTTGAATCACCCTTTTCCCCTTATTTTAACCTATAAAGATCCACAAAAATAAATTATTCTCCCAAAATTAAACAAAAATATTTTTTCATACATCAGAATGTTATAATAAAAATGTTTCTTCAGAAAAGAGTATATATATAGAAAATTTTTGGATTTTCCATAGAATGAAGATGGAGTCAATCTATTATAGATTACATTCAATCTCTCTATGGATTCGCAAACATTTGCCAATTGGCAAACAAATGCCAAATAAATCAAAATCAAACAAGGGAACTGCAGCCCCTATAAAAAAAAGAGAAAACCAACCCCAGCGGTGCCCTTAAAAACTTGTTCCCTTGGCCGCTTTACAATCCAACCTCAGCCCACCTGAAGCCACCCCCCACCCCCACCGGCAACTCACCTGGTTTTTCCTCACCTCGGCCCCCAGCCAACAACCCCCTGAACCTCCTCAATGCGCTTGTACAAACACGTAATCGAATAATCCAATTTGTTTGCGCAAAAACTGAAACTTTTTCATAGGGCTTCAGTTGACGGCGACGCGCTGTGAGTCACACCCCCCGACCTCCGCCCCGCCTTTTGAGCTAATTGTTTGAGTGAGTTTTGGATATAAGTGCACCGTCCTACCCCACGAAAACCCAAAGTCCTTGTTCCATTCGTTATTGTCTGCAAAATGATGTAATTGTTACCTGCTAGTTTGATTTGATAGTTACCTCAACTTGGGCCCGAAGTGGTTTGAGTTTTTTGTGCAGAGGGTGGGCTTTCATGCAGTTTTTTTATACCAACCATCCATTGAATTGCCTATAGTGACCATTTTTCAGCAATTTTTTCTTTCTTTTATAAAATACTGGTCTAGTTTTGGTGGATTTAAAAGTGTCTTGAGTTTTAGTTTTGAATGGGTAGCTTAATATATATATTGTTGTTATTAATAATCCACAAAGTGAGTATTTTTCTCTTGAACCTGGTATCCAAGTTTATTTCATCAGACTATTTAATAAGATATTTACCTAAGACTGATGCTTACATAATAAAACACCTTGGAGGAACAATTTCTTTGGAACCCAAGTGCTAAGAAAGTCCTATTCGTGGAACTACCTTAAGAAAATTCTATTAAAATCTATAATAGTTGGAATCCTTTTGTTTGAAAGTATTTTCTTTTCATTAACTGGATAACATTATTTTCACTTATTCCGTCATCTCGCTGGCAATATCTAGGGGAATTCAACCATTTCCACCTCTATTGAAAACCATTCGTGCATCTAATCCTTCCCCCACTTTCCATTGTAGTCTTTATTTTCCCTTTAATCAACCTTTTGTTCCATCTACTTTTTGCGGCTCTGCTTCCCTTTGCCGCCCTTAAAACGGTTTAGGCAACTGTATCCTGCAGACTGACCTTTCAATTAAATAAACGTTCCGTTGGTCACCTAACCGGAGGACCGAGGACCAAGGACCTCCAACTGAGTGTGTTGACAACAGAGCCCCACCCACCCACTTTTCCACCTCTCAAGGCCACCTGCTGTTGCTGTTGTCGGGCATCTTTTCACACCCACATGGAAACGAAGCGGGTTTTTTTTTCCTATTTTACCACAATCTTGTCAAACATTGGTTGCCCTCCATTCAGAAAGAGGTTCAGGGGTTCCCCTTCAGTTTCAGCACCAGATTTTGTGCACTAAAATCAGAGTTAAGTTGAGACTTAAAAAGAAAATTCATTGCTCTAGATAGTATCTGGTAGATACTTTAATTTCTGTGTTTTACAACCCAAATTATTCGCAAAACACAAAAATGGGAATACATGGCAAAGCAAAATATGACCTTTGGAAGCTAAAGAGTTCCTTTAATGGCTTAATGATAGTTTAGATTCTATGACTTACATTATAAAGATTAATTTTTGAATAAAAAAAAATTTCTAGAAAATAAGTAGTATTATAATTATCCATCTCAGACTTACGTGCACTACAAATTTAAGCTCAAGATTTCCTAAGAGCTTCAAGAGCAGCTTTGTGTACCGAAGGGGGCTGTCAATACACTTGCTTCGGTTACGTAAGATTCCCAGAACCAAGAGCTCCTGCAGGATGGTTTTCCCTTGAGATGAGCAGATGAATAGCTCGGCTAATCCGGGTGCTTATTACTGCAAGAAGAGCTGCTTGTGGCCAAAGTAATATGCGCTTTCAGCCGAAGACAAACAGCTGGCGAACTTATCCGTCCGTTTGGGTGCGTGTGCCGGAAGCCATTGCGGGTTAACAGGGGTGTGAGTGGGTTGAACAGGTAACGGGACACGTGGGTGGGGAAACAGGAAGTGGGCGGAAAGAGGTAACCGGAACGGAAGCACGGAACGCGACACTTTATGACTGCTTCCCAGGGACTTGCATTCAGTTCGGTTTGATGTGCTGCCAGTCCAAAAAAGAACAGACAGCTAAGCACTAAACTCTTTCTACACAGAAAACATTTTAGATTTAATAGGTTGGCTCTAGACGAAGCATATTTATGTCCTGAATTTATAGGAATTTGTAGAACCTTTTGTCTTAACCAAAACTATAAATTTAGTAGAAGAATGATAAGACTAAGCATTAGAAATCTATTTCTAAACATGGTTTCAGATGATGTATGAAGCTATGTTATGCCTTTGGCTTTAATTTATAAATTTTATAAAATATCTAAACTATATTTTTTTGTGTGTATACTACTGGGAGGTACTTACCACGCCCATCTCCTGTCGATTTCCCACCCTCTGGCAGGAATTAGGAATGCATTGTCTGAGGGCTCAGCTCAGTTTTCCGTTCGGGTTTTCAGCTCAGTGTTGCTGCAGTTTGTGCGTCAACTCTTTGGCTCAAGTGCGGGCCACATTTCATAGGCTTCCCAGAATAACCTCCATCCAAAGCCGCTGCCTCTCCACCCCCTCCATTCATCATATATATACCCCCCGGATTCTCAACCCTTCGCTGGAAGACGCGACACAAATTAGCCATCTTTTCTGCATTCTTTTTTTTCGCAGTCTTTCCATTTGGCTGAGAACATTTTCAGTTTGCTTTGCAGTGCACAACTGGCAACAGTCGACGGGTTTTATTCGATTCGTTTTCCACTTGATTCTTTTGTCTGCCCGTAAGGAAATAATCAGACCAGTTAACCAAGGAAAAAAAACTTTAATTCTCCGTTCTCAAAGTGAATTTCTCTCGGGCTGTCTCAAGCTAATTCAATTATTGCTGCTGCAAGTAATAAAGCTAAAACGAATGATTGCAAATTCGGTTTGGGCAGACAGTAAAGGGAAAATATTAAATTCAGTGCAAACATAACTAACTAAGTTAAAACTAAACCAAGTTCTGTGAATATGAATTATTTAGAGACCATTTTGTGGTAAGAAAATAAGATCACCTCAAATCGGAAACATTATAGAATTATTTAAACTTTGTGAACTTTTCCGGATGGCCATTGAACGAACTCACTTTAAAGATAACCTGCCTGAATTACATCAAACTTTTCACATACATTTAAAGTACTTGAATGGTAAACTTTACAATGTGCAAACTTCATAAAATGTATTTAAATATTTTCATAGCCTTTTCCTAGTCAGACAAGCGCATTCAACAAAAAAAGAAAATTAGCCGACGAGTTTGCAACCACTTTATATATGCAATTTCTTGGAAAAATGAATTCAAATATACTTGAGTTAATTCAAGAATGTTCTAAATAA
Organism: Drosophila suzukii; assembly: GCF_043229965.1. Taxonomy (NCBI): domain Eukaryota; kingdom Metazoa; phylum Arthropoda; class Insecta; order Diptera; family Drosophilidae; genus Drosophila; species Drosophila suzukii. The sequence continues at coordinate 84,479,198 of NC_092082.1, forward strand.
ATATCCTTGCGATTCCTTTATTCTTTATTAACTCAAGGGAATGTTGTGCGCAATATTTGTGTTGCTTTGCCAATATTTGTTCACGTTATTTTCAATGGCATCCATCCGCAGCTGCCAAGTTTTCATTGCCGTTGTGCCCTTTGGCCAATTGCTGGCTGTTCACTCAAATGGTGCGTAAAAATCACATTAGCGGCAGCCGTGCGACATTTTGGCCAGATTTAAGATTTAAGGTCCAAGGCCTCAATGCCCCAAAGAGTGCTATATCTTCTGAAGGAGTGTGTTATTGCCCCAACCAATTAAACCTTGACTTGCGTGCTAAGCCAAGTTTTTGAATTTATGATACCAGCATGCAGACTAAAATTTTAATGGGACTCACGAGAAGTTTTTCTTTGTTTTCAGCTCGGGTCTATTAGGAAACTTTTATGTGAAATTTATTTATTTATTCCTACTTCAATATTAACTTCAATATACAGGTGGTGCTAAATTAAATTATTAGGAGGTACAGTTTTACAGAAAAGAAGAGGCTTCACTTTGTTTTAAAGAACAAATAATTCTTGGACTTTATTTTTAAAGGGAGTTTATTTTTCAATTATGCAAAAATTTATATAGTGTTTTAATTTAACTTAAAAGAACCCGATTTCAACTTAATTAAAATAAATATTTTTCTAATTTTGTTTAAGCTATAGGAAATCCAAATACTGTTTGCACTATAGACTCTATTTTAATATTTTTCCCTCTGTGTTGTCTCGTTAAAGAGGATTAGTTTTGGGTCCTTTTTTTTGGTCATACCTATTTCTAGTTGATTTTCCAGACTGAACTACACACGGCTCTTGTGTTCGTCCTCACATTTCCTGCATGGATGTTTTCATAAATTTTACTCCCTTTTCCTTTTTTTTTTTTGCTATTTTTACTGCCTGCGACTGGCATGAAAAGCATTTTACACATGGCAGCATTTTTTAATTTTGCCAGCCGGCTTTTAGAAATGGGACAACACAAATACACCCACATGAGTGTGTGTAGTACACATGCACTTACTAATTAGAAATAAAAACGCGAACTGCACTTGCATTTTGCTCATTACGTTCTCTCAGCCATTTCTCTCTTTATTTATTTGTGCCACCCTTTTGCGAACTGGCATTTTGTGCTAAAACATAGGGTGGCTGGTCGTTTGTTTGAAAATAATAGACACCCTGTCTTTGGGCCAAGAAATCCGCCGAAACGTTGGCCAAATCACCGCCCATGGTCTGGATAATTCCCGTATCCTTTGGGCAGCGGCGGAAGCGGGTCAACTGCTGCCATTCACCAGATGGACAGCCCTGGGATAAGAAACCCGTATTGCGATCCCTTAAGAGACTCTCGGCAAAGAGCATAAAAGCCCTCCAATGGCTGCATTCATGCCAAAAACAACCTGGCTGCTGGCTGCCCCAATTGGCATAGAAGTCCGCATGACCCAGAGGTCGATCGAAGCCATAGCTGCCCACACTGGTGTGCAATACCTCCACATAGTCGGCATCCTGGTGGGTCAATCGCTCCTCTTCCTTGGCATATCGAAAGAAGGGCAGTGCGGGATCCAAAGCCCGGATCATCCGAAGACGACCGGTCTGTAGATGCTTTCCAGCTAGACCCGCCACGTGGGCTCCCATGCTGAATCCCACCAGCTGGAGATCCTCAAAGCGAAGTCCCGCCTCCTGGTGCAGGAAGTCCACGAACTTGGCCAACACCTTGCCCACCGGCTTGACCCTATAGCTGGCCGTTATGTAGTCCGCTATGGCTCCGCGTCCCCAGTCGATGGTGAAGATATTGTAGTTGCCGTTCTTGAGATCCAGATAGGCAGGTATTAAGGCGCTGTACATATTGGCATTTTCGTTGCCCAACCATCCATGAATGAGAATTCTAAAAAATATAAAAAGTTATTAGATTATTTTTTATAGATTGGGTTTAGTTAATATATTTCGTAACTTTTGGAGGCTAACTTATGGAGGCTATTGCCCAACCGTCCATGAACAAGGGTTCTAGGAAATATAATATGTAATTAGATTATTATACCCGTTACTCGTAGAGTAAAAGGGTATACTAGATTCGTCGGAAAGTATGTAACAGGCAGAAGGAAGCGTTTCCGACCCCATAAAGTATATATATTCTTGATCAGGATCACTAGCCGAGTCGATCTAGCCATGTCCGTCTGTCCGTCTGTCCGTCTGTCCGTCTGTCCGTCTGTCCGTCTGTCCGTCTGTCCGTCTGTCCGTCTGTCCGTCTGACCGTCTGTCCGTCTGTCCGTCTGTCTGTCCGTCCGGATGAACGCTGAGATCTCGGAAACTATGAGAGCTAGGCTATTGAGATTTGGCGTACAGATTCCTGAGCTTCTTACGCAGCGCAAGTTTGTTTCAGTAGACTGCCACGCCCACTCTAACGCCCACAAACCGCCCAAAACTGTAACTCCTACAGTTTTGATGCTAGATAAAAAATTTTAAGTGAAATGTATTGTTCCCATCAATACCTATCGATTGACCTAAAAAAAAGTTTGCCACGCCCATTTAAATGCCCACAAACCGCGAAAACCTGTGACGCCCACAATTTGCATGCTAGATAAAAAATTTTAACTGAAATGTATTGGTGTCGTCAATACCTATCGATTGATCCAAAAATAATTTTGCCACGCCCACTCTAACGCCCATAACGCTTAAATCTGTCTACCGCCGGTAGGTGGCGCATTTTAATTTCGCTTTGCTGCTTACATATCTCCATTTCCCTTTGAGTAACGGGTATCTGATAGTCGAGGTACTCGACTATAGCGTTCTTCCTTGTTTTCTATAAACTGAGTTATATTTAAAAATTCTATGAATGTGAACTCAAAAATATATAATAAGTTTTTAAGGACATTGTGGTATATAGAAATTTTTAAAATACAACTTTTAAGATCTACATAGATATTTTTAGTTACTGTTATTATTTGAATGTTATTCCCTCTTAGACTAGCTTCTTTTTAAATCCTTTAAATCCCCCAAAAATAGCTTTCCCCTAAATGGATTTCAAAATTCAAAAACGGCTTTAGAAATGGCACTCTAAAATCGTAGATAATAGGCGTGTCGATTTCCACCCGTAGCACTCACCGTGTGGGATTGAAGGGACTGAAGCGCGACCGGCGCAGCGAGGCGGCATCGTAGAGATTCACCTGTTCGGTTGTGATGATGACCTCCGCCTGGCCCCCATCCACTTGGCCCTCCACCTGGCCCTTGTTCATCACATTCAGGCCAAAGGCGGCGGTCAGTGTGTTGCCCACGACCTGCTGGAACAGCCTGCGATGCGGTGGCTCCTCGGATTTCGATGGTCCTGGTCGGATGATGGTGTCCTCTGGGATGCGCATGGTGTGCAGGTGGAAATAGGTGTGATGCTCGGCATTGTAAAGCAATTTGTAGTCCGTCTGCAGGCGAAGTAATTGCTGTTCAACCGAACTGGGTCCGTTGGCCAAGTTATGGCCCTGCTCAGGATGCTGCTCCACCTCCTGCTGCTCATTCAATATTGGCAGCCAGCCGGGACTCATTAGGCCAGACGACAGCAGCGGCATTTGTGTGTCAAAGTAGTTCGTCTGCCATCCTATCCACCGCTCACCGCCCCGATTTCTCATCCGCATCATCATTGTTCCCATTCTGAGGGCACTTTCCACTTCATTTGTCACTTTTACTTGCACTGCGGGTTGAGCATTGCGATTCGTCTTTGCCATCGCCATAGCCACCTCCATTGCCTCCTCCTGCAATTGATTGTTGTCTGCAGCGGCATTATAGTCCTTAGAACCAGCCCTATAATCAGACGATTTCAGCTTTGCTGCAGCGAGCCACAAACAAACTGGTGTCAACGAAACGAAAGTGCATTAGGCTCGAAACTGTGCAACTAGACCAATTCGCAAATGAGTGCGACACACAGGGAAAAATTTGGATATCTTACAGATTGAGTCATTAAATTTAAAGGTTTCATATCATTTTTTGAATACATTTTCTCATTTTTTTAAAGCATATCTTATAAATGGTTAGCACATGAATAGAAGCAGATCACAATTGGAATTTCATATCTTTTTCACTTAATAAATTTTCTTTGGAACAACAAAGTTATACAAATTTTTCCCTCTGCACATTACTAATGCTCCAACAATTTGGCATGATGATGATGATAGTCACCTGCCTGCAAAACGACCACAAAATGTCCAGCATTTCCCATTGCTCAAATATCTGTTCTGTCCGCAACGAACTGGGATTTAAAACTGAAACGAACTGAACGAAGTCAAAGCATTTACTTCACCATATTTGTCCAACTTTATCGGCTTATTAATATGCAGAACTTCACACTTTTTCTCACTCTCATCTTCATTGATTTCTTCCTAACGAGAGGTAATTGTTAATGCCTGAGTTGGCGGGAATTACTGTGAGAGTGCTCTCCCATTAGCTGCTAATCTGTTGGGTCAACAAAAGTTCTGGAAGTGAGTGGATGTAAAAGGGGGAAGACGGGAAACACGAGGGGAATCTGTGCCAGTGACCAAGTTTCTTACCATTTAGCACACGATGACGGGAGTTAAATCTTTTTTGGGATAGGTCAATATTCGGGCTACAAGACTTGTTAAATTGTTGTTAAATAACATAAATATGTACTCGTACATTCTTGAGGAAAAGCTTTAAACCCATTTTATTTTTAAAGTTAAGTTTAATGGTTAATTTTCTTACCTTCTGCAGTTTTACGAGCTTTTTAAGCTTAACTGAAACCGCAATCACATAAGGGTAACCGAAAGTATCGATGCTCGATTATACTTTTTCTTTTGCAAGTCATGATTGTGAGATTTTCATGATTTATAACTGAAAGTTGTTCGAGGCGGGAAATCTATCCATTTTATAAAAATGTTTCGGTTAGCTTTGAAATATTCAATTACATTTATCTCATTCTTACAAGTCTCTATTTATCCGTGTCAATTTTTATTTAATATTTAATACACCAAGTATCTCAATCTCGCAATTGCCTTATTCCACATATAAAATATACCTAAGCCTGTGGCAAAAACATACTAATCGAAAATTTGCACATTTGTTTTTGTTTACTTTGCAGGTAAGTTCACATATTTCCGCGAATTCCGCCCACCGGAAGTGGTGGTCGCCATTTTAACGACATCCGGCGCGTGCATTTCTTGCCTGGAAATAAGGAACGCTGACGACGAAGGATGAGGAACTGCTGTAGGACATGGCTGTTTTCCTTTGGGTTTATCGCCGATCGCAAAACGTGACGAAAACAACGAGAAAAGCGTGTTGTAGGGTAGAATCAAAAAAAAAAGAACGAACCCCTCAGGCAGCCGGGAAAGATAAACGAAGGTAACCATATCTCAGACCCCGCTCTTATCGGGATTATGTAAGGGGTATATTGAATATGATGTCACATGCGGGGACATTCCAATTCGTCCCCGCGAAATCACTTCCTCTCCGCAGCGATGAGATGGTGATACAGCACAAGTTCAATGTACAATCTTTTGTGTTCGGATTTCTGCATTTGCATTTTTTGTGCCAACGCACCCCATTGTTGTTGTTGCAATGCGACACTCAGACAGGATTTGTTTGCCATATTCCAGGGATGGGGTATAAAAAACAATAACGCGACAATAATCGATTAAAAACAGCGACTGGAAAAGGAACTCCGGCAGTCTGAGCTTTGTTTGCCTTTTACTTTATGGCCGCAAGCTCAAAAATGTCACTCGAGTGACTTTTATTACAAGGATATTCAGACTGGTTGAGGAGGATGTGTGTGAGTGTGTAGGACGGGCGTGTAGTGTCCCGTCCTCTGGACTATTTGCCCGCAAAATACTTGAGCCGGTCTTTGGTGTCAGCATTTACCAGACGAGTGTGCACCCTTCATCTAGGCGGGCATATCCTTCCCCAGCAGCTTACTTATAAAAAAAAGAAGCATTTTCTCAAGTGGCACTTGTCGCACTGCATCCTGCGAACATAAGCAGGATGCGTCGCCTCAAAAGCTGCTGACTCAGCCTTATTTTCTTTATAGCCTCTATATATGCCTTTGTGGCTTTCTAGCTGTTATGGGTAAACAATGGGCGCATAAACGAATTTGTTACATCAGTTAGGGCTGAGTGAGATTGTTGACATCAAATTTGATGACTGGCAAAGGAAGTAGCATCTCTTCAAAATCATTATTAGAACTATGGTGGCTCCTTATGCTTAAGGGAAACCTCAGGATACATTTTATTTGCATTTTCAATTCAAAATTTGTAATTTGTTACAAGTATCTCTATTGATTTCAAATCAGTGATCATTGGTTGGGAATTCTAATTCATTGTTTTACCCGTAGAGAAAAATGTATATTGTTTTCGTTAAAAAGTTTGTAACAGATAGAAGGAAGAGTTTCCGATCCTATAAGATATTTATCATCAAAAAACCAATATTTATCACTTTTAAATGACTAGGGTCGTCCTTCTCTGTGTTTCGTCAATTATAAATCTAAAAGAAAGTTCAATATTTTTAAAATTGTTGAATCCCCCATGCGTCTTCTTCTTCAATGGATATCAGGTTATAATTTTTCCAATCTGGTAGCACCAATCTCTTTATTCTCAATGAAGATGAATCCAATTTTTGGACTGGGCAGCAACCACCTCTATCTATTCTGCTCAACCTGTTAAATTGACAGTACCGCTCTGTAAACTCCCTGTTAAAATGTATCCTATAATATCCTTTATCCGTTTACGGATAGCAAAGCTTTATTCAAGAGCTTTTGGGAAAGGTTTCGGACTCTGATTTTTTGGATGTCCTGGATCTGAATGCAAAGGATGTGTGCTTTTATAGGAGCTTTCGCAGCTTTCTTGTACTCGGTAAATTCAAAGAAGGCGCTGCCAAAAAGCAGCTTGTCAAGTTCACAACTTGCTGTTGGTTAAAATTGAGGGACTATGGGTCAGAGGTCAAAACAAACGGCTGTGGAATATGCGGCCCTGAGCTCGAAGTGCGCTTAGCTAAGGTGGTTTAAATTTTAGTAATAATATTATTTTTTATAACAAATGTTGTGTCAAATAAGTATGCTACAAAAAATTTGTTTTCAAACATCTGTTCACAAACGCATCTTAAAGAACTTGTTTTTTTCTAAAGATACTTTATTTGCAAGCATTAATTTCCGCCGGATGGTTATATATTAACTTTTAGTTGTAATTATGTCAATTGCTAGATTTCCGCTTTAGACTTTCTGATCCTTTCGGTCCTTAGCTAACTGCTTCTATTTACAAGCATCCTGTTTGGTGATTTCCCTCAAAGAACAAAAAGCCGAGAGGAATTTCCGGCTCTACAGAGTCCTTTAGACGACAAAGTGGCCACTTGCCTGCGATGTCTGGCTTGTCTGCTAACCTCAAGTGGCATCTTCACAAGCTCCTTCACCCTTGCTTCTCCCAGAAGGACTTCCGTTCTTGGCTTTCACCTGGGACGATATTGTATGCAAATGAGGAAGAATCTGGGTTCTGTGGTCTGTTGAAGGATGCTTTCGGTAATTTGAAACTTTTTATGGGGCGCTGGCCCCACGTCTGTCACACCTTTTAATTAGCAAAGTTACACCAAAAGCAGGACAACTTTTGTAAGCTATACATGTGTTTAGACAAAGCTTTGTTTTGCCAGTTACATGGAAAGAAACCTTCTGCCTAAATTTCATGATTTAAAACTACTTTTATACAGTTTCAGAGCCAAATTGTTTATTTTCAATATTATGTATACAATTGTTATCTTTAAAAAATATTTTGTATATTTTTTTTTAACTCTTTTTTATATTTTGTGTAATAGGTTATTGAAAGTTCTACAAATATTAATTTTTGATCCTTCGTTGCTTCTGACGGCCAGATTAGTTATTAATCTAACTTGTGATCTCCAAAAGTTGAAGTTTTTAAAGGATTCAAAATAAAAGAAAACAACATTCAAATCAGAAATAGAATTTCTCGCTGTGTAGTTGCTCATTTCGATTCTGTCATTCTGTGAAAGAGAGCGAGAAAAGGGACCAGCAGTCGCCGGGTTCTCATTTCCGAGTGGGTTGACTTGAAAGCATTTTTCCGGCTGCAGGTCCTTGATCCCCCATTCCATCTAGCCCCCCCTAGTGTATTTTTTGTAATGCACTTTCAAGCACTTAATAAGCTCACAAAAGCACCGACAATTTGCATATGACTGTGGATGGAGGACTAGTCGTCGTCGTCGGTGGTTACGGGGAACCACTTACCTTAACCCAGCTCTTCAGCTCTTCCACGCATTTACATGCACAGCCAGCCTCGAAAGGACTCTTGCCTTGCCCACACATATATATCCTCCTTATCCTTGCCAAATCCTCTGCCATTTACGTGGGGTCTCTTGATGTCCTTTGCGTTTGTGTGAGTTGAACGTTTACCTTTTCATCATATTTGAAGTGCATGAGTGCAAGTGCGTATCCTGCCGTCTCTCTCTGTGTCCCTTTCCCTCTCTCTTTCTATTTTCCCGTCCTTTTCTATGAGAGTGTGTGTGTGTCTAGGTGGCAATGCCGGCAAACTTGGTTGGCAATTTTATTTTTAGGTCAACGTAATTTCCGCACTTTTTATCACCAGCTTCCGTTCATTTGATTGTACCAGAGACTTTTCCCTGTTTTTGTTGTATTGTTTTGGCAATTAATCATTTAAAAGGTTGATGGTCGGTTCTTCAAATGTAGGTTGTTAGTTGACATGGGAAGTATTTACGGTTGAGATAGCCATCAAGTTTTGGACATGGGTATTTAGGTGTTGAAAATGTCCTTGTTCATCATTCAAAGTTATATACCATTTTTTTAAGCATAACAGCTATATATTCTTTACTTTTGTGATAAAATATTTGATCTCTTTTTTTCATTTATGTTAACACATATTAATATTATATTTAAATCTTTTTTACACTCTTAAATCTTCTTCATCTCTTAATAAGACAAAACTTACGAATTCGCCAATATTATATTTATGCTGATTTTTAACTTATTATTACATATTTAATTAACAAAACGTATTATTTTCAAAGGATTTTGAAATAATTTTACAAAAGTAATTCATAAATCGAATATTCTATAAAGCAACAAATAAGATCAATTGAAACATTTTGAAACCATTAGGAAATCCCTGTGAAATGTTGCGAAATGCAGATGAGTAATCCTCTTCGCATTAAGTATTCCAACTCATTGCTTGCATGTCAACGGCGACATTTTCATTTCAAACGGAGAGCACTTCACTTCCGCCGGTGCATATTAAATGCAGAGCAACCCTTAATCCTTAATCATGGCACAAGGATGCAGCACCCTCTTTGAATGTGGAAACGATTTGGCTACCTCAAGCAAAGCTAAGCGTTGTCAATTTGTTGGGCACAACAAACGCTTGGTTAATTTCGAAGTATTTAGGCAAAGTACACACAGGACATAGGACACAGATACACACGCATACAGCCGCAGCTGGCGAGAAACCGAGAAACGCCCAAAAAGGCTTCGATCCTTGATATAGCAACAGCATGTGCATGGTAGGCCGGCAAATTTCGAATCGCACCCCCCGCACCCCCTCTATGTGGACTAATCCTATAGCTAGGCCATTATTATCATCGTCATCAAACTGCAGAAACGTGAGATTTCGCAGAGAGAAAGAGGGAGAGCAACCCTTAGCGAGGAATTCTCAGGTTCCCCCCATCCAAATCCTTTTGAACTGCATTTAAATTCCATTTTTCAGCTGCTGTCCCTGCTCGGCTGCTGTGCCCTCAATCTCCCAATTCATCATCATTCTTTGTCGATTTTTTTTGTTATTTGGTATTCCAATGCAGGCCCCTCTGCCCAGATAATGCATTGGGATTATATTTAGGGGTTGTTAACGATGATGATGAGGATGCTCTGCTTGGTGCTGCTTCTGGTGCAACTTTTGGGCATTTCCCAGAACTTTTCCGGCTTTTCGGGTTGGCAACAATTTTCAGTGCAAAAAGGAAAAAAATAATAGGAGGGAACGCCTCTGCATCCCCCTTAATGCCTTTCTTAAGCCCACCCAGAAACTCCCACGGAAAGTGAGAAAAATCAGGGAGTGGTCGCTGCCTCTTTTTTTGGTCATCTATTTGGAAACTAATAATGAAAAGAGCTGGGAATCCTTAAGATATGAACCTTCTTACTTTTTCAATAATAACTATAATTTTTCCTTATATTCCTTAACTGATTTTGATTAAATTTCTCAGTTTTTGTCTATATAGAAAGTGGGATTTATCCCTATATGCGGAATCTCTCTCTTCGCTCTCTCTTTGGATCTCTCTGTCCCTTTCTCACTCTCTACTCTCTCGCTCGCCCTGCAGAATTTGCAGCATCCTGCTTATCCCTTTTTGGCCCGATACACACACACACACATAGACTCAGATATATATATATATCTGTATCTGTGTGTATACATGCACGTGCGTTGTGTGCGTGTGTGCGAGTGTCCTGTACTGTGTGAGCTTTGAATTAAAAATGGAAAATTGATTTTTCCGGTTGCTCATATACACACACAATCGCACTGTGTGTGCGAGAGTGTGTGTGTGGGCGCGAGTGAGTGTGGTTTCCACAAAGCCGGAAAAGAAAGCTTGGTGCGTTTTCCTCGGGTTTTCCTTGCCGCCGTCGCCTCTCGTTGCTAATGACGCTCAACAATGTTAATGCCCCGACCCAGCAGTAAGCTATAATATAGTGTTACAATACTGCTGTGACAGGACAATATCAATGGCAAGCGTCCGATTTCCTGGATATATACTTGGGATCCTTCTTTCGGATCTATCAGTTCTGTATAATATTTAATAATAATCACTTTATTCACTAGCTGAAACACATTGATGGTGCGGGAAGGGGGCTCTCTTTTCTTTTTTTTCGTATGTAGGTGGGGGCTATCCAAAAGGGATTTGGGTTAGTTTCTGGCCCGCTTTCGAGGTCCGTGTGATCCGTCATCGGTCCGGGAGAAATTGCACGTACGGAAACCCAAAGTTGACTGAAAGGCAGCCCAGGGTAGCGGCCACCATCGTCTCGATTTTCGTCGGCTTTCGAGGGTTGCGCGCGCATTCCAATTGCAAAATATCTCCCCCGATTTCAGGGGGTTGCTCTGTTCCAGTCGTCTCTCTCTCTCTCTATCCCTCCGTCTCTTTCTCTGTCTCACAGCGGGATTTATGTCCCGCCGGTGGAAATGGGTGTTTCTAGAGCAGATTTTTGCTCGGTGTAACTTCGGACCGGCGCTTCTTTTCCGAGGGTGGTTACTTCCAGTCAGCTTCGCTGGCTTCCAGTTCTCAAAAAACGAAACGAAAGGCAAGCCAACCCCCCTTAAATCGCACATATATGATATATAGACTTTTTCCCAGAGCCCAAGTTTATGCGGCGTTTGCCGAGGCCCTCTGCACTTTGCCCAGTGCAAGTGCTTTTCACTTCCAAAACCTCGCTCCCCCACTCGTTTTGGAAAAATCAAATGTAAAAACAATAAAGTTGCGCCATATGCTTTTAGCTCGAAAAAGAGTTGTCGTCCATCGCATTTTCATTTTGTATTTTGTGGCATTTTTCTCAATGAAATGCCAGCTTTCTCTCTCTCTTTCATTTTTCAGCTGAACTGCAATTTTGTGTCTACATAAATTTTATGCACTTGGGTGGGTGGGAAAATGCAGGGCAAAGGACAAACGACAAACGACAGGTGAGGGAGTGGGAAATTGTTGGAGGCTTTTGAAGAGCACAGCCGAGCAATTTGTTTTTGGTCTTTCTCATGTTGTTTTTTTTGTCCCCCCCCCAATTGTTATTGTTGTTTCTGGCAACGGATTGGGTAAATTGCATTGCAATTTTCGGCCCTGGGGAAAACACTCAGACGACCAGAGTTCTGTGGATTGAGTTATTTTCAGATTGCAGTTTGTCATCGGATAGCCGGTGCGGATTAGAAAGTACTTTGTCCTGACAAGCTGCTTTGAGCGGGGGAGTCGTTAAAGGACAGTTTGGGAATAGATTGGTGATTTCAGGTGCTGCATAAAATATTATGTCAAAGGATGCAATTTATGGGCTTTTAGGTGAGGTGGTTTCTAACACTCAAATTAAAGGTTCCATTTCTCTTAATTCAATATTTTGATGAAATCTTTTTATTTATATTTATTATTATTAATTATTTGGATTGAAAATAATAAAATCTGCCAGTATGTTCCAAAAAATTCTTCTTAATAAGCACCTACTTATCTTAATAGTTTCCTACGCACTAGAATCTTGAGCCCTATTTTAGGTACAACCCAAGTAACGTCTAATATTTTTTAGAAATGGGCTTATCATAACAAAAAGCACCCATGTACAATTATTTTTGATAATTTTTTATATGTCTTAAAGTAGTCATATAACATTTTAAGTACTCATATACGTTGCTTATCCAACAAACTAGTTTCTTATTAGTTCCATGGTGTGTTGCGTCTTGAACAAAGTCCTTAAATATATCAAGTCACCTTAAGTGCTTAATTTAATGTGTACGCCATCAGTTTGAGGGGAGGCCATAAAAAGTTGGATGATGGCTCGTGACCAAGCACCTTCCCTGCTGTTTATTTGACGCAATTAAAATGCGTTGGATGGGGTGAGAACGGTAGGGGTTTCCATATGAAGAGTGGGGACGTTAAGTGCGCCTAATCGAATTACATGTCGCGGTGACGACTGCTGATGTCATCGCCATCATCATTTTCGGGTTTCGGTTTTTCCCACACAACTTTCAGCAAATCCTTGCTTATTCGTGACCCCTCTCTCACCATCAAAAAGGGCTTCTTTAGCATTCCATTTTTCTGGGTCAGTAGCCATAAAATTGACAGACGTCTTTCACACGGCAAAAAATCCTGCAGACGACGTCGCTTCGTAAAGTTCAACAACCGATGGAGGAAAACCACACAGCCACACACGTGCAGGGGAAACCCCACCCGAAAATACCACCCCCACCGCCCCGGCCCACAAAGCTTGCTTTTCAACATCTTCATTGAATTATTTCGCAATCTATTTTAATAAATTTCATATCCTTTGGCATTATTTCCCATTTCCTGGGACAAAAATCAATAACGCACATAACGCAGTCACGATTTGTTTTTGCCCACACACACATGCGTTCCATTTGGCACATAAAAAAAGAAATATGGTCCCAATTTAAGACTGAAAATTGTCCCAAGCAGCGACCAATTTTTTTATTTCGGGATTTTTCTTACCGTCCAAACTCTCCTCTTTTTTGGGATTTTGTGCAGGGCGCAGGCGCCCTGGAAAATGAGCTTATATCCGAATGGAAGAAAGGCAGGACGTGCAGGGGATGTCCACACAAAAGGTACAGCAATTTGCTAAGGGCATTATCAAAACATATTCATATTTAAGCGAGTTATTTATGTTGTTTTACTTAGTTACAACCGTTTGTCGTTGAGCTGCCATCCATATACCATTGCTAGCCTGAAGGGCTCTCTTAGTTTCAACACCATATTTTTCTTATAGAACTAAGTTTTTTTGTTAACCATATAATCTTTCTAGAATGATTTCGTTTTGTATATCAATAAAAAAATACCTTAGGAGTATATATTGGAACATAAAAATAAGAATTTAGAATAATTTTAAATTATCAAAAAATAATAGATATAATTATTTATTTTATAATTTAATTATTATAGGGTTTCGTTTTGGCCTTTGGGGATCATACACACAAACCACCCGGCTCAAGAATGTTCAATATTTTTGAATTATTGCGCCATGTGTTCTTCCTCTACCATGAACATGAGTCGTACTTTTCCCGATCTGGTAACAACCACATCTTTTTTCTCTTTGACCCCCAATCTGCATAGCAACATCCTTTCACCCATTCACCTCTCTCTTCTTCTTTCCCTTTCACCTTTCTCTGCACTGCTTGGACTATTTAAATACGAATTCTACACCAAGGACCTTTTTACATACCAAAACCTACCGCTGCAGGGCGCCACCATTGCCAATGCTTGGTAGCCGCTAGATGTCGCTACAAATAAAATCGTGTAGTTACACTCAGAAAAGGACTATTGAACAAGAGAATTTTTTTTAATTCAGTAGTTTATGCATACGTATTATAAATATACTTGAATATAATTTTTCACGAATAAATAGAAAAGCACGACCTCCTCCTTGCCAATTTGAAATTTTGTTGTAATGCACTCGGAAGTCTCGCTATAATGATGGAAAGTCTTCCTGAGGAAGGATTCAAATCAATAAAATTCCATTACAGCTGCAAAAACATACCATGTATAAAAACTCGTTTATCAGCTATTGTAGGGAATTGTTCTTAGCGTATCCGGAACCTTAGAGCCAGCCGGCAGGATGGTAGCTGTATGGTCAGATCTATGAAGTACATAGCTTCTATGCTAATCTGACCACCTCTAATCCAGGCGAAGTTTACTTTTTTTTTTTGTCATCCTTCTCAACTGTCGGATACAGGTCGCAATCAATTAAATATATGAGTCTTTAAATGGAAGTAAGAGAGCATCGTCCTATGATTTTGAATATAATCTGCTTCGTCTTATGACTTTTTATAACATTGCTGCCAATCCCAAAGCTACACCAGTGACAAGTGCATGTGCTGCAACTTCTTTACCGCTCATACCGTCATCACCTTTCTTTTCACCGCCCCCCGAATCTGGAATGCATGGAAAATTTTCATTTTCATTAGTTGGGATTGTCGATGATGATCGTGAAAATTTTCAACGCATCCCAGACCATACAAATTGGCAAGGTGACAAAAAAGGATAAACGATATAGCGGCAGAATCGAATATAAATAATAGAATACTAAGGCCTAACTTAAATGGGCGTAAAAGAAAATTCTGGGAAGCGTTAAAAATTTTACATTAAAAAAAAGTAAGGATCATAAAATATGTCTAGAATATGAACAATGGAATATAAAAGGAATAGCAACATAGATTAATTCAATTTAACTGCGTTGTTTAGATAACTAATAAAATATATATATATCTTTTTTTATTGAATATTTTTTGTAAAATGTATCACTTACATGATGGGCCATTGACATCGCCTTGTCTGGCCAAGATCGCCCCGGGTGGCATTTCATAGTCACTACGGCCACCCCACTGTAGAAAATGATAAATAAATTATAAATATTAAATAGAGAGTAACCGACAACGACGATAGGTAGGACACTGACCTTGCGGCTCTTTGGTTTATACCAAGGTCCTTGGCGCGATTCAAAAAACTCGTAATGCGCCGAGTCCTTGGTAAACCAGACATCATCCTTGGTCAGACCCAGCCTGATCATGGCACCAACTTTGAGGAACAAACCAACTACACTTATGACCAAAATGGGAAGTACCTGTGGGATGGATTAGCTTTGTTTGAGATTGACATAAAAGTCGAGGAAAGATAACTATTTTGTTTATAAGAGTTATATAAATAAAACGATGCTACTTAAGTAGCTTTAAAGTGGGGTAAATTTTTTATTTTCTTGTTCACAATGTTTTTAATTTTAGAAAGACAATTTCTGTGAAATTAATACGACATTGTTTTAGCTTTCGATGTCACTGCTTCTTTCTACTTCCCCTGTGAAATGTTAAGTTGAAATTGGATTGTAAAATCAAATATATTATCAATACCCAGTATCCTGCAACGAAAACATTCGATTCCATCTCATTGAACTACTTCGCTTTTGTGGCTTCCTACCCATATTTTCTATAAACAGGTTTGCACTGGTGTTCAATTTCCTTAGGGCCAGCCATGGTGTTGCAATTGCTATCCATATAGATTGGAGGCCTCGGGCCGAGCTTAGACGATCCGAACCCTCGAATCCATACCAAGCAATCGCGGAAGTCCGGCCAATGTGATGTGTAATTTTACCACAGATTTGACCTCCAATCCATATTCACATTATTTTTTTTCTTATCCTGTTCCTTTTCAAATGTGGAAGACAGGACATGGTCATTTGAGCACCTCATCATAAGATTCCTTTAATCCTCCTTTCAACATTCCCAGCACTTTAAGCGGAAGAAGCCGACGCGGATGCACTCACGGCAGCAGGACCTGCCATTTTCCCATGGGGTTGCTTTCGCTCCTTGTCAACTGGAAGGCAAACACATTTTAGATTACCCAAAGAAGCCGTCTAATATTTATTTTGTAAAGATTGTATAAGACTAGCAATATAACTTACATGATGGTCCTGCTATGTCCCCTTGATAAGCTTGAACTAAACCAGGTGGAACTTCGCATTTTTGATTATACCTTAAAAACTGTGGGAAGGTATTCTTATAATTCTCTCTGGGCCGCACTAGCATCTAGACTCACCTTTAGATATTTCACGGGGTAGAAGTTACTATTTCGGGTCTCGAGATTTTCACAAGCAGCCGAATTCGCAGTGTAGGCAACATCATGCCTGGTAAGACCAATCTTTAACCAGGATATCACTTCGGCGACAAATGCCACGACCGTAATTGCTATAATAGGTAATGCCTAAGGGATAGAACCCAAATAATAGTCATGCATAGGATTTCAAAGATTAAAATATCCTTGCAGACAACTATATTGAGCCGTATCCGCAAAAAACGTAAGCAAACGTTCCGGGAATCGTTATTGGAATCGCCAAAGAATATTTTGGAATTCGAGCCCTAACCGCAATAATTTAAAGTTCTTTAAAAATGAAAGAATTATTTCAATTGTATTAATTATTTGTTTAATGTATAAAAACCAATAAATACAATACATTACTTATTATATTTTCGCGGTTAGGGCTTGATATAGTAGTCTGAGAAAAACAAGGTGCTAATTGTTTATTATCAGAAGTCAATCCATAAGATTTCAGGTCTATAGCATCACGAAGTGACAAATAATGCAATAATAGCCTAAATAGCTCCATATTCATATCATAAATCATTCAAAATTGTTTTTAACTCAGCATTTCTCAAGTGGAAAATGTCGCTCTCAACATCACTCTGCACTCTTTTATTTAATGTCGCCTTTCTTATTCGCACTCCGACGCTATCTCTGTTCGAATCTATTTATGGGTGTAGGCAAAAACATTTTAAAGGGTCGATGTGTTTGATAATATATTGGATTTTTCAAACCACGCGCCCAAACTACATTGTTGTTAGTAAAAGCTGTTACTTAACATAGTAAACGTCGAAACTTAACAGAGGTAGCAAAAAAATACTGTTCAGCTGTCAAGTCAGCTGTCATTTGGTATTTTTCGGTTCCCTGCGCACGCTGCTTCCGAAATCCTGACAACCGACGCCGGCAGAGGCAGAGGGTAGGCAGAGATAAAGCAGCGGACGCAGCAACATTCGAACTTCGATTTTCAAACTGCGCAGTCGCAACCGCAAACCATAAAAGAAAAAGAACTCGAAACAGAATATTAACAGGATAAATTCAGTGTCGTGCAGCTAGAACATTTCCGAAATCGTTTTGGGCACTTATTTATGGCTTTGGCCCTTTACATTAATTCGCGAGCTTGTTGAGCAACAACAAAAAAATAAAACGCAATTCATTGCCATTGGCAACAACAAAGTAGAGCCGAAAAAAAGGGAAGCGTAGTCAAAGCAAGTGGCGAAAACCGAAAAAAATCAGAAGGAAACAAGTCTATACTTTTTTTTGGGAAACCATACAAGTGGCGAAATTCAAGATTTTCTGGGAAATATAATCAAGTGGCTATAGAAAACCAAAGAAAAAATCATACCAAAGGAAAACAGCTATAAAAAAAACGGGAAACCTCATTTTTCTTTTGACCAACTGTCAGTCAAACGGCCTTCAAAATTCAGATAAAGCAGGAAATGCACGCGCTTCAGGAGGGCGCCACCATGCTGCACCAGCCGCCGCCACCCACTTCTGGGGAGGATCACCTGCTCACCGCTGACAGTTTCTTTTACGCACGCAGCAATCCCATGGAGAACGCGGCCGCAGCCGCTGCCGCCGCAGCAGCGGGCTTGATTGATCCACATCACAACCGGGATTTGCACCAGGCCCTGGTGGCTTCGATAGCCAACAATGGTGTGGCCGCCATTGGCGGTGGCTTGACCACAGCGGCGGTCTTGAAGAGTGCCGCCCAGCAGCAGCAGCAAGCACAGCAACAACAGGCTGTGGTGCAACAGACCCAGAACTCGGTGGTCGTGTCCTCTGGACAGGATCAGCCCAAACAGGAGCAGGCCCAACAGGCAGCATTGGCCCTGCTCAAGGAGAATGTGAACGCCTCGGCTGGGGCAGGACAAAACAATGGTCAGGCCGCCATGGGGGGCAGCAACAAGAGCGGCTCCTCCGGCAGATCTACACCCAGTTTGAGCGGAGGCAGTGGCTCCGATCCCGCACCGGGCAAACTCTTTGTCGGCGGACTCAGCTGGCAGACATCCTCGGACAAACTCAAGGAATACTTCAACATGTTTGGCACCGTCACCGATGTACTCATCATGAAGGATCCCGTCACCCAGGTAAGCCGAAATATCCTCTATTTTCATCTATTATATGTCGTCTACTATTTTTATATGATGATGTACCTTCATAATCCCCCTGCCTTTCGGGTTTACAGCTACCATTTTGTGATTTACCTTTTGCACAGCTGCAAAACTGCAGGTTTTGTCGCCCTCTTTGCATTTTCCTTTTCTACCAGCCTTCCAGCCGAGGTTTAGAATTACAGTTCTTTCGGCGTTACGTGCCAAAAACAAAAGAATCAAAGTAAGAAACAGAAGGAGGAGGAGGAGGGAGAGGAAGAGAATGAAAGGACCACCGAACCCAAATTTAATTTAATCAGGTTTTATATGTAGATCAGCTTGTCGGGGTTGATCCACTCGGAACTGTTTATAGGGACACGAACTTAAGAACCAATTTCCTTGTCATAATTTGTATGCAGGGTGTATCAATTTTCTTATGAACATGCTGGCCACCATTTCCTGAGAAGTTTGGGGCGTAAGATTTCGGTTAAAGTAGCGAGAAATTTGATAGAATAAATATTTTATTATAGGATCTTAAATCTTATACAATAAATTACTTTTCTAGACCAGGTTCCACTTGGACATATTAGTAGTTTTGATCAAAAGCCAAGAAATGCACTTCGAAATTACCTTTCGGATTATCTTGTTTCTAAGAAACGTCAAAGGTGTGCTGACAAATGATTTAGACATTATCGATATCTAGCCATAGGAGTTTTCCCTCGAAAAAGTAGAGTTATGGCAGCGGAAATTGACTTTTTGGAAATGCTTAATGCCTTGAGCAATTTGTCCGCTTGATAAGCGGACATTATCCACACATCCTACATGCATTTAGTCGGCGGTACCTATACACATATATTTCCATTCGATTATATACAATGTGGCTCCCCAACGAAAAAGAGCGCGCGCGCTGCTTTCGGGCCATAAAACAGCAGCTGCCGCATTGTTCCTGTTCGAGTCCTGTTCCTACGGCGCAGCTGTTCCAGCGACCTCCGCAACTAGGGTTTCTGGGGTTCGGGTTCGGTGTTTAAGGATTCGGCGGCACAGGACAAATTCTATACGTACACCTGGGGTTGTTTCCGAGCCAATTGCGCAATTACGGAATGAGTCGGACGGCCACGACTGCATGATAGGGCAGTTATATTCGCCGCGATCGACTAACGGGGTTGTGTCCTGTCCCCTCAACAGTAGAACCCGAAAGATATACACACACACACACTAAAAACACACCTTTTGTTCCATTCCCCCTCTTTGAAAAGAAAAAAAAAGAAGAAGAGAGTATACAAAAAACAAGAAACAAACAAAGCGAGAAGAAAACTGGTTTACCAACTGTCTTTGCTTATGAAGACGATCCTTGCGATGATCGGGGGAATACTGTAGTCCATAAGCACCTAAGATCAGTCAGTTAAATAGCTAGTCATATGATGTAGTAAACCAAATGTATGAACTACTAAACATAACATAATTTTAATAAACATAAAACCACAATCAAAAGTGAGGAATCTCGAGTCAAGGACAAGGCCGGAAGCCAATAAAGGAACCAAAGCAGCCTGAATACCTGGGGCCCAGGTAACCATAGCCATAACCAGGATGCCAAACCACAGGATGACGAACCAGCGTCGGCTTAGGTACATTATTCAAAAAAAAAAAAAGAACCCACAAAAAGCAATCGCCAAGTACTTTAACTACTGTATAAAAAAGAGAACGTTTAGCGTACTTGAATTACTCAATACTGGCGCATCGTAACTCTCGTATATCGTATAACTCTGAGCAATAATAATAACTGCATAATTGTAATCGTATCTCTAATTGAATGTACTCGTTCTTGTACTCTCCTAATCGTACTCGTACTCCGTATTGTGTACTTGGTTTATTTTAGCGTTTCTCACCCAATAAAAACAAAAAAGTATTCAACAAAAATACAAATCCACGCATTGATTTTAAGCAAGCCTCCAAAAGCAAATCAAACTAACGAGTTTATCTTTCATATCTTACACCGTTGTTAAATCTAGAACTCAATTGAGAACATAGTTGAAAGAGGCGTGCTTTACCCCAATAATATACTATCCAATGCCCATGTTCCCATTTTAGTGTAAGATGGAATCGAAAATCGTCCTGGCAACTGTTGACTTGATTGTGTAACATAAATAAGAACCTTAGTTTAGCATAATTTACCCAATATTACAACTTATTACCATATTACAAGACCCCGTAAAAGTTAGACCTTATAAATAACCATTATCCGCCATTTTGTTTGTATGTGTTTAGTTAATGCTTTTTAATTTACTTTGGCAAATCGAATCATTAAAATTAACAATGTATTTTAAGTTGCGTATTTCGAATACTTATCGAAAAATACATTTTTTGTGTTCTGTTATGTCGCTGATTTTTTGTTTTTGACAATCCGCCGTTTGTAACCGCATTAATTGGAAGAAATCCATTATGCTTAGTAAATAGAACACCCAAAATTCGGCATAAATTCATAAATCAATACTTATAGGATATGTTCTAGGTCCTGTAAATGTATGTAGCTAGTTGTGTTACCCCACGAAAATCCCCACCCATAAATAAAGCTCGTCTTTAAAAATGGAATTTACCCGAGGGTTAAATAATACACTAGAAATTATATATTTTTCTCTTTAGGTAGGTAGTCTTATAGTTTCTCTCTATTTCTCTCTGGAATTATGTACAATAAAATGTATTTGAGCCATTTGACTCTACTTTGCCCTAGGCTTAAGAAAAAATTGTATCCCCCCATTACTGTAATATATGTAACCGGTACGAGAATAATTAATTAGACTAAGCAACAAATATCACACATTCAATACTCATTCTTTGTAAAAACTATTAAGTAATTATTAAGCAAAACTAACCAAAGAATACGAATTGTATGGCAAAACGGGTTTAAACATTAATTGCAAGAAAAACAAGCAACAAAAAAAAGAGGACTTTAGATTATAATTAGAAAGCATATCTAGAGCATTCCCACTTTATCTAATAAACCTATCTTGAAGACACAGTGCGTTTTAGAACTATAAAGTAATTATTGCAATATAATACAGTAAATTTCACGAAATAAATTTTATAAAATTCTTTTCAATGTACATTTGAAACTAGCTATTGAATTTATAGCTCTGAGCCGCACTATTTCCACTTTTCTATATATCAAAGCCTTACTATCACATACACCATATGTAATTGCCACATACATTTGTATCCTTGAGTTGAGTTCGCAATCACGGCTGAGTGAACGAATGTTTTTGGTATCCTCCAGTTTTCGTGTATATATCTATGCCTCCTGTACCTACATTTATATCTGGGATCTAGAGGGGTGCCGCATCAGTATGGTGAACACGTTGAATGCATATATTTCGTAATGTTTCTATGATATATGTATGTTCCAGTTTAGCAAATGACCATATATCGATCGATCTACTTGCGTATAAATATTGGTATTCTGTTAACAAAGCAAAAGTATCCTTAGAAGAATTTTAGTTTTTAGTTGAAACATTTTTTGTGTTCTTTGGATTTAAATTAAAACTTGTTTGTGTTTACTCCACAAAATAATAAAAAAAAACATTGAAAAAACAATGCAAATTTGATGAGCAAAAGCGTAAAAAGGCCACGCCCAATTCAGTCGATAAAGCCATCTACATACATGCATTTAAACTGTATCCGTATCTGTGTTTACATATATCTTTAAATATAATTTTTATATACTTGTGGAAGATCGAGTTCCGATCGACTTGATTGATTCTTACTTTGTTGGACTTTTGCTAACGTTCCGTAGGACATTTTACGATTATTAATCCTAGTTATATAACTACAACTACATTTGCAACTTAGACTTAGTCGCCTCTAACCGAAGCTCTGTTTTTTGCACTTGATTCCCCGCAAAAACTAATGTATCCGTGTCTATTTGTTTTTCTTCCCCACCCACACACAAATCTATACTGAACAACTACAGCGCAGTCGCGGCTTTGGTTTCATCACATTCCAAGAACCCTGCACCGTGGAAAAGGTCCTCAAGGTGCCCATTCACACACTCGATGGCAAGAAGATCGACCCCAAACATGCCACCCCAAAGAACCGACCCCGACAGGCCAACAAGACCAAGAAGATCTTCGTGGGCGGCGTCTCGCAGGACACCTCCGCCGAGGAGGTCAAGGCCTACTTCAGCCAGTTCGGCCCTGTCGAGGAGACGGTCATGCTGATGGACCAGCAGACAAAGCGCCACCGTGGCTTCGGATTCGTCACCTTCGAGAACGAGGATGTGGTTGATCGTGTCTGCGAAATCCACTTCCACACCATCAAGAACAAGAAGGTCGAGTGCAAGAAGGCCCAGCCTAAGGAGGCGGTCACCCCGGCTGCCCAGCTCCTCCAGAAGCGCATAATGCTAGGCACCCTGGGCGTACAGTTGCCCACAGCTCCAGGTCAGCTAATTGGAGGCCGCGGCGCTGGCGTGGCCACCATGAACCCTCTGGCCATGCTCCAGAATCCCACACAGCTGCTGCAATCCCCGGCAGCAGCCGCCGCCGCCCAGCAGGCCGCCCTCATATCACAGAATCCGTTTCAAGTACAAAATGCCGCCGCAGCAGCCTCGATGGCCAATCAAGCGGGCTTCGGCAAGCTGTTGACCACATATCCGCAGACCGCGCTGCACAGCGTCAGGTTAGTTAAATTTCTATGTATTTAAGAACGTTACTAATAGAGTGTTATCTCCCTTAGGTATGCACCCTACTCGATCCCCGCCAGCGCCGCCACTGCCAACGCTGCCCTGATGCAGGCCCATCAGGCGCAGAGCGTGGCCGCCGCTGCCCATCATCACCAGCAGCAGCAACAGCAGCAGCACCACCACCAGCAGCAGACCCACAACGCCCATGTGGCCGCCGCCCAGCAGCAGCAACAGAGCCACCAGCACGCCGTCTCCAACTCCGCTTCGCAGGCGCACTCGGCGGCAGCGGCTGCCGCTCTGGCGGCCAATGCCGCGAATGGAGCCGGTGCCGCTGGAGCCCACAGCTTGGCCGCTGCCGCCCAACAGGCGGGTTTGATGGCCGGCAATCCCCTGAATGCCGCTGCTGCCGCCGCCGCCGCTGCTGCCAATCCGGCGGCTGCCTACCAAAACTACGCCCTGGCCAACGTGGATATGTCCAGCTTCCAGGGCGTCGATTGGAGCACCATGTACGGCATGGGCATGTACGTCTAAGACGCGGGTTTTGTTTGGTAATTTGAATGAAACACTCACCATACACCATACTCCACCACCCCATACACTCATTCACTCCCATGTGAAACACCACCACCCCTAGTTGTAGTTCCATACGAAATCCACATGGCCCCCATCCATAAATATTCATAGAACCACACAGAAACACTCTCTCATACGAAGTTGGTTTTCCTTTGAGTTTGGCTTAGTTAGTAGTCCGCAACACGGAAGGCAAATTAAGTATTATATTTAAGGAGCCCTCGGGCGAGTTCAATAAATACTAACTAATATATATATATACATATAAAAAAAATCATAAGCAATATAAGCAACAAACAAACAACAACAAAAAAGGAAGCAAAGCAAAGCGAAATCGAGGAAAAACAAAATTCAAAACCAAAAAGCAAAAATTACGAAGCGATAGAGAAGCAAAAGAAGGAAAACACATTAAAAACCACCGATTGTGATTGCGTTTAAATGTAGCCGTTAATATATAATTTTTAGTGCATAAAAAAACCATTAAACCTAATCCTAAATTAAAATAAACAAATAAAAAAACTAAAAGTAAATATATATATAAATACATATTTATGAAAAGCAAGAGCAAGGAATGAATCTTATAAGTTGACTCACGCTCGTTTAACCAAGAATGGCGCTCATTATTTAAAAATTAAAGAAATCTTTATTATTTTGGAGCCGTAAACTCAACTGAAATCAATGAGAAACTACTCCTGCAAGGGCAGTATTAAGTAATCGAATGAAACTGCAAAAGAAAACATTTTGCTCAAGACAAAGAGTTATTAATTAATGTTTAAACCAAGCTAACCAACTAAAGCGATGAAACCCAAAATGAAACTATTATTTTAGAGGTTTAGTTGAGTTCGAATTTAATTCACCCAGCATAGATTACAACAACAGAGTTAACCAATCACCAACGAACATCACCAACTCACGTACACAAACACTCGAAAACCCCATCCCCCTATATCTTCTATCTCCCTAACTCTGTTCTTTGTACTTAATAATATAACTTAAAACAATACAAATACCACAACGAACAAACCAAATTTCTGTTGTGTTTTGTGTGTGCGAATCTTATTTGATTTAGTTTTAGAACTAGTTTAGTCTCCACTCAATCTCAACCATTTGTAGCAAGTAACTCAATAACATTTGTTGAATATTTTGGCATTTGCATATTACTATTATTATAATTTCGACCGACAGAAAGTTCTCTGGACTAGAGCGGCCTTTTTTATATTTTATAAGACATTTAAGTGAGAACGACTCCTTAGGGCAGTGTACTAATCTTCTAGATTTTGAACCCTCTTTCCAATTCGTATTTCATTTGCATAACCATCCAAGCAACTCATGAACCAGGTAACATTACTTTACTGTAGCTTATTGTTTTAAATGGCACAATCTTAGTTCTTAATATTATTTTGTAATTACCCTTATCTGTAGCATTTGCATTTGATTTTGCATTCGACAAATACTTCACCCATTGAAACCAAGAAAAACAAATCGAAATAAGAAGAAAACCGGAGCAGATGCTCCTGGATAGTTATGTATTTGTCTCATTTGAATCGCTTGCATGTTTAAAGTTTAATTTTAGTTACTAGTTATCATTTGGAAAGTAATAATTTGCGTATGTAAATATTTAGTTTATATACATTACACACACACATTATATGGAAAACAATGAAACATTTGAAGTAATTTTTTGTGTTTAATAAAAACCAACGAACAAAACAACAAACAACTTTGCCATGAGTTGAGCAAACATTTGTGTTTTCTTATGATTTGATTAATTTGACTGTAAATATTTGACCACATTATACTGTATTATTTGATTTGATTTACCTCGTAAACCACACTCTGTATCTGTTGTTGTGCTGTGCTGTCTTTCTCTCTATTTATCTGCTCCTCTCACCCATGTGTAGAACTTATTACATTTCGATGCATTTGCCAGTACCAAAAAGTTAACGATTGTGTGCGATTGTGGAGAATTGTTTTTAATTCCTGTAGATTTTCGCCTCGAGGGGTGAGTATTATGATGTAATATCGTTTCGTATACCAAAGATTTTGCATATTAACCAAAATTTCATTCACATTTGCTGGGCTGAATTCGAGGCTCGAGTCCCATTTACCCATGTGCAGAAACTAATTTATTTATTTATTGTTAACGCTTAAGACTCTAACACATTCCACACGTGCTATGGTGCCATTTACTTATCAATATTAATATTTATAATTTTCTTAACTCCTCTGTCAGTTCTCGATCTCAGAACAATTGCTTTTAGCATAAGATTGATTTTACCCTGCCAATCCAAGAAGAATACGAAAAATTCCTTTATTACTACGTACACATGTTTTGTTCTATTGACATAATTTATAAACAAACCAAATAAAAATATTTATATTTTATTACTGCATTTTCCATTTATTTATATTAGCCTAAAAAGCAAGAAGTCAAAAAATGTTCTCATAGTTGCCTATGTTTATTGTACTACTTGGAGAATAATTTACAATTTTCGGTTACTTTTCCGTATGCTTCAACATTAAGTCAGAGCGACAAAAAGTCGACCAGTTTCATAGTTATTCGTATTGTAACAGTTGCAACAGTCTGAATTCGATATAAACAACAATATATCTCTTATATCCAATGAAATGTTTTGTTTTCCATACTCGTACCAAAGATATATACCCAAAGTAGAAGCTTGCTAATTTTGATATACATAGTAACCAGATCGAACATACTTAAATAGCGCTCTCTCTATAAATATATACATATACATATATCTATTTTTTGAATACCAATATTAATAGAATAGTAGCTCGTGGTTTTATTTCGTGACACGGGAGTACCAACCGTTACTGAGATGATAACACAATTCTCGTCTCCGCAGACGACACCCTGCAGACCTATGGATCCTCAGCCGTGATAGACATACTTTTAGACTTTTATAATTTAAATTTTATTAATCAGATATAGAACATGCCCCACTGTCGCTTCACCAATCCGCTGATTTCGCGATTTTTTTTGGCATGTTAATAAACTATGTGCCTACATAGGCATATATCAACAAAAAAAGAGAATAAATTAATTGCTCAAAATGGAGGGTTGGTTGATATGAATTTTAGTAAGAATCCAAAACTACAAGGAAATCCAACTCCAAAAAAACACATAATAATTACAAATAAAAAAGTTACTTTCGAAAATCTAAAATCTATTATAAAGTCAATCTAAAAAATATTTGAATACTCTCTTCTTGGGAACAGAAACAAAAAGAACACTGCATATCAGCCAGCCCCAAACCTTCATAATCTTTTTTACAAATAGAATCTGTATTTTTGACATGTTTTCGTGTGGTATAGCGTCATCAAGATAGTCGGTTTTCAGTCATTATTTATTGGCCCAAAAACTACATGAAGAACTTGCTGTAATATAATACCAACATTACACACTGCGAATTAGATCTTATAATTTCGTTTGACTTGTAGGTTGACAACCAACTTATTGAAATACAAGATATTTAGAAAACCTAGTTATTTATTCCTATATAATAGTTATTTACACACATTTATAAAAAACGCATGATGAAACATGTACAGTAGTCAATTGAGAAACATCCCTTATATATACAGCGGCAATCTCCAAGATTATCATCTGTCACAGTTGTATCCCAACTCAAGATCCCAGAAGTCCCACATTAGCAAGACATTAGCATTAACTACGTACATAATACCTACATCATACACACATACATCATATGACAATAAGATCAACTGTGTTTCAGCATTCAAGTGTCAGTATTCGTAAACCAAATTACCTAACAAACTTATACTATGTAATCGACAAGGAAACCAATCCTAGAGAACCTTTTGGATTTGGATTCGGATTGAACGGCGTTTTAGAAATTGGAGTAGTTGGGTTAGGATAGCCTTTGAAACAAGTTCTCCCGTGCAACTCAAGTGGCGAAAACTTTATAGATATTTACATGCATACATAGAAACATATATATACATACGATGATATTTAGCAAGACCGTGATATATTCAATTAGTAAAACAAAACAAAAAATTCTATATTATATGTATATATCAATTATATATTGAGACGTCTCTCAAAATGTGTCAAATTGCATACTAAGAGTAGAATTTTTGGTATACCCAGGAAAACCCAGGGAAAAAAACAAAGTAAACATTTCATCAACTGTTGTTGTGAAGGCTACAAAACAACGCATATCACTTTGATGGTGTCAAAACCCAGAGTTTTCGAGTTTTACCCAAGAAAAAACGAAATCGAAAGTTAAACTGAATTTGTGAAAAGAGGTTTGCTGAAGAATTCTCCAGAGAATCTTTTTAACCAATCAACAAAAACGAGAAAACAGCGCAAGAAACTAGATTTCATTTTGGATATGGTTTTAGATGACCGACTACGAGTGCATCCAATAATGTATTGTTGATTTGAGTGACTAATGAGGACCAAATTTTTAGCGAAATTCAGAAATCAGGTTTTTAGATCCTAAAAATGGTAAAAATCATACCCAAATTTAACTAGTTTAATTAGAGTATTTTTATTTGACAACCTGGCATTTTTTGGCTTCTTGCTTATTGTTTGGCGTTGTTATATTTTTTTTATCAACCAAGCGCTATGAATAACACCGACACTAACACAACCAACACACCCCCACACACTCTCAACAAGCTAGTCAATTGATGTGCATAGGCACAAACTAATTCTTTATAAACAAATGCAAAAAGTGGTAAGTAAAAAGTGAACAACCAACAATAAAATGTAAGGAAAAATTTAAACCAAAAATCGAACGTACACAATAAAAACTAAAAGCAATTATTTCCCTTGACTAACCCTGGGAAATATAAAAACAACAAAACATATAAATCACATTGAAAATGCTCTAAGAAACGTTTAATTTAATTTATCTTATTGAGAATTAGTTGGTAAGCTTAATATTAAGTACAAGTGTTAAATAATTTCGAAGCAATGCGTACAAAAGTATTCACGAGATACTTTATACGAACAGGCTATATATTTATCAATTGCTAAAATTATATTTAAATGCGTAATATATTATTAAGAGACCGTGAATGGCTACTTTTGCTCATTTCAGATGCTTAACGAAATGCTAAAATCAAAGACAAAACAAGTCGTATTCAAACCTAATTTAAGTGTTAAGCAAGACAAATTCAAATATACTACAAAAAATGCATAAAAACAAACCAACAAAAAAATATATACAATATATATATTTAAAAAGGAACATGTTTTCTTATATAGCAAGGAAGGATGATTACTTTAACTGGCTCGTAACATATCAATTCTACTGAGCTATATTTTGAAATGGAATGCAAATTAAAACGAACGAATTCAACACCAAGTTCAATTGATACAACCGTGGTTTTTTTTATTAAGGCTAAATACAATAAAAATCGTGAAGTAAATACTCAAAAACTGAGGTGAGTAAAATCGCTAACGAAATTTTAGCAGAAAGCCTTGCTAAGACTTTCCTAATCGAAAACATAACTTAGACTCGTCTTCCAGCAACTAATTGAAATGAAAAAAGTTCTTACACCAATAGTGACAACGGGAGATAAAAATTTTAGGGATAATAAAGTTCAGTTATGTTTTGTCTAAAACCCCCGATGATTTCAAAACCATTTCAAGGGGCAGACCGAGCTCAGCTTTTGGCTATACTTGTTACACGTAATCAATCAGTACAATTTTTGCAACGAGGAATTTTAACGAAAGACAACCATTTGAAGGAGAAATGGTATAGAAACTTGTTTTGAATTTTGATTTCAGGTTCTGCCGCCTATTAAGGTCCCAAACATACAGATCGTTTCGACCCCTTACTAAACAAAAATCGCAGACGGGTGGAAAGCTCTTTTTACTAACTGTTGTAAATTTGTTTCTCCAAAGATTGGAATGAAGGTCAAGGAAAGATAAAAAACAAACTATATAAACGATAAGCAAGTGCATTATATTGAACGATTTGGTAAACAATACGAAGGATAGCAATAAGTTTTCATATACATATATATAAACGATATAACTTTTAGGCCATAAGCAAACCAGTATGAAACCCTTTGAATTGAGTTTGGCTTGGGCTCAGAATCGTACCCATAGATCAGAAAGTATGCAGTTCTATTGTAACAGCCAAGCTTATATGCATTTCTTTACGAAATGGTTATTATTTGTTTAGCCTGTAACGAGAAATGGATATATTATATATACAACACCCTGTATCTTGTAACTGTAACATGTAACTGCTGTCGCTCTATTTCTCGCTCTATACTTGTAGCGATGTTTAGACACCAACATATATACTGAAACACAATATATAATTCTTTCGATATATACAAAGGTCATGTAAACGGTATTTACTCTTTTAGCCCAAAATCCCCGATATACCCTAAATCCAAACCGAATAAAATCAAACAAATTGCTGACAAAAATATAATGTGAACCCTTTGTGTAATTTTCCTATTGAAAAACTTCTTGGCATAAACCCTTTTTGAATTGAATTGAAATGAATAAATGAAATGTGAAAGAAAATTTTACAAATAGAACCGTTGTATTTGATTTGAACTAAATGGAATACGAGTAATATAACATCTGGAAAAGTATATTTGTAATTTGAAAGTAGTTTGCACGAAATAATTTTTTCCTGTATAATGCACAAAAAAATGAAGTGTCTGTAAAACATATTGTATTGTTAATGCTTAGCGTAAGATTAGCTGTAATTAAATATTTATACTCGTACATTCGTATGGTACTAATTAGATTATAGTTGAATTAGAAACCACCGTCATATTAGACTTTGTAAAATGTACTTGTATAACGTACTCTTCGTTTTGAACTTGATACCACGTAATCGTAAAAGTAATGGTAAATGATTGACATTTAGTAATATCGACATTGATTATATAAAAACTCACTTTATTATCAGTAGTTTCCAAACTTTTTGTTTTTTCTTAGACTGTAACCGGTGCTCATTTTGGTTTTGGATTACATTTCTATCATTTAGTTCTTAAATATGTATAAAATGAGTTTCAGTCTTGCGAGCACATCAACTATGATCAACTATGATATCAGGTGTAGTACACTTTGCAGTTTTGACACTGGGAAAGCGGAGATCGACGGACGGTTAAAATAACCCAAGTCGATTTCTTTTTTTTAAATCCTTATTGTATAAAATATATTGTGCTTTTTTGGAACCATAATATTATTATTCTTTATTAATCAGTAAAGTTCAATTTAAATGGATTTACAATATTTACTCAAACAATTGAGTGCCGGTTATAAGACAGTATTTTACTTTTTATAAGGATTAGATTTACTTTCGTTTTTATTTTTACTTCTAGTGTATGATACTCATGCTTTTAGTGCAGTAATTGCAGCATTTTATTTCAATCATTCTGATTTGTACATAAATTACCAAGTGGTATCCTACTCTTGTTTTCAAACCAATTTATTTATTTGCTTTTAATTAGGCTTAGACACACAGAAGGCAAAGCATGGTTTTTGATATACAAAGATATCTCAATGGAAATCAATGATCAGCAAGCGAAAAAAGCTAAGAAAACTCTTTTTAAGAAACACATATGCGACAATACCCTTTTTGTGTGAACTCAAAGTATCCTCTAAGCGAAAGGTAAATCATATGATTCAACAATTAACAGTCAGATATTATAGGGAGATAGTCAGAGCGAAGACAACAAATAAGCAATATATAACTTTGATACCGATGTGTTAATGTTGAGGCAAACTCAAGTAATAGATACATATAAATTATATATATTTGTATTTCAAAGATGTGCCGTAAGCGCGATCTTGAACATTAAATGGTGACCCAAAAAGCTAACACTAGAACCCTAAGCGCTGAGTTGAAAGATGAACCAATTTATTGATACACCGATGCACACTGTGTTGTTGTGTTGGTCGTTATAAGAAAAAACCAAAACAGTAGCATATAAACGGAGTATTAATATCTCAAAAAGAAATTCAATGTTTTACGTTGCAAGTGTTTGTGCAATACAAAATTATATACAAAAACCATTGAAAACCGTGTCGGATGATTTCGAGAAGTTTTCGAAATGCTGTTCCCAAAGTTGGTTGCCCTTAGCTTCTTATGCCGTATAAATATATTATTGAAACTTAAATATTATATAAAGTATTCATAGATAACGTATAGATTTGATTAGACCGTAGTACATACATGCACACTCATTCACACTAGAAGACAGACATCAGTTGGTATTGAGTAAACTTGAATTTGCGTAAAAATTTGCTGTTTGACTTTGACCCACACGAAACTCAAACCGAACTCATCTTAAATGTTGCAGCGTATTAATATAATTAATTATATATATACTATATACATATATACCACAATAAATGTTTCACATAAAATAATTTGCTCTGTAGTTTCAACCAACTTAATTTCCGTGCATTTCCACACCCAACACATCTACTTATTATAATTTTGTATCTACTATATGAATCTTGCGCGTAGCTAGTTTGATAAAATTGGCCTTCTGTTCGATTTTTTTTAACAAGTACACTAATTACAATTTTATTTAATATTTTGCACTGAATAACCGTATCTAGGTCTATCCTACTTAGAACTGCTCCAAAAGTCTGTTAGAGGCACTTAAAGTAAGCATAGAAGTATATATCACCTCTTGCAACATCTTACAGATTCCGGTTATAGATAAATAGCCAGGATGGTAAGTTTTGGGTAGGGGTGTCAGGGTATTCATCTTTAAACACTTACCCCCCAATGATGCATAACGGCCTTCTTCGAGAACACACAAGGATCATCATCTAGAAACGGTACCAGATTCTCTGCAAAGAAAATGGTTCTTCAGATAAGCAGACCTAAAATGGATTCTCCTCAATCTAGTACTCACTCCTAACTAATAAAGTGCGGGTTGACGGTGGTGGTTGCAACTAAGGATTGGGTGGATAAGGGATTATTACAGGTTCTCCGTATGTTATCCTGGCTCACCTTTGGCACGTGTAATAAAGAAGCGCGCCTTCGGAAAGCAACAGCTGTAAGACGAAGCGCCATTTTATTAAAATGTGCTAGTCCAATATTTTAAATTTTCGAATTTTGAGTAAAAATTTTTTCTAGCTTTGCCAAAAGGGAAATACTTGATCTATTACACATGAAATTTTGATAAAGACTAAAATCTTTCCCTTAGATATCATTGACGTAATTCTCTTGTGTTCTGTAAAGGTTCCTATTTATTTATATTTACTTGTACCCTTGCGAACAGGCTTGAAATAGTTCACCTTCTAAGGTTTGTGATTATTCCTTAACAAAGCACACAGATTCTTGAACGCAAGGTCATAACAACTTATTTACAAAAAAACGAAAACCACAAGAAACGTGCACAACAATTGAAATTTATTTAAAAATAAATTAAATTTTCCTTCCTTCTGTTTGTTTTATTTTATAAAATTCTTACACAAGGATTACATATAGAGAATGCGCGACATTCGCCTCTAAGTGTGCATGTGTATGTGTGTGTTCGAGGGACACCCATGTCTTCCAGCCGCTGCTATAAGTAAGTATGATTGAATCTTTAGTTTGTTTCACACCGGAATTTCGAATGGTTCATCTAGGCTGCTGCTGTAAATCGTGGAATTTTCAAGTCGGGGATTCTTATCTCGGTAGCGAGCAGATCTCGCAGGACGTGAGCTCGCCGCGATTGATGAAGGTGCAGTGGTTGCACGTCCAGGTGTTGGCGTCCAGGTCCATGGCCTCCGAGCCAGCATTTCCTGCATTGGCTGATGCCCCGCCGCTGGGATAGCTGGTGGTGCCTCTGAAAAAAGAGGGGAAACAATTCAATTAGATACTCTATTAGTTAAGCATAATAATCAACGAAAACTCACCCACTGCCCCCGGAACTGGCCTGGATCAGCGACTCGAGCAGCTTCCACACATCCTCGATCTTGAACTGCTCCGCCTGGTTGGGATTCTTGGTGCGCACCGCCTCCAGCAGCGGACCCATGTGCTGGCGCAGCGGCAGCATGTCCATCTTGTACAGGTAGACCAGCAGGTGGAAGTCGGAGATGGCCTCGAGGAACTCCTCGTCGCCCCAGGCGGACAGATAGCAGCTGAGGGCATTGAAGTCCTGCAGGTGGCCGTCGATGTATCGGTTCTCGATGGGGAATTGCTGCCGCTTGTCGTACTCGGTGAAGGTGTAAATGGGTTGCAGCGGAGTGGAGGCGGGCACATCCACCAGCAGATACTCCACGGGCAGGGGGCGAGCCAGTCGCTGCACCTCGTTGCCGTACTGGTCCTTCTCCTGGATGGTGGTCGGAAAAACAAGAGCGGAATTTAACAGGTTATTAGGGCCTTAACTAGGATTAACCCAGCCAGTCTTGGCCCAGTGACCTACATCACATCGGGGGCGAAAAAAAACACTTGCTGACGTCTGATTTGCTCTCTTTTGTTACCCCATTTCAGTCTCTGTCTCTCTAAAAGCTCGCTGGTGGGCAACCTGTTAGCTCGGCAATGACCTTGCCCACATCCCTGAAGGCCGGCGGCACTTGTCTTCGGTCTTGGCCCAATCAGGGTCGCCTGGATCCACTACTCAAGACAGAAGCCCAGTTCTCAGTGAGCCAGAAAAGCCTGAAAGCATGCTGCTTAAATGAAACCTTGTTCCGGGAATCCCCTGATTGAATTGTATTTATATGCTTTAGTCGAAATAAAAACGTATTTTGTATGCATATTAACATAAGTTGATTAAAATATATGGTTTTTCCGATCTTTCGAAATTAAAATGAAAGTTTCCATTCCATGATTAATGTAAAATTTCAGCAAACAAAGTGGGCGAATGACAAATTGCATTTTCATCAATTTCACTAGAGAATCCAAAAATGCCTGCAGCACTATGTTAAAATTTCATTATTAAAAAAAAGGGGGGGGGGGTGGAAAAAGACACAGGACATGGACATTCCACGCCCCTTTGGCTTTATGATTTCAGTTTCGCGACAAACGCAATTAACCAGTGTTTCGTGTCCGCTGTTTGGTCAAAATGGGGGCGTTTTAAACCGCGGAGGAGTCCGCATGGCAACACTTTCTACTCGATGCCAGTGCATTCAATTGGAATGAAATAGCACGCATCGCATGCATAAGTTAATTAGCTCCCGGAGTCCAGAAAACAGACACACCCCATCGACGTCGGCGAAATTCCTGGGATACCTGGTGGAGCAGAAGCTGGTCAAACAAAATCAATGAACGTACATAATAGAGGTTGAGCAGGATATTGGACCAGGACCTTCTGGCTCCTTTAACCATGTTAAACTACGGCAAACCACTCAAAACTTGTTGCATTACAAGTTTCCGCTTCCGTTTGCGTCAGCGGTGGCAAATCGAATTTGCAGCTTAAATTCAATTGAAACAAACTTTCCCCCAATCCACAACATCCATGGGATGTGTCGGCTATCTTTTGTCAATTATCAACTGGGATGCCGGACAATTGAAAATGGAGTTAAATCTGATGGGATGTTCGACACAATGCAAATGAACTGAACCTGCAAATTAAAGACATTGTGTTGGGAGTTTGACATCAAAGAACCTAATCCTATTATTGATAATACCAAAAATGAATTTCCACCCGGTGGGCAAACATGTTGTCCTAGGTAAAAGGGGTGAAACTGTGGGTCGGATTTTTAATCAACTAGGACTAATTAAAAATTCCACCTTTTAGAAAACCAAGCTCTATTAAGGTAATATATCAGAGGCCGTAATCTATAAGTGTAAAAAGCTATTTATTCGGAACTCTGAATCAAGGCACATCGAAGTCCACATGACACTAACAAAATGCATATCAACTTTTAATTGATTTCCTAAGGTAAACTCGGGATCCTCAAGTGGATCTAACCGCTTTCAACAAAAGAATCGTGAATTTTCTCAATGCCTTCAAGGGGCTAATACACTTAAAATAAAGAAAACTCCAGATGGTAATCATACATTCAGAAGTCTTCACCTTCAAGCTTAATTAAAACTAACTAAGTCAGGTCTAATCAAGATTTAAGTTTTAGTAGCAGGTAATAACTAGTTGCATTTCAATTGACTTAACAAACTAATTACACCATGTGTTCTCGTTGCCGAAAACCAAATGGAGTATCATTTCGTTTTGAAAGCCCAATTGCAGAGACAGAAAATGCAAGTGGGTTGCAGAGTTGTGTGCAAAAATATTTGCATGCCCTGTGGAGCATAAAACGACTGTTAGGCGAGAGGAAAAACAGCTTGACATTGACATTGGAAGCCACGCGGGGAGAGCCAGGACACCCAGAGCTTTGCAAGCTCTCTCACAGGACTATAAAAGCCACCTCCTGGCGAGCCGAGGCTGCATTTGCCAACAAATCGCGAAACGGGGCAGGACGAGCCCAACTTTGAGTTGCTCCGAAAGTCAAACGGCACGCGTTATCCTCGGTTGTTATTTTTGTGTTCCGAAAATACACCCATCTACATAGCTATTTGCTTTTTTTTTTTGGCTAACATGCCTGGTTTG
This sequence comes from Drosophila suzukii, assembly GCF_043229965.1. Taxonomy (NCBI): domain Eukaryota; kingdom Metazoa; phylum Arthropoda; class Insecta; order Diptera; family Drosophilidae; genus Drosophila; species Drosophila suzukii. The sequence continues at coordinate 84,515,362 of NC_092082.1, forward strand.
AAGGAGGAGTCGCCCCATCCGATGCTCAGAATCATTAGCCAGCTAGGTCACCATGTTCTGGACGGCGGTAGCCTCCTCGACACTCTCCTCGAACAGCGCCGAGAGCTCGGCGGGATTGGCCAGTGCGGCGCCCAGTTACCAGCAGCAGCACACGAAGCCATCGCCGCTGAGAGCCTCCTCCAGCAGCTGGCAGCTTAGCAATGCAGCGTTCAAATCGCGTCTGCAACAGCAACAGCTACTGCAGCAGCACCAGCAACAGATACAGCAGCAGCAACACGAGCACCAGCAGCAGCAACAGCAACAGCAACAGCAGCAACATCAGCAGCAGCAACAGCAACCAGGGGACTTGTCCCAACAGGAAGTGCAGGCAAACAAGGAGCCCAAACATTCTGCGTGCCAGAAGCACAAACTTCAAACAGCGAACATCAAAAAAAAAATCAGTCCAAGGAGTGAAAGTAAAATATTCAAAGCTTTCACCTCCTGCAAGTGCACCCAAAAGTAGCAAAAGTGCAAGTGTACAAATATCAAAACAATAAACACCGAACAATTAAATATTTTTTGATGCATTTTCAAGTTAGAAACTATGAAACGAACACAAACTATATATATAAAACAATAAGAAACAAAAACAATAAAGTTCCTGTGGATTTTAAAGTGAAACGTATACTAAATAATATTTGTAATGAACGCAAATTTTGAGGAATAAAACATATATCTAATGGTAAGATTCAAGTGTTTTAAACATTAATTTTAAAAATAATTACCAAATAATTATATAAATAAATAAATAATAAGTAAAATAAAAACTAAGAACTCATTTGGACTTTATAAAATATTAAAACAAAACTAAAAATAATAAATTTATTAAATATCCCAAAAATTTTATTTTCCACAACTCAACCACTGTTATTGTTTCTGTTTTGTGGTCTTGTTTTTACAAATAAAATATTAAATTGTTTTTTAAAGGTGCTTAGATCTCTCCAATCACGATATATTTAATCAGTAGATTCATTATCATATCTCAACGGATGCAGACCCTTAGCCACACTTATTCGCCACAGATTCGAAACATTCCATTTGGCATCCATCAAAGTTTCGCTTTGATTAGCACATGATTTGACATGCTGAAGGTTAATTTGCATGATTGAAGGCTGGCGGAAGGCTTTTGGCCAGCGGGGCCAAGGGCCATCAATCAAAAAAGGTCGATTTCCCGCAAAAGTATGCTAATTATTTGTCAACTCTACTCGCAACGCGTGTAAAAGATGAGCAACGTTTGTTAAATTGTCCAAATGATTTCTGATGGAAAGAACTTGCTTTCCCGCTCCCTGTGAAAATGGCTAGTTTATAAAGGCATATTAAGACAATGGCATAGCATTTTGTTCAGCTTCTTTGATCTATTTTCAACGGCATCCAGGAAAGCAATTTGCTTGCTGCTGTGATTTTAATATGTACTCTTCATATAAATTCTTGTGCTAAGAAAATATAATTGATTCTTTGAAAAATGTCAGTATGAGCTTTTTTATACAGCATTACTGAAATCTAAAATTTAAAATCAAATTTAAAGATAGAGGTGTATAGCCAGCTGTTATAATTTAGCCGATTAAAATGCAATTTAAAAATAACTAATTCAACTATAATTGCTTTTAGCCTGGGCTAACTTTCTAGAAAATGCAGCAATAAGTAAGCCTGGGAAGTAAAAAGTTGAAATCGAGTCCCAAAGAAATCTAACCCAGGCTGTTATTCAAATAAAGTGTATCAACCGCAGAGCTCCCTACCAACTTCCTGGCGAATATGAAAATGAATCGCACACTTGACCATATGGCTGGGAAATTCACAGCACGTTTGCACTGCCATTAAAACGGGGGAACCAATTATTGTCCTGTGGCCTCAGTCCTTAGTCCTAGTCCGCTTATGGCAATTAGCAAAGGGGATTTCTGCGGCATGGTCCGGGAATAGAGACCTCCTGCCATTATATCCTCTGTCCATCGAAGGTGACACACAGGCACGCAATAAAAATTTATTGCCCGGCATAAAAGCGAAAAGCCAGGCCAATGTCCAATGTCCAATGGCACTGACAATGAGCCCAAGGAGAAGGAAGTGGGCCAAACCAGGCCGCAAATTGTTATCGATTCGCAGATTTGCCTTCGCCACTTTTTATGATTTTTTTTTTTTCAGCCGAATGCTTGGCCTGAATTCGCTGACGCAGTTGTGAAAATTGATTGAGAGACATCTGAAATTCTCAATAATTTACAGAGACAAGTACGCTGAATCACGGAACATATGAGTGCTTATTTCATGGAATTGATTCCACTATAAAGTATTTTTCAATAAGACTGACCAAGTTCATTTACATTTAAGTTTACTGGGAATTCATTAAGCCGCAATATTCGCTCAGGCGGCTGGCAATTGCATAAAATATAAGCCATGAGCTTTTCCGGGCGTGGAAAACTTTTAATTTCATTTGGGAATTGCATGTGCTAAACGAAAGGCTTCGACATGTGTTATAAATAAGTAGACATCCACGAGACCATATAACCTGTTTTCAGACAAAAGGCGATTTCAGGGGGAAATCCCTTGGGTGAAAACCCGACAAACATCGAAATGTGCAACAGGCCTGTTAAAAATGTATGGCAACACAGCCTGGCAATTTGTATAAATAAATCAGGGAGAGTAGATACATTTTTCCTGGTAATGTACAAATTAAGCTGTTTAGTATACCCCCAAAATCCTTATTAAAAGGGTATAATTGCAGAATTACTCATACTCTATGAAAAGCAGATTTAATCTGGGTGATTATTAGCCCACGTGGCGTGTATAAATAGCCTTTTAAAACGTCAACCATTTCATTCTTTATCCCCACTAATTGCCACAATTGACATTTGATGGCAACTAAGTTTCAGAAAAACTTATCCAATTACGCAGGCTTATAAAAATAGGGAAAACAAAAAGGAATACGACTCCTACTACAGAATATACCTCTACAAATGGAATTTAACAATAACATTTGTTAGGCGCACTAATTAAGACATTCAAGGTGTAAACGTGGCCAAATGTGGCTTAAGCCTGAATAATACTGACAGAAGTCGAGCGGGTAATTTATTACAAAAGCAAGTAAGGTAAACCAACCGACCAAGAACCACAGAAATCTGTCATTTGTCTTTCGTTGGCTTTAAATGGCTTTTCTTGTACCCTATTTTAAAAACACCCAATTGTCTCATCTTCAAAAATTGTCATGAATAGACTGTGGCATATTGTCAACTTAATTTCCAGGCGTTGTAAACAATTACCCAAACGAATTCGCGCACATTTCGTACATTTTTCATTCTAAGCACAACTTTTCGGGTGTACAAAACAATTGTAATAAATATGAATTTATGCCCAGGACTGTCAAGGAATTTATTTGCTCAATTTAAGCACTTGCTTCAATGGCAAAAAGTGTCAAAAAAAAGACAGATTCATATTCCCGAAAAAGACCCCAAAAAGTAGGCAACATTTTTTATATGCCATATGCAAAAAGGGACTTCCCCTGTAATTGCTGGGAGCCTGCTAAATTCGCAGACAGCTTAAAACATTTGCATAATTGGAGAACAAAAGGGGGAAGGAAGTGTAGAGAAAGTGGAGAAAGTAAATGTCAGACATACAGCCAAAAGTGAATAATAAACAGAAAACAAAATAGGCGTAAAGAATGCCAGAAACGTGTTTCTTGCTGTCCAATGAAATGGAAGAAAATAGAATCCGGGATGGACAAAAAAAGAAGTGAACCGTTTGAAGCCTTCAGTTTGAGCAGGTGTACTACATATAACACCATGACAAAAAAAAAGAGAAAAGACATACAGAAGGTCACTTCAGAGCTCATTTTTCAACAATGTTTGCCAACCGTTTTTTATTTGTTCTGCATGCCAAACAAATTGCTCAGAAAAAGAAGGGGTTTCATTCGACATGTGATATGGGATTCCTCGAAAATATTATAGTTATGATATGCACAATTTTTCTTAAGCTATAACAAAAAAGTAAAGTCATTTTTATACTGAGATACAAAAGTACATACATATGTATTATATATCATCAAAAAGAAAAATCATTTTATGACAACAAGTTATACCTATAATTTTCTCACATTTCCTAATATTTCCGGAACAAATTACAAGAAGAGGTTTAAATATATTCCATCCCCAACGATCTATAAACAAACTGAACTAAAGTTCCTAACTTTACCCAATCAGACTAATTATTTGTGCAAAATCAGGCTCAGCAGCCGTCGCAATTACTTCGATTGAATATTAATTAATTTGTTTAACCTAGTTCCGGGCTATTTGGACAGTGAAACGTAAGCCAAAATATCCAACATAAATAGCACATGCATGTTTCTTGCCCACAAAGTTTTGGCTTTTGGTCAACATTTTGTCCGAATTCGATGCTATTTCCTTTTGACCAGACTTTTGTTCGTTGCCATGGGCGCTTTCACTTGACCCCCGAAAACCGCTTGTTACTCTTCAAATTGGGGTTCCTGCTCTCGGGTGTCCTGGGCCAAACAAAGTTTGATTACACAGCTTAGAACAAAGTCGCAATAACTGCCGCACGGCAAAAAACTTTCTCAAGGAATTAGGCCAGAATCTTATGGCCCAACTAACATGAAATGGTAGGATGATATCTTCCGAAATGTGAGTGAAAGGTTAATCACAATCAACTCGAAGAATAAACAATTTGAAAATTACAAAGTTTTTTTTGTGGATTAAAACTCAGGAATCAAGAAAAGGAATCCAGGAAAGTTACTTAATAATGAGATGACAAATATTTTAAAAGTAGGTGAAAAGGTCTTGTTTCCTGGCATGTTTCTTTCTGTTGTATCAAGAACTTTTCAATTTCGCTTAGTTGGCTTATTTATTTATTGTGCATAAGCTGAACGAGCTACACAAGTGCAAACAAAGTTGAAGACATCTGTTGATGATTTGTGGTAGACCGCAAATTAAACTGGAAGTGTTTAGGGTGGGTTATTTTTGCTTCGCTTAGGAACAGTTGGGAAATTTATTTAAATTTTAAAAGCCACTTAACCTCTTTTTAACAGAAATAACCGAAGCACTTGAGATTAATCTGAGATCTCAAACAAAACATAATCATAGAACTCCTGGCAAAGTGGTTTGGCAAATGTCAGTTGTGTGTTTAAGCATTCCAGACATAAAAGTACATTCATAGAAGTAGGAACACCTAGGAGCAAGTTCACCCCAAAAACCGAATAATTTAGGTCGAATTTTCTAATTTTGTAGTACTAAAAAAGATGGAGTCGTCTATCCAGGTGCCCAAGGAGCTGGAATCTCTGCTGAGCTGCGGACTGTGTCGTCGGCCATTTAATCTGGCCACCGGGCTGCTGCCCAAGGAGCTGGTGTGCCAGCATAGCTTCTGTGAGGAGTGCGTGTCCAGGAGCACCGTCCAGGAGTCCACCGAGTGCATTTGTTATCTGTGCGGAGTTTGCACGAAGTTGGAGGGCTACAAGCTGCCTGAATCCTTGGCCATCATGTTTCTGCTCCGTGAGCTGCCCGCCTTGGTTTTGGGTAGGGCCATGTTGGATTTCTCCAAGAAGAACAGCAGCAGCGGAACCATTGAAGTTTCTGGCGAGGAATCCAAGGACTCCCTTTCGGACAACTGGTTGGACCAGATCTGCGTGGACAGCTTTTTGGCCAGCAGCGCCGAGCACTGTTTCATCCATGCCATGCCGAACTCCACATGGTGTCACAATTGCGAGCGATTGCTATGTCGCGCCTGCTCCGATGTTCCAATGCATCGGGAACATCGCATGGTCCGCCAGTTGGACTACCATGATGTGCTCCGCCAGCTGCTCACCTTGGAGCTGGCCAAGATCAAGCGCACTGTTGTTCAATCCTCCGAGTTGGCCACTCGTGAAATGATTTTATTTCGCGAGCTGTGCGAAGCCTGCTATCACGTCCAGTTGCATATAAAGCGAGTGATTTTGGAGCACCAGCCCTCCATGGTGTCGGCCAAAATGGTGGGTTGGCATCAGCGCGCCGAACTGGATTTGAGTCGAACCGCCGGCAGTCTCACGGGAGCCAAAATGATGCAGCTGCTCAGCCAGTTGGTACAGCAGCGGCGCAAGTTTGAGGGCCAGTTGGCGGAGGTGCACTTCCAGTGCCGGATGCGGGCTGCAGTCCAGGAGAACGGCATGCAAGTCCTGGATTTCGAGCGTCTCAACGACAGGCTCATGCGGCTGCGCAGGGATCCCCGGCCCGGGGTCGTTCCAGCCAATGTAGAACCACCGCGGGCGCTCATCCTCACCAATTACTGTGTGTTTGCTTACTGGAGCGAAATGCAGCGCTTGATAATGCCCACACGCCCCAGGACTCCGCCGCCGGATGCCGAGTTGCTGCCGCAATCCCGACGAGCGGTGGTGCCACCGCGTTTTAATCACCGCCAGCGAGATGCAGAGGTCAGGCTTCACATGCAGCACGTCGAACTGGATCAGAATCGGGCACTTAGCCGCCAAGCAGAGGATGGTTCCTCCGGTTCCGGCTCGGGCTCCTCCTCCTCGCCGAGCAGCAGTAATAGCAACAGTCAGAGCACCTTCTCCTCGCTGCAAGGCAACTCCACGGCGCCGCAGCAGACCACCACATATGTTCTGGACATGGAGCACTTCCGCATGGTGGAACAATATCGCGAAAGGGTGTGGCAGGAGCAGCAGCAGTGGCAGATGCAGCAGTATGTACAGCAACCATACTACCAAATGGTCCAACCGGATGCCTCCTGGGCCAACTGGGAGGAGCAGTGGTGGCAGCAGCAGCAGCCGCAGATCTTCAGCCAGCAGAACCAGGACTATCACCAGGATGGCACTCTCTATTCCCCGGTAAGCATTGTCCGGCAGCCCTCCGTTCACTGTTATCCCATCTACTTTCTGGACATGGAAATAGCAGGCCAACTGGCCGGACGGGTACTAATCGAGGTGAGATCGGATGCCGCTCCCCGGATGGCGGAGAACTTTGGGGCGCTGGTGCGGCATGACCGGGGCTACGGCTATCGGGGCTGCAGCATCTTCCAGGCCTGGGGAGGCGAGAGCATCATCACCGGCGACTTTGAGTCGCACAACGGACGCGGAGGCCACTCGGCCTTCGAGGATCGATACTTCCTGCCGGACGATACGGGATTACCACCATATCGGGGAACGGTTGGCATGCGTAGGGGACAGCGGCGACAGGACAGGAGTGGCTTCGTGGGCAGCCAGTTCCGGCTGATCCTCAACGAGATGCGCTCCTTTACGGCCATCTTTGCAAACATAGTCCAGGGCATCGAACTGGTGGACCGGATTGCGGCCAGTGGCAATGCCCTGGGACGCCCAGCAGTTAGAAGTATCATCCGGAACTGCGGCGAGTACCATTCCAACCGATAAAGCCAAGTCCTCTTCAAAATACACTGAACACTAAACCACCAACTAAAAGCTCCCCACACACTTTAAATGTAATCGTAATCGTAAATGTACAACGCTCCCCGATATATCTATACAATTCTTGGTATACACACGTCTACTGATCTTGGTACGATTTTTTGTACAAATAAACTCCCCACTCCTTATCGTCAAATATGGACAACGTTTTTTTTGACAACGCATACAATTATAGTCAATAACAGAATACAATTTTTTTTTAACAGGCAAAGAATTTTTATAAACAATTTACAAATCGAACAAAAGTTTTGGATGCTATTTATAAAACAAAAAGAGGGACTTTCAATGACCTATAAAAATTTCGAATTCAACGGACAAGGTGGAAATTGTAACTAACCTTGGTAAATTAATTAAGAGTAATTAAGTGTAGGGTTAGAACTAAAAAACACGTGAAATGTGTTTGAGCGCTACGACGTTACCTGGATCTAGATAAATAGCTACAATAAAATAAATATAAAGTAAACGCGAAAAATCCATATGAATTCATAACTATAAGATGTTATATATGGAACCATTTAAAAAATCTTGATAAGCTCGTCATTCAAACAAAGAAACAGGTGAAATCAAAATAAACAACTGATTAATAAATGTGGTCAATTCAGTATATATCTGTTAGCCAAATTAGATAATAAGATGGTTTTTCGATGTCTACATATGCATTTTGTGTGATCATAATCAAGGCTCTGCTTGTGATGGATTAAAAATTAAACGCCAAGAATAGCCATCCGAAAAAAAATTAAGGGAATCAAGTCGATATATTAAGCCAAAGTAGCAACAAAAAAGAATAAGTATTTAAATTTAAATTTAAATTTAACAATTTGTTCGGAAAGAATAAATCAAAATTTTGTTATAATTTTCCAACATAAATTAGTAGGAATATAAATTTTAATTAAAGTATTTCACATTAAAAAGACGTAGTAATTTTATTAAATTTTAACTTAATTTAGCAATGAAAATATCATTTAAGAACGAAATTAGTTACCAAATATATTTGACACAAGTTTTATTTTAGGAATTAGGAAAATAAAATCAAATCTTATATCGACATTAAAAATGCATTAGATAGAACGGATAGAATGTAGTAAAATGTTTTAGAATGATCATTGTGATCGGTTGGCAGTTGCTCAAGGGGCTAATTATTTAAATAATTAAAAATATAATATAATAATATAACAATGTGTCAGAAATGTGCATCGATGTGTAAATGTCCTAGGTATACGATACTAGAAATGAAATTCTGAAGGAGAACCCAGAGCAATGATGAGAAGTACAAACCAAGAAGAAGAAAGGAACCTAAAACTAATTCGATTGTTTAATAAATTAAAACCACTAATTAGAGAATGTAAGCCTCTTAATGTTAAATGTAAAATGTTTAATTGGCCTGGTAATAAAACTCAGATTTTCTTTGCTTGTAACCACCCAAATAAACCCCCAATTCAATTGATGTCTAAATATGGAAGATGTATGTGTAAATGTGAACGTAATTCAATAAAGGTTGCCCACTATCTAAATTTATTTTCAAGGGAAATTATCATTGTTAAAGTTCTTGGAGCATAAGAACATATATAAGCCTAACAGCTTGCTATAAAGACCAGAGCTTTCGAACTTGGGAATGCTCTTGTATCACAAAAATAAGGTTTTGGACATTTAACAACACTTACCTTATAGAAGACATCTGGAACATACTGCTTGTCTGTAGATTCTCGCACGTAGCCCAGCTCAGGCGCATCCTTAGTGGGTATCAGACAGTTGTCACGCACCAGAGCCATGCACTGAGCCGAGACCGCATAGCCTTCCATGTGCACTTGTTTGGTTTTATCTCCTAAAGGGCAAAAATACAAAATTTAATAACTTTGTTAAAAATAACATTACCAGAACCTTACCCGTCACACAAATTGTCACGAACTTTGAGCCAAAGACACCATTGGAGGCGTATTTACACGGATTTGGGTGGCGATTCTGCAGTTCGCCGGCTGTGATGCACTCCTGGGCCGTAATGAAGTGCGACTCGATGCCGCGGATCTGTTTGACAGTGCCGACACTCGCATCTTCTGTGATGAGATCAGTGAAAATCCAACCAATCTGCGGAAAACACAAAAATCAGTTTTAGTATAAAGTAGGTTTTTGGGAAGTAATAGCTCACCTTCTTCAGACCCAGCGCAGCGGCCACGGCATCCACATCATCGGCTCCCTCATCCGGCTGGATGTTGATCGAATCCCTTGTGGACTCCTGTGGCGGCTCGTAGATGGCTGCCACCTTGGCTCGAATGCCCAGCGGGACATCAGTGTGCTGCTCGTATGTGCCATATAGATATCCCATGCGCTGGTGGCCTGTTGTGCGCCAGTAGTTAAGGAAGCGCTCCACGATCTTGGTGTTCTCGAACATGACGTTATCCACGTGCCGATATGTCTGACGGTTTAGCGTGATGGCCGACGGCTGGCACTTGGAGCAGATACCCTTGGGCCATGGCGGATGCTCGCGGCATCCTGGCTTGATACGGCAATTGATGTCGTCAAAGACAAAGTACTTGCCCTGGTCCATGCCAGAGGTCTGCTTGCGTATGTACGAGTGGAAGGACAAGTGCTTGATGTTCTGCTCCTTCAGATAGGATTCGTCGTAGGGCTCCAGGGCGGAGCAGTGGACACAGCGGCCGTTGGCATTGTGATGGCACCTACAACATACATTGATTGTTTAGTTTAATTCTAATTTAACCATTAAAACATCCAAGAGCCAAAGCTTACAGCTTGCTATCGCGTTCCCGCTTGATGGTGCCATCCGCCTTGCTCAGAGTTTGGTCCACTTCATCTTCGACCACGTTGATGGATGGACGAGCACTGCTTGAATTGCTGTTGCTGCTGCTCTTGAAGAGCTGACTTTCCAGGACAGTGGTACTGGTGCGCTGAAATCAGTTTGGATACCCTTGTTAGTCCCAAGATAGATCTTTTTAAAAGGGTAAACTCACGCGAGACGATGTGCCAGCCATCTGTTTTAAGTAGACCATGTCGCCATGCTTCAAGGACGTTCCCACCAGCTGGGTTCCACTGGCCTGCAGCTCTGTGAGAAAGTTGCGCTCCTTGAAGAGCCCAAATCCATCCACCTTCAGGGCATTCTGAACGCTGTCATACAGATGCTTCAGATTCGACTTGGGCGAGATCTCGATGCGTTTGATGCCCTCCGCCGACTGAACGCGAATTAGCTGAAATGTAATAATAAATAATAAAAAAAACGTTAATTAGTTGGGGGCTGGTGAATAATTGAATTGCTGGTCCAACCGATTGTTTGCATAACACAAACAGACGATGGCGCACAAAGGCGTAGGCGAAATTGCGCTTCTTGTAGATGAATTGCTCGAGCAGCAGTGGTGCACAGGCCATTTTCTGGACTTTCTGGACGGGTCACTGGGTGGGCGGTTGAGTGGGTGGTTCAAAGGGTGGTTCAGTGGGTGGTGGGTGGCTTGGGTGGGGGGGTTGTCAAGTGTAGCTATGAGCCTGAAAGGCTTTTTGCTTAGTGTTTCGGACTGTACGTCATGAAGGCGCGAACTTGACTGTGAAATTTAGTTGGCATCGCAATAAAAACAATTGCAATTCGTTGCCAAAATGAGTGCATAGTTAAAAGAGATCACTTAGCACACAAAAAAGAACTAAATATATGTATGAATTGATTTTGCTTGGGATCTTGGGCGCTCAACAAATACAAACCGATGTATTTACATGAACAACGTTAATTTGTTTTATGTATATGTTATATATTGTTTTAACTTTTGCAACAGGAAGGAAACTACTCTTGTAAGTATGAAAAATATAATCAAAAAAGTTCAGTAAATTTCATTTTATTTTATATTAATTTTAGAAAACAGTTTATATACCTTTAAAGGAACAACAAATTTTTAACAATCTTCGAGAAAATTTAGTATGTAGATATTTCTCTCAGTGCAACACCCCTTCACATATAAATTGTAGTATTGGCCAGACACTTCTGTATTTCCGCATTTACCAGGTGCAGCACTTAAATGCATTTCCCCGGTCGCATTCACTTTTCAATAGCAGTTAATAATTTATTTGGGTTTCAGGTAGGGTCTTGTCTTAAAAACCCCACAAAACCCCCCAGTCCACTTTTTCGCCTAGACTGCAATCGAAAATCTACAAGTCATGGTACCAGCTAATTTCACCGCCTGCACTTTTAGCCCCATTACAAGACTTCGGGCGGTAGTACAACTCCGGAAGGGCATCCAAATAGATGTCACACATATTTTATCCAGAACTTATGCCGGCTAAAACGGTCTTTAATTATATTTGCCATATATAATGCAACAACAACAAACGCCAGCGGACGGGGACACCGACTTTGTTTGCCGGCTTTTTAAAGGTGCACTTATGGACGTACAGATGCTCAATTGCTTTACAATCACTGCACAATCACATCATCCTTGTAGTCATCACTTAAAATGCACTTTTCAATTTGTTATCAACAATTTACTTACAATTTTGTCATTTGGCATTGTAATTTTGTCTCTGTCTCTTTCGCACAGCCAATAGAGGTGGACAAACTTCGATACCACCATCGTTGCCATCGGTGTTATCGATGTTTGGCGGGTAGTCGATATCGATAATTTCCCTGCTGAAATTTATACCGATAGCTGAACATCCGAGGTTATCGATAAATGGAACGCGCGCTATTTGAAAAATGAAAATCAACCGATTTTAAATGTTTCGATTCCAACATGTTGTTGATATATCTAAGCCCTACTTTAACATAGTCTTAAGGTAGACTTTGTGCACATTTATTAAAATAGCGCGGTGTTTTTCTACAACAATTATAAAACAATCAACAAATCGCATTCTAGTGGAAGACAGCAAATGAAAGCAGTGGAAGGGACTCCTCCGCTGGACTTCAGTCGTACTTGAGGTTGCCCATGCAGATGTACTTGATGTCCACGTAGTCGTCGATGCCGTGCTTGGAACCCTCTCGACCGACTCCCGACTCCTTGACCCCGCCGAATGGCGCCTCTGCCGCGGAGATGATGCCCTCGTTGACACCGACCATGCCCACCTCCAGTCGCTTGGCCACACGGAACACCTGCTGCAGGTTCTCGCTGTAGAAATATCCGGCCAGGCCTCTCCTGGTATCGTTGGCCTTCTTCACCGCCTCCTCCTCGTCACGGAAACGAATGATGGAGACCACCGGGCCAAAGACCTCCTCGGAATAGAGTTGGGCGGAGGGAGGAACATCTGTTACTATTGTGGGGGCGTAGAATAGGGCACCATGTTCAGCCAAAGGTTTGCCACCCAAGATAATGTTTGCCTTCTTCGATCTCGCATCCTCCACAAAGCCACTGACTTTCTTAAACTGCATTTCGTTAATCAGAGGTCCGATTTGCACATCACATCCCTGTCCATCGCCGATCTTTAGGGCCTCCACGCGTTTTTTCAGCTGACCCACAAATTTATCGTAGATGCTGTCCTGGACAAAGAATCTGTTGGCGGAAACGCAGGTCTGTCCGCAGTTTCTGAACTTGGAGGCCATGGCGCCATCCACAGCTTTCTCTATATTGGCCGAATCAAAGACGATAAACGGCGCATTGCCGCCAAGTTCGAGGCAAATCCTCTTGATGCCATCAGCGGAGTTGCGGAATAGCAGCTTGCCCACTTCGGTGGAGCCTGTGAAGGAGATGCCCCTCACGTCGGGGCTCTTGCAGAAGAGATCGCCAATTGGAGCCGCTTCTTTGGTGGTCACTACATTTATCACGCCTTTTGGAATTCCTGCATCCACTGCCAATTTGGCAACCGCCAACGCGGTTAGTGGTGTGTCCTCGGAGGGCTTCACTACCACTGTACATCCTGCCGCCAGAGCAGCTCCTGCCTTTCTCGTTATCATAGCCATCGGGAAGTTCCAGGGGGTAATCAAGGCAGCCACTCCGATGGGCTGCTTCATCACAATGATCTCCCGGTTGGGAGTAGGACTGGGCACAATCTCGCCGTAGACGCGACGTGCCTCCTCCGCAAACCATTCCACAAAGGCGTTGCCATAGGCCACCTCCCCCTTGGACTCGTTGATGGGCTTGCCCGACTCCGCCGTCATTATCTCGGCTATCTCCTGCGAGTTCTCCTCGATCAGTTTGTGCCACTTCTGCAAGGCGAGATAAGATAAGATTAGGAGGGGTTAGCTATAAGCAAACGAAATGGTGACAATGACCTACAGTCGAACTTCTCTAAGTTTAAATCAGTTGGATAAAGCTACTTTATTATAACATGCGGAGTTTTCATAATATATGTCTTAATTTTGAGTTGTTTAAAGTATCTCGAACTTAAAATAAAATTCTATTGATAATATAGATCTTGATAAACATGTTTATAATGCGCATATGATAAAATACAGCCTCTTAACAAGTTTTTCTCTATTTCTATTCTGTTTAAATAAGCTCATCTGCATATTTTAGTTTTATAGTATATAATTCCAGATCTTTGGTTCCCAAATGAGAGGCCCTGATAAGGAATGATCCCGGCACTCACCTTAAGCAGATTGGAGCGATCTTTGGCCGTCAAGGATCGCCACTCCTTGGACTCGTAGGCTTGTTTGGCTGCGTTGATGGCCTGCTGGGCATCCGCCACATTCATGTTGGGCACCTTTCCAATCACGGCTCCATTGGCAGGATTCCTGACCTCGAAGGTGGCCTTTGAGTTGCTTGAGTCCACCCAGGCGCCATCCACCAGAGCCTTATCCTGGACCAAAGCGGAAAGTCCTCGCATCCTGCAGAACTTTAAGTTGCTTCCTGTTCGTGCGACTCCGCTTAACTGTCGCCACATTCTGTCGACTGAGAACAATAAACAATATATATTAGAACAAATTAACAATTGGGTACTAATCGATTGTTGACCGGTCTCTTGCCGCTCTCTCTTTATCACCTTTTTTCACCTGTTGGGGGAGTTTAAGGGGGTTTATCTTATCTGCAACGTTATCGGGAAGATTCTCTGCTGTCCTACTGTCCCAACTGTAGTTGGGGCTTCAATATGGGCGCTTTGATTGGATTTAATTGATTTTAATTTGATACGCTCCGAACCAGCAGAGCGATTGAAACTGCCAACTTGTTTACGGTTATCAAAATCAGCTGGATGCAAAATGGGACTGCCAACCTGTTTATTCGTGTTCTCAAAGACAACTGTTAAGAACCGCGAAAAATTATGGTTTTTAAATACCAATAATAATTTTTGTAAAAAGTCAATATATAAAAAATGTTAAAGGTTAGGAACCTATTAATATATCTTTCCTTATTATTTTAAAAATCATCAGTTACTGTAATTTTACTATTACCGGTGTTAATATTAATAAATTTAAAATTGACTGTTATTTTAAATTTCCTTGAAAAATTTCCCATTTATGTTATCGGAATTACATTGATCTATCGATCTCTAGTTACAGAGCAACAACCTTTCGTCATGCCATTGGGCGGCAACCGTTTGACTTTCAAAAAGAAAAAGGGAACAGCAAGAAAAAGAAAGTCCATGTATGCTTCCTGATTCCCATTTTTAGCCGTTGCTTTACATTTACGATTTTAAGGCAGCGCCACTTGTCCCAACAATCTCTGGACAATCGGTGCCTTTCGCCCGATCCAAGCGATCTTTTTTGCATGCGCCGCCAACGTGGAGCAGGGTGCTCCATTTATTATGACTTTGTAGCCAGGCATCACGACCATAGATTTCACATATGCCGGCAGCGATTCTAGCAGAAGGTGGGTCTCCCAGCCCATCCTCTACACTTGCATTTAAAAAATTACCCATGATATTCTGCCAATATTAAATATATTTTAAACCTACTGGTAAAATATTTGCAAAAATTAACAATAATTATATTAAAATCATTTTATTTTTGAGTTTATAAGGTTGTTCCTTTTGAAAGAACTTTATACCTTTGGAAATCCTTTTCTTCGAGTGCCATTTGGCATTAGACAGCGGCAGGTTCTGCCTACTGGGCTACTGGTCATGCAGCTTCCACCTCTTCCAACTCACCTGGTTAAGTCTTCCCTTCGCCCAGGAGCCCGCAATCTGTGTTGCAAATTTTGTCAATAAATTTCGGCTAAGAATGCCAAAACAGGCGGCCGTCCACATGGACATCATAACTGTTAAGATAAGATTGCCTAGATGGCGATCGGAATAGATGGGGATGCAGAGATTCCTGCTCCCAAATGAATTCAATTAGTTGTGATTTAAAACTAATTGAAAATGCGTCTAGCTCGGAAGCAAACGTGCCTGCTGCCGGCTCCTGTCGATAGGTGTTTAAGTTATTTGTCTTAAGTGCTGCCGGGAGGTGTGTGCCCCTGTCCCATTCCAAACTGATCGAGATCAAAGTGCACTGGGAAAAATATGATAAACATTCTAAAATAATATTAAAACCAAATTTACAATATTTTAAATTTTTATGAATACGTTGAAAATGTGAAATTTACTATATATACGTATAAATTTGGATAAGAGCGAATTCTCTAGATTATACTATACGAGTATATTGAAAGAGTCCTACACTTTAATAAAATACATTTCCTTTTTTAAATGGTTACACCCAATTGATATCATTTTATCATTTTCTATAATTTACTAATATTAAACAAATAAAACTTTAGTCGTTTTTAGAAAAATTCTATGAATTATTCTTTATTTTTCCATGTTAAGGACCTTAAACATAATATGTTCTAATATATTATATCTAATGTTCTAAAATAATAAATATTTAAATTTTAGCTATTATATGATTTTGTGAGTGTTCCCTTTTCATCAGGGCTCATCAACAACCCATCTAATGAAGTAGTCAGTCAGTCAGTCGGCACGGCACTCAAAACCAATCTAATGTCTGCTTAACTGCACAATTTTGACAGTTTTAATGCGCTGGCATGGCCGGCGAATTTATGGGGCCTTCGCTTTTATAGAATGCAAACAATTGACAACCCAGAAATAGGCAGCCGTGTGCCTTTTGTGATAGCTAATTGTAATACGAAATCATAACACGCCATAAAAACGACACAAAGCTGGAAAGATGGGATCGTTTGGGTTCGTATAGGATTGTCTTGGACCGGTTCTGGTGCTAGGCCCTCTGGAAGACCAAGACGCCGCCCTGGCAGCTGGTCAATGGAAACAATGATGTGGCTGGCCCTCTCCTTCATTCTGGAGATCCAAAGACACCCGTCTCTTTCGGGAGGATTCCAATACACTCTCTAACGCGAATGCGGCCGAGCCATAAATCATGTTTGGAAACACGTTCCTTAACGCGAGAATAAAACATCTGTTGTTGGGTTTTTTGGTTGGGATCGGGATCTGATCTGGTTGCCTGGCAGCTTTCTTGCGAGGACAAAGGACTCGCAAGCTTAGGGCGCAAACTGGTTGCCAATTGTCCTGGCAATGTGGCAAGATGGCAATGGCAATGGCAAATGGCAAGAAAACAAAACAGCCGCCGAACAGATAAATGTCGTGATCGACTCACGCAACATCAGCAGCTGCTCCTCGGGAATTAACCATCCTCGGTTGGGTTACAAAAATTAACCCATTAAGGACATGCAAAAAAAACATTTTCTTTATATGAAAGGAAAAATACTTAGTATGCCAAAAAAAATATCTGCAGAAAAGGTATCAGTGACTAAACCAATACAAAACATTTCATGCACTTAAAAAATGTTCTCCCTCAAACTTAAAAATTTGAAGTTAATGACAATATAAAAAAAATGTGTATAGATAATTTAGTAAAGAAAAAATAGTCATTGTCCGAAATTTATAAAATAAAGGACGAACACGTTATTGCGTGCAGAATAAAGTAAAATCATTTTGCAATACCATGTTCGATTTTTTGCGTAAAGCTCATAGAGGGTTAACTTGAAAAATGGCTGCGGCTTGCAGGATAATAGCTTTGCAGATATGAACGCTGTTGCTCCTGTTTCGACTCCCTCTGGTGCGATCCCGATGCGGATCCTGTTGGAGATCCTGCTCCTGCTGACTCACCTTGGCACGTGTGCTTAACGATCGCTTCTGCAGCTGCTCGCAAGTCAAGTCGCAGGGAAATCGAATAAGGACGAAGATGGAGTTGGAGATGAGGATGAAGAAGTAGAGGCAGCTGCCAGGAGTTCTCAATTTCGAATGTCCCATCCAGATCCGAAACGGGGCGTCCTGAATGCGTCAGCAGATTAGCTCTGTCCGGGTGGAAGCAACACGTGTGCGATTGTGATTGCGATCCCATCCAGGATACCCTATCCCTTGGCGAGCCTATTTTTTTTTTAATTTTCTATGTAGAAGATCCCCTGGCCTTAATTATTGTTTACCTTCGCATCAAGGTTACGGCATAATGATTATGCCCTACTTGATTATCATTTCATAATTCCGCCGCCCTTTGTGTGCCTCTCTACTTTCCCCGGCATGTCCTGGCATGCACTGGAACTCGATCCCGTTGTCCTTGAGCCGCACAAAACGATCCCTTATCCGCATCCTTTGTTGTCCCTTGATATACAAAAATATGCCTCGCCAACCCCAAAAAATTCAAACAAGGGAACACCCGAATTTTAAAGATTCCAAGACCTAGGCGTATAATACCCTGCGAAATGAAGTGAAAAGTGTTTGGCTAACGAGTGCTTTTGTGATAACTACCTTTTCTTATGAAAAATTCCGGCAAATCAAATTAAATAGTTATGAGAAAGAAATTTTGAAAATTTCACAAGTCAAAAAGTTTCTGATCTCGAATTATTTCATTGATCTTGGTGGGATAAAGAATGTCATGCTGTGAACGTCAAAAAATAATATAAAAACCAAATTAAAATGCTTTTTATTTTTAAAATGTTTAATACACTTAATAAAATAAAGGTTAGCTTCGTAAAACAGTTTAGTATTTCTAGAGTACCATAAACTCCAGTTTGTTTAAGGTACACGATTCTGGATCTTTGTAGCTGACTTTATCTGAGGGAATCTTAATTGCGTACTACTTTTGATAGATTGTAATCATCTTTTCTGGGCTGCGCATAATCCTTTCTTCGACCTTCTGTTGTCTGTGGATAGGAAATATTAAATTGCGCATTCCATTCGCTTCTCCTTCCAAAACCCTTGCCAAAGTTGAAATTTGGTACATTTATTGCGACTTACTCATCTCGAAACCAGGTTCTTAGATCTCCAATTTTGGGGTGGATTTTTTACTACAAACACACTGCAAAAAAAATAAAAAATCTTTAAGAATACTATTATTTTTAAGCAAATTATTTTCATAATACGAGTTAATAAAACTGCAATGGATGAAAATCACAAATAAAATATTTTCTTTAAATGTTAAATCGTTGGATTTACTTCGATTTGATCCTTGCTTTTCAAACTAGGCCTTTAGAAAAGAAAAGAATTTTTTCTTGCAGTGTAAAAGCAAAACACCGTCAACTGGAAGACCTTGGCCCTTCACCAACTGCTCGGATTGGAAAAACTGTACCGAAAATCGCTTAAAAGCGCGTAAAACATAGTTTGAAAAGCAATCAAAGAAACTACGCATTTCGATTTGATCCTTGCTTGAATCATATATGTGCTAGCATTGTTTTGTATAATTTATGCAACCCCAACCCCAACGCAAAATGCCATTGAAAGGGCGGAAATGGGGTGGCTCTATTGCGCCTCCCTCCCCCCTTCCAGCATCTCCATTTATGGGGTAGTTCGGTGGCAGGATGGTACACCAAACAAAAAGAATGTATCAGTTCTAAGAATTATTAACTTAAATGAAAGTAAAACCCTAAGTCATATAAAAATTATAAATTAAATACTATAACATTATCAAGAGGAAATTCTGGGAAGATATTAATATGATACTCTATAATCTAATATTCTAATATTATATAAAGGATCTTTATAAAATACTAAATTTTTTTTATAATATTATTTTCCTGAGTGTGTTTATAATGCCTTTTTTTGGTGGATACCAGAAAAATCTGTTGCGTAGTCCTGCTCCCTGATTCAAATGCGTCGTTGAGGGATTCTCACGCTGGATTTTCCCAGTTTCTGTCCTTGGCCCTGCCCTTAGCCTTATCCTTGTCCTTGTCGTTGTCCTTGTCCCTGATCCCCTAGTCTTTTTCTTCCTTTTTCCTCGGTGGCTTGTTGTGTTTTTGATTTGGGTAGGCCTCAGTTGGTTGCGCCTTTGTGGGCATAATTATGCCTCCGTTCTGGAACCACCGAGTGCATTCTCATTTAAATCCGGTGCAGTGCAACATTTCTCATATCGCATTTCCGCTTAATTGTCTGCGATTGTAACAGGCCGAAAGGAAAGGAATGAAAAATAATGAAAAGGAAGCGGGGAGGACGAGATGATCGCGATCATCCCGTTTCGCAAAAGCTCCCGGCAGCTGTTGTCTCTTATTTTTGCCAAGTTTATGCGAATCGCCCCGAAATGCATAAACATATCAAATTACGACGATCGAATTTTGTAAAAACCGGAAGTTTTTAAATCTCTGTCCGAAAGACAAAGGCCCAGAGATCATTGGCGGCATTTTCTCTTTATTTTAATTTGCAAGCAAATCTTTATAAATTTCGACATTCCTTAGCTTAATGATGATGCACTGCAAGATCATCTCTGCGGCCGCCCTTGAGTGGTTAAAAAAAAAAGGAATAAAGGATCTTCTTTTGTAACGAGATCTTGAACTTTGCGTCCCATTTCGATCGCTTGATTTGTTTTCGAGCCACTGCAAACAGAATTTCTGTTACATTTTTGTCGAGCTTAAGTTGGGATCTGTTTTTATTGAACAAACAGCGGCGATCGCACTGCAAACAGCTAAATCAGCACTCATAAAACAACGAAGATCTGTGGAGCTCAGGCGAAGATTGGGGGAATCAGTAGAGGAGGCAGCGGCATCTCCTCTTTGGGATGCGGAAAACTTTACCTCTAAGCGAGGGTCAAGTTCATTGACATCTTGCTTATACATTTTGTATTATTCAATAGAAAAGAAAGATATTTTTAAGCGGAAAAACATCGTTGCAAAATATACATTATTTTTGGGTGTTATTTTTTCGCGTGTTTTACAAAAATCGCACATATTTCCAGAACTACAAAATATTGACTATTAACAAATGATCCCTGATATTTTAGTTTCCTTGAACGTAACCTGACTAGCTTAGTAGGGATATTCTTATCAGTAATGTTTAGAAAGTTCTTCAAACCTTGTTTGTTTCTATTCTATTTTATAATATGATATGTAGCAGAAATCCCTCACTAATCTCGATCTTCTTTTAATCCCCTTTCCCAAGCTCATATTCCCGCTGATCCGGCTGATTATCCCCCTGCTGACAACGCAAATCCATCAAGACTTAATGCATGCTTGAGTGCCTCACTACTGGAAGATTTCGCGCTTAGATCGCTTTACAGCCATATGTATGGATGATCATGCCAAATTTGCACACCATCGATCGATGGATGAGGCAGACGCCCGAGGAGGGTTATTCGCGTTAACAACTTCATTGCACCATGGACAAGATTGCGAATCGCAGAAGATCGATCAATATACTTTCACCTTGGCTCAAATGAGTCGTGAAATGAAATTCATTCTTGCGCAAGATTCCAGAAAATGGTATATGTTAGGGATCGTATCGAGATGGTCCTTTTGGTGCTTCTTCTATTGTCCCTTTTTGCACTAAGCCGCAAGCAAATTTGTTTTCCGCTCGAGATCGATCATTTTTGGGACCGTAAATCACGGCAGGATGTGCAGGACCAGTGTCCTTTTGTCTTCGGCTCTGCCATTGTGCTCGAAATGTTGTTTTTCTTTCGGCTCTTGTTTTTTTCCTCTACTGTTTGCATTTCGAAATGCAAAATATGAGCAAGAAGAAGCGGCAGGAGAGAGGAGAAAATGCTGACCGATCTTTTGGCGATATGCAAACATCTGCCTTTGGCCCTGTTTACTTGTTTTTTTTTTTCGACCACTCCACATCGAACTCAACTGTACCCTTGTACCCACGGCGAGATCTTGGATCACACTCGTTCCTCATCAATTTGCTACGTGCTCTACCAGGAATCCGGGCAAGGATCATAGTGGAACCGATCACTCCACACCTGTTATTTAGGACACTATTAGCTACGTGAGCGCGCCTCGCGATCTTCGCTCAAGAAATCTCAAGACCACATAGGATCATACATATACATACCCAAACAGCAGACAAGAAAGGTTTAAGCCAAACCTGTTGGTCCGCCTAATGCCGCACATTAATTCAATAGGCCACGAAGGAGGATCGTGGGTTCGCTCATGCATGTAGATCACCGCAGCGGATCAAAATAAATATCGAAATGCAGACCAGGACCGAAAAGAGTCGGGAAAAACAGGCTCAAAACAGGTACAGGTAGTCCAAATCGCCCTGTCTGCGGCTCGTCTGCCGGATTAGAGTTAGAAAAAGGATCGATGAATGAGCCAAGGATCTCGCCGATCGCCGATCGACAATTGAAGTGGAAGCCCTTACAGGGTCCATTCTATTCCATTCCAATCCATTCGGGCGGAAGTAACAGCTGCTGCCTCTTTGGGTCTTGATCTGCATCTTTTCGGTCCTTGTAAGACGGGCCGGCAATTATCGACGCTGCAGCTGTAAAATCCCCAAAAACAACAGGCTCATAAAGCCGAAATCACTTCGAAAGTTTCGCTCCCACACAAAAAGCTTCCTGCGGCTACGATCGTTTGGATGCACTGGGCCAAATATCTAGGTAGAACTATGTGTTGTTCTAAAATACATTCTTATTTAGATTCATCATAAAAATTTAAATGAGATTTCAATATTTTTTAGAGAATTGGACTCCAAAAGTAGAATTTTTAGGAAATATATTTGTTAAGAATATTACAATTTAAAACGATTTTAAAATTGTTATATTGAGATAAGATATAATTAATATTTAGATTATCTCTATTTAATACAGAGCAGATACTATTATATTATTTTATTTCAAATACTGCTCTTACTGATTCTTTTCTAATAAGCAGCGATGATCTTATTTTCACACGTCTTTGAAATTTTGACAGCTTTTTTGAGAAATCTTCTTGCAGTGTGTCCTACTCTCTTCTGGCCCTTGAAACGATGCATCTCTCTGTTTTGGGTCCGATATTCTTCTTCGACTGCTGTCGTTGTCGCACCTGTCGCACAATTTATTTTTCGCCCAAGAAACAAAAAAGCCCAAAAAGCAATGCAATAACCACCAAAAAAAATAAGGAAAAGCAAAAAAAAAAAAAAACAGGGCAGCAAAAAGCAGTTGCTTGATGTGCAGCGCATATCCGTTTGTCTTTAGCTTCCTTTTGGTAATGACGACAGAGCCGAAAGAAGCAGCTGCCGTTCCAAAAACATGGCCAAGACAACAGCAGCGAAATGGTATGGTATGGTCCTGATCCCGAGATACTTGGATGTACATATCTACAGTCTGCAGTCTTCAGAAGACCCAGACGAAGACGCTTCCCAGCAAAATTGAGCTTGGGCTTGTAATTTGCAATCGTTCACATGCTGTTCTTGTCCGATTTTATTTGCTTTGCTTTATTTTAGATGCTCTCTTGTGGTCATAAAGTTTATCTGCCTTCATGGACGAAACCAGAAGGAAAACGATTGCCAAAAAATATATATTGAAAATCGCCTTCTGTTCTGTTTTTTCATTCGATTTCGGTGAGAAACAAGAAAAGGTTCACAGCCCTTTTCAGCAGTTGTAGATCAATGTCACATTTATGTTTTGATTTCAGATTTATAACTTTATTAAAAACGAACAAGAGGACCTACATATATGTGCATGTTCCATGACACTTTGAATTACGGATTGAAGAGGATGGATAATAATTTTCCAATAAAATTGAAAATACGACTTCTTGCAATTAAATCCCAAGTCAAGTTTCCAATAAAATGTTTTATTGTTAGGGATAAATTAGTTTAATCTTCTTTTCTAACTCCGTTTCTGTAATTAATATTATATTTATAATACACCCAAAAGTGCCAACGAATCTCTTTAACCTAACTTTGTTATTCAAATGTATGTAAGGGATTTCTTATGAGTTGTTGAAAATATATTACAAAAAAAAAGCAGGCATTCCCAAAATGGTAAGTGATAAGTTGCAACGATCGGTTTTTGTGTGTCCAATACTTAACCTTAACCCCTTGGTTCCCCCTTGGGTGCTACTGCGGAGGCAGCCTGTGGAAAATAAATTGCTTAGACAACATAAACAAATTACAGCAAATTAATAAAGCTGTTCGACGGTTATTTAATGGGCTAGAGGGCAAACCGAAGAGGGGATCGCTGGGACGATGCATATAGACATATATATCCCCGGATCGGGGTGACGTGGCATCATGTAAACGATAATATAATAGGGAGGAAAATACTATAGATATATCTATCCCATACACGCCATTCGATTTTCCCTTTTGGCAGGCACTCGTCAAAATGGGTGTGAAGACGCTCGGCGAGATTAGACAATTTGGTTTGGTTCGTTAGGAGGTTTGTGATCGCTTGGCCAAAACGGAAGAAAAAAAATCAAAACATAATTTTCAACGCTTCGGAAAGGGGCGAAATGCAGGGGGAGGGGCAGGGGCAGCACCTTTGTACCGTTACCGGTTCCATGTCAAAGACGCAAATGGTGGTAAACTAGTTTCGCCGCTGGATAGTTGGCCTTCGGAGCTATACTTCTACGATACCTTCGCCCTGACAATAGAAATTAGAAATACAGGCAAACAGGAGCAGGAGTAGAAAGGGAGGAAGAAGAAGAAGCAGAGGAGTGCGTAAGCCGCAAGGATCAGAAGGATCTGGAACCGAAGGTACAGCTGCCCCGAGCATGTCCTAAGC
Organism: Drosophila suzukii; assembly: GCF_043229965.1. Lineage (NCBI taxonomy): Eukaryota > Metazoa > Arthropoda > Insecta > Diptera > Drosophilidae > Drosophila > Drosophila suzukii. The sequence continues at coordinate 84,539,595 of NC_092082.1, forward strand.
TTAACCCACCAAACACAAGTTATTGTGGAACTCCATTAAAGGAAATCATTAAAAATCATTTATTGTACTTCAAAAAATATTATAAGTATAATTACAAAAATTTATAGTCTATGACAAGATATAAATACATCGAACTTGATCATATTAGAATAGTTTCAAAGATCTTTTCTTAAACACTTTTATTTTGCTAGTTGTATCAACTTTAAGCAGTAGGTTTTATAACCATAGTCGAAATAAAAATGTAATGTACTTTTTTCACCATTGTCTTTTCTACATTAATATATTTTGTAAGATACTATAAAAAATAAATTTGTTACAATCTGATGCATACTTCACACAAAGGGTTAAGAAGCTTGGGGGTGGGGGAATCAATTGGCATTCGGCAGATGTTGTCCTGTGGCGCATCCTTTGTAATTAACAAAGAAGTGCGATGGAGACGGCGGAGGAGAAACCCCGAGGCACGGGCTAAGCCCATTAAAAGTCCCCAACAACAACAACAACATCAACGACCCCAGCCTGTTTGTACAGTTGCCATTGGGATCGCTCAGTTCAGTCAGTCCTTCAGTTAGTCAGTCATTCAGTCTCTGTTTGGCATCACCTGCCATCGCCATCGTCCGCTGTCTGTTAATGTGTTTAATGATGCCCTGGCCAACGGCGATCTCAGTTCAGTTTTCATTTATGCTAAATTGCGGCTCGGACTCTTATGTAGTGCTGCCAAAAAGCTGAAAAATTAGCCACATTGGAAACATTAACATTGGAAAGTTTTATTAAACTTTAACATAATATTTTAATGTGATCAGGACAATCATAAGAGGATCAAAAAACTTGATATTTGATTGGAAATCTTCTTGTATCGACAACATAATAAATATGGAACATTTTTCAATGCTCTTTCCAAATTAGTAAATCATAATATTCATAATATGTAATCTATACAACCCATATTTTGGCTTGGGTGTTTGGAAGATCGTTACCCAGCGGTACATCCGGAATTATTAGATTTCGTTGCTTAGATCTGAAGATTTGGAAACATTCAACTAATTCGTAATAAATAAGGCCTGATAAAAGGCCCTTCTTAGGTAGTTTATGTAGCCAGATCACACCTGGCAATAGCCAAACGATCAGCGCTGCTCAAGGTGTGACTATGAGACTCTGTGCCATTCCAGATGTGTCCGGACATGCCTCGTGCCTCACCGATTGTCCTGATGCGATATGCGGGCAGCGCGGGTCTTCTGGTTTCTTCATCGATCTCTAGCCACGCGCCGCAACTTTCCTCGCGACTCTCGATCGAGGGCTTGCTGCCGATGCACCTGCTCTTCTACCAAAACTAAAACCAACTGGCCACCGAATGTGGGCCGCCCTAATGGAGTTGTCCCCGGGCCCAAGGTTCGCAACTTTTACCAGGCTGCTCTGGGCGATCATTAGCTGACAGAGGCCTCACTCGCCAGACTACATTTTTCGAGCCTTATGTTTTATTTAAATTTTCCATTTTTTGGGTATTCAGTGGGTCTTCTAGTCATTTGGAAGGGATTCAAAAGCTTGCGATTTGGGGTTTTTAAAGTTGAGTTATCTTCAGAGGGTGTTAAGGGAACTTCTTTCGGAATTATGATACTATAGCTTCTTCGACCTTAAGTTAAATTATTTCATAAGTAAACTATAATTTTAAAAAGACTGAAAAATACTTATATTTTTAGCAAGCTCCAAAAAAAGGATCATAATCCAAACTAGACTTTTTATAAGTTGCAAATTTTTTAACCTTAAGCTTACTTTCAATTATTTTAATAACTAAGTATGTGTGCTTCTAAAATACGATTTAATATTTAAAATAATAACGAGAACTAAAACAAAAATAACACCAAAATTAAGTAAGGCCCTTGAAATCCCTTGAAATAAATCGGTAACATTATTTGGACAGCTCCTTTTGTATGACATAACATCCCTTATTCTACGACATTCCAGAACCCTTGTTCGGGAAACCTTTAGTCCTGTCCTGTGAGAGTATCAAGCGATTCGGCGCGGAGAGAGAACAAAGATCGAGCTACTCTTTGTAGCTTGTCGCTGTCGCCTTGTAGCTGCTGTCGCCTTGGGTTACCCCTTACTTTTCAAGTATTAGGTATATTGTTATAACTGAAATATGAAAGAGTTTCGATTTTATAAATAATTATGAACAAGTATGTTGATTAATATAAACTTAAGACGATATGGACAATGAACCATTCGTCATACTGAAAAATGTAAGCCCAAAGGACTACTACTATAGAAATATATCTTAAGTATAACTTAACTAAAAATGTTAAGTATGTTGTGCACTTTAAGTTGGAAGTACAAGTTAAGAGGTTTCAATGATATTTTATGACCAAACATATAAATATTCAAAATATTTTTTAAGTCAAACACATTTGATGAACAATAGTCCTGGGTATCTGATAGTTGCGACACTCGAGAGTTCCGTTCCTTTTCGCAGTCGCTGCTTCAGCCCGCGCTGGCAGAGAAATTCAGGAGTGAGAGCGGAGAGCCGAGTCTGAGTTCTGAAGTTGGAATCGGATTCGTTGAGGCATCGAGCTGAGTCGCCGCTGTGAAGGAAATTCAATTGCGCGCAATCCATCGCGGCGAAAGGTTGTGTGCTCAAAAACCCTCCTAACTGCTAACTCCTGACCAACACAAAAAGTACAAATAAGTAAATAGTGACCAAGTTATTCTGCGGATCGAGGAAGTTAATGCCTTGGGCCCCCGCCCGAACGACGATGGTGTGTTAAACATTTCTGTGTGCTCGTGTTTCTCTGTCGGTGAGTTGAGTGCGCGCGCTATTTTTATTTGTTAACTGCAGAACAGAACCGTTAGTCCCCAAGTGCCCTCCAAAAACTGCAACAACGAAAAAGAAACATCAAAAACCCACGAGAAATCCCCAAAAGAATCTGTGTACAAGTGCAAAGAGACAAGGCGGAGAATGCGCCCAAAAAAAGAATTTAAGAAAGAAAAAAACATTTTGCTGGGTGCGGTGATCTTGAACCCGGGCTCAACTCCGCGTAACGGTGCATCGGAAAGGCAAGTGCAGGAGGAAAATGGGTGAAGAGATGATGAAGAGGAAGGATGAGGATGTTGCATTTCTTTTGATTGCTTGTGTATCATCTTCGGGGATCTCTGTGCGCCCACTCTTTTTGCGGGCATTTTCCGCTCATTTTTGGCGCAGCCTCCCAAAAGGTAATCTCCCCAGTCCCAGTTCAAGTACCCAGTTTCCACAGCCTAGCGTTATAAAACTGCCGTTACTTTTTTTATGTTTAACCGTTTTTGGGTGCAGCCAATGGCAGGCAGAGTGACTCTTCTCCGGAGATAATTACAGCAAAAGGTGCAGAATTTATGTTGACCATCAAAATAGTTGAGAATAAAACGTTCGGTTAAAAAGGCTTTTTGCGCCAAATTATTGTCTTTATAGGCGGGGAAAATGGCGATTTTCCTGTCGCCTTTTGATTTATTTACATGTGCTTTTCGTCTTTTGGCGGGTCGAGGCGAGAGCACAAAGAAATAAGAAGCCATTCTTTGTGCAGAAGTCAAACAAACATTCTGACTCATTCTCTTCGTAGCGCTTAATTTTTTTTTGTTTTTTAAAGACCCATCGCGGGAGAAAGAGCGAGTGAAGTTAAAGTAACGGACAAGGAACATCAGCATCGTCATCGCCCCCAGTTCTCCTCCCTTTTCTCCTGCTCCTCCTGCTGTCCCCAACATCATCACGTGTCGCCAGCTCTGTTCTTCGCTTACACCGAAAACACTAATATGATCTTTAGAATAAGAATATTTAGAATCAGAATCTTCAGAAAGTTCATAGTAGTTTACAGATAATTTTGATCCGAAAATGTTCCAAGATTTTGTTTAGTAATATTTTAGAGATTAGAGGCTTTTATATTTCGTTTGACTTCAAAAATTTGTAAATCTATTAATATCATATTTGTACCCTTTTCTCTCAGTGCATACCTTTTGCCCTGGCCATCAGCCATGTCAGCGCCTTCATTATAATAATTTTTATTGCTTTTGCATAAATCAAAAATCACACAAAACGAACCAAGAACTGGCAATCGTAAAATGTGGAGAGGCTACAAAACATAAAAGGTGCGTTTTTCGGCTGTCTGCACTAATTTCGCATAATGTTGTTGTTTGTTGGACCCGCGTATTTTTAAAATTTTTTTTATATATCCTCGCTCTGCATTTCCGTTACTGTTGCTTTTGTTTTTGTGCCAAATCATTGCGGTCTCTGCATACAAATTCATTAGTGACGGCCCCCAATCTCCGCTCATTTTGCTCCTTTGGAAGAATTCTCCTACTCCACCTTCTCCTCCCACACACACTCTCGTTTCTGGGAATCGTCGTTCTTCATGTTGTTGTCGCTGGAGCACCTTTCTTGCAGCGGATTCTGCAGGAACTCACACGGTGCCCTCTCTTCTCAGACCCTCGCTCTTTGAAACCTCCTTGTTCTTTGCTTTTCTGTAGAATTATGCTCCAAGCCTTCGGGCAGCTTTCTTTTTGTGTGTTTTTCGGTTCTCAGTTGATAGGTAGAACAAAACCTTTTCAACTTACATGAAGATAATAGAAAAGCCAAAAATTAAGATTTAGAAAAAAAGAAACGATAAACCACTTCTAGTAAGAAACTTTACATATAATTAACAAATTCTAAATTCTAATATTTGAGACTCCCTACCGAGTTCATTACTCAATTAAAACTATTTTTTAAGTCATGTAAGCACTTCTCGTATCCCATATCAAACTCACACAATCTGATTTATTGTCGCATTAATTTCCCATAGAGTTAACGTAACCTCAATACGCAACAGACCCCTTCCCCCACATATGTACATATCAAATTAAACACATCTTTTTTGTAGCACTTTCGGATTCTACGAAAACGAAACACACATAAAATGAAGTTTACATTTTTTCCAGTTGCCTTATTTCCAATTTTTTTGATGCTGGACTGATTACTGTAACCAAAAATGTGACCCGATAGCTCCCCCCTCTTGACAATTTGGTCACTAATTTTGGGGCCCTCTACTCCGATGTCTGAACCAAATACAGTTGTCGGTAAAATTTTATTGATCTTCGTTTTTTCTGCACAAAAATATAAAATTGTTTCATGGTCGATGGTTGTTGCTTTTGTTGTATGTGCCCGACGAAATCGAAATCTCGCCAAGAAGCAAACGGCAATCGGCAAATCGAATTCAAAACGCGTGTGTGGTGGAGGGAGGAAATCCCAGATCCCAGCAGAAGATCCCTGAAGAGGGCCCAAAGAGACGACTCCAGACTTGAGACGCGCCACGACGATAACAACAACAAAACAGCAATCAGTAAATACTTGGTTTAGGCTGACCAAATACACTGGGAATAATTTAAACTAAAATTGAAGATATATGATTTGACATTAGAATATTACATATTTTGACCCATAGTTTATTCCAAATTTCTGAATTAGAATTTCTAAAATCAAATATCACTCTTTATAATCTTCAAACTTTTTGTCAAAGCCAAGTTATGAAAGTTATGATACAGTTCTGATAATAGTTTTTAATCGACAATATTTTTCCTTAAATAACAGTAACTTTTTTTTTCCTGTGTAGCCACTGTCCCATGCCAACAGCCACAAAGGGCCGCCCGAAAAATATTTTTATCTTGATATTTCTGTTTTTTTGCCGCTGTTTGTTGTTGTTGCTGTTCTAAATACGCCAAAAGTTGCTTTCGGGGCATAAATATATGTCTTTAGTGTGGCATGTCTGGTTGCGTTTTTGGAACTTGGTAAATGGGGCAAAGGCAAAGGCAGACCAAAGACAGACCTGACCAAAAAGCTGGACTTCGGATCCCAAAGTCCGGCAGGGGCAGAATTCATGGAATTAGTTAACGATTAATGATTGGATATTGATTTCGGTCTTGTGGCCTTTGAGCGGATCTCTTTCGCGACTTCTCTCGTCCGTTTCGCTTTTACTACTCATTAATTTCCTTTAACTATCTTCGGGGGCATTAAAAACACCGCTGAGCAAAATTAAGTTCCTGCCGCAACATCTTATTCGTTTTTGGCTTCTTTCTCCATTGAAGGCATTTTACATAGTTTATTTGCGTTGTTGCCAACTTTCTTTTTGAGAGATTCTCTTCCTTATAGCGTCGCTAACTGCTTTACGATCTGAGCAGACATAAAACTCGCTGCCAAGGAAGATAGCATTCTGCCAGTGCCAGAAGAATGGAATGGGGATTCTACGTCGCTCAGTTCAGTTCAGGTAGTATTCTTCGTTTCTGGGAAACTTAATTTGTGCTCCTGGCCGCCATATCAAATTGGCGCTATCGAATACCTAACACGGGCCATACACACATACCCGTTTGCATATATAGACAATGCCCCATATAACTATGAGGCACAAGCTTAAAATTTGCTTAGCTTGGTTTCTCCTCTGCGAAATTCGAGGCTTAAATTCTTCTCAAAGAGATTCCATTTGGAGCGTCCCATAACCCATACCCTAAACATTTGCGTAGAAACTCCCAAAAAAAATAAGAGAACAGCAATTTTAATTTGTGTGAGAACTTTGGTCTTCGGGATTTCGTTCACTTTAAAGACGCTGGTGATCAGGGTACGACGGGGGGATTAAGATGGCGCATATTCACCGCCGATCATTAGCTATTAGACCGACTCCTTGGCAACAGGCCCGATTTCTTCTGCGCTAAGATTGTGAGCCACTAAAGCCGCGGAGTAATTGAGCTGTTGGAGCCTCTTCCAGGCCCAGTCTTCAGTCTCCACTCTTGAGTCTTCCGTCTCCAATCTGCCTGCCATTGCTAACGAGATACGCCAAACTATTTGGCAATTAGCGGATAATAACATTTGCTTACACATTTACAAAAAATAATGGGAAACTTTGTGGGAAGATGCCGTGCCAAGATATTGCACTATACGACGTGTAAATGATCTGTATGCTTTTATGACTCGATTCTAACATTCCTCTAGAATACAACATTTCAATATTCCTGTTAATTTTCATTTCCCCAAAGACGATTCCCCTGTGAAAAGCTCCTTTTCAAGAATTAAATCTTTCTATATGAATGAACCAAAAAAAAATTTGAAATTATTTTATAATTCTTAGAACATTTTTAAAGAAGCAGCTGTGATTGCGTTTTTTATATAAACTAGATATCGCACTTAATTATTTTAAAGCTAGCTGCCGTTAAAAACGGTTAACAAATCCGCACCTGTACCGAATTGAGATAATTTTTATTTTGCAATATAAAGTAATGGAATCAAGACGAAATTCGCTTTAAACGCAGTTGAGAGTGGTTATTTGACTTTGGACACAGCCTGCTTTTAAAGTTTGTGCCATTAAACAAAGACTTCTGCCACAAAACCGAGTTCTGCCAACACTCCAAGCCCGCTTGAAATGAACAATAATTTCTGATCATCCTGGTGCGTCTGGGGAGGATTTCTTTAAACCTGAGCTTCAGAGCACAGATGTGGGCAATCAATTGGAGAACTCGCAGAGCGAACCCCAATAAACGATGCGCTGATGGCCGACCATTTGGACTGATGACTGCACCACGTCCAGGGAGAGTGGCCCATATTATGCCATAACGATATCAACCAAATGAGTGTGCTTCGACTTACAAGAGAGGTTTCTTACAGGGAGGGAAAAGATACAAAGTAATCCAGGAGAAAAGTATACGTAAAATCTATCAGTAATGGTGTTTTAATATTATTTTTTTTAAATATTAAACAATTTTTAGTATTCTAAACTATAAAATGTTTTGGTAAAGCTGTTATCTTTGCTCTTTTCACAATGTGCCAGTCCTTAATTCGAATTCTTCTTACTTCGAACATCTATCTCTTCCCGATTGGAAATAGACTTTTTGCCAGTGCAGATATCGCCTTGAAAAGGGGTTGGCGGATCTCGGGAGACATGCCCACTTGTGGTGCAGTCGCTCTTTGTGCGCCAACTCATATTAAACCACCGTTATGCATATCAGCCACACAATTCTACAGAAAAGAACAGAAGAGTAGAGAAGAGAAGAAAGCCGGGGAAGAGATCGCCACATATCGAATGGAGATTGGCGTGGCCGTGGCGTAACCCTTTAATTATGCCACATACGAGTACGAGTCTACAATCCACAAAGATCGTTCTAAGCCGGGTTTTTTTTTGGGATTGGAATCGGGATCTCGGGCTCACCTCTCGACGTCAACGCCTTTCGAATGGCACTCTGGGTTGGTCTTGGTCTTGGTCTGGACTCTGGAGTATAACTCCTCTGCTACTTTCTAAAAATCTGTCCGGGAATATAAATTGCAGCCACGTTCTCGCTCCTTTTGCTGAGTGCGAGTCAAAAATTCTGCAGCACTCTGTGGTCGCATCTTAATTGCATTTCGATTACGCTGCTGCAAAAAACAAACCAACCGAAAAAATAGTCTTTGCAGCCCAAGTAGAAGAAGCTAGAGCAAATCAAATCTGCGAGTGTTTTCGCAAATATTGCTGGCAACATGTTGCACTTGCGAACAGGCCCGCAGCAATTGGTAGAAGCTGGCGTTGCAGCTTGAGCCTGCCAAATAGACAACAGATGAGACAGCCAGGCACGGCCCAGTCCCCATCTCTGGAACGCCTTTTATGCTGGGTCTGGATCCCGAACCCAAAAACAGGTTCCGCCGACCATGGCCAAAACGATGGCCAAGTCTGGCGACCCGAGAGCCTCGGCTTTTGAGTTGAGCCTAGAAATTGTAACAGCCAAGAGCGGAGGTTCGGTTCTCAGGCGGCAGACCTTTTCTTACTTGTCCTGGGCCCATTTAATACAGTTATTTTTATTCGCGGCCCTCGCTCGTTCTACAGTGGAAATTCTATTGGGAGAACTTTGCTTACATTGTATTTATGTAACTTACATAATATACTCCTTTTTCTAGAACTCATACTGTATTATAAAAGTTTATCATACGGATATTATTATCAGTTGTTCTAAATTCCTTTTCCTATCCAAGACCTTCTACTTTTACCATACTATTTCCGAAGACATTACGATATTTGTGTAATAAAACATTTACAAGCTTTTAGAATTTAATTACTATTACCAAGTTTTCTCATTTCCGGAACTAATCTTAACAGTTTGTTAAGCTGTAGACCGTTAGCAAGATTATAATAACTAAAATGGTTGAAAAGTGTTTTAGAGACTCTACATATGTTATTAACTCGGTGAACATTTATAGATTAAAGACATACAGGGGTTTGATCTTAGGAAGTTCCACTATACCTCTTTCTCTTGGAGAAGCAACAAGTACATCAACAATGGGAAATGCAAACGGTTTTTGGCTGGAAGTCATGGCCATCCATGACCATTCCCGTTCACTTATCCCTGGCTGCCATCGAAGCCGAAGCCTTCGATGCTTTCTTTGGTTTGGCACTGCAGCTCCTGCTGCCTTCGCTGCCTCTCGAGTCATTAAAAATGATTCTACTCAAACTAGAACAGACCAGCGGCCAACGAAAAAGCTGGCGATTCTTCTGCAGAGGAGGAGAAATAGCCATCATAAATGTGCAGGAGAAAGGCCAACAAACCGAACTGTGAATGCCCTTAATGAGCTCATCTTTTAAGGCTGATGAGAAAAGAGAAAACCGTAACTTACGGTCTGCAAGAAAGACAAATGGGTTTTAGAATGAAATTATAGGATAGAAAAACGTTACCAAGAGCTATGAAAATACAAAAGCAAACAGTTATAAAGTAATAAAATAAATTTATTGGAAATTCATATAGCTAGACTCACAAAGCAATTGGGTTTATATCATTGTGTAGTCAATTAATTCAATTAACGTACCTTTCCAGAGATCAATGCGAATTGAAAACTGGCTATTATTCATTCCTACCAACCCCCTCATATATTTCCATCGCCCAAAACCAAATATCACCTCTTTCCGAACTCGCTTGCCTTTAATTCCTGTGGGGATTTTCGATCGCGATATGGAGAAATGTGTGTTATTGCTGACTTGTCAGCTGTTGGCTTGAGCAAATATTATTACATGATATGGTGCACCACCACCAACACCACTCCACTCTATTCCGATCCCCACCGCCGATCCACTCCAGTTTTGCCCCCGTTCCCGATCCCAGCCCCATTCCCCAGCAGCTTTTTCAATGAATTATTAGTTATTTCAAATTTATGTGCCGTGCTGTTTCTTTTCTGCTCATTCTACTGCCTTGGCTCTTTTTTTATCGTGCGTCTATTTGCGTTTCCGCTTTCCGATCTCAAAGACTCGGACTTGGGGTCTCTACTGGGCCTGGGCCTTTCCTTTCATTTGCTCAATGACGAAGGAGAAGGCCCCGAAGACAGAAGAAGAGAGCCTTCGTGCCGTTGGGGGCGTATTTGCCTAACAAAAATAAATAAATATGAATTTATTGCAACGTTTGTTCATTGCTGGATTCGGTTTTATTTTTTTTTTGTATTTTCTGTGTCGCAGGGAACAACATTAAAACCTAATGCCGTCTTGGGCCACGAAAAGCCCCAGCAGCGATCAAATAAACAAATACTGAGCGCAAGCTCCGCTTCACCATTCCCCCAAACGATATTATTAGTATTATTATTTGCTGGATTTCATTTGGGGGCAGATAAGCGAAATACGCTAGGGCTTTGAGAGTCAGTCAAGAATCTCTGGAAAAGTCCGGAAAAAGGGGTAGCGCGGGTGGGTTTTAGTAGTTCTTTTCTGCTGCCCTGGCAATTCTTCCGCTCACCAGTTTTGGTCTTTTTTTATGTTCCTCCGCCTCCGAGTGGTTCTGGTTTCTACGAATTTGTCACGCTTTGGATTTCAAATTTTGTTGATGTTAGCCAACTGTTAATGGACCCCGCAGCATACTTTCATATACATACAAGCTTCCTCTTGCCAAATGATGTGAGGCGTAAGTAAAAGGTATTTAACGCTTGATTTTGCCCAGGGTTTAATTTTACCTGCTCTCGACCCGATCCGATCCGAAACTCCCACTCCTTCAGTCAGGACTATTGTTGGGCATCTTAAGCCCGCACAAAGGACACTCAAGTAGGGGCGGAAATTTAATATGAAGCGCTCCTTATTTTTTGTTCTCTGTTTTTGGAAATATGAGATTTTTAGTCTTTGATCACTGCTCCCATTGTTTGTCTACCTGCCTACCTGTTGTTGGTATTATATTTTACATTTTTATCAAGATGTTCACTGTACTTGCTGAAACTTTATATTCCCGATCTGTAATGGCGGAGGAGTTTTCTGCCAAATACGAGTATGAATTTCCCGTAGGACGGGAAGGTGTCAACGTTTTGCATTTTGAATAAACATTGCACTTGTCCCGGCCTATGGGCGGTTTGTAATAAACAACGTAAATTTATTTTTAAAATGTATAATTAGCAAAACTTTGCCATGAATTTTAACTTATAAATTATTTTCTGTCTTCAGATCTCGATTTTGCAATACTCTTAGCAAGACTGTTATTTTAATTATAAAATAATGTGTATATTCATCCAGGTGAGTTAGCTTCCTATTTGTTCAATGTACTATAACGTTTTTATGTATTCAAACACTTCTCTCACATCCGCGCACATGTTTTCACTCTCAATGCTTCATTTTCCATAAATAACATTTAAAAATTTCCCAACGCTCTATTTGGGTACTTTTCATCCCTTTTCCGTTATGAAAATTTCCGCCGCGTGGTTGCCACTTAAATTCGAACTGGCAGCGCTGCCACCTGGTGGTGCTGTCTACTAAAGATGTGCACGTGATTATTGTGTGCTATGAATATAAAGTGTTGTAACGGTGAAATAACAAGTTAAATGAATGAACTTAGAACGAATAAGGAAATTGCTTAAAAAGGAAACCCCAATGTAGCAGAAATACGAGTGATGTATAGATATTTGATTTATTTTTAATAATCGACAATCACGCGCGAAAAAAAACGGATCACGCTCGCATCTCTACTATAAGGGGTTCGGCGCCTGTGTGAGCGAGAGGGTGGATGCGCGCGTGTGCGAGTGTGAGTTTGTCTGTTTCTGTCTCTGTGTCTGTGGGTGTGTGTGTGTGAGTGCCGCTCTCTTGCGGCTTGCCTCGTCCGTAATTCGTAAAATATAAAAATAAAAAATTTTTTCAGTTTCAGTTTAAAAAAAATTCTCACATCGACTAGTTGTGCGTGCAGGCAAAAAAGACAGAGCATCGCGAGCAGCGAAAGAGAGCGGAGAACATCGCCTCGCCGTCGGAACTGAACTGAACTAAACTGAGCTGAAAAACTGAACTGAGCGTCGTGTGTTGCGCAGGCAATCTTAATTAATTTATTTACGTCTATATTGATTTTTTAAAGTAACAGCCACAGCTACAGTTAGCCATAATAGCCAGCTAGAAAGCAAAGGCAGGCGGATAGCGAGGCGGAGCAAAGAGCGCGCGTTTTAATAGGTATAAAATTTATAAAAATACACACTAAAATCAAACCTGAGGCGCGTCTAAATATTTCGAGGTGAGTAAATCTATAAAAATATATTAAGATATATTTTATAATTTGTGAATGCTAATGCTATGGCTGCCAAAAATAAATAATATTTCTAGTTTACTATCTGGCCTGCTTGCTTTCTACTTTTTACTTAAGTTTTAGTTTTCCCTTTTTTTGTTTTTTGTCTTTTGCTCACCGTAAATTAATAGTAGTCTGCAATTGTTTATTTAAAGTTTATAAAGCGACTTTTTATGTTTATCTGTGTGAGCAGCGCAGCTGGCGTCGCTTAAAATTAATATCAAGCAGTTGCGAGAGCGTTTCTGTACTTTTTTTTTTGTTTTAAGGTAGTTTGATATTTTTACGGTATTCGCTGGCTTTGTTTTTATTGCGCTGCTGCCGTCGACGCCGACAGTGCGCGTCGTTCGCTTAGCACCACAAAAGAGCGAAAGAGCGCGCTGAAGATGCAGTTTTGTTTTTATATACACACCTACGCACGCGTATATATACATGTAAACGGCTGCGACTGTGTAAAAAACTATGTACATGTCGTGAAAGCGGATGCAGATTAGGGATGGCAAGCATCGATTTATCGAGGTGGTTATCGTTAGTTTTAAGTACTATCATAAAGGCATTACTTTTATTATTGTAAGCATTAGCAAATGAGTAGGAGAAGTTTCAGTTAATGCGTCTTCATTGTACTTTGTTTTTTATAGTTTGCTGAAAACCGGTAACTATGTGTGTATATCCTGAAACAGGATGCAGAAGACAGATAGCAAGGCTTCCATCGATTTATCGAAGTGATACGATGGCATAAAAACCACAAAACCGTTTTACGAACCTCCAGTCACTAAGGTTTCTTTTCTTATAAACTTCTTTGCTATCCAACTTTGTTTTTTAATTGTTTATGCTCCCTTATGTTGAAAAACCGGTAACTATGTATGTATATCCTCAAAATTATTCCCTCCTTTCTGTGTTCTTTTCTTTCGCTGGATCTTTTGTTTCTTTTTTTTTTTTTTAGATATTTAAACAACATCAATTATCTTTCGTTTTTATAAAGAGAGCGGGAAAGGGAAATATATTCTAAAGGACGGGTGATATCAGAATAATTTTTAATATTACTGTAAGCAGTCCATATCAGTTCAAAAGGCACTCGTAAATTCCATATTAATGAAATTAGCATGAATGAAAGCAAGAAAAAGATAAAATAAAATCACAAACAGAAATTAAAAAAAAATGGTTTATTAAATTAAAATCTAATAATCAGCAAGCCTGGCATTACTCGATAGTATCGCATCAAGCATTTTTTATCATTAACATAAAAGGAACTTAACAATCCATAGTTAAATTAATCAAAAAAAAATATTTTAAATGGAAAAAACAAACTTAATGTCTGCTTCAAAAAAACTTAAGGTTGGAGGTGAATCTGGAGGAGGAATGGAGCACCTGACGCACTTGTATCCCCCGCAACTGCCAAAGGGGCGTGGCCGGCCTCGGGCAACATACGCCCAGACGGGCGAATTCGATCTGGGTCTGATCCGGGAATACCGATCGCACCCAGTGCTGTACGATCGGACCAACAAGCGGTTCAAGGACAAGCTGTATGTGGCCCAAATATGGGAGCAGATGGCCCACCAGCTGGGCTACGATGGTAAGGATGTGGTGAAGTCGGTTTTAGCCTGACAGGGATTAATCCTAGTCTATTACCATCTCTGCTTTTAGCCACCAGTTTAAGAGAGCGTATGACAACGCTGAGGAATCGCTATAACATCGAAAAGCGACGCGTCGAAAACGGTCTTTCCACACAGGCTTCCCAGTGGCCACTCTTCGAGAGCCTCCAGTTCCTGGGGGATCACATTCGGCCCAGGCGTAGCTTTAAGAATATGAGCATAAAGGAGGAGGATGAGGAGCACTACGAGGTGGACGACTGCCAGAGCGACAGCAACGGACATATGGCGAGCGTGAAGGACGAGCTGGAGGACGACTGCACGATCTTCGATTGCGAGCAGGCCCTGCCAGTGACCACAGTGCTGGGGTGAGTCCACAGACCATTGTTATAACCCACTCCCGCTAATGACCAGACCTGCGCTCTCTTTTTAGGATTCCCCTGAACACCTCTGACGAAGCCAACAAGAGCCAGCGCTCCATGAACGGCGACATGTCCAATGGCAAGGGCTACAATCATTATGCGGAAAGCTATCAGCGACGACTACAACAGAACCAGCCGGAGTACATCATCAGTAGTCCGATCATCAACCATCCCAACAAGAGCATGAAGCGTGGAGCACAGCCGGCGGAGGATCACCCGTCAAAGCGCCGGGCAGACGAGGGTCTGTCGATATCCGGTTTTTATCCCACACCACCTCAAGCACCCCCCTTGCCGGCGGCCTATGCCAAGTTCCGGGGATTCGGCGAGTTTATGTGCCACTCCCTGTGCGACATGCCGGCGGCCACTGCCTTGCGTCTGGTGCAGAAGTTCACCCGCGAACTGGTCCAGACCTCCATCCGCAGCGAGGGGAGCGGAGGCAAACGGAAGACCGATCAGGTCGATCAAGTCGACCAGAGCAGCGAATCGCAGGAGGAGGACGAGTAGATTTTAAGTTGCAATTTTTAATTACGGGTAGGGATATTGGCACGCGTGTCTACACTTATGCATACAGCATATAATGGCCGCATTAATGACAGATTCGATTACTCCATATATGTTTTAATTATACTCTTTTAAGTCTTCTAGCCTCGCAGTAACGGGGGTGGAAGATCCAAGCATTGCATTTCATTTATTAACATAATGGAAAAATACACTTATTTGCTTTGTTTTAAAGGCAGGGGAACGGGTCGACTAATCCAAATTGATTAATTTTCAGATTTCGGCAAAAGCATTATACTCTATCTGTAAGATGCACATCTGTAATGGTATAGAATCCTATAAATCCTATATAAAGGACCATACATATTTTAAACAATAATTCTTTTCATGGTTTCATTAATGAGTCGCAAAATACACGGACCAGCTTAAGCTCTGTGGGATGAGATAAATGACCGATGACCTTTAAACATGTAATGCATACAAACTATAATTGATTGAGGTCCCTTTTTTTTAGTAACGATCTCTATTAGACCATTATATGCAAGAGGACTATATGCTTGCTGTTTGGATTGTAAAAAGGAAAACGAAAAGGTTGAGGGTGTATTTCATTTTCTTGCCAGACTGAAAAAGCAAAAAATAGAAAGGTCCTTAAGTTTTATTACTTTCTGTATGCGAGAACCACCCCAAAAGCTTCTGAAAGCTTCCAACTAGGATTAAACACCTTCGGCCCTTGGTCCTTGAAGCTGTGCCCTTCTCAAACTAAACTTTACATGTTACCATGCTAAGAAAATTACTCCTAGGGAAATTTTTCAAACCAGTCGTGCCTCAGGCTATGAAGAATGCAATGGATTGCTTACGATCCTAATAAAATACCTACCATTATGATCAACTTTATGCCACCCAGAACTATTGGAGGTGTTCCCGAGTAGGATGCTGATTAATGTCGTGGGACGTCCAACGCATTAACAAGACCGGGATAATGCCAGAAATGTGTGCCGGGGAGAACTGGAACCTGCATCGAAATGGGCAGCATAGTCATTGCCAAATGAAGTCTGAGTAGGCACATCTCCATTTGACCAAAACTGGGTGGGACCTCGTGGCCATTTCTATGAGCATTTCCCCATGTTTCCTTCTCTTTTTTTAATAATGCGTCTATATTTCTTAATTAAATTACAGCTCCTCGCATTTGGGAGTGAGTGTGTGCGTGTAATTACAGTGTTTATGCGGCTCTGGACATTCCTGGCTCCTTTTCCCAGCTGGCTGGCTGACTTGGCTTATTGATATCGCCAGGCCAAGGCAAGGCCCACAGATCGCCAAAGGTGAGTGGAGTGGTGTGGAGTGAAGAGTGAAGTGCATCCGAGATGAGAGTGCAGTGGTACATTAAAACGTCACCTGATGTAGGCCGTGCCCAGTTGCTATTTGTTGCTGTTTGGAAATACATATTGCACTAGTCCCGGCCTGCAGTGAGTGTCGCAGTCAACGATCTACACGAAGAAAATATTTAAACTAGTTAAAAAGTTGTAAAAAATTGGTTGAACAAATATTTAACGCAATTTTATTTATAGATTTCAAGATTAGATATATTAACAACTTGAGAAAGATAAGTCAAAATGTGTTTTACGTTCAAAGTTTTAAAAGTAATGGTTCTTATATATGATATATTTAGAAGAAATATTGATCTTATAACACCTACATAGATTTGAAGAAATGTATTTTGGTAGTTTCCTAATTTATTTAAACAACGAGAACTTAAGATCTTTTTTACTTTTTATTAAGGTTATATTAAGGCATGGGTTAATATTCGTTTCATAAGCCCGATTTTAGATAGTAATGTTACAGTAAAATGGTGAATTAATATTCATGGTTTAATTTATCAAATACAATGTATATCTACTGTTTTTTCCTGTGCCCGCGGACATCTTAACATTAACGTTGACGCTAACTTAATGCTAACCGCACCACCAGAAACCATAACCATGGCCATAATGTGGTGCGGTGGTGCGGCATTTTGCGTGCTGCTGTTCGTCAAAGTCAGCACCGTCTTCTCATCTTCCCATCTCGTCTGTCCTGGGCCCTGTAATTATATAATTTAATCAAATTACTTGCATATGTTGCCAAAAAAAGGAAAAAACAGGAAAAGCCAAAAACTAAGGCCCGAAAAAAGAGGCACTCGAGCGGGAAGAAAGACTTGAGAAATGGCCAAATGCGCGGCAACATAAGTGGCAACAGAAATAAAAATAAATGCCAAAGACAGCGGCTCCTGGCGGCCCCAAAATGGTTTATAGCCGCATTTTTGACAGTGAAATGTGCCTGCGTGCATTTTCTGTTTTCTGCAGGGGGAAAGGAAAAGAGAGATATTTGCGTACTTTAGCATTCATCATCATTATTCTTCCGATGCGGTTGCATTTTAAATTTTTAGGCGCAGCTTAACGTGTCGGAAGACTTGACAGTTGCAAATTGCAAGCACATCAGCTGACGGTTAAAAGCTGCAAAAAGCACGCAATAATAATAATCGTTAGGCAGAAGCTTTCGTTACTAGCTATTAAGTTAACTAGCTACTAACTTAATAAAAAATAACTGTACTCAAGAAGGAAATTAAATAAAATTTAGACAAATTATAGAGTATTTTAAATAATAAATTAATTATCTTCCAAAAAAACACTTAGGATGTATACCTCTAAGTAATAATGATGTATTAAGATCAAGAAGTGATGTTACTATTATTATAGAGTGAAAAATAGAAAAAAAGATGATCTTAAGAAAAAATTAAATAAAGTGTAGACATATTATAGAGTATTTCAAATTCGAAATTAGTTTGTTTCCAGAAAAGAGCACATAAAAAGATAGACCTCTAAATAATTATGATGCATTAAGTCCAATAAATGATATGGTTCTATAATTATAGAATGTATTTATATACTTTTTATTATATTGTGATGGGAATATAAAAACAAAAATAAAAATGCGTGGAAACTGATAAGAGATCGTACTCACAGGCAAGCTTCCAAAATACTCTAATTGTTTTGTAGTTCCAGAAATGATTGTGCTAAATATTCAATGCCGAGCTATTTGTTAGTTTTAAAATTAATAAACATCTGTTTACATATGTACAGAGCAATGCCATGCATAGGAAACTCTTCCATATGAATGGACTATAAATAGAAACACATATAGTTTTTGACCCTTGATCTTCGCTGATTGCCTCCTGAAATTGTACAGGCATACACATACGAGTTTGTAGAAGCGTCACTATCATTATGTTTTGAGATTGTACAAATAAAATAATCAAGTAATCTACCTTTGGGTTTCCAAGCTTATAAATAAAAGCATAAAATAAATAAACAAAGTAAGAATGTATTTATTTTAATAAAAAAATCATAAGAAAATACTTACCTCCCCATGATAAGAAAAAACGATTTTTTGAAGTAATACTCATTTTCCGTTTGATGTATATGTATTTGTATATTTAAATTTAATTGGAGTTTTAATTATTGTTTAAATTAACTAAGCTTAAACACTTAAATAAACGCGCGAGCGTAATGTAATGTAATGTAATGCATTCATCGACAAAGAACTTGTAACCTCGTATAATCGCATTTTCCGCATTTCGAATTAAAATCACTCAAAAACTGTGCTTCACTTTTGATTAACCCAATCCAATCCGATACGATCCGATCCGATCCTATCCGAACCAATCTCGCTAGCTCGCCCTTACGTGATATATTATAGAGTAATATAATAAACAACGAGAGAGAGAGAGACACACAGGACACGACATCTATAGCTAGTAATTGTAATAAAATAGACGGGAGGCCAACGGAGACAAAGAGATCAATAACCACCAGCGTGTCGTACCACCGTCACAATTCGTAGGTGATGTTGTTCATGTGGTCGCGCGTCTTTCGCGCTTTGAAGGGGGCCGCAAAGTGCTCGTAGGCATTCTCCGCATTGTACGACGAACAGCGTCTTAGTCGGTGATGTTGCAGCGAGCTGCTGTACGGCGCATTACCGTGCCCGGCTCCACCGGCTCCGAAGCAGCGCATGGCGGCGCACAGAAGACTGCACCACCGCCACGACGAGGTGAAGGCGTAAAAGTGGCGACCTGCACCGCCACCACCATTTCCACTTTTGGACAGCAAATGCTGGCGACTGTGGTGCAAGTACGGATTGTAGTTCGAGCGGAAACTGCTGCTATCGCTGCTGTGGCCACTGTCGTCGCTGCTGCTGTCGCTCCGCCGCAATCCCAACCGAAAGAGATTCCCATTGTTGTGGGCCGCATTGGCGAAATCCTCAAAATCCAAATGCGACTCGTACTCAAAGTCGCGATCTATGGAAACGGCGGGTGTGATGATCATAAATTGACTATACTTTTGGCTGCGATTCGCCTGCTGTTGCTGCTGCTGCTGATGATGATGTTGCTGCTGCTGCTGGCGATGGTTGCGCTGCTGGTTGGCCAGCGAGTTGAGCAGCGTCTGGTTTGTGTCCACCGAGGAGTAACTATTGCTGTTCGACACCGGCGACATGTCATTGTTATTATTATTCACATTGCCGCTGCTCGTATTGTTGTTATTATTGCTGTGCGCAAAGACGCCAGCGGGGGCAGGTTGGGTGGTGGTTACAGCTGCCGCAGATGCAACCACCGCCGAGTGGTGCTGTGGCTGATAGTGCTGGTACTGCAACTGAAGCGACGGTTTGGGCCGCCTCTTGGCAACTGGAGCTGAGGTCTGCTGTTGTGGCGGTGGCAACGGCAGCGGTGGCTTCTGCTGTTGTTGTTGTTGTGTTTGCGTCTGCTGCTGCTGTTGCTGTTGCTGCGGCGACTGATGATGTGGGTGATACTGTGGGTGCGGCTGGTGCAGCGCTGGCGATGTGGTTGTGGGCGTGGACCCGACAGAGGGCATCCATCATCTCGTATCCTCCGTCCCGCTACTGCTGTCATCGGGCTTGACGATTTGGTAGGTTATCAAGTACTCCGGATAAGACTGTAAGCAGCGGAGATATGAAACATTGCTGAAGATAATTTCTATTAAATACCCACCTGTTCGCCCCGATAGACAACGTATTCGGCGAAATGCAGGCCACCTGCCGAGGGTCTTCCCACCACTGAGTGGTGTCCTGGCGGTGCGTGGGCCATTTTCATGGCGCTGTACTGCAAAAAGGATTTACCCAGAGCCACTCGACACAGCAGGAGTTGTCTGCAAGTACAGGGTTTATATAACCAGCTATCTAAAACAATTTCATAACAGCAAGTTCTTACCTAGGACACACGTAGCAGGACTTATCCTTGTGCGAGGGACACCCAATGCCGCCGCCAATTCCATAGACATACTGGTTGCTCTTTGAGCTGTGCTCGGCGAAGTAAATGCCAGCCCCGAACATGCCACCGATGTAAGCGTGGCGTTCATCAAATCCGCGCTGCACAATCGCATTGATAAATGGACTGCCGTGGAAAAGCATCCGCTCGTTGGACTGCAGGAAGTTCTCCTCGGCGATCTCCTGGCGACGATGAGCGTACCGCTCCCACAACTTTCGGTTCTGAACTTTTTGCACCTGTTGCCATAAAAATTGTGTTAGTTAAGATTTTCTTTTTTTACCTAATAAACATTTTTATAAACTTACCCTAATAATGTTGTAGCGTGTAAAATAACCTCCAGCCTGTCCATTATCCCGATGCTCGCGAATCGTGGCTTGCATCTCCTCCTCGACGGCCACAAACTCCTTATCATCCGGCAGCAGATCCACCAGCAAAGTGCACAGATTCACGTTGTTACCAATGCCTAAAGGGATAATTAATTTTATTGTATATTTTTAATACTTATATTTTTATATCATATTTTATATTCACCTGTGGTGGACCTTAGCTGAGCAATCCCCTTGAGTATCTTGTGGCGGAAGCCGTAGGCGGAGACGCCCACCTGCTTGAGATCGTCGTGGCCCATCTCGGCTAGAATGTCCAGAGTGATTTGTTCGCGTTCGAACAGTTCGGTAAGGTGATGCAACTGCTGACTGCATAGGAATCCGGATACATTCGTGATGGTATCCGCGTCCGGCAGTAGATCATCCGAGGAGGCGCCCTCAGCCCCATTGGCTTCGGCTCCTTGGGCGGGACTGATCCGCGTGCTGCTGGACATGGGAAGTGGTACAGGAACACTAAGAATCATGGAGGCACCGGTGGGCAGCAACACCGTTTCCGTGGTGGGCGAGAGAATTGCGGATGAGGACGACGAAGACGTGCCTGCAGCCGCGGCAGCTGCATCTGGCGCCGGGGAACTGCTTGCCAGCGATTGCGTTGAAGCACTCAACGCCTGCTGACTCAACGAGGTGGCCATCGCGTCCTGCAGCAAGCACTTGACATCATCTGCCGTAGCCAGCTCGATGGGCGTCTGTCCTTCCTGGTTCTTCATGTAGGCATCGGCTCCATGGGCCAACAGCAGCGAGCACAGCTGAGTGCGTCCCTTTTGTGCTGCCTCATGAAGCGGTGTAAATCCCCATTTATCCGTGGCATTGACCACCGTCTTGTGCTTGATCAGCAGTGCTGCAATATCCAAATGCCCATAGCTGCTGGCATTGTGCAGGGGTATGAGTCCCCCCTTGTCCTGGGCATTAACATCCGCTCCGTTCTCCAGAAGATACTCGGCACACTCAAAATTGTTGTATCCTGCGGCCAGGTGAAGTGGTGTGGAATTCCTGCCCTGTGCATCTCGGCAATTGATCGACTCTGCGGTAACCAATCGCTGAACCCTTGCCAAATTCCCTTTCTTTGCTGCGTCCAGCAAGGCTGATGGTCCTCTCAAAAGCTCTGCCACATCGTGATCGGATTCCTTGACCAAATCCGCTGGCGTGGCGCCATCCCGATTTTTCTTCATAGGATCAGCACCATGCTTTAAGAGTAGTTTGCAAATATCGTACTTTCCCTTGGCGGCGGCTTCATGGAGAGGAGTAAACTTCCACAAATCCGATACATTTACATTGGCTCCGTGCTTTACCAGCAGTTCGGTTACTTCATAGTGTCCGTAGGAGCAGGCATTGTGCAGGGGAACAAGTCCGCCCTTGTCAGCAGCATAAACCTCGGCGCCGTGCTCCAAAAGAAACTGAACCACTGGCACTCTATTAAACCCAGCAGCAAAGTGCAAGGGTGTGGAATGTCGTCCATCCAAGTCCCGACAGTTGACAGAGATCGGATTGTTGAGCACTATGCGGCGCACAGTATCTAAATCTCCGGCCTTGGCCGCCTCCAGCAAATGAGTCTCGCTGTCCGGCGGATTCTTGAGCAGCTTCAGCACGTTGTCAGAGGCCAATTGCGCGGCAGTAAGTCCCTCAAGGGAAACAATATTCGTATCTGCGGCATAAGACAGCAGTAGACGAACCGCCTGCTCATCTCGGGCACACCGGTGTAGCGGTGTTTGTCCTAGACTATCCAAGGCATTGACCTTGGCGCTCTGCTTTAGCAGAACCTCCATAGCATCGTAGTGGAGCAGCTCGGCGGCCAAATGCAATGGCGTGAGGAATGCCTTGTTCTTCTCATTTAACAGAGCTCCTTTACGGGTCAGCAGTTCCATCAGCTGCTTGCGCTTGCCATCCGGACAGACAACTGCAAGGTGCAGCGGAGTGTCCCCTGTGTATGGATGCACAAAGTTCACAATCTCGGCGCACACCAGCTTCTTGGCACGGGACACGTCGCACTTTCGACAGGCGTCCAGAAGGCAATGGCCCTTGTACTCAACTGGAAAAGAAAATATATTATGTGAATAAAGATTGATCGATTTTAGGGATGAAGTCCATTGAGTACTCACAGGCAATCCGCTCCCTCAGCTCCCTGGTGGGCGCCGCATCAATGGCCGACTTGCTGTGGCAGTTGAGCAGGGTGGGGTCCGCTCCGCGACTGAGCAGCAGGCTGCAGACCTCAACACGGCTCTTGGAGGCGGCCTCGTGGAGCGGTGTGAAAGCCCACAGATCATTGGCGTTCACATTGGCGCCCGCCTGGATAAGCAGCTTGGTCACATCGAAGTGTCCATAGGAGCAGGCATTGTGCAGCGGCACCAAGCCGCCCTTGTCCTTGGCATGAACATCAGCCCCGTTGGCCAGCAGGATCTCCACGATGCCGATCCTATTGTACCCAGCTGCCAGATGGAGCGGTGTGGAGCGTCGTCCATCGCTGGCATGACAGTTGACATTTAGAGGCGTCAGCAAGGCCAGGAGGCGATCCTCGGCCCCTGAACGAGCAGCCTCAAGCAGTTCATCCTTGCGATATTCGCCGGTCAATACAGGCCGCGTCGCCTCGTCCGCCAGTTCCAGTGGTGTCTTCTGCTCCGAGTTCCGGATCGTGTGGTTTGCCCCGTGTTGCAAGAGGGCCAAGCACACATCCACCTTGCCCTTGCTGGCTGCCTCGTGCAGTGGAGTGTAGTTCCAGTTGTCGGTGGTGTTGGGACTGGCACCCGCTTTCAGCAGCAATCGCACCACCTCGGCGTGGCCAAAGGAGCAGCAGTTGTGCAGCGGATGCAGACCGCCTTCGTCGCAAGCCTGGATGGAGGCGCCGCTATTTAGGAGGAATTCCACCACTTCCCGGCGTCCATAACCTGGTTAATTGTAGGAAGAAAGAAAAGAATTCGCCATTAGATGAGTGTCACTATAGCTCTGTGTGTTTTGGTCGATGGCAAGCCCTATAAATGAACGGGAAGGTCTTGTCTTCAGGGTTCTCTGTCTTGGGTTCTTACGACCTTGCCCGTGGCATATGAAAGTGGAAATCACAAGAAGAAATGAGGGAAGAAAGTGATTGGATTTCCGTATATTCTCAATCACTTTTCCAAGGGGTATTTAAATCAGAAACTAAATGTACTAAGCTTTTACTTACGTTTTTATT
This sequence comes from Drosophila suzukii, assembly GCF_043229965.1. NCBI lineage: Eukaryota > Metazoa > Arthropoda > Insecta > Diptera > Drosophilidae > Drosophila > Drosophila suzukii. Next base: position 84,563,465 of record NC_092082.1, read on the forward strand.
TATTTTAGTTTTTAAAATGTAATTAAATTATATATACTTTTTAGGAAGCCCCAAAGGTCACACACATATTAAGCTTAATTGAATTTATCAAGTGAAGGCTAATAATGAAAGTTTATTATTATTGTTATAAGTACACAAATAATTTAAGCAACAAAACATTTCATTGCTTAATATGAATTGAAATGCTTTTATTTGTATATCTTTAGTTCAAAGTTACAATAAAAGTAAAAATCATAATATAAAACAAATATCATATGAAGCAGTAATCGAATTATGATAAATAGACTAAATTGACAGCCATAAATATTTACGTGAGCAATCTGACAGCGTGATTTATAAACATACTTTTGGCAACTCTTGCATTGTCTATGTCTGAAATCTGACTCATCTCAATTTTTATCCGGAATTAGTCACCGCACTGATTATCAACATAAATGTTTATTGTCGTATTTATTGCAAGGTTTTTAATGAACTGCTTGGAGAACCGGAGCCAATTGCAAATCTGGGCAAACAAAAGCTTGAGCCACCCACCAAAAAGTGGTTTGCGAAACGTGTGCGCCGTTCACTTTTCTGTGGGCAAACAATTACGAAAGTTTTGCATTAAAAATTAATAGAATGGAAAACTTAATTTCAACTGTTGCACTTGGAGTGGCAAAGCGTCAATTGCTGGGAACATAAAAGTGATCCTTGAGTGCGGAATTATACATATGTATGGCCTGACTTAACTTAATTTGCAATTGCTAGCCCGAAGGTTAGTTTGCACAGCTTTTTGGGCAGCGATAAAAGTAAGTTTTTAGATATGGTGGGAAGGTCTCTCCGGTTTTATCGGCTATATACACACACCCCGGAGCGATAACGGGGCAATGTCAATATGGCTGATAGCCGAAAAGATTGACTTTTATTAGGTGTCTCGATTGCGGGGAAGGAAGCAAGAAACGTGAGCTTCGATTTTGTTTCCTCCGCAACAGGTATTGTGCTCAAATTCCAATACTTAACAATTTCATACATTCAACAAGGTGAAAACAAGCCAAAAAATAATACAATAAGAAAACTAAAACGACACCCGACAATACAACAGGCCCCTTGAAGATCTCACTTTTTGTGCACAGAACGTGACAAAAAGACAGACGAAAATAATAATGGGAAACCAGTTTATAGAAAGAAAGACCCAGCGAATGAATCATAGACCAGCAGATAATAAAAAAGTGCTCAAGTTAAAAAGAAGTCACAAATGGCCAAAAGGCGAAATTGATATGCAAGGGGCGTCGAGTGAAACCGTTGAGAAAAAGCTTTTGGGGGGTCGACCTTATCGAGGGGAAAGCCGTTTCTTTTGACTTTTGATGCTGGCTGCCGCTGCCGACTGACAAAATAAATCGCAATGCATAAAATGCTAACTAGGCCAAAGTCACAACAAAAGACGCGAAAATATTGAGCCAAAGACGTCAGCAGGATGGCGCATGCAACGCAGCAGCCACAACAAGTCGCCCCACCACCCACTGCCCCGCCCACCGCTTACCGCCCACTATCACTGTCACCCCCAAAAACCTACAAAAACCCACAACAGCTAGAATAGTTTTAAAAGCTCAGACAATAGTTTAAATACATGAGTACTTGTATAACGAAATATTAATTTGCCCTAAGAGGCCTTCAAAAGTCTGTGTTCTTATACATCATAGTTTACAATTGCTAGTCGTTTTATAGCTGTTACTATTTTAATATTTTATAACTTATTTTAAAGGTTAAAGGATTAACCATTTTTAAAAGATCGTAAGAAAAGCTTTGAATAACAGGTCAGTTATTAAACACTTTCAATTTTCAATGAGCTGATTGGTATTTCATTTCATATAAATATTATAATTTCTTTGGGGCTGTTACCTTAAATTTGTAAGTTATAACCGTTCATTTCTCCAGTATTTTTTTATGAATTACTATTAAAAGAATTATTAATTTCTTTACAAAATAGGTTATTCACCCCGAAATTCAACAGTCATGCCATATGTTTTAGGGCTTTATCTCTAGAAATCAACAGTTAAAGCTAGCGAAATATGGTGTTATTTTCCCCCAATTCAATTTTATTTCCAGTGCTGCTACAGTGAAAGCTCTCAGTGGAATAGCTAATTACTTTGGCTCTCAGTGCTATTATCTCAGCCGCTGTTGTATGGATATTTTTTGAAAATAGAAAATGCTAAAATGCAGCACGCACACACATGCTGCGGTGGTGAAAAGGGGGGATGCCCCCACCCACCAAAGAAAAGGGGGCTTCCGGAAACAAGCCGAACATATAGAACATACAGAGAAGCAGAGGCCGAGGCAGAAGCAGAAGCGACATGGAAACTAGGTCAACTCTCGACGCCATTGGAGCAGGCGAGTGTCCGACCGAGAGCGACGACAATGACGCCCGTCACACCCAGGCGCAACTAGCTCAAGGCCAAATCCGCACTGCAGCGGGGGGTGGGGTTTGGGTGAGTCCTTCAACCTTTCGCAAGGGGGGTGGCGGAGTGGGTGGCAAAAGGATAAAGGATACTCTCTGTCGTCCGCTTATAGCCCGGACGTCCTTGGAACCCCTGTATCATCTTGCTTACCCGCTGCGAAATGCAATGGCGTGGACTTGCGTCCCGCCGTATCCCTGGCGTTCACCGTCTGCGGCGTGATTAGCTTCTTCACCTTGGCGATCTCGCCCGTCTTGCAGGCCTCGAAGAGCTCCCTCAGCGGATCGTTGGCCATGACCGCATCGAGATTAACGCTCAAAATGGCCCGACTCCGACTGCTGTTGGCCATTGTTGTGGTTTTGTTTGCTACGCTTTGGCACACACACTATCACGCCTTAAAAAAAAAGCGAAAGATTCCAGTGGGCTTTCTTGTTTCCAGTCCACGGTACTTGCTCCTCCAATCCTCCAATCGAACTGGTATCCTAACCAATCCTCAGGGTTACGCCTCCTTGGCTTGCCCGCATCCTGTGTCCAGGTGTCCTGTGCCGCAGGAGCAACAATTTGCCACTGGCTGCCACGCGACCAGCCCTCGTTTTTCGCTTAATATTTAATGCACAATTGCAGCCCCAAAATCAATAGGATTTCCTTGGTTCGTCACTGTTTGCTGGCGAGGATCGCGGTAGGCTCTACTACGGTTTGAATGGGACTCGGACCAACTCGGGGGCTAGCTCCCTGGTGTTTGGCCTCCAAAGCTTTGGGCACGGGCGATTATTTTCGGATTAATTCACTCCTCCGCGGAATATTTTGTTTTGTGACCGAATGCGAGTGTGACCGTTCGCTGGGCGACTGGAGATGGGACACAAATCGATATCGCTGCTCGAAAGTCATCGATGTTTTCCCCACCTCTATGCCAACGAGTGTTGAAAAATACTCGAATGTTCTGAACTTAATTTGGCGCAAATACTTAAATGGAGCTATAAGATCTGTCCTTTTTTCTTTTTTTCGACCTTGGCTATGGACGTACAAAAGATCTTGCCATTTCTAGAGAACCCGGCCCATTAGTCATTGCAGCTCTTAAGTGTCGGCAAAAGAAAGAAACAAAAAATAAGCGCAAAAGTAAGTTCCCACGCGAATGTTAGGAGGGTGTCCTCGCTAAGGTATCTGTGTTATGAGGATGTCCTCGCTAACTTATCTTTTCCAACCAGCGTTGCCAGATCAACCTCCTCGATGGTGGTGCCCACTCCGCATCAGCGCGGCAAATTCAAACATTGATTTTTGTGGGTTTTTTATTCTGAAGTTATATATGTTTTACATTAGATTAATATTGCAGATAAACAAACGAATACATATTGTATGCTTAAATAACTGTTCAATTGAAATACATGTACATCGCTCCCGCTCCTCCGTTGGCCACTAAATGTCGGAATATGTTTCGCTCCAGCGTTTCAGTTTCTTGTTTTTTTGTTTGTCTCGGTCTCGTTAATAATGTTGTGTATATAGTAAAGTAGGTTTGCTTGGAATCGGAATTGGCTACGGCTACTGCGCCAGCTACTTGCGGTTGCGTATGGCGCGGTCCATGATCGTATTGATGCGCGTCTCCGAATAACCAGGAACGAGCATGTGGATCAGCTCCTTCATAAACAGGTCGCTCACTCCCGGGCTGGAGCGTTCGGCCAGTTCGAACACGGACTTCAGGTCGCCGATGTCGCTGCCCACTCCCAGGTTGCGTCCTCCAGATCCGCCGCCGCCTCCGGATCCACCGCCGGAGTACTTCCGCTGGATGTCGGTCAGCACGGGGAAGAGGAAGTTGTTCAGACAGGCGCTGTTCGTCTGGACTAGGCGTTGTCCCGCCCCAGTGTGCTTGACATGGCTGGCATGGTTGGTGGCCACATGCTCCTCGTGGCTGTGGTTGTTGCTACTGCTGCCGCTGCTGCTGCTGGCGGCCAGTGCGGCGTTTGTTGCATGGAATGATTCACGTTGGCTGCTGCGACGCTGCTGCTGTTGCTCGGCCGGCGACAAAGACGGTAGCGAAGACTGCAGGGGCAGGCCCAGAGAGGCGCGGCGATCCTCGACCTGATCGAGGGGGGCGGAGGAACGCGACTGGCGCAGCTCCGGCTTGGAGCTGGAACGCTTCTGTTGCAGCTCGTTGGCCGACGAGGAGCTGGTAACGTTGCTCGGCGGTGGAGCTGCATTCAGCATGGTGCTGGTGGCGTGCTTGTTGCTCAAATTGCTGATGTTATTGTTGTTAATGTTGTTGTGGTTGTGGACGTGGCTGTTCTGTGGGGGCAGGGCGGATGCGGATGAAACAGCCTCGCTGGCTGTGATGACGGACACGGAGGAAGCTGACGCCGCCACGGCGGACACAGAGGACGCTGATGCGGATGCGGCAGGCGGGGCCTGACCACCACCGCCGCCGCCGGCTGGCGAATGTGTGGTCTGCATCAGCTTCTGCATGGTCAGCTCGTGCTCCTGCAGCTGAAAACTGTTGACGCCCGCCCGTGGGGCACTGTTGATGTGCAGTCCCTTGACGGTCATGATCCAAGGCTCATCCTGGCTGCTGCCTCCCTGTTTGGCGTCCGAATCCGAGTCGGAGTTCTCCGACTCCGTCTCACTCTCGTCGCCCTTGGACACCTTCCACTTCTTGAAGCGATCGATCAGGTCGATTAGGTAGGCGTTCTTCTTGGCCTTCTTGATGAACGGGTACTTGAGCAGCTCCTTGGCCGTGGGCCTGTTCTCCGGATCCTTGTTCAGACAGGCCTCCACAAAGTCCTTGAACGACTTGGTGTAGTTGCCCGTCAGCTGGGGCGGATTGTTCTTGGGGATGAGGAAGAGCACACGCATCGGATGCAGCTCCGAGTTGGGCGGCTCGCCCTTGGCCAGCTCGATGGCCGTAATGCCCAGCGACCAGATGTCCGCCTTGGCATCGTACTGCGACTGTTTGATAACCTCGGGGGCCATCCAAAAGGGTGTGCCCACGAAGGTGTTCCTCTTGGATGTGGTGTTGGTCAGCTGGCCGGCAACTCCAAAGTCCGCCAGCTTGACGTCGCCCTGCTCGCTCAACAGCACATTGGCCGCCTTGATGTCGCGATGCAGCTTGCGCTCCGAGTGCAGGTAATCCAGGCCCTTGAGCACCTCGCGCAATATGATGCCGATGTGCATCTCCTCAAAGGAGCCGGCCTTCATGAGGTCCAGGGCGGATCCACCGCCCAGGTACTCCATGATGATCCACAGCTTGGTGCCCTTGAGGAAGCTGCCATAGTACTTGGTCACGTACGGCGAGTCGCACTGCGACAGCACCATGATCTCCTGCTGAATGTCGTCGATCTCATCCTCGGCCTCCTCCAGATCGATGATCTTGATGGCCACCACCTGCTGGGTGCGATTGTCGATGCCCTTGAACACCTCGCCGAAGGAGCCCTTGCCGATGCGCTCCTGCTTGGTGAAGATCAGCTCGGGGTCGACTTTCTCCGTCCAGGACATGATGGCTATCTAGTTGCTTCTTCCCACTTCCCACTTCGTGGCTCTTGGCTCTCCTCCACCTCCTCCTTCTGCCTTCTGCACTCCCGGGTTCCCTGGCTGCTCCGCTGGCTCTCGACTGGCGTGGAGTGGACCCGACTGGACTGGACTGTTCTGCGGGCTGTTGGTTGGCTCTACTTCTCTGCGGGGGCACTTGACTAATAATTTTTTCGTTGGTACCTCATCTAATCCGAGAAATCTCTTTTTTTTAGCTATCGATAGTTAAGAATTGGTTGGGCAACGTAGTGTCAGTGAACGTAAGTGTCAGCGAACGTAAGCCTTCGTAAGTGTCAGCAACGTAAGCCACCGTAAGTGTCAGTAAAAACGAGTAAGAAAGGGAGATAAAAGATTTCGAAGAGAGAACAGATGTTCAACGGTACCGGTAATTTTTTCGATGGTATTAATACATCGTTTAATCCGAGAAATCTGTCTTTTTTAAACTATCGATATCTTAAATATAGATAAGAAAACTATCGACAGTTTGGAGCCCGCGAAATACGGAAAATACTGACAGTTTTGGGATGCTTTCCAGCACTGCTGCCACAGAATTCCCTTCCTAACTTCACTATCTAACACTGTTTGCCGCCGCCAAATTTAAATTACTCAAATATTTCGAATGGTAGTACTTTTTTATAGTCTTTAGTCCTTGACGATTTGTAATAATTGATTCTTTTTAATTTTATTCAGCTTTTATCGGCCGGATGAATATTTTGTGAGTCTCCGAAAAAATGGTTTCGGTAGGACAGTTTTTGATATATTTGAAAATTTGTAGTCCACACAAATTAAGTAAAACCATTCATGTTTATTTTTAATTAATTTTATTTTTGAAAAAGTTGTTACATTTTTACAAATCAAAAAGCTGTTTGCGTTTCTTCTTTTGAGTATTTAAACAAAATCAAATAAATTAAAGAAAATTACAGATGTTCACAATTATATTGTTGCTTTTAAAATGTTCTATTCTGATCGTTTTGGGTACCCACTTTGCCTGGGTACCGATCATTTGATTTGTCGGTGGTTGACTGCTACTTGCGAACTAACATGGAGGAGCCAATCAGCAAGGAATCTCTGCCTTGTTGGTTAGGTCCTGAGGCCTTGAAGAGGTTTTCTTGTTGAAAAAATACCAATCCAAGGCTGGCTATCAACGTTTGTGATGGCAGTTCTTTTCCTCTAAACATAAATTTCACAAAGGCAACATAAACTTATCAGCTAAGGGAAGGGTTTGTTTGTCCTGTTACATAATTGAGCAGCGGGACTTGTCCTCGTCTCCGGCCACATCGTCGTCCTCAACGACGGGGGGAATGTTCTCCCCGTCGGATGTCTCATCGACATCTTGGCCATCGACGTTGTTACCCTCGACATTCTTCGTGGCGGGGATTTTCTTACTGGTCGAGCTGGCCTCCTTGGTCGTCTCCAGACCGGTATCCTGGCCTCCGGTCACATCCTCGATTGGCTGCTCCTCCTCCGCCTCGACTTCTTCCGATACGCTGCTCGAAGATGTGTGTGCCTGTTGCTCCTCCACGCCGGAACCGTTCAGATCCAGACGCAAACGGGCAGGAGAACTAATTGTAGTCTTGGAGAACTTCGAGCGCAGCATACTGAAAGGCGAGGCCAGGTTCAGGCTGTACAAATCGAAACGGGCGCGCTTTGGTGGCGACAATTCCACGTCTTGTCCCAGATTACTCGTCGACCGAGTAGCCGAAAGTGGTGGGGGAGTGCGGTCGCGTTTGCGACCACGGCCAAAGAATGAGAATGAGAAGGACGAGCTGTTGGGGGTCTCAGAACCCACGGTAGCGTTCATGCTGGCATTTGTGCAACTCGAGGTGTCCAGGTCGCTGTTGCCACTCCTGTAGGTGCCCACTTTGGAGGGTGTCAGCGAGTTGATGGGTCGTCTACCTGTGATCTGGGCAAAGGTGCGAGCCGGAGTTCCTGCCGGAGAGCCAGAGGTCTGATATGTTAGATCCACCTCGGTGGTCTGCTTGCTGCTGCTGCGGAAACTGAAGAGACTGCGTCCGGGCGTGGATGTGGCCGCCGGTAGGGCATTCATATTCCCATGGACGCTGCGTATCGGGGAGGCATCCACTTGGAGCGTTTCCATGTCCACATCCTCCTGTGGAGTCAGAGAGCCAGCAGATGTAGATGGAACTGTTTCGGATTCCTTATTCTGGAATGGCGAAGCTGAGATTGACTTGCTATTGTGAGACTTTTGGCTTCCTTCTTCCATCTTGGTCTCTGGGACTTCTTTCTTTTTGGCTGGAGCTTCTGTTTGCTTCTTTTTAGCTTCCACTTCCTTTATGGTGTTCTCGTCGCCGTTGCTGCCGTTTAGGGAAAGCGGAAGACGACGTCCCGAGCCAGTGCTTTCGGAACCAGATCCTTCTCCAGTTGTGTTGCTAGCCATCTTGCTTATCATTGGTTGGGATTCCTTCGACGTGTTGCACGATCTCTGCAAGGGGCACAAGCAAGAAGAATACATTATATATTTGCTGATTACGGTCTGCTTGCCCTTCAAATGCAGAGAAAATGAAAACTATGCACGAATTGATTTGCGGTTTGTTTACATCACATTCCTCTCGAGAACCGGCTCTGTACCAAAACATTACCCACTTACCACACTTTTGCTGTTTAGCTTGAGAATTGTTAATCACAGTAAGTCCTAGATTTATTTCTTAATGCTAGGGTGACAGCCTGGGCAACGCTTTGCGTTTTATATTTGGGATTTTCTAGGCACGTCTTGACAGTTTCGAGTCTGAGTCTTAACTTGAGAGGATTGTTAGCCTGCACCTTCTTAAGTAGCTAGAGCTTAAGGTCCAAGATAAGTACAGGTATAAGAAATTCTGATCAGCTGAAGGAAAATTGACAATCTACCTGCTGAGGCAGCTGCCATTTATGACGGACATATGTGCTGAGATTGGGATGCGTTAATTACCGGGAGTAAGCAATCACCTGGGGACATATGCTAGCTTATACCTCAAAATGTATAAATTCGGAAAAATTCTCGGTAAAATATTCAATTTGCATTTCAGGCAAATATTTTTAGTTTTTCCCAGGGACCGTAAATAATAGTTATACGAAACAAACAAATCGCAGTAAAACAGTAGAGCACTTTTTACCTGTACTTGGCCAAGTTTTATGTATTTCACATTTTTAAAGGAAGATGTTGGAAATATATATTATTCATTTAAAGTTTCTATGACTTTTATAATATTGCGTCCGTTATCATAAGATATTGTGTAGATTTGTCCTATTGTTAAGGGAAATGTTCTAAAAGCATGATACAATTTTTTTCAGAGTGCTCTTTGTGCAACTCAATGATTACCAATGTTTTATAACTAACCTGCAGTTTCACCATTCAGTACTGGCACACAATCATCACGCAATCGACACTTTAAACTCTTTTTGTTCTTTAAAAAGCGCTTGAAAGATGCTCAATGTGTGCCAGTTTTTGAGCAGTGGTGAGTTGTAGGACATGCCTATGTTAAAATTCATACAAATTGAGCGCTCTTTTTGCAGTAATTCAGTGCTTAATTAGCGCTTGATGGTAGTGCAGGTCACCAAAGATTAAAAGTTGTAAGACTCCACAAAATAAGTAAAATTATTCCCTTTTTTTTATAATGTACTTTATTAATGAAACATGCGTTACATTTTTACAAATCAAAAATCTTTTTGCGTTTCTTTTTTTGGATATTTAAAACAAAATCAAGGAAACTAAAAGAAAATTACAGACTTTCACAAATATGTTGTTGCATATAAAATTTCTTATACTTATTGCTACAAATATGTTCGGTTTGGGTACCCATTTTGACTGGGTACCGATTATTTGATTCGTCGGTGGTTGACTGCGACTCGCGAATTCGCATGGAGAAGCCAATCAGCAAGAAATCTCTGCCTTGTTGGTTAGGTCCTGGGGCCTGGTAAAGGTTTTCTTGTTGAAAAAATACCAATCCAAGCCTGGCTATCAAAGTTTGTGACGGCAGTTTCTCTAAACATGTAACTTTACGTCTTAACACATATTTTACGAGGGAAACATAAACTTATCAGCTAAGGGAAGGGTTTGTTTGTCCTATTACATAATTGAGCAGCGGGATTTGGCCTCGGCTCCGGCCTCATCGCCGACCTCAATGGCGGGAGGAATGTTTTCCCCGTCGGATGTCTCATCGACATCCTTGCCATCGGCGTTCTTCCCCTCGACATCCTTCTCGGCGGGGATTTCCTTATTGGGCGAGCCGCCCTTCTTGGGCGTCTCCAGACCGGCCTCCTGGCCCACGGTCACATCCTCGGTGGGCTGCTCCTCCTCTACCTCAACTTCTTCCGGCACGCTGCTCGAAGAGGTGTGTGCCTGTTGCTCCTCCACGCCGGAACCGTTCAGATCCAGACGCAAACGGGCAGGAGAACTGATTGTGGTCTTGGAGAACCTCGAGCGCAGCATACTGAAGGGCGAGGCCAGGTTCAGGCTAAACAAATCGAAACGGGCGCGCTTTGGCGGCGACATTTCCACGTCTTGTCCCAGATCGTTAGTCGACTGAGATGCAGAAAGTGGTGGGGGAGTGCGGTCGCGTTTACGACCACGGCCAAAGAACGAGAACGAGAAGGACGAGCTGTTGGGGATCTCCGATCCCACGGTAGCGTTCATGCTAGCATTTGTGCAGTTCGAGGTGTCCAGGTCGCTGTTGCCACTCCTGTAGGTGCCCACTTTGGAGGGAGTCAGCGAGTTGATGGTCCGTATGCTGCGTCTGCCGCTGATCTGGGCAAAGGTGCGGGCCGGAGTTCCAGCCGGCGAGCCAGAAGTCTGGGCAGCTAGATCTACCTCGGTGGACTGCTTGCTGCTGCCGCGGAAGCTGAAGAGACTGCGTCCGGGTGTGGATGTGGCCGCCGGTAGGGCATTCAAATTACCGTGGACGCTGCGTATAGGGGAGGCATCCACTTGGAGCGGTTCCATGTCCACGTCCTCCTGTGGAGTGAGCGATCCAGCACATGTAGATGGAACTGCTTCGGTTTCCTTACTCTGGGATGGCGAAGCGGCGATCGACTTGCTGATGGGAGACTTTTGTTGGCTTCCCGACTTGCGAATGGATTTGCGATCCTTGCTGGGCGTGCTTAGTTCTGGAGTAATGTCAATGACATCGTCGAGGACTACAACATCTGGTTGAGTTGCAGGTGTGGAAATTTCTGCGGTGGTAGCTTCTTTCTTGGTTTCTTCTTGATGTTCCTTCTTTTCAGAGGGAACTTCTAAGACCTCCATCTGAGCTACGACTTCCTTGTTTTCAGCTTTATCCTGATCTTTATTTTCAGCTGCAACCTCTTTATCCTTCTTCTCGACCTCCACCTCCTTTTCCCTCTTTTCTGGCACCTTGTCCTTAGATTTCTGGTCCTTGCTCGAGGAGTTTCCGTTCTGAGGTTTTTCCTTGCCGTTGGAAGACTTGCCGACACCATTCTGGCTGGCTCCGCCCGACGATGAAGAGCTGGTGGACGAGGTACGTATTTGGGTTGTCCTTTTCACGGGTACAAATGACTCTGTGATTTTTCTGTTGCCGTTTTGGGGGCTATTTGAGCGCCCGTTGCTGCCAGATGACTGCTGCAGGCGGGACACACTGGTGCCGCCGCTTAGCGAGAGCGGTAGACGACGTCCCGAGCCAGTTCCTCCGGAACCAGCTCCTCCTCCAGTTGTGTTGCTAGCCATCTTGCTTAACATTGGTTGGGTTTCCTTCTACGTGTTTCACGATCTCTGCAAGGAACACAAACAAGGGGATTGATTTATTCGTTGATTTCAGACTGCTTGCACTTCAAGTGCAGTGAAAATGAAAACGAAAACTAAACACGGAATGATTTGCGGTTTGTTTACACCACATTCCTCTCGAGAACCGGCTCTGTAATCAATACCCCACCCCACTTACCACAGTTTTGCTGTTCAGCTTGAGAATTTTTTAATCACAATAAGTCCCCGACTTTTTTCTTAACGTTAGGCAACGCTTGGCGTTATATATTTGGGATTTACTTGGCACGTCTTGACAGTTTCGAGTCTGAATCTTAACTTGAGAGGATTTATACCCTGCACCGTTTTAAATAGGAAGAGCTAAAGGTTCACGATCAGGGCAGGTACTCGGAATATTGATCAGCTGAAGAAAAATTAACAATTTACCTGTTGAGGCAGCTGCCATTTATGACGGACATATGTGCAGAGATTAGGATGCGTTAATTACCGGGAGAAAGCGATCACACGGGGACATATGCTAACTTATGTCTAAATTCGGGAAATAACTCTGTAGGTATTCCATTTTCATTTGCATTTCGGGGTGGGTATTTTTAGTTTTCCCCTCTTCACAGACAATATTTTTTCTTCCGCCTGAGTGGTTTTCGCTCCCCCAATATTTTAAACTGGCTTCCGTTCTATTAAATGCATTCAAAACAAAGTGAGACACAAACTTAACAAATATTGACCAACACGCAAAGCTAAAGCAAACAAACAAGGTTTTTTGTACGTTTTTTTAGCTTGCCTTGCAAGTAAAATAATTCTAAAGGGTAAGAATGGCAGAACTAAAGAAATAGTACAAAAACAAAGTCGTAGAAAAATACCAAGAGGGAAAATTTCTTGTCGTAGGCCGACCTATACTGCACAGACAGCTCGATGCCAGATAAATGCGAAATCGGAAATGGTGATGAACCGAATTGTGAAAGACTCTAACAAGGAAGGGAATTATTTTTGATAAATTACAAATTTTTGAATATTTATAATTGTGTTCATTAGAATTCATTACATTGAAAATGTAGAATAGGAAAAAAAATTAGTCAAAGAAGGATATTAGAGGTTTGTGCAGGCACTAGCTCTTACTTATCTAAAAGAAAATACCTTGTTATAATAGTTATGTTGGAAACTGATGATTTGGACAACAGGATTCACAACTATTTATTTTTTTTTTAAGGTAATATAATTATGTTAAAAACATTTTTTTTCTAGCGATTAAAAATCAGTACTTTTTCTTATATATATTTTTACTATCTATCAAAATGGAGTAATTTACATGTGGTTCCTTGAACTTTAATATTAAATTGAACTGTTTTTATTAAATTATATTATTATGTTTTCGAAATGTTAAATACTAGTTGGACTATACGCTTTGTGAGGGTATCAAAACTAGTTGCACCCCAGGTGCATTCAGTCAGTAGGCGCGATGGGAAAGGTAAGGGGACGTCGTTTAGAAAGAAATTGCATTGCACTGCAGTTTTCTTTTTAGAAAGTGGAAATGCGAGTGCTTAAAATCGCGGACAACGAACGATGCTGCGAAAAATCAAAAATAATGAACACAATTGCAGCGAAAGACTGCAAAAATGAGTGTTTGTGTGGGTTGGCATGTGTGCATGTGTGTATGCATGCATATATTTTTAGCCAAGCCCTCTTTGATGGGGGAATCGTTATTCATTATTGTAATGGTAGTGCCCTTTTCGCCGTTTGTTTTGATACTCAATTCGCGGAGTTGATTAAACTCGGCAAAAAGACGAGCATAAATGCCAGTTATTATGGTCGAATGGTTAATGGAGGTTCTGCTCCAAGTCTAGTTAATCAATTTTAACGAGTTGCGATCGGATCAGCAAAAACATAAACATAAACGAAGGAATATAAAAAAGAAAAATCACACACATGTGCGCAGTCGGTATGTCTGTGTGGGTTTTAAGGCGGCTTACAATGCGCGCCAAAATATTGAACAGAGCTCAGAAACAAAGAAGTCAAGGGACGTTAAAAATAAAACAATTGATATTTTTGCGTTAAAAAATCGTATTACAAGTCTGGCTCTATTATTAGTGATTTTTAATTTGTTTTGTAAATATTTTACGGACAAGATTAGTTTTCTATATTTTCACATTTGTTTGACATTTATACCACAATTTTGTAAAAGATTCTTATGATATAAATTATGACTGAACATATATATGTTGGGTAATAAAAAATCATGGCAATTTTAGACAATATGAGAGCACATTTTTTTTACTTGAAAGGGAAATCAGCTACGCTGTTCACTATTCTTTGCCACCACTGTACCAGGCAATTGTCGGAGGCTCAGATACCGAGTTCGTTTTTTAAAATGGCGGCGCGACAGCCTCAATTGGCGATAATGCATTTGGGATGGGAAAGAAAAAGTATTGAACTCGTGTTTTTCTGGACCATAAAATATCCTTTGCGGGTTTCCTAAACTGCCATTCCTTCTGCCTGCTTCTTAATATTTCGCACACTTTCCGCAACTCAGAAATTATTGCCCTATGTAGGCGCAAAAAATTGTGTACACCTAGGCTTCACTATCCTACCGCAACAAAAAGGATGCGCGATTGTCCCTCGCAAACGAAGCACGTTTTCACATTTTGGTAACTTAATATTAGCGTCGGGCACACCCACCTCTTTTGTTCGAGTTTTTCAGCACAGGAAATACGTCAACAGCAGTTTTCCACGACAAAAAGTACTTTGATTTTTAAACCGACGCCGCCGACACAAACAAATTAAAACCAACGCTAGGGATGTGAGTATATCAAAGTATTAATACATCGATCTTTTTTGAATAAAAATAAATATTTATATCGTGATTTGTTCCCTTGATATATCGCTATTTTTGCGACGTTGACGTTAGTGCCAGAAACGTAAGAGTCAGCAAACGTAGAGGCACGTAAGAATCACAAAAAGCGGGAGGGATTTTTTGAAATATTTATATCGTGATGTTTTTTGTCGCTATATATAGCTATTTTTGCGCCGCTGTGATGTAAGTGCTAGAAACGTAAGTGAAACTTAAAAGCCACGTAAGTGTCAATAAAAGGGGGAGAAAAAATACCATTTGCCTGAAGTTAGGGATGTGAATAAAAATAAAATATTTAAATAATAAACTATTTATACCATGATATAATTTTTACGTGATCTATCGCTATTTTTGGCGCCGCTGTGACGTAACTGCGGTAAAACGCAAGTGTCAGCATGCGTAATAGCCACATAGTGCCAAATGTTAGATTCCAGCGATTTTCTAACAGCATTGTTAAAATACAACAACATGGCTGTTAGTGCAATGGCAATTAATCGATATTTTTTGCCATCACTAAGTTTTTCTTAGACCACAACCACAATGGCACTTCCCTTGGTATTTTTTGGAATCATAAAAAGTTAAGAGCTGTATTTTCTCAGGTAGCTCTGTATTTCCCAGTGTAGAGCCCACGGTCACACCGACTCCAATTGCTAAATAAACTTTTGAGCTGTAAAATCAATGAAATAAGTGAAAAACCAACGTGAGTACCCTCCGAATAATCGATTTGTGGCCACTTGGACCGAGGGGCGACCCCATTTCCCAATAACAATGCTTACTTAACTTCATTTTCCACCAAACATGACGCATCTGCGGCTCCATGACTACGCCTTTCCATTTGTGCCGGATCCACACACACACACTCGCATCGACGCCAACACGAACACGAACACACCACACGCAGAGTGCGAATAAACAGAGAAACAGAGAGAAACGCAGAGGAGCACAACATGGCACATCTCCTGGAGAACCAACTGTTCACGGCGGCCAAGACCATCGAGCAGCAGCTGGACCAACAGCTGGACCGGCTGGACAACCTCGACTCGGACGATTTGAAGGCTCTGAGGGAGCAACGCCTTCGCGAGATGAAGGACCTGAACAACAAGAAGCAGGAGTGGCTCAGAAACGTACGTGGTGCTTTCTAGGAAAGACCTATCAGAAGGTCACTAAAGTCTAGACTAATCGATCACCTTCGAGATTTTTCTTTAAAAGTCGGAGCCAAATGGTTCTTGAGATAAGAATTTTACGTTAGATGTGAATGTTTATTCGCTGCTTTCTTTACAATAATGCACTTAGTTTTATAAAGTAAGATACTACTAAACTTAAACTTATAAAGTACCAATATTAATATTGTGTAAAGTCCAATAAGACTTTTTTATAATGAAATTAGATGGGTTTAACATAAAAGTTAACAAAATATTTACTTTTAACCCACTTAACTCGGCCTAAGGTTGAAAAAGATAAAAAGTAATATCAGGAATACGAGAACATACTTTTTTTTTAAGACTTGCTGTAACTATAAATTTCAATCTCCCTCTATTCTAGGGACACGGCACCTACACCGAGCTGGCCGACGAAAAGGAGTTCTTTGAGATGTCGAAAAAGTCGCCCAACATTGTGTGCCACTTTTACCGCGACAGCACCGAGCGCTGCAAGATCGTGGATATGCATCTGAAAATCCTGGCCGCCAAGCACGTGGAGGCCAAGTTCTGCAAGGTGAACGCTGAGAAATCACCCTTCCTCACCCAGCGGCTGCGCATCAAGGTGATACCCACCATTGCCCTGGTGAAGGACAGCAAGACCAAGGACTTCATTGTCGGCTTCTCCGATCTTGGCAACTGCGACGACTTCGCCACTGAGATGCTGGAGTGGCGTATCGCCCACTCAGGAGCCATTGAATACAAGGGCGATCTGATGCAGCCCCCAGATGTGAAGCGCAAGACATTCATCAACCGCCCACAGAAGACAATACGCGGCGGCTACGACTCGGATGACTCCGACATCGACCTGGATGACTAACTACGGGCAGCCCGTCCCACGCTGTCGATTCCCCCAGCTCCAGTTCCAGCTCCAATCCCACACTCCCACACAAAAAACACTCAAAAGCGATGGAGAAACGAAAACAGACACACACAAATCAAAACCTAGCACATGGATCTAAACCAATTAGGCGTACTTTAGCGATATTTATTTAATTATACGATTCCGATCACTCTGCTACGGTCCCCATCGCCACATAGGATTAGTGGCTTATTCGGTTGCCTTTCCCCCGATTATGTGCTTTAATATCTATCAGTTCAATCAGCCGCCTCGAAGGCTGAGCCACTCTAGCGAGCTTAAGCGTACTCAAAATTTGATCTTTATGGTATTTGTAATTCCAAGTCACTGTGCACCTCTCCAGTATATATGTTTAGTTGAACATAGTTTCACAAATCGCTTTCCCTCCCGAAAGCGGAGATGTAAAACAAGAAACAAAAAAAAAAACAGCATAAAAGACAAGCAACTAAACATCTGGCATATATATTTCTAACAGTTTGAGAAAAGGTGTACTACATTTCCTACTGTAGAGGTAACTAACACTTTCATATGTACAAGTTTTTATATTTATTTTTGTAATTCTACAAAGCATCAAAGGAAATCAACTATTAAATTGCATGTTTAAAACAAAGCAAACGTACTTAATTACGACTGTCTTGGTAATTGGTTAAGAAGATAAATGGGTTTCACACAGATTTCTATTTTAGATGGAAATGCCTGTATTTGTAGGGGAATATAGGTTCAACGAAATCACAGATAATTTTATTACCAGTTTATTTTAAATGTCACTTTGAATTGAAACTAGCATTTAACTAGTTTTGGGAATTACGATATTTTTTTTATCATTATAATTTTCACAAAACTAGATATTGCTCGATTCTATAATCCTTTCGAGTACAAATGGTTTTTCTTTGAGTTTTTTAAATTTTAACCGTTTTTGACTCAAAACTGTGTTGTTAAACATTGTGTTAAAGGTTTTTAGTCCGAAAGATGTTATAAAAGGTTATTTATAAATACTAAACTTAACTGAAAATATCAGTTAAGAGATGTATAAATTCTTTTTGTTAACACCACTGCACAGGATTGTATGAATAGGTTCAGAGGTTATATTCTAGTGTTGGCATTTCCCTAACAGCTGATCGGAAGATTTGAAAATACCTCCCTTAAAATAGCTATCGTAAGGGTTGGCATCCCTGCCAATGCGAATAACGGAATGGCCGCCAACGTTGAAAAGGGACGCCGTCTGAAGTAATTTACCTGGAATGACGCCGTAATCCCGGTAATTATAGCTTACTCGACATAAAACTGAGGACCAGACTATCGCCAAAATCGGGACAGAAACTTTTACCTGTCCGGTGCATAAAACCCTTGATAGGGATTCCAAACTCCAGCATTTGCATTGTGAAACTCGTATGACAAAGAAGCATCTATCGAAATGGTACTGGCTCCCGAAGTTAAAAGTATTGTGAAGGCCCTGAGGGGCTCGAATAGCTGCGAGGAGATAGCCCAGATCCTGGAATGCGACGTGGAGAGCGTGGTGAGCTGCATCCGGGAGTGTGAGCTGCTCGAGGGGAAGACGGCCACGCTGCGATTGCCGCAGAGACCGAAGTCAACTAAAGCAGAGCCTGTGGTTGCACAGGAGGAGGAGAAGAAGCGTGAGGTGGGCCGACCCAAGATCCTGGAGAACCGTCAGCTTGTCGAGCAGTTGCTGGCTAATAATCCGCACTACACCTCCATCGATGTGCAGCGGGAACTGGCCCTGCAGGGCATAGAGGTCAGCCGCAGGACCTTGCAGCGCAGGATTAGCGAGATCCGCTCCAAGAACGGCCAGCAAACGAGTGGATCCCCAGCAAAGGAAGCGAACGGCCTCAGCGATGAAGCCAAACGTAAGAGGTTGGCCTGGGCCACCGCCCACCAGGATTGGACAGTGCGCGACTGGCGCAACATTTTCAACATGGACGATCTTAAGTTTGACGACGAATCCTCACCGCCAAAGGAGATCTTCCTGGACACTCTGATGGGTCCCGAGGGTTCGGTGTGCAGTGACCTCAATCTTCTGGAGCAGCTGATGGCCATTATCCAGCCGAGGATCCAGAACCAGGCTCCCAAGAATGTCAACGAGTTCCGGGCTGTCTTGTATGACGTTTGGCACAGCGACCAGGACATGGTAGACAAGATCGAAATGCTCTATGAGTCGATGACGTGGCGCGTTTCGGCAGTCCTCCGCAATGGCGGGGATCAGACCGAGTTTTGCTAGCCAAGCTATAGATTTAAATCGTGCTCTGATTTTTGAATGTTGAATTAAGAATGGCATCATTCACTATCAATTATGTTTGATTAGTTTATTAAGTTTTTAGTGGCCATATAAAGTATGTACATGGTACACTCTGATAGAAATTAATTTCATTTCCCTTTCGAACAATTGTAAAATCGTTTGATATTTATAAATAAAGTGTACAACGCAATGTTCACGACAACGATCTGTTTTAATTTGGAAACGTTGCTTATAAAGGGACATTTAAAAACATATTTCAGAACTAAAAGTTCACAGAAATTTATTATAATTATTTATGCTCTAGCCGAAATTGAACACTTTCACATTAACCAAATATTTAAACATATGAGTAGTATATAGTTCCTTAGTTAGAAACTTGAATGAATTTTGATCTCTTCGAGCATGACCATGTGTAGTGAAGTAGAACACCCATTGAATAGACTACTCCAATTACTATAAAGTACATGGCGTAGACTGTAAACTGCTGGAAAACATCCAGATTTAAGTTGACCTTCTCCGAAACAACCACAAATGTCAAGATGCATTGAATGATGAGACCCACAAATGTATTGAATCCAAAAACCAAGGCGAAACTATCCTCCATCAAGCTGCTGGCCAACTCAGAACTGAAATATAATTGGCACTTTCAATATTGTATCTAAAGAAGATTAATTAGGATTCCTTACCTAGCCACTGTTATGGTAAAGGCAAATAATCCTCCGTAAAGCACATAGCCGAGGTAGGATAGGTATATATTAGCGGTCCAGCAGGAAAGAAGCACACAACCACCCTCAAGGATGGAGAGTAGAGCCATTGAGAGCAGGCTGCTCCTGGTGCTCAAACGTCCAGCATGGAAGTATCCTGCGAGGAGGGCAAAGACAGCACTTAGAAGTGTCAGAGCAACGTCCACAGCTCCGTTCCAAGCTATCTGTAGAGGAAAGTTTAAGGATTATATTTTGTTTCCTTACTTTAGATATCAAAAAAAAGTTTTTCAGATCATATTTTGCTCAAATTAACAAAAATCTTAAAATCCGAAACTCTTTTCATTGTCCTGACAATTGACTCACTGTTGGTTCATTTGCGAAGGACTTCCAAACCACCTGCATATAGGTGGTGATTTGCAGAAATCCCGACAGACTTATAGCATACCATAAGCTCCATTGCACCACCAAAGAATTGGTATAGGCACTACGAAAATGGGACCAGAGCAGATGCCAAGCTGGAACCTTCTTACTAGGACTCGTGACAGTCTTCGGTTCCGTTTCTTTACCATCGGTATCCTCTGATCCCTTCTCCAGACCTCCTCCATCCGATTTGCCAGCAACTTGTATAGCTTCGGTTTTATTATGAAAGTAGACACTTTTTTCCACCTTTGGCAAGCCGAAGGCCCATAGAAGCGCTGCAACTTGAGCTGTGGGAAAGCGGGTTCTTAATTGATTGACTATACAATCTTTTAGATTAATGAGAACCCACAGCTCACGGAAATGTAGAACAGCTGCTTGTAGTTCATCCACTGCATGCCGATCACCAGTTGCGCCAGAAGACCGGCCACCAGTTTGCCCACAAACATTGCTGCCCGAGTATGCGAGGTCACCCGGGGATAGTACTGTTTGTCCACCTTGGCATAGATGTACGAGTAGTATGCCACCTCGGCAGCCTGGTAAAAGCCATAGAACACCTCCACCGCCTGAAGGCCGCTCAAAGTGCTTGTCCATATCAGAGTTCCCCATATGGATATTCCAGTAATTGCATTGGCGATGATCACGGGTTTGTATCTACAGAACAATTAGACAGTTATGGTAGTCAATAAAGATTATATTAAGGGTACTATACCTGAGCAAATCCGTTATAAGGAAGACAAAGATTAGAAGCGCCAGGTAGGAGTATGTTCCCACGGGGTATACCGAACGATTGACCTCGTCCTGGGTGACATGATACCACTCTCCCATCAGGATCTCCGCGTGGTAAGGCTCCGAGGGCCTCAACTCCCTGAGGAAGCCGAAAATGCAGAGCAAACACGATATCTTTAGCCAAGACTCCATCCCGTTACGGCTGTCGGCTTAAATCTAATCGCGATATTTACGCCAACCAGCGATCGCACTGGCTATATGTGTGTCTGGCACCGTGGAGCTTCGAACAGCTATTATAATAATAGCACATTCTTCCGAGGGGTTAGCGCAGGCTAGGCCCGAGTATAGAGATTTACCCTTCGACGCTTGTAATCAGTGCTGGGCCATTCGCGATTTACGATCCAAGTGTTCTCCGATTTAGTGCAGGCAGCGGATCGGGGGGGCAGATGTGCTGGGAAGTCCGGGAAGTTTCCGCTTACATAGAGCATGGTCACGATCTTGATTGACTTGCTCTCTACCCATGCAGTTCCCACCCCAAGTTGGCCATACAAATTATCAGCTAATTAGCCCATTAACGTGGCACTTAAATGTATCTGCAGTGAAATTCTCATAGAGTCTTTAAGACTCGTTTTGTTTATTAATGCTTGTGTGTGTAATCTATTAATGCAAGATATGAACACTAATGAGTTAATAATCAGCGATAGCCTGGTTATAAATGGAAAAGAAACCGTTTCGGGTGTATTATTAATTCGTTCATTAAAATGTTTGAGCAAGAGCCGGTTTACTAATAAAACAACTACGCCCAAAAAAAAATCTGTTAAAATTTAATACCGGTTGTATCTAAAGCATACCAGTCTATACTTTACATTTTCGTTTTATATTAAAGAGTCTATAATTAGGATTGCGGTGTTATTTTTAAACCAATTAATTTCAATTAAATGCTTTGGGAAGAATTTATTAAGTACTTATCTTATCAACGCAAAATCGATACTCAGTGGACTGGTCTATGCGTAATGTAACATTATTTGCTTTTCTATGGCAAATTTTTCTATGGTGTAATTGATTAAATTGCTATTAGTTATCAGCGTTCCCATCCATCTTTCCTATATAAATTACCCGTAATTAAGTGCGATAATCGACAAGGTCTATTAGTGAAAAGCAGAGGGATTTTAAAAAAGCTCGGTAACTTTATTCCTCCCCACTTGAGACTGATTGTGTGCTCTATAAATGGAAATATGCACTAAACACTAAGAAATCGGCCACAGGCTGCAGATAAATAGATGGCTTATGTATTCTGGGAATATAAACAGCCATCGTGGTAATACCATATGATCATATTTCATCCATAGGAACTTGTCTTTCTTAAGTAACGTTGTTGAGCTTGCCAGCAGGCGAATTTAAGTACTTTCCAAATGCATCGGGAATCAATCCAGAGAATTCTCCAACTTCTCGCTTTCGGTGTCGCGGAAGATGAGGCACTCAACCAGCACGGATATCAGATACAGAACGGCGACGGCAATAAAATAAAACGCATAGACCGTGTACTGACCCACAGCGTCGAGCTCAAAGCCCGTATCCGTGACAACGATCATGGTTAAGAGCGATTGGAAGACAAGGGCCACAAACGTATTGACCCCAAAGACCAAGCCGTAGCTTTCCTCCTGCAGATTCCTGGCCACCTCAGCACTGCAAAATATAAAGATAGTTAAAAACATGGTGGAATATTGGAAATCAAGCTCTTCACCTGGCCACCGTTATGGTAAAGCCGTATAGGGCGCCAAAGAGCACGAATCCTGCATAGGACCAGTATATGTCCTCCGTCCAGCAACAGATCAACACACAGCCGCCTTCCACGGCAGACAAAAGGGCCAGGGTTAGCAGAGACGTTCTTGGCCTAAGGCGGTCAGTGTGCAGATAGCCGGCAGCCAGGGCACACAAAGCCGCCAGTGCCGTCAGCACAGCATCCACTGCTCCGTTCCAGGCAATCAGCGGCTCCGGTTCTATCACCTTCCACAGAACTTGCACGTAGTAGGTGACCTGCAGGTAACCAGCCAATCCGATGGCGTACCACAGACTCCATTGAATGACACGCGGATTGGTGTAGGCATTGCGGAAGTGAAGCCACAGAAGACCCAGTGCATGGGGCTGTTTTGGAGTACTCTCCTGATATGCCTCCACCTCCAGGTTGCCTCCTCCGGGCAACTGAGTCTGTGGATCTTGACTGGGCAACGGCTCCCGATGGAAATAAAGACTCTTGTCTACGCCGGGCAGACCAAAAGCCCAAATCATGGCAATTATTTGAGCTGTAAATGAAATAAATCAAATGTAAATCATTAA
Source organism: Drosophila suzukii (assembly GCF_043229965.1). Taxonomy (NCBI): domain Eukaryota; kingdom Metazoa; phylum Arthropoda; class Insecta; order Diptera; family Drosophilidae; genus Drosophila; species Drosophila suzukii. The sequence continues at coordinate 84,586,458 of NC_092082.1, forward strand.
CAATTTCTTTAATATTTCATTTAAATACTTACTGGCCAGAGTTATATAGTTGAGCTCCTTGTAATTCATCAGCTCCAGGTTGATCATCAGTTGCGAAGTGATCCCGGAAACCAGTTTGCCAGCAAACATGGCCGCTCGGGTGTGGGAGGTAACTCTAGGATAGTACTTCTTGTCCACTTTTGCGTAGATGTACGTATAGTAGGCCACCTCGGCTGCCATATAGGTGCCGTAGAAGAACTCTAGGATCTGCAGAGACAGCAGACTGGTCGTCCAGATGAGCATACTCCATATTATCACACCAGTGGCTCCAACAGTGATGATCAGTGGCTTGTACCTATTAAGTAAGATATTTTATAATTTACATAGTCAACATTTTAGCTGTTTTAGCTTTCTCATAGGTTATTTTTTTTTGCAAATCACTGGAATTGGTTTCACATATCAAAAACATTTTGCTGACTAAAATGACTGAATTTCGGGCGAGCAAAGTCCGAACTTTGACTTTGTAATAGGTCAAATTACTGGCTACAGTTATAATCACTTTAAATTTGGATTAGATTGTTGCTTGAGGAAAAGAATTTTAAAAATTATACTTTTGAATTACTCTTTAGATTAGGAAATTCTATTTAGGCTTTAGAATTTAGAATTTATTATATAAATTTTAATACAATTTAATGTATATATTCAAGAAAACCCTCTACTTTATAGTTTGAAATGGAAACCAGTGGAACAGACATTTGCATGATCATGATATATAGTTACCTCAGGAAGTCTGTTATCAGAAAAACAAAGACCAACTGCACCAGGTAGGAATAGGTGCCCACTGGATAGACATCGTGCGTTAGCTGGAATAAAAATGAATATTATAAAGAATGGATAATATGAAATAGTGTGCTCACCTGCGTCTCCGAGATATTCCGCCAGGGACCCAGCAGGTACTCCGTGACGTAGGGCTCTGATGGACGGATCTCGCGGATGAAGCCAAAGACGCAAAGCAGGCAGGATATCTTTAACCACTCCTTCATCTTTGAACTTGTGTAACGGCCACTGACGTAATGTGCAACGTAGCGTGATGTAACGCCACGAGATCTTACGTAGAGCTCTCAATGGGATGCCGTTAGCTGGTTTTCTGCATCTGGACAGGTGGACAGGTGAAGCTCAATACATTGCCCTGATTCTCGGTCAATCTGGTGTATCAGGCCATGGTCGTCACCGTGTGCTCAATCTAATCTGTAGACTACGCGGATCCAGAGTTATCACTTCGAAGTGCCCGCCTTGTATTTACACAGAAATCGCTCTTAGATAATTGCGAATTTATTATGCGGTCTATGACACTAGCTTTTTGTTTGAAAGTCATATACAAACAATTCAAGGTGGGTCGGTTTAATGGTTCTCCAGACACCCTACACACGTGTTGAACGCTCAAGACCGAATGATCAGCATTTCCAGTAACCGCGCAGTTATCGATTTGTCGCCAACACAGCACTTTGGGCTTAATAAACACTTATTTTTACCTTATACTGCGGCGGCAATCAAAATCAATTGACTCGCGAGCCATAAATAAATTCGATTTCATTTTGTTGCGTTGCCGGCCGTTACGTCACGACAAAAACAACTACGATGCAGCCAGCATCTGTTCGCGAAAAACAATGCAAATGGTTGGCAACGCGGGTCAGCTGTTTGCTTATCACTTACAGCCATGTGCAAAATATTAGTGGCAAAAGCAGAAAGTTATCTTGAAAAAAAACTTAAAATAACTTTAAATATTTAATTTAATAAATAAAAAACTTTTTAACTACTTTTATACAATATATCATCCCATATTCAGTTTTGCTTGAATACTGTAACCCCCTTATCAGAAGAAATAACACTTTATTGTAAAAAACACACGTTTATTTAGCGCGCTCAGTTTAAAATTAGTAATGTGTTGAATGTGTTACAGAGTATTCGGATTTCGGTTTTGTATGAATTAACAAACAAATTTAGAGGCAAACATTAGCTATTTACACAAACATAGGGGCACACGTAGAATTTCGGGGGAGGGGCGATTGACTGACTACGAGCTAAAATTGGCCACACTTGCGGAAAGTTAGAAAGTACACGTAGAAAAATTCTTAACAGCAACGAGACATTGAGGCTGGGCTATACCGCTTTTCCGATGGATGGTTGATGATTGACCTTGGGAACGGAGGGGTCTGGGTTTTACCCACACTCTCCTCACTGCTGGGCAATGGGTGCCGCGGTGGGCGTGGCCTTGGGCGGGCTGGAGGTGGCGGGATCCGCGTTCACAAACTCAATGGAGGCGGAGTTGATGCAGTAGCGCTTGCGGGTCGGTTTCGGACCATCCTCGAAGACGTGACCCATGTGGGCGTTGCAGCGGGCGCAGCGGACCTCGGTGCGTATGCGTTCTGGATGTGCGATTAGTAGTAAAATATTGCCCCCTATTTAGTTTGTATTTTGCCATTTTGTGGGATTAATTGGATACGTTTTGGTTGTTGTTTTTTTTTTGTAGCGCATTTGTTTCACAATTTTTTTTTTTTTTTTACAATATTTTCAATTTTTTTCGGATCGTTTTGCAAGGTTAATTCAAAGTTTTCGTTGTAAACAAATCAACAGAAATAGAAAATTGATTGCAAAATGTATGATAAATGAAAAGCAGAGAGAGAAAAACAGAGACAGATCGAAGAAAAACGGCAAATAAATGGAAGTGCAAATCAGAGAGGCGAAGAACAGGGCGAAGGAGGAGGTACAGCAGAGAGAGCGATAAATAACAATGGACGGCGGCAGTTGATAAATATGCAAGAAAGGAAATCACATAAAATGGGTGAGAATGAATGACAAATCAGTAATATATATGGATTTCCGAGTGATTTGGCGTACATATTGTTTTTGGTTAATTAAGCATTCGATGTTTGGTGTTTTTGAGTGTTACAATTTCAGCAATGAGTTGGTAAGTGTTGTGTTTTTGTTGTTAGCAAAACAAACCCCCAAATAACGTTTACAGGCGTTGTACATTTAGTTTTTTTTTGTTTTGGAAGCGAGTTAAAAAAAGAGAAATAGAAAATATACGGAAATTCACATTATTCGGTTTGCTTGAGACACTCTAAAAAGTTTATGGATATAATGTTAGTGTTACAGTATTCGAGTTATGTTATTCAAAAAATCATTGGGCATGAGTAAGAAGCAAAAAACTTAAAGGTAAAAAACAAAATCATAAAAATAACCAATTTACACCAGCAAATAAAATACATATGCGGAAATATTTAAAAATAAAGCACTACACACATACAGACATACACATAATGGCCCTGGGCCAAAATAATGCCAACCGACCTTGAATAATGATCGAAATGGAAATGTGAAAAAGCTCATATGTTTTCAATTTTTTGTTGAGGACTTTAAACCAAAATAGAGGTGAACATGGTACAACCGAAAAATAGATAGATAAACCATATAAAGAAGGAACCCTATCTGATCCTTAAACTTTATTTCTAGCCTTGCGCAAACATAATTTCTTGTTAACATGTAAACTGCTACGAAATATGTTAATTTTTTATTAACGTACAATAAGTTCCTTACATTACAATGGGAATGCAAAAGAAAGAGATTTTTTGGAGAAATATGAGACTAAACCAAAAAGAAGCGAAACCAAAGCAAGGAATTATAGATTCCCCTGTTCCGTTTACAAAACTTGCATAAAATTGTATAAATCTCCTATATTTTGACCATCCAACAGTATAATATAAAAGTTTGAAACCGAAATAGAGTAGACTTAGATGAAAAGGTGAAACAAAAGTTAGAAAAATAGGATCCTGGACTGATCTACAACACTAATCTCTCACTCCTCGTTCCGTAATACATATCCAAACATCGTTCTCGTGTACAAGCTTTGTGTTTTGTTAAACATTTTTGCATAATAAACTCCTATATAAAATAGCTAAATATCTTTTTGTGAGGCATGAAGCTCTTTAGAGGACTATAGAGATCTTCCAGGTCTATATATGTATGGGGACTCCTCCGGATGTTATATTCCTCGCGGTTCGCAGACAGAGATCGGTCATTATTTCTTGGACGAGGCCGTCGGGGGGTCGACCTTCGATGGCGCCGCGCTCTTCACAAAATCAATGGACGCGGAGTTGATGCAGAAGCGGCGGTGCTTGGGCGGCGGTCCATCATCGAAGACGTGGCCCATGTGGGCGGAGCACCGGGAGCAGCGCACCTCGGTGCGCACCATGCCTAGCGTTTTCGAAATGACTACTGTTGGTTTAATCGGTTTAACAGTGATACTCGGAGGTGATATTTGGGTAGAGTCGGAATGTGTGGTTTTTTTGTGTTATTGTTTTTTTTTAAGAAAGAAAGAAATTTCGAGAAAGTCAGGCGGGATAGAAGAGGGGGATAAGAGAACACAATACTCGGTTAGGAATTAATTTTAGTCGCTTCTTCTCGCTCAGTTGCACATTCAGGTGCTGCAACGGCAGCAGGAACACTCACAAGTCACAATCACCGCCACAAGACTAGACAGTAAAACAACAACGGCAAGGCCAACGGCACAACTACAGTGAACTCTGGTCAATGGAACAGTTTATGGACGAGTTCAAGATCAACACAAAAAAGCCAAAACATAACATAAAAGCAAGGCAACACAAACGGCACAGATTAGGACTGGATTTTTTTTTGACAATTTCTTCTGCTTTTCTTTTTTACAAATTACTACGTTTATAAAGCTAAAGATTTAAAATTTATACTTTAAGAAGCTTCGGTTTAAAAAATTATATTGAACTCAGTTTAAAGCCAATAATTTTGAGATCGGATGACTTTTTTGTATAGTTCTAGATGTTTTTGGATGTATAAAATCATTTTAAATGCACTTATTTACATCATTCCTCTATTATAAAGCTTTTATATAAACGTAGTAAATATTTTTTATGACTAAATACTACTTGTTTAGTTTTCTGACCGGTCTTATTTACACATGATAACTATGCATGTTTTCCTCATGTCTAGGTTTTATAGTCTCCTAGGCTCAACGCAAAATTCATTCTCAACTTTTGGGTGCGGCAACGAAACGGCAACTCAAATAAAAACAGAACTCAAAACGGTTTGCAATAAAAACAGCTAAGAGTGCCGAACAATGTCTAGGCCATATAGTGGCTAGCTGGCCGGGAAGTGGGCCGCGCGGGCGGTACGCACCTGGTATGCTGGCGTCGCGGTGCAGGGTGACCTTGCCCTTGTCGAGGACGTCGTTGAAGGCCGGCCATCCGCATCCCGAGTCGTATTTGGTGTCCGAGCTAAACAGATCCTGGTGGCACACGATGCACTGGTACACGCCCTTTTCGTAGTGCTTGTTGTAGCAACCTGCAAGGATTACAAATGTTATTAGATTAAGTAATAAATTAAGGTATGATTATATGAAACTAAATTGTTAAGTATTAGAACTCTAAACAATGGGTTTCCAGAGTTTTACTTTCAGCAAAGCATAATTAAATCTTTTTTAAGGTCTAGTTCAACTTTGAGAAACATAACATTGTATTTTTTAAGAAGATATTGTTATGATAACTTGATTCTTTTGGTAAATTGGGTGATACATTAGATGTTTGCAGATTTAAAAGCAGTTTTCGCCCTGACAAGTTAAATATTAGAATGCAAATTGACAAATATTGAGCAACAAAATCAGTAAAAAAGGTTTATAACCTGTGAAGGGACGCTCGGTGCCCGCCTCCTGGGTAACCTGATACTGCATCGGGGTCAGGCGCTTGCGCAGCTCCTCCTTGTTCACCGTAACCTTCTCGCTCTTGTTGTCCATAGTCGTTAGCCCGGAATACTTCTTTGCCGGATTGTCGCTGTCTTGACGTGAATCTGAAATTCAATACTTCGGTATTTAGTTTGCGGTCGAGTTATGTGTGCTTTTCAGTTTCACCACCAGTTGGGTAATGGAAACTGAGTAATTGTTGTGGGGTAGATTTCTGGTCGCCAAGCTTCTGTAAGATTTCCCGCGTTAATCTCTCACTTATCAACTAAACCGTGGGTAATCTTAACTTGCTTGGTTGGTGCACACCTCCGATAAGAAACAGGTGAATGGGACTATCAGCAATGAGTTGCGGGAAATACTTTCTCAAAAGCCAAACTCATCTTGTTTTGTTAACTAAGTCATAAACGTGATGAAAATAGCTTGGCTTTATCAAGTTGATAAACAGAAGAAACTGGATTGCATTTTAACTTTGTATACCTTACAAGTAAGGGAACAGATTTTTGCAATACAAATTTATATGATCTTACCTAGAAAACCCTAAAGCTAGCCGTTCTTGTATATTTATTACTGAAGAAGTAATTGTAATGTACAAAGTTAATTTCACAAGATACCTCAATAAATGGTATTTAAAGAGTGCAGTGTTTTTCGAATATTTCTAGAAATTTCCATAAATAGCCTTAAATTTGGGATGTTTAGAATTCCAAAACTTGGAATGTTTAGATTTTAAAATACTGGCAAATATGTGAGTATATGTAAATAGTTTGGAATAAAGGAAAAATATGTTAGTTTACCCGAAAATTTTTGAGAGCTTTAAATACCAGGCCCCCTACGATTCTTAATACCTCCTCTATAGAGTGCACCAAAAATCGGAGTTGTGCAGCCGTCGAATTTGTATACAAACATTGTTGCTAATTAGCGGAGGTGTAAACAGATTTGTTAAGTGCGGCCATCAAATGGAGTGGAGAAACGCATTGGGCCGAAAATAGTTTTTATTTTATGCTGGCCGCCGGCAATTAAGTGAAGTGGCGCCCAAAGCAAACAGACGAAGGAAAAACCATATCGAAAGGGGGTGTAGGAGGGGGCAGGAGAAAGAGGCGGGGTAGTCACCTTTTATTTTGGGGTTTTCCGAGTGCAACAATAGAAAAATCAGCCAAGTGTGTCGCGGGCAATTGAAGACAATGAATTAATTTCGAGCAGAGGCTGAAAATAGTGGGGGAAATTGCGTTCATAAAGAATGCAAATGCGAACTAGAAATTGTGTCTAAAATTAGGAAATGGCCGAATCGATGAAAGCACAGAGTGTGTTTGTTGATTTTTCTAGAATAGTTCGACACACCCACAGGTATTTTAGAAGCGATTGTCTTACCTGCAAAAAAGCGATTAATTGCGAAAATTCGAGTGCGCCGCAGTGCGTGGCGAGAAAGTGCAAACATTTTTTGGCTAATTTCGGTTGACAACTGCACTTGGCACTGGCTGGTTATTTAATCAACAAGAGGAAAATGCGAGGAAAAGCGGTGGAAAGTCAATGTTTTGTCTACTGCGCCCACGCGAACTAATATTTATGCAATGCGCGCTTGCCACTTCCGTCTTTTATTTCTCAGTTTTTCTATTTTTCCGTTCTATTTTCGTTGGGTTTGTTTTGTGCTTGTGATTTGCAGTACGGGGAGAAAGCGCCTTGGAGAGAAAGTCACTGCGAATTAAGGGAAAATTCGCTCGCAAATCTTCTTCAATGTCACCAACGCAAAAGCAAAAGCAAGAAAAACACTCATTTTCCCACACTAAAATGGTGCGTCCTTGGTTTTTTTTTATACATACATAGCTTACCCGCCGCCTGGAAAACTTCTCACCTGGTGAATAGCGCCTGAAATGGTGCGCTGCTTCGCTTCTATTTTTGGCCTTTTGTTTATGAATGCGCTAAGCCAAAGCGTGCGTCGCAATGTTACGCAGCGGTGGAAAATTAAAAACTAATACAAAAAAGCTGCTTGAGAAACAGCTGCACGCGAAAAATCAAACACCTGGCTGCCCGCGTTGCCAATTAAGTCGCTAATGGAAACTGTGGATTTTCTGGTCTCTACAGTATGGTCACACTCGGGGCCAGCTGACTATTCGCATTGCCAACTATTGCAAAGTTCTAACGTCAGTCTGGCAACGCTAGACACTTTGTTATTTTTTGTGGCTCCATAAAATTACTTATCAGCATTGAAAATAAAGATAAGGGTGGAAAAAAGTGAAAGCACCTGCGGGGAAGCACCAGATTTGGAGAGCTAAGTTGACCAGCCTTTGGTAAAATGTGCTAGACACCCGGACAGGCCGCGGAAAAGACCACACGCAAAGAGGGCGTCAACAAAAAGTCTTCGTGGGGGAGTAAACCAGAACAAAAAGGCCAGGAAAAGTATTACTCAGCCAAATACTCCACTGAAAACGGCGATTTGCAAAGAGCCAAAGCCATGAGCAACCACAGATACCACCAGGGGGGCAACTACATGCACCCCCGCATCTCCTCCTACCCGCACCACTTTAGCTACGTTTCTTCCTGCGTCAAGTACATGATCTTCCTGCTGAACTTCCTATTCTGGCTCTTTGGCGGCCTGCTCCTGGCCATCGGCGTCTATGCCTTCATGGACAAACTGAAGGATGGCAATGGCTGGCTGCGACTGGACACCGTCTACGATGTGATCTTTAACATCTCGCTGGTCATGATCATCGCCGGAGTCATCGTCTTCTCGGTCAGCTTCGCCGGCTGCTTGGGCGCATTGCGCGAGAACACCTGGCTGCTGAAGCTGTACTCCATGTGCCTGCTTCTCTTCTTCATCCTCGAGATGACACTGGCCATCATCTGCTTTGTATTCCCGCAGTACATGAACTCGTTCCTCGAGTACCAGTTCACCGACAAGATCATCCACTCGTATCGCGATGACTCCGACCTGCAGAACTTCATCGACTTTGCCCAGCAGGAGTTCAAGTGCTGCGGCCTGAGCAACGCCGGCTACCAGGATTGGAGTGAGTAGTAGAACCTAGTGTTTCAGAAGATTCCAATCATGGGAACAGAGTCATTAAGTTGTAGTCAATTCAAAAGTTTCCCAAAACATTGACTTGGTCAATAAGATTTCGTTATAAAAAGATACCAATAAGACGTTTTCCTTCTAATCTTCTGTCTAATCTCTCTTTCTTAGGCAAGAACGAGTACTTCAACTGCTCCTCGCCGTCGGTGGAGAAGTGCGGAGTGCCCTACAGCTGCTGCATCAATGCCACCGACATCAGTTCCGGCCTGGTGAACATCATGTGCGGATACGGCGTGCAGGAGCACTCGGTGGCGGCCGCCAGCAAGCGCATCTGGACCAGCGGCTGCATTGAGATCGTGCGCGTTTGGGTGGAGCGCAACTTGTATGTGATTGCCGGCGTGGCACTGGGCATAGCCCTGCTGCAGCTGTTCGTCATCTACTTGGCCAAGACCCTGGAGGGACAGATCGACCTGCAGAAGTCGCGCTGGTCGTGAGTGCAATGCCACCATCCGTACCTTTACGGATATCCGCCCTGCGAGGACGACCCGTACTACAATTCGCGGATGTGAGGCGGACTTTTCTGGTCCTGTCCGTGCTCAAATAGTTTGAAACCGAACCCCACTCCTAGAATAACCCATAGCTCCCTGTATACCATCTCTTGTGTTTTTGATCGATTCAATTTCTAGTGTCCCCAAATAACAGTCTTACAATCGTATTATACTCGTCTAGACATAGGTAACATATTTATACTCGAATGTATTCGTAAATTGCAGCTCTGAATGTTTTTAACGGCAGCGTAATTCTTAGTCAAAAGTAAAGTCGAACAAATCCAAACTTTTACTCGTATATATATGCAATATCGTACTAATTAAAAGACACTTGTATATAAGCTAGCGAGTTCCGTAAGAATATGCATTTAAAATGAAATTTATATTTAACGACGAAACCAAAACTGCATGCACGTTTGTTAGCCACAACAACATACTAGACTTATTAGCATTTTTAAGTATCTGCGCGCGAGTTTGTCTGCAAACCTTGTTGTAGTGCGAATTCAAAATACAGACATTCTATACGTGTAACCATGACTTTTTATTTGGTTATTACCTATCTAAGTCGGGGGGCAAAAAGCCTAACTTGTCGCTCTAATTAGTTAGTCAAAACTTTTGCTGTTCTAACTAGGATGATGTCCGGCTTTGGGTCATCAGTTGGCTTTATCAATATTGACCATAGTTGCGAAATACTACGTATTAGGTAGCCGCAATCTGGAAAAATTCAAAGTTGTCGAACTTTGAGCCCGATGGCCTTAGTGGGGCAGATAAGTAAAGCCAAGCAATTATGCGCGCTAAACACACAAGAGAGAGGAGTCCGAATCCGACCCCCTATGGAGATAGTGTTACGTATACACTGGGTGTTTATTATTCTACGCAATCGCAAGCAATTGCCAGCTAGTACAAAAAATGCAAATAAAACAATCATCTCGGATTACATTCTCATCTTCAGTACTTGATGATAGCGCGAATGCTCTCGCCCTTGTGCATCAGATCGAATGCCTCGTTGATCTTGGAAAGCGGTAGTTCGTGGGTGATGAACTCGTCCACCAGCAGGTCCTTATTCAGGTAGTCCTCCACCAGTTTGGGCACATCCGAAACGGAGCGCCAGCCTCCGAAGGCGGAGCCCTTCCAAACGCGACCCACGACCAGCTGGAAGGGTCGGGTGGAGATCTCCTGGCCGGCGCCGGCCACTCCGATCACCACCGAGGTGCCCCAGCCTTTGTGGGTGGCCTCCAAGGCCGAGCGCATAGTGTTTACATTGCCAATGCACTCGAAGGTGTAATCGAATCCACCATCGGTCAGGTCGATCAGGTAGTTCTGGATGGCTCCCTTGTCGGCCACATCCTTGGGATTCACAAAGTCGGTGAAGCCAAACTTCTTGGCCAACTCGAACTTGTCGGGATTGATGTCAATGCCGTAGATCTTGCCGGCGCCGGCCTTTTTGCAGCCCAGACCGACGGCCAAGCCAACGGCTCCCAAGCCCCAAACGGCGCAGTTACTGCCGGGTTCCACCTTGGCTGTGTTCAGTGCGGCTCCATAGCCCGTGGAGATGCCGCAGCCAAGTAGGCAGACCTTTTCCAGGGGCGCCTTCTCGTTGATCTTGGTCAGCGAAATGTCGGCCACCACGGTGTACTCGGCAAACGTGGATGTGCCCATGAAGTGGAACAGCTGCTGGCCCTTGCAGCTGAGACGGGAGGTGCCCTCGGGCATGACGCCAGCGCCCTGGGTCAGTCGGATCTTCTGGCAGAGATTCGTCTTGCCACTCTGACAGAATTTGCACTCGTTGCACTGCGGGATGTAGAGGGCAATGACATGGTCGCCGGCCTTGAAGTTGGTCACTCCCTCGCCGACGCTTTCCACGATGCCGGCGCCTTCGTGGCCCAGGACCACGGGGAACAGGCCCTCCGGATCGGCACCGCTGAGGGTGAAGGCATCCGTGTGGCAGACTCCAGTGGCGGTGATCTTAATGCGAACCTTTTGGGGAAATTGGGTAATTGAACCTTATCATCTCTGTCTTTATCTGGAGTGGACTTTTCCACCCATATATTTATATATGTACCTCATGTGCTTTGGGTGGTGCCACTTCGATGTCCTCAATGACCAGCGGCTTCTTGGCCTCCCACGCCACGGCGGCCTTGCATGTGATAACCTGGGGGTTTGATTTGATATCCGGGGAGTGTTTCAGCTAATTAATATTCCTACTGCTGCTGCTGCACTCACCTTGCCCTCGGTAGCAGACATTTTTCTAGTGTAGTGGAAAGTTTAGCGACAAGATCCAATAAGCGAATGGAGAGCCTTCTTTTGGAGAGCGAATGGAGAATGGAATGGCGATAACGAAGAGGAGGCGGGAAAAGCCGGGTGGATGCAGTGTGACCAGGTATCGATCGATGAAATACCCCAAAAAGCACACCCGGAACAGGAATACGTTTTAGCGTTTATACGGCGGATAAAAATAATTTAAACGAAACGAATTAAGAAAGGGTAAATAAAATATTAAATAAATAAATAAAGCCCTTTGATAGAAACTGGCTTATTTCAAAGGATCTTAATTTAATTTTGGTCACACTTGACACACAAGCGCAGCCAACTTCACTTTGCACAAGTCAGCTGTTTAAGCGAAAATAGACTGTTATTCCCTAAAACCGTTATAAGATCTAAGTATATTAAAGATTTACAAAACACTGAAAACCTTTATAAATTGACGACAAACGCATTAATCAATTTAAAACCCTTGTGTTCTTAAACGGAGCTATTGCTGCGACTGAAACAATTGCATTTTAAAATAAATATTGCCTCCCGCGCAGGCGCCAAGTTTTTGTAAACATTGCCGCCCAACCCAAAATGCAACAACAGTAGACCCCAAAAAACGCCAATGAACGCAAAATCGGCACAAGGACGTGCCAGCCAGCCAGGAAAAATCAATAACAACACAGCCGCGAAGCGACAAAGGCCGGAAGTGCATTTTTTGCATTACTGGGCGTTAAGTAACGTCACAGAGGACGAAAAAATGAGTGTTTTTTAGAGGAAAGTGATGAGTTCTTTGTGCCAAGACTTTTAAAGAAAACCCGGAAAATGGTAGGCAAGGGGTCAAGCGGTTTGGTCGTCGATACCAGCACGGGCAGCAAGGAACGCCCTGTTTTTATTCCGCCCCGGAAACGTCAACAAACCAAGTCGGAGGCCAAGAAGCAGAACTATGTGGACCACATCGTCAGTGTGCAGGTGAGATAATGGATCCAAAGGATGTTAAGAATGAATCAACATAGAACAATCCTTTTTTTCGATACTTAAATCGACCAAGCCCAAGTTCACCTAATTAAGTCAGACTTTTCATTCAACTATCAAGTTTAAAAACGCTTATTCTTGAGATCCCCGTTCTAAGCTTAATTATAGCAACTAAATATGGATATACACTATATCATATACTAAACCGTTAAGGAGAAACATCCAAATTTTAAATTAATAAGGCTTTTAAAACCTCTCAGGACTTAAGGATTCGTTTACTGTTGATTCACGGATGAAATATTTGTAATATTATAAATCATAATTCCTTATTTTCATCACAGCAAAATCGTCCCAAGCTGTCGCCCTCGAATCCGGGTCTCGAGGAGGAGCTCCGCAAGTCCAAGTTGATTATCAAAAACAAGCAACCGCTTCCACAGCTCCCTGGAGAGCTAGGAGTTCCCAGTGCCCATGACACACTGGCCAGCACCCACTCGGCCAGTTCGACGCAGCACAGCCAGAAGTCGGGCCGATCAAATGGCAATCTCAACGAGTTGCAGAACTTTGAGTCCATATCGCAGGGCACCAAATCCACTTCACAACGGCACGAGAGCAGCACGGTGACGCCCAGCAGCTGCTGCTATTCGGAGAGCAGTCTGGACGCCAAGTTGAGCAAGTCGCAGGACTGCCTGAGCAACCGGTCGTCCTCCAAGAAGCGGGTCAACATCCGGACGACCGATCTGCCCGGTCAGGGTCGCAATCAGCGCACCTCACCGGAGATAACAAACTACGAGGACCTCGAGTCGGGGGAGACGAGTGTCCTGAACAACTATGATCAGAGTCTGGAGCGGGGCTATCAGGCACGCAAGGAAGGCGGCAACTATCTGACCATGACGGGCACCATCAAGCGAGGCCGCAAGAAGGGCCAGTCCGTGGACCTACAGATCAACATCAGTCGCGAGGAGCTGGAGCAGCTGAATGCCCATGCAATGGCCAGCGATTCCCAGAAGGGCGGCAACCTGTGCTGCACCTGCAGCTGTGGCACCGGCCTCCACATCCTGCTCATCTCGCTGTTTTGCCTGCCGTTCGTCACCGTCATCTCGGCGGTGTACTCCTTCTACATTGGCACGCTCACCTGGTACAACATGTTTAACTATTACTGCGAGGAGAGGACGTACCTGCACAAGATCCTGGTGACGCCGCTGCTGTTCGTGGCCTATCCCCTGGCCATTCTGCTGTGCACCTTTGGACTGGGCCTCTACTCGGGAGTGCGGCAACTGAGTCTGCAGTACAGCAGCTGGGTGAACGACATCACGGACATCGAGAAGGGATTCTACGGCTGGCTGTGCGGATTCCTGCGGATGCCCGACTGCAGTCCCTACGAGGTGGTCATTCTCACCGACATATGTGTGGCGCCGCAGGACCCCCAGCGGCTGCACATCAATAAGCCGCGCCAGGAACTTTCCATGTAGGATGGGGATGGGATGTCCAGGCCCCAATTTCGTTTCGACCATAAGTGTGATATAAAAAAACGTAATTACATTCGCAGTGAAGCAGCAGCAGAAGTAAGATCGACACATTAAGTTTCCTTTGGCCAAATTTGTTCCTTTCACATTGACATAATCGTATGTCTGCAATTGCAGCTTTAGAGAACGGAAATACACTATATAGATATCGAAGACACAACATAATCCATACCTCTAGAGGGCTAGCATTAAGTTACTAAAAATCTAACACTCGCACAGCGTCTAAACACACAAGGAAAACTTCTTGGGAGTTCGGAGGCCCGAAACTAATATAACCTTGCAAATGTCAGTTAACAAATTGCTCAATAATTGTAGAAAATTAATTTTTTGTCTGAACACTACTTTGGGGTAATTCCCATTACGAACCAAACTATGTAATTTCGCAATTTTAGAAGTAATTTATTTGCTATCTCTGAGTTGACAAATTGTTTACACCTTATAAAGTTCCATTCATCAAATTTAATTGATGACATTTTGCAGGGTTATTATATAAAATAGTTAACTGTTGTAGTTGGGCACTAGCCTGCAACTTGAAACTTTGCTTTCCTTTCTAACTAAAAGCCAAATTTTGAAACCGTATATGAAACATATAGCATTTACAGATTATGCATTTATCTTAAAAGTGAACTAAAACCAAATAAAGCAGCCAACTTAAATGCGCAGTTGACGTGATGGAAACTTTTTCTTAGTTTTAAGCAAACATTTTTTATTTCTACGTCAATAAAAACCGCAGCAAAGCCACACCTACGTATATACACATACCTATATAAGCAAACGTTTTTAAAATAGAAATTCTATATGTTAAGAACCCGAATATCAAACACTTATTGAAATGAATATATTAGCCAGAGAAATAAAGCCAATAAAACTATATAGCAAACACAAACAAACCTGATATTCTTATTGCGTTCTCAAATGCGAACTGCTACCTATTATTTAATTTGCATACATATTTATTTTTCAATTAACTTGAGCAGCGCAAACTTATAAATCAAGTGATAACGTAACGGTTTTGGGCACATGTATGTGTACACTTGTAAAAATTATATTTGGGATTGATTTAAAAAAGGAAATTTGCTTTTTAAGGAGAAGGAACCGGAAATAGAAAATTCTTGCTTTTCTTTTTACGTTAAAGAGTAAACAAAATTGAAAACAATTTTATTATTTTCAAAATTTTTAAATATGTTTCTCAGCTCGGCATCTTATAAAAATGGTAAAAATATAACTTTATAGGACGTTATCTAGTCCTTATGTTAAAACTATAGTATTACCATCCGAATTTCTATACGTTTCCAATGTTTATAACCTTTCTTAAGATAAGGACGGCAATTTTGTAATTTAAAACCTATTATTATTACCTAACCTGAAGACAAGAACAAGAATATAAACGGAATTATTTGTTATATTTTCTAAAAAAAAATCGAAAATGTAAGATTTGAAAATTATAAAAAATATTTCGAGTGTATGTAAGAAAAAAGCCTCAGAGAGGGAGGAGAATAATGGGGAGAGCGGGAGCTTTTCTCTACTTTTATTTTTGCCGGCGAGACGCCCCCACAAAATAGGTAAACAACCATCAACCATCGAGGGGTAAATACAAAACAGCTGTTCTCGGGTCTTTCGAAGTAAGTGAGAGAACAGCCACAAAATACAGGCGGGAGTAAATAAAAGAAACAAAAAGGGGCTCGACTTTCCTAATGATTACTATAATAAACTTGCCCATAAGTGATACGAACTGCGATATTTCGGCGTATATCTAAGGTGCGGAGTAAAGTGATATAATAGCCGTGCTTAACTTTTAAAGATCACAGTCTATATAACCTATTTTAACTGTATTCCGGTCGAGCAAACAAACACACGCATAAATAGGCAAATTTAAATATATACCTTCTATATATGTGTAAAAAACTGACTTGCCAGCGCAGCATATCAAACATGTCGGATACTGAATTCAGTTCTAAATCGGCTTTCGAAGCGAACGGACGTTGTACGGAAAGTGATAAAAAGAAATACTGCGGAAATCATGGCGACAGATAACTTAACAGCGGTTCTCCACGGAATCGAGGACCTGCGATTGGTAAGTAATACCTGGATCTAATTTGGGCGATTGTTTGCCATCTACTAATTCACTTCCTGCAGGAGCAACGCCCGATTCCGGAAATCGCCGACGATGGTAAGCGATTTTTACACTACAAAAATAGTTTTGATAATTTAATAAATTTAAAAAGATATAAAGAAGATGAGGGATAAAAGTATCAGTTAAAAAAATTACAAAATATTTAAATAATACTAAGCGGACTGATAAGTAAGGGTTTCATTATTTTAAGAAAAATGTTAACTTTATATTGTCAATCAAAAAGTGATATCTACTGATTGCTTCTGGTATCAGGTGACACAGTGAACATAACCATAATAAATATGTAGATAATAAGTATATCCAATTTGTGGTAACTGAAGCCTACTGATAACACAAATTACAAATTCATCATAAATATAGATATGTAGAGTGGATTGGACTGTAAGGGATTTCCATTGGGCAATATAGGTTTATATTGGATTTTTTGATTTACAACTTAGATACGTAGTTTGTATTCATATTTAATGTTATACAAAAGAAATGGTATTTACAAAATTGTTACCTATATAACGTGGTAAAGATAATTCTGATAGTACACCAATTTGATAATACCGATTCAATTCCTTAGAGGTTCTCCTGGCGATGGATAGTGTCGGTATCTGCGGATCGGACGTCCACTATCTGGCCCACGGACGCATCGGGGACTTTGTGCTGACCAAGCCAATGATCATTGGCCACGAAGCAGCTGGAGTAGTGGCCAAGCTGGGCAAGAAGGTGACCACCTTGAAGGTTGGCGACCGGGTGGCCATTGAGCCGGGAGTTCCCTGCCGCTACTGCGATCATTGCAAGCTGGGTCAGTACAACCTTTGCCCGGGAATGGTCTTCTGCGCCACGCCCCCCTACGATGGTAACCTGACGAGGTACTACAAACACGCCGCCGACTTCTGCTTCAAGCTGCCGGACCACGTCAGCATGGAGGAGGGAGCGCTCCTGGAACCCCTGTCCGTGGGAGTCCATGCCTGTCGTCGCGCCGGTGTTGGTCTGGGCTCCAAGGTGCTCATCCTGGGCGCAGGACCAATTGGTTTGGTCACTCTGCTGGTAAGAGAAGCTATTAATATTTGGAGGGTTTAAGAATATTTAACCCACTTACCCACTTTGTTTTCCACTTAGGCTGCCCAAGCCATGGGTGCTTCAGAGATCCTCATTACCGATTTGGTGCAGCAGCGTTTGGATGTGGCCAAGGAGCTGGGAGCCACGCACACGCTGCTCCTGCAGCGGGATCAGTCCGCCGAGGAGACCGTCAAGGTGGTTCACCAGACGATGAGCGAGGTTCCGGACAAGTCCATCGATTGCTGTGGAGCGGAGAGCAGTGCCCGTCTGGCCATCTTTGTAAGTGAATTATTACCTCTGGTTTGCCTTTGGCTAACACCTTTTCTTTCAGGCCACTCGCTCCGGCGGAGTGGTGGTGGTCGTGGGCATGGGAGCTCCAGAGGTCAAGCTGCCGCTGATCAACGCCCTGGCCCGCGAGATCGACATCCGTGGCGTCTTCCGCTACTGCAATGAGTAAGTTATCAGTCGCACTCAGGGGTCAAGACATCTGCTGATTACTCCCAATCCTCAGCTATGCCGCCGCTTTAGCCTTGGTGGCTTCGGGCAAGGTGAACGTGAAGCGCCTAGTCACGCACCACTACGACATCTCGGAAACGGCCCAGGCGTTCGAGACCTCCCGCCGCGGCACGGGCGGCGCTATCAAGGTCATGATCCATGTCCAACCGAGGGACGCCAACAACAAAGTCAAGTTCTAAATATACATTCTTATCTTTAAACCGAACTGTGCGTCTTGAGTTGGACACTTCTAGAGGAACATTTTGGGGGTCTTCAAACATTTCCGAGCTTTAAACGTTATCGTCAGGTTTTCTTTTTTTTTAAGTATTAATTTACTTTGAGAGAAAATTAGTATCTTAACAGCTTAATATTCCGATAAGATGGTTCTAAAACCCATCATTTAAATTTATAAATGGGTTAGTTGTAAACCTAGTATCTGATTTTAGGTGTCTTGGAACATTTCCTAGATCTGTATTTTATCGACATGTTCTATTTTTAAAAGTAATTTATTGTTAGATGTAATTTTAAAGTTCACGATTAGAACCACTTTATAAAAAAGTAGCCGACAGGTACCAAAGCCAGATTCTGATATATTACTAATGGTTTACAATCTCCCACTCACCATAATTGAGTGCTGAGATCTAAAACAAATATTTGATGTACTCGAGGGACTCCTCTGGAGCTCTTTGCTCTCCCTCGGCATCAAAGTCAATCAGTTCCGGTTGCCTGTTCCGGGCAATGTATCGCAGATAGCCACGTGTGCTCTCATGACGCACAGATAACTTGATTTCCCAGCCATCACGACGTGGTGATGAGAAGATGGTGGAGCCATGGCAATTAACCATCTGCAGCCAGCGGGTGAAACCCACGCCCAGGTAATTGCTAGCCTTGTCAACGATCACGATGGGCAAATCCTCGCTGGAAAGCAGACGGACCAGTTTGTGCAGCTTCATCTTCTGGAAGGGCCAGTAGTAGCAGGCAGGATCATAGAGCATCACCAGCATATCGCTGCTGCTTTCCTCCCGCAGTTTAAAGAAGTTCCTTGGACTGGAATCCTGCGAGGGAGTGGAGCCCAGAACTACGGCGCGGAAGAGCTGATCCTCCAGCAGCTGATCACAAAACTCCCTCAGATACTTGGCGCTGACCAGCTTGTGCATATCGTAGACTCGGCCCTCGCAATCCTTGCCATAGATCCGTGGAGGCAATCCCTTCCGGTAGGTACCAAAGTCGTCGGGATTAAGGTTTGAATTGAACTCCCCGATGTTGGAAATGTCCCGTAGGCCAAACAAAATCCGGCCAGCGTACTCCTGTGCCAGCTCATCAAGCAGCTTTACCCATTTGCTCAAATCGTCTCCGTGTCGGTTTTGAACAAAGTGAAACGCCACCACCTGTGGCCCATCAAACGTAAACTTCTCCGGTGGTGATTTCCGATCCATTTCCGGTATCCACAACAGCCATCGAATGGAGTTGTTGTCGGTTGAAACTGTTTTCACCAGAACCATTTTCTTAAGACTTGGTATCAGTATCTAGTTGTTCCAAAACATACAATTCTTTTTATACACTGATGATACGATACCCGGTAAATTTCACAACAGAAAAAGCTCTAAGAAATGAGCTTTACTTAACATTGTTTACGTTTCGAATTTAACATATGTATGTAACCTTAACATTTTTAAATTAATTTTGCCGTGCCTTTTTTATTGATAAGACAATTTGAAGAAACATATACCATATTTCAATCCGTCATTTAGATATTATTACCGAATTTGGATTTTATAAAACACTTTATAACTCCCATGTTCACGTCAAAAGTTATGGAACTTAAAATATTTTTTGAAATATTTTCTTATATGTGATGTAGTCAAGTTTTATTAAATTCCCTGAATATTTAAGTGTAATAAAAATAATTGGGCAACAAATGGGACTGCCAGCCCAGTCGTTTTCATTTGGAAATTTACCAAAAGATAATCATAAATATAGATTTGAGCGTGGTTAAAAAGCCAGACGCCTTTGCTCGGATAATGAACTAAAAACTAACGTATACTACTAGTATATAGATAACTTAACAGGTGCGCACATTATTCTTGTGTGTAATAAAGCGCTGACCAAGTCGATTGGTCTAAGATAAACAGAACCCCGTACGCATAACCGAAAACTAATCAACAGTTAGCCTAAGTCTTATTATTATTTACGCGGTGCGGTAAATACATATAAAAGTACAAAATACGATGTAGATTCTGTATGGGCGCACAGGCACCAAAGTGCCACAATGGATTTGAGCTGCCATTAACCCCGACTCCGAGCACGACCTAGAAGCGCACCTGCTTGAGCTTATCGTAAATGCTGAAGTACAGGGCCGTCGTCATGCTTGACTTAAGGAGTGTGGGGGCCACGCCCTTGTACAAGCCCCTCACGCCCTCCTGACGCACGGTCAGTCGCACGCAGTCCCAGACTCCGTGGCACTGCAGCGTCTGTCCGAAGGTCTGGCGGTTCGACTCGAAGCCCTGGATTTGCAGCCGCTTTTTGATCAGATCGAAGGGGTACACGATGGTCTTGGAGAGCATGCCCGAGGAGGCGCCCAGTCCCAGCAGCGTCCACGTGGGAAGTTGGCTGCGATCGCTGACCTCCAGGAAGGCGCAAGCCCAGTCGCTGAATAGGCGGTAGGCCATGAAGTTGGTGCCCATCAGAGGTGTAATTTGCAGCAGGGCGGAGGACAGGCCGCGGTACATACCCCGTGGACCTTCATGGCGAACAATCGCCGACACAGCCCTCGTGGCGTTTCGGTATCCCTTACTGGTGTCCTGGGCAATCAGTCGAGTGCGGATTACGTCCAGGGGCGTAGATATGATCACCGCTGCTCCGCCAGCCGCAGCTCCACACAAAAAATTCGATAGATGCTGATGATCCGACAGGTAGCTGGTCTGTTTGGCCCTAAGGCTCAGCTGCTCGTATGTCCAGAACTGGCAAATGCCGTACATGATGCTCAGCACCTGGGCAGGATTATGACCTTTCCAGAAGGCCAGAAGTCCCTCCTCCCGGTAGATTGTTTTCACCGCCTGTCCAATGGATGTGTACTTGGAGGTAAGGGCTCCCGCTCCCTCCTTAGCACGGCTCTTGCCCAGCGGCTCCACCTGCAGCTGAAAGCGTATCTTCAGCACGTCCAGCGGTTGGCAGGTGGACCGAGTGATGGCCGCCGATAGGCCACCGGCCAGCATTTGATGAAGCTGCTCCCGCGTACTGTGCTTTCGTAGCGGGACGGGAGCTGTGGTTGTGGTTTTGGTTGCCTCACTGGTAGTTCCTGTGGTTACCGCCATGTCTGCGTCGGAGCTGCTTTGGTTTCGCTTTTCGTGTGCGTATGTTTGCTCGTGCGGATTTCACTTTTATTGCTACGACTGCCAACTCTTCAATGGCATTTCTGTAAAATAAAGAAACCCAGGCAGGCGGAGACAACGTTATTACAGTCGGAATTCAATAGCTGCTACCACTATCTTGGAATTTCAATTTCAGATACATTTAACAAGTATATTTTTAAAGAGGGAGGTTATAGTCTATCCACCTAATTTTTTATTTATGAGATGTAGATTAATCATCGGATTAATGGGTTTTTTATTTTAAAGAAAGAGGTGTGAAAAATGTTGGAACTTCTTAACTCCTACTAACTGGGAGATTAAATATTAAGAGCACCTTATCATTTTTTTAAGATTGCTATATTCGGAAGAATAATTTTGATGATGAAACAAAAATAATGAGATGATTGGTGCTTGTGAAATTAATGGGCTTGTCTTTTTAGAGGTTAATTTAAGGATGGGAATTAAGATTGTTAGGAACAGTGACTTGTTATCTTTTGTAGAACATACTGAAATATATTTCTTGTTGGTTGTCATGTTAATTTTTTACTTTAGGCAATCCGTCTTAGTGAAGCCCGCCCGTAGCTTTCATTCAAAGCGTTTTACAGGTGCGGCCGGGCGCAAACTCCGAATTGTTTACACATTCATCAACTCGATGGCCAAATTGATGTGTAAAAATGCGTATACAGGAATTGGGAAATAGTAGGAGTGATTTTGGAGGATGGGACTTACAAGTGTCATGCTCAACGGAGCGTGGGGATGAGTCTTCGCGATTACTTCACTATTACATCTGCTATGCCCAGCTGCGCGCCAATTCGCAGAGCATTCAATGTAGACTCCAGGTTCAAACGCCCATTCATTGATTGACAATAGTCGTCTGGAGGGTATTCGGGTTTATCAGCGATTTCACTTTTTCCCGCTTTTGTTGTTCGATGTTCGTTGTCCAGTTCCAAAATTCCGATGCTGCTGGCGAGATAAAGAGACAAAGACAGGGGGAATACGCTTGAGATTGGGATGCTGGTTGGTGATGAATGCCTGGGTGCAGAGTGGGCAGAGGTGACTTCTCACCTGGAGCAGATGCGTCCGTTCGCGGGCAGAGTGCTGCAGTTACTGCGGCGGCGACGCTTCTTCATTACAGGCAGCGGCCCGTGGATTGCGTCAAAACTTTCTTTTCGCCAGCTTTGTAATATCGCTGACGCCGAGATGCCGTTGCAGTTGTGCGGCGCTCAAAGTTGACCGCTTCCACTTCCACAAACTGGTTTTCCCAAAATCAAACCAAGCCGCTCTGCTCCACGAAACAACAACAACAAAACAAACCAAGTTACGTCGCCAAGTGCACGTAGTCAGCTGTTCGAGTCGCTGGAGATGAGCTTTCCAAGCGGTGATGTCAATCGGCAATCGAAATCAGGTAACGATTATAGCTATAAAATAGCTAATAGCTGACTTCGATTTTTGAGTTAGAGTTATGAAAGTGGTTTTAAACGAGTGTGTCTGCTAACCAAAAACCGTTTCAACTTTTTTTGATGCACGTAAGAATTTATAAAATTTTAAGCTTGTATATTTTTTACGACATTCAAAGATTATACTATTATTAGTCAATAACAGATTTAGTTGTTTTTGAGCCACAGGTAATTGTAACTTACCAAGCCTTTGAAATAATCACAAAACTTTACTTTTATTATACTAAAACTAGTCCCTGGAACCACATTATTATCATTATTATGCTCAAGTGTCTGTATGTTCCTAAGTAAATGATTTTCATTTAAATATTTTTAAAATAACTAATAAACCGTTAAAAAAGCCAAGTCTGGCTATTTGTAAAACATACTTCTATCGATATAAATGTAGCTGTCACGATCATGGCGTTGCCACTTGGGCGCGCTTTCGTGTTTATTTAAAAATGGCTTAAAAAGTATAATACAAAAAGGTTAATCAGTGGTCCCTATTTCCACCCAATGCCGCCTGTGGGAGCATCGGCTGGAGCAGTTGGCGTGGGCTTATAGTCCGGTGGTATGCTGAAGCCAAGCACCTCGAAATTACCGCCAGCAGGAGCAGCAGCAGGTGCATTGGTTGGATATGGTGGCGATTTTTGTGCGGCTGGTGACACTGGATTCGGCTTCGGAGTCGTAATTTTAACAGGAGCAGGAGGCACTGCATCCTCCGCCTTGGGATAAAGACTGGGGAAGTTGGCTGCTCCATTGGAACCATTAGTTCCCGGCTTTCCATCGAAGGGGTAGACGGGATATCTTGGTTTAAAGGTGTTGGACTCGAACTGCTCTTCACTGACGTCTTCCTGGAAGTTGGGAGATCCTAAATGGGAAAAATACATTTTTAGTAGTACCACTTCACTTATACTTTATGTGAAACCCACCTGGATGAGAGGTTCCACTTGGCTGGGACTTTTCCTGTCCTGGTCCCTTGTCATCAGCACTTCCCAAAAGCGGCACGGTGCCAATGGTTAGTGGAAAGTCCATTACCAAGTCCCCACCACCGTGGAGCTTGAAAGTCTTGGCAATAAAGCGTAATGTATAGCTAACTCGAATGGGATCCTTTTCGCTCTGCGTCGATGGAGTGGTCGGCGGCACCACGAGGAACTCATCGAATTTGGCCTTGTTGTGTTTCAGAACCTCACCGCAATGTTTGTCCGCCACTCGAGATTCGGTAACTTTCAGCTGCTCCTTTGCTCCTGAAGAATTCGCTCGGTACGATACGTTCTTGATCAGACGTACCTTCACATCCATACATTGGACATCCGACTGGTTGTCTAGCACCAGATGAAAGTGGATCTTCTGACCGGGCACATAGGCTGAATAAGAAGTGCTCACGTCCATGATCATGGGCTTATGGGCACCGAAAATGGAACCCCACCAGAAGCTCTTCGACTCCAGGCGTTGCAAGGGTTCCTAAAAGATTCATAGCTTTATAAGGATTCCAAAATGTTCGCGGTTACCCACCTTATACTCCTGCCGCTTGTTCAAATCGTGTGGCAGGATCACCGAGAAGCACTGCTTAAAGGTATTGTTGTATCGCACGGCGCGATCAATGGTCAGGGTGACCTCATGCTTGATCTGGCCATGTTCCCCAATAAAGGAAGTGGGTGCATTGGGCGGAATGGTGGTCCGGAAGGGGAAGACATACTTTCCGGTGGGCAGTTCCAGCTGGGATCCGCCCGCTTGTCCGTAAACCTGCTGGTCAGTGCTGTAGTACACCTCGGTGGTGGTGTGGGTCACCAGTGACTTGGTCGTCTTTCCATCCTCGCCCACCTTCTCCTCGCTCTCCTGCCATCGCGTCTCCCCGTATCCATTAATGGTTATAAAGATCGCTGCAATTGGTTTAATTTATCTGTACCGCCGGGTATGTAATTCAATTATGCATTTAGTTTAATTGCATTTGACCTTTGGGCCTTTGTGTTTTCGGATGTAGGCAGTATTGTATTGGAAAATGGCTTCGCTCACAAAAGCTTTTGGTTAATTGACTAACAATAATTCCGAGAATAATTTAATCATAAACATAACAACAAAAAATGCTACCTAATTAAGTTCACTGCTAACTTTAAAATCTGATCATTCACGACTTTTATATACCCTTGGTCTAAGCCCTGAATAAATCATGTTTATAAACTAATAGATTTTAAATTGTGGTTCAAGTAAACTTTTCTTGTTAGTAAGGTTTTACTTCCGCTAAATTCAGATTCCGATAAAGTTCGACTTTTGTGTACCCTTAGGAAGTATAAAATTGTTTTATGTATGAGATTTGTTTGTGTTTTATGTAAACTCTTCTTGCTAATGGGATTTGTATACATCTACATACATATGTCCGACTTCAATTTCCTCTGATTCACTCCAAAGGTAACCCTATAGAGTACAATTCAATTCGAATGTGCTGACCAGAAAACTGAATCAAATGTCTAATAATAATAAAACAGTAGACGCAATTTCAAAACAAAACTAGTTTTTCTGCTGCTGCCAAGCGGCCACATGTGTGTTGTATATATAATATAATTTACCATATATACATACATATCTTCCAGCAGATCTACCGGTAACAATAACAAAAGCATCGGACAACAATACACAATACACCAACAATATTAATGACGACGCGACTACGCAACGAAAGTGGATGTGAATGGTGTGGGAATCTGAATTCGAATGGGGATGGAGATAGAGACCCATGACGTCATGGTCTCGGTCTATTAGAATACTGCGACTTCTTCCGCATGTCTTCAACTTACATCGAATGGTTTTTGGACGCTCCGTAACCAGTTCGGCGGTGCCGGAGACTAGCTGACCGGCTTGATAGACCCCCAGGGGATTGCTGTCGAAGACGAAGGTCACCTTGCTGCTCATCTTCTCCAGAATTTGCTCCTTGACGACGGTATCAGGCGGTATCGGTATCGGGATATCAAGTTCCTTTGTTTGTTTGTTTTATTGATAGTTGTTGGGAGTGGTTGTTGGTCGGGGGTTTGGGGTCGGAGCGAAGCAATTTCGCTCGCCAGCACCGAACGCGAGCAGCTCTGGCTTAATACTGATTTCTCAAAAGCCACCGGCGAACTTGGAGGCTATTTTCCGTGCGTGAGAGTGTATTTGGGGAGAAAAAAGTGGAGGCAAAACGGGGAAACACACGGACAATTATAGGAAGTTTTACACTCATGCGTTTATGAACATAAGAATAATTTTTAAAAGATATTCTACCTATGTAATTTGTAATAATGACATCGAGCTTTGTTTAAAAAAATAAAAAGAAAAACATTTTCAAAATCTGTTCCTAAATTCAAGAATAACATATCTTGAAATTTTTATTAAAAATATAAGAGTATTTTATTTTTGTATGTTTTATTTTTTATACTCCTCCACTCGTAGAGTTAAGATACGTCGGAAAGTATGCAACAGGTGGAAGATAGCGTTTCCGGCTCTACATAGTGTATATATTCTTGATCAGAGCACTAGACGGGTCGAACTATCCATTTCCCGCCAAACCATTTAAAGTTCTGCAAAATAACCGCTTCAATCGCCACCCCCGCCAGGTGGCAACACCGCGCAACAGCTGTTTCTGCTATCGGACCATCGCTCTCCGGGTTATCGAAAGAGAGCTGCAACTACAAAAAAGCGTAACTCTCGGATCTCGTAAATTTATAAGAAATTAAATTATTCAACCCGCCCGCGGTCGGCAGCAATCGAATCAAATTAGCCCGGGGTGTGCGACAAACACTTGTGGGTCACTGCAAGTTAATAGATATCGAGATAGCCAAAGAATTGGCCAGAGTCAGCGCGAAAAAGCTTCCACTCCCCGCGCGCGGTGTGTGTAGTAAAAGTAAATCGTAAATCGTGAAACGCTGTGGTTGTGGTCGAGTGCGTGTGGTGGTGCTACTATTCTGCATATATTTTAGGGTGGTGCGCGGTCATCGGCGGTGCAGTGCATCCACGTTCCTATGTGGCGGCATTTTGATGACGAAATTATTTTTGGATAAGTGTTTGATGAGCGTGGCCAAATCGGAGGAGTCATCATCATCAGCGGCGGCGGCAGCAGAATGGAGAGCGAGCGGTTGCGAATCACGCTGGACAGCGCGGATCGGGTTTATTTTGCGGGCGACATAATTCGGGGAGAGATCTGGATGAATGTAAACAAGCGCACCAAAATACGCGGTAAGTGCCAGTCGGGCATACCTTTCCATTTCCTGGAAGCCCCATCTCAAAGCCCGGCTTGCATCATCCGTGACTCAGGTCGCCGCACAGAAACACAAAGAGAAAATAGTTTGATTAAAGTACTAAAACTAGTTGATCAAAGAAAAAGGAAATCATTCCTTTCTAAGCTCATGTAAACTATTTCAAAATTTTGGTTTTGTTTTTTATCTTCTAAATTTTAGTATTACTTTTCACCAAAATAGGTTTATTTTATAGTTCATTATCAATTTTATGATTATAAAAAAATTAAATTCAATAAACACACTGGTTGGGCATAGGAAATAGCTCCGCTCTTTCTCTGCCGCCACACAAACAGTGTTCAACATTGATAAGCTGCCCTGTGCAATTACTCACACGAAATGCCATTGCATTGCGTGTCGACCACTGGATTAAAACCATCTAATGCAAACAAACATATACAGTATTTATTTCATCCTAACATTACTCACCAAATCAAAAGGTTTCTTTTCTGTTTTGTCAGCGGTTTTTAACCCATTGTTTGCCCAGTGGCCAGCTGGACTTTCGTTGCGGCCCCATTCGCATAAACAAAGAACTTCATCAGTTAACAAAGCACAGCGGCCATTTTATGGGGCTGCCCCTCCCCCTCCTCCCCTTACCCGTAATGCCGAGATTCTTGCTCGCAAATTCCTCCAATTGCCTTCTGCACTCGCCTTTCATTCATCGATAAGCATTCAATTGCCGCCCCGTGCAATTGCATTTACAATTGAATTTGCTCTCGTTCTTCTTGAGCACTGGCATTTGCTTCAGGAAATGCCAAGCCAAACGCAACGCACGAGTGGGAGCGAGAGGCCCAGAGGGTGGGGGGCGTGTGTGCGAGGAGGGGCGCACTATATTGGCGTGCCGAAATTTTCGTAATATGGGGCCAAGCGCAAAGTCAGGTCTAAGAGAAAAAGAGAGGTGAGAGAGCTCTCTCAGCACAGTAAAGGTTATGAATGAACGCCTTTGAATGAAAATAAGTATATTTATATAAAATCACCCTTAAAATATTATCAGCAATGTTGATTAAAAGGCTAGAATTTTGAGTTCTTTTGATTTTGGTTTCAAATGTTATGTTAAATTTTTTTGATTCTTTAGAATTACCCAAAAAAAAACTACATTATATAAAAAAATGCGTTTTTCATTTTAATTCACATTCAAGCAAAAGTTTAAAAAATGATTCTGTTTATGTGTCTTTTTATCTTTGTAAACCGATTTAATTTTTCGTATTTTAAATTCTCAAAATATCCTTTTTATATTCACCAAATTAACTTTTTATAATAAAACAAGGAAGAACGCTATAGTCGAGTACCTCGACTATCAGATACCCGTTACTCAGCTAAATAGAGATATGCAAGTAGCAAAGCGAGATTATAATGCGCCACCTACCGGCGGTATACAGATTTAAGCGTTATGGGCGTTAGAGTGGGCGTGTCAAATTTTTTTTGGATCAATCGATAGGTAATGACTAGGCGAATACATTTCAGTTACAATTTTTTATCTAGCATAAAAATTGTGGGCGTCACAGGTTTTCGCGGTTTGTGGGCGTTAAAGTGGGCGTGGTTTTTTTAGGTCAATCGATAGGTATTGATGAGAACATTACATTTCAGTTAAAATTTTTATTCTAGCATCAAAACTGTAGGAGCCACAGTTTTGGGCTGTTTGTGGGCGTTAGAGTGGGCGTGGCAGTCTACTGAAACAAACTTGCGCTGCGTAAGAAGCTCAGGAATCTGCACGCCAAATCTCAATAGCCTAGCTCTCATAGTTTCCGAGATCTCAGCGTTCATCCGGACAGACGGACACGGCTAGATCGACTCGGCTAGTGATCCTGATCAAGAATATATATACTTTATGGGGTCGGAAACGCTTCCTTCTGCCTGTTACATACTTTCCGACGAATCTAGTATACCCTTTTACTCTACGAGTAACGGGTATAATTATAAAATATTATAAAAACCCAATTTAATTGTGCGACCCACCACTGTGGAAAGCGCCTCTCTGTTGTGATTTGCCACTGTGCAGGTGTGCGTGAGAACTTCCCAGCAGCTGGTCCGTTGCATGTGTGCGTGAGAGTAGAAGAATATGGGAGCGCCACACTATCCCGCATCTTTCGGGTTTTAATGCGCTACGCGATAAAACGCAGGGCATTTTGGTGACATTGGGTGAAGCCATAAGTGTTGACTTCAGGCGTTGGGCCAAGTGTTTGTGGACTGGGGGCTAAAAATAGTTGGACTGCTGTCCGTTAACTGCCCCAAAGTCAAAGTCGGTCGTTACGTTATCAGCGCAAATATAACAAACGCGATTTATTATCAGAGCACAGACTACAAGTACAAAAATATGCTTATAAAAAAAGGGGGAGCTGCAAGACATTTTTATGAGGGGGGAATGCTTGGTGGAAAATAAGGAATACATGACGACAGCTGCCACATTGTAAGGCTTCGCAATTACATTAATTATACGCCTGTTTCTCCAAACCCGGCCCATACATATTACATACGTACTCGTTTATATATATATATCTAAATATGTTTATGCACTTAATTGAACACAGCAGTTTATCGTTAGTTTGTGCACAATGGATGAAATTCCGGGTGGTCCCATTACGCGTTCATGCGGTCCCTGAGGAAGAGCTCCATCCGCGGCCAGATCTCCTTGGTCTCTTTTCCCTTAAAAGTAGCAACCAGGCCCTTCTCTTTGTACCAGGCTATCACTGGACTCATCAGTTCATCGTAGAGCTCCAGCCGCCTGGCCACCACATGTGGCTTGTCGTCCTCGCGCTGAGTCAGCGGTTCTCCCGTGACATCATCTTTGCCAGGCACTTTCGGATCTTGGAACCCTATGTTGTACACCCTGCCAGAGGGCGCGTGAATCCAACGGTGCTTGACCCGATCGATAATCACATCGTGTGGAATGTCCAGCGTGATCACTGCATCGATCTGCTCACGAGCTTCCAGTGCCTGAGCCTGGGCGATGTTGCGCGGGAATCCGTCCAGGATGTACGACCTGTTGCCCACCTCGGTTATACGGGCCAACATTGTCTTGGTCACGATTGAATCCGGCACCAATTTACCGGCAGCGATAAACTCCTTGGCCTTTCTGCCCAGCTCCGTGTTCTTTATGATGTTCTGGCGCAGAATGTCACCCGTGGAAATGTGGACACATCCATGGTTCTTGCAAATCAGCTCGGAAATAGTTCCCTTGCCCGAGCCGGGGGCTCCGATTATCACAGCGCGAAAAATTTTCGTATACATTTTTAAGCTCTACTTCTCTCTACCTCCTTTTTTGAGCTGCAAGATAAGAAATTCTGAGTTACTGCAAATAGTTTAAATTTTAATTTAAGTACTAAAGTGCTAAAAAGAATATATATATCATATATTGTGCAGGCAGCTTTAGTTAGTTTATGAATTCTTTTGTTTATAACGTTATTTACAAATGCTATAATGTTCTGTAGGGTGAATAACTGATAATCTAGCTGCTAGCACCAAAAATAGTTTCAAACCAATTTCTGTTGTTGACCACATTCGACAATCTTTATGGGCGCGATTAGATTAACAAGCACGCAACAATTGTTTGATACAAAGGTGATGAAGGAAGGTTATAGTTTTCGGTATTTGTATTTTATGACTAATCACGGGAATCGAGCGAAAGATTCCATTCAATATGTGTGACCACACTGCAATAAAAGATATAACACTTGTCAGCTGGGGAGACACCGTAAATCAATATGCCGCATGGCAACAAGTGTAGCGCACTCACGCCCGAGAGCGGCAACAGCAACAAAAACAACAGCAACAACAACTGCAAACAAGCGTGGCTTTTCAGCCTTATGTTCTTTGTCTTCGTATAACCAGATATTGTTGTTGTCACCCGCTTATCGTCCAAAGTCCACACGGAAAATTATTGAATAGGTTCAATGTCGCGCGTGTTGTGCGATTTTTATGCAATTCTGCATTTCTGCACTTCACTTTTGGCCCTGCACTTTTTTTTTTACTGGCTTTTTGTTATGTTTGTTATGTAAATTAGCAGCTCGTAAAATCACCTGCTTTTGGCACTTACACGGCACTTGGGTTTTATGGGAAAATTTCGGGTGTCCGCCGACCACGTATCTCGGTAGCAATTCTCGCCCGCGTACTAATTGTGCGATAACTTGTCGCCGTTATAGTATTCTAATTTGGTGTCCGCAGCTACCGAGTCCGATTTGTGTGTTCTGTTTTTTTTTTACTTGTTCCGCTGCTGCCGGCTGGCGAATATCAAATGAAACAAGTCGTTATCTTTCGTGTGTGTTTGGTTTGGCTCTGTTGTTTAGCTTCCAGGCTTCTTTTCTCTCCCTCTCTTTCTTGCGCTCACGAGGCCCCAAGTAACAGCCGGTTGTACGCCCTCTCTTTTTACTCCCTTTTTGTCTCTCTCACTCTCTCTCTTTGCAAAAGTGCAGTGTATACGATACGGGGGCTGTGGGGGATAGACACGCTGTCTCCCTCGCTCTCTGGGGAAATTGCGCTCTCTGCTTTTGGGGCCCGCTCTCTTTCGCACTCTCTCACTGGGGGTCCATTGGGAATAAGTGCAGTGTGGACTTTAATTTAGATTCCTTCCATATGCAAAAAGTATATCTGAAATAAAAAACTACAAAACTAGTTTTTTACTTTCTAAGGTTTAACTGACAACTATAAACTGATCGATTTTTCAAAGGTTTTTGATTCATGGTACTCACATTTTTAATAGTTCTTTTAAGAAGGGTTTGGTTTTATGATAATCTTTTATTGGGGATAAAACGTTCTATATCTAAAAAAAACCAAACTTTTAATTATTTGCCTAATAAAAAGTAACTCTCTAAAAGTGGTGTAAAGGTCCTTTCCTTTATAATTCGTGTTAAGCTTATAAATTTAATTTTGAATAATTTACAGTGCACTTCGAACAATATTCAAAAAAATGTTTAGTTGATCGTACTAATAATGCCTATTTGATTTAAAATCTTATATATTCTGAAAATTAATATGTATTTAGTACTTACCTGATTTGTATTCGATGGCGACAGCTTGTGAAATCAGGAGCAGATTGTAGTTATCTGCAAATTTTTTGTACAATTTTTTAATTTTTGTATCTTTGGCGGATATTTTTTTAAGTGGGTAACTTGTTCTGAGTTGGTGTGTTCCCATCTTAGTTAAGTTGAGAAAAACTATCAGTCATCTTAACGAAGGCAAAAAAATGTATAATAGTTTAAAAAATACAGCTACTTTGATAACTTACCGATCGGTATATTTTACCTGGACGTCAATTTCACAAAAACCAAAACCGTACAATAAACCAATAATACTCGATTGTTTCTATATACAAGTGTAAGAAGAAATATTTAACACCTTAGTTGATTTTTGCATGCAAGTCATGCCGAACTTAGCTTTGTAAGCTTCTTTATTAAGTGATCAGAGAACTTTTCCATGGGAGCGTATTACAAATTTGCATATCAAATTCAAATTTTATCAGCTAAGAGGAAACTTAACACTCGTAGTACGTGTGAGAATCGAGGACCCTACTCCTTGACCTCCTTGGTGGCCTCGATGAGCCCTTGTTTGCGCTCCTTCTGCGCCTCTTTGATCATTTCGTCCACCTGCTCGACGGTGGGCTCGGCATCGGTCACTGGCTTTGCAACCTCCTTGTCATTTGCACCATCCTTTTCCGGCGAAGCTGCTTTAGAACTCCTCTCTTCCTTGCCGTTTGGTTCCACAGCGCGGGAAACACTGCGTCTATCGTGATTGTACCAGGAGTACTTGCTGCGATCCATAGCGCTACGACCACGGCCCCTACCCCTAGGTGGGTAGCGCGACTGATTACGCGGACTCAGGCTGCGGGAACGGGAGCGACTCCGGGAGCGAGTGCGTCGATAGCGGGACGCCGGTGATGGTGTGCGGCGGGGCACAAACGGCGAGGGCGTGCGGCGGTTGGCAAAGGCTGGGGGCGAGCGCCTTGGCACGAAGGGCGATGGAGTCCTCCGACGATGAAAAGATCGTGAACGGCGATCTCGGCGGTACCGATAGCGTCCGACCACAAAGCGATTCCCATAGCGGCGTGGCGAGGGACTGCGAGAACGTGAGTAGCTGCGACGCCGACGGGATCGCGACCTGCTTCTCGACCTGGATCTGGAGTCGGATCGCGAGCCACGACGACGGCTTCGATGACGCGAGCGCGAACTTCTTCCGCGCCTACGATGACGCGAGCGACTTCGCGACCGGCTTCGACTCCTACTGCGACTGCGCGAGCTGCTGCTCCGTCCGCTTCTTAGTGGTTCCACTGGCGCCGCCAGGCGAAGCATTCCCAGCTTATCCATCTGCAGTGGTCGTTTGATCTGAAAAGAGAGCTTGGGCGACGGCTCCGGGGGTTTCCTTTGCTCCTGATACTTGGGCGCTGGCGGTGGAATGTCGCCTCCAAGGCCAGACACGGCGGCCGCATGACGCGAAGTGCTGGGTCCCATGACGTCGAAGATAGATTTTTTGGGTGGAGCTACTGCTTTTTTCATCGGCGGTGGGGGTGGTGGTGAGTCTCCTCCACCATTTCCATCTTTTAGATAGTTTTTGATCTTGGCTTTAAGTTCCGCTTCACTGCTGGTGCTGTTCATTAGCCTAAAAGCAACACAAAGCGGTGGTAATAAACCATGTTTTAAGAAAACTTAACTGTTTTTACACCCCAACTGAAAGATGCCTCAGTTGAGATGCAAATACAGTTTGAAAGTTAAGCTAAATTCTCGTCAAGGTACATACTTGTCTTGTCTATCACATTGGGTTAGGCAGGGAGATCTCAAGAAAATGTATATTTATTGTGCAAGGTGCATCTTTTGCTGCAACACTCACCTGAAGGCCTCCTGGAAGTCTATCTTCTTGAGCAACTCCATGGGATCCTCCAGCTCGGTCTTGGTCCTGGACCTCCTCTTCTCCTTTTCCTTCTTGTCTTTTTTTTTCTTGCCCTTCTTCTTGGCCTTCTTGTGCTTGCTTGCCTCCCGCAGAAGCTTCCTCACACTGGACACAGTCTCATCATCGTCTAGCCGGAACTCGTTGGCCTTTTGGGCATCGATTACCGCCAACTTTTCCTCCCCAGGCGTTTGAATCGAATTTTGGGCATAGAATGGCTGACTGATGTTGCTCTTGACCTTTCCAGCTAAAATTTGGAATGGGTTATCAGTTGGATCGGTGCACGTGAGTGAGATCTTCATCAGCTTTAAACGCTTGCACTGAACCCATAAAAGTACTCACCCTGATCTTCGCTTTCACTTTCACTGCCACTCGATGAGGTGGACTCGTCCGAAGAGGCCAGGTTGATCCGGTCGGCGCTTACTCTATGCTTACCGTCACCACTTCGCTGCAGTGCGTCCAACGACTGGCGCGCCTCCTCGTGCTGCGGCAGCAGGTTCAAGCAGTCACTGTAGGCCTTGACCGCCTCGGGTATGCGGTTCTCCTCCTCATAGCTACGACCCAGAGCCACTAGCGTTTCGCCCATGTACTTGCGCGCGTTCACATGGTACTTGTTCAGGTTCAGAGCCTTTTCAAAGTCCTGCAGTCCCTTTAGGAAGCTGCCGCGGTTCGCGTAGAGGGCACCGCGGGCCACCAGACCCTCAACATTGCGCGGATCAATGTTCAGAGCCTTGTTCAGGCACTGAAAAGCTTCGACCTGCTGGCCGTTCTTAAAGTGCTCGATGCCATCAGCCACGGAGCTGAACGGCGGCCAATCAATGAAGGTGTTGGATGCGATAGGGTGTGCGAATGATGGAATGACATACACTCAAGTTTCAAGTTGGAAGTTAAACTTACCGGAAGGCCCATTGGGAGGCCTGCTTCTGGCGCAGCTCCGCGGCGTTCTCCGCCTCCGGGAATCCCGCCTTCAGATGGCTCATCAGTGAAAAATTTTCATTGGGCTGCAGGCCGTTTATTTGGAACAGTAGATCGTAGTTTGGATTTTCGAACTCCAAGGCAGCGTTTAGGTCATCCTCGAAATGAGTAGTAGAGGGATGCTCCAGGTTATGTATTTTACTGCGGAAAAGGCGTTGGTTTAGCAAGGTTTTGGATAGGTCTTGAAGAGATAAAGTTCCTTTTTTACCGATAATACTTGGGCAACTCGTTAATGTCGCACAGACCAAACTTCAATTCCGGCGGTTGGTTGAACATGCCAATCATATTGAGGCTAAGCCGTTCAGTATCAGCAGATATGCTGTTAATCTCGCAGCGCAGGATGTCATTTTGGGCAAAGCTACGCGGATTTCCCTGCTTGTCCAGGGGCAAGGGACCCCAGTAGTCCTGCAGGATCATGGCCTATAACGATAGGGGGTTAGATTGAATTTTGAAAGGTCATTTAACTCATTTTTGTATATGTTTAGAGATTAAATACGGAAACTTTTTAACAAGAATGCAAATATCTTTGAGTTTTAAATGGTAAATTGATTTTCAGTTACAAAAAGTTAAAGCTTTTTACCTTTATGGGTATGTCGGCCAGGTAGGCATGCTTGGGTTCCCCAGAGCAGAGTGGCTTCACTAAAAGCCGGTTGCCATTGAGCAGTCTTGTCACCTGGGTGTAGATGATATCGCCCTGTTTCAGGGCAGTCAGGCGGTGGGCCCACGCCTTGCGTTTGTCCTTCACATTTAGAAAGAACTCGAAGGGTGGCATCTGTGCCATATAGGTGTTGGCTGAAAAAGGGTGTTGCAAGTGAGTTATGACTGGCTAAAGTCATATAATGTAAACCCACCTTGTGACAGCACGGAATCCTCCATAACATTGGCTACCATAGTGCGATCGTACAGATCGGTGGCCTTCCGCGCCAGAAACTGGTGCATCTTGAGCCGCTTGGCCCGCTCCTGGAACGTGAAGAACTTCTGGCGCTCCTGGTAGACCGAAAAGTTCACCTGCGTGAGGCCCATCAGCCGCAGGTCGTCCACGCCCCGCTCATCGTCCCAGATCTTCTGCAGCGGCTGTCCATGGTAGCCCAGGGCATGGCCGATGTACTCGAAGTTCATCTTTGCAGCGCCGCCTTTTCCGCTTTACACCATTTAAAGTTGAGGCGATGCCTCTTTAAAGGGCAAAAGGGGACGGGCGGAGATAAAGCCCACACTCGATTTAATCGGGTGAGAAAATGTCGGCACCGCTCGTAGCTGAATTCAACTGCGCACACTCTGTTCTCAAACACTTGAACCAAATGGGACAATTGACCCTTATGATTTGCCTTACTTGCAACACAATTGATTAGATTTCGGCATGAATATATCTGCAAAAAAAATAATTTTCGTATTGGCTTGCTGGTAGGAATGAGTGTGACCAGAAATTAGCCAAAAAATAAAACCTAAGAAAATTACATGAGCGGTCTTGTTAAAAGAGGGTGTCTACGCTAATATAGCGGATACATCATCATGCAATTTAAAAGTGACCGTTTGCGATAGCTGTGGTATATTTCTAGTATTTTTTACTTCTTAAGTTCACAATAGCCGCCAAACAAAAGTAGTCAAATTTATTTGGCGCGACATTCAAACGTCACTCAAATGTTATCCTAACCAAAATCCACTCAACCGCTGCTTTTAGAAACGAAAATGAATTGACAAACTATTGGGCCCAAAGTTGAGAAAATTGTAACGTTATATTTAATCTGTTTTCTTAATTTTACAATATTTAATTTTCGAATTTCCCTTATTTTCAGCAATCAAGGTGCAGGTCACCGGCAAAGGGAAGTGCAAGTGGATGGAGATTCTGCGTAAGAACTCTAACAACAACGAGTACTCACGCAGCCTATTCTACACAAGCAAGGAGGTGTACGAGCACAGCGAGACTCCCCTGCCTGATTTCGAGCCCCGTGGTCTGGAACTTTCGCCCGGGGAGCACACGTTCGTCTTCGAGGTGGCGCTGGGTCGCCAACTCCCCTCGAGCTTTAAGGGCAGCTATGGCGGCATCAAGTACAAGATGCGCGTGCTTATCCAGCGGCCGTGGACCTTCGATGAGCGGCACACGATTCCTTTTACCGTGGTGAAGAACATGCCGCTGCAGCCTTCGCAACGCAGTATTCCCAGTTCGCTGGAGAAGCAGGTGACTAAGACGATCAGCTTATTTGGCACACGACCCATCACCTTGCTGGCTCTTTTGCCAGAGGACTTTGCGGTGCGGGGAGAGCCGCTGAGGATTTGCGCCACTGTGATCAACAACAGCACCACCGCCGTGGAGAAACTGCGCTTCAGTGTCCTCCAGTACGTAACCTACTACAGCCATGTGCCGCTGCGGGTGCAGAAGGTGGAGTGCATTGCTGTGGCCACCAAGGAGACGGGCTCGGTGCAAAAGAAGACCGAGCGCAGCTTTGCCCACGAGTTGCTCTTGCCCGAAGGAGCTCAGCCCACGGATGAGCAGATGAGCGGCG
The DNA here is from genome assembly GCF_043229965.1 of Drosophila suzukii. Classification (NCBI taxonomy): domain Eukaryota; kingdom Metazoa; phylum Arthropoda; class Insecta; order Diptera; family Drosophilidae; genus Drosophila; species Drosophila suzukii. Next base: position 84,623,580 of record NC_092082.1, read on the forward strand.
TCATCACCATCGTTTACGAGCTGCGCGTAGAGGCAGTGCTGCGGGGATTCTTCAAGAACCTGATCCTAAATCTTCCCTTCAAGGTGTACTCGCAGGATACGTCGAACAGGCTGAGTTCGATCCGTCCGCCGCCTCCACCACGACCCAACGACGGTCCACCTGGTCCGGATGTTAGCTCCGGCAATCCCTTCGAGCCCGCCTTGCCGGTCTATCCATCGCTAGACTCCTCCATCGGTTCGCCCTCGCACTCCTCGCAGTTCAGTGAGTGCAGCTCCATCAACTCGATAACCTCGGACTCCTCGGCGGCCACTCTGAGTCCCGCCGTGGGCGGAGGAACCGGTGGCATGGAGCTATCCTACACCTCGGGTTCGCAGTCCTCGCAGTACGGAAGTCCCTCGGCCAGGGCCAGCCTGCGCAGTTCCAATGTGCCCTACATGCCCTACTCGTCCAGCCCGCTGATGGTGCAGTCGTATCCGCCAGCCCACGTGCCCACTTATCCGCTGCCGGAGTCGCCGCAGTACTCGCTCCTTGCCCTGACACCACCGCCAACTGGAGCCGCTCCTCCGACAGCGAATGGAGCAGTAGGCGGAGGAGGAGGAGCACCGGGCTACAGCCAACTGCCATCCACCTCGGCCTCAGCCTCGTTTCTTCAGCCGCGCCAGGCTCCTGGAGCCCATGAGTTGCGTAAGTTACAAAAGAATACCAATATATATAACTAATGCTATGATCCCATTTCCCATAAAATGCTATAGAAAAAATTATCAACTTACAATTTTTATAATCTAATAATCCTTTTATCTACTATTCAGCACCTTCCTATGAAGAGCTCTTCGGCTTGGCCAATGCCCCTCCTGGAACTCCAAAGTAAGGAGTGATCGACAGTCCTGAGCAGCCACCCAGTTACGTCCAAGCTTTGCCTAGACATAGAGCTTCAGGTTTACTTTATAGTGTTATAGAGTATCAAAATATCGAATATATCTTAGAACTGCTACGCTTCGAGCACAAACCATATGCAATTTGTGCACAAATCAAGAGCACTGTGTAACTACTATGAATTCATTTGATTCGGCTATAATCTCCCATTCAAAAGTTATATTCTGATGTTAATTATAATTAACACCTTCGTTTGCACTGATTATAAGTTGTTTTTGGATAAGGCAAAGAGTTTATTAAACTTGTCAAAGAAAGATATCGAAAAAATATTTTCTTTTAAATGTGCTTTTTTCTTTTCATGTTTCATTTGTGCATACTTGAGTGATTTATATACAAATATTTGGGTTTGCCAATTGATAAATATTTAGTAAAATATGTTCAATAACATTTCACAAGCAGAGGTTTAGTAAAAATCCACTGTGTGTTTCATAACTATAATCATATTTATGTACTTGACAATAAAATGGTCAACTTATTTGCCTTGTCCACTTAAATTAGATTTTGAGCTTAAAACAACATAATTGTATTCTTAGCCAGAAAATATAAAGGTCTATAAAATAGTTTGCTTGTTGAAGCGAAGTAGGTAGAATCACAAGCGAAATCTATTTGGAATTTAGGCAAAAAGCAATTTAACTATGTATACATATATCCGAACAAATTCGAAATTAGTTGAAAATTAATATATAAAATTGCATAAAAAATTATTTAGGTAAAAGCGAATTTTTTTCTAAATAATTTATATTCTAAATCACAAGAATTTAATGAAAACTTGGAAAAGTCTGTCTTCGGTTAAACTTGATTGTCAAATGTATTTCCTACAGACTTCCAAACTAAGCGCATTTCTAAGAATCGAATCTTGCGAATTACTCTAAAGACTCATGAGTATTTATCTCAGCACACAATAACTCGAAACATATTTCCTGCCCCGCCTATTTATCTGACATCTCTTATTTATATACGTCCATGTCTCCAAAGATTCTGATGAAAATGGTTTACTGATCTAGTGTCTCAATGAAATTCTATACCAAAACAGGTCTAACATTACTATTTATTTCTCTCACTGCATTATATGTTTAGCATTTAAGTACTTAAGCACAAATCGAATATGTTGAAGGATAGTTTGGTTCTATGATGACAGAAGAATCATTGAATCAATAAGCTTTAGTGCCTCTGTATGATGAAGAAATCGAATGGTTATCGTTGATGAAAACAAATATATCGATAAACAATTTTTATACACTGATATTACTGATAAATCATCGTTCGGAAGCAATGTCAACTTTTAGTTTTAAGCGCACGAATGTATATTATGTACGATCAAACGATTTCGTTAGGGTGCTTTACAAATCACTATTTTTGGATACCAACTTTTTGTTTTCCTTGAATTTAGTGCATATGGACTAAATTTGAATATGATTTACATGAACGAAAAACTTAATAAAATGTTAATATAATTACAAAACCAAATGGATTTTTCTTACGATGAAAAGTGTTGATAAAATATTTAAAGAAATATTATGGTCTTTATAATTTTAAAAGTTTTCAAAGAGCTTAAAAGTTTTTTAAGGATAAATTATAACAATTCGAATCATATTTCGCTCAGTTATTAATATAACTTGTAAAACTCTAGATTTTTAAATCCCTTTAACTGTTTTGTTGTTAAAACAGGGTTCCAAAAATCCCCCCATTTGATAAAGCAGGTCATGTTACAACCTTTCAACTGGCAAAAACCCCTCTAGAAAGCGTAGTTCTTGTACGTGTTAAATTACAATTTCAAGTGCTTGAAGGAAAGTGCGTTGCTGTCGCCCACGCAGCTACCTGTGTCTGCAGCTGCCCAGTTGGACAGGTGGGCATGTGAAAAGGTGGGTGGTCAGGTGAGATGGTGAACTGGTGTACTGCCGTACTGCTGTACTGGTTTTCAGGCGTTCTGGCGAACGTGTGCGGCTTTTGTAACAAGCAACGGAAGTGTTAAGTCAGCTGTAATTGTTTTCTTTCATATTTTTTCAGTCGCCGCTGTCGAGGGCGACAATTTAGTTTGCCCAACGGCGCTGGGGGAATCAGAGTAACCATAAATTATACTCCACATTGCAATGGGGCTGCCGAGCGGTCCGCATGAAAGGCATACATAAACAAAATTGTTAAATAATAGCGACATTTAGCGGAAGTGCCTGCCGCATTCTTGAAACTTCAGCTCGCGCGACAAACGATCGCGGGGTCCTTATTATTTCGTACGATTCACTCCCCCGAGTTTCCATTTTGTCAAATTATAGAGGTGCTAGAAGGGAACTCAGCTCACCCCAGTTTTAGTGTACTTAAATGTCTTAATCGCTGTGGGGTTAAACTTCTATTTTACTTTCCAGCAAGGGTGCGGGGGTAAGGTTAATGATTTGTTGACCATTTCGAGGCCGGGGTGGTGCAATTTGAGGCACTGCCTTTCGGCATTGAACGTGCCACTAACTGATATTAAGTATGCGCCATGTGTGCCACTGTCTTGGCCCCGAAACGGATACAGATTGATAAACACGTACGTGGATGGAAGTCATTTCAGATTGGCTGTATGTTTTAATGTGCTTACATAAGGAATATAATGTTTTTTACTTATGTAATAAGCAAAGGACTTTAAAATTATATAACTACAATTAAAGAAGAGATACTGAAGATTCTTAGTTTTATTGACTAATATATGTATTCGGAATTTATGGATAATTTATTTATTTGTAACCAAAGCTCGGAATAAGATTTAACATATAGTCTGACGTCTACTAATTATGAACATTATTTTTATCAACTTTTAAGAATCATAAAAAGTGGTCAGCCCTCCTAGGCTCCATTTCCCACATGAAACCACTTAAAGAAACCCCAAGTTACTCGCTTCTTCCTACCCAAAAACTTTCGACCCATATGGCCAAGCGGACAATGATCGAGTTTTTATTAAAACTCGTGAGCACACATGCCGGAAAAACTCCCCATCCCTTCCTGCAGTACGAAAACCAAAGCCATCTGCGTCAACGAATGGCTGGGAATTAGTTTATTTCACTGTCCTGGGGAAAGTCGGGAAAAAACGGAAGGGAAATCGAAGGAAGCCAAAAGAGCATGTTAAAGAAGGCCGGGCACATGGCCTAATGCCAAATAACCAAATCAAAACTAATCAAGCAGAAGTTACTGCAACTGCCGCACAGCAGGTGGCATCCGATTTACCAGGGGTTTTTCGACTGAGGATTGAGGATGGGTTTTTTTTTGGCCACAGTGAAAATGGTTTTAAATTGCTGCCTGATTGTCTTTCAAGTTGGCCCACACTTGTGGCGCTTTTCCTCCTTTTCTCTCGACGGTGACTGAAATTTAATCAAGCGTTGAAATTTTTGCACGTACGTATTTCTATTTCTATCATATTCAATGGCCGCTCCAATTTCTGGCTTTTGGTCACATGTGCGACTCTCTGTCCGTTGTGGTCACAGTGGGTTCTGTCCTCCTCATCCTCATCCAGCTCCTCATACTCATCCTCATCCAACTCCTCATCCACATCCCTGATTTTGGCCCACTTGTGTGAATGGTCCCGAAACGAGCTCTGCGTTCGTTCTGGGGCAACAGTTCCCAAAGACTGTGACCTTCTTGGCCCCCACTTCCCATTATGTGTATTTTTTTTAGATGGTAGCTGGATGGCCTGGCCGCTTCATTAAGCTTTTTTTGTTGCCTGGCAGCAAGCTGTGACGGATTCGAGGAGTTGAAGTTTGTTTTTGTGCCCGGTCCTTAAGCAGGGATTCCCTTGGAGGAGGGTTAGTCATGCGATAATTAGCGGGAAACTTTGATTCACGGAAACATAACTTGTTTATGTACTTATAAAAGAAGGGCAATCGATTATAATTTTTTTAAAGTTTTTTGAAGAGTTGTTTAAAGTAATTTTAATAAGTGCTTATTTTCTGGTCATGTTTATATCTATATTTCGAATTATTTAATAGTAGAATACAGGTAATATCTTGTTCCTTTAGGATACAGATTTTTTGTAATCTCTTTAGCGCGTTGATAAGGAAAGAACTGATCTTTCACATCTCAAAATGAAAGTTAAGCTAATGGAACTTTACATATTTATCTGGATTGTAAGTAGAGTATGGGTATTATTTTATTTTGCCAAGAAGGTATTGGTCATATTTAAAAGGAATTTTTTAGTAAAAACTTGTGTGACTTAAATTTATAAATATATAAAAATTAGTGATAATAAACAAATCTTTAACCCATTAAACAGATTGTAATACCTTATACAATCTAAATATCAATATGTTGGCTATTAAAGAGCTTGGTACAAAATCCTTTTAATATAATCTGATTATTTGGGTCAATTTATTATTTTAATAAATATTTATTGGTGTGTAATACGACAGACCGTGAGTTCTCCGCTGCAATTCCATTTATTTATCATAGAAGTAGCAACATCTTGACTTGGATTTAATATCAATTTGACACAGTTGTTGGACGCCCACGTGCTGTTCATTTTTCTGTGCAATTTGATTGCAGGACCCCCCTCGGAAAACTCCAACCCACGCATATAGAACACCATCACCACCCCCATCCACCACACACAATATGTTGCAATTTCTGTTAATTTCGTTATTGAGACACGTTCGCACGAACTGCGGGCGGGCACAGCTTTTCGCTCGAATTCCCTCTGCGGTGCCGGAGATGAACTGCAGCTGTCCGCCGGACGCCGAGGAATTTTTGCAGTGGAGCTCGAGTTCCCATTCCCCCCCCCCCCCCAAAAAAAAACCCCAACCCATCCGGACTGATTGATGCCGGAGGAACGGAGGAGCGGAGTAGTTTATCCACTGGCCGATTGGCAAAAGAAGCCACAGCAAAAGCTTGCGGTGTGTGCATATAATTTGATATAGCCGGCTAGCTAAAAGTGGCCAAGAAAGAAATCCTTGAGCGTTGAGCAGCCAATTTTCACTGGCCAGAGGCCACAACAAAGAGCTCGGAGCTGTGCAGCACTTTATGAGTGTATTTAAGCTCTTTGGCAATTAATATGGTCCATTTGAGTGTGAAATACTTGTGAAAGCATTGAAAAACCTGTGGTCCTATTTGCCGTATTTTTAGATACCAATAAAATAAATTTTTTTCTATTTACTAAATTTGATTACGTTTTAGGCACACATATGCACATCCCCTAACTGTTTTCTATCAATTTCCCCACTGACTTTTAATTGACAATTAAAACACTTTTGGCCATGCGACTGGCCGACTGGCATAACATTTTTCTTTGATGATGTAACATGGTAAATAAACAAAAGCTGCACTTTTTGCAGCTGTGTGCGTGTTTGTGTGCGCTCAGTCAATAAATATGCAATTAATGTGCAAAAATCAACATAATCAAATTACGACCGTTTGATTGGTTAAATTGAATTTATAATGATGGCCGAACCGTTTTCGCTGTTGGATAATCAGTTTAGCATTGTAATGCCAGAAAGTATCTGTGGCTCAATTCAAATTGTTCGCTAAACCAGAAACACGTATAAAAACATAGCGAAAAGCGAACGAAAATGTATGCAAATAAGTAAAACATTTATATGCATTAACACTTTAATCTGTGACAGGGCTGATTTTATACGCTCAATTGAATTAAAGATATTTGCTGAAAACAATTTTCAGCAAAAAAGCAATTGCAATATTTATGTAATGAATGTCCCCATACCCATGCAATCCAATTCGAATTTATTGCACTTAACTTGTGCAAAATGTTAACATTTAATCAAATCAAAACAAGCTAACAACCCAATCTCAAACCCCCAACCCAGAAAATGCAGCAAAAAATGCAATAAATATTTGATTGGTTTTTATGTAGTAAAAAAAAATGCAAATAAAAACATATGCATATAATTAGTAGCAAGCTAAAAATTTGATTTGACCAGCAAATTTAACGAGGAAATGGAAATGAAATGGAATTAAAATCAATTTTGCACTGAAAGTGAAATAACTGAAAAGGATACAATGAAGTAATTAACAAATTTAAAGAAAGCAAGCTAGTAAAGAATTTATCCATTTGAAATTGATGCAAATTTTTGTAATAGATAATTAATTTGCGATGATTTTTTATTACAACTTCTTCCTTTTTAACACATTTTTAGAGAAGTGTATGCATAAAAAAATGTATACATTCAAATACTTTTTAAATGCCAATTCATTTAGTTTGTGCGCTTAGAACAAAAAAAATAAATATTTGCCCACAAATACTATATGTTAGAAATTATTTATCCAATATCGTTAAATCCGTTCGGCAGCATTTTCTGCAAATAAATTGGTTAACTAGGAATTCCGTCGCAGCCGCAGGACGACAAACGAAGGTAAATTTCGAGAGATGGCCAAGACAAGTAAATCAAATTAGATTGGAATGTTCCGGTATGCCGGTCTGGGACAAAATACTTTTCCACCATCCAAGGCAGTGGGTCCAAGGTCCTGTCGACCACATTTTTGCGGTTCTAGCCAGTCCAAAAGTGTCCTTGCCGGGCAAATATCCAAATTAATAAAATACAAATATTCACAGTGCCGGGCGTAAGTTAACCGACGGGAGCAGTTGATTAGTCTGCCATGACAATGCCAAGGATTTTTCACATTCCATGTGCAAATTGATTCAATTATTGGCATTTAATTAAATGCAAATAGTCGTCACCCACCTGTCCCCTTCGGTTTTGCCCCCTCCTGCGGTTACCAACTTTAAAGAACTTCATTAAAATGCCAGCCCGCGACGAAGCAGAGCTCGAAACCAAAACCAAATATTTCGTTCATTTCATTTTGTCAAATTTAAATGCCCCTTGACAAAAGCTACTACCGCTCACCCCAAAACGAAATGAATCCCAAAAAGATCCACACTGGAAAAATCCTGTTTTTACATAGAAATGTAGAGTGACTATTTTTTTAAAATTTTTTAAAATGTTTGTAAAAGTAAATTTTCTTTTCTTTTTAAAAATTATCTAATTCTTAGCCATTTTTTTCAAATAACCTTAATTTACTAAGAGCAAAAAATGGGTTTTCAAGTTTAAAAATCGCATTATCCTTAAGTTTCTAAAATTCAATGTGAATACTTTTTTGAGTAAGTGTAAATTTTCAGATGTTTGATAAATGGTTTTTTAAATTAAACTCAAATAAACATACTTATTATACATCTAACAAGCCAACTAATACATTTATTTGATAACTTTTCTAGGTAAGAAAAATATAATACGTATATATCAGTAATAATAAATTAAACTTGTATGTTTTTTCCCCAGTGCAGTCGTTATATCCTCGATCCCCCCTGCGCATTGAAGCCATGTAATTGTTGTCCGTCTGGAGCAGCCCTGCAGTTATTTGCATTCAAATCGCAATTTTTGTCTCATTAGAAAGTATGCGACGGGTGTGGGCAGGCGGGTGAAAGTTGGAGGAGCCCGGAGAAAGAGCTTGGCCATCACATTCTTGCCCCTCGAACATTCAGACATTGTCAGCCTGGCCAACGACGCTTAAGTGTCCCAAAGTTGTGCCGGCCACAGAGCTAAATGAATGCCAACAAGTCGAGTCAGTCGAATAATGGGGAGGCATGGGTATGCCATGGGGGTAGACATTGGTTTTTGGGAGGGGGCTTGTGCTTCGGAACAGAGGGTGACAAGCCAGTCGTTATCGCCCCAGGGCTTTAGTTTAATTTCACTTCAATTTTCATTGTACAATTTTCGCATTTTTCGATATGTTTCCAAGGATTTCGGGAGGGTTTCGGGGGGTTTTGGTTGGCTGGCTGGTCGGGCTAAGGGTTGCTGCTTTGCAAACTGATATTGCCTTTTAAGTAAATCAATATCAAATGCCTGGGATTTAAGTTTGCCAAGTCACAGTGAAATGGAACAGACAATTTTGGTTGTACGTAAGAGAAGAGTTTGTACTCTCGGCAATAGTCATTTTAATTTCAATCTAATAATGGAAAATTGGATATAAATGGGGATATAAATACTATCTAATGTTCATATATAGAAAATTTGTTGCTAATCTTACTTTTTTTAAGTCCACAAAAATCGTTATAAGTTATTTCCTGCTTCTGTTTTTAATAAAAGGTCATTTTAAGATCGTATATACCCTTTGGAGAAATTATAAAATAGAGCACCTAAAACGACTTTGGCCGCTGGCTTCATCAAGCAAATTTTGCGATGATGAATGAAAAAATATTCCTTGAATTTCTTTGGCTCTTTCCTTTATTTTTTTGTTTTCGCTTTACTTTATTTTTCGTGGGAGTATATTTTATGTGAACGTTTTTAATTTTCCAAAGTGAAAAGCAAATTTGTCACATTTTCTCTCTTTTCACATTCTGTTATTGGATTGAGCCGCATTTGATGAGGCTGCGGTTGTCGGGGGCAAGGAGTGGGTTCAAGTCGTGGCGGGGTTAATGTTAATGCTAATAAATTATACGACAGCCTTCAAATTGAAATCCAGCGACGACAACTCAAACGAATTTAATTGAAAAACTGTTTTTCGCCGCTCGTCGCGTTTTGCATATAAATCAGTGAGTCGAGGGGCGGTGCGCCCACTGCATCAGTTCATCTAAAGGGGATGGTAAGTGAATGGGGTGGTGGCTTGGTATCCTATATACCCGTACTCGTACTATACCATCCCATCCAATCCAATCCGATCTAAATCCCGATGTCCAGGGCAGAATCGCGGCGAGTTAGGCAATCGCAGCTCGAAAGCTTACATGTTCTGCATTTGGGCAAACAAACGCGACTCGCACAGGTCACTGCGTATTCAGAGCAAACTGTGAAGTACACAGAGAATAATGCGGGTATATAAACAATTTTGTGTATAATTTCTAAAGCAAATCTGCCTGGAATATGTATCTTTATTTGAATATTATCAATATTCTCCTTTCATTTGTCTGTTAGCATTTTATTTTTCGGTTAAGCATCCTAAAAATTTTCAGAGATTTTCTAATTAATTATTAATTTTTTCTAAATAACTGAACTGTGTTTTTTTGCATGTATTTTATATTTTATCATTTTTCTATTATGTTATTTTATTTAAGTCTCATTATTTCCTTAGATCAAAATCAGAATGAAATACTGTAGTTTTCTGGATCTTTTTTATTTTTAAACTTAAAGTGATCCTAATTTTCTTCAGTGTACTTGCTTTAGTGCTTTAGTGTGCGGGGGGCGTGTGTGTGTGAAGCGGCTGCCACGCCTCGTTCGTGTAAAGTTGCCGGGCTCTTTCAATTAGCAATTTGTCAGCTGAATCCAGTGCTCAGGCCATGCAAATTATTCTCTAAAAATATACATATATATATCCTCATACGAGGCTATGCAAAAATCCCCACTACCATGCGTCCATACAAATCTGTTGTAATTCAATTATAAACTAGAAAAACGGAAATAAAAATATATAGGCACACATATAAACATTTCCATAAACCAAATGTCCTCGTGCCTGTAACTGGAATTTATTTTAATTTTTGTTTTTATTTAGTTGAGTTATAGCTGCAGATGCATGAACAAGTCAAATATGCAGGGATTTAATTAAAAAATCGCAGCTTTGTGGAGATTTTTTAATTTAGTACAGCTTTTGCCAGTATGTTTGTTGTTAGACGGCGTGAGGTGCTATAAATTGGTATGACGGCTGAATTTAGTCCATTTTTTGTTTAGAAACTATTCTGGATTTCTAGAGTAAGCTATGATGGATATTGATGTGGATATTCCAAAATGTCACTTTTTATATAAAGACTAAAAGTTGTAGGCTTATAAAAGAACATATGGTATTTATGTTAGCATCAATAAGTTTTAGATATGGTAAAAATATTTGCAAAGTCCCAGATACTGTATAGATTTTATGATCTAGAGATAATCTTAAGTTTACTATATGATTGTTCAAAATGAGCTAGATTATAAGAAAAAAATATATATTACATTTAACCCATAACTCTGATAAATTTTAACTTTACCTTCGACGCTTGGGAACATAATTGTAATATCCATGGATTTCTTAAGGCCCCGAAGCCTACATATTTTATTTCCTTGAGGCTAGTTTGATGTTGTTCTATGACTTCTTCTGCGTTCTACTTTATTTTTATGCCAATTTGTGGCACATTAGCTGCCTGACTTATTTATAACTTTTAGTTGTGGCAGTGGCAATAGCTGAAATGCCGCTGGGCTGGCAATAATGCATATATGTGTACATATATGTATGCAACTTCATTGCTGCGTAGGCTTAAGTGGGCGTATGTAGGTATGTATGGGAAGGGGGCGTGGCGCCCACCTGCCAGTAGTCAAACAATATAGCGACGGAAGTAGCAAATAAAATTCAAATTTGTGCCAAAGAGTTTCGCGGCAAGAGAATTCTCTATTTTCCGCCGTTCCCATGAGTTGATTTCAAAACGCTAATGTGTTACGTGTCTGTGTGTGGGTGCATTTCCAACTGTGCGTGTGTGGGTAAGCGCTTTATGGGACTTCAACGTGTGTTGGCGGTAATAAATTTCTCTCCCTATCTCCTTCTCTCTCTCTCTGTGCCATTTTCGCCTTCCATTTTGCATTTATTTCTGCTTATATTGTACGCCATGTGTGTGTGTGAGTGAGTGTGCCTGCCATGTTGGAGTGCAATATTATTATGCTAATTATCTTTTTGATATTTCAATTGAAATTACAATGCTTCTGCTGAGACTTGGTATGCCTATTATGTATATAGCCTGGCATGGGAAAGATATAACTTCAATTTTAAACTAATGAAAATAAAATTTCTCTTGAATCTAGCATTATTTTATAAGAATAATTAGTTCTTAATTTAAAAATCAATTTTTAAATATTTTAGTGACCCATTTCAAGTGAATGTCTTATTTTTTTTGATTTTAATATCAACATTTGTGCACTTTTTTCATACCTATAGCAGTAAGTCCTCTCTGTCAGTCGGAATAATTTAAAACATAATTGGAATTTGGCCAAAGGACATAATCGATGGCAATAGCAGCGATTAAAATGGGAACCGGTTACGAAAATCAGTTGGGACTCTTGCAGCTGAAAGCGGGCCAAACTTTAATGGCACGAACGCAGCTGCTTATTAACAATAATTTCCCCAAATGTGCGGTTACGTTTAAGCCAACAAACGCCAAAAACGCCGGGCAGTAATAAAGCTCACTCGCGTATCTCTGTGGGTGTATGGGTATTTACAATTATTAACGTGTATGACACACACACACACACACACTCGAATAGGAATGTTTGGATCCTGGGAAGGATGAACAAACATGAAGTGGCGGGCCAATACAACATGGCTTACACATATTCCCTCGGATGCGAATGTGGCAACAAACAAGGCCGACAAATGTGTGGATGGGCGGTGGTAATAAGGCAATGTGTGCGGTCCACATGAATAATGATAAATGGGTGAGTGTGTGTGTGTGTGTGTGTCCCGGAATCTCCTGCTGTTGCTTTGGGCCTTTTGTTGGGCAATTAAATTAAACTTAACACTGCCCGTGGTCCAAACCGTATCCAGAAGATACCAGAAGCAGCAGCTGCAGCGGGGGGCGTGGCATTGGGCCATCAGCAGTTACCGCAGCTAATTATAAGTATAGACTGGCTTAACGACGCTCCAGAGACCGGACGGCTCAATTACATTTCAATAATAAATATCGGGCCAAAACGTTTTCATTTTTTTATTGCAATTCCGCCTTCATGTTAATTACTGTGCGGCTTGCATGGATATGGAAAATATATCTTAATTGTTAAACGTATAACTTTCAAAGTGATTGAGAGAAAGTAGACAGGAAATAACTTATGGAAGATGTCTAAAAGTATGCTGTGAAAATGAGATTCAAAGTAAATTGTTGCATACTTTCGGACACCTGGAAAATGTATTTTAAAAATCTATGAATTTTTGTATCTCTATTGTTAAACAACTTAAAAAGGTGTCTAAAAGTATGTAGTGATATTGGAAAAATGAACTATTCGAAACATATTGTTGCATACTTTTAGACACCTCAATAAATTACTACCAAACCCTAAGGATTTCTTTGAAATTTTTTTTGTATCAATTATTGTTTTTTATATTTCATAGCATATGCGGTTAAAAGCACAGTGTTCATTGTATTGATAAGCCTGCACTTAAAACAAATTGTTCCGCAATTCAAGTTTTATGTGGCCAAACAATGAAAAAGCCTCCAATTAGGTCTAAATGCAGTAGTACTAAAAACGAAGTGAACTCAAACCAAGCCGAAGTACTATATAGTAGGCATTAGGGTAAACTTATTTGGGGAATGAGTCCTGCCGCTTTATGTTTGGCAATAAAAGAGCACTCGACTGGTAGCTGGGCCTGTTTTACGATCAGAACCGAGGTATGCTAAGCAGCAGATCATTAAGGAGCCTTCGGTGGGTGCACTTTGTTGGAATAGTCCATTGCACATGCAGGGGCCAAGGAGAACTTTACGGTTTTTGGCACGGAACCCGGGCCTCGTAATAATCATAAGTAATCTAAATTCACAGTTATGTATTGTCTGCCACCCGCACCACTACCAACACACAAACTGTTTTTTTTCGGTCCGTCTGAGTGCAATTGTAAAGTGCATGGTTTTATAGCATACTTTTTTGGGCCCCATCTTCGTGCCTGGCTTGCCTTTGGTTATTTGCCATTTTTACTTCTGGCCAGAAACACAAAAGTGTAATTTACATTTATGCTGATGATAATGATAATGGCCATTGTTGATTCTTCGCTGGCCCTGCCCTTCTTGCAATATACCTTTTGTTTTTGCCTATACTCGCGTCCTTGTTTTTAATTAATTAATTTCAATTTTATTATGTAGCTATTTTCGGGCCATTATTATTTCATTGCGATTCAGCCACAACGTTTTTTAAGCCTTCCATGCGTGTGTGTGTTTATTTTTTGTTTCGCTCGGCATATGTGTTTATTTTTCCGGCTTCCGTTGTTATCCGTATTTTATTTTTATTAAATTGATATGCGTAAAATTTGCTGCATCAACTGCATCTAGATTGATTTAATTGGAGATTTCTGAATTGGTAACTACTGAGTGTGGTGCACTAATGAATTGTCATTTAGGTTGTTTTTCCACTTCACAAATAAGGCAAAAAGAGTATTTACGAATCGCTTTGCTGTTCGATATTATTCTCTCGCATCAATGAGAAAATATTTTAAATTTTTAATGAATTCTGATTTGCCATAGAATTTCTCTCTTTACGCATTATTCTTAATTATAATACATGCAAGCACAAACACAAAACCCGTCAGTAGAGTTTTCTGGCTGAAAAAGTATCATAAATTATGCAGTTTGTTTTGACAGCTTTAATATGATTTAAGCGGACAAGAATTCTGAAAGCTCTTGCAGCCTGGCTCACCTTTAAGTGACATTTATTATTTAGCAAAGTGCAGTTTGGGTACAAGTTGCAGGCAAAATAAATTGGAGCGCATTAAATTAAGTTGCTCAAAAGAAGTCCAAAATAAATAGTTGGCAATTTATCAGGCAAAGGAATAAATTATGCATTTAGTTTAGAGTAAAACACTCGGCTCGAAAGCTGTTCAAAGGGGCCAAAAGGAGGCGCTGGATCTAACCGAGTTTTCAGCCACTTTGAGTGCACAATGCAGCAGCCAAACCGAAGTTAAACAAGCAAATTAACATTTTAAACACACTGCCAAAACGAATCCATGCCGCACACAATTCCATGTTCATTTACTGCGACCGCCGCCTTTGCTCTTCAGCTTTTGTGAGCTCTTGTTTGACTTTGTTTTGCCACTGCCACTGCAACAGTATCTGTATCTGTATCTGTATCTGTGTCTGCATCCGTAGCCCTAACTGTATCTGTATTTGCCACTGCAACTGCCACTGCATTTGTATCTGCATCTGCATCTAAGCCCTGGCTGTCGGTCCGTATATGTTTACCCTTGCCAGTCAAAGGACTCGTTAAAGGCAGGCGGCTAAAATATTTGCTTAGTTTTAACGTTAATGGAAATTTAATGCAGTTCTATAAATCTCTGGCTGCCAGTTAGTGCAGGTCTATAAATTCGCAGGTGCAACGAGTTTCGACAGAAGTTACAAAGGGTTTATTTGGTAAAAATTATATTACATGATTTTGGATTTAAATTGTTTTATATTTTCATTATGAACTGAAATTCAAGATTGCATTAGGATGAATGAAAGGAATTTAGAGTCTTCTCATTGGCTTCTAAACATATCACTCATACGTACCGTTGCCTTTGATGAAAAATGTTTTTTGAATTAGGTAGGTAGATTTTTTATTTTATTAATTTATTTATGTTGCTCCTCTTTATCTTTTACAATAATCACAATAAAATCAATTTTTTTTAAAGACAAGATGACAAATGGGAGTACGATCTTGTGGACTAAACTCTAACTGGCATACGAGTCGTATGAGTAACATTTAATGGAAAATTTTAAACTATTGCAAAACGTTGTTTTAGAATATATTTGTCGCACACCAAAACATATTTTATAGTAACATATTCCATGTCCCACCCTGTTGTTCATGTTGTTCATATATTTTCTGAAACAATGGCATCTGAACTTAAAAGTTAACTTGGTACATATTGAATTTTCAGATTCCGCATACGCAATGTGGTACCTTGAGACCTTTTCCATTAAGCCGCTGCCTCCGCCGCTGCTTGTTTCTACCAACATAATTAAAATTGCGGTTGAATTATATATTGCACCTGTGGCGGTGGACCGCAGCTATGTATGTCCTCTGAGCTCAGCAAACGATGCGCACATTGCCCGTGTGAAGTCCTGCGGTTTGTCCACGGCACTTTAAAGGCTCCACAAAATGGAGGGCGATGGAGTTGGAAGTGGAGTTTGGGATGGGGGAAAAACAACAAGTTAAAGTTGTCTGCTCCCTGCTCCTTTTTTGGGCGTATAAATTTTAAGTGCAACACATTAACGGGCTGCAAGTTGCAACCCGCAGCGCTGGGGCAGAAAGGCAAATGCATCTAGCGCCCAGCTGCCACAGCTCTTAGTGCCACTTGCAACATATGGACGTCGTGTTATAATTGCCACAGCCTCAGAGGAAAAGGTGGTTTTGGGGTAGGGTCGTGCAAAACTTCAACCAAAATGACTTTCCATAAAGCAACTGAGCCCGGCCTTTTTGCCTTAAAGTGGCGTGCTTATTTTTGCTCACTTAAAACTGAGCAAGTTCAGGTCACACCCACTACACTGAACAATTGTCGCGTTTACCATACCCTTAAAAAAGGATAATCCATTAGCTAAAGGCAACAAAACTAAAATACATATATTTTCAAGAGGGAACTCATTTAATTCGGATTGAAAAATTAAAAAAAAAAAACAATATAGACTCTAAATTATACATTAATAAACTTAAATAATTTTTAATCAGAAGGCTTGAATTGAAAAATATTGTGGTAGTTGTGTTCTTAAAGATTTCAGATTTTATAAAATAATTTGTTTAAAATATTATATAATTATACAATGAATTAAAAAATAAATAAAAGGGCATTTGTCGTTTGGCCTTTCACAAGATGGCCTTCCTCTCTGGTGCTTCTGGCTTACTTTCTTCGCCTTTTTTCCAGTTGTAATAATGGCAAGCCAGTCTGGACAACATAATCACGGGTTTAATGCATATAATTTTCTGCATGAACTGGCCCGAAACCACCCACCTAAACATCCATGACCAAAGCTGTTCATAGTCATTAGTTGCTCGCTCCTTCGCTCTGCTCTGTGCCGTTTGCCATGAATAATGACTTGCCACTTGATATTGTTAGCAAATAGCGAAAATTATTAATGTCCTCGATGGGGGGTGGGGGTGGTCTGAATGGCGGCCAGGGGACGTGGTATTTAGGCCTTCTTCGCTAAAGGTCAGCCAAAGCCATCGTTTTGTGGTCGAGAAGTTCAGGTTAAATGCGCCCGAGAAGACAATTGCAGTTGAAATGGACATGGAAACCAATATTCCATAGGTGAATGATTGAACTGGCTTTTGTGGACTTTATGAATTCGCAGAGAAAGCCGCGTATCAGAGCCCCCCTTATCAAACAGAAATGGCCATGGTCAGAGCCCACAGGACATAAATCAACTGCAGTGATACCGTCGTTGCCATAAACTTTTGACTGATTTTTTTTCACTCACTTTCAGGGGCAAAGCAAAAGCGTGTATATTACGACTCAATGGGGCCAACTGATTGTTTATAAATAAATACCATAAACAAAGAGCCGTAAAAAAGGCAGGCCGAAATTGAAATGAATTTTAAAAAGCGATGAAAGAGAAAATCGAAATCACAGTCATCGGCGGGTATCTATATTAAAAATGCATTATGAAAAACACGTCTGTTTGCTTCTCGGACTGATGGAATAAAAAACCCGTAAAAAATTGAGGATTATATGACCCGCATGGAAGTACCAATGCAGGCACTGAGAAAAAACTCTAGAGAAGTGTACACAGAGAGAATTATTCAAGTACATTGTTCTTGAATTGAGAACATTCGTTCTTGAAAACCGTTTAGGTACATTTTGGTTCCAATGTTCTCAATATTAGAACGAAATGGTGAGAAGAGAAAAGTTAAATTGAGTTTATTTAACCACTTCTTAATAAATAAAAATATTTTTAACATCAAAAATGTTGTTCTATTTTTAAGAACATTTTCAACTCAGATGAGAACGTCAGAATTTTCTCTGTGATACAACCGTTTTAAGTAGATTTATTTTTATGGCTGTAAAAATTTTAATAAATTGCCTTGCTGGTATAATAAAGTGTTTAATAAATATTAAACATTTTATTTAGTTTACCTACCTAGTTTTCTGTACAGTGTATAAACACATATGTGTAAAAATGTATATAAATATATAAGGTCAATGCAGCATTCAACTGCAGCGGGAAATAAACATACATCAGACCGACTGCACGCACCGCCGTAAACATGTCGCCTGAGCAACGATTACGGGTTCCGGGTTTCGGGATTCGGGAGCAGCTTTTCTCCGGTAGCCATGGCACGCTACCCGAAACCAGGACGACATGCCACTCATTTCAAGTGGCCAAAACCCATTGCCACCCATTCATACCCACTTTCACCCACCACACTCACCCACTCACGCGTCACTGCATTCAACAAGCAATTGAATAACAACATTTCCATTTAACGCGTTCCTCGTATGCCGATTAAATTAAAGCTACAACCTGTGTGGCTTTCATGGCAGGGAAATCAGGAAAACTAAAGGGAAAATGGAAAAGCGAAGGACCAGCTGCTATCGTAAATTGGACTAGTTTCGCCTAAATGCATTAATCTGTCAGCAGCCGGCAGTCTTTTGTATGAGTATAATATTCAAAAGCCGTGACATTTTAGATTTGATCATACAGAAATAGGTATATATTGAATGTGAGTGGAAGTTATTAGAGTTAAACTTTTGAAATATCTAACGATATTAACAAAATACAAACCTTTTTGAACTCTTTAGCCTTTTTCATCACTTTATGTATACAAATGCAGCTCGTTTATAAATTCAGGGTTAATCAGATTAATACAATATTAACGACAATTAGCCACATAATTCAAATGTCATGATATTAAAATTTAAGCCGCCTTAATTAATATTAGCTTATCAACTCACAACAAATACAAATAAATAAAATATTCAAAAAAATAAAAGCATGCAGTCAGCGGCAATGCCGAGTTAAACCCTCTTTTGTTGTTTCTAGTAATACACATTCAATAATGAGCCTTGACACTCGACCATTTTTTTGCCGATCCTCAAATATTTAATGCCCTTGCATGGAAAAATCACACACAAAGCCAGGCGAAAAAGGTCGAATAAATCGCTCTTTGTTTGCTGGCGGCAAATAAATACATAAATATGCAGCTTACGAGTGCAACAAGCAGCGATATGCCAATTTTTTTCTGGATGGATATAGAAATGTAAATACAATTTATGCATAAATGTGTGCTACGCCTCGATGCAGACACACACTTTTTTGATTTACACTGTGCTGTGCGAAAAAAGAACTCGCATTGCCATAGCTAGTTTTTGCTCAGGTCTTTCGTTTTCAATGTCATTTGGGGCGCGAAAAAATATATATTCGATATTTGCAGCTTACCAATTTTATTTATTTTTCAGTATTATCATTCAATTGGAAGGGATGGTTCTGGGGATTACGGCTTACGACATCGAGCTTCAAAGCGATTTTTATAAAATATTTTTTCCAAAGCTCAGCTGAACTTTCAATTGATATTGGACTTTTAGCTTTGTGATTAGCGAATTTCAACTGGGTTTTTGTGAAAAAATACAGCAGTCTTTGAATTGAATGTTAAGGATATTAAACATAGGGCTTTCATTTTTATTCGCTATGAAATAAATAAATACGACATATGACTTTATCAGTTTAATCTTCTTTCGGACTGTCCATTTATTTTCTAAAACCTTATAGTGGTTCAGAGTTGCAAATTGAAATTGATTTATTGGGCTCTTCAATTACAGAAAACAAGAGCTTGTGACCGCTTTAAGCCCACTCAGTATAAAATTATGCTTACACATGTAATTCAAAGCAAATCAAATTAATTATCTGCCACAATGCAAAGCGCTCGCCAAACAGACAAATCAAATGCCCATAGAACGTGCATTATGCATGCCCATATAAACTGCAATAAAATCGAATTAAAATTACAAAACCTTTGGGCTGGGTGGCTGTTGGGTCATATCATAGCAGCATCTACTTGAAGCTCCACCAATTGTTCATTTATATAATTAAATTCAATGAGCTGCCCAACCGAATTTCCAATTGCATAACAACAGACTGGCCCTGTCCAATGTCCGCCTGCTTATGCATACATATATGTCTGCCTATATTTATTTGGCAGGATTATTTACAGTTTACATTTGCCGGATTTTTATGAACCACAATTGATCGGCAAACAAATTTCGCAGAGAAATTTTATCGCTTCCGTCGTAAAGGTTTGAATAGTATGCGTGCGGGCGGTCGAAATTTTCTAAAATTATCATTATTCAGCAAGCATTTTATAATCATAATAAAACTGCATAGTGAAATTTGCTCGTTGGTGTGCATTATCCTGCACCTGTTTGTGGTTGGCGATTTAATTCCGGCGGAGGGGTCAGCAGCTCTGTTCTTTTCTGCTAAATTTGTCGGAAAGGTTTGCACAGCACGTGGGTATCTATTAGCACCGCATATTATGGGGTTACGGGTGTTAAATCGGGATCTATGTAATGGAATTAGAAGTAATTTGATTAAAGCATTAATATTATAAATGTTTTAAATGTAAAGTAGATGAGACCGATGAGTAAATAAAATGAGACCGCGAATTCTTCAGATTCGGAAATCTATTTTATCAAATTTTATAGATGATTAAATCTGAAAAATCTTATAAATATTTTCTTAAAAATCCTCAAGATCTACATTTTAGCTCAATATTAAGTTTTTTTAATCAAGGTAAAATCGCACTCTTTCCATTGATTTATGTCATGGCACTCAACTCTCTTTCTCTAGTTCCCTGTCTCCTAGATTCCAATAGCTATTTGCTTTGGCGATGCATAATTCATGCATAATTATTGGAAGCAAACAATGCGACGGGGTTCAGTTGAGTTCAGTTCGGTTATTTTGACCCGTACTCCAGGCCAAAAACACATATGCAAATCGGTGTTTAGGCCATTGTGAGAAGGCAGAATTTGTGTGCGTTTCGTTGGCCGCAACAAATTGACTTGCCATTAAATATTATTATCAATTCGCAGTACATTTTTGCTAATTTTCATTTAATTGCATATTAATTTTGCGGGCTGGCATTTGGCCCAGATGTTGGTGGCATGCTTTTAGCCTACCTCTATTTTCTCTCAACCCATTTCCCCCACTCCCCAGCCACTTTTCACTTGCCACTCGAGAGGGTCCAGTAAAACACTTTTGCTTTCAGTGCCTGGCAGGCAGAAGTTTCCGCTGCCGGTGATTAATGTGCCGCAATAATGTTCGGGGCTGGCTTTAAACCATGGCTAAAAGATACAAAGGCAGCAGAAGCAGCAGCAGCAGCCAGCCAGAGCTCACACATGCCACAACCCGCCATTTCAGCCATTTACACGGACCTTCGAGATCCGCAGGACTATCCCCACATTTACCTCGCCTTTCTTGGCTTTCTTGGCGATGGCAAATATTTTTGTCTGCTCGCAAAATATTTAACACAATGGCCGTTAATGGCTGTGGCCAGCTAGGGATTTTTCTCTATTTTTCCAGCTCTTCAATTTCGCTGCTCGCGTATATTTTTTTAGTTTAAACATAACAAGCGATAAATTAACTGAGGCCTGACAGCAAAAGAAGCTCTTTGCCGGCCACACTAATTGCGAGTGCTGGCCATATAAATATAAAGTCCCCTGGCCGCAGATTTTAAAGTGCTCGTAGGTCTTAAAGTAGGCTACAGATTTTGCCAGGATCTACTGTTCTCGTTTTTGCCGTTCCCCCCATTTTTTCCCCCAGTGTATGCTCTCTTGCACCACATTAATTAATTATGTTATTATGCACGCAAAGTTGGCTGTGTGTGCCTGTGTGTGTGAGGCAAAAGTTTTCAGTGTGCAACAAAATATTGAAAATTAAGACCCAGCCAAAGTCTTTCCACCGCCCCGCCCCCTTTTCCCTTATAAAGGTGTCTATTAGCGGGCGGTACA
Organism: Drosophila suzukii; assembly: GCF_043229965.1. Classification (NCBI taxonomy): domain Eukaryota; kingdom Metazoa; phylum Arthropoda; class Insecta; order Diptera; family Drosophilidae; genus Drosophila; species Drosophila suzukii. Next base: position 84,645,117 of record NC_092082.1, read on the forward strand.
CCCACACACACACTCCACCAACCTTGGAAAGACAAGGATTTTTATATGCCAAAGTTTCGCCTCATGAGTTTGAAGCTTTTGTGTTCACACATTTTAAGCGTTTTTATAGACACTTTATGCTGGCTGCTGCAACGCGGCGTATGCGTAATGTGGCAAGTTTTAATGATTTATGCGCCAGAGTATTATGCGTTCATAAAAAAAAGTGCAAATGGGATAATATAATGCGTTAAGTAGATGTTCTCCTTTGAGGGCGGATAAAGACACAAACTGAAAGGATTTTTATATGGTCGTATGAAGATATGAAAATGGCTTATCAGTATCAGAAGATGAATATTTGATGGTAAACGTTTTTATTCAAAAATAATAAATAATATATATACATCTGCAGAAGTATTTTATTCAAGATATACATTTCTAATTTAAGATTCAAACTTTTATTGAAAATTATATTGACTTAATGGGTCTATCAGTAATCTGCTTCATCTATTTTGCTTAAAAATCTTATGTATTTGGAATAATACTATAACTATGCTTTTAATGAGCCTCTGTGTAGAGCCTTGTTCTACTGGAACAAACTTCCATCTCACATGCGGCTGGACCCATGCTCTCCTAGGGAATTAATTAAGAAAACCCTTTACAATTACCTTTCGTCCCTTAGTATTTAGTTTAGTAATATACAAGTAGCCAGTTAAGGTACCAACTGTTGGCGAAATAAATAAATAAATAAATAAATAAATAAATAATACAACGTTTATTTGGTAGGCATTAGAATTTTTATCTAAACGATAATATTATTTGAATAATACTGTGCTTTCATCAAGACCTGCGGCTGTGATTTTGGTGTGAGGTTTGCTAATGGTAAGCGCTGACTGGCGTTTACCTTTGGCGACAGGATATTCGAGGACCAACAATTGTCGATAAATCATTACAATGGCAAATGCTTGTTTGTTTGTATGCGTAAATAGGTAGTGTTTGCACTGGCACTCCCTCACACCTATACCAACGCACCACCGACTGACACTTGAATAAACATAAATGCAAGACGTTTATGTTAAAAGCACCCAACGGGGGCACTTATCAAGCACCGTACGTTGTCAGCCAAAGATTCAGGTTCCAACTTCAGATTCCGCTCCCTTATCCTGCCACGCCCACTGCCACACCCCCCCTAACCACTGCCCACTTTTGGCCGGAGGCTGTCGGCATGAGTGATTGCTGCTGCACATGTGTGAGTGAGTGGGTGGGTGGGTGATTGGGTGAGTGGGTGCGTGAGTGCCGGGCTTTTCTACTTGCTGTCATGCGATACTTTGACAGCTCCTTTTTTCCATTTCCCATTGCCACACGGAGAGAAAAATCGTCTGCAATTAAAGTTATCAATTTGAATCCCTAAGAAATCGATCATTATAGATTTATAATTATTTTGAAGGTACTCAGTTTTGTGTAATTCTTAATTATTAATGAGTGTATTCAAATTAGCTTGTAGGTTTTAGTCTCCTTACCTGCGATTGTAAAGTACTAAAAATATAAAGGAAGTCCCCATAAATAATAAATTTAAAAAGAATGCAAGAAAAAGTACGCTAAATAAGTTAAAAGAATGCTTTGAAACTAACTTATCTAAAGATTTACAATCTTCCTCTTAAAGGTACCACAATTTCGACCGTGTAAACTGGAATATAAAGCGAATTTCTTGGGGATATACAACATGACAATGCCAGTTTCAGGGACCGGTTCGCAGTCACACCGTCGCATTGCTTAGGGCGCTATGTAAATTTGGCAAAGTGAATGCGTCTTCAGTATCTTTCTGACTCCCACTCTCTCTCTGGTCCTTTGATTTCGCTTCAAACAGGTGGGCGCCACAATTACCAAATGTAGCTGCAGCTTTTAAATCAAATGAATATTTATTAAAGCACTGCAGCTACGCGGTTAAGGGAAAAAGAAGGGCAAGACCAAGCCAAAAGCAAAAGCAAAGGCAAAGAGCTTGCCCCAAAGCGGTGAAACCGTAAAAGACGTGGGCACTGTGGCTCAACGCGTTTATGCCTCAATAAGCTCATGATTAATAGCCCGTCTCGTTGGCTTTGTAATGAGCAAAAGGCGAACGAACCAGGCGAACGAGCTGCGAACGAATCAACCAAAGGGAAAGCTGGAAAATCCTAGGGGGTGCTGGAAAACTCCACTCCAATCTTTTTCCCCTTCCGCAGAACTTTATAAAAAAAATCCCAGCTCAGAGTTTAAGATGAAATGTATGGTGGGATACAAAATTCGATGGGGGAAAAGAGCGATGAACCGAGCACAGAATTGAAATCCAAGAAGAAGCATTTAATCTCAATTAAAATCTCTTCAAATCAAAAATGTTTTTTAAAAGATTAAATGGAACATGAAATCAGTTTCTAGCTGGTTAAAAAGTATACAAGAATCTGAATTAAATTATTAATAATATAAAGAATATTTTAGGATCATGTAACATATCTTTTTTATTTAAAGGATTTATCAGCATCTAGAAATAATTACTAAGGATTGTTAGTAGACCCTTAATGCTTATAAGAAACTATAACTAATAATGTAGGCATCTCTATAAAATCCATAATAATTCGATTTACCAACTGATTCGCTTTCCGAACCGCTCTGTAATTCCCAACCAAAAAAACCCTTGAACCACTATTCGCCCCACTTTCCGAACTCCAAATGAGGCACATGGCATTAGGGCTATGGATATTGTGCTCTTGAAGTGCGCGGTGCTTTGAGGGACTTATGCAAATATTGGAGGAGTCATCCTGGGCGTCAACGTCAACTTCAGCGTTATAGCCATCTCATTGGCATCGTCACCGCAAATCTTCACACGTCTGGAGCCGGGGGAAATAGTGGTCGGGATCGGTTGTGTTGCGTACACCTTAATGCTTTTACCATTACCATATGGAATATGGCTTTCCCCGGCCCGAATTCTGTTTGTTTTCGTTTGCTTGTTGATTTTGCGTTTTTGGTTTTCTGGTTTTTGTTTGCTTTGCTGTGGGTGCGGTCCCCGATTCCCGATTCCCGGCTCTCAGTTCGCAGTTCTCAGTTTTCCAACCGACCCGCTGACAGCAGTTAATGTTACGTGTAAATGCGCATTTCCGCTTCCTGTCGCGGTGTTTCACAACCCCTATAAACCACCCCCTAGCATCCACACACTAACCCAGCCACTAACACACATGGCATTTCGGTGGTTTGTCGAAAAGCCAACTGTTTGGCAGGAAGTTGCGCAAGGAAATTTTACGGCCTGTTTGCAGTTCACTTAAGCAATAACGGGGCATAAGGTGTGCATAATTAGGGCTGAAAGACAACTTTTGAGTTTTGAAATGTGACTTAAAGTAAATGGCTATAAAATAAGGAATCTTTGGATTTATTTTTTAATATTATTGATAAGGGGCAAGGAATTTAAAGAATATTTTTTACCAATATTTTTTTAAGCTCTGCAATACCTTATAACTAATATTCCTCTTCTTTCCTTTTCCTAACTTTTTCTAGGACCTTTCTATGATTGTATTACCCAGCTCTCCAGTTGATTGTCGTTTATATCCTACCACTCGTAGTTCAATGACATTCTGAATTGGCATGATCTGGCTTTCTTCAGTTTTTTCCATTTTCTTTCCCTTGGCAGGCTCGTTTATAATGATTTTAAATTTTCTGTATAAAACGCTTGAAGCCATTGCGCTTTTCTGCTTTCTGTTTTTCTGTGTTTGTGCCACACACCCTTTCTGTTAGCCCACTTTCTCCCCGTATCTCGGACATCGTTACTTTCATTAGCAGCTACCATTTTTTTTAGTTCCCCATCCTTTGTTGTTGTTGTTGCTTTTGAGCACTTCCTGCGCCTGAAATTGAATTACAATGTTGTCGCTGCAGTCTGCCCATTCTCGTCCTTTTCGTCCTTTTCCCCTTATTCCACGTTGTTGTTGTCACTGCAAATTTTTTTGTGTGTAATCAAATTGCAGACAATTTTTTTTGGCATTCCCCTTTGGTACGTTTTTCGTGGGCTTGTCAAGTCATTTAATTTGCTTTTTATAAAAGTTCGCCTGGTTAAATGATGGGTCCTACAATTTTTTTTTTTACTTTTTAAAGGGGTGTTAACAGTGATTTTGTTGCTTTTGCACAAATTGCATTGGTTGTTGTTCCCACTGCAGTTGCTAAAGTTTCATTCGGGGTGCAAAATGAGTTATTAATTGAGTTATTAGTTCCAAATAGCCATATACCGTTTTTTCTATTTTGAAAGATGTATTTTATGTGGGGTTAAATACTTTGAAACATAGAAAATTGAAGCTTTTATAAATTGTAATACAATTTCTGAACCTTGAATATTGATAGAAATTTAATATCGAACATAAAGTATTGTACCCATACACTTTATTTTCTGTTAATGAGGAGTAAAACAGTCCATTATTTTTCAAAGAGCCTCTATAAAATTCTCAAATTAAAAGCTCATTACCAGTATAGCAATGCAATTTCCAGATAAATCCGTTTATTCATATCTTGGTCCTCATTGTTCGGTCCATTGCATTCATGAATTTCAATTGCCGATGGCACACAGGTTGTTCGAAAAAGAAACTAAGTTGCACTGGCCAAACATTTAGCCGCATGCAAATAAGAGAAAAATGAACAAGGAAGGCGAATAAATGGAAAACTCATCGTTCCCGAGATCCGCAAGCTGCGTTCTCTATCGATAAATCTTCACGCAGCAGAAGGAGCCGGAAAATGGAAAATGGGTTGGGGGTAGTGGGCAATGGAAAAGCGAACCGTGCACTTTTCATTTGTTATTGGCGCAATATGCGCGTAAATCGCGATTTCAATGGCTAAATATTGATTGAACGAATGAACTCAATATGCATGCCAGCCATGCCCAACTAAATATGCATCCCATCTATCTCTGGGCATCATCTATATCCCAACCGTTGGGCCATCTATCCATCTATCTGTGTGTTTCAGTTGCAGTTCCAGCCGTCTGTCGTGAACTGTTCCCGTTAGTTGCCGACTGCAGAAGGGCGTGCTGCATATTTGTTCGCTACAGGCTGACGCACATAGATACTATACCCAGACACACGCACAGCTCACGCACACCAGCACACTAGCCCACACACACCCACACGCACTGACAGAGTTGCATTTTAGGCCAGGTTATTGCTATGAAAATCGCTTTAAGCTGCCAAATGCAAACTGCATTTTCGGACTATGATCTCGGGACCCAGCGACAATGAAGGGTGGAGGGGGAGGGGGAGAGACAGGGTGGGTGGGGGATATTTTTGGGTGGGGGTGGCCAGCACAGGCACCTTTAAACGCTGGCTCAAAATCATGTTACCTGCACGTTTCGCCCATCTATCCAAAAGCGCTAAAACCTATCCCAACCACACATTCACTAAGAAAAATATTTGAAAAATTTTAAAAACTATTTAAGTGAGTTTAGTGAATCAGGGATAGTATCATATTCTTCATTTATTGTGATTAGTATGCATTCTTTTATTAAGAATAATATATAATAATATATAATATGTAATATATAATATAGTTGATCTTATTATTGTAATATTTGGAAACGTCTTGGACTTAGAAGTTTAAAAATCATATATTTAAGGTACTTTGGGCAAAGGCTAACAATAAGTTAGTTAAGCAAACCCAAGGAATTCTATATTTCAGAAACCATGGGAAAAGTACTTGATTGTTTAAAAATGATGCATTAACTATTAAGATTTAAAAAATTGACTTTGATAATAATTTATCAGATGTTTTAAAATCAAGCTGGCGTTAAAATGTATTTTGAAAATAGTTTAGCCAAGATTTTTAGCAGTGCATGACCTATGCAGGTTGCCTACTTTTGGCCGCATGCTTTCGTGTTATTGTAGAAGCGAGCGATTTATTGAAATGCGCACACAGACCCACTACACTGAAAGGGTGTGCGTGTGTGCTTGGGTGAGGCCTTTTGAACAACGTTTGGCAGGCTCGGCGCTTGAGCTTCAATTGATGCTGTGGTCACGCTTTATTTTCATTGCAAGCCCCACGGGTGCCCCCAAGCCCCCCCTGGAACCCCCTTCTTCGAACACACTGTGTGTGTTCAGCGGTTCTGTGGACTGCTTTCCGCTTTCCGCTTTCAGCTCCTGTCGAATGTCGGATGTCTCGTATGTGCAGCCCTTTATTAGCCCCGCCCCATAAACGCAGCTAAACAGCAATTACTTAAGCTTTGTGAGCGCACCGAAACGAACAGAACCGGTCAAAAGTTGGATGGAAGCCCATCTAGATACTGGATACCATAGACCAGATCCCACAATTTTCGGACATCCCCAGAGCATCACGAACAAATGGCGATTTTGTTGAGCTCCGCAAATGACGCTGTCAACCGAACAGAATGCCATCCATCATACATGGGCATATGCTAAAGTGCATTAAACTGACGTCAGCAGTCGGTTTATGGAAAATACTGGGCCAGGAAGTGAAGTATACGTCACATTGTTTACCATTTTGCAGAGTTATGGAATGCGAGTCGGTATTTGCTTAGTTATAAAAATGCATAACTCATACGCAGTGTTGAACTTCCATAGCTTGTGCTTACTTAATGAATGTGTAGTTAATGTTAAATGTATATCAGTGTAGTTTTTGTCTTATTCTGCTTATTATTTTAAATATAATTGTTATATATTTAATATTATTTTATTCTGTGCCAATAAAAAAACGGTAAGAAACGTCGAAAAACAAAAAGAAATACTTGATATCAAAGGAAAGAATATTGGATTTTGAAAAAAAAAGAAAAAAGGACTTTCAATAAACCAAACATATGGGTAAACAAACATACTCACCTATGTATGCGCGAAATCATACACTCACACACACACACACCGAAAATACAAACAAAGGTTAGCAAAAGTGTTGTCCTTGTGACTTTTTGCTTTAAGTATATGTTTGCGAATAACTCTCTATGTGGGCATGTGTGTACTTTATGCCCGGCTTCCTCACACACACACACACACACTCTTGACATTATTTTTCGTCCTTTTTTTAAGTTTTTACTTTCGTTGTGTGAGTGTCAGAGGGAAAGAGAGAGGCGGAGAAAGTCAGAAAGCGGGAGGAATATGTAAAATAAATACAAATATCACGCATCGCTATGTTTTACAACCTGACATCATACCTACACATGCATGCGGATTTTGTGTATGTTTTTATCGCTTTTGCTTGATACTTTTTTTTTTGTGGTTTTAGAATTTTATAGTAACCCATCTCGCCCACTTTCTCCCCAACCCTTTCTCCGCTTTCGCCTTTTTCAGTATTTCGGTTTGACTCTATCGGAGACATGCAGAACGTTCAGATTTCATATGCAACTTAAATATTTACATTTGACTTAAATATGCGTATTTTCGCATAAATTACAAAATATTTCGCATTCCATTCCGTTCGTGCGCCACGCGATATATTTGTCATATCCACATATACGACTATATATATACATATATGTTTATCCCGGCTAGAACAAATTTTATGACATTGTTGTAATAAAATTTATTTGGTTTTTCTTGTGGCTTCTGTAGGCAAACGCTTTTTTCCCCCTTTACCCATCGGTTATGCAGTTAGTAATTCGCTTTTTATATGGGCTAGATTTTTTGGGCCATAAACCCTAACGGTAAATGCTAAGGGTTGAAGTACCTAGACAACCGCACCCCACCGACAAACCTTCGTCGGATTAAGCTGAAAAACTCTTTGACCAAGTCTAAAGTTACCTTTGGTGAAGCCAAGCAAATGAAAATGATTTTGTTGTGCTCAAATCAGGATAGGAAATGAAATGGAAAACCTAGGGGTTAGCTCTAGGGTTACTAGTCTCAATAAAAAATAAAAACAAATATTACAAGGTATTCAGTTTTTAGATTATTCCTTAAAAACTACAGCACTAAGTTCTCCTCCTAAAAACTAACTAAATAAATTCTCTACCATTCTTTTCACAAAACTGCCATTCTCAATCGGATTGCGTTTGCAACTAAATATTAAATTCTTGGTTGATTACGCACTTCTAAACCGATTGCCATTAATTTGGAGCTGACAAAACTTTTCTTCGCGCAGCGACGAGTTGAAGCAGAGGAAAAGCGCGATGAAAATCTCGACTAGAAATGCCATTTTTAGCAATTTCGCACTAAAATAAACCCACTTCACACTCAAACAGACACACACATCCAGAGACATTGAGTGCGACTGAGATGGGTGATCAGCGGGGGCGACAGAGATAGAGAGCTGGGCGCTAAGCCAAATAAAGCTTTCGCTAAAAATCAAACAAAACGAATCGGGACGCGAATGGAAATTGTGGGGGTGAGTCGAGCTGGGAAAAGGAAAAGCGAAATTGAATCGTTTTGTGCGATGCAAATGCAAGGCGCATTGGGGATCACGACCTGTATGCGGTCCCCAGCCACCATCCACCATACCTACACTGAGAGAAAGAATGGTCCAATAATACCATTAAATTGTATTAAATAAATTGGTGAGTTATAAATGATTTTAGAGGGAAGTCCTATAAGTTAGTTATGTTTTTAACTTCAATTTTTCTTTTGGGATCTGAAACTTGGTATTCTGATAAGGATTTTTAAGAGCCTTTAATAGTATCAAGACTTGAAAAAATCTTGTAAGCTAGAAAATAGTTCTTATGTAGTTAAAAAAGATTTTCTTATAATATATAATATATAATTTTTAGTAATTTTTCCCAGTGCACTGCAGACCCTAAAGAGCTCGCTCGGCACAATTGCGGTTGCCACAAACGGCTGTCTGAATGCCAGCAACGCATTGAATTTGACTTTTATGCAATCCATCGGGCTTCCAGCAATGCAGCAATGCAATGCCACCTTTCTCGCAATTAACTTTTCATTGCCTACTAGGGCAAACACAATTAGGATACACTTCCAGCCCCCCCGGAAACTAAAAAATTCGACTGTTAAAAAAGACAAAAGGCACGGGAAACTTTGACAATTATTTTACGGCGACTATGGTACGAATGCAAAAAGGCCAAAGTTAATATTTGGTCAACTGGACAATGGTCCGGTTGAGTTTTCTTTATAACCCCCCTACCCCACCCATTCCCCCGTGGAAAACCCCTTTTCTGAACGTCGACTTTTCAGTTTCGGGGGACACATGGCTTTTTGGAGCGAACTAGAGTAATGTCGTGGGAGCAAAAGATAAATAACACTTAAGGCAGCGATGGGCGGGACCAAGGGATATGGCGAAGGGGGCGTGGCCTGGGGAGGGGGGGGGGGTGGCTGTGGGGAGAAACAATTTGCCGTTTGTGCTTTGAAAAATGCATGAGCCAAAGTAAATGGAAAAAGTTCAACGAGCAAGCCAAACACAAAAGCAACACAAAAAACAACAAACTCAACCGGACCAAAGGCTCGAATGTGGCAGTGCGACAAAGACGAATAGACCTGGCTAGAAAGAGAGAGGGAGAGAGAGAGCCGCAGATCGGCAGGCAATAGTTTTTCTTTTCCTCTTCCACCGCTTTTCCTGCCCACGAAATATTGCGGTCTGCTTTTAGGCGCAATTTGACATTTTTTTCCTTCCCAGCGAAGCACTTTTTCAATACACTGGGAAAGAGTATCTTAATATCTGGGATATCAAGAAAAATTATTGTATCTTTTGCTAATCCGTACTGAATATTATATTCAAAATTCGATATAAAAAACATTTTATTTTTATTTTTAAGAAGGTATTTCTATGTATCTGAATTTTCTCCTTTAAAATGTTAAAAGATTGGGATAGATATAGAACTCCTTATCTTACCTTAATACCATAGTACTTTCTGTGGGTTTTCCTCATATATATTAAAAAACTTCTGTTTTAAAACTCTGGAGATTAGTTATTCCTAGAAATTGGTATAGTATATCTAAAATTTCGACTTAAACCACCGACCGTTCCACTTCGTCTTTTGGCTTATTTTTCATTGGTCCCGGTTTTTAGCAGCTTTATTTATTTGTCGCTTTATTTGCTGACAAGAAATATAGACAATATTATGCCCCCCCCCCACCATTCCAAACACACACACACACAAAGGGTCAGGAGGCCCAGTGCAGACATGACAGGACATGTCGGCGCTGACACTTAACATGCCCGTAGACAGTTATTAGGGTCATTGCAGGAGCAAAACCAACACAGGCACACATAGATAGTCCACAAGATAAGTTTTTTGTTGTTTGCCGGGACTGGTATTAGTATATGTGTGTGTGAGTGAGAGTGTGCGTTTTAGAGTTTCAGGCCTGCTCGAAAGTATGCTACAATTTATAGAGCCTCCTTGCCCAGAGCCCAAAATGTATGTGTATATCGACTTTATAGTGGCGACTCTTTGGGGGATTGCCGTTGCTGCTCCTTTTTGCTTTTTTTTCTGCCTGGAAGGGGGTGCAGTCAAGTGTCTTTGTCAATGGCGTCAGGGGAGAATTTACATATGACACTCTCTGGCATCTGTGTGCGTGGGGTGAAAGGGGGGGAGGGGGGAAAATGGTGGCTGGCATGTGTGTATTTAGTGCTCTTTTGTGCACACACTCACACGCCCCAGCCTTTTGTGTTATTTTTAGTAAATTGTATTATAGTTTTAGTGCTCCCAGCTTGACATTGTTATTTTTTGTTTTTTCCCAGCTATTTTGATGTTGCAATTTCACGCTTTGGCAACTTTGTCGACTCCAGTGGCAGTAGGCAAAACTCTATAGAACCCTCGAAGGATCCTACTTTCAGTCTGGTCAGTGGCTTGAGGTTAAGCTAAAAAATTAGTTAATTTTTCTGGGTTTTATATCCGCTTTTCCAGCAGAGAAGTGGGCAAAACACGCGCCACAAATAGGCTGTCAAATTGTTGGCCAAAACAAATGGCTAGCGATTTTTCAAGGTCCATTTCCAAGTTTATATTTTATACTCCATTACTTTAAAATTGTTTAAAATTAAGTATCGTTTGCAAAAAAATTTAATTAATAGTTTTATTGAGTATTACACATTGCTAGCACAAAATTCCTCTCCAAAAGTTATGAAAAACTGCTTGTTCATAACTCATAAAATTTTACTCGCGTGCCGCACACATTCTGAATGTTTTATTAGATTTGGGTGGAGCGAAAGTTTAGCAGACAACTTCACCTCCAAAGTGGATATATGCACAAATGTGTATCCCTATCAGGGCCAACCAAGTTCTGTGTGGCCAACTTTGGCTTATTTGGCAACTTTTGTTACTTTGTCCAGAGAGATATTGGCTACCAAATGGTAACCAACACCTTCTCTTAAGGGCGTTTCAACCATCGCCTTCCGAATGCAGGAATACGAATTCATTTGCAAACAAATATACAACTTTTACATTTAACTGAGTAAATTTTCCAACATTTACGTTGCTTTTTCGCTAACGGTTTTCGTTTTGGTTTTTTTTTTTTTTTTGGCAAGGGTGAATTTATTTATTTGGCGTCGTTTTTGTTGCAAGTTTCAACTGTCAAACACAACATCAATTTGTTCAAAAAATAAGCAACGCCAACTTTCTCGCCCCCATACTCCAATAAACTGTTTTTCCCTTTTCCCATTTGCATAAGTGTTCGTGTGCTGCGATGTTTGTTTGTTGCTGTGTGTGTGTGTTCTCGTATGGGTGTGGGTGGGCAAACAACAATATAACATTAAAAAGTCACATTGCTGCTGATTTATTTTGTAATTCAAAGCAAACTTTCTGCCACGGGCAAAACGTGCGAGACAATCGCTAGCATTTATGAGCCGTGGCCTGGGTTGGGCATTCATGGGTTAAGCATACGTGGGGAAAGGGTTAAGTTAGAGAAGATACCATATTATAATAATCTTTATTAGTTTAAATTACTAAGATACAAAAATACACTAAATAGGATGAAGTTTATGATAGTTAAATACATTTTTAATCATTTTTGATTCCATTCATAAATCGGGTATGACATTTAATCGAATCAATTGTGGGCTTTATCCGAATCTTTTTTGAGGTCTAGAACTCTATTTAACTCAACTTGGATTAACCTGGATTACAGTAACATAAATGAATTACCACTTTTCATTTGTTTGTTAAATCTTCACTGGCTACTGTATGATTTACATGCTTCAAAATTCCTTGATTAATCTTAAGCGGATCCCGAGTTTCGCCCCCTTCCCTTTAATGCTACATATTATTATCAATTAATACCGTTTCAAGTGAAATTTAATTAAAAGTCCTGCGAGTTTTGACCCTCGTTCCAAACTTGGCGTACACACTTCGGGAAACTATTGCGCAAATTAAGAAAAATACCCAATGCGGTTATCATTTTTCTCCTACTCCTCGCTCTTTTTCGCTTAGTTTTTGGCTTTTCCCCTGCGGCTTGGGCTGAGCAAAGTTTTTTTTTTTTGTTTTTTTCTTCCATTTTGGCCACAAGTTGCGCGCTTGTTTGGCCAAGTTGGGATCTCGGGAGGACGGCCGTGGATGCGGATGCCTCGCCGAAGTTGTGCACAATTTTCTAATTAAATTCATTTGAGACCCTCACGCACTCAATGGGGCCAGCGAGCAGCTGCCGCGTGCCCTGCATTCGCGATGGACGAACCCTTTTTGGATTGACTGTACGGGCTGCGCTCTAGTGAATGACCGATGTGCAGTGGAGCTTCCTCAGACCGCAGTGGCGTCGCCCCCTCCCCCTGGCTGCACAATTTGCAATCGGAAAAGAAATGGGGAAATGTCTCTCTTTCTTGCAACAACACTGGGGAAAATCACTTGGGAGAATCTATTATTTAAAATATAGTTTGTTTGTGGAGTGGTTTTTTGTGAAAATGGAATTTTCCTTATCTTATCTTATCTTTATTTTATTCATCTCATAAATATTTAAAAATATTTGAGAACCCAATCTAAACATTAAATTAATTCCAATCATGAAGGATTTTGCTCTTTAGCTTAATTACAAATTGTATACCAAGATTCCCAAAGATAATTTAAGATAGAATATGGAAAAAAAGGAAAATGCTATATAAAAGAACAAGTGTGTTAAAAAGTAAATGTTCCCAATGCAAAATTTAGTTAGAAAGAAAAATACAAAACCGGGGATTGTAATTTTAAACCCTATTAAATATTTGTAACTTATAGATATAATCGAAAAAAATCTGTTTTCAATTTGCAGCTTTTTATAGTAGGAGTAAAATTTAGGTATTTGTTAAGCTCACTGTATTGATGCATCCCCCATCCCATTGCCCCTTAACCCCCTTATCACCACGCCACTGTCTGCGGCTGCTGCTGCTGTCTGCTTATGCGGCATCGATGACATTGTGTGTAGCATAAAGTAATTTCCGTCTTGCACAAGCGGCGCTTCCGGTGCGGCAAACGTGCGCCGATTCGAGTCCTGACACTTGCTGCATGTGTGTGTGTTGTGTGTGTGTGAGCCTGCTGATGGAAGTGCGCCAGTGTGTGTGCGTGTGAGCCATCTCATTCTGGGCTTTCTTCTGCTGCTGCTGCTGCTGCTTCTGATTCAGCTGCTTGCCATCATCATTTTTTCCCCTGCTTGCACACACGCTAACATGGAAATAATCAAAATGTCGCATTGAGATTGAAAATCACTGCATTTGCCAACACTTCCGCTCAAGTGATGAGCCAGTTGTTGCCCTTCTGCTCGAGTGTGTGAGTGTGTGCGTGGCCCCAGCAGGCTGTCTATGTGTGTGTGTGTGAGTATCTGTGTGTGCCACTGTGTTATCAGCCAAATTGACAATAAGTTGCTGTTAAAGACAGCCGTAAGAGAAATGTGCCATGTAAGCAATTTTGATGACTGCTTTTTGCTCGTTGACATTGGATTTTGGCTTAGCTTCGATTTTCCCCTAGCTTGGCTGAGCTTAAAGGCGTGGCCGATGGGCGGGGCAGTTGGTACAATCAGTCGGCCAAAGGAAAAGTGATGAGCGAGCTGTGAGCGATGACACGTGGCGATTAGTGTGGCAGTTAGGTAATGAAGAAACAGGATGTTACCATTGAATTGATCAGCATTCTTGCATCCTAAAAATGATATACAAATTTAAGATGAATTTTAGATGATTACATTTTTATAAGACTTGCACTTAAGCATTATAAAAAGAGAGTAAGTAATGTTTTTGAACGAAATTTTTCCAAAGCAAAATTCGTAAGCAAACAAAGCCTAAGGCTAGAAACCTTATAAAAAATGCCATAATAAAGGATACTAATGATAAAATAACAAGGCGAAAAGGCCAAAATCAACGCAACTTCGTGGTCCGAAGGCTAATGCAAAGTTCGCAGTTGCTTGTTCAACTGCTTAACATATTACGCATACGCCTAGTTGGCCCCGGGCATTAAGTATACGACCCCAACATCTGCACACAAGAGGGGGGAGGCAAAAGCAGAAATAATATGGCCAACTAAAAGCCCTACACCCGTCAGCAGAATCAGCAACAACTGGCGGGCAGCTACTTACTTAAAAAGCATTGAGCCTAAGTAAACTTTTACGCCAATCCCCCACGCCCACGCAGACTGCACTTAAAGCGGCTGAAACCGCCGCAAGATGATGTGGATGGTGGGTGGTTTGGGGGAGGATGGGCGGTAGAGGGGACAAGGACACGGTTGGGTCCAAGGACACGGCGCTTGGAGAGCTTAATGCAAGCCAAATGATGTACAAACAGGCGTTCGGCGGTGGCGCGGTGTCGCTTTTGCTTTTGCTGTTGCTTGTGGGGCATTAAAGTTGTGCCAACTGCAAGTGAGAGTTACGCAGGAAAACCTTCGCAGGGCCGAATGAAAAAATATTGACAGGCTCCTTGGGCGGCAGGAAAAGCAGGAAAAGCGGGAAAGCGGGACAGCGGGAAAACCTTGGCCTGCCACTGGCAAGCGGCTTATAAATTAATGCAAAACAGATTGCCAAGCGCTGAGGGCGACACTTTGCACCTTTTTCGTCGCCAGCTTCGCCTTCCGTGTTCTTAGTTCGTTTTTTTATATATATATATAAATTTTTTTTCTCGCTCCAACAACCTTTAAATATTTACCCAGCTAGGAAAAACTACCCGTCGACGTGGGCGTTTAAATTGCACAGCCCCAAGGTGGGTCTCGTTTCCATTCCAACACCTGAGTGGGGGCTGGCTGTGACAACTGGTCCGCCCCTGATGAGGGTAACTGCTCCTGGTCTCCTGGCGGTTATCTTGAAGGCTTGATCTGCCGGCCGCTCTCGATTGCCAGTATTTTCATTTTCAATTTGAATTTTTATGGGGTCTGCCTTGTAAAAAGCAAATATCCTGCCCTGCCCTCGCCTGCAAAAACGTCCTGCAAATGTTTGTCGCTTTATTAGTTTATCACAACTTAAGCATCTCCTGGGAAGCGGAAGCAGCAGATGTTCCAGCGCCCATTGTCCTTCATCAGTGCTGTTGCTTCCGTTGTTTTTTTTTCCCTGCGACTCCTTTTTTTTCCATCTACATCTAAGGACTCCATAGCCAACGCAATCTCAATCCAGCTCACTTTCTTTCGCACTTTCCACTTATTGTTTCGCCGGCTCCTCTTTATATTCGCTCACATATTTTTTCCTTTCGCGCGACATTCTATAAATTAATCAGACGGAGTGCTCTCGACTCCGCCAGGAGCAAGGACCAAGGAGCAGGGAGCACTTCCTGGCCAGCCTCCCGCTGGCAACTCAATCGCGATAAAGCCCCAGGTGAATTATAGTTATTTGATTTTGTTTTGGTGATTTGTTTGCCCGCTCCTCGAGTTCCAGTTCTTTAAAGCCCCTGACATCTAATTGAATTGCCCTCGAGTTTAGTGTAAGTTTTCCATTTTCCATTTTCAAGGAGTTTCCCCCTTTTTCCAGTCCTTGTCCAGGATAACAAGAGTTGGTACTGAGGCGGGGGCAAAAGAAATAATAGTGCCCAAATTATGTGGCATGCATAAATTTTGCTGGCCAGGAAGCCGCCGACTCGTGCTGCTTATCGTCACGAAAACGAAAAGTTTGCATGTGTTAGGGCTGGCGAACTGGTGTGTGTGAGTGTGAGCTGCAGGAAACTCCATTAGGTTTTGAAACAAGAAGGATTCGTTATATGGCTTTAGGTTGCAGTGGGGAAGTACGGATACACTTTGCTTTACGTTAGGTTTTATACAAATTCCAAACGAATAGAGAATTATATGGTACCTTTGATTAGGGTTGCTAAAACGATCGATTGCACTATCGATATTATCGATAATTTTACATTTTAGGAAATATCGATGGTTTAGACCCAATATCGATAGTATCATAATCCATATTTAAAATATTGAAAGATACGTTTTAATATTCAAATGAATACCTTTATGAATCTCTTACTTAATCTTCACATGTTGGGGAACTGCCTATTTATTTTAAACTGTTCTATAATCAAAATAAAAGAATTATATTATTTTTTGATTAAAATTAATCGATCATGTGCAGTTTTAAAACCAATTGATATATAGAATATCAAACCCCTTGGCTTAGTCGTTTGGTTGTTCTTCTTATAGAGTATGAAGCAAGAGAATCTTGTGCTGGGAAAACCAGACGGGCCAAGAAGGGGGACCGAGAAGGCGAGATGGCAATAGGCGGGGAGCGAATGAGACGGCTAAACTCCGCCTCCTCGAAGAATGGCAGTCAAATCTGTGCATACAAGTTGGCGGGATTGAAAGTGCATAAAGTTGAGTTTATTGTCGGCTAAAGTATATGCTTTATGCTCCATGCTTTATAGTGGTAATGCTGGCCTCCTCCTTCTCACACACACATGCACAAATCTTTATCAGGCGGGCCAAGAAATTATGACGGAAATCTAAAAAGTTGTGCATTAAAACTTGTTTGTGGTCGACTTTGTTCCCGACCGGAGTCATAAATATGAAAAGCAAGAAAGGCAAAGAAAAAATGTTGTTGCTTAAATGGATAGCAATTATATGGGGATTTTCTGCCCGCCTCACACAGAAACCACTCACCTTTGGATTTGGATTTGGAGAGGAAAAGTTTTTAGAGTAGTTAAATTCCTGTTGCAGGTGAGCACGTTTGGATATACCTACATATAGTATGTTTTAAATGTCTGCCGCACTTTACCAATTGTTTTTCTCGGATAAGTTGGCTTTTAACTATCTGGTGAGGGAAACAAATATTTTAAATAAAGAATTTTATCCTCCCCAAATGGTTTGATAAAGTTTTAATTTCCTTAGATGCATTTTAAACTCGTTTGAATTGTGAGCAATTGAAAGCCTCAACCAACTGTCGGTCCTACCATAAAAAAAACCCCTAGCCATTCTGTTGAAGCCATTGCAAAATCCAATGACCATACAATAGAAATAGAAATGCTTGGCGACAGCTTCAGCTTCACCTGCAGATTCGGCTTTACTCCATAGTCCTGACTTTTCCTGACTTTAGCTGTGGATTCTGGGATTCCCCGGGTTCAACTTCGACTTCATTCCCCGACCGCAACACAAAAATATTTTCAATTATGATGCCGGCGTGAGGAACTCTAGAATTTTTCAATTAAGCTGCTTACTGCGGGACGGCGTCGAGAAAAGGGGGAACTTGGCCAACTCAAAATGGAATTTCTTGGCAGCAACAAAAAATAAGTACGAAAAAAGATTGTCTGCAATAGTTTTCGCCACTGTTGTTGTACGCTGGGTAGTAAAAGTGCCGGACATAAAGGTAAAAGCATTAAAGTTATATGCGATTTAAACTAACAATTTCTGCCGCTGTCGCCTGAGTTGATTTTGTTCTTGTTGTTGTTGTTGTTGTTGCTTCTGTAAAGAAAGAGGGCGGCACTTTTATGTGCCAAGGCAAAAGTTGTCGCAGCTTTAGTGGTGCCAGTCCCACCCAGCCAGCTCCCATTTTGCACCGCCCACAACGTGTCCGCGCGCCATAAAAATTTGCAACAGCTGCACCACTGCACCACCGCCTGGGGGATGGCAAGTGGTTTTTGGGAATGGAATGGGGAATTGGACTAAGAATGGGTCTGAGAGTTACCTTGACAGTAGTGAGCCAAAAAGGATTTTAGTTTTTTCCGCCGGCTCTTCATACCCTATAATTCGAATGCCAAATGGGGATACTTTGGGTTTATAGGGGACTTGAAAAATTGATAATACATTTTTCTTAGAATCTATATAAGAAAAAATGAGAGGAGAACGCCAGAATGTATAAAGATTTTTTTACCAATCTGTAATATTTGTATTGAATAATAAAAAGAAAAGATTATATTTTAGTGATTTGGAATTTAATATTTAAACAAATTATTAACAAATCATTTTAAAAATTTATAAAGTGGATCACAAAATGTTTAATAAGAAACAAATATTTTGATTAAAAAATAAATGGAGTTATCCTCAGTTAAATCGCCATCACTTTTATTATTAAGAACCTGAAAATAAGTTGTCAACCCTGAGGATGTTTTCTATTCCACCATAGGGCATACTTTTCGTCACAAAGCTCTCGGATCTTAGCCGCTACTTGCAGATTTTAGCTGGCTTTTGTTTTTGCGGTTGCTTTTGTCCAATAATTCGGTCTATCTAATGGCAGCACCGAATGCAGTTTGCAACGTATCTACCAGTTGGCAAATAGCCTTAGACGCCCGGCCCCCAAAAGTCTGTGCATAAAATAACAATATAATGCCATGGCCAGAGTGCCAACTGGAAGCCAAGGTGGCGGGGGATCAGCAAGTGGGATTGCCATCTGAGTGCTGGCCAAGAAAGCCGGAGTATTGTACTTTGGGCGACTTACTTTTGCCCGGAGGATGTCAAGTTTTTAGTCTCCTATTTTTGTGGCTGTTTTGTGGCTTAAGTTGCTTTTGCCTGTGGTGGTCAGCTTTGATGTTAATTTTTGGACAGCTGATTCGGTTTGGCCCACGGCCCGATCTATATCTATATATATATACATGCGTATATCTGTGTCATCAAAGTCATAAATTACCGAGCCACTTACTTAATTAGTTTTCGTTGGACTGGGAGGAGGCTTTAAAGCACATCACTTATAAGTTATACAGATATATTTTTGGAGTGTGGGCCAAGTTCTCGAGTTTTTTGGCAGCCAAAGCCTTGTGGCTGCTTTGGACGGGCCAATTACGATAATTGTCGCGTTCATTTTTCATTTGACAACGTGCGACAGTTACAGTTCCAGTTTTCCAGCAACCAGTTACCAGTTTTCAGTTACTTGCCTTGACAACTCGCATGCGGTGCCAACAAAAATAAAAAAAAAATATATATATATAAGGGCATTGTGGGAGTGGCTTTTGTAATAATTCAATGAGCGCTGCTTCATCTGTCACATTGCTCATACGCCATGTGCAACGGAAACGGAAACCTCGGCGACCAAGTGAAAGTATTCATTATACTTACATTACTTCCCCAGCTTCCCGCCACTTTTCCTTCTGCCATTTTCTTGGTCGTCATTTCGGTCTTCGGTCTTCGCCCTTTTTCGGTCGTGCTTTTGCCATTATAATAAATATTTGATTATATATTTTTGCAAGGACCTTAAATCGGCTCGGCTCCAGTGCGGTACAGTGCGGTGCGGTGCGGTAAAGCGGGTTGAGCAGCATGTAAGCGAGAAATTGGCACACCTGCTCAGGGTTGCCAGGATGGCCGGGATTGCGACGCGTCGATGGAATGGTGTACAGTTGACCCACTTGGCCGGCAGCTCGATGGCTCGGCTCAGTACAGTTCAGCTCCGTCCGGATGGGATGAGATGAGATGAAGTTGGCCCGGTGCAAAGAATGGGCAAATTGAATGGCCCCTGCCCTGAACACCACTCGAGGAGGTCAATGCACCTTGGCTGGGGCTCAGATCGAAGGGGTTGGCTTTACAGTTTCATCATCTGAGAAATTAAACTTTATCGATTGTCTATAAAATTGTTTACTATTTTATTTTTATGATGATAATATTTTTTAAATGGTTATTCAATTTTTATTATATTATTTTTACACGATGTAAAATATTATTTACATTTAATATATTGTTTTATTTATGATGTACAAGTTTTATAAAATTGGTAAATGATTTTAAAATATTTATAGGATTACATAATACAACCAAACTCTTTGGCCTGCCCATTTAATAGATGGTTCTGCATCTTAGGTTTACCTGAGCACAGGTTCCGAGTCCTGCCAATGTATTTTTAAAGGGTACAAGGCGAGGACATTGGCCCAGGTTCTCGAACTCTCTGATCGGAAACAGGCAGCTGGACGAATTTGCAAAAGTGCAACGTTATCTGCATGAGGAATTTGAAAGTTGCCCTCCTCGTGCAGTTGCAGTTGCTGTTGATGTTGCTGCCGTGTTGCAATGAAGGTTGCTGCTGCTGCTGCTGCTGCTGCTGTGTCTAATCTCAATGCAATCACTCACTGGCAACAAACAGGGGAAAGGACTCCGTCCGGGATATGGGAAAAGATGGGCAAGTTGCTCCTGCTGCTGTTCGTAGGCTGTTCGGTTTCACACTTGACTGTGGACCGAGAGCAACAAAGTGGCCGCTTGAGTTCAGTTTAAGTGCGGCCTGCTCTTATCCTTCTACCCCCTCTATCTACCCCTCAACTGGTTGAAATCCTTTTTCCAGTAGCCCCATACCATCGCACTTCCTGTTGCTGTTGGTGTCAATCACTTGGCAATTT
Organism: Drosophila suzukii; assembly: GCF_043229965.1. Taxonomy (NCBI): domain Eukaryota; kingdom Metazoa; phylum Arthropoda; class Insecta; order Diptera; family Drosophilidae; genus Drosophila; species Drosophila suzukii. The sequence continues at coordinate 84,665,649 of NC_092082.1, forward strand.
ACAAAATGCACTTTTAACCCCCGAAAAAAAATGTGGGCTTGAAAGCGAATGAAACTCAGTTTGGAATGTCCTGCGGCTGACGGGGCCTTCGTATGATGAATGCCTGCTTGTTTGGGGTTTTGTGTAAGTTTATTGTCTGCCATCCTCTAAAACTCTTCCCCCTCCACAAGTCGGGCCAGCACTCCATTTCACTATCACTTGGCCGCTGACAGGGAACGAGTGTCGAGGTGTCGTGTCGTACTTGAGGCTTCTAGCACGGATTGTCACTGGAGAAATGCACGGAGAAAAAAAATGTATATTAATAATATCAGGTTTATTTGTAAGAAAAGAATACAAGTTTAAGAAAGAATCAGAATTTAATGTTAAGAGCTATAAAAAGGATTTCGAACGAAACGGACTTAGATTAGATATTTATTTTAAATTATTTTTTGGAGGAGATTGAAAGATCAGCTTGGTCCATTTTTTTGAATACATAAGAATATATTTTGAAAATGATTATATAAGATGTTTTATAGTAAAAAAATTTGGATTACTTTTTTTCTATTAACAAATGTACTTGGTTGTCAGAAAAAAAATATTTTTCATGCATTACAAAGGAGTTTATAATATCAGGTTTAAAAGAAAGAAGACTTTTACAAAAAAATAGGCATTGATAAAGCACATAATAAGTAATTAAATATGCTTAAAATTTACATTTTCGTTGGAATAGTGAAAAGTAGTGGTTGAAAAATAAAACTGCCAAAGTCTAGACGATCGCCGCTTAGACAAAGCCCTCAAACACCTTTGTATCCGTCAAGTGAGTTGGCCAAAGCGGAAGTGCCGTCAAAGTGGGCTTAGATCCCCGATTAGTTGGCTAACACCCGCCTGCTCCTCATATGCATTTAACCCTCTATTTGCGGGGGTGGTAAAAATTAATGTGCCAACAGCTCTCACGGCTTCATGAACACATACACACACACACCACACTCGCACAACAATTCGCTGCGGGGGTGTTGGCATGTAGTTTAAAGTTTGGCGCGTCTCCTGACACTTAGACAGCAACAACTCATCAACGTCACGAGCAGCAAAAACACAGCCAGCAAACGCAAAAAAAAATCGAGTGGAAAAAACACATGACTAAAACTCAAAAACAACTACCCGGGCACTTGGCAAAAACTGTGGAACAATATTAGTGATAGTCTGGATGGGTTACATTTCATTCCACATGTGTGAATTAAGCGTCAATCACAGTGAATGCCACAGAAGCGGAATGAGCACAAAAACAAAACTGTGGATAAGCTGCTAAAATATTTTCTTTCTGACTTTTGGGCTCGTTGACAATTGGTTTGGAATTGCCTGGGGGATTTTGTCAGGATTCATGCTTCGATGTCCAACTTTTACATCTCTTAATGCGGGTTGTTTATGGACTAGAAAAATACAAAGGATGTTTTAAAGTTAAGTATTAATGTCAAACAAGGAATTTTAACATTAATATTGAATGATTTTTAAAAAATAGACTGTGCACAATGCAATAAATTTTACTATAAATATAAATAAAATCAATATAGTATTTAATGCTAAAAAATTTTTTTAAATGATTTGAGAGTACTAGGTTTTTTAAATAGTTATTCACATTGGACCTTATGGTACTCTAAAGAAATTGGAATATATAGAACTTGGTGGTTTGTATCCTCTAACAGATTTTTCATCTACAACCATTTTCCTAGGAACTTATTTAGTTGTATTTTATTACATCTAGCAAAAATAAATATTTGAAAAATTCAGTGTGCAAAGAAAACCCAGTGATCAGAAGTTAAATGTATCCAAAGCCCGCCGGAGTTGTCCTTAGTAAATGAAATTAATCATGTAATCAAAGCTCCCAGCGCTGTGATAGTGATTCCCTCCTCGTTTTGGCCAGGTTCGCCTGCGGGGTTGCCTTTGACGCGACTGGGGGTCTGTCTGTTGACAGTCGGGTCTCGGCTGGGTTGTCAACTTATTTGACTCCTGGTTGGTTACTGGTTGGAACTGGGAACCCCCCAGTTATGGCCTCCACTGGCTGCCCCGGGGTCTGGGAGTTGAGCTGCCGGCTCTCTGGGAGTTGCTGTCTTAGTTTGGGACCTCGATGCCATTGTCTTTTTCTTTTGGCCCGCTTGCCCGGTCTCTCTGTCATTAAGTTTTATTTAATTCCGAGTCCTTGTTGACTCGGCTCCTGGTAGTTTTTATTGTTGCGACAGTTTTCGCTAACAAATTGCTTGGCGTCAAGTGTCGTGTAATTACGACGGACGGAGCGACGGGCCCACATGTGCCAAAATGTTGTTATTAGATTGTTGCCGGCAAGTCGCTGGGGAAAGTTGCATTTAATTTTTTCTCCTCGGCCGCCATTGGCCCACAAATTGATGCCATAATAATAGCCGACCCCCGTTTGTGGCTGCTAATGATGCCGAACTGGCAAACTGGCAAACTGGCCAACTGGCCAACTGGCTAACTGGCCAACTCGCCAACTGGCCAACTGTGGCCCCAATGCCAGCTGCTAATTATGCGTGGGTTGCCCTTTGACCGGACCCATGGGGCGGAATGGTCGATGATGGACGACCAGCGATCAGAGGAAATCGGGGTCAGGGCGTAAAAAGAAAGTTTCGATTCCCTTGCAATTAAATCAGCTAACTGTTTGAGGGTGTTTTGGGGAGTAAGCGAGCAAGAGTAGGGGGGAAGATATAAAGCAAACTGGGGTTCACTAAACATTTTGCATTGGCGATGTACTAGAAAGTCAATTAAAGAGTATTTAAAATTGATTGAATTTTTTTGCTTTCAATCTGAAAAGTTTAAAGAAAGTTTTTCAACGTTAAATAAAATTGTTTAAAATTTAACAAGAAGGTAGGAGTTTAAATTCTAGGTGAATTATTATTTACATACTTGAGTAATTGTAAGACATTTAAGAAAACTAGGGAACGACGAAGGATTTATTTTATTGTGATTATAAAAGTTAACTCAATGATAGAGTATTTCGAGCTATGGCCCTAAGAGACTTGCTTTAATTTTGGCTAACTGACTGGATTTATTTTATAAGCTGATACCAACCTAAAGAAAAACTGATCTACAGCTTAACAACATATTACTAATTAATATAATTAGTCATATTTTGAATGCCATGCATTTTTGGAACAAGTTTAGTCCACAAAAATCTAGCAAGTGTTATTATTTTCCAGCAAAATATGACATAAATTTAAATATGCCAGCAGTGCACAATTATCCAAAATTCTGTTCACCTGATTACCCCTGAAAATTCATATCTCCCCCGCAGTAATTTCTTTGGGAATCCCACACGGTTTTTTGGTCCAGCCAGCACGGCTGCTGCCAACATCATATCCAATTAACATCATTGGCTGGCCGCAGTGGACAACTGTGGCGGTGAGAGCATTTGCCTGGCCATAATTAAAACCAACTGCAATGAAAAAAGTGAGCTGGCCAAAACCAGAGTGCAGCTACAAACGCTGCAGTGCTGTCTGGTGGCCTTCGTCCTTCGTCCTTCGTCCTCTGGCCAGCGTTCAATGCCCAACGCCCAGCATTCTGTTGGCCCGGCTAAATTGTTTGCCCTTCGCTGGCCGCATAATTACGGAGTTTCGGACAGAGGCCGCGTGTCAGGCGCCATGGCGACATTTTAAAATTGGCGCATAAAATGTCAATTTGATGTCATTGGATCAACTTAAATGCGCTGCTAGTCCGGCTAGTCCTGCCATCGCAACGGAGCCTGCTGGCCGTCGGTCCTGGCGGGTTAATTTTGGCATCGCGTAACACCCTAACACACAGCACAGAACCTGATATCGTTGTGATATATTTTAGGGCTTTTTGATGTTTATTTTAAATAGAAAAAATTTTAATTCTATGACTATGTTTTATCAACTTATATATAAAGACTTTATTTAAATAACAGAAATTTTAGTTCTATGTTTAAAAATATTTATTATATATTATTAATTTTAACCAACGCATTTTTTTACATGACTCCACGATTATTTTCCCCGAAACACAACCTATGTATTTACCAAAATTCTTGTTCGGTTTCCTATTTCTAGTTTAAAAATTTGGATTCAACGTTAATAAAACCCTTTGTCCAATGCAAAATTTCGTCCAAATTAAACTTAGATAACACATTTTCTCTCCCTGTACTTATTCACATGGTTCGACAAACTTCCACCCCCACCAAAACGCAAACGATGTGTGCCATGTTATGTTGCAGGCAACTTTGTGCCACGAATTTTGGATAGGGACTTCTGAGGGCGGAGTGCTGCTGTCCTGTTGACATTGATGTTGTCATGTTGTGTTGGGCGTGGCCTCTCGGCCAGCTCGGCAAATACCTGTTTATGTGATGCCTGGCACATCAGGGCATCCTAACTGACCGGTGCTCAGTGCCCAGAGACCAGTTTGCAGCACCAAGCCCGAGCAGATTAGTTTACTTAAATTGATGGCAACTTAGCGCTAATAACAATGCGCCGCGATGTGTTTGTGGTTGCTCACTGGAAAATAAATGTTTCTAATGATAAGAAGATGATGTCGAAATTAAGGGGAAATTAATAGGAAAATTTAAGGAAAATAATGTTAAATTGATAACATATAAAGCAAAATAAACTAAACCCAGAATATCTATAAAAAGAAATAAAATAAAATATAACAGAGTCGTACGAGAAGAAGAATGTTTTAAACTACGAAAACGATTATGGCCAAAAGTTCTTTACTTAATAATTTATTAATAAACATTTTCGTGAATATTTAACGAGTTCTTTCTCTGGGAAAGTATCCTTTATATTGTTTCCCTCAGTGCATTGTGGTTGCATGCCTTGAGCCAAAGCTAAGTGGGTCACCGGGTAAGCGGTGGCTGCTGGAGTTCGGTGCATTAATGATGAAGTGGGTCCGCTGAGTGGTCAACGGTGTGGGGCTTAATTAAATGATCTGGCAGGTGCATTAATCAATTTTTTCAACTCTCTGTGCGGCTCTGCACGGCATAAAGTTTGCTTATTTCCCAAGCGATTTCGCCTGCTTCACCTGCCCTGCTGCCACATACATTATTTACCATTCTTATGGCGCCTTTTTTGGCATAACTTTGGCTTACTTTAAATAAATCAACGCTGCTGGCCAAGCCAGACACACGGCGACTCCCACTTTTGGAGTAACTTTTTTTTATGGGGCGCGTGTGTGTAGGTTTTGAAATATGAGCAACCTACTGGGGTATGACCGCGCTGTAAAGTATGCAACAGTTGATGGGGGGTTTCCAGGGCAGCACACGGAGCTATTGACTTCGAGTAATATATGACTGTGGGACAGAGATGACTTACTTTGCGGATGAAGTCAGGTGAGAAATGGATCCCACTAAAACCAGGTCAACCCAAGAGGTTCAGTTTCTTGAATAAAGTTAACTATTGTTACAGAATTTATATACCTTATTAGTCTATTTAATATCTACTTGTTAAAGCATTTTCAATGAATTACTTGCACATCGGTACATTTAAAATGAATAGTCCTCCCTTTTAAGTTCGCTCAATATTCCTTGAATTCCATCATTCTAGTCAATCCTTCGTCTTCAATTAACACAAATATTTTAATTAGTTTCCAATTCAGATACTTCCGAGTACCGAAAGTCCCCCTGTACCTTGGCCACAAAAAGGGGAAAGGAAAAATCTGGTGACAGCTAATTTACTCAGACCCAACTCGTTTTCAGTACACCGAGTAGTCGTTTAATTATTTTCAGAAAATTCCCGGGAAAATTATGCAAGGCCGGGCGAAAATATTCATTAAGTGCTCGCTGCTCATCAGAAATTTAGAGGCAACCGGGCCGACGAGCCGAAGCTTGTGAAATTCTGGCCAAAAATAAATGAAGCAGGGAGTCGGGCAGAAACTATAGCTATTTTCAGAATGTAATTTTGCCGGCGACGCTGAAAACTTTCCAACCTGACCCAAAAAACGTTGGCCAACAGGAGCAGCCTCGAAACCGTCGGAGGACTCGTGTGCCGGCGTGTTTATTATAAGTTTGCCTTTTGCACCTTGGCCAGTTTTTCACAGGTGCACTGGGAAAAAAATCTACTCCAAAACAGATACATTTTTATTGAATAACTATAAGAAAACAGCAAAGTAAGTATTCGAATATGATGAAAATAAGAAGTTTCTTGTGAATACTAAGCATCAACATCAAAAAACCTCGATCTACTATATCTTTTAAAGGTCTTTAGAAAATTAATATGTAATAAAAAAATATTTAAATGCAAAATAAAGAATGCTAATACTTTTCAAATGTTTTGAATATAAGGTGATAATCTTTTTAATAATTATAGTTCCAATGTTTATAGATAAAGAGCTAATGTTTATGGTTATTTGTATTATATTGTATATATATTTTTTTAAGGAACTTTTCTTTCTGTGTACCCTTGCTTTGCTCTCTTGCTCGCTTTTATTTTATCTCTCTTCATCTCATCTCTTTAGTTCGGGCATTTGGAGTGAGGGACAACTTTTCATTTTTGTCTCGGGCGCACAGTTTGACACCCGGTGTCAAATGATGTGTCAAAATGTGCACAATTTACCGTATGCCGGACCTGCTAAAAGCTGCCTGATGAGCAGGTGGGCGATGGGCAGTGGGTGGTGGGTGGTGGATTGGCATGGGTCCTATCTGGACCGAGCTTTCCAGGCTGGCCGAGAGAGTGTGGGCGTGGAACGGCACTGTGGGGTTAAGTGTGTGCGGGATTAATAGCCAGCACACGCTGTCGAGTGCCTCTGGATTTGACTCTTGTACCTGTCACCTGGTCTCTCATCCTCTCAGCCACCTCCCAACCCACTTCCGGTGACACTTGGGCCCCTGTCAACGTGTTTCTTTGGGGGTCATAAATGTTTTGGCAACTTTAATGGGGCATCCGTTTATCCAGCACGTGTAATTGCCGTACAATTTTTCTTATGTATGCGATATCTTTTGGCACTCAACCGGATCCTTTGACCTCCACCTCCGCCACTTCACTCACAGTGTATTATAAATTATGCTTAGCTATTTGGGGAAAATTAAAACGCACACGGCACAATTTTAAATGCATGCACGTGCATGTTGTCGGTACTTCAGAATTTCAGCACCCTGTTTTCGAGTTCCTCGCACCTTTGTGTTTTGCGCCAACGTCAATTTTTCACATAAAGTTTGCCAAACGCTTGACTTGCATATAAATGACTTGGCCGGAACCGGAAAACGGAAAGCGGAAAGCGGAGCCACTGAGGAAGCCGGCACAGGTGAGGGCTCCCAAAAGCATTCGAGTTGTCAACTCTTTCAACGTGTATTACATTTTGAGCTTGAAGACTGGCGATGGGTGGCACATGCGAGAGAAAAAAATAATTTCCTTTGCGTAATATATGCTGTATGAGCTTCGCTTTCCTTTCAATTTCTTTTTGCTTCCGTGTTTTGTTTTTCCAGGGGAAAAGTGCACGGTGGGTAGGTGTGAATGTATGCGGGAAAAGGTTGTAGTTCGGCTTGGTGGAATGTCCTGTGCGGTTTTTGGAGTAAATAAAAAGGATCAGAAAAATGCGAGTGAGTTATCAAAAATTTAGGAATATTAAGGAAGGTTTTTTCAGATAACAACCCTACCAATATTCGCATCAAATTAAAAAAAAAAAATAATTTTTTATTATCTGCTTTATTCTGAAAGGTTCCAATGGGCACCCACTTTCCATAGCCTGAGACTATTGCCTACCTTTAATAGAATAAGATTAATGATTAATTGCATATAAGTATGTATATGTGGTACATTTATTTTTCTTCCATCTTAACCAAATCGAAATACCTACTATGTTCCCTACAGTAAAACATCGCTTTAGCACGTTAAAAGCTGCGCCCAAAGTGAATAATACGCCCACGACGTGCTGTCATTTTAAACTAAAATAAAAATAAAAATAAAACGCAAATACACTCAGGCTCAGAGGCACATGCACATTATTCATAAATAGTACGCATATTACAGACAGTGACTAGATGGCTGAAGGAAATGAGAAGGAGATGGAGTATGGGATCCGCTTCCTGCATTTGTAAGCGATCAAATTTGAAGTGCACTTATGAGACAAATTGGCACAGGTAACACTCGCTACGTGCAGCTATTTTTGCATAAATATATCACACAGCCATTAAATTAAATTTTCGCACATTACCTATACGCCATATGGAAGGAAAATTCCTCCAAGTGCATTGAGTAAACGGTTTTTGGGAGGTGGTTTCTGGGGAATGCATTAACAGCCCGATCAAAGCCTCCGAATCCAAAGCATTTGTCATCAATCAAAGTTAAATCTCACTGTTTATGATTTGTGTCATTGCCAAAAAAAAAACGTCAGGCGAAAGGAAATATAAAACTTCAGCAGATAAATAAATAAGCTTCCGAAAAATATCGCGTAAATGTGCGTAAAAATTGTTTGTGGCTCCCCTCCATTTGTGATTTTTATCTCGATGTGTGTGTGACGGCGGTGCAAATTATCAATAAATAAATAAAATTACGCACGCTTTGGCTTAATGTTTGGATTTCAAGTTGATGTCTGGCATTTGATTGGTTTTGCTCTCACTTCTGCTCCAGCCTTCATTTTATGGCATTCAGTGCGATGAACACAAGATGATAAGTGCGGGGATTCGGGATCCTATTTGATGCCTGATTTTTGGGTGTGGATTGAAATGTAATTGGGTAATTATCACTGATAGGGAGGCTGTAATTCAAGCAGAAAATCATTTGGGGAGGGGTTGCCTGGAGCCTGAGATATCAATAGGAAATGTGTGTTCTTATTGAATAATTTTTATGAGTGATTTTACATATTATTAATTTGAAATATTGTATATATGTTTTTTAAAGGAGGAACTGTTGCTAAGGCGGTTTTTTTCTTAAACTATTTATATTTTTCCATATTATAGATATATTTTCCTCTGTATATAAGAAATTATGTTGTCTTATTTGGGTTAGTGAAAATGAGTAATACAGATAAATACGAAACCCCCTTTTGTGTAGCTCCAATACCTTAGAGCTTCAAGGAGTTCATAGCCTGACCTTGATTAGTGAAATGGGAGTCTCAAGAGCAAGCATACTAATTGCTTATAAACAGCCTATGAATGGAGTGGTGAAAACAAACACTCCCCTTGTAGACCAAGGTTGTTTATTATTCAATGTCACTTGCCACTAAGCAATTACGCGTTCTTGTGCCCCCATAAACACCAAAAGGCTTAGACAACAAAGGCCCACAACGTAGAACTCTCAGGCAGCCAGACGACTTTACCTGTCAGCAACTTTGGGGCGTAAAGTTTGTCTGCTTTTTTATGCCTCCTGTCTGGAAAGTGCGTATGTTACTCTATTGAAGTGTGTGTTTGTGTCAGCCAACTGAGATTTCATGACTTCAACGCATGCTTTTCAATTTCTGGCCAAAAAAAAAAATGTTATCAAAATTTATTGAGCGCTGTCATGAAGCTGTCAAAGTCGATATCAAAAACATTTGATTTTTGACTTTATTTTGGCAGCCCGAGAGCAACAAGCAGGGACCCGAGTCCCAGTCCCCATTTCCCAGGACCCGAGGCGAAGGCCCAGCCCAATTCCAGAACACCCAACTCAGTCCCAATTCAACCCCAAAATCCCCACCCACGCACATTATAGCCGCGACCGTATGTGATTCCCCCTTTGTTGTCGTCCCGGCGAAAAGAAAGAAATAATCATAATAAAAAAGCCCATAAAAGAAGCCGTGAGCCATGCAGCCATCTCAAAAATTTTCATGCCTTCCCAAGGCGCTGGCACATTGATAAATTAATGATTGCCGGGCTGGCAAAGACGTTGAAAGCTGGGAAAAGGAGAATATAAAGCGACTGAGGTGCAGTCGATGGGGTTGAAAAAAGGTGAGTTTGAGAATGGTTGGGTTTTATGGGAAATCAATCTAAATGTATGCATAAGTTGTAAGGAATTCCTCTTTTAATAACGTTGATGTATGATGCGGTAGCCTGAGAGGGTTCTATTTGGAAGGGGGTTCCTCGAAAAGGTTTCTAAATTTGGAAGAGAAAGAAAGTACATTTATAATTGTATAGGTTGTTATTAGGCTTTTTAAAACAATATGTATTTTTTTAAATATGTGTGTCAAGTATTTAATAATACATTATTAAACTACATTATTATACTATTATAAACTATAGTTATTATTGTTAGGTCCAACAATTTCTTTAAAAAAAATATTTATAAAAACCAAAAAGGTCCCTAAAATAGATTAGAGTTCAATCTTCATGCTATGTTTGAATAAATTGTTAGATCAGTTTTACTTATAATTTAATATCACAAATATAGTCGATTACCAAAATTATATTTTTTTTCCATTTCACTTAGTTTGATTGGTATATCTATTTGTGTTTTCCTATATATTCCTTTCCTTGATACTTCCTTGACTTGCATGGGTATTTCTGGGCCCTCGACCTAATGAATATTAATCGTAGCCTGACTGACTGACTGAATGAATGCCCACTGCTCGCCAATCGCACCTGTGTCCATATATCAAGCGTCAAAGCCACTTGTCTTATCAGCAGGGCCGCCTGCGAGTTCCGATGAGTTGAGTGGGACTATTAACAAAACAAATATAGTTTCTGCATGAGAGGTCCAATGGCATTTGTCGGCTGGCGGGAAATATCCATGGTTTTTTGCGGCTTTGCCACTTGAAACGCTGAACATGGCGGATTAATGTCATTTATCACGCGCTCGCCTTGCGGGGCAGGGGATTTTGGATGGGGCTATGGTTGGCATTAGCATTAGCAGGCATTTGAAATGTACAAAATAAATAAGGGACTCGCAGAATCACAAGCCTACACACTCTCCGATACCGTTTAAGCCGTCGATGTTGCTGGCTTTGTTCGCTCGGTTTTGCTTTGTTGCCGCAAAAAGGATAATGACAAATAATCAAGGATAAACGTTTTTGATTGATCTTTAATGGCAGCCACCCTGCCTACGACCATCCCCAGTTTCCTTTGACATCCGCCGGCGAGTGTAAATCATATTAACTTAAATGTACCATAAAACAAACCAACGAGCCCATGTGGATTGGGTAGGCTTGATTCGAAATGCTGAACTGGAGTGCGTGCCCAGGACACTTATCCTTCGGGCCACACACATGGGCTTAGGAGCTTGCCACATTCTTTTGCAATTGTACTCCGTAGCGGAAAATGCTTTTCAATATATCAAAGGGAGCGGGAATATAAATAACATTCTGGGGCGAAACGGCTAATGAAGAAGTCGACTAAGCAATGCCCTATGTCTAGAAAAGTTTATAAAAAATACTTTAATAAAAAGCTTATAAATTTAAAACTCCATAATTATTTTAAACCTTTTTCTTTACGAAATATCATATCAAATATCAATTGAAAGGGTTTAAACGTTTATGGGCTATGTGTGGAAAACCTAATGTCTTATCATTACTTATTTAATCTTAAAAAAATATTCAATCTATTGAAAAATACTTTACAGATTACAGTAGATCTTTCCATTTTATATTTATAACTTAATTGTATTTTTACGTATCATACCGTGTATTTAATGTACCCTGTTAATGCATTTACTGAAGTATATAAAAATGCTACCCCAGTTAGCAGGCTCGGGAGAAGAATCTGTCGGCAAAATAGTATCTAGCTGAAATTCCTGGAAAAGCCAATTGGAGAAATTATCAGGGGGAAATTTGGAGCGGAAAGGGAGGGAAAGTGAAAAAGGGAAAGCAGAGCAGTAAAGAAGAGCCAGTCAAAGACGGCGAAATAAAGCAATTAAGCGGCTTACAAATGCCAGCCATTGCAGAACGAGTATCCGAGTGTGAGTATCTGAATATCCCAGGACCAAGAACACAGATACACCCACGCACACACACATATGGAGGGCACAGACAGTTGGTGCAAACAACTCTGACAAGACTGAAATGAGAATGAAGAAAACATCAGAAAATTAATTTACATGTGCGATTCATCAATCAGCCCCGGCCAGAATCCAAGACCAAGTCCAGTTGAAGATGCGCAGTCCTCCCTCTTTCTTTTTGGCCAAAAGTCATAAGCGGACATATGTGTGAGTGGCAGTGGACTGGTGTGCGTGAGAGTGTGCATGTGTGGTTGTGCAGCAGGCCGTGCGTTGATTGATGATAAATACTCCAGTCGGCGGACGGAAGGATCGCACTGGTCCGCTTGAGATAAAGCGTTCAAATGCGCCGCATATTAAATGATGCAACATGAAAAGTGAAAGGGGGGGTTTCTTTCGCGGCAGGGGGATATCAAGGGATAAAGGGCAGGTACACAGAAAAAATATAGGGGATACAAAATATTAACAAAGAACCAAAAGTATCTCTGAATTAACATTTTGATTATACTAATTTAATAAGTTCCTAAGTTGTATCAAATAATTTAGTTCATTAAAATAAACTTTAAATAATTAATTTAAATATTAAACTGCTTACTTATAAATTAATTAGTTGTCAAAATAAATATATCACTTTATTAACATCAAAACATTTATAAAATATTTAATTTTTTCTTCTCCACAATAGAGAATAATATTTCTCTGAGTGCATCTGATGCGAGCCTCTGTTTATTTTATTATTATGTAATGCTTTATCCCCATTTCCCACACCGTAACCTTTTGGCAATCGTTATAAATGACCATTTGCGTGGGTCCTTCGGCTAGTTCCCATTTTTATTCCCGTTTATACCCACCCTTTTGCCCATTCAGTGGCCCCTCGTCCTTGTCAGGCTTTTTGTATTGTTTGCCAGCGATAACATTTATGCCATTACATAAATATATAAATAAATCAGTATTAGTTGAACTTCAGTTTGTCGCTATACAAGGCTTAGTGTATGCCATTGTGTGGGTAACTACGTTGTGGTGGTGTGTGTGAAAATATTTAATATTTCATTGTGTTTTTGGGGTTGGCAAGAAATATTATGTGGCTCGCATTTTCCGCCATCGGCTATTGGTTTATGTACATAAATTAATTGTGGGTCAAGCGGGTGTTATTTTTGGGGGGAGTTTTGGGAATAGAAAATTAAAGTTGGGCTAAATTTACTGCCATTGAAATGTGGAATTTTACACATAATAAAACAAAATGAGTATAACAAATCATGAAAAATTTAGGGTAATAAAAAGAACATCTTATTACACTAGGCATTAATAAGGCAGTCAATTTGCTTTCCATTTAAGGGGTTCATATGTAAATAACCTTAGGCACCACAGAAATATAAACAATGTGAATTTATTTAATTCATTTTCTCATTTGTATAATGCGTCTGCCGAGTCGAACAATTTGCCACCGAAATACCCAAAGGACTCGTCTGCGAAGGTGTTGCGCCTTTGATGCTCCCCCTGCAGGTGACCCCCAACCCCTGAACCCCCCAAAGGTCACAGACATTTCAAGCGTTTTGTTGTCGCGACAATTTGCAGTTCGCTGGTCTTGTTGCTGGCATTGTTGTTTATAAGAGACGGCGCACCCAATTCAGCAATTCGCATGCATGCAGCGACCTCTGCGGAAAGGAAACCCCTGTCTGTACCCCATTTTCCATTTCCCATTTTCCTTTTTCCCCTCTTGCCCTTTTTCCCTTTTGAGTTCTCCTCTCTCTTCAGACGCTGTTGTTTGACGTGGTTTTTCAGCGATGTATTATTTCCTTTGCTTGTCAGCGACAGTTGGCGAATTTCAGCCACATTGGCATATGGGGAGTAAGTCCTTAGAGGTTTCAATTGAAAGAAAGGAACCCTACGCATTAGAATAACTGGGGTCTAACAATAAATAACACATAAAATATCACACTAAGAAATCAAAATGGATAAAACAGATTTAGCAAGTTAAATTATAATAACAAAATTATTATGGTAATAACTTTGGTCATAAAATCATTTCATTCATTGTAATTAACATATTAATATAGCAATATTGTAACTCTAAGAGAAATGTTTTGTATTATAAATTACTTTAAATATGTGCCCTTTTTGTTTGTCGTTAGTTATTGTTTAATATTTCATTAATGAAATGTGCATCTATTAGTCTGCCATTAGTAGCTAAAAGTGCATATAAAATCACACTTAAAAATACTATTTTAATTTTATGCAATTGATATGTCCTGAAATGTATAAAAATGATTAACCAGTTTGTTTTCAGTGTAAAGCCGTATCGTTTCTCGCATTTGCATGGCCCTCCCTCGCAACTCCCCCAAACCGTGTTCCATTCATAAATTCAGTGTTCTTGCCATCGCTTCGGGGCTCCTAATAATAGTCACCCTCACCGCAGTGCCACCTGTACCGGCGGCAGCCCCTATATGCGCCCCACTGTGCTGCATGCGAGGCGGTACAACAAGTTAATTACGGAGGCATGCAACTCGCAGTTGCCGCCATAAATTGTGCGGGCTTCGGGGACCAACTTGATGTGCACCGTTTAATGAGTGTGCAAATGTTGGCCAGGAAGGCGGGATAAATTAAATGGGGGTTGGGGTTGCACCCCTTCTGGAGGTGTGTCCTTAAAGTTTCCTGCTAGCAAAACTATTCGATTGACAAAGTTATGCAGATTCTTGCTCAACTTAAATTGTTAAACTCTTCACGGCAAGAACTCTTCTCGACTGGAGCACTTTTCGTAGAAGTTTGGAGCTCCAGCGATACAGATTCTTGTCGAAAGAATTTGCGCACGGGAAATATTCATATATTTTGGGGCTATCGATTGGGGAGCTCATTAAAAGGGGATTCCTAGAGTAATTAAATATTTTATTATTTTAAAGTACTACAGGTTCAAATACAGTTCAAGAGTGTTGCCTGAGTCCTTTAAAAATAAATTGTATATGAAAAGTACAAGTTAATCTGATATAAATCTGTCTTTTAAACATTAAAGTGTAGTTTACTTAGTTTATATTTCGCAAAGGCCTTTTCCTTACTCCCTTGTTCTTCTATTAATTGCGTATACGCACAGTTGGCCCATCGCCCGAGGAGCTTTTAATCCTGCCACGTGGCAGCCTTCGGGCTTCCAACTCGTCCAACTCGTGAGGTGTTCAAATCCGGACAGCAGCCGGGGCATAGGAATTGAATAATTTAAACGGATAGATTACGGCCAGCATTTAGAGCAGGGAAGAAGGAGTAGGGATGCCATAGCTCTTGGGTCATAACTATAAGCTATTGCCTGCCCCCGGCTGCTGAATATTCATTAGGTATTCGGCAAATTACTTGCAAGCATGCAATACAATAAAAAAAGGAAGTGCAACAAGGCCGCAATAAACGAGCTAGGGAAATTAGCGTAAAATCCAACCGAAACTGAACCGTAAACAAAAACTCAACTCGCAGACCCGCATTTACTATATACACCATACATATAGGGGGCAAAAAGTTGCGAGTGTTTGTCATGTGCCAACACTTCCAACTGCTTTGGTTTTTTGTGTGCTGAAGGGGGAGAATTTCAGGGGTAGAGCAGACTAATTTGCGCATAATTAAATATAAATTGTATGCGTCATTGTTTGTTTTGCAACAAGCATTGGGCGTAAATATATTAAAGAAATTGCTGCTCTGCCAGCACGTTACGTATACGCCATGTATGCCGCGGCGTAAATGCACTTTTGCATTGTGTTTTGTTGCACTTGGAGACTTTTTGTGCTTTTCGTCGTTGTATTTTGTGTTTTTTGTCGTCGTTTTTGCCACCGGCAAGTGACAGGTTGCAGCCAAAGGCAGCAGATGAGGGACAAGTGGGTGGCTGAGGATTCGAGTTTAAGCAGGAATTGCAACGTTTTGGCAACAGCACAAAGAAAATGTAATTATTTACGCTCTTGAGCAGACGACGGCGACAACAACTTCCTGCCCCTTAACCCCCAACCCTTAACCCCCTACCCCCCATTCTGTTGTTGTCGCGTCAACAGCAATTTATTTGAGTGTGAAAAAGATGAATTAATTTTACAGCATTGTGCAGCACAATTAAAAATTATTTGCTCTCGGCCCCCGCCTCGTTTCGCTTCGCATTTGGGCCCAATGTCAGAACTGGCCCGGAGCTTAATTGCTGCAAAGTTGTTGTGGCTTAGCCGGCTGGGCGTGGCAGTGGGCGTGGCACCCCCTTGAGGGGGTGCTCTTTGGGGTACTTGGCAGTGCCATTGTCTACACAGGAATTATTTTCACAATATAAATCGATTTGATTTATATTTAATTAAATTAACCGAGCATCGTTTAAGTCCATGGAGTCATAGAAAAGGGCAAATAGAACTACATTTTACGCTCATGAGCTAGAAAAAACGTATTATAGTTCGTTAATATGGTAAAAAAATCTAACAATAAACTAAAAATGAGCTTAAAATAATATAATTCAGAAATTGATTTACAGAACCTCTTCAATATATTGATCCTTCCCAAAATGATTAAATTCCCTATATTATTATCACTTTGATATGTATTTTTGAACATATAGAAATGCCAATTGCATTTTTTAATACATATTTAACATTATTCAATGGTAAAAATTAAATTGATCCTTCCCGTTTTGATTAAAAAATAAAATTATTACCACTTTGACATGTATTTCCAAACAAAGAAAAATCCAATGTTGCGTTTTTCAATATCAATTTAACATTGTTCAAAGCTAAAAATTATATCATTGCTTAGAAATGTCTAGAAATGTTTTCCCCAGTGTGGACAATAATTTGTCCTGCAGCAATTTATGTTTTCGGCCTGGTCCACCGATTCGGGTTTCAGCTTTTTTCGGGCCCCCTTCTTCCCTCTCTTTCTAGCCCCTGTTGCCGTCTTGCTTGCTCTTCCATTGTTTTGGCCTTTGTTTGTGGTTGATGATGAGAAAAGTTTTTGCCTGGCAGGCAGGCAGGCAGCTGAAGTGTTGGCGACGTTGACGGCGAATGTTGGGCATGTTTTATGCATTTTCTTATGACTTTACTTTTGGCGTAGATTTGTGCGTGGACCAAACCCCTCCAAAACCCCAGACCCCCCCCCCCCCCCCCCCCCCCCCCAATCCGCCGGCCAGAGAGTGTGAATTATTATGTACATTTCAAATGTGCAACAACAATAACGAGGAACAACTAAAAGCAATGCCGTAAATTTGTTTTCCTGGCAAGTGGACAAAGACCTCGGGGACAGAGTGAGTCCTGGCCAAGTAGGACGAAGGAGGTGGGGCAGGGTCTGTCAGTCAGGAGATGTACTCGCACATATAAAAACTATGACCTGCTTACGCGATGCTGTAAAGTTTTTCCGGTAGGCGTTCCCCCTCGAACATTTGTCATTTTGGCCAGCCAAAATGAACCCTCGAAGGGCGGGGCAAATAACTTAATTAAAGTAAATGTGTTGCGGGACATAAGAAGTTGTAATTAGTTGGGCGTGGCTTTGAACAATATTTACCATCAAGTTGGACCATAACTCTCGAAGAAGGAGGGGCATTTTCGGGAGAGAAAATACATTATGCAGACGAAAATTGAAGTACTAATAGAAATACGATTAAAATGGAGTTTTAATAACAATAATGTTTAACTCAGCAAATACAATAAAATATTTTTATAACAAAATTAATGGTAGGTTCTTTATGTTATAATATTATATAACACTTTTTTGAGGACTCATTTTTATTTTTTCCCACATTCTTTAAATAGGTCGAATTAATAATAACACATTTTTTAAATTTTTCCAAGGATTTTATTTTTTAATTTGATAAAATTGCCTCTGCAGCCTCCTTGCAGCTGAGTAGATGATGAGTGCCAAGTAATTTATTTCCCTCGCCAACTGTCTGATATTTCTTGGTAGCACTGCAGATTATCCTTTTGTTTTTCCCCTACTTCCTTTTTTTTTACGTTTTTCTTGTTGTCTGCTCGAGTTGACTTCCTTTGCACTTTGGAAAGAAGTTTTGAAAAACAGGATTTAACAACGGAAAATTACATTTAGCACAGGACGCGACATGCTGCCTCTTCCTGTTTCCTTCAAGAAAAAAAAAGGAAATACGGGAAAGCGCAACAAATGGTGGAGGAAAGGGGAGGGGGAGGGGAAATGGGCCTGGTCAAGGAGGCATGAATAAATGAAATGCGCTAACTTTGCTGGCCTCAAACAAAGGAGAACTAAACGCGGATGTAAACGTGCACTTTCCCCATCCCGCTGCCCAAAAAGTTTCCCCATGGGAAGTGTAGAAATAAAAACTTGAAATTCACTTCCGTTTCCGGCCAAGGCTGATTGAGCTCTTTAATAATGCATTCGGGCCCTGCCGCTATTTGCAAAAATGTTAATTGACAACGAGAATCCCGAGGACCTTAGCTCGCAAAAATCTCAATGCCGCTGTGGAAAGACTGTTGCTGTTAATAGTTTTCAAAACTTCTCAAAACTAATGAATCAAGCATGACGCGCACACTCACACTCACACACATTAACCCCTAAATGACGTCATAAAAACATTGTCTAGGGCCAGGATGTCGCTTTTGGGACTCATATCCAGGCATTACAACATTGTAAAACATGAAAATGTTATCATTATAAAGTAGAAAAACGTCGCGAAAGGGGCGGAAAATTCCAGCTTATGTTGTGTGGGTGGTTTCTATTTATGGAAACAGATTCGGTCATGAATAAGCACAAAATTCCTTTCCATTTTCTTTGAGCAGACAACTTCCGTGAACTCAAAGATGTGTTCGATAGGCGTGGGAAGTAACTTTAAAATTCATTAAACTTGCTTACATATATGTCAAGTCATTAGTTTCACATTACCCATAATGTTTACAAGCTGGTGTTTAAGTACAAATGGTCGACAAGATCCTATTCCTAATTACTATATATAATAAAAAGGAATAAATAAAATGAATCGGAATATGTTTGCTTGGACTGTCAGAGTTATACATTTTTTCTTATTTTCCCAAAAAAATCTCTTTAAATGAAATTTTAAAAGAAACCATTCGGCAATTAACTAAAATGTCTTTTAAATCTGCAAGTCATTATAAAATTTCGGTAAATAAATTTCGGTAATAATGTCAACCTATGTAGTGGCATCATTGTGTGCTGTAACTGGAGTTACCTTTTTTATATTCGGTGCTCTTGTCCAACAACATGTATCATATAGAAAAATAAAATCTGTCATGCTTACTGATCCCTATGTCTACCAATGCCGAAAGCATATTTTTAACGCTGTAAGTTGTCATATTTTCTAACGATGAAATAATTAGAGTTTCACTATTTTAGTTATCTTTTCTTGGGCGTGTGACTAAAGGTTCCATAATAAATAATGCGAAAGGGAAGTCGATAGTCACTGGAGAACAAAACAAACAATTTTCCGAACGGCAAGATAGCGTATCCATTTTCGATCAATTTATACTTTGGAGTCGGACAAGGGCGTATAAAGCAGTGAGTCCAAATTAAAATGGAACGAGAATCGATTGTGACTCAAGGTTATTTAAGATCATGTACATGACATTTTCCGTCGGACAAGAAGGCTATCCACATGAGGAAATCGCTCACGTAGCTGGAATTATGAAGTATGGCTTTCCGGGAATGGATGAAATACATGTCTACAAGAATTTTATTCTTTCATACGATCGTCGTAATCGTATTGCCCACTGGGTATGTGAACACGTTAAAGACGAGTGTTTAAGAATGAGGGATCTGAAGACGTTGCATAAACCGAATGAATACCTAGCGGATAATACCATACCACCCATGTTTAGTGCTAATATGCGGGACTTTAGAAACAGCGATTGGGTCGGAGGTCATTTGGCCTCCCCCCAAAACTACAAATGCGATATACTACGATTTATGGAAGCCTATAAATTTCCCAACATAGTACCCATCAACAGGGGACTGAAAAATCACATTTGGCTTCGCTTGGAGAACTATGTTAGGGAAATGGCTTTAAAATTTGGTTCAGTCTATGTCTACACCGGTCCTCTGTTTATGCCCCAAAGGATTACTTTCCGAAACTGGTCTATACGACATCATGTAATGGGCATGAACACGGTAGCTGTTCCTACACATTTTTTTAAAGTCATTATAAGGGACGATGGTGAAGATGGTGATTTACCATTAATGGAGGGCTTTGTGGTGCCAAATGCTGATGTCGACAAGGAAATGGATCTGCGATCATTTCTATGTGATGTTCATGATATTGAGCACTTTGCGGGGCTCAAATTTTGTGATGGCCATCAGCGAGACCCAGTAGATCTGCCTGTTAATGCGCCTTCCATGACCGATCTTCGAGGATCGGATTAGTTATGGGAGATGAACATAAGTACCTGCCTTATAAGGCCCATCTAATATAGCATTTAAATCTAAATTCACATTTTACTCCACTGGAATTTAATAAAGAAGACTGTTTTTTTTTATAAATCTATTTTGATAATTAACTACGGTCTATTATTTTAAAATGTATGATACCCATTTCTTGAAATAGAAGATTAGTATTTCAGTTTCTTAAGTAAAAACTTGATAGGCCTACCTTAAGACAAGTTTCTCTTCAAAAATATTTTAATAAAATTAAGAAAATCCTAACATGTATTTTTAAAAATTATCTACTTTATGCAAATAAATGCAAAAGTTTCTCAGTGTGTTGTGTACATCTTGGCCCTTAACGTCAACGCTAAACGTTATTTCACACGCCTCCTGTTTTACAAAGCAATCCGCCCCCATTTCCCATTCACAAGCTCCCCAGTTGTTGCTTTTGCTTTGCTTTTGCTGTGCTAAGCAAAACAAATGAGTTAAAGGGTTTTTACTTGCTAACTGGTAGCGCCACCCCGTCGCCAAGCAGCCAAGCAGCCAAACCACCAACTCATTGTGCATGGTCTGGTGGGCAGCTCCTGGCCCCTTGGCTTTACTATATGGAGGAGAACCCAGTAGAACCCAGAGTAGAACCCAGTAGAACCCGGCATAATGGCCCCAACATAATGTGCACATTAGTGTTCGCACATTTATAGATGTGTCTATGTGTGTGCTGCATGTTTACGGCTGTCTCTGTGTGCGCGTAAAGGATGTGCGGCCCAAGGAGGTGGCAGGAGTGAAAAAATCACTGAAAATATGTGGCAGCGAATCACGGCACATGTGCAACAGCAACAGTAACAGCATAAGCTTCCACAGCATCCGCAGCATTTGTGAGCTAATGACATTATAAACATGAAAACTCCATTAATATTTTTTTTTTGCTGTTGATTATGATGTTGGTGCTACTTTTTATGGTCGGTGTTACTCCTTTTTTCCAGATGTTGCTGCTACCGCTGCTGCAATGCCGCCAACACAAATTTTCACACTTTTAGTCTGATTTTCCATTTCTTGTTTGTTTTTTTTTCTATTTTATTTTTGTGGGTTACAACATAAGCATATGAATAGGCCAGGGATTGAGCAGGAGGGGAAAGCGCCATCATTTCTCACACTTTCCTTTCGGTTTTTCCATAATTTATTTGATTTATTTGCACGCACCGCACGCGGCTGCTGACAAGTAACTTGCACAAGTAACTTGGGCTCCATCGCCCATTTTCCACTGCCATCGGGCTGAGGAAAGCTCTAAAAGTATTTTGATGCTTGACAATTTTTTCAAATTAAAGAACAGCAAAAAAAAGGGCAGCTTCTTGCCTGTGCTTCTTAACTCACTTACAGGTGGGCCAGGTCCTTGCGGCCAGTTGGGTGTGGGTGGCAGGATGGTTTCCACCCACATTCCTGCCCCACTTGCCCCATCATGCGAGGCAAAGTGTGCTGCATACGAGATGCCAGCTTTTGCGGAAGCTTGTGGGCCATTGGCCGAGAATGTGATCAACATCGGCGGCTTCCCAGATTATGGTCTACTTTATGGCTACACAAATTTGATAAAGCTGCAGTCTGGCCTTATTGCAAAACCTGAAAAATATTTCAATCAGAGCGAATTACCAGGAGGAAGGAAATGTTTTACCTGAAACTAACTTTAATAGGTATTTCAAATATGTTTGTTGAGATTTTCAAAGGAAATAAAGTAATTTGTTTATCATATCATATCATATCATCTATTCGTTGAATTGTGATTATAAAAAAGAATATAACCCAGTGGCTTGGATTATTAATAACATTTATTGTAGGGCATAGCTTAATAATTCTTTAAACACCTAAGTCCATTAATATTTTTAAACTTTGAAGTCATATAAAACTCGACAATTGATTTTAAGAGCTTTGCTAAACTCAAAAACTATTTTTCTTTGACCGAAGTATATTCGGCCATTGCATTTTTATTGTCGGTGGGCCGAAAGGAAATTTCATTGGCGTTTTCATTTAATTTTTATTGCAATTCTGCGCAGCTCCTTTCAGTCTGCGAGACTGTTCCATCCTTTTCTAGTGCACATGCAATAAGTTGCACTCCATTAAGCGGTTTTTAATATAAAAATCCTGGCAGGAAAAGCCGGCAATCGTCGGAGATCTTTGGGCTGAAAGCAGTTACATTTTCATTGGGGGTATTTTCATTTCTGTTTTTACAAAGGAAGCCCTTAGCAGAGAAACTGCCTTGGCGTCGTCGATAATGGCAATTGAGTGTTGCATTCGCTTTGATTTGCTTCTGGCTTGGATTGGACTTGGGTTTGGGTTTCGCGTTCGGGTTTGGTTTGCGATGGGTGGTTCTGTGGATCTGGCGCATTTCGCATTTGGCATTTTGTTTTTATGCCCGCTAAGCTTTTGTTTGCCTTCGCCATGCTCCGCTTGGCTTGGTTCTCATGGATTCAGTGGATGCAGTTGCAGCAGTTGCAGCTACATCTGCAGCTGCCTCTGTTAGCGGCTTACGCCGGTTTCGATGCCCCGATTGGCTACACTTTCACCCCGTTTGAACCAACCCCCTACTAGAATCAGCACACCCCCCTTTTGGCCAACCCGTTTGGCAGCGTTTGAGAAATGTTATAGCGGCTTAGGGATTTGCGGTTTTGTGTTATTGCTGCTGCCACAACCGCTGAGTGCCTTTGGGCGACGACTGCCGCCCTGCTTTTGTCAATTTGCTTGGCGCTTTCGTTGCGATTTGGCGTCGGAAAAGCCACATTGCACATACGCACTGTTGCCGCAGGACGGCGAAAGCCCCAAATGAATTCGATTTCCGCCAATGGCTGAAAAGGGGTTTCACTCCCAGAGCAGTTTCAAATTAATCAAGACGGGTTTTATTTTAAATTGAGTGCTGTTTGGAGGACCTTAAAATATATATACCTCTATTGTAGTGTTAAAGAATAGGTATTAGGTTAGCCAATTGTGTATTTTAAATGGGTTTTAAAATGAGGAAAATTGTATAACCAATTAAAAAGAAAACAACATGGCATATAACATATTGTCGTAGATTTATATATCAGTAGTTCACATTTGTAATAGTTTACTCCTCTTACAGATAAGCTGTAAAAAATCAAAGTAGCTCTGTGGCCATGGCAATCATTCCCTTCAAAGGCAAACGCAACTTCTAAGCTTCTGTCAGAGCCAACACGCAATAGTCATGTTAGTATTTATGAACGATTTCATTTTAGAGATACTGGTTTTGCTGCATTTGTCAACACCACCACCGTAATAACTCCGACGCATTGCGCTAACCACAAAACAGAACATTAATGCACTTGAGAACTTGGCAAGCTGCTTTGTGCTTGCGGTCAGGGAACTCGGCAGCAATAGCAATACCAGCAGGAGCAACATCAGCAACACCGACAGCAACACTTGTGGCAACAGCAATAATATCATGTTATAAACTGCCATTTATGGATATCATGAGGCTTAGGAGGAGGAGTTAAATGTGTACAAATGTTACCTTATTTTACTAGATAATAAGAATAGAATAGAATAAAATCAACCGTCAACCTGCCTAAAAGTATGCAGTAAACAATGTTTAGTAATAAGTTACGGTGACTTCTGGACTTAAAATATATTGTTGCATACTTTTCGACACCTTTGTAAGTGATTTCAAAACCCCAGTGATTTCTGAGGTGCCCTTGTAGCTATGTTTTATTTTTATGAAATATTGAAGTCCCTTCAAAATTCAGCAGTAACAATAGTTTTCCTGATTTAAACTGGCAGTGGCAAGGAAAATTCAATCAATCCGGCAACAAAGCTGAGGAAGCCTGGCAGTGGCCCAGAAGCCCCCTTTTTGGAACCCCCCGATAACGCAGAGGTCCCCTTGTCGGCTGTCCCGCCCAGCAGGTCACTTATATTTCAGCACTAAATGCTGCACAACACAATTCATTTTTGTGCAATTTCCCGCTGTGTTCCAAGCTGACACTCGCCCACACCATCGAGTGCACCCATATAGCATTTTTATTTTTGGTATTTCGACTCGTGCCTTCTATTTTTTTTGTATATTTTTCTGCTGACCGCCTTTCTGGCTTTGGCCAGTTTTGAGCTGCTGCAATAGCTGCTTGAGCTGCGGTTAGCTTTGGTTTGGCTGCCGCTTTTTGGGTTTTTATGGCGGGCTCCGCTTTTCTTTTTTACTACTTTTTTTCTTTCTTTTTTTTACAGCCCCCCTTCGTTGGCCGTATTCATTTTGGTTGTTTTGTTATATATATTTACAGAGCTTATCTTTGACCACACGTATGTTGGCAGAGCAAAATTGTTTTTGAAATTGAAAAATTGCAATACAAGCTGAGCCGGGGGTTCGGTCCGGTCCAGTGGTGAATGTACAGGGGACGCTGTAATACAAAATAATGCGAACTGAACCCCTCTGTGACCCCTGACCCCAGACTGCAGCACAGAACAGCACTATATACTCTTGGCCAAAGCGCGGCATTTTCTTTTGGCTTTTAGTTTTGCCTTGCGCCCATTTTTTGTATAGCTTGCCGATTGCTTTTATTTTCTTTGTTTAGCATTTTCATTTTTTTCCCCTTCACTTTTTGTATTTTCTAGCAGTTTTCCTTCTTGTTTTGCCATGAAATATGCAGTCAGAAGCGAAGAGCATAGTACGGAAAAAATGCTTTTGTACGTTGGCATCTTTTTTATACGAACATATATATTTTGGGTTTCCTTTATTTTTTCTATGTGTTTTTTTTTCAAGGATGCTGCAGGTGCTTGGGGTGCATCTGTCCAGAAGTTATGCACATATTTAAATAAAGTACGTCGAATAAAAGGAGATAGAATAATAAATAAATGATGGCCGGGGCAGACACAATATTATGATTATTATTGCTTGGCTGGTGTTACATGAAACTTGAGCTGGAATTAGGAAAATAATATGGGTATTAGCATTAACCGTTTATTAATTTTTTTGCCTTTTAAGATCATAGCCCAAATATAACTTCGACCCTATCTAAACCAACCCCAAGGTAAGCCAATAATGCTGGAATAAAATTTACAAAATTTCTGGACACGTTTTGGTGTAAACATGGGCACGAACATTTTGGCAGGCTAAAATGGCAAATAAAATCAGCAAATAAATGAAAAGCCTGACAATTTGTTGATGGTTTTTCGATGCCAAGCGGCGTATCGAGCTTAGATGAAAATTAATTTTCAACGTTTTTCCCGCGTCGGTGTTTGTGTGAAAATAAAATAATTTTAATTACGTTCGGCTGCATGGGAAAATTGGGAAAATTTTGCCGCAGTTCGCAGCCGATGTGAGTCGGTCATAATTATGCAATGCGAGGATTTTAAAGCGGCGTTAGCCTAACCCATTGCGAATAATGCTCTAAGCCCCGACATTTTAGCAAATTGTTACACGATGACGCGGCGGGGGGCTTTGAAGGGGGGTCAAAGGCGACAAAGCATAACGGAATTAATTGTGCGCATTAAAAGGGATTGCGCAAACATTAAAAAGGGATTTCTGAAAAAGCATTCAAATGCCAGAGACAAACCAAACCAAATGCGATAATGAGCAATTCACTTGCATAATGCCCGTTCGCGGTTTGCAATACCTCATAAAAAATTCAACACAACAATGTGGCCTGCACGACGATGCGAGATACTATATACTTACATTCCCCTCACATAGATACAGCCGCATAAATATCTAAATCAATTGAAGGGAAGTGTTATTGATTATCTTTCACTTGCACGCATGTTTGCGATGGTTTGGCGTTTTGCGGGCTGTCCGGCTTAAATAAATAATTTCCATTTATTATTTTAGACAAGGCTGTAAGCCTCTTCAAACTATGGGCTAAAGGGTCATAAGAACTGAACTCAATTTATGTATATATTAACAAGAACAATTCAAAAACACTTTGCCTGTCCGTGACTATTTATTGGATTTTGGCATTTACAATTTACTAAAGATTTTTTTACTAACATAAAATTGTACGTGCTACTTTGATTCCTCCAATTTTTATACTTTTTTTAATATTTAAGTTATCTTAATAATATAATACACCACTTTTTTTCATACCCTATAACATAATAAACTATTTTTGACCAAATGGTCCTACTTAAAAGCCTTAAATTACATCAACATCATTATCAACGAATCTAGGGCTCCGATTTCGGTTTCGATTTCAGCGCCCACTCAGATTCAGATTCAGATTCGATACCGATGCGAGCATCGAAAACAATCGAGGATGGTTAGCCGGGCCAACTATTTGATTAAGTGCCAGTTGGAAATTGAATGATTGTAGTCCGATAAAAGGACCGGCTGCAATGCGATTCGAGGGTCTGCTCGATGTAAATGTGGATGGGCGCTGACAACGTCCGTGGCTTCGTATAATTGCATGTCGGTTTCCGACGCCTCTGGATATGCAACAGTTATCTTGCCCTGGCCCGGATTCATGCCAACCCATACCCTTTTCAGGAGTCCCTCCGTGCTGTAAACATAAAAGGAGGAAGATGCAATACATTTTTGTAATATTTTTTAGAAATATTATCTGTTACTAAACCTAATTTTTATAATTTCCTTACAAAAACTTCCTTTAAAAAGTGTTTTTTATGGATTGGATAGGGTATTTCCCTTTTCAATCTCGAGGCCCTTCCATTTTTATAGTACTTCCGTATTCTGTCCAGTCGAGGCGACAAGGGGCAAACGATGAATGCGTGGCATTTAAAACAATATAAACGTCGGCCGCGCACGAAGACGACGGCAGTGGCGGGCTCTTGGATGCCAGGATTGCATGGGTATAGGTCCTGGCCATCCGTATCCTTTGCACGGCCAGGAGCATGACCACCAATTAACGCAAGGCGATGCCTCCTTTCCGCTGGCAGCATAATGTGCGCACACACGTTTGCCTCCGTTTCTCCAGCTATCCCCGTCTCTTTCACCGCCTCTAGTCCCCTCTCTTTCCGTCTGCGTGGGTGCATTGTGGTTGTCTCGCACATGTGTGTGTGTGTAGACGGCGGTGCATTGTGTGTTTTCACAGGAGAATGCAATTTAAATTGCATTAAAATTGATTGAATTCATGGAACGCAGTAGCCTGGCCCGCTTTTCCTGGCCGCTGACTGCATGCCAGCAGGCCGGGCATCCTGTCAATGGATCTCGGGATTTCCCTCTGCCCCGGGGATTCCCCCGCGGGCAATCCTGGCCCCTGGCTCCTTGCTCCTTGCTCCTCTGAGTGGGCGCTGTTTGCCTTGTGCGCCGCTAAGTGGGCAGCCTGCTTTAAAAGTTGTTTATACACAGACGTCTCAGCATTTCACTTAACCCACACATGGCCTCAAATTAAAAGGCGCCGGGGCAAAAATTCTTTTTATTGTCTGACATTAGCAGACGATAATGCTCGCTAAGTTGATGCACATGAACTACTTGCAATAACAACTAGTATTAAAAGGAGAGAAAATTTATTTTTTCTCGAAGGTATACCATCGTTCAAAGCATTTAAGTGTATAATAGTAGGGAATATAACAACAAACCTTTAAAGGTATCCCAGGCCCAAATCGGAATCCAATAAATGAAGTTAATAAATCTAAAAGTGCAGTTAGGGGTCCCATTCCGAATCCCCTTGGAATTACGGAAAAGTCCAACATGAAAATGGGTTAAAATTTTGACCCTAGCCTAAAAGAGAAATTTAAATGTAGAATATAAGAGAATTCAACCACAAATTTAACGAAGTATCCCACGTCTAAATCAGAATCCAATAACTTAAGTTATTGAGTCTAGAAGTGCAGTTTTTGGGGTCCCATTCCGAAGCCCCTTGGAATTACGGAAAAATCCAACATGAAAATGGGTTGAAATTTTGGCCCTCGCCTAGAAGAGAAATTTTAATGTAGTATATAAGAGAATTCAACCACAAATTCAACGAAGTACCCCACGTCTAAATCGGAATCCAATAACCCAAGTTATGGAGTCTAGAAGTGCAGTTTTTGGGGTCCCATTCCGAAGCCCCTTGGAATTACGGAAAAATCCAACATGAAAATGGGTTAAAATTTGGACCCTCCTCCAAAAGAGAAATTTGAATGTAGAATATAAG
The DNA here is from genome assembly GCF_043229965.1 of Drosophila suzukii. NCBI lineage: Eukaryota > Metazoa > Arthropoda > Insecta > Diptera > Drosophilidae > Drosophila > Drosophila suzukii. The sequence continues at coordinate 84,693,886 of NC_092082.1, forward strand.
AGAATTCAACCACAAATTCAACGAAGTATCCCACGTCTAAATCGGAATCCAATAACCCAAGTTATGGAGTCTAGAAGTGCAGTTTTTGGGGTCCCATTCCGAAGCCCCTTGGAATTACGGAAAAATCCAACATGAAAATGGGTTAAAATTTGGACCCTCCCCCAAAATAAAAATTTGAATGCAGAATATAAGAGAATTCAACCACAAATTCAACGAAGTATCCCACGTCTAAATCGGAATCCAATAACCCAAGTTATGGAGTCTAGAAGTGCAGTTTTTGGGGTCCCATTCCGAAGCCCCTTGGAATTACGGAAAAATCCAACATGAAAATGGGTTAAAATTTGGACCCTCCCCCAAAATGAAAATTTGAATGCAGAATATAAGAGAATTCAACCACAAATTCAACGAAGTATCCCACGTCTAAATCGGAATCCAATAACCCAAGTTATGGAGTCTAGAAGTGCAGTTTTTGGGGTCCCATTCCGAGGCCCCTTGGAATTACGGAAAAATCCAACATGAAAATGGGTTAAAATTTGGACCCTCCCCCAAAAGAGAAATTTGAATGCAGAATATAAGAGAATTCAACCACAAATTCAACGAAGTATACCACGTCTAAATCGGAATCCAATAACCCCAGTTATGGGGTTCAGAAGTGCAGTTTTGGGGTCCCATTCCGAAGTCCCTTGGAATTACGGAAAAATCCAACATGAAAATGGGTTTAAATTTGGACCCTTGCCCAAAAAAAAAATTTTAATGTAGAATATAAGAGAATTCAACCACAAATTCAACGAAGTATCCCACGTCTTAATCGGAATCCAATAATCCAAGTTATGGAGTCTAGAAGTGCAGTTTTTGGGGTCCCATTCCGAGGCCCCTTGGAATTACGCAAAAATCCAACATGAAAATGGGTTAAAATTTGGACCCTCCCCCAAAAGAGAAATTTGAATGCAGAAAATAAGAGAATTCAACCACAAATTCAACGAAGTATCCCACGTCTAAATCGGAATCTAATAACCCAAATTATGAAGTCTAGAAGTGCAGTTTTTCGGGTCCCATTCCGAAGCCCCTTGGAATTACGGAAAAATCCAACTTGAAAATGGGTTAAAATTTGGACCCTACTCCAAAAGAGAAATTTGAATGCAGAATATAAGAGAATTCAACCACAAATTCAACGAAGTACCCCACGTCTAAATCGGAATCCAATAACCCAAGTTATGGAGTCTAGAAGTGCAGTTTTTGGGGTCCCATTCCGAAGCCCCTTGGAATTACGGAAAAATCCAACATGAAAATGGGTTAAAATTTGGACCCTCCTCCAAAAGAGAAATTTGAATGTAGAATATAAGAGAATTCAACCACAAATTCAACGAAGTATCCCACGTCTAAATCGGAATCCAATAACCCAAGTTATGGAGTCTAGAAGTGCAGTTTTTGGGGTCCCATTCCGAAGCCCCTTGGAATTACGGAAAAATCCAACATGAAAATGGGTTAAAATTTGGACCCTCCCCCAAAATAAAAATTTGAATGCAGAATATAAGAGAATTCAACCACAAATTCAACGAAGTATCCCACGTCTAAATCGGAATCCAATAACCCAAGTTATGGAGTCTAGAAGTGCAGTTTTTGGGGTCCCATTCCGAAGCCCCTTGGAATTACGGAAAAACCCAACATGAAAATGGGTTAAAATTTGGACCCTCCCCCAAAAGAGAAATTTGAATGCAGAAAATAAGAGAATTCAACCACAAATTCAACGAAGTATCCCACGTCTAAATCGGAATCCAATAACCTAAGTTATGGAGTGTAGAAGTGCAGTTTTTTGGGGTCCCATTCCGAAACCCCTGGAATTACGGAAAAATCCAACATGAAAATGGGTTAATATTTGGACCCTCCCCCAAAAGAGAAATTTGAATGCAGAATACAAGAGAATTCAACCACAAATTCAACGAAGTATCCCACGTCTAAATCGGAATCCAATAACCCAAATTATGGAGTCTAGAAGTGCAGTTTTTGGGGTCCCATTCCGAAGCCCCTTGGAATTACGGAAAAATCCAGCATGAAAATGGGTTAAAATTTTGACCCTTCCCCAAAAAAAAAAATTTGATTGCAGAATATAAGAGAATTCAACCACAAATTTAACGAAGTATCCCACGTCTAAATCGGAATCCAATAACTTAAGTTATTGAGTCTAGAAGTGCAGTTTTTGGGGTCCCATTCCGAAGCCCCTTGGAATTACGGAAAAATCCAACATGAAAATGGGTTGAAATTTTGGCCCTCGCCTAGAAGAGAAATTTTAATGTAGTATATAAGAGAATTCAACCACAAATTCAACGAAGTACCCCACGTCTAAATCGGAATCCAATAACCCAAGTTATGGAGTCTAGAAGTGCAGTTTTTGGGGTCCCATTCCGAAACCCCTGGAATTACGGAAAAATCCAACATGAAAATGGGTTAATATTTGGACCCTCCCCCAAAAGAGAAATTTGAATGTAGAATATAAGAGAATTCAACCACAAATTCAACGAAGTATCCCACGTCTAAATCGGAATCCAATAACCCAAGTTATGGAGTCCAGAAGTGCAGTTTTTGGGGTCCCATTCCGAAGCCCCTTGGAATTACGGAAAAATCCAACATGAAAATGGGTTGAAATTTTGGCCCTCGCCTAGAAGAGAAATTTTAATGTAGTATATAAGAGAATTCAACCACAAATTCAACGAAGTATCCCACGTCTAAATCGGAATCCAATAACCCAAGTTATGGAGTCTAGAAGTGCAGTTTTTGGGGTCCCATTCCGAAACCCCTGGAATTACGGAAAAATCCAACATGAAAATGGGTTAATATTTGGACCCTCCCCCAAAAGAGAAATTTGAATGCAGAATACAAGAGAATTCAACCACAAATTCAACGAAGTATCCCACGTCTAAATCGGAATCCAATAACCCAAATTATGGAGTCCAGAAGTGCAGTTTTTTGGGTCCCATTCCGAAGCCCCTTGGAATTACGGAAAAATCCAACATGAAAATGGGTTGAAATTTTGGCCCTCGCCTAGGAGAGAAATTTTAATGTAGTATATAAGAGAATTCAACCACAAATTCAACGAAGTATCCCACGTCTAAATCGGAATCCAATAACCCAAGTTATGGAGTCTAGAAGTGCAGTTTTTGGGGTCCCATTCCGAAGCCCTTTGGAATTACGGAAAAATCCAACATGAAAATGGGTTAAAATTTGGACACTCCCCTGAAAAAGAAATTTGAATGTAGAATATAAGAGAATTCAACCGCAAACTCAAAAAGGTATCCCGCGTCTAAATAGGGATTCTATAACCCAAGTTATGGTGTCTAGAAGTGCAGTTTTGGGGTTCCCATTCCGAAGTCCTTTGGAATTACGGAGAAATCCAACATGAAAATGGGTTAAAATTTTGACCGTCGCCTAAAAGAGAAATTTTAATGTAGAATATAAGGGAATTCAACCACAAACTCATAGAGGTATCCCACGTCTAAATCGGGATTCTATAACCGAAGTTATAGGGTCTAGAACCACAAACTTAATGGACTGAATACCTTGAAAATTATACTAAAATAAAAATGTGAGGGACGGGTATATTAGAACTTAATATCCATTACGGCATGAGGGTTTCTCTGTGTGGGAAAGTGCCATTGTGTTGTCCATCACAATTCCATTAGCGGCTGGTTAAAGTGAACGGCCATAATTTGCGTGTGTGTCACAATTACACAATTATGGCAATCTGGCCGACACGAAGATGGCTCCCAGGACTCGAACAAAAGCGGGCTATACAATATTTATTTTCCCACGATTATTTCACACTCCCCCCGATGATTCTGATGATTCTTATGCGGTGGAAGCCTTTTTGTGTGTGTGTGTGTGTGTGCGGCTTTTAATAAATGCATGTCATGTGCACGGCGGCGGCAACAAAAATGGCAACAAAAACAGCGAACGGCTCGTTGACCGCAGCACTCAACAAAGGTAGCAATTTAAATGGCCAAAAGGATGGGCGGGACTACTGATGCACTTCGCAATAAAATCGCAATAAATATAAACGAAGCTGGCATAAATGCGCTATTTTAGTCTGATTAAACAAAGGCCGCAATTAATTTGCCAGCATTGAGGCGATTATAGAGCCTGGCCAAAAAGGTGGGGGGGGGGGGTCGATTTCCAATGGCCAATGAGCATATGCATTTATTTTCAATTTTCCGCGGCAGTTTCTGCTTTCAGCTTTCCTGCTGCAGCGTAACAATTAATGCGCATTAATGAATTATTAATTTGTGTACGCGCCGCCGTCGCCCCCAAAAGTATGCAATTAAATTCTATTTGTTAATTTATGGCCGCATCCAAATATGCATTGATTATGCAAATGGAATTGGTCTGGCCATCGGGTCTGGGGTTTCAGATTCGGATTGGGATTCTCACTCTGATTCCGTTTCTGGCCATGAGAATGCCGGCTTTAACCAGGGCCTTAATCAGTGTGGATTTCACTTTTTTTTGAACTTTTTTTTTTGCATTTGCATTGGTTGCGTTTTATCTCAGTCGCTTTGTTTAATTCATGGATCTCTTTTTGCTGCGAAACAAATTGTTAATGTTTAATTGCATTTTTGATATTTGCCTTGGCCCCTTTTGAGTCGGCTCTTCATGCAAAACGACGTCGCATTTAATTTATTATAATTAGAGTTAATCTTACGTTTAATTACATTTAATTGCCTTTGCACAGGCGCCCCAAAAGGAAAAGGATGAGGAGAAGAAGGTGGAGGTCCTCCGGTCAGGTGATTTAATGTAATGAATAAACAGGCAGGTCGGTAGAGCCGCCTAACTGGGCGACAATTGGACAATTTAACAGAAGGCAACAGCTGTGGGTGTGGACAGCCCCGAGGAGATTAGATAAGAGATTGTAGATGTTATCGATTACTCGGCCAGGGGCCAAAAGTGGGTGGAGTGGATAGGCTGCCGGTAAAATCAGGTGGGAGGACTCAATTAGAAAGGTAATGAGTCTGTAGGAATAGGAGGACCTAACTTAACCTGTTGAGAAATGACGATACATGCATTACACGCAAGGATGGTAAAACAATCACTCCTTAAATCATGGTATCAAGGTATTTTAAGTTATTAATATTATTTTGTAGTTTTGGAACATCAAAAGTCATGGTATTATTATATTTTCCAGTATTTGCTTAACTAAGTTGGGTCAAAAAAACATTTCATACAAATATTGTCCTTGTGTATTATGTATATTACAGTTAAAACCATATATAATCATGTTAGGTGCATTGTTTTTTAGAATTATCTATATTTTTCTGTATATTATTAATTAAGTAGTAGAACAGTAGCAAGTACAAAGAATATTCCTTTCAAATGTGATATATATAAATTCAAATATTTAAGCTTTTTTACTGCCATAAAAAGCTTACTTCTTTATTTGTTCAAAAAATCCTTTAACATTTGATACAGGACGTTTTGATGTTTTTGTTGATTAATTTAAATTCCCGACCGATAAAAGTGGCTTTCAAGTCCTTTTCTTTTGGGAATAATGCCACACCATCTTCTCGAGAGTGCATGCATCTCGTAGATCTTGGCTTTCAGCTTTTAACGCCATTTTTATAATCTTAGCAAGTTGCAAAGTTTTCGGGGCGCGTCGTCTTCTAAGCTTGCACCCTCGCAAGTGCAACATCGATAAGTTTTCGTTGTAGTTCGCTGGGCTTGCCTCCGACTCCAATATCCTCGACCAGCTCCTGGTTCGTCCTTTTGGATACCCTGTCACCGCGGCAAGGGGTGGGCGGAAGTGTCCATTAAACTCAGCCATTCGCTTGCCAAGTTTTTTGGCCAAGTGCTGGCGGTGCTAAAACATCTGTACCGTGTGCGCCGTGGCGTGTCCGATGGCCAGGTGGGCATCCCCATACCCATCCCCATCCCTATTCGCATCCGTATCCGCATCCTCCGCCGTGGCGATGCATGTGTATCTATGCATCCGTAATTCACATGCTCACAATTTGAAATTGTAAATTTTGTGTCTTGTTAGTTGGGAACCTGGGCTCCAAAAAGGGGGGGGGGGGAGTTCTTTAGGAAATGTCTGGAGGGGCAACGTGAAGCGAAATAAAATAACGAACAAAATCAACAAACATAAGGTAAAGTGCTGATTTGTTGTTGTTGTTTTATTCGCCCTCTCTCGCTCCATCTTTTCTCGACTGCTCGTTGTTTTCATTGTTTGTCGAGTAAAACTGTTACTTGTTTTTTCAGGCTGCCATTTTTGCTTATTTTAGACCGCACACACACACCCACACACAAGCACACGTGAAAACAAACAAACAAACACAAACACACGGACGCACAGAGATACATTTGTAGTGCAGGTAGGAAAAGAATAATGTGGCGTAGATATGTGGATCCTCCCACGCCCAAGACGTTCCCATTTCCAGCTAGAACTTGAACTCCTACTCCCGGATATGGGATACTGGGTACAAGATACTGTTTACGGGATGCTCGCAATTTATGCCCACTGTATTTGTTTATACAAATTTAATGAATACACACAGTGGCAGCGAGAGGCAGCCATCCCATTGTTGGATATATATATGTGGCAAACACCCATATATAACCGGAAACGTAGGCGTCGTCTATACTTTATGCTCCTGTCCCAACCGTGCGTTTTGCATATGTGAGGGGTATTTTTCGAGGAGTTTTCGGAGCGATGGGTAATACAGCCTGCTAAAATGTTGATGTGATATAGAGGGAAAGGCTAACGGACAGTATTTCCTGGAAACATTTCACGTAGCAACGTCCAAAATTTGCTGATATTTTCGCGCATCCAGCTGAATTGCTCTTCCTACTTAATAGTATTTCCATATGCGCATATTTGAGATAATGCCCCGATAAATGTCGGGTAATCTGTGTTTTCAGGATATTTATAGTAGCTGATAAATGTTACAATGTTGTTAAGATAGTTATTGGTGTTTTTTGAACTTACATATTTTTAAGAAATCGAATTCTTTTGTTGGGGCTGAGCAATTTAACAATCATTTAAAAACTTACCCAGTTAAAAATCGTTAAAACATATCTTTAAAAGCCATCCTTAACTGTCGATGAAAACTTATCTGAAAATATTTTTCCCCCAAAACTATTCTTAAGAAAACAAAAAAAAAACAACAAATTGCTGGCCCTGTCTAACTATTTTTAATTTTCCAAACACGTTTTCTTGGTGGAAAAATTCCAAAAAAATAAATAAAACAAGAAACCGAGAAAACAAATAGAAAGTCGTGGCCAGCAAGAGAAAAAATTTGTTGTAACTAGTGTAGTTTGTTTATGTTAAATGCGCGGCATTCATGTGTGTGTGTGCGAGTGTGTGTGTAGGGGAAAATGGCAACAGTGTTTGCAATGGTGTGGGTGTGCCAAAACTTTAGCTTAGCTTAACGCGTGTCCTTGTGCGCTCGTCACAGTTGTGTAGTTGTAGTTCTTACTTTAAACAAAGACCGCAGGCAAGAGAAATGAAAGGGGTGGAAAATTGGGAGGGGTCTTGAAAAAAACCAGAGGGTGCAAAATGTTGGGGAAGGGGGTGCAGGGAAGGTCCTGTGACTGACAGCATACTGCGAAGAGAAAACTTTGCGTTTTGCCTAAGTGACGACGTGCGACAAGCGGCGGCAGTTGGCCAAAAAAGAACTGGCCAACACTGGGAAAAAATGTTGTTCAAAAGTTAAAAATATGGTATCAGTTTCCTAATCCTCTTGAGACACGATATTAAATCCTTCACTCATAATAACTTTAAAGTTCTTATAAATATTTAATTTTAAGCAAATGGATTTCAGTATTTATCAAATTATTTGTCACTTGAAATGGTATCAGCTTGGATATTAATGTAATCTTAATAAATGGAATTGTCAAACAAAAGCCACGAAGGTAAACTTTTTTAAGCCATATATGACCATGTGAATCCATATATGGATTAATCTTCATTAAAAGAATTTAACTTTTTTTTGTATCTTAAAAGAGTGTTTATTTAGTTTATCTAGTTTAAGTTTAATTTCAGGTATTATCAACCTTGTCGGGTATCATCAATATCTTTATAGTTTAACCGCCGTTATTAAACTTTCCCATTTTTCTCAGTGAGCTATTCTGCTGCACCGCTCGTTTGCTGCTTGCAACTGTGTTCGTTCTTCTCCTGCTTGGACTTTTAATATTTAAGGAAGCCTGGTCCTGGCCAGGAGGCGTCCATGGTCCGTCGCTGCTTTTGCTTGCCTCACTGGCTGCTAACAGCAGCAAGGCAAAAGCAAAACTAGCAGCAACATCAACTCACACACACACACACTGCAACATGTGTAGAAAGTTTTTGTTGCAAGGACTTGGTTACACCTCTGCGGCTGGCTGTGAATCTGGATTGCAGCAACAAGGAGTTGCCGACGCCGCTGCTGTTTCCTTTTAGAACAGTTTCCCCCTGCTTTCCCAGTTTCCAGCTTTTTTGCAAGTTTCGGTAAACTTGCCACTTGGCCAAAAAGCAGAAGACTTGTCCCCGCCATGCTCCCGATGGAATGTATCTCAATGTGTGGTAAAATAAATTTACAGCTTGACCAAAAGGAAGCAGGATACAAGGGCAGTCGAAGGAGTTAAGAAAGTTGGCGGGAACACAACGATTACGAAATACTCTATTCGATTTTATATAGTATGATCTAGGTTTTATTAAAACTACTGATAAAATGTGTTGAATATAATGACATTTTAGAATTGGTTCATATTTGATAATGGTTTATTAACAGCCCCTCTAAAATAAAGCTTTTAATATCCATTAAAATATATGAAAGTCCTTTTAGAAGTTAACTATAATTTTCAATCATTTTCATTTATATACAAAACCAATTATTACGACAAATAAGTAGATGTAAATCAGCATTCTTATGCCTTCCCACACACTGCTCTCATACATTTGAATATCTCACCTGATGAATAATTAACTGATAACTTTTTAGCTCGCCAAAGGACAAAGCAATCCTTTGAGTACCCTTTGGTCAGTTTGATGTGCGCCACGTTTCAGCCGTCGCCGAAGCTGAAGCTCAGCTCAGTTCGGTTTCTGTGGTTACTATTTGAAGTTTTGATTAATTAATGAGTGTAACCCATCTGGGGTTCACCCCGCCAGAGGTTGAAAAAGGTCTCAATGACTCGGCTCCTCGGGATGTAATTTCGTGTTGCTTGTTATTCATTAGCAGGCCATCAGTAACCTTATCCAATTTGAGCCCGGCGCTCCCAATTCGATTCGTTCTCTGTTTAATTGAGTGTTTGATTTAATTATAGACCATTTAAATGCCGTTGTGCTGCCGCTGTTGGTGCTGCATCATTAAGCATTGATTACGAAAGCTGATTAATTAGTTGCCCTGCCCGCACATAGATGCCTATACACACACCCACGTACACCCGCACACACCCATTTATGACAATGCATCAAAAGTGCGTTATAATTATGTAATTGTTGCTCACAGCGCATCGAATTCGCATGCAAATTGCGTGTGTTGTCGGGCTAATTGTGATTGCAGGGCTCTGGAATTTTTGGAGGTGGTTAGGCGAATGCAAGTTTAAACCACCGCCAAAAGCTTTCCGATGCACCAGCTCAACTTTTAATGACAAAACGTTGAGCAGCGCTCCTAACTTTTCCCCAGCTCAGGGCACTTAAAAAAATACCATTTTAAATATCCTATTAGGAAAATAATTGTTTGAATAATTAAAGCTCTGGTAAGCCTTTAAATAGTTTTGAGTCAGGTCAGTAAAGTAGGCTTTTCTAATACCTATAAATGAAATACCACTTAATTGGAAGACATTTAATTAGGTGAATCTATTTATTTTCGTCAGTGTGGGCTCATCAGAGAGCGGTGGCCACAGAAACCGCCGTCTCATGATTTAAATTTAATGCAACTTTTGCTTTATAGCCAAACTGTCGCACACAAACACACACACACCCCCCGCACACACATTAATGTAAAAGCTATAAAGTCATGTGCAACACCATTGCCACTTCCTGGCGGTGGCAGCAGCGGCAAAAACAGGACCAAGGGGAGGGGAGGGGCAGGGCAGCAGGAGCAGGATCAGCTGCCGGTTCGGGACTCTCTGGCAGCTATTTGGTCACTGCACTTAGTGCACTTCCTTTACTCGCATTGCTGGGGTTTTCCGCCAGCCAGGGAAAAGGGGTTAAGGGTTTTTTCAAACCTGCTACTCATTTGTGGGAAAGGTAGTTGGGGATAAAAGTGAGAGCGGCCATAATTGGCCAACAAGTTCGGAAGAAAGCGGTAATATTTTATTAAGAACATTAAATCCCTAACTGAATAAAGCTGAAAAAAATCAATCAGTTAATTTAAAAGGATTGCGAATGAGTTTATCAAAGATATAATTAAATAATTCATAAAAACATACAAATCAAACTTAGATAACCATTTTAGGTTTACGACAAAAAGTATAACATTTATGTAGATTAAGATAGGACAGACTTTGGATTATATGACAAATCTTTTTTTAGATTCCATTTCCAAAGACACTTAGTTAAAATATTTTTATAAAACAAACAATCGTGGGAAAACGGATTTTCAGGAAATAATTCTTGATGTCATGATACTTCAGAACGTTATTGAAATTTAATTATGTTGTAATAGTCAAAAAAGTCATTCTTAAAATTGAAACGTTGGATTATGTGTCAAATTATTTTTTTTAGATTTGACATCCAAAGACACTTACTTGGTTAAAATGTTTTTATAAAGCAAACAATTGCGGGAAAACGGATTTTCAGGAAATAATTCTTGATATTATGATATTTGTCAACGTTGTTATAATTTAATTAACTTGTAATAGTCAAAAAAGTGATTCTTAAAATTGAAATATAACCTATATCTCATTTAAACCTTGGGACAGTAACTTTCAGCAATTAATGGGTATCAAATGACCCCCAACTGTTCGGTTTTGGACTCATTCTGGGGCTGCTGCTTTCGTTGCTGCCGCCTGATGAAATGCCATGCTCGGCGGTTGAGCGCTGAGATTTTGCAGGAACAGAAGACCGACAATCCACACCACACACGAAGCTGCATGTGTGTGAGTGTGTCATCCCGGGTGTTTGATTCCCTGTGTGTGTATTTGTGTGTGTGATGGCATTTTGCAGTTTTAGTTAATGTTTAGCCAGCGCAATTTTGGCCAAAAGAATGCTGTGTTGAGCAGCCAAATACTTTGACAACATTACCAGTAACATTTTCCATATATGTATGGGGTACACATCCTTAACTGAGTGTGGAAAATAAGAAGAAACACCATGAGTATGTGTGTGCTGACGAAAGTGGTTTAGTTCCATTTTCATTTTGGCATTGGATTTGCCATTAGAGCCTGGCCAAGCGTGTAAATGAAATTTGATAAGATTAGGCTGTGCAATTGTTGCAGTGGAACCTTTGGGTCCCTACTTCATCCATTGAGTGGATGCTACTTGCGATGCGGGAGCTTTCTTTGAGTGGTATAAGAGTGAAACCGTTGCAAATTTTGAAATAATCCCATTCATGCCAAACGAAAGTTTTCGCGTTCCACAAGAATCGTTCGGCTTTTTCGTTGGTTTGGGGCGCATGTCTGTCGAAACCTCAGTTTCGAAACCGAAAAGAGAACCGGAGAAAGGCGAGAGAAAGTCGCGAGAAAGCGGGAGAGATACGAGCCTCGGGTCTCGTGGTCCCATGTCAACTTACACGCTTACACCCCATTGTAGTAGAGTTTTTTGTAAGCGGTGTGGTGCGTGATTTTAATGGTGGTGTAGGTTAAGTTGTAGCGGTGCCATTTTTTATCCTCCAGGTTGGCGAAACCAATCAAGGAAGTCTTATTAATGAATGGGTTCTATTCAGATAAATCATTCTCAGAGTTAAGATGCTATAGTCCTGAAACTAGGGGTTTTAAACGTTTTTGAAATCCGGAAAAGTCTTCCTATTTTTTCTTCAGAATTTGGAAGGGTTAATATGTATTTACTAGTTTGGTTTTATGGTTTAATTCTGCAAGTATTAAAGTTATATTTGAGTGCAACATCTATTGTAATCTGTGATCCTTGACTGGCTGCCTTGACCAGCGAAGCTGCAGTAACATCGAGATGCTCTTGGTAACCGCTTTTTGAAACTCTCATTCATCTAGGGAGAGGCGGCCTTAAAGAGAGACAGCAAGAGAGTTGGAAAAAGAAGGCGAGAGAGCCCAAAAGGTTCCACAGAAATGCGTGGTGGAATGTGTTTTGAGAGGGTTCCGAAGGGCAGAAGGGTGTTGAGGTAGGACCGACCCATCGCAGCAGGGGGAAGGGGTTCCAAAAAATAATGATCTTGTGTATTTTAGGATCTGACACAATATTTATTTCTAGAAATATGTAAGATCAGATAGTTAAGTAGAGGATCTATTTCAGGATGGGATAAGCATTAAAAAATCAGGGTTCTTTTGAATTCGTCTTAAATTTACATAGCTTATATTAGAAATGATTTTATTACTTTAAAAACATTTAAAATTTAATTTTTAAGGTTGCAATAATGGCTGTTCTACAAGGTTTAATTTAATATTTATTGATTTCCAATCTTAAAATCATTGGTTATGGGTAAAAGTAAATGGAAATCAAAATTTTTAATAGTCCGAAAAATTAAAAATTAGAGAGCCCCTATATGGTTTTGATCTTGTACCATTTGCAGTTTATATCACGCTGACAAACTTGACAATTCAAGTTCATGAGGCATCTGCGGAGAGCTTACCGACCACATGGCATCCACAGACCCACGGTTCACACGGCTTTTGGATGTTCCACCCAGAACTCTTATAATCCGGAATTGGCCAGCCGTTCGCTTTTCGATGTCGAACCGGCGACCAGCGTTGGCCCACTTACAGGGCTCACACACACGGCAACTCAAAGGATTCAGACTGCTCGGCAATTCGAGAATGCGCGAGCCGAACGTGAGCCGAAGGACACGAATCGTGGAGGGCGATGGCGATGGCAAAAGTGGCCAAAGCCACGAATGAATGGCAAGGCGCTTTAGTACTGAAAAGGTCGTGGATTTGTGTAGTTGTCGTGCTCCGTTGTTGCCGCTTGTCGTTGTCGTTTTGTCGTTATCGTGTTGTCGTTGTCGTTGTCGTTGTCGCCGTCGTTGTCGTACGGACATCGAATCGCATCGCATCGCATCGCCTCACATCGCGTAGCCGCAGTGTTGACCGTCCGCATCCGCAAACTGGCAAACGAAGCATTTCAGCTGAAAGTCAAGAAACAAGTGCCAGCCTTTCAACCAGATATTCAAGATATCTCCAGTCGGTTTATGGCAATTGTTGAATGCTGAAAACGTAACGAGAGTGCACGTGCTAGAAGTCCAAGCAGAAGTTGAAGTACAAGTAGAAACAACTCTCAAACGCCTGCGTTAAGTTTCTGAAAGTGTGTTGTTATGCAAATCGCGTCCTTTTTGGCTTGAGGCAACAATACCAGTGAGTGTGTGAGTGAGTGAGTGCGGTCGAGAGTGTGTGTGTGCCACAGTTACAGTGTAACCGCGTATATGTGCGCTGTTGTACGCGCCCACAATGCATAAATCAAAATACACATTATTGAGTCATAAATAAAGTTCGCATCGGCTGCTACTTTAAATATTGCCCTCGCGGCAGGCGGCGATTCCAAGACGAGAAACCGAGAAAAAAGCGAGCAAAGCAAAAGCAAGGCCGCTGAAATCGAAATTTATGCCTCGCACCCGCCAAATACTTTGCCATATTTTTTGCTCAATTGCCTGCCGCTCCTCCACATCCACATCCTGATTCAGATTCAGATTCAGATCCAGATCCTCCTGCCCCTCATTGGTATGATGTGTGCGTCTCTCCGCTGGCTGCATAAAATGCCCGCTCAATGCCAACACGCCCTCAACAGCAGCAATAAGCAATAAGCACAGCGAGGCAACAACACAGTGGCCCAAACCCCTACGGGCTGATTTTATTACAAAGGCCGTAAAGAACGCCAAAAAGCGGAGTAAACGCCACAGCAAAGGGATACAAACGCGGCCAAAAGCAGGGGTAAGTGCATGTGGGGAGGGTGTATCTACCAAAATAAACATGTACATTGTACATTTCATTTTATACCTTCTCAATCTTCTGACGAAAGTAAATGCTCAAAAGTATGCTAGGAATATTAATGCAGGGCATTGTGCCACAAAAGTGGGGGCTTTAAAAATAGAAACAATTTTGTAACAACAATAGGTAAACAATCAATACGTAACAAAAAGACTCTGGGCATTTGAAATAAGTTCTGTACAGAAATTGAGTCAGTCTTCTAATAATAATAATCTGGGAATGAAAGAAAATACAATAAAACAAATATAAGAAGATATACAAATGTAACAAATAACAAACTATATTTGGAAGATATTTGCTAATGTGGAAATGAAACCATATTGTCTATTGTGTGATATTTTCATCAATCTTTATATGAAATATTTTATGAGCTGCTAATACAAACATATAAAATAAATTTTTTTTGGGTTCTTTTAGTTGAGAGTGACATCTCCACAAGTTTGCTTAAAATACAAATGGTTGGATAAAATATAAAAAAATATTTCCTACTTCAAAATGACCAGCTGCAATTATTTCCAACCCAGGCTTACACATTTGTCAGGGCCTTGTCCCCATAAGGCTAAATAAAAGAGTTTCTGCGTTATCAACTTGGCTGAAAATCCCAGCTGATATGTTTTAAGCCACAAAACAACTCCAAAGTGGGTCACACAAACGAGGCAAACTTACAAATTTGTCTGCGACTGTGACTGTGTCAGGGATAATATTTCCCATTGCCTTTGATCATTTTGTTGATGCCGGGGTGTCAGTTAGTCAGTCTGCGAAGTGCGTTAGTCTATCTCGAGGAGACGTAAGCCATGGAAATCATATTAAAATGCTGTCTGTGCATAACCTACTTTTTATTTTTATATATACTATAGCATGCAGAGTAGTACTATATGCAACCGAGTGAGTCTCGCACCCGGTTGCATTGTGGATGGGATGGTAACACTCGCATTCGCATTCTCACATATATATTGTTGCCATTTCACTTTTGCTGAGCACGTCTTCGCATGTGGATGTGGGTTGGGGTATGGGTTCGAGTACGGGTGCTGGCAAGGCTGCAGGCGGTTGCCAAATGCGCTTTGTTGCCGCCATTGTCAACATGGCCAGAAACGAGGAGCGGCGGCAGGGAATTTTTGCATTTTTCGGCTCAGTCAGCGCAACGTGGCTTGGCAACGGGCCAGAGGGAAAATTCGGGAAAACGGGGGTGAGGATAGCTATCTCGTCTCTGATTTTCTGCAGAGCTTAAATTATTAAAAGCCTGGTCCAAAACTTAAGGCGCCTCGCATAAATCAAGCTGGCCAGGGGACAACCTGGCGTATGCGCAACTTTAATAACATGAGCAGCAGCTGCAAAAGTTTCGCCTGTCAGGGGGAGCAAGTTTAATGCAGCATGTAAATATTGTCATGACACACGAAAACTTTCACTGCCCCTTTGTTGACAGGCTCTCGAGGACAACGGCTGAAAGGATGCGAGTGTGTGTGTAGACAGCCGAGATTTATGAGCCCAAATGGAAGACGAAGCGTGTGACTCGCCTCAAACTCTCAGCGCAAAGTTTCACAATTAATTTTAATAGTTAATAGCGGAACTCGCCAAGATGACTTCTGGCACATCCGATCCAAACAGCAGGTCGGAGGGAGTAGCCTGACCCAAAGTTTTCTGAATATTCTTTGATTCAAGCCATTTATAACCAGAAGCATACATATTTTACTTCTATTATCAGGATTTTAAGTATATTTCATTTCAAAACCATCTTAAAAAAATTCGTTAAATAAAATGCCCAATCAAACTTTATAAATATTATACCAGGATTTTAAACTAGTTGGAATTTAAGAAATAATTGAAATACTCGTTTTTTTTATTCCTTTCAATTGTAATGTAATTTATATCGGTCGGTTTTTTATCAGTATTTGTGTAAAAACAATATCGTGATAAAACTTATACATTTTATGCTTCCGACATCAGACGAAAAGGATCGATTGCTCTGGTTGTTAGATATAAAAAACCAAACAGATTTTTAACTTAAAAAACATATTAAAGTAACTTGATATTTGCCGAATAATTCTGAAAGTGGAACCCCTAACAAATTGGAATATCAGTTGTGGGTGACATATTAGTTAAACAAAATAAAATTGTATTTTTTAAGGGAAGATAATTAAAGAATGTTTAATGCCTTTAAGTCATCAATTTCGCTGTGCTAAAGCGTTTCCCCGCCTCCAAGTAACAGAACTTGAAAAAAACCAACCAGGGATATCTCATTTCAAAGCAAAGAAGAACAGAAATCAAAGCTTTGGCAGTACAAAGCCAAATAATCCATCAAGTGGCATTAACTTGAAACAATAAATTTCACACACAGCTGCAGAGGTAGGAATCCAGCCAAACCGAACCATCGCAGGTCCCAAACAACCCGAGCCCAGGCACTTGAAGTGCTTGACAACTAATCAGGTTTCAAATGCCTAAGCACACACACACTCGCACACTGAGCGAAAAAGGTAACCGAATGCGGGGCAAAAGGGGAAATAAATCCGTTGTGAGTGTCGGTAATCAAAGCTGCTTACGGGCTGCGCTTTTGTTGTACTTTATGGGGAAATCAGGCTGCTCCGGCATTGCGGAATTTTCTCTGTGAATTTAATTTTTCGTCTAATGCATTTGGTTTCAGTCTAGACCAGATACTGACTGACTGTTTGTTTGTGGCATGATTCAATTTCATTGCTTAAAAATCCTTCAAAAGTTGTGGGTGGGTAGCAAGTTCTTAAATAATTGATTGAGTAACTCGAAATGGCCTTATAGGGCTTCGAGTTTTTCCTTATAATTAAATGTTTGGTCAACCTTTAATTATAAGCAGTGGTTTGTAAACAAAACTTTTATTCAAACTTTTACAAGACCTCGACTTTTATCCATTACATCATTTAGGGGTTTCATCAGAATATTTTATTTCTTATGGCCTAGCAATCAAACGTAGTCCATTTTTTTGTTTTCCACTCCCTTTTCCGGTGATTCTTTTGAAGCTCCTTTAATTTCCCAGTCATCACGACTCGAAATTAGCACAAATTGTTTTGGAATGTGAAGCCATGCGTTCTGAACCTCCCATTTCCTTATCATGCCAATAAGCAGGCAAAGGCTGAAAAATAGCTAAAGAGGCTAATGTACTTTCAGTGTTGACCAGTACACAAAAATAATGGAAGCCCGACGGGCTGGGAAAACGGACCATAAAAAAGCAAAGCTTGGAGGAGGAAATTTAGGTGGGGCAGAATATGAACCCATTGAAATGGTCGACCCAAATCTGCAGGGGCAGGAAAATGAAGAAATGCAACAGCATAAAAAGTGAAAGAGCAACATGAGCTCAAAACCACGGCCAGAACTTTGCTGGCATATTGCTGAAGTCCGGAATATAGCAATAAACTTTGCACAAGTTGAGAGTCCAGGGATTACAGCAAGAGCTTGGGTCTTCAGAATTTCTGGGTTAATAACGTAAAGTTCTCAAGATTTAAGAAAATCCATAAAGTATTTTAGCATTTACTGAAATATTCCTTTAATAGAGCATGGCTAACAATATCATATCAGCCCTTCATTTTGCATACTGCCCTTGCCATCACAAGGTAATTCCATCATATCGTAAAGCTATAAAAACCCTGACAGTTAGTTATGCAAAGTGTATTAAAAGCATCGTCTTGCCGGGTAACTTTTCACTCCCAATTTCTTCCACGCTCTCTTCATTTTTTTGCCTCCTTCGGGCTTTTACTTTCCCTCTAGTTTCTTTTTGCGTTTACCGTTGGCATTGTGTGCGCATAATAGTCTGAAATTAAATCAGCGAGCGCGTGGGTAACTTAAAATAATAGCCATTGCTTATGTTTAAGTAAAATATGTACTTTGTGTACGAAATAAGTGACCAGGATGGAGCGTGGAGCTTGGAGCACAGAAGCTGCTGCAGCAGCTGCCTCGTCCTTTTTTGATTTCGGGCTGCTTTCTTATTTCCGTTTCCGCTTGGCCTGCTCTGCTGATGAAGCTGCCTGCCTGCCTGCTGCATTTTTTATTAGCAGCTCACCGTTCTGGCGCATTATTTAGACCACTCGCTCCCACCGACATTCCCTCCATCGCATTTCGTTTTTATTACCGCATTTCCATTAAGCATACCGCTCAAGAGCTTTGCTTAATTTTTAGCTGCAGTTTCGCCGGGATTATCACTGGCTAAGAACAAACGGGAAACGACTACACTATAATTTAGGACTGGTCAGTGTCAGCTTTTCCGTCTCTATTGACACTGGCTAATGTCTGTAATTCTCTGTTTGTCCAACTCGGGAGGGGGTGGCAATGTCAGTGCGACTGTGGCAGATATATTTCAATAATAATAATTAATAAAACGAAACCGAGTCTCCAACTGCTTGGTCCTATTGATTTATGGCCCTTGGTAAATTGTGGCACTTAGTATAATTGTTTATGTATATGCCAAAGGTTCTACAAATGGGAAGTAGGGTAGCCACTTGATTAGCCTTCTGACACCGACAGGGGTACACCTATATGTAGCTGTACTGGTGATATATCCACACAGATAGCACACGCACACATATTATTGACACACATTTTCCACAATTTCATTATAATTTTAATTGAATTATTTATTTATAATGGAACAAGTCAGGCTGATTGCCATTCCAGGTGTTGGTTCCGCTTCAGGTTTTATTTTTATCTTATTATTTCGCAGTACTTACTAGGACTAGCTGTATTTACTTTGGTATATGAACTTTAAAACTATATTAATATTAAATTATATTGTCATGTCGAGATGGTTTTAATTGTTTAGATGCCATTAAAATTTAATGCAATATAATCTTTTTATAACTTAGGATAATTAACTGATTTTTCTGGCTCATTCAATGCAATATTTGTATCTGAGAACTATATAAATATAATATTTTCCAGTTATTTTGTAACTTTATACTCCGTATTTTATTATGTATGTCTTCTATGTTTGATATGTTTCCAAAAGGTTCTAACCAATGTAATATTTCCTTCACAAAAAGTACATAACTTTCTTAAAAACAAATATGTATTTTCCATATTATTTGTTTCATAAATAAATCGATAACAGACTGAGCATAAAGCTTTTGCAACTCATATTTAAAAAACATTTACTTACCCAAAAAGCACGAAGATAAACCACAGAAAGGCAAACATTAGAGGAGGCAGACTTCTGGCATATGAAATGAGCAAATAAAAGAGACATTCAATTATCTAAAAAGCAAAACAAATATGAAAATTAATTTGACATGTTTGACATTTTGGGCAAACACGGGCATGAACATCAAAAAAAGGGGGCGCACGGGGCGTGGCCGACTGAGAGTGACGGAAAATGTCAGAAAAACATTTGATTAACCGAGATAAAAGGGCAGAGTTTTGTGGCCGAGGGGGAATGGCGTGACAAACGCTTAACTCTTTAATCAGGGATTCTTTTTGACCCCCTCCCAGCTAATTTTCCGGCCGAATGTGAGCATTTCCCCTTGTCCTTCTCATTTTCGAAGGATTTTCTTTCCGTTTTCGGTGCCTTTCCTTTGCTTTTTTGCCATAATTTCTATGCGCGAGTCACGCAAACTTCTACGTCTCGAGTGTCTCTGTGTGTTTGTCACGCATGAAGCGCTGACAGCAAAGCAAACAGCAAACAGCAAACAACATACGGCAAACACAGGACGAGCGGACTATTAAAAGCAAACTGGCGGCCACACACACGTATGTAGAAAACTAAAACGGGGGCCTAAAAAGCGTGCAAAAAGCAAGGACGCTGCCAAAGGATTTCTTTTGCTTATAGCAGCAAAGGCCACAATGTTGCTTCTGCTGTTGATGATGATGATGATTATGGTGATGGCTAAGAAGAAAAAAGCCAACAAAATATTTCCTGTCTGCTCTTAAAGATTTCCCAGACACACATACGTACATAAACCACCTAGCCTGAAGGCCTGAAATTGAAAGCGCGTTGCATGTCAGCGACCCTCTCCCCGGCCACGCCCCCTTTCCAACCCGCCAGGACCACGCCCACATCCGTCTGCTTAGGTCCTAACTTGGCTTGCAAAACTTTTGCGACGCATATGAAAATGATGCCAGCACACGCATGAATGTGTGTTGGCAAGCACATCATTTTTGCCTTTGCTGATGTCTTTTGATATTATTTTTTTTATTTTTTGATACCCTAAAATAGGGTACTTTGGTATGGGAAAATAAGATTATAATATTTTCTATGGATTTTTATAAAAATATTATTTTAAGATAATTTATTTCATAACAAAAAGTAATTTTGTATGGGGTGCTTGAGTCTTTAAACTATAGGTAAAGATCTATGGTATATTTTACTGAATGGAAAGAAAATGAAAATCATGTCATATTATACTTTTAAGTTTGTAAAATTATTTTAATTTTAGGTGACCAACATACCTTTATACCTTTTAGGGTATTCTGAGTTCCATTTAGATCGCCTTTCCTGTCTTCTCTGCATATACATACAATATTTTTCAGCAATTTAGCGCGCCATCAAAATAAATAAGAAGTTGACTGTTGCCAGTGGCGAAAATAAGAAGGTTCCGAAGAGGCTACGTCTTCTTTCTGCCACTGTTTGTATTTCGTCTGCCGTGAACATCATCAGTATTTGCCTTGCCATTTGACTGTCTGATAAATTTAAACTTTGCATACTTGAAATGTTCGCTAAAGTTCGGTTAGAGTTTTGCATTTAAATTAATCCCAAGCCAAGGTGAAATTTGTGCCGAAGCTTGAGCCACTAACTAAGCTCTAATGTCGATAGAGCCATATTCATTTCCCCCTTTTGGCTTTCACTTCATATTTCCATAATACACATAAATAAAGTCATTTTGGCCCACTAATACCCACTCTTTCTCTCTATCGAACACACGCACACGGCGGCAAAAGTTGGGCAAAAAAAAAAACCGAACAGAAAAAAGTGAAGAGAAAAGTTTTGGTAAAAGTTTTTACCTAGCTTTCGAATCGAAGCGTAATCAAAGCAGCCGAACACAAACAAATGCTAATGCCAGGACTTAGTTTCCGGGTAATGATGTGGACGTATGTGTGGGTGTATGTTGCTGTGCTGTGGCATTGGTGTGGGTGAAACGCGTGTGCGGCGCTAAAGGAAACGACAGCCAGTTACGTGACTTTTATATTCTCAACGCATTTTTGCCCACACACACAAACATATATAGTGAAAAGGATTGGGGAATAGAGTGTTTTATCCTGATATGCTACCCTGACCAACTTTATATAAGCCATTTTTCGAAGGGGGTGCTGCTGTCAAAGGCAAAGGTCAAGTCCGCCGGTTGAGTGCTTCGCTTGCTTATGCGGTGACATGTTCTCGTTGGAAGGACGTGACCGGGATGAGGATCAAGTAGTGCTCAGTGCAGCATTATCCTGCAACCAGTACATCCAAAATGGCCAGGCAAATCAATGTAAATGGCTCGAGCCCCAGAGCTAATTATAAAACTCACCTGCGCCTTCTGTCTCAATTAGAACAATTTGTCCAAGTCATTAATGTCAATTGAGAGTGCGGCGGCGGCGGCGGCGGCAAGTGTGGCAAATGACAATGAATAGACAAAAAGGACGAAGGGTACGAGTATCCAAGGACGAGAAAATTAGCGCATGACTTTCAGGCGTAAAATTGAAAATCATTGCAGCAACACCTGACGCCTCGAGTGGTTCGCACGCAGTACGTGATTTTCGTTTATGATTTCAGCTTACTTTAACTGCTTGCCCGCTTCCATTTCCGTTTCCGCTCCACGACATTTGCCTCGTCGTTGTCGTCCCCGTCTCTGGCCATAAAAATGTATATTTACGCGCAGTGCCACAGACATAAATATGTTGATATTCGTGCACATAATACAGCCGATATATGACTATGGCTATGGCCCTCACACACGACCAGTTGGCATTCATCAAATCGCATCGATTATTGTATATGTATGTATATTCCAGATATGGAACAGAACAGCATCGGAATTTTCCCTTTTGCCTCCCCCCAAACTGCCACATCCCGCGTCATTTGTCATGGCGCAAGGAGAAACACCGGAGAAATGGTGATTTATCATATTTACCTTGGCCGCACAAGCTGTACATGCACAGGTGCAAGGGTTCAGGACCCTAATGCAATTTGTTTCGCGCTCTGGCTGTCGAGCATTTTATGGCCCGAACTAGAAACACACACACATGCACACAGGAGGAGAGAGAGAAAAGCCGGATGGGAGAATCCGGCTAAGAGCACTCTGCATCCGCACATGTGTGCGAGTGTGAGTGCCGGCTTCAGTGTGTTTGTGCATTCATTTAAGTGCTTTGCATAATATCTAAAGGAAGATGGGGCAGATAATGCAACCCTATGGGGTCACGATTTACGGCAATCATTATGCTGTCGAAGATATAAAAGATTGTCATCTAAACAGAGTATTGAAAAGATGAATGAAGCGGCAAAGTTCAAGGTTTTCTATTTTTGTAAGCTGAGGGAAATATTTAAAAATATTGTATTCAAGAAAAATGTTTACGTTTACGGGAATTAAACAAGGAATAATTTCTGTGGTACACCTTGACATTTGTTGGATTAATCTTTCTGGAAATTTTTCAAAAATGTTCCTGTAATACCATCCGTTCTTCTACAATTTTCCCAAATCCTCTGGTTTTTTCCATTTCTTTTCCAAACTGATTTCAGCAGTTGCTATAATATAATACCGATGCTTTTGCCAGCAAAGAAAAACACAACTTAACAGCCATCGCTGCTGCTTTGAAAGCATGTATGTAAGTATTTGAGAGCAGCTTTCTGCGGTAGAGAGAGCTACCTTATTGTTCCCTTTAGAGGGGATATAAAAAAGGAAATGCCGCAGAAATAAGAAGGAAAATCATGAATAAGTGAGTGCAATCAATGCCTGAATGTTTTGCGGGCCAAGAGAAATTCGAGCGTATTTTCGTGTGTAAGTGAGTTTGTGTTTGCATACGTGAAGAGCTTAAAACGATTTGTAGCCTTTAATGCGCCCCGTGGCCTGACATAAGCGACCGGTGTAAGAGACACGTGTCCTTCTTCCACCTTTTTCCCCGGAGTCCTCCATATCCTGCAGGTCCTCCAGTTTCTCGAGGTCCTTTGTGTTTTATGCGACACGTTTGGTAATTCGATAGCCGGGCATACACATTTAAATGGCAAGCTTACACAATTTACCAAAATACCTCCCCGTCTCCACGTCTCACGACTTATTTGTTTGCCTTCCAAGGGAACGGGAATGGAATCGATTATTCAATTTCGGGCATACTTGGCGATTGATTTTGATTGATTCGCTCACATATCGAATGACGCTGTTTGGCTGCTCTGTTAATTTGCATCAATTTCGGACGTCTAATTTGATTTGATTAATGTGATTAATGTGGCCACTCTCTTTGGTTTCCGTCCGGCGCCAAAGGGTTGCCCTCGTCGAAAGGTGAAAGGGAAACGGAAATGGAGAAAAGCGAAAACAGGAAGCTGGGCCAACGGAGTGCCAACTGGCTGATGGGTTTGTCAGTTGGCATCAAAGCGCATTAGTTTGTATGGCGCCCAAATTGGTAAGGCAGCAGGCACTTTGCAAACACACCTCTCTCAAACATATCAGCGTCTAAATCTGCCAGGTGCTCCATTTTTGGCCCACATATTCACACACACACACACACCCACTTGCAAAAGGCGAGATCCAAACAATACAAAAAGCCCAAAAGTGGGCTAACTCTGAGTGCAGAGCTACCGAAAAAAAAGACAGAAAACAAGGTGGAAAAATAGAGAAAACAGCCCCCTGCAAAGCCTGTCAGCCGAAAGGAAAAAGGGGGTGGAGGGGGGCAGCATGGGCGGCGAGGGTGCGGATTGGATGGGGGCACTTATGTGATAGCTCCCGCTTTGACGGCGGCACCTTTTGTCTATCCATGTGTTTTTGGGCCCAATCACAGCACAAAAGGGCGAAAGAGAAAGACACGTCTTTGGGGCCTGTTTACACTGGCCAAAAATATTAGGCAAAGTAAACTTAACGATTGGTTTGAAATTGTATCAAAAGATATCTAAAAGTATGCTATGAAAAAAAATGGGACTACCCAATTCAAAATAGTGTTGCATACTTTTAGACACCTTTAGAAGTTAGAAGTTATTTAAAAATTTTATTGAACAAACAAAATGTATATTAATATTATTTTTTCCTAAAAGTTTCTTGTGGATTTATTAATAAATCTCTAAAAATATTTATAGTGCATAGATATCTTCTGTGTTTATTTGCTTGTCGTTGGTCGCTTTTCGCTTGTTTTATCTCCTCCTTTCAGCCAAAGGCGACGGCATCTCAACTCTGACATATGACAAGAGGAATCTACAGCTGAAGTGGGGGAAAGTGAAACCCACGGGAGAGAGCTCTTCCCGCCCATCCACTTGGCTCATTAGGCCGAAGCCAGCTTAATTACAGCTCCTCGAAAACCTTCAGTTTAAGATGTTGCCAAGACAGCTGCCAGTGACCACTTTCCAATGCCTAATTGGGATTTAAGGGGGCCCTGCCAAATAATTTCAATTTAATCGCCACGCGAAACTTTCACCTAATTGTTAAATCAATGAAACCGAATTTTCAAGCACAATGCACTAATTACAAAAGTTGCGAGCGTCGCTAATTAGAGGACAAAACCAATCGATACCGAAAAACGGAAACTTGTTACCCCACACGAGAATCAAGGATCACAAGTCGCCAGCATTAGCTGTGCAAATTCCCAGCGTCTTTGGGGGGGCTTTTCAATCAAGCCCCAGAGTCTGAAGACTGGGTCTCAATCCCGGTCTCCGTTTGCATTTCAGTCAAATCACATCGAGATATCCTCTCGGCAAACAGGAGAGCAAAACAAAAGCCAAACACAAACACGAGTGCAAAATAAAAATCGATTTCGCCGGCAGCTGAAATGCTGGCAACAAATAAAATAAACGACACATGGCAGGGAAACGGAAACTGCGAAATGCGAGCTGGGAAACAAACAGACACAAATAGATAGACAGACGGCCCAGAGACAGACGAGGCCAATAAAAAAAGGAAATGGTGATGCGGATGGGTATGGGAATGGGGAAAAAATGGGAGACGGCAGCAAGGACACGTTAAGTTGCAGGATATTCTGGCCAAGACAGGCGAAAGAGTCAAAGTCACTATTAGATGTTGTGCTAAGGCGACACCTAACTTTCACACCATATTTCTCCTTTTGCCCCCCTTCTTTGGAAAAGGCTCAGACAAAAAACCCAAGTCATGTAATTTATTTATTACCGATTGCAGATAAGCGAGCCAAGGCTACTTACAAAATGTATTAACTAATTGCTTCCCGTCAAGGTCGCCTCGTGACACCCCCAATCCAAAAGAAACCACCCACCATCCTGCGGACCCTGAAAAATCAGATTCTCGAGGGCATCGCCTGGCATTTCGCTGGCTCTGTCTTGGTTTCTGATAAATGAGCATATTTCCCTGCCAGTGGAAAAACACAACAAACTTGGCCAAAACCAAAATGATTCGAGGCTTTTTTGTGGCTGATTATCTCATGGTTGGACAGGACTAATGACCAAGCGGAGTGTGAGGTCCTGAGTGACGGACTTGAATATTATTACTGGTATTTTAGTTGTCTTAAATTAGTCATTTGTGGCTCTGGATTAGGTTTTACTTTTCCACCACGTGCTTTGATCATTTTACTGCGATTTTATTTTAATTGATTTATTTTAGAAAACACAATTCTATATAAATTTAGTATCTTATGATGTCGAAGAAAAGGTTCAATATTATTTAACAGTAAGAGGTCTTGTCCTCTTTCTACTTTGATTATTTTGATTTTTGATTAAATTTATTGACTAATTAGATTATTATTTTTATTTTGAGAATTCAACTGAATATCTAATACAACAACTTTATTTTATTTCATAAATGTAATTAAGTATTTTAAATTACATGATATGATATGACATGATATCGAAATTCCTGATTCCATGGTATAATGTAATATGTATATCATCTTGAAAATGAGTTTAAAAAGGTAAAATTATTAAAAATATTTTTATTGATATTGATACGCTTATAAAGGAGTATCCTAGAAAAATAAAAAACTTTACAAAATTCCTTTACCAAATCATTATACAGCCTCATAAGCTTATGAATAGGACTTTAAGCGAATCGGTCAGATTAAAAGCTTATTGCGAAACAAAAGGGTTATGAAAACATAGGGTTTCCGCGATGAGTTTCAATAAAAACTGTTGAATTTTTTACGCGTTTGGCTTTGTTTCCGCTGCTGTTAAAAGCCAGTTAGAACCCGTCATCTCGGGGAGCTGTGCGAGTCGCATTCCCCGAGGACAACCGTCAGAGTGCACCGACATATTGAAATTTGATGGCGGCAGTGCACCGCACTATGGGGAATTTGACCACTTTTTTTGGCCAAAACCCATTTTTTAAAAGTCGTTAAAAATAGGTTTTGTTTATCAGAATGCATCACGATAACATCAATATCTAATGTTACTAACAGAAAAGTTTAACAGTACGCACCACTGTTAAGTTATCAGCTGTTAAAGCCTGTTTTTATTTCAACGAGGTGGCAGCGCTGGTAAAGCGCCTATTATTCTTAATAGTTTAAATTGTCAAAAAGTGTAAAATTAAACATAGCTCTGAGGTTTTTGAAATACCATCCAATCAGAGGGACTTGTAACTTGTGTTTGTGACCTTAATATTGTATTTATTGATTGTGGTGCTCGTATATTCGTGTTCTAGTTCTAACCTCAAAAAAATCAAAATCTTTAAGTTAATTTGTATTTTTAAATAGAGCTACAAAGTGATTCCAGCAGTTTCCACCTCTGAAACCTTTTTTATCTTGTAGAGAATTTAATTCTCATTGAGCTCGGTTAGTATAAAAGTGCACTTTTGCGCACTTTCTCTAAAATTTAGCTTTAAAGACCTCTACCTAATATGGTATATTTTCCTCATTTTTGTCTGGTAAATGCCAGTTTCGATGTTATCTTAAGAAAAACAGTGTGCAGTTATATTTCTTATTAAATAACGATTATTTAAAAATTATTTTACAACATCATTTCACTTACTTAACGTTGATATATAGGATTTTAGTATTTTTGTTAAGAATTATAGTGATCACAATACAAAAAATTACAATTTCACTAAAAAAATGGGAAATAAAAAAAGGCAAAATTTTTTTTTTAAATCAGTTTGGTCTCTTAAAAAAAAATTCAAGAAAAAAAATTTTTTTTATTTTATTGACAAGAAAAAAAAATTTTTTTTTCTTAAAAAAAAGGCGGGACCACGCCCATCTTTTTTTAATTTACTTCCTTTAAATTTTATATACTTAATTCTAAAAACAAAACTTTTAAATGTTGCTTTGTTCTTAAGATATTAATTAATGCCACAAAAAGTGAGCAAATTCCCCATAGTGCACCGCTCGCAAATGTCCCTGGCGGCATTAATTTTATCAAAGTCGCGCTGTGTGTGAGTGTGTGAGTGAGCCAGTGTGTCGCTGTATGTGTATGTGGCAAGTAAAACTTGATCCGTTGCAACAGGAGCGCGTTACAAAGGATCCTGAGAGGCAGCCCCCGTTTGTGTGTGTCTGTGTGCTGGCCCAAAGGTAAACAGCGGAGCCTTCCCCCACGAACTGTTCTGTACCGAACTGAACTGAACTGAACTCGACGGGTATTATAAATCAAAGCCAGGTGGCTGCCACGCCCACAGCCGACGGCTGCGTAGGCGGCAGCATCCTTTTCATTTTGCCTACGTGAAATTAGTTGCGTAAATCCCAACACGAGAACGCACTCGACAGCAACAAATTAGGCAAAAAGCTTATGTAAGAGGGGAATAAAAATGAAGGCAGCTGGTAAACTATGCGCTTAATAGTGGAGCAGCGTGTGCAATAAACCAGCTCAGAGCAAGCGGGATGGGTAGATTGTAGGAAAGAGACAGACTAACACACACACATACGTGGGGGGGCTCGTCTTTGGGGAAATTAAAGCGTGGCAAAAAGTGCCAGGCTTCATGTTAATTTTCATTAAAATTATATTAACTTGTAACGTGGCTTCTGCTGCCGCAGAGCAAAAAGTGAAAGAGACAGCCGCATTCAGAGTGAAAGAGACGGGTGTATACACACACACGAGTGCGGCCAGGCGACTAATTTTTAGTGTCCTTGCAAGTTTATCAAGAGCGGGAGGGCGTAAAAGCGGGACACAAAAAGCGAGTTCAAGTCCTGCGGGGCACTTAAAATATTTAAATGCGCAAAATAATAAATTAGAAAATTTTTGTGGCCCCCAAAAAACCTTTTCCCCCCGCAAAAGAAGTGAGCGGAAAGGACAGGCAGGACACAATGTGCTGGTACTTTTACCCCCTTTTTGCGGGGTAATGGTTTTTGGATTTGGAGAGGGTTGGAGGAGGCTGTGCCCCTGGGTGGGTTGCTGTGGGAGATTTGGCCCAAGACCTTGTTCGTGTCCAGGGTCTGACACTTAACATGACAGCGGCGGGCGAGGTGGGCGAAGGTTCCCAGGGCTCAACTGGGTCACTTGGCTGCAGAGCGGCTAAAAACTGGGCTAAGCGAAGGCAAAAGTAGCTAAATAATACAGCACACGTATATGCGAGGTAATGCAAATAATCATATGCAAAAATGCAAAGTTTTACTGAATACCTTGGCTTCTTTAATTTGAAAGTAATCCTGTATTCCACCAAACTGGCTGAGAATTTGCTTGGAATTATACTTTTCAACTAGAAAGAGATGATTAATGCTAGCACATTTAAATATAATATTTTTAATCCTATTTACCCTATTTATCTTAAAACCTTAGAATATAATATTCAAATACTGTAACAATAAATTGTGTCAAATTGATTCTCTTAAAAAAAACGTATAAAATGGGAATTAATATTCACACCTGGCGGCATTTTATTAAGTTGCAAACTAGAAAAAGATATTTAATGTTAAAGATTTTTGATGTTTTAATGCCATTATGCCATCAGCAAAACAAAGGATTAACCCCTATAAAATTATTTTTTAATTATAAAGCCTTAAATAAATCTTATTACAATGTAACTATAAATTGGATTAAGCTCAACCTCTTGGAATAACTTACGTAACTCTGATTCTCACACCTGAGGGATATGGCACCACCAGCTAAAACCTCCTTGTGTCTCTTTGCCCAACACAAACATTCGTCTAAACATTTATTTACACTTGAAGTGGCCCAAAGTTTTGCCCCAGCACGTCGGCCACATCTGTCATTATTGTAATTGTCAAGTGTGCAGCCATAGAGAAACATTCGGCGGGCTCCTATTGACGCTGAGATATATAAACCATTATGAGTTGCTCTCGGTCATAATAATGCCGATGTGAATGCGAATGCGAATGGGGGTGTCTAGGTGTGTGCTTTACGAGTCGGTTGGCGGCAGTTGGCCATTTATTATGTTGCCACATAAACAATATTTTATTTAACATCATTACGAATGTGTGTGTGTGTGGTTGCTATACGTATATCTGTGTGCTGGAGGGACTATAAAAATTGTCAGCTTCTGCGGCTGCTGCGTTTCAGTCTTTCGCTTTTGCCAAAGGACCACACATAGCGCTGTGAATTATTTCACGCTTTGCTTTATTATAAAACACTTTTATGTCTTCATATAACCCAAACATTTTGAGTGCCGCACAGACACACACACAGACACACTCTGGAATTTATATATGTTTCTCCATGATCTTCCGTTTCCGTTTTGGCATTGTTTCGGCGAGCTTTTCATTGCACATCCCACTTGTGCTGTAAACATAAATTTAACGCCGTAAAGAAATATCAAAAGTATTTCGCTTCGCTTCGCGTGACAATAAAGCGCATCATAATAACAATAAGTGAAGGTTCTGCTTTAAGGATACGTTCCGCCGAAGGCCTAGAAGTCACCGAAACACACACACAGGCACACTCCTTCACACACACATGTCAGCTGTAAAAATTCGCTTCAGTTAATTAAAACAAAACATTTTCAATTACAAACGTGGAGGGAAGGAGAGGGGATGGGGGGATTGTAATGGCTGGCGGCGAGTGCAGCTGCTGCTTTTGCATAGATACATACAAGTATACACAATGCAGACACGCATACACACACACACCTATGCACGCCACTATGTTACAAGGCAGCTGCAAAAAGTGCAGCATACTTATGTGGGCAACATCAGTGGCTGTTTGCATAGGTGTGCGTGTGTGTGTGTGTCTGTGTGGGTGTGCATCGCCAGGAGTTATTGTCATTGCAGCTGTTGCTCTTACTGCTGCATTTTATTATTATTGTTGTTTTTTCGCCGCTGCCAGTGTTGTTCCTCTTCTTGTCAACAGGCAGCGAAGCATCATGAATATATTAAAAGTAAAAATATTGTTCTCAGTGTGAGCTGTTGGCTGTTATAGGTCCGCCCTGATGGCTGCGAATTTTTGTAACAATATTTTAGTGGCATTACTTTTAAATAACGCATGCTTTGTTGTCCAGATATTTATTATCCTTTTAAAAAGTTAAATTCCCTTCAAAACGCGTTGTTACAAAATGAAATGGATATTATTTCTGAACTTTGTAATAAATCTGCTTAACAAGTTACTCACGAAAAAATATTGAAAGGTTAAGCTATTAAACATTTGATTCTCCAATTAAAAAAAGGTCAAACTCTGTATTGATTTCGGTACCTTGCTGACTGAACGGTGACCATTCAAACGCCTCTTCGTTCTCGCTAAGTGACCAAAGAGTTTCGCATTTCAGAGGCCGAGCATGCAATCAATCAATCAATCAATCAGTGGTCACACATTCAACATGATTAGACTCCGTCCCGTTTAATTAGTCCGTGGTCAGCGAGAGCCGTGAAAAAGTTGTTAACACGGGGGCCAACACGGCAATTGTTTGTGCCGTGTCCAAAGTGGTTTAGATTAATGGTTAGCTTTGGCTTAAAGGGTAGGGAGGTGGTTAAGTAGGTCATTTTCACGTGTGCATGTCGCTTATCACACTCTTAGTAGGCGCACTCCTTTACCCACCTATAATTACACTGAAAAATATATGAAAGCAACTTTAAGCCTAAAGGATCTGTTTGTGAAAATATAAATAATGTTGGTACTTTATGATCTTTAAAGAAATCTTTAAAAATTCTGCAATCCTTTCTGTAAAAGTTAAATTTAATGATATCATTTGAGATTCCTTCCTTATTCTTCCTGCAGTGTAACTCACATTCCATCCTTCCCCCAAAATTTCTCTATTAAAAATCGACTCAGTTTCATAATTTACATTTCCCCTATTGCCGCCACCGAATTTTGTGTGGGGGGTGAATGGTGCCCCAAAAGAGGACATAAATAGCTTCCCAGTGGGGCATAGATAAACCCTCAGACGGAGTTCCACGGTCCCCCACCTCCTGCGACCCCCCTATGCCCTTCCTGTGACCCCTCTGCGCAAGACGCAGACAAATTATGGACAAATTATGTCGACCTGGAAATGAGCAGCGGGCGAATGCGAGCGTGGTTTCAGCCTCATTATATAGCTGGCTGCTTCCTACGCTGTCCCACTTCCTCCGACCCCCTCCCCCTCGAAGCACCCACTCCATACCAAAAACCACCCACAGCCCCCCCCCACCTTCTATTTGCATGCGTTGTCGTCTGTTTGGCTTTTGGCTTTGGCTCTGCGGCTTGGCCATATTTAAATCGCAGGAAGTCAGCGCCAGGTTAGCTACGGGCAATACTATCCCATGTGCTTCTCTCTATATGTGTATATATATATGTGTGTGCCTTTGTGTGCGTGTGTGTGTGTGCTGGTGGCCACTTCCGGTCGTTTGTCGCCATTTTCATAATGTCTGCCTTTGGCCCGTAGGCGTTTGTTGATTTAGTTTTGCCTTTTATTTCTCGCACCAGTAATGCTGACTCTGCTTTTATTCCTTCCCTTTTAATTTAACAACATGGCAAATATTTAGGTCGCCACCCGGGCACCTTGCTCGATTTTAAAAATGCAATTCAAGTTGCAAAAAAATAGTATATATACGTACTATGCCTCGAAAATGTTTTAAATTTTTTTGCGTCAAGGGTGCTTGGAGTGGGCTCCACTGCACAATTTGTTGTATTATTTAGCAAAGTTCACTTGAGCGTGTAGTTGAAATGAAAGTGGGCATGGTCCAGGCGCCTGAGGGAGGGGTCGAGAGGGAGAAGGGGGAGGCGGATAAGCCGTGTCGGCAGTTTGCCGGAAATTGAGGCAGGCAAAAAAAAAATATACAAAAAAAGAGAGGAGAAATATTAAACAACGAGGGCCAGAAGAAATTGTTGCAGTTGCAGGTGCAAAAGTGCAGCTCGCCACTCAACCCCTCGGCTCATCCCGAAAATTTCCGTACGCTGTAAATATAAGGCATAAAATATGCAGCAGACGGGAGACAGGCTTTTAAAATATTGCTTAAATTTGTATGAGAACCGGGGGGTTTTGGGTGGTGTTGTGGATTTAATTGGAGTGCCCGCCAGCGGTAGCCTGCTTTAAATTAATTCTCATTTAGCCAATCAATTTGCATTCTCCGTGCTGTCAAATAGCTCCAAATCTCCTGACAAACGCAGATGGATTTAGATGGACATACACAAAAAAAACTATCTATCTGACTATCTATCTATCTATCGCAGGAAATGCAAATCAAATGCAAAGCTGTAAAAACAAATGCAGGAAATCTCGATGGTAAAGCGGAGTGAAGCGAAATGAAAAACGTTTGGCAGTTGGAAAAGCATGTCAAGCGACTAAATTACCTTTATGCTGGGTGCCACTCACTCAACCCGATCGCTTAAGTTTTCTTCTTCTTGGCTTTTCCGCTTTTCTTCCCTCATGCTTATCGATTTCGCAGGGCGACAGTTTTTCCAGCACAATTTTCGCGACGGGTGGTGGGGGGCAACTCCATTTCCATTTCTTCTCCTGTTTCATGTTGCTGACTTTGCTTTGTTTGCCGACTCCTCAACCGCAATTCATTTCATTTCAATTGCCTTGCTACAAAAAAAAAAGAATCACTTATGTGTGTGTGTGTGAGTGTGTGTTTGTGTGCTGCACTTCCGGTTCCTGCTGTTCCTGGACTGTCATTCGTCCTGGCTGCGCCTTTTTGCCTTCGTTTGCCTCTGCATTATGCATGTTGCTCGCAAATTTAATGTGATTTACAATTTAGACGATGTGCAGACATAAACGACACACAACACCCGAGGAGACGGAGAAGGAGGCCAGCCAAAATGCTCGAGGGTCATGAACTAAGTTTATTGTGCACATTTAAATGAAATTGCTGCGCTCAATTTATACGCTAAGCGCCCAAAGGCATTGCCAGGTAACTTGCAATGAAAAAGTGAATATAAAAAAAGGGGCGACTGAAAATGTGCAGTTTCGTGGTTGAAAATTTGAATACACTAGGATTTATAGTAGACAATATAAAGTAATATTATAAAATATATACAAATTAGTAAAAGGCTTTACTGGAAAATCGTTGAACCTCAAAAACATTTTATAAATATAAATTTATCAAAAGAAACTAGTTTTATTTTTAAATCACTACCATTCCATAATGATATATCCTCATAAAAACCAGATCTTTTATGTTTTGCACTCCATATGAGCTTTAAGCGACCGACAATTCTCATTTATAATGATTTCAAATGCATCCGAAAGCCAAAGCACTTTTTAAAAGCGTAGAAAGAGTCGGAAAAAAATAAAACTATCGCCGCAGGGCAAAAAACATTCAACCAACTTCACACCGACTCCACTCCATTTCCCTGGACTCCACCACCACCATCGCTTATTCATTTCATTTCATTCCGTTCGGTTTGGTTGGGTTTTGTTCAGCTCGCATTTTCCCTGCTGCTCGACCACCTTGTTTTTTGTTATTGCTTAACATTGCCATAGTTTTATGGAATATCCGTGTTGTCCTTGCCGATGATGTTGTTGCTGTTGTTGCCTTAACTGGTTCCTGGACTGGCATCGTTTTTGAAATGTGTGCATATTGTTGGCATAATTGACTGGGTTTTTGTCAATGGTTTTTGTTTGTTCGCCCGTTTTTTTCAGCCGCTGTTCCTGGGCTCTAGACCCTAATGTGCCATTTGTTGACTGTTTCTATGGGCATAGGCAAATGGGTTCACTGACTAGCCAAGTGACTTGGAATTTGTCGAGCTTTTGCAGGGAAAAAGCAGTGCCAAATTATGACCTGGCTAGATCTATATCGCAGGGGCCTCTTATGTGCCAGCCCCTATAAGACCTGATTATGATAATAATAATCGCAATCTTCAAGTACAATAATAATGGAAAAAGTTACGAGGTAACTCTTTAGAATTTGTTTATTACTGGGTGCTTGTAATAATAATATTCCGCACAATTATGTCTTAAGAATATTTACGAAGATGCTATCTTACCCTCCTTAATCGTTTTTAGCACTCCAAGTTTTTCCTTTCTTTTCCTTTCTGCGGTCTGTGCTCAGCTTGGAAAAACTAAACTTTTCCCCCCACAGAAACCCACTCACATAAGTAGAGACACTCTCCGCCGACAATCTCTCAATAAACACTTGCACAGCTCTTAATTACCCAATGCAAACTTGCTCAAGTAACACAACTTGTCCCTGAGGTGTGTGTTAGTGTGTGCTGGCATTTTCCCTGCCAGGTGAGGCTGCTGCTCCTCTGACCCATCACACCTGCACCTGCACCCACTTCCTGCACCCACTACCTCCTCTAGCCATCCAAGTATCCTTTTTTCCCAGGCGCTGGGGAACTTCGCTTGACTGGCTGTCATACAAGTTTGTCAGCTTGTTTGGCTGCGTGTTAAACAAAAACGTGGCAACAACTTTCAAGTCAAAGTTTTCATGACTCTTTTGTCAATTACCGTTAGTTAGCAGGGAGGCGTGTGGGTGGTAGTGCTCTGGGGTTCCAGAGTTTTGTCTGCTTAAGACTGTGGCCACACATTAGGCCATTGACAAGGCGATTGGAGATGTCATGGGGCTGAGATCTTTCTGTGTCTCTCAGTATTAGAATGGTCTGTCATGCTGCACTGCAAAAATAGTTAGATCATCACAAGTTCTTAATATATATCACACAATATGATTAGGTATATTTTGAAATGACCCAATACTAGCTAGAATTTTTTTTGGTAATTTTAGGGGTTTCTAAAATAAATCTAACAGAGATAAAATATAATTTGGTATGGTATTTTTCTTCCCTCAATTAGTTCACAACTAAGCTAAACTTGGACTATCATAAGAAATTATTTGGATACTTCTAGGGGCTTTCTAAAATACTTCCAAGATAGATATTATTTTTTTAGGATGGTATTTTTCTCCAGTGCTATTTTACCTAAGGCTGCCCCAGTTAATTTCTACTTAGCTAAACTTGGGCTATCACTAGAATTGTTTGTTAATTTTTAGGGCTATCTAAAATAAGCCCAATATTGAAATAGTAATATTTGAAATGGTATTTTCTTCAGTGTCATTTTACTTAACGCTTCCCCCAATTAATTCCCATCTCAGCTAAACTTGGGCTATTCGTTTTGCGTAACCCAAGCAGATAGATGGAATTTCTCCAGTGTGTAAGTGTGTGTGTGGGTCCTTGGCTAATCCATCATTATTGATTGGCATTAAGTTGTTCTCGGTGTGTGTGTGCTGGCATTATGTAATGGCCTTCAAATAAATGAGCATTTATTTATGGCAGAGCAGCGTCGGGAAATCCCCCAAAACGAACTGGCTTAGTGGGCAAATATGCGAGCATTTTAATTAAAATCCAACTAACCACATGAAACGACCGCTCTAACTGTCTTTCTCTTTCTGTTTAATTGCAGCTATCACTCGGTGAAAGGAGAAAGGACACGGTTTGGCTTCAGGATGCGAGGCAAAAGGATTTGAAATTACATTTTTAATGCAGAGCGGGCAAGAAAAAGAGCGCGAAATGAGCAACACGTGCGCGTTTTATTTTAAATATTTATAAACAAACACAGGCACACACCCACATATATATATATATATATATAGGTGACCAAAGTTAAGCCTCGTCAAATTCTATTAAAAATTCATCTTAACGGTTATGCGTTCTGCACAAACAGCCGAGCAGCTAAGAAGCCGGGCAAAAAATGTTTGTAAATATTAAAATGAATTTATGTGCAGGGCAAAAGTTTTTAATTAAGTGAAAAGCGAAAACACGAGTGGAAACGATAAAAACCAACGCCAGGAAAAAAAGGGAAATCATTGAGCGAGTGAATTAGAGCAACGAGCTTTCATATTTGAAGCGATGTTCGAGCAGGCCGAGCCCCATTTATTTGCATACCTAATGCAGTGAGCCGCCATCGAGCCCCGTGCAGCATACTAACTAGTCAGTAATCACCAGTCGGATCGGATCGGATCCCATAGGATCGTGAGCAGAGCTATATAACCATGTCCATCACCGCCTCATTCCTCATCTGCCTGATCATGGGAGCCATTAACTATGCCAATTCGCACGAGCATGCCGATGGCTTCAAGCCAGGTGAGTGATGATAACCCATTTGCTGATGGTATTCCCCATCAGCAGCCTGATAATTAAAAATTATTAATTTAAGCCGTGGAATCTTTGTTTTTCCCGCTGTCATGGGGAATATTTTATTTACAATTGTTTGCCCTGCCATTTGGCATATTTGCTCAGGTTCCATTTCATTTGTAATGGCAATTTTTCATATCCTCATTGTTTACACAAATTTTTTCCCCAACCCCTCAGTGAGGCTTTAAAAACACCAGAGTTTTTGTTTTCCAACTTTTGCCTGAAGCAGAGGACAAATAAAATTTAATTATGCAGCAAAAGTTATACACTTTTAATTAGTCGTTTGTGACTTTGTTTCGTAGAAGCCAACTCAAGAAGTTCAGGAGAATTGTGTTGAAAGATAAGTCTTGAATGGCTAATTAAGCAAAAGACTAAGCATTTTTTAAATGAATTTTAAATTTTAATGCAAATATGCTGATGTATACATGTGTTATTGAAATCATTTGAATTTCTCCCTTAGCAATTTATTCATTTCCCTCGACACGCCGCCCTTAATTGAACATTTAAATCCATTGTTTGAAGTTCAGTACATATTTTTTCCGACCAAACATTTAAAAATGTGGTCAACCGATTTTTTTTTTTTTTTTTTCCAAATGTGTCGTTTGCATAAACGAACAAAAGTTTTACGGAGCGAGAGAGGTGGAAATGTTTATATAAATATGGAAGAGAAAGAAATAAAAATTGTGCAATTTTTACAACTTCATTATGGATATTTTGTTGCCGTAGCTTTTTTCCTGGGCGACATGTGCGCACTTCCTTCCTCTCCAGTAATAAACGCCAATGTTGGCCACAAATCCACAAAAGCGTCACCTGTGTCACCTCTGCTGCTCCTGGACGCCAGGATGCCAGTGTGCCGGGTTGCCAGGATGCCAGGATGCCTCCATCCACCTGGCAGGATGCTGTTCCCTGCGGTGGCCACTTTGGCCCACTGTTCGCAGCCTCGAAAAAAATGCATAAATTCTCATTTTTATGTGTCTGCGTTGGACTTTACATTAGCTTTGCCACCGATGCTGCTCTCGCCCGCTGATTATCCCCGGAGAGCTATAAAAAATACATAACATGGCACTATATATAGTATAGTAAATATATATATACAAGTATGGATGGTTGGTATTTCACTGGATATGTGTGTAAAAATTTATTTTTGCCGTCCACTTTGGGCCAGGGGAATTTCCCCAGCGTTGGCATGCGAAATTGAGTTAAAACCTGAACATTATCATATTGCAAGGAGGGGAGCCATGGGGGTGTTTCACCAGCAAGGTTAACTTTATTTTATGGGTATAAATTATCGATCATTTGCGTTATGCTACGTTTTAAAAACGTGTTAGACACACCTGCCACATAAATTACGTAAGGGAAAACTAGAGGCGGCTGGTGGCAAGGGCGTGGCTTTAATTTCATTAACCAACACTTGATGGCGTTGCGCTTGGAGCTTCAAAGCGCCGCCGCTTACATAATAATTAGTAAAATAAATTTCACCTAAATACACACACAGCAGCATCCCTGAGAAAACAAACCATCTTTTAGTGCTACGCCCCCCTTTTTAACCAACCTCTATATATTTTTCCATCTGAAGGGAAGGTGGTGCGCCAAATGGCCACGTCAAACGCACGTTCACGACCCACTTACTCTGGGTCCTTTTCGCCGGCAAAGGACAACATCGTTGGCAAATTATTTCCCATCATTTTTCACGCAAAAAAGAGCAAGCGCAAAATTTTAGCAAGATGGAGATACATGCAGAATGGCACGGCGCAGGACAGCAGCCAGTTGTCAACGGTCGTCGATGTCCTGGCAGAATAATACCGGCAGGACGGGCAGGACGACGATGTCCTTGCCCGAATGAAATCTAATTAAAGCCCGCCGAACGTGCACTTCCCGGAGTGCAGTTAACGGCTCCAGCCGAATGCCTTGGAAAAACAGACGGCCAGACAATGGCAAATGTTTTGGTACGCAAAGCGGGCTAACTTGACCAGATAACGTGGCCATTGAAATTCTGTGGAGAGGTTAAAAGGACCATTAAGGGGCTGGCTGTGCTTTCAAACGAAATCTGAATATTCGGAAATCAAATTTGGGGGTTTTAAGCTGTTTCCTCAAAAGTTAGATACAGATTTTGACTATAAAAAGATTTAAAGAGGTTCAATTTGGGTAGAGACAATTTTAAAAGGAGTATCAGAAGGAAAACCATGTAAAAAAAATGTAATATTCATCTATCATTTTTGTACTTGTTTATATACCATTTTATTCTTTTTATAAAAAATCAACAGGATGTAAAATTTATTTAAAAAAGGTTTGGTTCTTACCGTTTAGACCTAAAACCTACTTTTTTTCTATAATTTTAATAGAAAAGGTGCTTTAAAATGTTGTACATTTCAAGAAACTGTGCTTCAGTAAATATCTGAGCTGGGTTTAAGCATCTCCTTTCATCACACATTTTCCGGAGTTCAGATCCTTTTCGACCTCCAGTGTGGCTGCCAATACAAGCGATTTCTAATTCAATTTCGGTGACAGCACATAAATAAAGGAAACATTTTGAGCAGAAGCAGCAGCAGCAGCAGTCAAAAGCAAAGCAAACCGTCGAAAAAAACTGTGAAAGCAATTCCTTGGCCAAAAACGAGGGGTGGTGGCAACTGTAAAGAAAAACACAGAAGGAAAAGGCGCACAAATGTCAGTTTTCCCAGGACTCGACTGGCCGCAACTACAACTGCCACTACAAAAATATCCCTCTGTGCTTGTGTATTTGTGTTCCGAGCTGCCCTAACAACATTTCGACGAATCGTTTACCAATTTTTCTGACTGCTGCAAATCAAAAACGAGAAACGACAGAGAATTTCTCTACAAGCGCAGGAAAAAAACTTTTTAAATTAACTAAAAAACAGCAAACACAAAGGGGGAGGGGTTTTCTTTTTTTATTTTTTTGGGTGGAGATGGGCGAGGACACGTTGTCGCTGGTGTTGGCATTCGGTTTGAGTATTTTAGAGCAAAGTGGAAAACTTTTAGTGGCATGTTTACAAAATAAACTTCAGCTTGCAAAACGGGCAGAAATAAAGAAAAATGCTGATTGCTACCAACAACAGAGTGTGGCCGAAAAAAAAAATGATTATGATGCGTGGGTGGTGGGTGGTAAGTGGGTTTGGGTGGTGGGCTAGTATCAGCTGACACACATTTTCGGGGCAAGGTAAGAACAACGGAACCCGGCTTTGCCAACTTTTGTTTGGTTTGTTGTCACTGTCACTGTGTGTAGGCCAGAAAAGTTTTTTACACCACTTTTTTATTCAGTTCTTCGGTTTTTTTTTTATATTTTGGAGGGTTTTCCATGTTGTTGCTCCTGCTTTTTCTGCTGACAGTTGGGCAAACAAAGCATAATTTTTAATCTGGCCGGGCAAACATTGTTACATATGCGACACACACTCACGTTCTCACAGTGCCCCCGAAAAAAGTAAAATAGGTACCGAAAACTCCACCTGAACGTGGCTTTTAGCTTGATTGTTGATGGGCCACAGCAAGAGCAACAGCGGCAGCATCAAAAAAAGGAGAAAATTATGTTTATTTGGCTTTGGCCCCGATTTGTTGCGCATACGCAGCGTATGACGCCGTACGTGACAATATCATCAAGTGGGAGACCGGGAATCTGTTGATTTAGCGTTTTTCGACTCGGTGCTTTTATAAAATGATTTATTTCCACATATGGAAAGGAAAAACTAATTAACAGCTTGGCTAAGAGGAAAAAGGGTACCTTTTGGTAAACTTTAAAGTATCTTAGCTTACTAGCATATGAATTTTAACTATCAATATATTATAAATTCATGAGGTATTTTTTTTTCTTTCCAAATTCCCTAGAGCTAAATTTAATGAACCTGTCTGTGGAGCTGTAATGTCAAATATGACAGTTATTGGCGTTATTTAGTCGTACAACCAGCTTATTAATGCATAATATGCGTTGCTCCGAGGCGCTGTTGAGCATTTGATTTTTTTGCCGTCTGCAGCTGACATTTAATGACCACAGACAACACACAGCACACACATGTTATTTGCGGTTCGGCGTTTAAAATTCAAGTTCAGGGCGGGCGGCCCCTTTTTTGACAGACAGACGAACAGCTGCGACTGACAGGCGGACTGCCAATGGCTTGGGAGTGCGGACCCTTGTCTAGACTCCTCTGAAAACGCCCATTCAGGCATGACAAATGGGTCCGATAGCTGGTTGGTTGGTTGGTGTCCTGCGAATACCAAGCCTCAGGCGGATTGTTTGCAAATTTCTTAACACGAAATTAGTCGCCATAAACAAATGGCAAGCAAACAAACAAACTGCAGCAGACGAGACAGTTAGTTGGGTCTAATCGAAAGCAAATAAAATGCATGCCATACCTGCATGCCATAAACTGTCACTTGCATTGTGCCAAAGACACTCACGCAGACAGGGCACACGGGCAAAGTCAGTCCTTACACTGAAAATAAAATAGTGATTTTTATTTTAGATTACGTAAAAAAAATCAATGATGAAGTAAACAAGTTTTCAAAATTATAATAATGCAGTCAAAAGTAAGCAAGCTATTTATTTATAAATAAGTTTCTTACTCTAGTCTTTCATTTATGGTTATGATAAAAATATTGTTCATAAATATTTTTATTTATAAAGAGCTCGCTATTAATTAAATTTAAGAGCTAGTGATGGAGTTTAAGCTATGACAGCAGATTTTATAAATACATTTCTTAAAATATATTAAAAATCGAGTGCATATTTATTCACTCTGAATAACTAAGCAGTGTAGCATTATCTACAGAAAAATAAATAATAATTACATATAATTTTAAGTATTACTTTTTTAATTAAAGCAAATTTTAAAATGGTATTATATACAACTAATTGAGAGTCATCGATTTTATCTCGGAGTGTGTAGAAGACAAACGGCATGCAAGGCCCGCCTGTCTGCCCTGGGTCCCTTTTTCACTTACCCAGACTTCCATTTCCAGGGCTTGCATGCCAAGTCCTCGTTTCATATGCCACCGCCTACCCGGCCACGCCCCCTGTATGTTTTACCATAATTTGCCACCAGTTTGTGTGCCCCAGGTCGGTGGTGCCCCAGCCCATTTGCGGGGCTTGTCGCCTCTTATCGAATGCAAAAAGCAAAGGCAAACGGGAGTGCGAATGCAAAACTTGCTGCAGTCGTTGGGAAATTAAAATTGTTTACGCAAAGAGACATTAATGGGGCCCAGGCCCCATGGAAAATAGTTACAACGAATTGCTTTTAGGCGCTAACAGGCCACGCACACTTGTTATGTAATGAGCAGAACGGAACGGGATTGACGGCATCCCTCTAATGTCAACAATGATAATTGCACAGTATGTGGGACAATTGCCGAGGGAAAGTTGAATGGAGAGTATGATGAATTGCCTTGGCTAATGGCAAATCAATCTGTGTGGGTGCTGCAATATAATCACAAATAATTGGGTTGGGAAAATTGACAGGTCTATAAAGAAAAGTAAAATATAAAGTTTGAAAGTAATTTAGTAGCATCTTAAATTTCAACCATAAGCGGTCTTTATTTTGGGGATTCAACAATTATGGGATTTCAAAAATGTCTGGTTCGCTAGAGCTAAGCAAACACACCTAAATCCAAGGAAAACCCCAAACCAAAACCGAAACCTAGCGAACTGCACAGAGAAATAATTGAAAAGGTTTCCACGGTGTGTGTACATTTCAGAGTTTTCCAACATGTTTCAGTGTGTGTGTGTGTGTAGGGGGGATCTAGCTCTTTTTTTATGGGGCACACACACATAAATAACCAAAGGATATCGAGTGCTAATCCAAGGGGGGAAAAACGGTGCCATTGCCAGTGGAATGCTGTCAAAGGCAGAGCCGCAGCGTTGGTGTCGTTTACATTGTCAGCGCATGTCGCGCTTTAAATGCTTTGATTTCATTTTTCATTCGGCTTGTCACA
The DNA here is from genome assembly GCF_043229965.1 of Drosophila suzukii. NCBI lineage: Eukaryota > Metazoa > Arthropoda > Insecta > Diptera > Drosophilidae > Drosophila > Drosophila suzukii. Next base: position 84,736,400 of record NC_092082.1, read on the forward strand.
CACTCAAACACCCAGACACACAGATACTCCATACACACACACATAGCCAACAATTGCCAGGTGAGCAAAAGGTAAAAGACTTCGTTTTGGGCCAACGACTGCTGGCTCAATTCAATCACAAGCTACTTACAGACAAAGCCATTATTCGATGTTGCTGCTGTAATGAATTTGTGTTCGTTTTCCCGAGTCTGTGTGCTTATGTCGCACACGTGAAAATGTGTAACACACAGTTTTCCCCCCATAACATACCATTCCATACACCCTGAATGCCCTAACTGCGGTCTTTCCCATAAATAATCCAATTGAAATTTAGACTCAAAGCAAGGAGAACAGGAAATGTTTTCTTATTGAGATCCTATGTCAGGCTATAAATAATGAGAGCTGAACCCTTGGCTTCATACTGCTTGCTCCCCTGGTTCTGCGGTGGAAATAAGCAGGATTAAGGATGCTTAAAATCAACTCTATAAGAGTCTCATGTGAGGAATGTGGGCTCCCAAAAAAGGAGATGCGGAGAAAAATTCTCAAACGTAATGTCAGAATGTTGGGAATTTCTTTTCCTGGATGTATAGTCCTTAAAGAATCCTACAAGCTTTATATAAATGTATACTTAAAGTGTTTGAGAATTGTTTTTTTTGATAATCTTATAACCCTTTCTAAAATTGTGTGACAAAATTCTGTTTCCAAATTCTTTAAAAAATATTTATTTCAGTATTTATTGTCGATTTTTTATTTTTTAATTTTAGTTTTAATTATTATATTATTGTTCATTCAAGACCAGATTTCTTTTTAGTGCCTTCTCAAGTGCCTCCAGGTGTCGTTGTCCTTGTCAAGGACTCGAGTATATGATTACAGAAATTAAACGACCCTAAACGATTTCTGCAGCTGCCAAATTTCTGCGAGCTGGCTTTTAACCTTGACTTGCTTTTGGCCAGGTCATCATTAAAGGTATACGATTCAAAGGGGGCGGTACTTAAGATGCGTGGCGTGGGGCGTGTGGGCGTGGCACAAAAGTAAGTGCAAAATAAACTAACAAACCGTAAACATGCGAGCCTCCGCAGGTGCTTGTCTATGCTTTAAGGAAAATCAACACCCACGAAGCCGTTTATTTAGTTAGGCGGCCAAGTGATTTTCCTCGGCCTGCTTACCGCTGCTAATGCGCAGCAAAAAAAAGTGAAAGGAGAAAGTAGTAAGGGAGCAGGCCAGGAACAAACAACCAGCGCAAATTGTCGTTTCGCGCTTCAGTTGAGCAGCTTAAAGCCAGAGTCAACACACACAACGAGTAAGCCTCGGAATTCCTTGAAGCCTTTGTAAGCAGCCGAAAAAAAAACACATTAAATTGTGTAAATTTTTTCCATGCCTGAGCGGCCAAAAAAAAAGAATTCAAAGAAGAACCAAAAATACTAAGCATCTTAGGCATTTTCCTGCTGGCCCTTTAAAGATGTTTGGTCCCTGCTTCCTTTGGCCACCTTCTCAAATTGTTTTCGGGTTTTTATTTTATTTATTTACTTTCGCTAAAGGAGCGGGCCACCAGGAAAGGTGTCCTTCCTCCTTAGTCCGCTGGCTGATTGAATTTTCCGAGCGAGTAATTTTTAAATTGTACTCTGGTCAAGGCGGATAATTCAATTTTAGTGTTTAGGTTTCTATTACTAAACTCACCGCCCACGGAAAAAAATGTTTGAGCTTGTGGTTTCCTTTGGACTGCCTTCATTTACATTCAACTTTATTGTGTATCAGGGAAAAGGTTTTTGGGGAATTTATGATTATCAAAGAACAGAATTTATTTTTAGAAGAAGTTAAGGGTTATAGCAGCACTCAATAGAATTTATTGTAAGTACCTTTTGAAGTTAAGAAAAATGTAATACATATTTTAGAATATTAAATATTTGTATTATTTATAAAATGAGATAATCAGCTGTATAACTTAGTAGCAATATAAAAGCTATATTTACCTTTTAGATTTCGCTGTGTTGCAGTTGTGGGGAAATAAAACTCCTTAAAATGATTTCCCCTTCACCTGACCCTGGAAATTCGAGTACTGAAGTGCACTTTGTTCCAGGGCAACGCCACGCCCTTATCAATGGGCAATCGTTAAATGTCATGTTCAATGCCCTCGGAAAATGCCAGGGAAAATGGCATGCCACAGCGGACTCTCGCTAGGAGAGCAGTTGAGCTGGCACAGAAAATGCCACAATTTGTATGCATTATGCTTGCTACGAGTAACAGATACTGCCGGAGATATAGCCAAGGCTTCATGGCGCTTGGCTCTTGGATGTTGGCGCAGCAGAACTAAGCCAAAAATGCCACAAAACATTTACCATATATCATGCATTTTTACATACACTTTCAGCCACTTGCTGTCTCTCTCTCTGCGGCACTATCTCTCCCTTTCTAAGCCCCTGCACCCGTCTCTTTCGCCCACTGTCGTAATTTACACATGTAGTCGGCGGGACTCGTACAACTCTTGTGGCTGCTGCAGTCCATGGTCCTGGTCCGTTTATCTGGCAAAAGCTCTGCGGGTAAGCTGGCCTCAACTGGCTCTATCTCTTTCGCTTTTCCCCCCATCTCCCTCCCTCTTTTTGCTGCCCGACGCACACGCTGCGTATGCGTAATATTTGATGCTTTAAAGTCCTTTTGCCAAGCGCCTGTTGTGTTTACTTTCGCCTGGTTTCGACCTGGCCCAAACAAAAAGATTTTTAAGATTTATCGATTTATTTTGGTTTTGCGAATGCCATTGTGCGTAAAAGTGTTTTTGTCTGGGTTAAGCTGTTTATGGTCCCGTCGCTGTTGTTGTTGCCAAAAAGTGTGCTCTAAACAATTTACTCTTAAATTGATGATATAAATTTCCCAACACACTTATTATCTTTTTTTCTTTGTGCTCGTTGTGAGTTTATTTTTTCCTGCCCACGGGTTTATTATTCTATTTTTTCCGGAAACTGTTTGTTGAGCAGCTTTTTGCTGACGACATTTGAGTTCCAAGGCAATCGGATTTCAGTTCTATTTTTTGATTTCCTTGAAGAAACTTAACAAAATGTTTCTATAAATATTTTCTTTTGGTTCTCATTATAATTTCTAAATGTTTGCCTATGACGCTTAATTTCCCCAACCGTATTATTATATTTTTGCCTCACAATAAAACCCACTTGAGCTCCTGAAATAGCCTGGCAAATGCATGCAGTAAAACTACAAGGTCTGAGCCTTTGCCTCACTTTATTACGATTACCAGGATTTTATCCCAGCCACACACACAATCGGCTTCTGTCTGGATGGCACTTTTTCTAGTGCTTGAGTACTAGTACTTGAGTGACATTTAGTCGTCATCAGCAACGGAAAGAGCAAAGTGCAAGTCAGGACTAGAATATCCTTAATTTTCCTTTCCCCACTACTGATCTTGGTCCTTATTTGTGCAGAGAAAGAAATAAATGATTTTTAATGATTTCTGAAAGTAAAATATGATGTAAAATATTTATTTAATAACGAAAAAATATTATTTTCAGCAAAGTAAATATTTTATTTAACTTTTTCAGAGTTCCCAGTGTGTTTGTCACATTTTCCATAGCTTACCAGTTCTTATGTACAATTGCCATCCGTGTCTGTATCCCATATACTGACAATTGCCAGCCGTGCATCTCTCTTTCTCCAGTCTGGACCCTTCTGTCCTTTGTGCCATTCTCGTCCTGGCAGACATATCAATTTGACCTCAGCTAAATACTCAGCATGCGATGAGAGTCCTGGGCCAGGTATATTGGCCTCTGGCCCAACTCAATGCCTCTGCCCTGGGAATTTTTAATGATTTTGCTCACAATTTCTTGAGGGTCTTTCCTTCGTTTCGTTGCGATTCGTTTCCTTGCCATTCCTTTGTTGGCAAACATTTTTCTTGTCCTACACTTTAAGCTGGCCATTATTAAAATGGCTGATAACAGTTTTGGCTGCAAGCCCAAAGTCAAACACACAGGACCCTCAAAACGCACACATGGATACGGATATGCCTGGAAGCTGTCTGGAGCTTGTCCTTTTGGTGCGATGAACTTGTCCTTTTTCCAACCCATCTCTGAATTATTTTTGCATAGAGTTTTGACTTTGCTGCGCCGGCAACTTTCGACATGCGAATGGCTGGGGCTGTCTGAAGAGGCTTTGCAGGGTCAGCTCCATTTTGTTTGGCCCGCCACACCTCCTCCTTGTCTGCCCTGCCAATTTCTGGTAGACCACAAAACGTGATAAAGTCAATAACTAAACCAATTTTTCGTTAAATTTTCCATATATAAAATAAAAATAAAAGACGATTTTGGTATCAACTTTTGGTCACTGCCAAAATTGGCGGTCAATTAAAATGGCTGCCTGATTGAAATTCATTTTCACAGCGAAAACGAACAGGGCGTGTGAGTTATATGCTTACTGTTTTTGAAGTTCTGGTTTGGCGGAGTTTTGTTTTTCCATTTTCCTTGCCAACCACAACAAAGTGTTAGAGGGGCAGGCTAATTGATACACAGACACCGCAGATTTCACATCTACCCTAACTGCGATTCCCAACATTTCCCCATCAGCTTTTCCCCACTTTTCACCGCTTTTTCCCGCTTTTCCTGGCGTGTGCGTGAAACCTTTTGAAATATTCATGAAATCAATTTAGGGGCGTGCCCCGGCAGCTCACTAATCTCGCCCGGATCGGGTTTATATATGCGTGCGAGTGTGTGTTGGCGATTATATCAAAATATGGCTATGGTTATGGCTTTCTCTGCAGAAGGGCAACTTTTCCTGCACTTGGCCTAAGCTCTAATGGGTAAATGGAGCCAGCTGGGCCAAAAGGGAGATGGGTATATATATATATGGGGCGATGATATACAGGCTATTTAAACTAACTATCTGTGGTGAATCAAGATATTTAAGCAACAAATTTATATATGTCTTAATATTCAATAGAATTGAGCTTATTTTTTATAAAAAACTTTAAAAATATATAAGTATTTTAGACATATGTTGTGTGGCTTAACATGCTATACCCATTCTTATAAATTTTTTGCAATTTACCAACACCTCCTACAATAATTAATCAAAGCCCACAACCCACATCATTTCATTTAACTCAAAAAAAGAAGGAAAGAAGGGGAATCCCCCAACATCTGTTGCCACATTAGCCGCAGCCTGAGAATGGCTCAGTGTGGATTTTCAGCCTCCTCGCCCGACTGCCACGCCCCTGTCACTCGGCTATATCCTTTCGCTTTCAAAGTAGCCTCTGCCAGCTGCTGTGGCTAAGCGCAAAATTAAGCAAATTAAAAGCCGCACCGAGAGCAGCTGCATAACTCGTGTGTGTGTGTGTGTGAGCCTTTTTCTATGCCACGGCTAACGTGCAAGAACAACAAGGGGCCAAACTGAAAAACTGGAAAACTGAAAAAAAACCAAAACCGCAGCCGCAACCCACCGCCCAGTTCAGGGTCACCTACAGAAAATTTTTACCATGGCAAACACAAAAATGAAGCGGGTAAAAAATGTGTACCGGGTAGTGGGTTGAGGCAGAAAATAAAACAGAAAATCCCATTGAAAAATGTTCGCTTTGCCGGGCATTTTCAGATTTTCATCAAGCTCAGCCTGCCCCCGCCCACTCAGTCGCCCCTTTTTCCCAGCCCAGCCCCTTTGCCCACAAAATCAGCGCATAAAAGCCGCGTATGTGTGTGCGGGAGCGGTGAGCGGCCAAAAGGCTGCCAAAAACATTTAAATTAAAATTTCTCCACATACACATAGGTTTTATATATATTCGGGGGTGCGGGTATATGCGATTCGCCTACGTGAATAATAAAAAAAAAAATTTCATGGCCTTCTCCGATGGCAGCATTAAATGTTATGGGACTGGGCCGTGGGCGTTCTAGCCATCGTGGGCGTGGCCATGTAAGCCGTTTAGCAGCAAAAATTTATGGCTTGCTTTTAGGCGAAACCAACAGCGGAACCGAATCGCCATTGGAGTCAGACAATTGGGCAATAACCAGAAATGCAGGCGGCCAAAACGCAAGGCAAACACAGCCGACAAACAAATGACAGTTTAAAGTGTCTCCCCAAACACACACACGAAGATAAACTATTACCAAGGCCTACAATCCAAAGGGTTGAAGGGGCCAACACTTTGGGTGCATGTTTAATGGCATTTGTTGCTAATCAATGAATAATTTATGTGCCAAGGTTTTGCCACTGGCCAACGCACACCACCACACGCTCTAAGCGGCTCTCCATTATAAGTGTATGTGTGCCATATATGTATTTGGCTGCTCTTCAAGAAGGTTCCTTTATTTTGCATATAGGATTACACCTAGTTTCGAGACTACACTACATATTCTATATATACTTTTTGACACTTATTAGATATTATCTTATATTTATAGAAGTCTAAAACTTATAATAAGTTTTTTTTTATATACACATAGGATCCAAGATTACTCTACGTATTCCTATTATTTGGTTGGGATTTATCAGATCTAAATTTTAATTAATAGCAACTTAACATTTATATTTGTTTTTCATTTGTCCTTATTAAATATCTTGAGAATAAGTTATCTTGAGAGCATGTGATTTTTGCTGTTATACTTGAAAAATCGTTTTCAAAAGTAGAGATCTTGAATATTTTAAGAAAAAAATATATTTTTAGAATTATATCTTAATGTTCTTTATATAACACATAATTTTTCTTGGCCTACTTATATAGTGATCCTTGTTATAATAAAAAATTCATAAAAAAAGGTCTTCTAAATATTGTAAATTCACGATCTTTTATCATAAAGTGTGTATTTATTAATATTGATAATATTTTGAGGGCATTTCCAGATTCGTATAATTTATTTCCCAATTCACCCCAAGACTGCTGTTCCATGCCAGGGCTCTAAAATGTTGTTGGGCGTCGGCGTTACACATTCCCGCCACTTGTTTTGGGCCCGAGTGTTGCACGTTGCAGGTTGCAGGCCGATGTTGATGTTGTACTCGTGTCGCATTTAATATGCAACTTTTAATAGCGCAATTATTATTTGCATGTTGTAATGGGTTTTTTACATACCACTCGCGTCAGGGGTGGGTTCAAAGAGTTCCGCCGAAGAAAACGATAAGGTTTTCAAAGGAATCGCCACCACTTTGCGGCAAACTCCAACGCCAGCCCTCTGGAGACAACTCGAAAACCCAACACGGTTTTTCATTAGAATAATGTAACGAACGGAGCGTGTGAGCATATCGATCGATTCGGCCAAACTATTTAGCCATTCAAGTATTCAACATGCTGGTAAATATTTAACTAGCACAACAACATCGGGCCAAGAAGAAAAGACATTAGGCTAAAAGTGTCGTTGGGGCATAACAATTTTCCAGCAATTAATCTTGATAAAGCCTTTTCAACCAGTGCCATAAACACGGCCATAATCATAACTAACACTGGGATCTCTTGCCAACTACAAAGCACAAATAAATTGGCAGGGAAAAACTTTTAGACAAAAGCGAAAGCCCCCACAGATACGATGTGTGATTGTGTGTGTGCCCCAAGAGTGAGTGTGTGTGTGTTGTGTGTTGTGCGGTGTGTCTGGCATTTAACCATTAGATAAATGTTGACGAGGTCAATGGGCGCCAAGCGGAAGTTATAGTCTTAGAAGTCGGGACGCAAGTCGTTCGACGACACGTACATACAAATAAACTGGAGGCGGCTCCCCGAGAAGATGCCCCCCGGCCACCAGTCAACTTTGGCCCATTAGCAGGAGGCAAACGGATCGAAACGGAATGGTTTTGGTGTGGAATGCCAGGGGGCTTTAGCTGCATTACGTGCCCGGACCAATAATCTCTGTCAACATCAATTTGCCCCGCCGAACAACTGAAACTAATTAAATGGTGTCCCATAAATTGCACATTAAAGCAAATTTATTGCAATCCCGAGCCAGCGCCGAAATCGAAGTTATTGCCAAAGTCGCGAAACGTTTAATAAACTTTGTGGCAGCGCGAACGTGTCGCGATCGTTGCCCAAAGACCGATTCTGATTTATCGGGCAGGAGATGTGAAATTGCAGGTAGAGTTAAGAGGAGTTAAGTGTGGTATTTTTTATATACGAAACACGTGCGCAGAAGGGGATATAAATTTAATTATTTTGACTTATGGATAAAATCTCCAGAAATATTCATCCTTTGAAAGTTATTTTAGAATAAAAAGTTGTTACTTCAATTTATTATTTTTTTTTTGGGTTAAAATTAAGAAATGTTTAATTAAACCTTTATCAACAGAAATAAGTTTGATTGACAATGCGTTGGGATATTAAAACAGTTCCACTTAGATATATATATCGTAAGATATACCCAGCATATCATATCATTGTATGCTTTATTAACTGCATTCTTAAGCACACTTTAAGTTTTAAGAATGGTTTGTCCTTTGGTTTAACTGAAGTTCTTTTAAACAAGAGGAAGTCACTGAATCCTAAACATTTCACTTCTCCTTTTCTAGCTGATTGTGCTAACTGGTTAACGAATGCTTTTAAACTTCAACTTGATTTCTGGCTGGCTTTGATTTGAGGTCCCGGCATTAGCTCAGCATTTTGCTACCTTCGTCTGTTTCCGCTGCTCCACAACAATTTGGGCTAACGATGTCCGTGAGCAATGAAAGAAAATATTTCCCAGGGATGCCAGCACGTGTCGGCGGGGATCCATACCGTTTTTGGTTGTATCTGGGCATTCGGGTTGGGTTTATATTTCACTCATATGTCGCTGCAGGCTTTGCATTCTTGATTCCCATATTTCTCCGGATGATTTATACATTTATGTGGCCTTTTTCCGACTGGATTGGGGTTGTATTAAAACGTGTAACCGCAGCAAAGTTGTCTGGCTTTGAGTTGTAGTGAAATCAGTTTGACATTATCATTGCAATTGCAGGCCGGAGTTCTACAACTACATACGTTCCTCTGAGCGACTTCTGTCAATTACTGTTGGATGGCAGCTGTCTCCTTCTGGAGCTCCTCGTCCTCGCCCTCGTCCTTTTTTATGCCCTCTGCCCTTTTACCCCTGCACTGAAAAAACATCAGGCACTCTTTTTTGAGGGTTGCCTGTCTAACTGTCTCTGTTGATTGTATGTTATTTTAGCTGCTCCCCACGTTGTTGTTGTGGGCGCTGTCTGTCTTGTTATTGGATTTAACGAAGTGCACTGCATAACGCGCATACGACATGTGCGCCCATTCCCAGGCCATGTTTTTGTAAAGTCATGCCATTCATATTTAAAGGGGTTTGCAGAATACAACTTTAATGTGTGACTATTTCCAGAAAAGTGCCCTTAAACATTGAAAGGTGGAATGTCAAGTCAAAATGCTAAATAACCCCGGAACTTATAATAGGAATAATTAATATGGATTACCAATTCATTTTGGAATTTACTAATTGTATTTTTAGTATAGTAGGTATTATTTTTCTATGCTTTAATGTAACATTGGTTTGTATATACTCAAAATAAATATAAATATTAATAAAAGAATATTTAATATGATAAAAATGGTAGGTTTAAGTAAAAGAATATGGACAGGTAATGAACATGAACATGAACGGCATTGAGTACAGCGGAGACGAAAGAGAAAATATAATCCTTTTGAAAAAAATTCTTCAATAATGTGGCAAGAAAAACTATAATCAGGTATTTTCACCTTTGGGTTTCTGTAGACTTCTTCCCACAACCACACATCACGCATACGCCCAGTTATCCAGTTTTGCGGCATTCGCCGTCTGCTTTCAGCTGCCTGCTCCTCACAGCTTGATGCATTCCCGTGCGGTTTTCTTTCTGCGAATGCGACACAAAGTTGCTGTTGGCTGTTGGCTGTTGGCTGGTGAATGCTGACTGGTGGCTGGTGGCCACACGGATACTTCCAACTGTGCCCCACCACTGAAATGGCTGCTCCTCCAGCTCCTCCGCCGCTCGTCATCGCAGGGGGAAAACATTGTCACGTGGTTTTTGTATTTAGTTGTGTCCTCCAGGATGGCAGCCTGCTGTTCTACTAGTTCTCCCCTCGTTCTCCACCTGTCGCCGCCGCAGCTCCTGTAGCTTTTTCTTTGCGGTTACTGCAACCACTCCAATGACTTCCCATTCACATTCAAGCTCACACCAGTGCAATAAATTCGCCCGCCCGTGTTGCGTTTTGTGTGCCATTGTCGAGGAGCTTTTCATTGTGCCACAAACACAGATACAACTTGGCCCGCCTGTGTGTGGGTGTAGTTATCCTGAGTATCTGTGTGGTAGTTGAGCTGGAATTGTTTTGTTTGCCACTGCGACTACTTCGCTCCCTTTGTTGTGCAGGGAAATTGAAATAAATGTATGTGTAAATGCGTCAAAATTAAGTTTATTTCTTTTTCGTAGCTCTAGCTGTAGCTGTAGATGTAGCTGTAGCTTTTTAAATGTCTTTGCCAGTGACAAGTGTCAATTAGAAAAAAGTTCAATTACATTAAGCCGGGGAGGGAGCAGGCAACAACAAGTGGCGGCATTGTTATAGGCACTGCCATCAAGGATATCCAGAGAGTCATTGTCAGTGTCGTTGTTTGTGCTTTTGTGTCGAGGACAAAGCAACATCGCACAGATGTACCAGAATGCCAACGAAATTAGGACAACTCGGGCGTAGTTTTGAGAGCGTAATGAAGACATATAAATTGGCAAGAGGCCCACATGGTATGGCTTAATTATCCATGAATGTGTATGCATCTATCCTATAATTAAACAACATTTTATTGGGAAAGGGGCCACTAAAAATACATTGTGTCCTAGTTAATGAGCAGACAGTTTGTAAGAAGGACGTTAAATTTGTTCTTTTAAAATTATTTGAAAACTTAAAAGGGCTTAAAACCCTCAAAATATCATTACCATCTTATATTTAGTGATGTATTTTTTAGACTAATTGTAGTTTTAACATAACTAAAAATGTATTTGTTTATTTTATGTGTAGCAGAACTAAATGAAATAAGCCTAATGGCCTTTCTTAGTCCTTTCCACACATATTTTAAGCAAGGAAAATTTAAATTGCGCCCACCATAGCAATTGACAAGGCCAATTAACTTGACATTTTAGTATTCATTTCAAAATGTTTTGCTCCACAGCTAATTGTCTCCATTAGGGCTCCGAAAACCTTATCAAATGTGGTTTAAAGTGTGACAGCTTCCGGTGACGACACATGTCAGTTCATGACCAATCTGCTAATGAAATAAAATATTAATTAAGAAACTCCAGGCAGCAGACAGCGGTACAGATAGAGATAGGATCATAGATAGATATGGGTATAGTGACCCAGCCAGTTCAGGGTTCCATCAGTGGACATTTTCAGCTGTCGTTTGGGTAATTGTAATGTTTGGCATGCAATTAAGCAAATGATGAATGAATCATTCAGCGACGCAGAGATGCGGCTGTGTTGTCTGGAGTCCAGACAAGTTGACACTGTGCCAAGTTGGCCAAGTGCGTTAACATGGCGTATGCGCAATAATTTAGTGCAGAGCAAACAATTCCCTCGTAGCAACGACGTGTTTAGTCAGCAGACAGCGGACACTCGCCGGCGTTTATAATTCGATCATTATTTATATTTAAATAGGTCCTCTGCCCCTCACGCACCCCAAAAACACATCTGTTCGCTGTATTCTATCTAGTTTATTTTTTGTTTTATTTTTTTTTTGTGGTATCGCTCGTTTGCTTTGTTGTTTTGCTGGCCTGGCCTGGCTAACAACAAATTGAAGGGAAATGATTCCATTTCATGCTAGATTAAACATGTGTCCACATAATTTATCGATTATTTATCATGTGGTCCGCTACGGGTGTGCTCTGTGTGGACAAAGTGAAGTGAAGCCCGGGGCTCTCTGTTTGTGGTTGTGCGGGGCGGGGTGGGGGGAAAGCTGTGGAGAAAGCTGGCGAGAAAGCCGGGAAAAGTGGGCGATTGCCCCATTGCGTAGGCCTTTTGCGGCCACATTGCGCACACAAGTGCAAAATTAGAAACAAAAGCTCTGCCAAAGGCGTTTACCGTTTACCCTCGGTCGCAGCAAGTGAAGTTCGATGTCGTTTGCCATCCAAGGCACTTGTCGCTCCAATCTGCCCGAATGCCCCAAGGATAACCAGGGGTATGCTGGCCACGGAAGTCACAGACTCAGGCTATGTGACAGATCTCAAATATGCCGGAAAATGGGTCACTGCATCACTGTTTCCATAGTTTCCACTTTGATTGATGATTGTGGCTCCAGAAAATGTGGCTTAACTTGCAGTTTTCGAATTTATGACCTAAAGAAATTCAAGGCTTTATGGATTAATTTGTAACTCCATTTTTTGTAAACAATAAATGGATACTATCTGCATCGTGATTCATAAACTCAAATAATTGGGAGAATTTCAATATAGTTTTTAACAACTTTAAGAGGATTTTTGTCCGAATTTTTTTATGAACTCACCAGGGTAATTGAATCTTCGATCACTGAAGCCTGGTTTTTTATTTCCTGTCCCTGTATTGGCTTTTTCCTGCTCTTTTTACCAGCCAGACGCATTTGCCAATGCATTTTTACCGCATAAACACACACTGACGCAGGGCGGGCAGCCACTGGGCAGCACAACACGAAAATGGCGGCCATTTTGTAATCCGCATGTGGCTGGGTAATCACCCCTAAGCTCCGCTTTGCCACTATCCCCTGGCCATCGTCCTTTTGGCCCATATCCCATATCCCCTGGCCATCAACCCCACTCCGCCCCTGAGCCTCCCTTCACACGTGCGGCGGCTTTTCCCGGGTTTTGCTGTTCACAATTTTTTTCCTGTTTTGTTTTGCAGCATTATGTGGTCGCTTGTCGCTGCATTTTCCCCAGCTATATCTGGTTTTTCCATCACCACCCAGCCCTTTTGCCCGCTATCTCCATCTCTCTATGAATGTTGTGATTTTGTTTGGCGATTTTCGGCTATTTTTGGTTTTCATTTTTCAGGCCTCAAACAGCCGCAGATCGATCGATATTTTAAAGCTTAGCCAAATGGTGCGAATGCAGGCTACACTGGTCAGCTTTTGGCTAATTAGAACGGGGGGCAAGGGGAGATCCTTTCGCTAGCCAAAAAGTAGCCACATTTATCAGAGAGAGAAAAATTTGTTGAATGGCTGCCAGAAAATATGAAATATTTCGCCAGTTTTCCTGGCACAAACAAGTTTATCAAAATTTGCAGAACTTCATAAGGCTCCTTTACTCCATCTGCGTGTGTGTGTGTATGCCGTAATGCAATTGTTGAGCACTTTTTGACAAATTGTTGCGGCAGCCACTTGAAAATCAATTTGCCAGCTAAATTGACTTCCATTCTCAGCCAAGAGCAAAGAACTTAGAAATAAGACTTGCCAACTTGCAGCGACTTCTTTTCTCAAGGCATCTCCTTTTCTCTTTTTTTTCAGATGGCGAAATCCTGCGCGTGCTGGTGAACAGCTCGGCCCAAATCAAATGTGATGTGGGCTCCAGCCAGGCCGATGACAAAGTGCTCCTGGTTGTTTGGTACAAGAATAATTTACCCATTTACAGGTAGGTCAATCTGGGCAAAACTAGCATCGGTGTGTCCTGTATCCTGTATCTTGTATCTTGTATCTCAATCCCTTTGACAGCTACGACACACGTGGCGCCCACGCTGGCACCCCATCGCATTGGCGGGACGAGGAGGTCCTCGAGGATCGGGCCGTCTTTCGCACCCACAAGGAGCCGGCGGAATTGATTATAAATCCGGTTAAGGTAACCCTCCAACCTCCCCTCGCAAGTGTCAACAGCGCGGCGCTCTATAATTGGAATTTCATTTCAGGAAAAGGATGCGGGCAACTTTCGCTGTCGCGTGGACTTCAAGCTTTCGCAGACCCGCAACAGCAACGTCAATTTGGAAGTTGTCGGTGCGTATACCCAGAACAGAACCGAAAGATGTCAGGGAACCAATCTATTTCGCGGGCCCCACACTCGAATAAATCATTGAGGGGACCCAACTAACCCTTGATAAACATAAAACATTTTAAATGAATATTTAACTGCCTAGGGAAACTGTAAACATTTTACCTAAGGCTATTTGGAATATCAACACTTCTTTTGCGGGCCTCACTTCAAAAAATATAACAAATTATAAAAGACATTACAAAAAAATATTTATAAATTAATTCAAACTTGGATCAAAGGAGAATGTCTAGAAAAAGGATCGAGTATAACAATCTATCATATTTAATTATCAGCCTATCATAACTAATACTAATTTGATCAAACATCTATTGCATCTATTAAATTCTTAATATTTGGTTAGGAAATATTTATTTAATTTATATACAAAGATTGCCAAAATATGTACCCAATAGCGCTGCTAAACGAATAAAAATCAGATCTTTTTCTGTTTGTCCAACTCAAATCTCAATTAAAATTTTTCCACTTCAGCCAGTTTAAATAAAAAGAACCATTAATAAATACATATACAATCTACGTGCATATACAATCAACATTCACATAAATAAATAAATAAATATGGCCAGCCAGAAACGATTATAAAAGCAATTAATATTTGTTTCGTCCACATACACACATATACAGTGGACCAAACGAGTTGCACATAAATTAGCTGAAATGATTTTTCGGTTAGCCGCAAAACTTACAATTTATTATGCGAGTTGTATGAGTAAAAGCATTGTATAAATTTGCCTTTGCATTGCTTTTGACAATGCCAAATTATTTCTGATTTGCGGCTGTTTAAAATCATTGTAAGCTATCCGGGTATTTGCAACTTTCTATATATTAAATATTTAAATAGTAGTGGTAAAAGCAAATTGTTTAATTTTTCAGTGCCGCCGACGCAGCCGATTATCTTTAATGAGAGACGCCTGCGAATCGATTCGAGGGCAGGTCCTTATGAAGAGGGTGGCAGCCTGGAAGTGACCTGCGTGGTCTACGGAGGTAAGTGCCCAAAATGCTGATCTGATACTTCCAGAACTTTTTGTGGGACACTGGAATTACGTCAAAATAAAATATTAATTGCCCAGTTCTGCGAAATGCAATCAATAATTAAACTTTACAAGTGGCTGTTAAAACATAAAAGTATCCGGCACGAACACAATCAAAAATTAAAATCGCGCTAGTGGCAGGGGGTAAATAACTAAGCTTTGTTGGCATGCAAACAAAGGCAGGGGCATAAACAACAAACCATAAATAAGGAAATGTAAAGTTCAATTGTAAAGAAGGCGAAAACACAAATGTCAGTGAAACAGGAGCCAATTGAAAGGGCCAAGGAGTCATGGGAGCCAAGTTAATTTCGCAAATGTGTCGCCTTAACAAAAGGATTAAAAGTGCTCGAGAGAAAGGAGCTGTCGACAGGGAAAAAGGAGGAGAAGGCCCAGAAAATTGTAGAAGGTCCGCAGAAGTTAACATTCCTTGTTATCGATGATTCCCAGGTTGAAACGTTGACAAAGGCTTTACAGAGAAAATTCTGATAAAATAAGTACAGCTTAGAAACTTATTGCTTACAAATTTAAAGAGTTCTACCTAAAAAATGTATCAAAACTTTAATATTAAGTATTTAATTTTAAAGAAATTTAAATAGTTCAACTTCTCTATTAGATTTAATAGAATATTCCAAAGATCTAGTTCTGCGATTCCTATCCCTGTCTTTTCGTATACAAATATTATATCATTTAATTTTCTTTTATATAATATTTAAAACAAAAATTTCATTTACCTTTTTCCCTACGTGTACAATCTGGAAATCGCACAGAAAACCCTTAAGTCAATTGTTGTTAATGAGAACCAAAATACAGATTGGTTGATCGAATAAATTCCCCCAGAAATACGAGGCTGCCAACGGATTTCCCTGAGTCCGAGAGTCGGAATTCAAGAATCCGAGCGTTTTTCTCTCGAAAGCCGTCACAGTGCCCGACATAAGTATGTCACCAGCCAACGGGAATCGCGTGCTTTATCGCTGCGTACTCCCCTTTGTTTTCTGGGTCTGGGCGGAAGCGAAACCACTTTGAATGGTTTGACATGTCAACGTTGACATAAAATAAATCACCAAGCCAGCAAACTGCACTTGAAACTGCCCGGCAACTGTTAACTGGTCAGTAGTTTTCTGGGCGGTACTTTGTTTGGGGGGGGGTGGGGAAAAAATAACCGCGAAAGGGGTGAACCCACAGGGGGTGGTGAAAAAAAAGAAAGCAGGAAAATTGGGCACTCAAAATGTTGTATGTGCCAATTAAATGGGGGCAAGGAAAATGTTGCCAATGTACAAATGTGAATACATACGAGATGGGGGGAAAGTGGACAACCAAGTTGTTGACAAGCAAAAAGGAAGTCTGTTGATGTTGGCAAATGAGCGAGGGGGTGGGGGAAAGCAATTGGAGTACTTGAAACTTGTACAAAACGAGTGGGTGAAAGTGAGTGTGTGTGGTCAGGCTCGTTGACAGTTGAAACGAACAAATTGATCCGAGTTGTAAGGAAAATGGCTGCACTCAAATAAAATTAGATTTCAAAGAAAGTGGAATATTTTATTCCACTAAAAGAAAAACAGAATTTTTTAAATGGGGAAGTATACTAGGCTATAGCTTAAATAAGTTTTCAGGTTTTTCGTAGGATCATAAATTCTGATACATTTACCAAAGAAACATTATAATAACAAGGCCATCTCTTCCATGAGTGTCATGAATATTCAGCCATCAATATTCATTTAGTTTTTTGAGTGCACATAAGACCTATTATCCTTTTACCGGACAGGTCCTTCCCTCAACCGCTGAACATCCCAATTACGTTGGAACGACTTGGTAATGGTGTGAAATTGAAAATGCTTGCCGTCCTACTGAAATCTTAAACAGCGGGCGGAAATAAATTGCAGGCAAATGCTGACATTATGCTCAGACCGGCACCATCTCCGTCTCCATTTCCATTCTTAGCCGCTTTCGGTTCTGGTGGGTCTGGTGTGGTCAGGTCTTTTGGCATTCAACATGCAATGTCCATTACAGAAATTGCAATTCTGTGGCCAAAACAAAAAGGCAGCCTGGAGGAGGAGGGCGGCTGTGGGAGCATAAAGTGCTGAAAAAGTTGCCACTTAAACAAGTGCAATCAGCAGAAGTAAGTCAAAAGCGGCAGGCGATGAGGAAGGAGCGGTCCGGGATGGAAATGCTTGGTACTTGGGAAGGCCAGTTGGCTTGGGCTTAAGAGTGTGCGAAATCGACAAAGGAGCAGTAAATTTTATTGCAGCCTAGGAGGACGCCCTCCTCCGCCACAATTGCAAATGAGCGCGACACGCCAGCCCCGAAAAACGGGGAGCGAAATGAAGTTATAAACCAGCACACAGTCTGTGTGGGTAGTAAAAATTACCAATCTACCCCGCCACCAGTTCCCCTAGCAAATCATAAAGAATATATACATTGGAACCCGGTGGGGCAGCCATTGTGCGGTGGCATTGGAAGTCAAGGGGGGAGGAAAAGCGGTGGAAAACCCTGGGTTTATGTGGCCACTAATGCATAATATTCAGCGTTGCCTTCTTTTGCACGTCATGAATTTTACACACGGTGGTCTCAGCCCCTGCAGCTCCAATTTCCCTCCCATCCTCTAGAAACTCCATGGAGCATATAGTGTAGTATATATTGAAAGCACCAGCTCGCGGGAGAAAACATCAACTAAACGGAAGGGTCACATTTGGGTTAAGTATTTTGGTTACCCTTTTGATATATTTTTTAAAAGCTTTTATACATTTTTACAAGACATTAAAACAAAATGGTATGAAAATAGGAATTTAAATAAAAGAACATTTAAAAAAATAAATTAATCATATTATTTGTAATCTATTTTGGATCTATGGGATCTATGGTCTAATAATAATATAATATTCAAGGATTTTTTACCAATCTTGGGTAGCAAATATTCAGCCAAAAACCCATATACCCCCTTGGCATTCCCAGCATAGTAAAAGTGTGCTAAAAATGGCTTTTAGCCTCCTTTCTTTTTTTTCGCTCTGTGTGTCAAACGGAAGTGCAGGCGTTTTCCGCTTTGGCCAAAGTGAGCGTTGGCCATATTGTTATTGTGTTTGCTGTATGTTGTTGTTCTAGGCAGGTTGCCGAGTACAAAATTGTGTGCATTTTTTAAAAATTTCTCTCTTCACTTTTCTCGTGTTGTTATTATTATTATTACGACTACTTTTGTTGGCCTGTTGTTGTGGCACATTTCGGAGCACGGAAGTGCAACAATACGGAGCCATGCAACAACACAAGTTATTTACTAAAGGGAAAATAGGACCAACAAAAAATGGAGGAAATACTTAAGGGGACGAAGGGGTGAAAGAAATAGTATATTGTCTGCCACAAAAGTTTGCATAATTTCAACTTAATTTATTTTTCATTTATGGCTTTTCTGTAATGGCGCCATAAGAGATATAAAACCTTGAAAGTGCCAGTAATTATATTTTTCCTTGTTTTTGTGCCTTCAAAAAAATATTTAATTTTGACTGAGAAAGTAGGTATTCAACGCCTTACTTCATAAACAAAGTACAAATGACAATTGAGTGTGGCAGTTTCTGTTGTCCTTTAAAAGGACCCTCGAAGCCGGCAAGCCTTAAATTTATTTTACAGCTTCCTCACTGGACAAAAGGTCAAATGCCAAAGAGCACACAAAAGCAGAAAAAGGGGAGGGGAGAGTGGGAGGGAACTGCGAACTGAATAAACAGAAAGTGTACCAAAGACAACAACATAAAATATATTTATGTGGCATAGCAGAGTTTCCTCCTTTTACTTTTTTTAGCTGCATGTTACTAAAGCTCTAAATTTTTGCTGCTTTTTCTTCTATTTCTTAAGAGCTTTGCTCTCGTGGGGACCCACACCCTTGTTTCTGGCAGTGTATCTATTTCAGCCGAGACAAATCCAAAGCCAAAACAGATGCAGGAGATGCAAAGATATGCAAAACTAAACAAGCAAATATTTCAGCATTGCATAACTAAAGCGAATGGTCTAAGTTTTCATGTGGTTCTCTTTTTTCTTTACACATGAAACAAAGATTAACAACAATATCACTAGTACTATGCCATCATCAGGTTTTAAAACCATTATTTAATTGTTTAAAATGAAATTGAATTGAATTGAATTGAATTGAATTAAAATCACATAGTCACAATCAAAATAGATTTTGTCATAAAGGTTGAGTAAAAAAAATCAAATCTATCTGAAACAAATAAGAATATTCAATACTCGGACTTTAATATTTTTGATACATCCTAAAATTTGTATAATATATGTGGTGGTAGAAAATTGCAAAGATATTTTTTAAAGAAATTTCCATTGGCAGCTATTTTAGATGGTATTTCCTTCCCGCCGTGCATTGTGGGTAAACAGAACGCGAAACAAGGACTCTTTGAGCCCTGGTAACGTGTGTGCAAAAGTGCATAAGTGAGTCGGACTTGGCTTAAAGTCTCCGCCAAAGGAAACGCTAAAAACTGGCACGCATTTGAATGCTGCCGCTCATTAGGAAGTGGGTGGGGATGTGGGCGGTGGGTGGTGGCTGGTGGGCAGGTGCTCGCCAGGTGGACATGGCAAAGAAATGCTAATGTCGCTTCTACTGCTTTTCTGCTGCCTGGCACAAAAACCCGTTTTTTGATGCCTGCTCTAAAAATGGCAAAGCACTTGGCAAAAAAGCAAAAGGAAATAAAAGAGAAGAGCTTGGTTTTTTTTAGGAACGATGGCAAAAATACTCTTTAATGGGTATAAGTCGAATTGTATTCTTTCTTTGTGTTATAGTCTACAAAAGTAAATATTTCTAACAATGGCGACTTATAAAAATAAAATAGTATCATTTCATCATACAAAAATATTTTCCTTTTTGCCAGAAATACTTTTTAACAGAAATAAGTCCATTTCTGCTCTTTCCAATAAGGACGTCTTGGTAAAATGGTCTACAAAATAGATATTTGGAAACAATGGTTACTTAAAGTAATAAAAATAGTACCATTTCATTATACAAAAATAGTTACTCAATTTTTCAGTTTTTAAATAAGCAATGTAAATATTTAAGATGCAAAAATTAATGTTCTTATATAGAAAATTGCACCTTCCCTTTTTTTTTTACAGATTGTTAGAATCCTTTCACAAGAGTATGAAAATGCAAGTTAGAAGAAAGGAAAGCAGGGAGAAAGAGTAAAAAACTAAGTAGTGCAAACTTTGAGTGTGTTTGTATGCAGAGTAAATGCAAGTCAGCTGCTGGTGTGTATGTTTGTGTGCGTTTCTTTGGGCTGTGCCACCTTATGTTGACATTAAAAAACAGCAGACATTCCCCGCCCCTTGGAAGCAAACTTGGCTCTGACTTTAAGTTGAAAGCAAGAGTCATTGGAATTCTCAAAAAGTGGATGTATGCTTTAAATGCTAAAAAGATAGCAACAATTGCCATACCAAATCACACTTTTTACTGCACTTTCTGTGGCAGTCCAATGTTTTTTTTTGTACTATTTCTACCATTGTATTCCTGTTCGAGGGGAGGCTAATAAATCACCGACAACCATTAAGCCGCCTTGCTACACATGCGCTAATCTACTCTGGCCCAAACACACACACACACATGTGAAATATTTTCATAAACAACATAAAACTCCACCAAATGGCAGTTATTAATCAAAGTAATGTGCGTTTACCTCCACGGTACAGCCGCATATACATATATGAAAATCTATATGTGAGCCTGAGCGACACATTTTTCAAACATATCAAGTGCAGTTTTTGGCCCATCCGTGGCTTAGTTTTAGTGAATTTCCAGGTGGATTTAATGGCACTTGTTCAGTCGTATTGCTTTTTATGGCTACTCATCAAGCATTTTGCGTAATAACTAAGTAATAATAGAAAAATACACAACAAGCTTGTCAGAGAATTTATTTGTGTCACCGCTTCTGACACTGACAGAAAAGTTTAGACAGCTCTAGCCATCAAATAAAATCCAATTAAATTTCTACGGTCTTGAAATGACAAACAATCAACTGGAGAAGGTAATCCACTTAATCCAGCGAGTTGCACATTTAATTTATTATTTTTTCACAGTGTATTATTTGCTCTCCTTCGAATGAGTGACCGACCACCCGTTGCTATTAAATTAATGTGCGCTCATATACGCACACAAAAGCTAATTTCAGCGCTTGATTAAGTTGAAGTCGTTAAAAGCGGCCAAGTGCCGCACGCTGCGTATGAGTAATGTGGCTGTGAGTCTGTGTGTTGGTCTAAGTGGCACCCCTGCCCCACCAGGAATTGCACCACTGTGGTGGCTAGTCAACAAGCCCCACCAGCTAACTAAATTAGAGGTTCTATGGATAGATTATAACAGGGACTCTAAGCCAGTTGATGGATAATTTCAGTCATAACGAGTCAATCTTGAGAAAATGGGGCAAGGGATTTAGGGGTATTAGATACGGAACTAGGTTTTATAGATTTTTATAAAGAAGGAATTCATTTTAACTACAGATCATTACAATTACCATGGTTTTGGGATCTTAAATTAAACATTTTTTATTCCCCTTTCAATT
Source organism: Drosophila suzukii (assembly GCF_043229965.1). Classification (NCBI taxonomy): domain Eukaryota; kingdom Metazoa; phylum Arthropoda; class Insecta; order Diptera; family Drosophilidae; genus Drosophila; species Drosophila suzukii. The sequence goes on from NC_092082.1 coordinate 84,757,875, forward strand.
TATATATATTTAATAATAATTTAAACATGGTATCCCCCATCTTTTCAGGGTCTCCCCCGCCGACTGTCATCTGGCTGATGAATGGGCAGCTGCAGAACAGCGTTGTCGATTACACATACGATGGCGCCATCAACAGCAAGCTGGTGGTTCGCAACCTGTCAAGAATCCACCAGCATGCGGTCTACACCTGCCAGGCCAGCAATTTCCACAAGAAATATGTGGCCACCAACATAACCATCGAGCTCTACCGTGAGTATAAGAACGGGGTTTTTGTAAAATAAAATAATCTGGGTTCTCGGGATTTTATTTAAAGCGACTTGAAAAGCAAAGCTTTATTTTCTTTTCCACATTTTTAGTTGCCCAGACTTAGGCCTTCCGTTCCTGACTTTCCAGTCTATTATTAAAAAAAATGCAAAAACTGTTCCAGCATTGAAGCGATTTAAAACGACCCAAATATGGTGCTAAAAGCGTTTTGCCAAACAATTTATTTATTTATTGTATATATTTCACTCTTTTCTGATCCTGATTGTGTGCTCTTGCTTTTGTTGTTCGGTTTTAAGCATTGCGATAAAAGTTTTAACAAATAGCTGCGCAGATAAAAACGAACCAACCAGTCGTCCTCCCAAAAAATATATAAACTAAGGAAAAACCCAGAGAGGCTGAGCAGGAAAAAAATAGATAATAAAATGGCTTATGCAAATATAACAAAATGCAAACGGCAACACAGCAGTTACATTGCATGCGATACCCACCTACCAAAAAAATATACAGCGAATAGGGAAAACAGAAATTCCAGTGCGTAACTTATCCTACCTACCGTGGCCTCTGACCTGGCACATATTGTGAACCCAACATCATATCGAACTGACCGTGTTTTAATTTCTTTTTTTTGGAAAATATAGAAGTTGCGTTCAGGTTAGTGGACTGTGCATGACCCGAATGGATTTATTATTTTGTGACAATTTTTTAAATGCCCTTTTTCCATGCTCTCCACGAGCAGGGGCTGTGCAAATTGTTAAATTGAATTAAATTGTTGCCAATTTCGAGTGCCCGAGTGCGAGTGTGAGTGGTGAGGAGATTTTTGTTCGGAAAAGCTGTTTGCAAAAAATATATTCGTTGTGACAAAAATGTATTTGCAAATTCTGTCAGCTTTTTTAGGGAAAAGACCATTAAACATAAGGTTTTTAAGGCATATAAATCTGCTAAAAAAATGTGTATGATTTAATCCGGAAGGAAGGAACCTAAGTATGTTAGTTTTCTTCTCTGCGAGTCATGGTTTCAATCAAATTAAGTCCATTTAGCTGCCAACTTTTTGCCGAACCTCAAGATTCCTTCTACCTCATCATGTTCTCCATCCGCCAAGATACAATATTTTTTGGATCCTTGGTTATTAGGCCCATGGCATTGCGCTAACAGCCAAAGATTGGCCATAGAATTTTATGGCACTTTGGCGCGTCTGTCATGGCTCTCAAAACGCCAAAGCAATTGGACGTCAATTTCTACTTAGGAGGCTCCCATTTCACGGAAAATAATGCCGAAATGTTCCAGCAACAGCAGCTGGTGATGCGCATATTTGATATTATTGCCCTGAGTTTCGGGAAAATGTTGGCAAAATCATCAGAATATGTCGCACTTGCGGGAACATAAAAGTTAACACGCCCATAAGAAGGGCCCAAGATGAGGCGGTGGAATGTCGCTAACTTGGTCAATTAATGTGGCCACAGTTTCGTACTACGATTAACAAATGACCTTGAAAAGAAGGGAAAAGTGGTGGACTTCTAACCAGGTCTATCCACTTTTCCTCTACATAATTTCTGTTGTTTTTATTCCGCTTTGCGTGTAATGACAGAATGGAAGCATGGGAAACGGGCCAGTTGAATAATAAGTACGACCTTAATTAGTTAATTTTATGGCCACTAACAATTAGATTACGCCCGTCACGACACTCGGTCCCCCAACCAAAACAATTATGAGAGTTCCTCATTAGCACACAATTTAAGGCCCCAAAAGGGCAGGTCGAATTCGAAATGCAATACTTAATTGAATTAAATTTTGGTTGCAACTAGGGATCAGATCAATCATCAATCTCACCTGATTGGTATGCAATCAAAAATTAAAAGGTCGTACACTTTAAAATGTTGAGTGAAAAATAAGCTGCCGGTAAAATTAAACTTTCCTTTCGCTTTGAATTTGACCTCTGCAGATTTCGCTCTTCAAGCCTTTAACAATTTAATGGATCTGTTTGCATAATTGGTCGCCATTCAGTCCTTGGGGCCTGTTCTTCTATGCTCGCTGGTGTAGTGCGTTTAATTAAACATTTAAATGATTTCCAATGCAAATGTGCATAATTAATTTAATTACAATAAAGCGTTGCTGCAGCAGCAACAACAACCGCATGGAAACCTCGTCAATGCCTATAAAAACATTAAAAAAATCGCGGAATAATATTGTAATGTATGCAGGCGAAAAAAAAAAACTGTAAACGGCATTGAAATAAATAAAATTGTAGATAGTTGCCAGGCATCTCCCTTTGGTTTTCCATTTTTATTATCGCATTTGGGCTTAACTGAAATGTCACGCCTTTAAATTAACGCATAAAATGCGCGGCCAACCGCAGCAAATGTAACAACAACGGAAAAAAGTAACAACAGTTGGCTTAACTCGTTAAATTGCAGGAAATATGTTAAAGGCATCTGGAAAATGATACCTCTAATCGGTTTAATTTCTTACACAAAGTAAGAGTGAATACTGTGAATAAGATTACTTCACCAAAGGCTTCGAAGGGCGAACCTTTAAATCGATAAAACCCTATACAAACAATAATGGCCCTGCAAATATTATTTCCCAGAATAACTCACCACATTGCAATAATTTTCCAATTGAAAACCAAATAGCGTAATTCATAATTTCCTACAAATGCGGCAAAGCGCAAAAAACTAGAGGCGAGAAATGCAAAAACAATCGCAATGACAACGATAACGATGGGAAATTGTGTAATGCTGATAATGAACCTGGACTCCAAAGCTCTACGTGACCATATTTGGATGGCGGAAAAAAATATGTTTGTTATTGTTTATTTGTTTGGGCCATTTTCAATTTTGTGGGTAAACAAATTGCTGTCAACATGAATATTAACAAATATTCAAATTACATAAATGTAATTGCATGAATATTTATTGGCTGAAATTTAATGCATTGTTTGTGATCTAGCAATCTGACTATGGCCTATGCCAATTGGCCATATGCCCAATTGTTTATTAAACAGTCATCCATCGCGATTCGGAAATCAAGCTTTTCCAGTCAGGCTTTTTAAGGCTTTCGCTTCGATAAATTTGCTCAATCAGAACGAACGAGTCACCTTTAATAGGAGATTTTTGCAATTATAATTGTTACCCATAATGATTAACTTTTGATGAGGTATTCGTTGTTTTTCTGCGAAAATAAATATTTAATTATATTGGAAATATGGACGAAATTGCTGATGCCTTGCCTCGTTGCATTTCGTGTCGGTTCCTTTGCCTTTTCCGCCTGACATTTATCATTTCATATTATGCGTCCCTTTTGTGGAAAACAGAAATATTTGCTGCCCTATGCTCGATATTGTTGCATTTCCCCGGTTGTTCTTGTTGCAGTTCCCGTTGCTGGTGGCAATCGTAATTTGTTGCAATTAATTTTAATTGCATTGCCTGTCATTTCCATTTCGATTTCGATTTTTCACACACAATTTGAATAAATCAACAAAAAGCTGCTGTCGCACCAAACAAAATACAGGAATACAGAAAGCGAAAAACAAAGCCAGAAAAGTGTGTGAGTGGGGGGGGATAGTAAAAACCAACCTTAAATGTCATTTAAGCAAATAAATTAACGATGGAAATTAATGCGCGTTCATAAACAAACTGTTTGCATTGCAGTGCGGCCTCTTCTGGTGGAAATCAGCTTCAACAATCAGCCGATGTCAGCGGATCGAAAGTACGAGATTGAGTGCCAAGCGATCGGATCGAGGCCCCCGGCCAAAATCACCTGGTGGATGGGCAACCTCGAGCTGCATGGCCACAGTCAGAAGGTACATTTCTATCAGGTATATTATATAATCATTTAAATATATATATATATATTTCCCAAGGTCTCTGAGGACGGCAATGTGAGCACTTCGGTGCTATCGATCACACCCACCAGAGAAGATCACGGCAAGGCATTATCCTGCCGGGCAACCAATGAACTCGTTCGCAATGGCATTCGGGAAACGGCTATGAAGTTGAATGTTTTCTGTAAGTATATCAACGAACCACAAGAGAAATATATTTTTAATAAATAATTCAATCGATACTGAAACGTTTTAATTACGCTTATTAAGAAAGCCATTAAACGAATTAAACATTACGGTTGCCATATACATTAATAATGAAAATATTGCAAACATGGTGCAATTAAAATAAGGATTAAAGGGACAAATTTTTAATATAAATGTTTTATTGACCAGAAGTCTAATGCTTATTTTATGTCATTGAAAATCTAATGTAAAAGTTACATATCTAAAATTACTGTGTATAGGAAATTATAATTTCTTTGTTATTCAATTGAGGTCACCTATATAATTTCCCTTTTAGGCTTAAAGCGAATCATAACCAGTGCTTGTTTCCCCCCAAATATTCCGTGTACCAGGAACAAACGACCCATTCCGCTTTAATAACACCCCCGTTTGACATATGGCTCTGCTTTATGAGTGCCCCATAAACCATCGATGGCCCCTCGTTCTGGTTCTCGTGCGATCCCATAAACTATGTCAACCGCTTATCGCCCATGTCCTTTGGGGAATCAATACTGTTTTGCATACCAATGCCATAGTGACATAACAGGCGGGAGGCGCGATTTCGGAACCCCGTTCCGAATATCGGCGGGCTTTACATAATACATTCAATTCTTTTTTTGCGTTCGGCAGGCTCGTATGTCAAACGTTTGTTTTATGGCCCGCGTCAACAATGTGCGGCTGGGGGGTAAAGTTTGTTAATAAAATTTCTATGGCAAAATATTAAAAACAAGCGAACGCGCGACTAAGGAAGTTGTGCACACACTATACGACAAGCCGGAAAAGCTCACTTTAAGCCAGGCCCAAACCCGCACCCACTCACCACACACACATATGCGCGGATAACCCTTAATGTTTCAATAGTCCTGGGCCCTCGTGTCCTCATCTTCTGGGCTGTGACGACAGCGTCTTGGGCAAACAGTTGCCACGTCTATTATCTAAAAAGCTTGCCGCCTCGTTGTTCCCCAATGTCATTGAAACTTTTACTCCTTTCGGTGGCTGCCGAGATGATGGGGCTGCTTCCCCGGCTTGCTGCAGATGATGCACTGAAAAAAAGAACCTCTGGAATATCTTATAAAAATATTTTTTATGTTCATATAATTATAAAAATGTTAAGCAAGTGACCTTAAATTCCTCTTTAAAATTCATTTTTAAATTGCGGAAAAAATCCATATCCAGATGGTTCCAATTTTATGTAGACTTAGCTTGAAAAATTAGATAATATTTTTTAAGCCCCCGATTTTTCTCTCAGTGCTGGCCCGTCTTGTGCAAAAGCGTAGGGCGCAGCTTCTGCGCGAGCGCTGATATAAAAAATTAGATAACAATTTCAATTTCCATGCTCATTTACATGTTTATAGCGTGCTTAAAATATTTTGGTCCCCCTCCGTTTTCCTTCTCCTGACACTTCCTGAGATTTCATATTTCCCGCCCGACCTTACTCGTTCCAACGAGAAGATTTTGTGTCTTTTTTAAGCGCGTTCTTTGTTTGCCTCCTGCGACGGGGGTAAATTGAAAAGTTGATGCAATGTCGTCTGCCGCCAGAGATGAGATGGGGCAGGTTCAAGTTGACGCAGCCAATAATTTTCTCATTATATTACATCACATTTAGCCAGGGCCATAAAAAAGTTATCTCTAATATCTTAATCAGAGAACCTCAGCGCCGGCAGACCTCTTATTTTCCACACAATCAACTCAGGTTAGGCTTCCGAAAATTAAATCAACGGAAAACGACAGGCCTACAAAAATTAAAGTCATATCCGTAATAAACTTAATGACGAGGCAGGTTTTTGTTTCGAAATAACCAAGGTCTTTTATTATTTATGCGAGTAAAAATTTATTAAAGTTTGGTTTTAAAACCTAGGGTAGGTTTAAAATAAAAAAGTAAAATCTGTTTTTAATGGAGTCTAACAGTGTTCCAACGAACTAAAAATGCTTCCGTATAAAAAATACAAACATCTAATTGCATTGCAAATGTATTGCAAACTTTTCGATATAACTAAATTACACTCAAAAAGGATTGGAAAATAGGAAGCCTGAAATAAGCTTTCAGCCCGATGCAATTTATACAGCTATAGAGGCTAGTGGAATCAATTTAAGGACTGCTAACGAGAACTGGTTCAACTTAGGGCCAATAGACAATGACAGGCCCCACCCACACTCGTGTGCAAACACCCACACACTGGCAGGCACACAGATACATAGATATACAGATCCTTCCAATTGCAACTGCAGCTGCAACATAATGTGGCACTGGCACTCAAAAGTCGTTACGTTAAGCTGCAGCTACGACTGGGATGGGCTTGCTTTGGTTTTTCCACTCGTTTTCGGGACACTCTGGACCCCACAAAGGATCGGGGGGTCAAGGGGGTCACCGAGATGGAGGACCATAAAATGCATTAGCCAGACGTAGTTGGCCAGCTTGGCCAGTGACAGTTATTACCACTTAAGCCCATCCTAACCGCAACAGTGTGGCCGGCCAGCCACTTGGAACTTCCTTCGGAGGATATCTCACTGTCATTATGCAGTTGAAAAAATGAAAGGCGTTTATGGAATTATATTACCTTGAGTTTTTAATTACGTTATTTAATTAAGGATTTGTTTATGGTACTAAAATGTTTGGATTTTTACTAGTTTCAACATTTTAAAATATTTTATGTTTAAAACATTTTAGCATAAAATCAACCTGCTATATTTTTCGTTAATAATATACATTGCTTTGATTGCCTTAAAATTTACAAGAATTTTTTAAAATCCCTTCTCCTTAATTTTAAGTCCACATATTTTTCCTAAGTGAACATCCTTTATTTCCCTTGTCCTTTCGTTTCTGTTTAGTTTCCTATGCCGGCTTAAAGTCATCGCTAATGAACTTGTTGAGCGGGAAAAAGACAGACACACTGAGCGGGAAAGAGCGATGCTTGGGCAGTGGGAAAAGTCTTTAAATTATGCAAACTGCTTTGACTCGTTCTTCCTGTCCCCATTGTCCTTGCCAACCCTTCACCTCCCACCTCCCACCTACCACCCCCTTCATTTGGTTTACGTTCATTCTCTTTCCACTTCTGAGATGGTGTGTGTTAAAGCACTTTTCATTTTCATTAACAAGTCCTTGCAAAAGACGAAATCGGCTTAAAGAAACTTGCTTATAGAACGTGCCACCCCAGAAAGTAGAAAAGAAAAAGACAGCAGCGCTAAGCAGAAAGAGACAGAGACAGAGGAGACCGAAGACCAAAACTAGGAGAGCAGGGAAAGTTGCCAAAAACAATGTGCAAAATAATAATAAACAAGTGGAAGGTGGCCAAGAGCCGAGGGGCCGGGCCAAGATACATAGATAGAATAGATAGAGGGCGGAGGCGAAGCGACACTAATCACAGATAAGTCCGGATTAACCCCCTTTTTCCACCCATTCTATGCCTTTCTTGGGCTCCAGCCGAAGGATTGTCCAAAACAGCAAATTACGTTTGATGGACACTCCTCTGAGCAAGTCCCAATCCAGGTCTAAGTCCCTGCCTTAGTCAAATGAATACAATGCTCATCCAGTGTTTTGTTTGCTCTACCCCACCAACACCACTTTCTTTGCAGTCATACCCACCTTGCAGCTGGACCTGGGCTCCAATCTAAATCCGGAGGATATCGAGGAAGGCGATGATGTCTACTTCGAGTGCAAAGTGCATGCAAATCCGGCTGCTTATAAAGTTGTATGGAAGCATAATGTAAGTGAGCAAACAAAAAACTTTTCTTGACTTGCAATATTTATGAAGGGCTCTTCTGAAATGGAAGAGCACTCTTTATCGAGACAGATACAAAAGGCGGTGGAGAGAGAATGAGAATGGTCTAAAGTGTAAAGTAAACTTTTGGCAAAAAATACCTTTTAGTGCCATATAAAATATATTATTTTCGGCCCTTTCGAAACTTCGACACATAAACATCTTCAGATGCACAGAAAAAAATGTATACAAAATGTTTTGATAGTAAAGTAATAATATAATATAAAATATATCTTCCAATTATTAGATTTGGAAAACCACACATTTATATTAAGTTTTAGACAACACATAAATTTATGATTAATTTAAAAATTTGATTAGGATTTTTCTCCGTCTACTGACCTTCAAACATACTTCAAATGTTGCACTCAAGGCAATTGAGCGTACAACTGCCGAACTTCCGGCAATTCCCAAGACATTGGCGTGCCTCTCCCACACACGAGAGCCTTTCTCCGGCTGGGTAAATTATTATGAAACCGAAATTAAGTGGTCATTTTTACTGAATTATTGGCCAATTATTTTAAGGCAATTGACTCAAGTGGCTGGCATAAGAGACAGGTCGTGGGATCAGGGGGAAAATGAACTTCGGGAGTCCAAGAACAAGTTTAGAAGGCAAATCATTTGTTTATTAGTGGCAGCACGAGGAACTCGAACCACGGCAACAACAATGGCTGCCAAATAAATGTTATTCAATGCCGAACAAGAAACGAATCAAGTGTATGAATAATATGAATGCTAATTGAATTCATTCACAATGAAGTACATGACCAAACAAAGAGCTAAGCTAAACAACGGCCAACAGCAAAGCCAACAACTTAGTCATAACTTTTACCGAAAACAACAATAAGCAAATACAAATACTCGAAGACGACCAAAAACTTTTTGGTAGTAGGAGTGGGAAAACGAGGGATATTTAGTACAAAAGAACTTCCACAAGACATTTGCCCAGGGAACAGGGTAGGTAGATAAAAACTTTATATGAAATAATAATTTGCCCGAGAGAGAGACAATGGGATGGTTTCATTCGAGTGCTGATTACATTACAATCCATCTTACAACGAAACAAAATGCTAATTATACGGGGGATAGAGATGAGATGGAGAAAGTGAAAGGTAGAGGGAGATGGGAAAGGGAAAGGGGCAATCAATGGGCTTTAGAAGTCAATGTTAAATGCAAATCAACCGACAGCAGAAGTGGTTAGAATCGAAGCTCAAATACCCTAGAAGAACTTAAAGGGATCTGAAACAATAAAAACCAAAACTATTTAACTACCACTTTAACTGGAGGTTATTACTTTACTTTACTTTATTATATTTTTATATAAGAAATCTGAGACCCTTAAAGTACTCAAAATCAATCCTATTTTATTAGGAGGTTTAAGCCTTAGTAAACCCCCTTTGCGAGGTAGAGAGTATGTATGACTGGCTAACAAGCCAGAAACCGTTAGTTAGTTAGTTGGCAATCGTCACTTACATTTACCCAGCTCAGCGTGAAATCCCCCACACATTCCGCCCTCGCACTTTTCCCTCTTAGCCGAGTGTCATAACAATAAAAGTTCACTGCGGCAGTACAAAAATGGAAATGAAATGGATACGAAACTAAGCCAGCAAACGCACACACACCCGGGAAAATAGTGGTAGAAGGGCTCAGAGGTTAGACAGACAGCCACACTTGGTCGAGCTGTGCACATGGCGTATGCGTAATGAGTTCAAGGCCAAGCGGAAAATTGCAAATGACTTGGGCCAAAGTGGCGAAGGCGAAGAAGCCAAGTCGGGCGTTCATTAAAAGTCAATTGTTAATTGGCAACAGCAACGGCAAAGGCAACGGCGACAGTGCAACCTGCAAATGCAATTAAAAGTCAAATCAAGTTAAATCAACTCGGTTGCAGCCAGTTAGCAAGTAAATTAATTTTTGTTTTGCCACCACATCGATTCGGTTTGCAATGAACCCATTCTTCTTCGCCGAACAGCCGCAGGGCCAAAGTGGAGCGCTGGCAACTTGTCTTCGTCTGTTATTATTCAATTAGACAAGCTGACAATTAACGACGAGCTGGCAAATTAAATTAACAATTAGTTTTATTAAACTTGCACACACACACATTCAAACTGGAAAGTGAAAGTGAAAGTTCTTGTCTGTGCGTGCAAGTAAAAGTTTTCACATGTTCATTAACAACAACAAGCCGAAGAAGGAGCAGAACTTTGATGGAATCGTTGCCAGAGCAACCAGTTATATACTATACACTCCAAATGAATCCTAATTCTGTTGGCAGTAAAACTTATTTGGCCCACACACTCGCATTTATCTGAGTGGCTTCAGGAACCGCAGAAATAGCAAACATAGCCGGAAAATTTGATTAGAGAACAAAGTCGGTGGAAACGACTTTAGAGTTTTGCAGCAACTTGAGCATAAATATTTACATAGTTCCACAAGGCAAACGGCAATGGTTGGTTGGTCGAACCATAAAGGCAGTTTGAAATTTGCATTGATTTAAATAAATGTTTTTATTCTATATTTTGAATTCTGAACAGCCGAGTTTCGGGCTAACGCACATTCATATTTCCAATCAAATGAATTTCATAATTGAAGAATAACATATTTAGTTAAATGCTTTGCTTATTGGTTTCAATTCAAAGTATTGCTAATATTTTATTTAGTTTAAGATATACATTTTAGCTGCTATTTAATATTGTGATTTATAAATATGTGAGATAATTTATCACAAATGATTTTTACTCTTTTCATATTCCGAATTAGAAAACTTTTTAAGGCATTTATTCAAGAGTTATTAGAAATTTGAGTTATATTATGAAAAAAATTATTTGTTAAAATAAGAAACAACGAGCGGAAAGAAGTGTATGAGCTAATTTAAAATTCCCAAGATCAACTTTAAAGAAGAGCAGCCGTGTAAAAAGCGCCCAGGGAAGGACTAAGCCAAATCAACTCAATCAGGCCGAGCCATCAGATAAATTACGGACACTAATTGGGTATTTATAGTCGGAACAAACACCAGTGACAGACGAGCAGAAGAGGGCGGCCTGGATTGGATTGTGGCCCGAAGTCCATGGCCCATGGCTCTTGGCGCTTGAGGAGTGGCTGGCAAACAAGTCGAAAACACGGCCGAGAGACAGACAAACAGAAATGGCAACGCATAAAATGCGCCATTAGCATTGAGGGGCACCAAAGGGTTGTGCAGACATCATCAAGTCAGCGGGAAGTGGGTGGTTTTTGGGGGGGGGGGTGGGGGTGGCGACCTCGAACGGGTGGCGGTGGTTGGCGGGCGGAAATTCTGCAGCGGATGTGCCCCAAACTATTTGATATAATCCTCAACGCCCATTCGGGCGTAACGGCTCTGCAGGCCTACCTTCTTTTCAGCCTTCTATTTGCCTTTGTTTACACTTTTTGGTTAGTCTCCTTTTATTTTTTTTTGGCTGCCACAACCTTGAACTTTATTTACTTTTCGTATATGCATGGCGACATTTTTATTTGTTTTATGACAACAAGGTCGCTGAGCCAGGCCACAGTTCGTTCCCTTTCCCATTTGGGCTATTTAAGTAGACCCTGCGGGAATTAAGGCTGTGCGGAAAACGAGCAGGGTTCTTTCCCGGGGTTTTTGGGGGCCACACTACGCCTCTGGGGCTCTTCGGCTCTTTAAGGATCTTTATACAAGTCGAGGGAAATGCTAATGGCAACAAAGCATTGCATGTGTAATGGATACAGCTGTATCTGCAATCTGGATTCCGATAGCACTGACACTTGGCCAATAGTATCAATCATTCCGCAACAATGCCAATGGAATTCAATAGCCGAAATGTGAATGGTGAGCAAATATTGTCGTGACCCGGCGTTCACCGTATGTGTCCAACCATCTAAATAATTGTTTACATCTGCACAATGGAAAGGGCACACACCAGAGGTTACCAAACAAAAGACGCGGCATGCTATTCCCAGGATCCACTATCCCTCCCCAATGCATTCGAATATGAACTCTGGCCCCGCCATCCCATCTTCTCATCTTTCCAACCCTCCTTAGTTATCCTCTGGCTATTATATACACTTTAAACTATCACAAGTAGTTATCTGGGAGCTATAACTTAAATAAGACATTTTAAAAGAATAAGTTCTGTTTTTAGAAACTAAACATGGGGAGATTACATCGCCAAATGCTTTATATTCATATGATTCGTTCATATTCATTTCAAATTTAACTCCGTTTCTCCCCTATATTTTTGTAAAATATTCATTATGCTTAAAACCTTTTTTCAAGTGTATTCGAAAGCTCTATTATCCAAGTGTTGGGTTGCCTACCCGGCTGCATTGTTTCTATTTATTTGCTCACACATCCAGATATAGGCATCTCAGTATGGATGTGTGCTAAGGTCGTCGAGGCTTTGTTTGGCTGGCTCTGGCTTTTTGACTTTTGTCGACCATATTTATATACATTTTTATTCCTATTTCTATTTATTTCAATGCTTTCATTGTTGCCGACCCATTCCCTTACCACCAGCCCGCCGCTTGTTTGTTTGCTGAGCTCGGGCAAAGTGCGAATTTGTTTTGCTGCTAAATGGCACAAGGCTCTGGGGAAATGCGTCAAAATGTTGTCGAGTGCCGGCCTGTTGGGGAAAAGGCTACAAAACCAAAAAGGCGAACATCGGGCTTCGAGCATTATTTCAAAATGAGAGCGAAAGTGCGGGAAAGTGTGGGAAAGTGCGGAAAAGGCGGCCAGAAGGTCAAGCCTCTGTAAGCATTTGGGCGTGAAGGCAAGACCTGTATGGTGGGCGTGGCAAGTTGTGTGTTTAAGGGAAAACTTAAAGTAAATATCGGCTGATTTTTCAGTATCGATGCCAAGCACGTAGCCATTCAAGGCGCAGCTTCCTAATGAAGCTGCGGGGCAAAACTCACTGATGTGCGCATTTATGAGTGCTTTTTTGGAGGGCGAAAAGTTTCGCAGATGGGTGACCTTGTATCCCAGGGATAAAAGTGAAAAAAGCTGGCTAAGCACACTTAGTTTTAAAAGAAAATCTCAGGTGAATCTGATCTTGTTGGAGGAAAATGCTGTTTATCCCAGTTTTTTAAAGATATAAGATGTAAGTCTTTTTTATATTTAATTCTTTAAATTCTATTAATTTCTATATGCATTTAAACTATGAATAGGAAACATACAAAGTAAAAGTTCTCCATGAAATATAGTTTTAGCTCATAAGATATTTTCCTGGAATTCCTAAGCTCTTGTCATATACCAAATCCAGGTTATGATAAGCTCATACTCAGTCAGCTTAGTGGAGGTATCATCAGGTTACGAGATAAATAAAATCTAATTAGCGTTCTCTCTCCCCAACTATCCGTTTATCTGCCATTTACGTATATATATTTTCTGGAATCCTTTTAATTATGACTAATCCCGCCAATTGCAGCACCAAATCATCCAGCACAACCAGCGAGCGGGCGTGATTGTGAGCAGCGGCGACCTGGCCCTCCAGGGTGTCACCCGTCACCAGGCCGGGAACTACACCTGCACCGCCTCGAATGTGGAGGGCGACGGGGACTCCAATGTGGTCGAGCTGAAAGTGATGTGTGAGTATCGCATTGAGTGGGTGCACGGGGATATTTTTCCGAGATATGTTGATTTGTGGCACAGCCGCACACATGCCATTGTGCGCCGCGCATTGTTGTGTTGACTGACCCATAAAAACGCTCTCGAACCGCTGCGTTCGGGCCATTAACGAATGCCTCGGCGGAGGCTTAAATAGAAAATCCAATTGCGGCCCACAACCGCCCACTCAAATCCTTCTTCTCTGGTCCTCTGGTGCTGCTGCTGCTCCTTCTGATGCTGCTGTTTGGTTTCTCGAGTGGACCTTTGACACACAAAAACGAGCATTATTGAGTGTTCGAGTATGGCCAGAGATGAGGATGGATGGCAAACAACGGGGGGGTGACCCATGAACGGGGAACTCCCGGCATTGTGCGCTCGTGCGGGCCTCTTGCAGTTTTATTGCGTATACGCCCCATTATTGTGCGCTGCTTGAATGCTCCTTTGTGTGCCGCCAAACTGTGGACAGGGCGAAAAAGTGGACCTGGAAAAGGAGTTAAGCTTATTCACAAGCACCAATCTTTCGCTTCGAACTTTGGGTGCCACAATACCGAATACCGGCATTTTACTGTCTTAGTAGGTTCGTTAAATATATGTACAAACTATCAAAACTGTACTTAAAAAGGTGTTCCAAAATAAAAAAAAAATGTTTATTTAATGTTAAATTATTAATTGTATGAATTTTTAATCTAAGAAGAAGTTTTATTTTTACAATATTGTATATTTTGTAAATTGTTTTACGAGTCGCAAACTGCCAAAATAACTGTGTTAAGAGGTACCTATGCAAAACCTTCCCTTAAGTACATTCCTTAAACTGTTTGGGCCCTCAGCTTAAGTTTGTTGTGGGGCTTCTCAGCTCGAAGGACAGGACCGCAAATCTTCTGCTCAATTTGTGCTGGATTCCTGAACTTGGCCCTGTCTCGAGTCAAACTTTGGTTAATTAGTTTGCCTTTTCTGAGCAATTTAGCAGGCCAGAGATGCTTCTATTCATTTTCGCCACCCGGACTTTTAACCATTCCTTCTGTTGTTGTGGCCTTATGCCCTGGTTTTTCCGGTGCTATTTCCCTTTTATCACTTCCACTCCTAACTTTTTTTTATTCCAAGCTGGCCGGGCTTTTGTTTTAAGCAAAGCTTCCGCTGGCCACAAAACCCAGTGTCCAACTGGTAGCGCTTCCTCGCCGACTAACCCCGTCTATTTCTCGCAGTGTATTCCCCCGCTGAGCTAAAAATTTGTTTACGACTTGCCCAGTTTGGCGTGCAATATCGACAGTTGTCAAATGGCACAATAAATTCGCCACTTGCAACTTGCAACTTGCAACTTTTGCAACTTTTGGTGGCTGTGGCAAGAGACAGTTGAAAGATTTTCGCCGGCCAAGGATTAGAAAATTGAATATTCCCTGGACGGCTCAACTCAGCTTTTCCTTGCATTTCTTCTTGCTGTGGCTGAAAGTTTTCGCTGTTCAAAGTTTTCCTTCATTCAACTCTGCTTTTCAGAGTCTCATAAAATTGTATGAATTTTGCACGGAGGAATTAAAGGGGGTCTAAGGTGGCGCAGAATGTGGTTTTTTAAGCTTATATTTTTTTAAATTATTATTTAACAAATAAAAAGAGCTGTTAGTTTGGAAGGCTAGAAATATTAAATTTGATAAGATGAAAATCCAATTTTTGCTGCTTTAACTTATTTAGATTTTTCTTCGAGATTTGAAAAGGTATTTAAGTCCTTTAAAATTACCACTTTTCTTCCGGTTTTTGTTGATCCATCCTTCTCGATTTGGTGGATTTTCGGCATCTGTTTTCTGTTCGCCGCTCTTTGTTCAGCTTGTTTGGCTGCTTGAATGGCCGACAATGGAGCTGGGGCGAACACACAGAAGGGTAAACTTTTCCACTTCTCAGCGATTTCTGAGCCTGTGAAGAGGCAGGCCAAAACAAAGAAGCCTTCGCTCAGAGTTTGATGCGATTATTGATTCCAGCTGCAGATGCAAACAGCAGAATGCACTACAGCCAACTTTTGATTCGATCTCCTCACTCACTCACTCACTCACCGACCGTTTTACCCGCCTTTTGCCTTACAGATAAGCCAATTTGCCGGCCCGATCAAAAGAAAATCTATGGAGTGGCACGGAACGAGGCGGCCGAAATAGTGTGCGAAGTGGATGCCTTTCCGCCGCCGGAGAACTTCAAGTGGTCCTTCAACAACACGGCGGAGACCTTCGACATGCCGCAGAGCGGTTTCCGGCCCCATTCCGCCCAGGGTTCCACCCTCACCTACACGCCCGTCAAGGTAAGTTCCGAAAGTCTGGTAAATCGTAGAAGGAATAGTCGCCTGGGAACCGACAAATGTCGGCGGGATCGAGCTCTGCAGATGCGTGACCCATTCGTCATGTTAAATGCTAAGCACGTCAGACATTCGATTCATTCCTGGTGGTAGCATGCGGCTGCCTGATAAATTTTTCATTTCATATTTTGCCGCATTCGCCTTTAATGTGATATTGTTATTGACACATTTGACATTTTGGCTGGTGGCCATACTGGGGGAAAAATTGCCAGGGAGAGTACAAAGAAATTTATTAAAACTAAGAAAACATTGTCTTCAATGCCTCTATTCTACAAACCTTTATATTTGTTATTTAGATATTGAAAATATTCAAACATTTTGAATGAAGTGATCCATTTTCCATTTTCATTTTCAAATCCTTCATATTTATTCATAGACTAACTTTGTTTTTTCAGTGCAGGGTAGCTACCATTGAACTCCACGGGGGCTGTCTGTTATTGAATAGCAAAAATTTTAATTAATAGGCGGGTCACATGGTTGTTGCCATTTATTTTGGCCTGTGTGCGTGTCATGTTGTCAGCCAGCAACAGGGGAAGTAAAGTGGAGCAAAGTCCTTCCTGATAGAGACAACAGCTAGCCATTCGGGGCAGTCGAGCGATTTTAATTAAAAATTCTATTAGCACTGGTTTCTAATTAAAAATCCAATAGCAGCAGCGCCACCACCCCATCAACATCACCATCACCATCATCATCATCATCCTCATTCTCAACAACACCATTGAATGTCAAAGGTTATTGAGGAGAAAAACAAAAAAGCTAGCACAAAAGAGCAGGAAAATTATTGGAAGTAAATGCCATTGACTTTAATAGTTATCATCATTGGCCAAAATGAAGAGGATAAAGCTAAGCACTCTCCCCTTGGCCAGTCTCTCTGGCAACATTTCCGCATTAATAGCCCCAATGGCCAACAGCCATTGCGATTGCAGTTTTTGGAGCTCCTCCCCAGCAATTGGCCAAGCAAATTGGCCATCAATGAGCTGCACTCGCATCAATGTCCGAATCGTTGGGATTTCGGTTTTTGCATTTGATATCCCCATTTCCCCATGTCAGTCTCTCGACAGCAGATGGTGCTTTGGCTGATGTGTAAATTTTTACGGTCAGCCAAAACATAGTTGCAAGTGAAGCTGTCCATCGGAATTAGAAGCTCCATAGAAGGAATTTTACCAGTTGACTTCAAATCAAGTGGTGTGAAGGAGAGTTTAGAAATGTAGTGTTTTGGGTATTTTGTTGTTTATTTTTATAAGATAAATATCCTAAAATAAAATATACAAAAACTACAATTTATTGACAAAAACTAAGGACGAACCATATATATTCCTTAACTTCTGAATAAGTTAAAGTTGCTTTTATGTTATACAAAGTTTTCTTTCAAAATCTCTGCAACATTGGAGCACTTTTTCGGGATCTTGAAGGCCAGGCCAACTCCTGCCAGAGATTTCTCTTGGCTGGATTTTGCCCATCAGCCAGTCGCCACCTACATTTCCGCTTGGCTGTCTGACCACAAACGTGTTAAGTTTTTCGGACTGGGCTTGTGGTCGCTTGTAAGCCAACATGGCTGCCATTATGCGATGACAGTGGAGGAGTTGCAACGGGATGCTGTAAATGGCATTGGCCAGAAATGGTGGGGCGAAGGGGGTTTCCAGGGGGTGCTGAGAAGAGGCACTCAACACAGTTGTTCAAGTTGCATGGCACCCAGTTGGTTTGGTTTGGTTTGGTTTAGGGTTTCGGGTCCTTCGCTCCGTCTGGTTTTTCTAGCTGACCCAGTTTAAAATGTTGCGGCTCCTTCTGCAGTTTTCCCATGCTTTTCCGTCTCTTTTACGTATTTTCCTTTATTTTCTCCCCCCTTTTTTTTGGGTATGAAACTAATCAAACTGGCGGCGACAACCTCGGCTTACATTTCAGCGATCAAACGAACGAATTTCGAGGCAGTCAAACGGCATTCAAATGAGTTCCGCTCACAAACACCCGTCCATCGCACTGATTGGACACAGATACAGACACACACACACACAGAGACTTACCCTCCACCGACTCACACAGACATAAATCATTTAGCTCAATTGAATATGAAAAATCCCTTCCGTTCTGTTGTCATATATGCTGTTTCCGGTTTCCGCCAACCGCAGCTCAAACGTCGTCGTCACATTTTGGTTGGGATTTTTCTTTTCGGCCTTCCCCACAATTTCTTTTTACTTTTTTTTGCGATTTGCTCAAAGGCAGCCAACAGCTCATTAATTTTGTTTTGTGCATGGGCATTTCTCTTTCTCCATTTCCCCACATTTTTTTTCTCAATACCATTGCTATTTTCTATGTGTGAGCAGAGCAATTTTTGCAAGGCTTTCATGTCAAGCAATTTCCGCTGCTGACATATAAATTTCTCAAATATTTCACAAAAATAAATTTCGGTCTCCGGGTTTTTTGGGGCATAGCTCCAGCGCTCCACCACTCCACCTCTCTGGGTCTCTGTGTTGAACCCCAGTGCAAGAAACTCATTAAAATGTCACTTAAATGTTTAAATTTTTAATTAAAATGCATAAATAATAATGGCAGACTTGACTTGAAACGAAATGCACAGAATGCAATGCCTAGAAGTGGCATTTTGTCCTCTTTAGAGCCCTTAAACACACAGATACACACGCACACATGGAAAAATATCAAGTATACGTACATATATTTTATGTATTTTGTTTTCATTTCTACGGCATCTAAGGTTGCAGCTTCTGCTGCTGCTGCAACAATATTTACACTTTTGCTGGCGCAACATTAGAACAATATAAACAAAATGAAATAATCATAATAAATAGAGGGGCATAAATTCAAAGGGCCCCAGGGACTAGAAATTATCAAGGATTGTCGGCCCGGGCGATGACAGTTGCAAATAGAAAAAGCAGAGCGTGCTGTGCATCTCCCACATTGATTGTTACTTAAAATGCCAGGCAATTGTGTGCGAGTTGGCTTTGGTTTTGTTCTGGCTTTGTGCTTTTGGTCCTGGCAGCTCCATTATTATATTGCCGTAGTCGTATACTATGCTATGGTATACAGTAGCTTTTAGCCACTTTCCCTTTTGGCCCGTCGGTGTTGATGCGCAGTGTTGGCAGCTGCCAACTTGGCGCCTTTGTGCCAACACTTTTGCCACACACACACAACAAAATCTGCTAAAGCCATTACACACTAGACAAACACACACATATATAGCTACCTATTTTAATTTTCATAAATTTGTCATAAATTTGCATAAGCACTGTTGCTTAAATTATGAGTCAAAGGCTACAGAATATTTGCAATTTATTTTCCTCTTCGTAGGCAGTTAGACTAAACTGTTTATTCACAAAGAAAAGTTTCGGGGCTTCAACTTCGTTTTAATATCGCTTTAAAAAGCTTTTATTTATTTTAATAGTTGCTTTCCATCCTATCATTCAATTGCTATTAATGTAGCAATCAAAATGGCAAACAAAATGGAAATAATTCGAGAAAAATATTTCTTCAATAAATAATTGCAAGCAGAAATAAAGCAAAATAATTGATTTTGATTATTTATTTAATAGGGATAATGGTAATTATCATATTTCGACTTATTTTAAGTCTAAACAATACAGTATGGCAAATTCTATAATTGCTTCAAATTCTTTTTTAATTGGTATGAAATAAATAAATCAGGAAATTATTATGACTTCGTTTTACGGTGTTTAAAATAAATTGAAGGACTCGTATTTCACAAATATACATCAATAAAAGTTAATTGGACATTTGTGGTTAGTGAACTCAATAAAGACCCTTGATAGCGATCTCCATCGATTTTTATTAGAAAGTAAGCAATAGGCCAAGTAATCAATCAGTGCTGCCAACGCACCAACTCTTTTTCTAGATGATTGGAGTTCCCATCAAGGAAAAGCCGAAAAACCCCTCACATTCCCCGATTTCCATAAATCTCGGCTTTCCCTTCAGGCTGTTGGCAAACTTTCCCTTTGGTGTGCTCCGGTTTTTTTTTTTGTTTGTTGCCCCTACTTTTCTTTTCCTGCCCTAATTAAAATGACAGCCACGCCCAGCTGCGAGTCGAAAAGATAGCAAGGGCAAAAAGAGAGGAGGTTGGAACGCGTGCGGACTGATAAATAAGCTGCAATTTGCGTTGACATTTCGCCGTGCACCCGAAAGTGATTTCAATTTTTAATGAGTCCCGGCCGCCTGAAGTTGATTAAGTGCGTTGATTCTGCTGTTCCCAGTCAACGGGAACGGAAATGGGCATGGGAATGGGAATGGGCTCGGAAAATTGGGAAATGGGTAAGGACAAAGGTAAACACGCCCCACAAAGAAACAATGATATGGAGATATCGATTGTTGGGGACGTGAGCGAATGGTCCACTAGTTTGGTGGGTGTGTGTGTGTGTGCACTTGACCGGAGACGAAGGATTTCATTAGCACAACATTTGACAAAATGCAAACAAATAAACAAGAGGCACAAACAATGGCCAAGACCGCAGGCGGCCACTTAGCACTGGGCTACAATGGGATAGACAGGCATTAGGGCCATGTTAACATGACTTCCTTCCTCGCCCACAATTCGCACGGATATACGGGGCACACACATATATATCCGTTGTGATGTGATGGCCGTGGGGCAGAACCACAAAATGCTTCATTTGTTTTTACTGCCAGGCATTTTTCCTTTGCTTTTTCTGCCCTGCTCCTTGGCCTTCCTGCATTGACATGACATGAAATTATATTAATGAAAAACTTATTGACAGCTGCAATCAATCAGGGGCAACTCTGACAACATACTGGCCCGTATCCATATTGATTTAATGAATTAAGTTCACATTGATGTCGAGCGCGGCTGCTTGAATTCCATTTAAATGTGTGTCCAAGAGATGAATCGAAGTAGCTGCACTGGCAGAAAATAGTATTTCCTTTAAGAATAAGATGTGATTAAAGATGGCGGTCCTTTTTTTAGAGATTTTATTTACTTAATAATAGGTATAAGCAGTTTGTGACCTTGTTTGTAGAGATTTTCATATAAATGGAACTTTTTATTTATTTACTAAGATTGATAATAATATATCTAAGCATCAGAATAGAATTCTTAAATGATATGGGGAACTGTTTGGCAATTTCTAGACACTGAAAGGATGAAATCACTTTTGAAATTCAAAGACATTAGTAATATTTCAAGCTGATATTTAATTAACGCAATCATATGTTTTTGGGGTATGATATAATGATATTTTTATATGATTTTCCTTGTGTACCATCTATTTTTAACCCATGTTCACCATTGAGTACTGACGAAACGCTGTCTCCTACGCCTTTTACAGGAAATGGACTTTGGCACCATCATGTGCTGGGCCGACAACAATGTGGGTCAGCAGAAGGAGCCCTGTGTGTTCCATTTGATCGCCGCTGGCAAACCGGAAGCGCCCACCAATTGTACGGTGGTCAATCAAACGTCCGACTCGCTGGAGGTTTATTGCATTGAAGGTGAGTTATATGGCCAGAACCAGAACACACACACACACTCCTCATACATAACGAACATACAATATATACATATACGTCAAATTGCCAGCCAATTTGTTGCCCTTTTTCATTCGGTACGGTCTCTTTTCTTTTTTGTTTCTATAATTGCTGATGAGCCAATCAATGGTCGAGAAAGGCATTGGTCAATGGGTGGGTGGGTGTAAAAGTGGAAGGGGAAGTGGGTGTTGCAAGGGGCCAAAAGGACCAAAAGGAGTGGTCATGTCCTGAGACTTCCTTTGCAGCATGGGCACGAGTGTGCGAGCGCTGTAACATGTATATGCTGAGTTTCCTGCAACGCTTTTCAGACTCATTTAAAATACATGAGCAACTTAAGTGCACTTTGGCAGCCATCTACGAGTATGTCTATCCACTCATACTCATACAGACACACACACAGATACAGATTCCCATCCACACAATCGTAAAGCAGAGCCAACTTCCTTTCGTGATGCAGACACAAATAATAAAAACGCAATGAAAGCATAAAACTAGAAAGGAAACGCATCGTAGAGTGGGCAAAATAATGTTGCTAAAATTTCAATTCCAGTTTAAAATTTTCCGTAATAAATAAAATAGAAGCAGCCCAGTGATGGAGCAGTGAGCTGAAGGATCTGAAGGAGCTGGAGCGGGCAAGGCCGAAAGTTAAGCGCAAATTTGTACATACAAAATGTTTTGGCTTGTTAGGCAACTTGCTGCCTGCCTGCCAGTTGCCCAAGAAGGGCGGAAACTTTAAATACAAATTCAATTCGCATATTTTATGCGCAGCGCAAGGAGTGGAAAACGCAAAGACAGAAAAATGCCAGCAAAGCGCAAAATAAGCAGCACAAATTGCAGTCCCAGAGTTCAAAGTTCGCAGCGATAGAGTTGCACATTAGCGCAGACAGAGAAATGTCCTCGCAAATTGCAGCAGCTCCGAGCTTATGATGCATTTATGCAGTCCTTGAGTGCCGAACCGGAGACACAGAGACGTTGGCAGGGGGGGGGGGGGGGGGGGGGGGGGCGGGAAAAGCTAGGGAAAACCCAGGGAAAACCCGGGGAAAACCGGAGGGAAAGGCAAGCGGATCCTGGCGAAAAGGCAACGCAAATCAAAGCGTTGCATAACGAGGCGGCTGCTGCAAGAAGTGCAACAAAAAGCGCATAATAACTGCATACTTAATGGCGCTCTTTCCCGTTGCTGTTTGTTACGCCCCCGCGCCCCGCGTGCTTTCCACTTTTCTTTTCTGTTTTCCAAGACCCCCCCTCCCATCACTCCCCACGCCGCTTTAAGCGCTCAATGTTTTCCACCAATTGCCGGCAATCGCAATTGTTGTGCTTACTTAATGTTGTCTCAAGTGCTTGCCCACTCCGCGTATGCGTAATGTGTAATTGCATTACTACGCGCTGCAGAATGCAGAATGGGAAAATGCAGGGAAATTCCCCGGCAATGCCTTCATTGTTGCGATTTACGAGACTGCTCGGAAATGCTTGAGCTTTTCAATTTTTACGTTTGAAATGCCGTCTGGGTTAACATCTGTGTGGTGGTAATTACTTTATGTGTTTAAACTGTAGTTGTGAGGGTTTGGTGAAAATTTGGGGGACTATAAAATGGCTAAATTCCTCTTTCGGCTTTAAAACGTATTATTATGATGTTTATTAAAGTTCCAAAGCATTTCAGTAGTTTTATAATAAACTAGGTATATAGGTACCTATAAAAGTATTACTGTAAAAGTAATCTTTAAGTCACTTTCCTTTAAAAACAATAGCCACTTTAGAGCATCCCACCGCATTATCTACTTATCTACCCATCGCTTAGCGACCACATTGCGTATACTTGATGACCAAACTTCAGATATCATTACGTATGCACTGCAGCGATGGCTTTAAGCTGCTACGGTTTCATCTCCACCCCACTCCTCCTCCTCCTGGAAAAGCCATTGTTCGCCTTATTACCGCATCACCCCCACTTCCGCCCCCTCGTCCAACCCCCCGGGCAGCTAATTTAGTGGCTGCACATTATTATCATAGTCATCAGCATCATTAAAACTTTAACGCAAGTTGTTTAAGCACAACACAAGAGCGGCAGCATCAGGATCAGGGTAGCGCGCACAATGCGATACTTTTTATATTGCACTCTACATTAAGGCGAACGACTGCTCAAATGCCACGCCCCTTTCTCCCACACACCACCCACGGCCCACAGCCCTTGGTCGTTTGTTTTTATAATAACTCAACTTTAGCTGCGGTCGACTTTAATAAGCCAGCACGCAACTTGGCCAACTCAACTCGACGTGGCCGTCGCCGCAGCTCAACTCGGCTCAAACTGAACCGAACGGAACTGAACTTAAACCAACTCAGCCCGCCTCGAATTGAATCCAATGTGCGCTGCTGAAGACAACTCCACATCTTTGGGCGGCCAAGTTCGGTTGGCCACTGCTGTTTCCCTGCTTTTTTCTACTCGGAAAACAAAAATATAACAAACTGACGGGGCAACGGCAACGGCAACTAACCAAACTCATCAAGCGTCGGTTTAATATAATAAAATTTCAGTTTATAACATTTTGCTTCGCTGCTGACGATGCTGATGCACTGAGCAAATATTTTCTAATGTAGGAGAGCAAATCTAAAAATAGAAAATAAAAAATTTTAAAAATTTTACTAGTGTTATCAGTGGAACTAGATACTTAGAAAATAATAATAATAATGAAAGGGAATTTTCCATTTTCAAATACAATTTAACTAACTTTAATGGTCTAATATTACTAATCTTGCAATAATCTGTTTATCTTAAAGATGAACTTATTTTAGAAATTATTTTTTTATGAGTGTATTGCTGCTTCTGGCCGGTCTTGTTTTATTATTTTTACTTCACTGGCGCAGCTTCCATTGTTGCTGTAGCCAAGTAAATAAAATTAACCCATTACAATGAAGTTTTTTTTAGCTCTGACAACGGAGCTGCGGCAAATTTCATTAGCTAAACGTTTTAAAGTGCGCACAAAATGGCCGCCGATGAGGAGATGGGGGGAGATCCCTTGAAAGGGAGCTCAAAATAAGAATGGAATAAACCCACCGAACCACCCATTGACCCACCCAACCACCCACCAACCCATCAACCCACCAACCCATCCACCCACCGAACAATGACGCTTTGAGGCAAAGGCCAAGCACATTCTCTTTACTCTATTTCCGTGCCCTTTTTCTTTGTACCGGCGAGTTTGGGTGGCTGAAAAAGTGGCCAACAACAACTAAAATTCATAGCAACATATAAAACATTTTCCACAACAATTTCTTTCCCTTTTGGCCCGTGGGCGTGTGCCCCACTGAATTAGCTCTGGTCGGGGAAAAACCCGCCCCCAAAAACCTTTTCACTGCCTTTATTGCAAAATATTTTAACATTTTTCGCAAGTGTTTTAAGTCGGCTTTTGTGTCTACAATGAAGTGCCATTTGAGCTGCCAAAGCTAAGCAAAAGCAGCCGCTGAAGAAGTGGCCCAACATTAGCCTCTTACTTTCTGGCCAAAACCGCCACTCCTCCCCGCCACTCAAAAGGGGCGAACTCGAGTGGGCAAGTTCTTTTGTGGTGTGATTAAATGGCATTTAAAATGTAACTTTAGATTACTGTGAATACATATTTCGGGGGCAGTCGGCAAAGAGTTGAGGGGTCCTTCAATTACACTCAAAGGGTTGACCTTTAGTTGAGAGGTTCTGGGTAATTCTTTATGTATTTTATGGAATTAAGAGGCTGGTGATATAAATAGAAGAAGATACAAAGTCTACAAATAAGTTGTATGCCCTAGGGCACTTATCAAATATTTTGTAAAGTTGTAACGATTTTTCCCATTCACTCAATCATTTTTATGTAACCAAAAATAGACAAATATAAATGACTGTGACTGAAATATAGTTCTTTACTTTTGACATTTTAAAGCTTTAAACTTTTTGCCACCAGTGACAGTAAAATTGCTTATAATAATACAATTCATCTGTTTTACCTGGCATCAAAGAAATTTCTAAACAAAAGTCCTGGCCAGTCATAAATAAATCCTGGCAAACCCCTAAGCAAAGTATATTTATATAAGACCCGCCGTCGATTGACAACTACTTAATATTAATAAGCTCAAAGTCCCGACTCCTTGGCCAATACCAATCCAATATGCTAAGTAAGCCCCAGTTCGTGACAAGTTATGCAATCGGTGTTCTCCTCCATTTTTCGCAGGATTCGATGGCGGAATGCGGCAATGGTTCCTCATGGAAATCTTCGATCAGCACAGTGGTCAGCTGCAGGCCAACATCAGTGCCAAGTTCGCGGCCCTGAGCGTTACGGGATTGGATGCTGGGCGCCTGTTCCGGATCTATGTGTATGCCGTTAATGGACGAGGCCGCAGCGATGCCATTGCCCTCGATGGATACACCCTGAAGGCCGCCGAGAAGCAGACTGGTAAGTGATGATATGCCACCCCTCAAACCCATGAATTTTTAAGCATTTAGGAGAAAGCACTGACAAAAATTATAAGCTCAAATTAAGAATTTCATTTCTTAAAAATATTATGTTTTCAAGGCAGTTGTAAACTTTTTGGAAAATATAACCATAAAATTTATGATAACTATATTTATAGGTAAATATATTAGCCTTTCAAGCCTCGTTTCTCCAAGTGCTTCCAGTTTATAATGTATTTTGTATGCTAATATCGAGACTCATGTTATGAATTGCATAACTTTGCGTTCGGCAAAGCCTCTGTATCAGTTTCTCGCCAAAGATTGTTCCGGGCTTTATGATTATTATGCCACCTCGCAATTTAATTACGCTAAACTGCTCAATGAATTGTAAATTCCGCGTCTCAAAACTTTCGCCTGCAGTTTTGGCACAGTAAACGCCAATTTTTATGCAGACCCAAACCCCACAAAGTAGCGCAAAAAATCTGAAATGATTAGCATTAATGAATTGGGGCTGGCAAAATGCGGAAGGAGAGTTCCTTTATAGAGGGTAAGGGGTCTAAACGAAAAAGGAAATTGTAATGCTAATTAGCCAAAGGAAGAGCTGACAAGAATTTTATTTTCATTTTTGTACATTTCCCTTTTTGAGGGCGGGGGGTAAAGGAAAGGAAGTCGAAAAGCGGCAAGAAAATCTCGGAGGGACAGTCACATTTTGTGTAAACAACTTGAGCCGACATTTCAATTTTTCATAAAGTCAGTCGGAGCAATGGAAACGGGGAAAAGTGCAAAGCAAACAGCAAACAGAAGGAAAGCCGGGCCAGCCAGAGATGGAAATCAGAAAAGAAAATTGTCTTGGCTAGGTCAAAGAGTGGATGCTCTGAGCAAAGGTTAAGCTTGATTATGATCAGCATTTGTGGAGGATTCATTCGCTCAAAGGAAAGATTTACCAACCATTGTTGGAAATGAAAATCTGAATTGATTGGGGATTGAAGAAATGGGAACAATGTTTGGGGGAGATAACTAATTTTTAAAGATTTAAAGGATATTTTTTGATTATATAAGAATTTTATATTAAATATGATACTTTATAAGAAGATAAATGATATAAAAATGAAAGCATTTAAAATGGTAAATCGAATACAAGTTTTCAATTGATAATAGGATAGGATATTTATTTAACTCCCTTTTAAAGCTTTCTTTAGACATTTACTATAAATTTCAATTGAATTTACCTTTGCAGTCGCCTTGACCTCGTATAAGGGCAGTGCCCAGAGTCCCGATAACTTTGAGCTGACACCGATCCTGTCGATTGGCATCTTTGTGGGCATCCTGGTGGCCATCGTGTGCATCGGAATCGGCACCATTGCCGCATTGAAACTGCGCTCGCACAAACACCAGCAGCAACAGAAATTCGTACATCCAAATGCGAAATTCTCACGTCCGGGCAATTTGCAAATTAAGGACAAAATCTCATTGCCATTGAGTCACTCCGAGGAGATGTACGACGAGAAGAATCCCGATGTTGTGCCCTACAATGAGGGTAAGTTTCCGGTTCCCGGTTCCCGGTTCCCTGCCCATCCTTTCGGCTTCTACCCCCCAAGATAAATGGCGTCTGCCCGGGCTTCTGTTCACAATTTATGGACGCTGGCTTGAGGCTTCCTCTTATGCAAATGCATTTGACAGGCCGTTCGGCTCATGCAGGCAAAACAAACAGGACCTGAAGGACCCCTCCCTCCTCAAGAGCTGGCTGCATTTTTGTGCCAGTGCTGAAATATTTAAATGACAGCTAATTGCTGTCAGGTCCTCGCCGGTTAGCTTGTTTGCTCGTGTGTCTGCAGTCGAGGTCCTTAAAGACCCTTTTAAACGGCCAAAATGGGGGTAGAGTTTGGCCAAAGCGCTGCTTTAGAAGCAGCAGCAATTTCACTCACTGCACGTGCTCGCTTGATTAATGGCAATCAAGAAATCAAGCGGCAGCCAAAAGCAGAAGAGCATCAGCAGCAGCACAGCACAACAATTTAATCAATTTTCCAAACGTAAAGCAATTTCATGGCCAAAAAAATGAAAAAGAAAACACTAAAGTAAGGGAAAAGCCAAGGAAAATTGGGCAGGAAGAAAACTTGCTGCCGAAAATCACCAAAAGATTTGAGGGCGTCGGCCGGGCCAGAAACTTTTCCCTGGCTCTCTGGCTACTTAACAACAAAACAGCAAAGACGACGACGACGTCGTCGACCATCTCAAACTTTTGCCGAACTAACTAAGCGTTCTCCATTCTGTTTCATTTCGTTCCGCTCTCTCCTTTCACCAACACGCACCCCCACCCGGAAAATTTCCATCCAGTTGATGGCGAATATAAACAAAAATCAGCAACACAAACGCCATCGGGACATCTTTCGACGACCAGCGAGGTGGAAATCAGCTGCAAGCCGGGCTCCACATCCGGCACCGGAATGCTCCCGGCCAACTCGGCGGACAGTGGCACCTATCAGAGCAGCAAGGTGAGTCGAGTCGAGTCGATTCCAGCCAAAACTGTCGGCGGCCCCCAAAAACTTTTGGCCACCGAAAAGTTTTAATTACAGTCGAACCACTCTATGACGAACTCCCCCGAGTGCCAACAACATTGCCATGACAAATGCTTTGATTTGATGTCGCAAATTTCTTGCGAAAATCTTAATGCTCTTGAAAACAATTTGGGCCAGATTAGAAAATAAACTTGTGATTATAGCCCTGCCCGGAAAACAGTTGGCAAAGAATCATTTGTGCCCCACCTTGGGAATGGTTGCTCCCTTAAGGAGTTAGCTCACCTGTATTCACCTGATATTTCCGGGAAGGGCAAACTGGTTGTTTTTAAATTTAATTGAAATTTGTTTTGGCCTGTAATTACCTTAACAAATGTCTTGATTTGGTGTTGCTTGTTTCCTAGAACTTCCGGAAAACCCTAATGTCTTTGAAAGCACTCTGATTAAATCAAGTAAAATATAAAGAAAAAGCTTCTGTTACTTAACGATTGCGTTTAGTTTAAATGTAAATTTTTTTAAGGTAAAGGGCAGACTGAAAAAATTATTTTAATATAAATAAGAACAAAATAAAGTTTAAACAAAATGGTTCTTTTAAATATCTATAAAATTTTTTTTGCGTGGCTCCAACGCTCTAAACATACTTTTTTTCGAGCATAAAGTCCTGATTAGTTTACATTTCTGGGTACATGATTTTTTTTTAATTTTCTATATGCTTAAATTAGATTTGGAATAAAATATTATCATTTCCTCTTAAGTTTGTTAACCAAATATTACAATGTTTGGCACCAGAGTTTCTCGGCATGGTCTCGACTGTATACTCCAATCCAGTTGGGTGCCTTTTAAGACCCCGGATGTTTCCTGATGACAGTTTATTAAATGCCTCCCCAATTTTCCTCCTCCCCTCCGCAGGACGATGAGCTGCACTACGCGGAGCTGTCGCTGGCCAACATGCCCTCCGGCAGCGGAGGCGCCTCCAAGAAGGGTCAGCCCGGCGGCGGGGTGGGGGTGTCGCAGCAGGTGGTGCAGCAACAGCAGCAGCAGCAGCAGCAGGGGCAGGGGCAGGTGCAGCATCCCCACCCCCTGATGGGTGGCACCTTGCCACATGGGTCCAGCATGCGGAAGCTGCTGCCCACCATTCCGGCGACGGCGACCCTGCAGCGCCACAAGCCAAATGCGGGCGGACTGCAGCATCCGCACCAGCACGCTCCGCCGCCCACGTACGACTACGATTACTTTGAGGAGCCGACGATATATGCGCAGATCGATGCGTACAAGACGATGCAGGTGGACACGACAGTAGGAGCAGGTGTAGGAGGTGGACCTGGGGCATGCATCTCATCGCCGGGGTCGCAAGGCACCCCCTCCACCGTCTCGCCCGGCACCGTGCAGATGTACACCCTGCCCCAGCATCCCGGTGGCTACCACACTCTGCCGCACAATCATCACGCACAGCAGCAGCTGGCGGGCGGTCCGCAGAACTCCGCTTCGATGATGCAAATGATGCAGCAGCAGCAGCAGCAGCAGTTGCACCACCATCCTGCCTCCAACATGCCGCCCTCCTACCAGCAACACCAGCAAAATCAGCATCAGCAGCAGCAGCAGCAAATGGCCCATGGCCAAATGCTGGTCTCGAGCAACAGCAGCGGATTGGCTTCCACCACGGCGGCGGTGGCCAGTCCCAGTAGTTCCCTATCGGGACTCTCGGGCGTGGGCAAGTCCTATTCCCGCGAAATTGTCACCGTTCGCACCCCGCTCATGTATTCGCAGCAGGAGAGCTGCGTCTAAGGACTCCCGGGCATGGATTTACCCAATCCGTACTACCCAAATCTCTCAAATCTCACAAATAGCCCAAATCACCCGATTAACTAGTCATGTAAGTCTTGAGCTCTTCGTGGTTGGTGTCTAGGCTAAGTGTTGCCAAAACGAATTGAATTGAATTGAATCGCAGAATTGAATCGTTTGTGTGCTCGTCGAGGAACTGAATATTTTTAAATGCAAAGCTTAAGGCTGCCACAATACCCCTTAAATCTTCTGAGCATCATTTAAATCTTGAAATCCACATTTCTTAAAAACCTTATACTTCCCAATTTAACGACTTTTCTTTTTTTTTATATGCCCTAAGACTCACTTAAATCAAAAACTATCTTTAAATGTGTTTTTTAAAGAAAATACTATTTTACAACCCTAACTATTATATATTTATAGACAATTTTTCAACGTTTTAGGCCTCAATTTTACTATTTGACTATTAAAAATTTGACATATAACTAATGTGGCATCTGGGTTAGTAAGTTAAACAGTTTATTATTTTACTAAAAAAGATTTTAATTTACATGCATCAACAAATGCGTTAATGCGGCATAAAAATGTAAGCCATAAATTCAAAATTCCCAAACAGTAATTTTAATAAATCAAAATCGATTACTGAAAATAAGAGGCAGAAAGGCGATATTGATTCATAATTTATAGCACTTCTCTCACAAATGGATAAATGTTTAAAAGCAGCCAGAGAAATTTAATTTTTTAGGCCTTCTTTTGAGCAGTTAGAGCCAGAATATGATGCATGTGCAGCAGAAGAATGTTCCTTCCTTACAGTAAGTACTCAGATGGACACACAGTCTATGCAATATTTTTTCAACAGATTACTTCACACAAACGAGAAATATGAATTATTTTCCAGGAGACTTTGTAAATGTTTGTAAATGTCAGCTGACAAGTAAGGGGCTGCAATTTTTAGCAATTAGGCTCAAAGATCGCATACATCTAGTACATAATTAGTAAGTATATCCTCGATATAATAGACTTAAAGCTCACACTCACTCAACCAAAGATAGGCGAGCAATGCGAGGGCGCAACTTCTTGGCAATTATATTGAAAATAAATTACATTATTCGAATCTATGGTAAATGATATAAATAAAACAAACACTAAGAACCCCAACACACACACGCAAATTAGCTGCAATTAGCCTAGCATAAATGAATACTAAGTATTAATGTGTAAATAGCAAATCGTAAATCAAATTTATTTTACAAAACCCAAAAGCAAATCAAACAGAAGCGCTGCAAACTAATGAATGTAAATTAGTTGCACATTCTTTGCGAGAAACTCCAAAAGACTATAAATAAAAAAAAGAAAACACAACAAGGACCTATCGTTGGTATGTAAACTTTCAAAACAAAAAAAAAAATAACAAAGCCAGAAAATGAAAAAGAAATGGAGAAAATTGTTGTTTGTAAATTGCATTTATATATCAAATTGTATTTTTTCTCTTCAATGTATAAATCAATGTTTGAACTGTGAAATGGTATAAAAATTACAAAATAAATGCACCTTGTAAATTATTGTTACATTTTAATATTTGTGTTTAATGAATGGAGAAGTGAATTCACAAACAAAACGAAAAGCTATACTCCTTTAAAGTTGAGCTGTAATTGTAATAGGCAGAATAATGGCCCAGCATGGCAAATGCAATTTCCATTTCAAGCTAGTTAAGACAAAAAGATGAAAAACCAAAAAATAAACTAAAAAAAGAAACAAGTGATTTCTCTTACATCAATTAGAATGAAATACAAACAAACAAACGTACATATATAGGGTCGGTCATCAATCTATGCGTATATTTCTGCATGTAAGTGTTCCAACCAATATGAATCTTAAACTAAGTGTAGCTAATTTAACATCTAAACGAAGCGATAAAAGATAATTGTAAAATATATTAACGATTTAGTTTAAAGCAAGGCATATACTCTACAAAATGAATTATGAATGTATGTAACGATTAAGCACTTGAAACGATATTGAAAATACCCCTGCCCTATCCCAATGAATACAAGGAATACAATAATAACTTGAGACACAAGAAACAAACTGAACAGCAAACAACTGAATGAACTCAACCAAATAAATCCATACAAAATTTCAATGAAAAGCTGAGTATTTCTTTCTTTGAGAGCGGGGCTTACGGATTTTTCAGATTTCGGATTTCAGATGTCTGCCTTGGTGGCATTATCCCTACTCAGTCAGCGATGAGGGCTCAAAAGAAGTCTCGGCCCATTAGCGACAAGGCTTTCACTGCTGCAATGTTGCAACAATTTTAATGCACACACAAATGCAGTGAGAGAAATTATTTTTTTAATATTATTTAACAAGAAAATATGTATTTATATCAATAAAAATTCAACTATGCGTTGTTTATGACCGAAATATATTTAATTAAATTCATATCCAAGGTTATAATGAATATTCTCGGTTATATTGCTTATGATTTCAAAATATTTATTTAAAAAGTTGTATTATTTATTTATTTTAATGAATGTCAAGGGTTCTATTGTTTATGCTTTCAATCTTTAAGTTTACTATTTTTCTCTGTGTAAGAAGCGAAACTGGCGAACATAAATTGACAATGCAATGTTGTTGGCGTCTTCTTGCAGCCCAGGCCCCAAGGCCAAAAGCGAGGCAAGTAGCCTTTTCAAATTGTGCACTCAAATGGACACAGGCGAGGACAAGCGACAACGTGGCGTATGAGTTATTTCGGCATGTGTATGTGAGCGGGACCCAAACATCTCTTCCATTTGGCTTTCCTCATTTTCCTTTTTCTTTTTTTTTGGCAAACGTTTGCATGTGCAGCGAAGCGTAGATCTAAGAGAAATAAGACGACAGCAGGAGACATCACATGGATTTGTGGCCTGGCAATGGCAATGGTCATGTTTGACAAGCTACCCGGGATGCTCATGACTTTGCTCTCTGGCCATTTTCTCGGTCTTTGAAAGTATTTGCGTTACTTTGTTTCGCTTGGTCCAAAATTAAAAAGCACACACACAATGGCTGGCAGAAATGGAAAGAACAGCAGACAGAAATTGAGATTGCCAGACGGACAGAAAACGAAGCTGCAGCCCAAAAATAACGACATCGTGCAGAGGTACACTTGAATTTTATTATTATTATGATTTTCCTAGGCTACAATAAAATTTCACAACTGTTTTGCTTTTAGAAAATGTTAAAAACCCATATTCTTGATGAAGAAATAGAAAAATTTCTAATATATTATGGACATCAACTAAAGATTCATCATACCTGTAAAAATAAAAAATGTAGCTTAACAATAATGTTTTTTTTCTTTTAAAGTTCAAAACATATTTGCAAAGTGTAACAAGATACAAAGTTCGGTTCCAGGACTGCCTCATATGTCACTTTGTAGTCCGACAGCCCTGGAAGACTCTTTCCGGAGTAATTTATGTGCCGCCTTTATCAGGCAGAAAATGTCGTTGGCTCTTTGCTTTGCTGACAGATTTGGCAAAATTAAAAACTGTGAAGTCTCCGGTCAATTAAATATATTTTTGACGTGGTGTGGAACCTCTGATTGCTGGCAAAAAGGAAGAGCTTTAAGAAAGGGCTTGTCGAAGAAGGAGAATACTTGAATTGAAGAGGCGTATTTATTTTATAAAATACAGCATTTTTTTTTGCCGCACAACCATGCATATTTATAGGCACCATCGATCCGCTCTGAACGGGATATGAAAGGGACCTCAATCAGGCTCCCTCGATGGCTGGTTGGCTGGCACTTGAACAACCCTTCAGTGGGTTCCTCTTCGCTTTTGTACCCATCATCCATTGTTATCTGCTGGCCATTTGTTATGCGCAGACCAAGCACCAAACACCGTTCCGTTCGATGGCAACCAGGTCAGTTTATCCTGGCCAGGCCAAGGGAGTGGAGCTCGATGGAGTGGGGAGACTGGTTGGACACCCATTCATCAGAATCGGGGCGCATAATGCAGGCGTATTTATAACATTTGACAGAGCATCCACAAAGCAAAACGAAACGTAACGAATCGAAAACGCAGCCAGGCAATCCTTAATCGCACTCACAGGCCCGCACTCTCGAGCACTATTTATAATTATTGCACTCGGGGATTACGGGTTCCTTTGCACATGTGAGCTGCATCCGTGCAATGCGAATGCAAGCAAAACAATCTCATTACCATTACTTTTAAGATGCTCAAACTTTCAATCAATTTCCCTAGCAATATCCGCCGGGGCACTCGGCAGAGCTTGGGGACCTCGAGGAAGTCTCAAGCACTCGCTTCTTGGCCATTGTTGCTGCCTCTTTGTACTCTGTATACTGTGTAAGTAGGGGTCGTATTAGGATGTTTCGAATTATGAATATTATATAAATAAATCATATGGTATACGAAGAAATTAGATCATATCTTAAAGATATATCTATATCTATATATCTGCTTATTTAATTTCAGCTTATAAAAAATTTGAAGCTCAGCAAGATTATAAATGTATTTAGTAATAATCAATATTTTATTTATATACCATAGATTTTCAATTAATTATTATATTTACAATCGATTAGGGACTGCTAATGTTTTTTTTAAAGGGTAGTTTCCATCGAAGTCCTTGTTGTTTCAATGTAACTTTTGCTACAATGTCGCGAACTGTTTTGTTACAAAACCATTTCGTTTAAATTATTAGAAAGGAGACATATAAACGCAGAAAAGTAAAATAAAATCTCCCAAATTCGGTTATATTTTTCCGTACTTCCATGGGTATCTGGGGGTGCTATCACCCCAAAGTTCTGCTACTTTCCCTGCCTCTCCTCCAGTGCTGATGGCGCTGTGCGATGGCAGCGACGCCCGAGTTGACAGCATTGTTTTGCGCCATGACGCAGCTGATGCTCCAGGAATTGCTTGCTTTGAAGTAAACAAGCAGCATTTTTTTTTGCCGCACAACCATGCATATTTATAGGCACCATCGATCCGCTCTGAACGGGATATGAAAGGGACCTCAATCAGGCTCCCTCGATGGCTGGTTGGCTGGCACTTGAACAACCCTTCAGTGGGTTCCTCTTCGCTTTTGTACCCATCATCCATTGTTATCTGCTGGCCATTTGTTATGCGCAGACCAAGCACCAAACACCGTTCCGTTCGATGGCAACCAGGTCAGTTTATCCTGGCCAGGCCAAGGGAGTGGAGCTCGATGGAGTGGGGAGACTGGTTGGACACCCATTCATCAGAATCGGGGCGCATAATGCAGGCGTATTTATAACATTTGACAGAGCATCCACAAAGCAAAACGAAACGTAACGAATCGAAAACGCAGCCAGGCAATCCTTAATCGCACTCACAGGCCCGCACTCTCGAGCACTATTTATAATTATTGCACTCGGGGATTACGGGTTCCTTTGCACATGTGAGCTGCATCCGTGCAATGCGAATGCAAGCAAAACAATCTCATTACCATTACTTTTAAGATGCTCAAACTTTCAATCAATTTCCCTAGCAATATCCGCCGGGGCACTCGGCAGAGCTTGGGGACCTCGAGGAAGTCTCAAGCACTCGCTTCTTGGCCATTGTTGCTGCCTCTTTGTACTCTGTATACTGTGTAAGTAGGGGTCGTATTAGGATGTTTCGAATTATGAATATTATATAAATAAATCATATGGTATACGAAGAAATTAGATCATATCTTAAAGATATATCTATATCTATATATCTGCTTATTTAATTTCAGCTTATAAAAAATTTGAAGCTCAGCAAGATTATAAATGTATTTAGTAATAATCAATATTTTATTTATATACCATAGATTTTCAATTAATTATTATATTTACAATCGATTAGGGACTGCTAATGTTTTTTTTAAAGGGTAGTTTCCATCGAAGTCCTTGTTGTTTCAATGTAACTTTTGCTACAATGTCGCGAACTGTTTTGTTACAAAACCATTTCGTTTAAATTATTAGAAAGGAGACATATAAACGCAGAAAAGTAAAATAAAATCTCCCAAATTCGGTTATATTTTTCCGTACTTCCATGGGTATCTGGGGGTGCTATCACCCCAAAGTTCTGCTACTTTCCCTGCCTCTCCTCCAGTGCTGATGGCGCTGTGCGATGGCAGCGACGCCCGAGTTGACAGCATTGTTTTGCGCCATGACGCAGCTGATGCTCCAGGAATTGCTTGCTTTGAAGTAAACAAGCAATTTTGCAAAAGAAAGCAACGGAGCACCCTTTCCCGCCCCAGACGTACTCGTATGCATAACTCGGGGGGCCTGCTCAGCCTCTTTGCTGTCAGCTGTCAATGCACTCGACGCGTCTGCCCCCCGAACCGTAACCCATTTCCCAGACCCATTTTTTCCAGCCCCATCACCATTTCCCGCCCCTTGCATTTTTTATGCTGCATTGCACTTTGACTTGGCGGGGCTTTGTTTGCTCGTTCGATACTCGTAGACTGCCTTATCGCGGGCGAGTATTATTTTTTGTTTCCGACCCCCCATACAGTCGACAACGTTGTCATCAACATAATAATCAGTGGTAAAGTTTCGGCATCCACCCTTTTTGGTATTAAAATGTCTTTTGAAGCCAGCGAGTTGTTCCCCTTTTCAGCCAGGGCATAATTAACAAATGCTTCATATGCAGATGAAACGCCAGACGAAGTACGCCAGTACGAAGATCTTGCAGTTCGCATGACAAATGTTGGCCAATAAATTAAAGTTACGCCTGCAATAAATATTCAAAAAGGCATGCCCGAAAAACCCCAAAAATGGTCATAGCAGCACAACTGCTAACTAATGATCTATTAGCCCCGAACTTGTGTCCTCCCTGGCTGGCTGGCGAAACTGTATCTGCAGCTGTATCTGTAAATGTATCTGAGTTTCTCATATCCGGTGCCTCGTCTTATTAGTTCACAAAAGCGACCACGTTTGACTTTTATTACACTCACTGTGTCGGTCGTTGCAAAAGTAGTTTTCTGACACACAGAACATTTATCTTGCTTTGCCCGGTTTTCGGGATTCCACCGGATGTTGGCCAACTTACAAATGAGCTGGGTATTCAATTTGTCTAAACTGATGCAAATATGATTGAACCCATTTGTTTGCGCCAAAATGGGAAAAGAATCTCCGGGCGGATGGCAGCCAATTTTTGGGGGGTTCAGCAAGAGCTTAGGTTGTTACTCCTTGAAGGGGAGTTAAAATCGTACCCACGGCTTTTTTTCAGCAAAAATTTAATGGGAAAATGTCCTGCTATCGCTAGGATTTTTAATATTGGTTTAAAATTGGAACTTTCAATTTAAAAAAAATTGTATGCGTCAACTAATCTCAAAAATCGTAGCTAATGCTAGTCATGTATGTACTTTAAACTCAACGAATCAATTTCAGACGAGTCTTCATATATTTTTTTCTTCTGTACTATAATTGTTAAGTTAAATATTAAATTATAAAGTTAATATTTAATTATAAACAAATTCTTAAAATTACCATTTACCATCCCTTATGATGCATCAATTTGCAGTGGAATCCCATAAAAGCTCTATGGACTGTGGCGCTACCAACTTTCAAGTGAATCAATTGTGTTTCTCTCATCATCAAAATCTTTCAAACAGCAATTGCTTTGGCTGCAGAACGAGTTTGCCACCTCAGTCAAACTTCTGGAAAACCCGAAAACTTTAACTGCCATCTGGATGCCATTTATCGCAGTGGCATTGGCGATGCCGGCAAAAAGTGTCTAATGCGCGTTTTGGCGACACTTTTCATATGGACAAAAGTATACTGGGAAACAAAACTGCAAATCCAACTAAAAACTCAGCGCCAGTCGTTCGAAGCTAAAAACAAAAGTTTTGCAAGCGCAAAACATTTTATTGCACTCTTAAGAAGCTGCACTACACATTTCGCATTTCGCAGTTCGCCATTCGCATTTCGTATACGCCATGCAGTACGGCCAAGAGAGCCCGTAACTCCCCGAGCCCAAGTAAAATATGAAATATATTTCAACTTTTGCACACACCGAAATATGTGCGGCATTATGGAGGAGCTGGGATGATGGTGGTGCAGCTGCAAATATGCGGCCAAGTCGCTGCCTGGAACAAGCCTTAAGCATCTGGGGCATGCTACAAACGAGAGGAAAGAATGCCGAGCGCAAAAATGGGGAAAAAAAAGCGAAGGAGGAAATTCGGGGCAAACTCAACCCCGCTACTGGGGAAAATATGCCATGACACAAATACGCGCCGCATGACCCAACGAGGTGGAAAAGTTTGCCTTGGCAGGAATGGAATCCAAAATCCAAGTCCGAGCTCAGGTGAAAACTATGTGCGCCTGATGGGCGGGGGGTTGTGTTGGGGTTGGGTTGGGGGTGGTGCGATTGCATTTCAAGGCCATTCCGGCCAAATGGAAAATTATTTGCTCCCTGTCATTATTTTCCCTCAGCTCAGCTTGGCTTAGTCTAAGTGCATTCCGTGCCGATGTCAGAAAATCTATTCAAGGTCCAACGGATTGCTATTATTTATTTAACTCAACACACTTTCTGTATTTTATTTTGTTCATTGCCACTCTCTAAAGTCCGAGGATTTGTCGGATTAGTTGGATCTATTAAGATACAATTTAAATGTTTTCCATGCAGTCAAGGCGTACAAATAATGGGTTTATTTGAACACGTTTAGAATGCAAATATACATTTTTTAGTTAATATGGGTTTTTATTAGTGAGACTTTTATTCAGTGGCTTTTAAGAAAAATATAAGTTATTTATTCTCTAATAGAAGGTAATGGCTTTTTAAATTTAAGTAAGTATAACTTTTTCCACCTCGGAAGCTTTTAATTTTTGATTCAGAATTGCAAAAATCTTCATATTATTGACAGTAAATCGATAACACTGTTCTGCACTTTGCCAGAATATTATTTTTCATTCAACTCAAACAACGATTTCCTCGCTGACCAATCAGTAGATTATTACCCGCACTTTGAATATCTTGCTCGGAATTCATGTTTAACATTTATGAGCTGTCACGCCTCCGTTTGCAAAGAGCTCCTATTTATCATGTGACCAAACGACGGCCGCAAAGGAAGATGGGGATTTTCCTGGCCACAGTGCGTATGCGTGACATTGCTTGGCATGGGATTGGGCAGAAAATGCACTTTTAGCCGCAGGACCCGCCGCTTTGCGCAATGTTTAATTAATTATCAATTAATGTGTTACAAACCGCAACGGCATTAATTTCATACGCCGCGTTGCACATCCGCAATAACGCAGTGAGACGATTGGATTGGATGGGATTGGTTTGGATTCGATTGGATTGGAATGTGCCGGATTGGATGGAGGCTGGATGGATGGGGTGGCAGCAGCCTCATCAGCATCATTATCATCATTATTATCAGGCACACCGCCTGTAAAGCTGTCATAGCTTTGATTATTATCGATTTCTTATTAAGCTTAACATGGCTTTTAGTGTGAGTGAGCCATTTTCAGTTGGCCGGCCTGTACATATTATTAGTGCGTCTGTGTGAACGGCCTGCACTTAGCCCATCAGCAAATAGGCAAATTGGTGGGTTAGCGCATAAATATTTGGGTCAAGCAATGGCTATGGCTACATTGGCCCAAAGCAAACATAGTAGGCCATCAAAGGCACATTATCGGGACAAACAATGGGGTTAATTCCGCGGTTATCTAGCTTAGCTAAGGTAAATGTATACATTGTATCGTCAGCAATATCGAAATTAAACATAATTACTGTTCTCCACATGAACAATAGTATTGGGGGTATAAAATCATATGATTTGATATGATTTTCTTTTATTTTACTTAGTTCTTAACTTGAAACATGTACCCAAACATAAGTGACACACACTTAAATGCCAGATGTTACGAATACCCCTCTAAGGCATTCTGTGACCCATCTCTACATAAAACACTTCGGACACAACCCGGCAGATAACTATCTTGGCCAAGTCGATGCCCCGGCTCTATGCGCCAGATCCTGATATTTATGAATGGCCCAAAAGTCCAGGGCTGAGTTCCCAGCTCGACTTCGTGTTTCCATCCTGAAGCTCCCATCTCCATGGTTGTTGTTCTTACTCAAAGTCAACTCATTTTTTCTCATCTAATGCACGCTGGGGATCAATTTGCCATGTAAACAATTTATTGACTGTTTTGTTTAGTGCGCTTTTGGGATACTTTCGCTCAAGTTTTGCTTCTGCGCATGCTGGCTAAGTAAACAGAAAGTTACAGAAAAGGCCAAAAGCGGCAATGGCCATTTGCCTTAACTCCGCTTGGCCACAACGAATTTTAAAGCGTGAAAATTCATTAGTGAATTTCCGGCAAAGGCGTGTTAATTAAGGTGCTGTGTGAGCCCGGTTCAGCCTGACCACAGCCAAAGCCTCCAATTAATTTTAATTACAGTTTGGCAGCAGGATGGCGAAAAGAAGAAAAGTGATAGAAGGGCGAGGGATAAGCGGCGAAGATGCAGAAAACAGCAACAAACTGTTTGTGTTTTCACACCTTTTGGCCAGCAAATGCGCTGTGAAGCAGCGGAGCCGAGAGACATCAACCTGACCTGCCTGGCCGCAACTTTGTGCGCAGTTTGAGCTCTTCTTCAATTTTTCTTATACTTTCTACACCCTATATAAGAAGAGGGATATGAGTTCCCCTAGCAGTAAACTAGAAATGATGTTCTATATCTAATTTTCCAATTTAAATATAAATAATAGATTATAATAGATCATTAAAAAATATGAAAATTTATTTATAAATATTTTTTGAACAGTTCCTTTTTATTTTTCAGGGAACTAAATCTCCTTGAGATGATCGATAAAAAAAAAGTAAGCAAATATTAATAGTTAGACTTCATTTAAAGATTTCCTGTGACTAAAAAACCTTAAAATTCTAGCATCTTTGAAAATGTATTATGTTGTAAGTTTCTGGCATCAGGTATCACAGGGTCTAAATAATTTGTTAGCTCATCCACTTTCTGCCACTCTACTCTCCACTCGCTTGTTAAAAATGTTCTGCTTCGCGGTTTTCTTGTTACTTTGCCT
Organism: Drosophila suzukii; assembly: GCF_043229965.1. Classification (NCBI taxonomy): domain Eukaryota; kingdom Metazoa; phylum Arthropoda; class Insecta; order Diptera; family Drosophilidae; genus Drosophila; species Drosophila suzukii. Next base: position 84,799,109 of record NC_092082.1, read on the forward strand.
GTCTGCCGTGTATTTGCATTTCCTTAAACCTTAAAATTCTAGCATCTTTGAAAATGTATTATGTTGTAAGTTTCTGGCATCAGGTATCACAGGGTCTAAATAATTTGTTAGCTCATCCACTTTCTGCCACTCTACTCTCCACTCGCTTGTTAAAAATGTTCTGCTTCGCGGTTTTCTTGTTACTTTGCCTGTCTGCCGTGTATTTGCATTTCTTTCTGGCCTCGGCTAAGATTTCTTTTCTACATTTGCTTACACTAATTATGACCCCAGGTGAGTTGGCCCGTCCCGGCTGACACTGCATGTAATTAGTGGTTAAATTGCCGCCCAGAGGTCAGCGAAGCCAAGACATCTCGTTGGTTGGGTGGTGCAGCCCTTGGCGTCAAGGTGTCATGCTCATTATCAAGTGGCTTACATTCGCGGGTGGATTGGGGGGCGGGCTAACTCAAAGTGCTTCGACACGAGGCCAACCTCCTTTGCCTTGAGTGGATTAATTTCCCCACCCACCCCCTTTCGCGCTAATTAGAATGCGAATTTGGATCGTTAGTCGAACGTTTGGCAACTGCAATAAGATCGCAGACAATTATCCGATGGCTTTATATACACAAAATGCCCCGGCAGACAAATAGAACAGATTTGGGGCAAAACAAAGGGAGTGGGGGTGAAATAAAATCAGCATCATAAGGCATTTTAATTCATAAGCTGACATTTGTCTCGCTGGCCAACGTTGACTGCCTGACTGGCTGACTGAAATGGAAAAGATATTTCATGCTCATTTACATGAAATTTTCATTATGCGCCGCACGCTGGAACGCTGAAACTTATGCAATGCCAGCCAGCAGACGGATTTGGCCAGAAAGTAAGGGACGTTGGGGAAAATGATGCGGGAAAATGGGGCGGGAAAATAGGGAGGGAAAATAGGGCGGGACTGACGGGAAAGACAGAAAGCCAGCAACAAAATCACGTTCGTTTATCATCGCCGGCGACATCGTCCCGACTATGATGTTGATGCTGATGTTGATGAGCGCACAGACAGCCAAGGACATGATAAAGAATGGGAGCGGAATAGGGAGCGGTATAGGGAGCGGTATAGGGAGCGGTATAGGGAACGGTAACGGGAATAGGGAGCGGTATGGCTGGGATGATGATGCGAAGGAGCGGACGACAAAGCGTGTGACAGCATTTTGCATACGCTGATGAATCCATCATCTTTACTCAACGTCACATCATCAAATCCACAGCGCTTAGTTATACTTTGTGAGCGGTGACGGTGGCAGCGGCGACTCTCCTGCACTCCAGCATCCTGCATTTTGAATCCAGAATCCTGAATCCGGAATCCTGCGGATCCACGACACATCCTGTCGCAACTCTGGGCTCCTCATGCAGCCACCTGCAGATCCCACGTATGCAAATATATGCGGGCCAGGGGCATTGGCAACTGGAAGCACGACACATCAAACACTTGTCATCAGACAACGCATTCGCATTCGCATTGGCTGTCCGCTGATGCTACCTATGCACCTTTGATTTTAATGCACTGAAGAAAAAAGGCACAGGAATTTATAGAAATTAAGAAACATTAAAACATAAATAATTCAAATAAAGTACCCGTTGCTTTCCTTTCAATATACATTATTTAAACTATTTTATAGCCTTTAGAAATGTAAAAATCCTTTTTGTTATGTAACCATCGTTTAGGCTTTTTGTAAAATATATTTGTATCTTAACAATCAAGCTCTAGGATATTTTTTCCTATTTACAATACATTTTTTTCAGTGCCATCTCCCACCGATTTGAGTGCTTTGTGTACGCGGCGTATACGTAATGGCCTTTTTTCAAGTGCATTCCTTTAATTGTTTAACGCAAAGATCCCAGACTTTAGTCTGTGTTGACAAAGTGGCCCCCTTGCTGCACCCTTGCACCCCTCCTGCCCCTGCTGCCCACCCCTAAAACGGCCACGCCCCCAAGCCTGGCCCGCCCACAGCACGTACACTCGTTGGCACTTAAGGGGATTTGTTTAATTGAAACGAATGCAGGGCCAAAAGCGAGGGCGGCAAGCAAAATAGAATGAACCATCCGAAACGGAACGAAACAAAGCCAAAGAAAGAAAGACGTTGGCAAAATGAAAAACGAAAGACAAACTGCTGTTGGCCAAAAGCAGGAGGCTTGGGTTTGAGTTAAGATGTGACAGCAGCTTAGTCTAACAAATAAACAAAAATGCACTTGGCTTTCGGGTGGGTGGTTGGTTGAAATGGCTGCGAACAATCGAAACAAACGCTGCCCAATGCCAAAAGCTGTCACTGAGGCTTCCACAGAAGCAGCTGTAACAATAAATGGCCATTTGGCTAATTAGAAAACGCTTTCGTCATCAGCTGCCCAAGGTCAAGAGGTTGGGGCTGATCCCCGTCTAAGAATAGAGTCGAACTTTGGCCATGTCAGAGGTCGAAAGGCTAAGCTCTGATTGAAATAAGTTGGCAATTATATTTTCAAAGTGGCACTCAAATAAAGAAGCAATCAAATCTACAGAGAATTTGTTACTATACCCAAATGATAAGGGTTTGATTGGGTGAGGTAAAGCTTTTTGGTCATGGTAGCCTATCAAAATCCAAATCTATTTATTTGAATCTTTATTATGCGTTCATTTTTTCATAGGTAGGAATATTTGTTTGTTTATTAGATTTTTAAAAAGCATATTTTTATGGCCAATCATAACTATAGAACTTATACCTATAGTTATTCGGGTATTACTCTCATACATTTTTGGACATGTCGTTAAACGATAAAGTATGACTTAAAATAAATTCACCATTTAGTTTTTAATCATTTTCATAGTTAAAGAGATACAACCATAAGTAACCAAGGCGGTTAAGAATCCCCTTTCCTTTTCTCGGGACCCTATTCATTGTAAATTAAAATGTCAACGAAACCATCATGAAAACTGGGCACTTATTGCCAATTGGATAATATCACAAAACAGTCGGAGGGCCTGCAGGACAAGCGACTTTCGTAAACAGTCCACTTGATGACTGAAAATTGAAATTGAAACCGTAAGACGAGTCTGCTGAGACAAGTGAAAGGAATCAGGCAAATGGCCAGCTTAGTCACTTGGTCAGCGGCAAGGAGCCTTTTAAGCGAGAGTCCTGAGTCCAGAGTCCAGAGTCTCGGGACAAGGCAAGGGCATGACAAAGGGAATGGTCTTTAATTAAATTACGAGCAGTCAAAAGCAACTTTGATCCCTTTTTACATTGCTCTCTATTGCAGCTTCCTTGCCCGGTCTATCTGTCAGTTGGCCTTCCGATTCTCTCTCACTCGGCCCAGTGAAAAACTTGACTTGTGTTTGTAATTGCGTTTCTTTTCAGTTGCCAAGCCAAGCTGATTTGCCAGTCTTGACCTGTTTTCTACACCCTAAATCAGGAAGTGTCGAAACCACGATCGTAAAATCAAATTAAAGCATTTTGTAGTATCTTTAACAGCACAAAGATTTTTTTGAGGTGGTTTATATATTTATAAATATTTATTATATATTTTTTTAAATTACCAATGAAGATTCTTTAAATGTTTATGTTATTTTAAGCTGATATTTTTTCTTTTTTTTTTCAAATATTTTTCCTAAGAACATAACTTTTCTAGGGTATTTTAAACTTTGCTGCTGCAACCTTTTCGGTATTTATTTTTTCTGTCTTTCGTTTACTTTGGCTGGCTTTTCATTACTTTTGCGTTCGTCAGTGGGTTGTTGCTGCTTCTGGTCCTGTTTTTCTTGCTGCCATCCTTTATTTTTTGTTTTAACTTTGGCCAACGTTGCTTTCGTTTATGACAAACAAAACTTTTGCCAGCCGAGCCTGACGTGTGCAGCCTTCAAGAAAAGTGCCAAGACGAAGTGAAAACTGCCCCTGCCCCGGAAAAGCGAAAGTCAAACGGCATAAGTAAACACCGGCCGAAGGGCGGAGGGATTTTCTCAAATGGAAAGTGTCGCTTGGCCGGAGCCAATTAAACTTGCAATGCTAATTAATAACCTGCAATCGTGTGCAAGTCACCTAAAATGAAAAGCGACAGGCAGCAGTCGTTTGCATAATTTTCGTTTCGTTTAGCTATTTTTGTGAAATATTTCTTTGCCGCTTGTGCATATAATTAAAATATTTTTTCACAGCAATTAAACAGAGCATAAATACGAAGGCAGGCAAAAGTTTCGGAGGACGAAGAGATGAGAATTTCTGGGTAGTGATTCAAAGACGGAAAACCGCTCACCTCTTGTAGTGAAAGTAAAAGTAAAAGTAAAACGATTAAAAAGCTTTCAATTTAATTGAGGCAATTCTGCTCTCTCCTGCTTTCTCCCTCTTTCGTTTTCAATGTTTTAATTGGCCCCCGAAAAACTTTCGGGGCAATTTCGCATTATTGCAACAAAAAGAGCGTTAATTGCACAAGTCTGGCACATGCGAACAATCCTCATCGATGATATACGATAGATTGAGCCAGCTAGATGGGGCAAAAGTTATTTTTATGACGTCCGCCTTTGATGTGGTCATAAAAATGTCGAACCGCCTCGGAGGTCTGGCCATCGAACTGCGAATGGCCTGCAGTGGCGGTGCCACAGGGCGTATGATTAACATAAAGCCAAGAACAGACAGGGCAAAGCAGCAGCAGGCTCAAAAGGCAAAGCTGATTGCAGCATTAAATGGGATTGAGGCAGATGGCCATATATATATACACACATATATGCAATATACCCGACCGTAGGCCAGGAGAAGGCCAGATTTCCCGGCTAAAAGACAGACTTGGACGGCCAAAGAAGTGCAAATCGAAGTGCAGATGGCCGGGCTGGCAAAAGGCAGCCAAATGGACATTAACCACATGCACAATTCATTGAATTTTGCTCTGTATTGACAGGATTCTTATCGTCCCAACGATTTTTCTTCCTTTTTTTCCTTTCACACCAGCTGTCTGTTTTCTTTTTCAACATTTTTGTTCAATTCCTTTTCTATATTTTCCCTTATTACACTTCCTTACACCTACTTTTGTATATACCCTGTTAAACATTGAATTTCCATGCATTTTATAATTATTTTACTAAATATTTTGTTAGTTTCCTTATAGTATTTTTAAATATAATTCCTAAATTAAAAAAGGTTTTATTTCTTAGTCCAAATTGAGGTATTTCATAGGTCTAGCTTATACAAAAAAAAGACAAATTTTATAAAGTCACATTTTTTGGAAACCAATTTAACGACTTTTAAGGGTATTTATATTTCGCCTGGCTGCTTTTCACTCTGCCAACGCATTTTAATTTGCCAGTTTTCAATTGCAGCCCATTGCTTATTGCCATGTCTGCCGACAGTCTCCTCCATTCGAACCCCTCCTCGTGTCTTTAAGGTAAGCAAGTATTTAATGTCAACCCAGTGGGTGGTCGATGGAGGGTGGGGGGGCGGAATGCCTGCGGTCACAGAACGGGCAGAGAAATTTAAATAAAGCCAGAGCGAAAAAATCGTTGCACATAAAGGCACATAAATCGAAATCTGTCACAAAGAACATGCGCAGCCAATAAATTTCCTTATCTCAATAGCAGCGACAAGTGGCAAGGAGTTGGGGGGAGAGGAGTGGTACAGTGGAGCCTCGGCAGCCTCGAAGGCGTATCCGTTGCAAGGAATGCGAACATGTTGCATATGCAATGCGGACGCTACTTTCACCCTCTCATGATCCTGGTATCTGTGTGTATGGGACAGTATCTGTGTGTTCCCATACATAAGTGTGTGTGGCTGTGCTTTTGTCTTTCATCTGCCGCGCTATTTGTTTGCCCTGTTGTTGCCGCCTGTCACATTGCAGCGAAAATTGAAATTATTGCCGCAGTAGCAGCAGCAGCAGCCGCAGCATCCTCCGAAACATTTTGATTAATATTTCTTTTTATATGCATTTAATTTGCTCTTTTCGTTGGCTGATTTCCGAATGCTCTTAAAATATGCGGATAAGGATACATTTTCCATCAGAGTTTTCGTTATGTAGGTAAATTAGGTTTCACAACATAACTAAATAATAAAAAAAAACTAATTGGTATTTTACCATTTTTTCAAAAGACAGACTTTCAAAAAACAGCTGCCCCGGCTTGAAATTGCTAAAAATGTTAACCAGCTTGTAGTTTAATAGACAGACTAAAGTACCTAGTTAATTCCAACTTAAAGAAACCCCAAAACGATGCCAAAAATAACCGAAAATCCATCCAATTAAGCCAGCTAACCGAACTTTCAGTAGCCAGAGAACTAACAAATCAAACAAGGGGATAGGGATGAACAAGCCAGCCAGGGTACGAGGCATATTAAGTATACAGTTTTAAATCCATAAATCACACATATAATTATGCAAATTACAAAAATATGGCCAGACCGAGTTGTAGGCACCAACCCAAAAAAAAACGGTTTCCCCCGAAGACCCAACCCAATGCAAACTAAGCCATCATCAACTTGCTCAGACGAAAATAGAAACCGAAAACTGAAAACGAAACTCAAGTTGGATGCGGGCACGTGTTTGGCTTGCTGAAATCTACATAAGCTGGCCGGCAGCCAATTTGGTAAGGGACTAACTATCCGAGCCAGGGAGTCACTCTGTCAGCCAGCTGGCCAAGAAATCCTTCCGGGAGAAGAGCGGCCGACAAAAAAATAGGTGGTTAAAAATCTGTTTTGCCAACATTTGCATGGAATGCGTTGCCCTGTTTTCTCCCCCAAATGCTCCCCGTTCTGGCCATAGTTTTTGGGGTGCCATTTTGCATAACTTGGCCCGGAAAGCACACACTGATCCGCATTTGGAGAATTTCGAATGGTCATATATATGCCGGTGTATATATCAACTTTTTGGTTCGTTGGCTTTCCGTGATTTTGACAGCCGGCCTAACGAAACGAAGCGAAAAGCGAGTCTCCGCCGTAAAAATATGCATACATTTTAATAGAGGTGGGTATAGGAGGGGAAAGTAAATAGAAAGCCTATGCCACGACGCATGTCAACTTTTCAATATTATTTTTCCTTTGATTTTTTTAAAATTTAAAACCGAAACCCAGGCAATATCCGAGCACTGGGCCCAGACCATCTTAATGTGGTCAAGTGTGCTTAAGAATTCATTCAACAGTTTGGCTCGCTCTCCATCATCTCCGTCTCTTTGTTTATTACATTTGCATAATATTTATTATTTATACAGAGGCATATATTTGTGTAAGTTCTTTTATGACTTCGCCAGCACTCAAAAAATTGAGGAAGAAAAATATATATGCCTTCAGTGGCTGTCTATATTTTGGCTCGCGGTCCAATTGACATTGCGCTGCTTATTTCATTAGCAATTCTTTTGAATAAGAAAGCGAAACATATAATACAAATTTTACAAAGCAAAGGAATAAGTACAAAAAAAGAAGGAAAATTCATGAAAATATGCTGAGAAAGCTGAGAAATCGTTGGCAGCGCTTTAACTACCGGAAATTCCTTTGTGCTGCTGGCGCTCATTTGCAGGCTACCACGCCCCCCCGCCCACTTTCTGAGCCACCCCGCCCCCAGCGTCGAACTCACGCCCGCACAATTTTTCGCTGTTGACAATTTTGGCGGTTGTTGTGGCAACACGTGACTTGCAAGCCAAGCGAGAAAAGCGGAGAAAGGCGGGAAAGTCGGGGAAAAGTTGCTTGGAATGTGAAAGAATGTTTGCTCCTGAGCAGGAGATACTTTAAACTGGTTGTCGCACGCTCTTGACCCATCAACACCCACCCCACCGATCGAAACGAAATCAGTTTCAAAATAATTTGCTGTTGAAATTCAATTTGTTATTTCCACTTGGCAATCTCCTTCCCAAATTACTCCTCCGCTCACTCGCTGTTTTTTTTTTTTCGGTGTCGCATTATTGCTTCGATGGCTTTATTGGCAACAACATTTTTATTTAGCTGAAAAAGAAGAAGTAAATTATGTCATTAGGTCTCAATTTGCCCATTAATGCAAGCCCAGGCAGCAGCGAACATTTTCCGGCTAAGATTTCGCATTCGAGTGCCTTGGCACACATGTCGAATACGCAATTGTCTTGAGTGGCCACTTGGGGAAAGTAGTAGCAACTAAGAGTGAAGTGGGCCAAAGAGAAAGGAAAGTGAGCCATTCAGCACTGGGATGAAAGGATTTTAAACTTTGCTCGAGGATGCTTGGGCACAAAACTACCGAGAGTCCGATGTCACCAATACCAATTTCGTCCTTCCGCTGGATTAACTTACTTTCAAGGGGTTGCGAGGACTTAAAGACATGACATAATCACCCTTCCTTTGCTTAACAAAATTTTAAAAAAATTATACTCCTTCAATGTATTTATACAACAATTTTATGAATCCAAGGAGATAGTAAAATTCACTTTCCTTTCAGAAAAAAACGATTATCCAATTAAAATTATAGGTGTGTAATGAAAACTTTTCTTTTACAAATTTAAAGGAAGTTAAATGTGTTTACCATTTAAATGCTTGCAAAAAAGATTGTGGTATCCCCTCATTATATTCTCATTTACTTGATTCTTATTTAAGGTGCATACATTAAACTCTCTTGAGGTCGTATTGATACCTTGAACTCTTGGATTTATGTGCAATTTTTCATTATCGCCACCTGCTGCGATTTGCCCTTTGAAGGCGATGAAGTACACGCACCAGCTATATCAGCCGCATTTTGAACTTCATCATCTGGAATCGCATTGGCCGTGTCTAGACGGGCCTTAGACTTCTTTTGCCCCTGGGCTGGGAGTATTTTTTTATATTTATTATAACGAGACATTTGCATTTTCAAAGTCAGGTCTGTGCATTGAACCAGGGCTTTGAGGTTGGAAATCGAAAGACAAATTGTCTATCATCTCAAGCGGCAGCCTCTTCCCGCCAAGAATCGCTAAGCTAGGAAAAGCCAATAAAGTTCTAAACGTGAAACTGTACTTGGTCACTAATAAATTGACTGCCAACTTTATTAGAGCAACTCAACTTGAAGGAGACCGACGAGAAAATCTCGATGTGCGCATAATTTATTGTTGCGATTGTCTGGCTGCCCCCGTTTTTGGGACACAGCAGATAACGAGCCACGTCAATGTTCGCTAATAAACTCAAGAAGGATTAATTTTGTGATTTATGATATGCACTGGCGACTGGACAATGAAGCAGATCAGGGGAAAGCTTAGAAGCTGTCCGACATAAAATCCCTAGCATACTTTTCAGCTGTCGCTGGCTCTACGAGTATTTAATTAATTATTGTATCTTTTATGGTACTAGGAAATTAAGAGGGATGAACTTAATTACAAAATATAAGCGTTAATAAAATAGAAGTTATAATAAAATTTTTTCTTAAATGTAAAATGGAGGCAAATTAAAAGTGTCTTTAAACATTGTTTTTGAAATACTTTTGAATGCATATTGGTTTATCCTTTTCTTTAACCCAATTATATAGAGTTTTCTTATATTTTTCTATAATTCCACCTTGAAGATAACCCATCATACCACTGTATTTTAAATTGACTCAGAGTTAAGTACGTATCAGTATGCTTGCATCATGAAATCAACCTTTTCAGTTGCGTAATGTCAGGACCACTCCCCAGTTTATTTATTTTGCATGAACATCTTGATGTTTTGTTTTGTGCCCCCAACCATTTTGAAGTCAATAACTTGCAGCCCACATACACAAACCAGAACCGAAGAACCGGGAGAATTGCGGCAGCTTGAAAGGGTCCTGATTCTGGGCCTGGTCCTGGTCCCCGGTTAGACTCCTTTGGCAGACAACTTTGCATTGAGCCATTTATGCTATCATGTATGAAATGGGCGCCCACATAAAATGTATTTCTACAGGCGCAAGCATATACATATATGTAGGTACCCCACCACCATATATATCCGCATATATGAACCAGTATTTGTATTATGAAAGAGGCCACAAAACAAGCTGTTAAAACAGCTGCCAGCAGCTCAGAACTCTGACTGCAGCCAAGTCCTCTGACAGTTTGTGCCCCGACTATAAAAATTGTTTGCTGAGGCATTAAATTGAATGAAAATTTATGATCTTTTCATATTTGCCTATGCGGCTAAGGCTGAGACTGAGGCTGAGGAAGGGCAAAGGAGCTCCACAGCCAGTGGCTAAAAACCTGTATGTGGTCTCACTTGTGTGTGGGTTATTTAAACAGGAGGCAACTTTAAATTCGCAGCCAGGAACCGTTTGCAAATCAAACAAATTCCGCCAAAGTCAACAGACCATCAATCAAAGTGAGCAGTGCGCATATTTGCAATATATCCAATAACTGACCTATGACCTGAGGCAGCAGCCGCCGGCGATTTATCATCGCAAATGGCAAACAAAATGGACCGTGTGACAAAGAGGCGATGAAAGCTAAGCCTCACTCTGGACCACCAGTTTAGCCGCCCCGCCAATCATGGCTAACAACCAGCAACCAGGGCTTTGTTTTCTTTTTATGAACCACTCCCCCCCAATCTCCTCAGGTGACAAGAGGTTCTCTTGGAATGCCGAAAGGAATGTTTCGGGCAGGTCGCGATGCCTAAACAACAGCGGGCACGTTCTTAGATTCCCTGTCTCCGTTTCCAACTAAGAAAGATTAATGATCCCGATGACTGTGGCGCCAGCCGAAAGCATTAATATCTACACAATATGCAAAGAGAGTACCAGGGTCTATTTGTAGTTTGTCTTTTGCAACAATTTGAAGTCTATTAATGATGAAGTTGTAAAGTACCATAAATATATTAAAGGAATTCTGCTTTATTCACTTGGATTATTGACTTTGCTTTTAATTGGAATTTACAAATATAGTTTCTATTTATATAGACTGCTTCAACTATTCCTTTACAAAGTTATCCAGAACTAGTAATAAGCCGTGTGTGACATGAGTTCCTTAGAACTACGACTGAATTTCGATTATTTTTCCTGTGCATCTGCCAGCCACTCGCATCCTTTTGATAGGATTTCCGGTTAACTGTTGCTTTTGATTATGCAAAGCAATATTGATTTGTGTGAGCAGGAAGAAAATGATTCTGCCCACCCACATGACATGAGACTGACTTTTAGAAGTGGGCATGGTACATATATGGCAAATTCCAGTGTATTCATTCATTTGGGGGGCGTGTTTAGTGCCCGGGCACATGCATAAATTTTGAGTAATTTAAGCAGAAAGCAGCAAATGTCTCAAGTTATCCCGGCCCACAGACAAGCAAATGGCTCCATAACTCTGCCGGTCCTTTGGCTTCTGCTCCATGTGTGTCATGTCGGACATGTTGGTGGAAACAGCTCGCCCGCCCGCATATTGCATGAATGGCTGACTGTGGCTCAAACTCTGGCTCCAACTCCTCTGTCTCTTCTTGGCCCTGTGCATGTTCACTTGTCAAAATACGTTTGTTGCTTGTAACTCAATGTCGGTTTAGGAGCAGCAGCAGCAGCAGCAGCAAAAGCAAAAGCACCAGCAGCCAGCTGCCTTATGCGCTCGCTGACACAAATGCACTGGGACTCTGGCTAAAACTGGCACTGGGACATGCAAGACAAGCGCAATGTCAAGCGAAATAATAGCGAAAGACATGAGGCAGAGCACCGGCAGAGGAGCTCCAGCTCAGCTAAAGAAATGCCCCACAGTGATTTATCGTAGCACTCAGCCAGCTGGCGAAGGCATCGGCATCGGAATAGAAGGACCTGCAGTCGGAGCATCCGACACCCCGAACAAATGCGCGAGCTTGTAATCCTATCATCACCATCTGGGTGGTACAGGAGCAAGTGCCCACCTCATCGGGGGTAATTGCAGCCATGCATGTTCGGTAGGACAGGACTCTGAATGCGAGGACTAACTCAATTGCCTACTTCAGGGGGTTCCTATAGCAACTTAGGATCTATAGCTCTCCCTATTGCCCCCTTACTGAAGATGTTGCATGCCTTAAAGGCGCTTCCTTGGTTTTATTAAAGCAGTAATCATATTAGTTTATTTTAAAATAACCACAGTTAGAGCCATTTCAGTGGGTAATGTTTTACCCCCTCTAAGAATTCCCCCACGTCTTGAGATTTCGGCTTAGTTGCATGGCATTCTTTTAGCATTGCCAGAAATCCAACCATATTTTGCAGCACTGGGACATTTTTAAGACTCAGCTTGCTTTGCATATGACATATGAAAAAGTTTCGGTCGCCATCTGTGCAGTCAGCAGATTTTGGGTAATAAGAGTGAAACATGAAAACTAAAACTTTATGGCTATTTCAGATGGTACTTTATGGTTCCCGGGGAAGCAAACAAGTAATTTTAGAATTGCGCAGCGACGCAGTTATACTTTTAAGTGCCAAATTGGTTAAGTTTCTTTCTTCTGTGTTTTATGGAAAATAATTCAATATCTACAAAGTCAGTTTAATGGTATTACTTTAAATAGTTGTATAATATTTATAAAAATTAATATGCACCAAGTGGTATCTGTTTGTTCTTTAAACAAAAAAAGGGATAGTGTTGTCAAGAATTATGCCTCGTAATTTGTTTCTGCCTTTCAGTCTGGAAGGTTCTTTCAACTCTAATCAACAGCATTTCATCAGCGTAAATTTTAATTAATATAAATTACATCAACTGACGGCCGGGGAGGAAGAAAAAATGTTTTTTGGACGCGCCGAGAAAGGGTTTACTGCCATGGCAGGTGGCGAATGGCGGCTAATCATATTTCAAGGCTTTTGGCCAAGACACAGGGCCGCGGCAGCAACAAAAGTGAGTAATACTTGGCCACGTCGGGAGGCTCTGTTATTAGCAATGTCATAATTTCATTACTGTCAACGACCGCGGCAGGGCTGCTGTATTCGCTCCACTCCTTTTTGGCCGTTCCTCCTGCATTTTGGCCCTGTGTCTCCCAACCCGTCTAAATTACACACGCGTGGCAGGTCTATTTATTACCGTTAGCGGTAATCCTAAGCCACGTTGGCGGTATCAGAAGACAAAAGGCGTAAAGCAACAAAAGGTTCAGAAAATAAAACACGAAGGTTTCGTTGATACCCTATAAAGAAGACAGCTGTCAAAAGGTAGGGTAGTATTTAGTAAGATACAGATGATTGCTAATATACACAATAGGTACCCATATTTTCTTAAATGAGGTTAATATATTTCCTGGATTCTTTTTATTTTAATTTTAATAGATTACTAAATTATGAATTCTTCACGGCTAGCACTAAGAATAATAATAAGAAACCAATTCTCAAATTGCTTAGTTGGCTTTCAAATGAATCACATTTATCATTAAGAAGCAACAATCTGTAACTGACCCCCAGTTCTAACCAATATGCCTGAGATATCCATCTTTTGTGTCCCCAGCTAAGCGGTAAGTTCTGGCTGAAAAGTTTCCCCAAAAACCATTCTCATTTCTTTTTTTTTGGCTGGGTAGCTGCTGTCGCGCAAATTTTTCACAGCCAATATATCATTATAATTTGCATATCCGGCGCTGTTGGAAAATTGAGTATCCTGGCGTAGGATGGGTGCAGACTGGAACCGAAGTGGCGATGGAAGTGAGAATGGGAATGGGACTGAGGACGAGAATGAGAATGAGTGCCAGAGGAATCCCTTTCGCTGGCAGATGTTGCCACACAAATGTCTCAAGTGGCAATCAAGGCACTTCCATTCAAATTTACGTCGCAACAAATTACCGCTCATTTGTCAACTTGCCACGGCCCCACTCCTGAAACTTTCTTTTATTTAAGATCCCACACTTCCGGAAAACCCCCCATACGGTAGTGTGAAAAATCTATGCTTGGCAGCAAATGTTCCGCGAAATGTGACCAGAAAATCCTAAAAATAAAAGTCACCCCAAAGCTAATTTACACTCCCCTTACTCAAGATGTGGTTATATTTTTCAAAGACAACAAGTCATTCGACTTTGTTTTATTAGATTTTAAAGAAATGAAATATATGAATTACTGGGATATTTTTAAGATTTTCCTTTTTATAATAAAACAGAGAGTTCTTATTGCAGTCCCTTGTAACTTTCGAGCTCTAAGTTCTTAACCTAAAGTTAGAAATACTTGGTATAATTTTCTCATCTTCAAAACTTCGTTGGCTGCCAAAAGGCAGGATAAAATGTTACAATGTAAAACAACGATTTTTAAGGTAAGGCTGTGGTAAACTATTTAATCATTGGCGGCCAGTTTTAAGTATCTCAAAGAGAGAAGCAAGAAATATTAAAGAAAATTGTGTGAGGCAACAAAATTGCAGCCAAAGATGGAAGCTCAAAGAAAAGTTGCTACCTCGACGGAAGCTGGAAAACAAACACCGTAATTTCTCACCTATTTATGGGCGTAATAAACGTTTATGATGATACCCTGGGCAGGATCCACTACCCGCCCCTCCTCTAAATGTTAGATTATGGGAGCAACAATGTTGTCGAGCACAAAACTTTAAGCATTTCTGGCCACTTCTCGGGCAACATATGTTAGTCCAATCCTGACTTTTATTAACCTTCGTCATTCTATTCCGTAGCCCTTACCCTTTTGGACATTGACGAAAGGTCATGGGGTGAGAACTTTTCATCGGTGTTTAAGCACCATCTCAATGTGTTAACACAGGAAGTCCTTGTTCGAACAAAGTATATAAGAAAATCATGAAGAATTACTTATCAAACTAATATATCATTCTTACCCAAATATTTATTAATATTTGACTTGCAATATTGGCTACCAATAGATGAGTTGTATCTTTGCCAAATATTAATACAGTTGTGATTAAAATCCAAGTTTAATTACAACTAAAATCACAATTTTAATTATACAAAACCAGATACAAAACTAGAATCACCGCATATCCAAAGGAATCTGCCACCGACATATTTTCCTGCCGGAGACAAACTGATTAACTGCACTTTAGGCCACAAACTGAAGATATTTCATGTGATTTAGCAAGAAACCAATATTCCAAAATGTTGCAATTTCAAAATATGCCCCACCGCTGTTGGACAAACATTTGTCCTGGCCAGGGTTTCTGCTCCTGGACCATCTGCAGACCTCAGGGGCAATCAAGGATGCGATGAGAAGGGGTGAAAGGTTATGGTGTAGTAGTCCAACATTGTGGTTAATGCACATTACGTGAGAGTTGGACACAAACAATCTTTAATTAATTAAAATTCATTGCAGTCTGTCTGGGCCAGCTCAAAATCACAACATTCAAATGGCATATTAACTTACTTAGGCAAGCATGAAGCGAGGCGAAGGAATCCTGCTGCTCAGTGTGTGGTCAGTTATTATTATTATTGCAATTATTATTGTTGTTGTGGCTCCTGGGCACTGTCAAACTGCTTGAAACAATGTTGATGTCCCAGCACAATATTTGGCCAACCTCAGACTCCGGTCTCCAGACTCAGGACTCCAGACTCCGCATTGGATTACTATTTGATTTGCCTTAAATTGCATGCGTTAAACTGCAGAACACGTTGCACTTGTGTTGAATGGAAGTGGGTATCTTCCTCTAGTTATGAGGATCATGACAAATGCCTGCATTTGCCAGCGGAAGACAACGGGCCCCATTTCAATATGAACACTCTATTCAAATACAGGGGGGAATCTATCAAAATTGGAAAGTGAAAGAACACGAGAGGCCCAGGGAAAACGGGGAGTTATTCATGAATCAAATGCAGAAGTGAAGCTGTTTGAGTTTCCAGTTGCCCGCCAGTCACTGAGATTTATGGGTCTGCACATGTGTGTGCGAAAGAGAGGGTACCAGTGGAGAAGAAAGAGACGGCCTGCATGCGAAAGTATGCAAATTCCTGTTCTCGGTATTGGAATTCTGCCTCTTCCACTAAATGGTTGAAATATTACTTGTAGCAATATTTTATGCACAGATTTAAAAAAAGAAGAGGCCAGGATAAGGCGAAAAGGTTTAAGACTTTCTATCTACTGCTAAACACTCTTTACCTTTATGTCTTGTAAAATTATTATATAATCATGAACAGAAATTTACAATTAACTTCCTTTGTAAATAAAGATATTTAATTTATTTGGGAAATTTACGATGATTAGCATCCAAAATATTTTGGGACAGCTTGAAAAAATATATATCTAAAAAGTTTCAGTGGAATTTTAATATTTAGAATTTTGACAATAAAATATAAAATTAATACTTTTGATTTCAATTTTGCCAAAAAATATATAAGTACCAACCATGTAAAATTCCAACATACCCCACAAAAGTGCAAGGTATTAAGAAAGAGAAAAGAATTCGTACAGGAGCAAAGTAAAAGTATTGAAGAACGAGGCTAAATAAAAACCAAAATTATGTGGCCTATATTGTGCGCTTCTTAAGTGCTTTTCAATGTTCTCCTACAGAAATCGCAAATTTATGTATAAGTATAATTCAATTGGCGATATATATTTGGAACTTTTTAATGCATTATTGATCCGAAAGACATTTGCAATGCAAGAAACAATGCAATTCAGAATACCTTATCGTCTTACATGTCAGGTTATTTAATCAGGGACTCTTGGTCTTTATTCAATCACAACATTTGCAAAACCCCAAAATTGTACCTTAACAATGGCCAATAACCAAATCTGCACACAGCCAAAGGGAAACACAATTTTCGGGCCCACAACATAAAATTGATCAATCAAAATGTAAACATTATTTACGGTTTCTCGCCCATGGAAAGGATATTCAGGGGAATTCTCTGCTGAAATAGATTTTAACAATAATTAAAATTGAATATGCTAATCAATTGCCTGTGTCGGTATGCGTAAATATGCCTGCTTGTGTGTGGGTGTGGTCTGTGTGTGTGAATGTGTATGTGTATGTGAACTGGAAGTAAACAAAATTTTGCATTTGCGGTTTTCAACGCAATTTGTTGCGTCGAACATTTTGACAACTCAGGACCCGCATTCGTCCCCTTGCATGGGAAAAAGGTAATTTTATTAAAGTACAAAAACAATGGTAATGGTAACAATAACAGCCAACATTCATTTCAATAATATCAGCAACAGCAACAACAACAAAACGAGAATAGGAACATTAGAAAAACCCCCCGAACCCTCGACATTTATTTTGATTGCGCTCAACCGTAAAATGACCCAAAAAACAAAACAAAACACAGAGCCAAAAATGAAAACAAAAACAGGACAACGAAAATTGTATAGAGAAAGAAATGAAAACCAAAACTAAATATCGACAGGACGTAAAGCAAATAGGCCAAAAATTGTTTTATTTCAACTCTAATTTGGGCCAAAATTTTAATGATGATTGGCCGCCCCAAAAACGCACACAAACCCACTTTCGCACAAAATGGAACCCTTAACCCTTTTTGCGGTGGGTTGTGTTGATTATCCCCGAAACGTGGGAAATGGGCACAAAACAAACCGATTTTCTGTGTGATTTTTAAGTGGAAAATTTTAATTATTTATGCAGCTGTTTTGTCAGCCAGCCCTTGTCCCATCGCCCAGGCAATTAATAACTTGCTAAGCAAATCTTTTGGCATTCCTTCTTAGAGATGGTATGAGATGGTATGAGATGGTATGGTACGGTACTGTAAGGGTCCCCGAAAATACCTCAACCAGTTGATTGCGACACTTTGCCAAAGACTCGGGGGTTATGTGGCTGGCACATAAATTGTGACAGGCGAAAGTTTTGCAGCATGCGGCTGCGGTTAACCAAAAGTGAAAGGGAGAAAGGAGCAAGGAGCAGGGACAAGGGCGCTGCTCCCGAGTATTCAACATTTATGAGCAATATGTGGCAACTGTTGAAAATGCCAGGGCTCAAGACGTGCCCCCAACTCGAACTCATCTCCCAACATCACAGAACATCACAGCACTTCGCCCATATATAGCATATAGCATATAGCACCCAAGTCAAGTCGGCGTTTGACATGTGATTGAAAACTTTGACTTTGTTGCATGTGGTTGAGCAGAACAAAGGCGCCGGGAACACAAAAAGTAAAACGAGCAGTGGAGGTAAAACATAATATGAGGATGCCTGGTGACAGGCAGCAGCAAAAACAACAAGCCAGGACTTTAGATTCCTGGCTAAGAATATTAAATACCCTATATCCATATTATGAAATAAATGTATCAATAATTTATTAGTAAATCTGGAATTCCTATTAGTGAAAAATAATTAAAATGTCTGTGTTGTTGGCTAAGATTATTAACATAGCTCCTTAAGAGACCTCCCCAAACTAATCAATATAAAGAATCTGACATTTAGTTAATTTTT
This sequence comes from Drosophila suzukii, assembly GCF_043229965.1. Lineage (NCBI taxonomy): Eukaryota > Metazoa > Arthropoda > Insecta > Diptera > Drosophilidae > Drosophila > Drosophila suzukii. Next base: position 84,817,275 of record NC_092082.1, read on the forward strand.
TATTAAAAATAATTATATTGAAATTCTAAACATTTTTTTGTATTCCCAAAAAGTATTTTACAAAGATCTTAAGTTAGGATGCACAACATTATCTATTTTTTCAAAGGTTTTAAATATTAAACTGATCTACATAAAACCCCTTTTCCCCAAAACTACCCCGTATGAAAACTAAGGAAAAGGGGAAAAAAGCGGAAAGCTGAGATGTTCGCAAGTTGGCAAGATTTTAATAAAAACCCGCTCGTTCGCTCCCTTGTCTTATGACAAATTCCAGGTTAGTTGCTGCCACACACAAAGCTCAAAGTTACGAGTATTGGGAGCCAACATGAGGAGCACTAGTAGCACCTGCTGCAAACTGTAATAAGAGAAATATTTTTTAAATATTCCAACCCTCTTCGCTTGCCTTAGAAAGTGCAATAAAAAACTAAAGCAATTAGTGTGGTGTATGTTGAACTTTTATATGCTCGCTGTGAAAATCTTCTTTTATTTCACTTTGCTTTTTATTTAATCACATTCTTCCCCAGCAATTTGTCCTAGATCACTCGGGTATTTAATCTGTTTTTTCGCCACTATTTGTCAGATTTTTGTTGTCATTGGCTCGTAAATCCCGACTTCCGAAAAGGGGAATCCATTCATTACAATATTAAACACATAAACAAAAGCCGATCAGAACGCATGTCAGCGACTTTAGTCCGAAGGATTAAAGAGCAACAAATTAATGAAAAGTCAAGGCAGAAGAATGATGGACTTTAAACTTATTTGTTAAATTTAAGAATGTAAAATATTTGTAGTAAATACATTTTCCAATAAAGATTTAAAAAATATATATTTATTTTTTTATCATTTATTATTATTTATTATTCAAAGAATTTTAAATTCCCAAAGTAAGGCAAGAAAACCATATTTAGTAATTCTTCCTTTTTTTGAAACTTGTTTTATTTCCTAATTTATAACTTTTATATTGTAAATTTTTGAAAACAAAATTGTCTTTCTATTTTTTATTTTTAATACTTTAAAGTTAAATATATTTTATGGGATACCCAAAAACAGTGGTAAGATTCTCTGTATAAATCAACATACCCATTTGTCGGGGCATTAATAAATCCATATACAAAGTCAAATGGGTTTTCGCGCATATCAAAAATGATTACAAAAAGGTTCCGTGAAAAAATGAGATCAGGGGGGAGTGCGAACGGGATGGATAACTGTGTAATTACAATAAATGCGACATTTAAATGCCTTGCTTATCGGACGCGCAATTACAATGACAACGATGCTGACCGACACGGAAGCGAATCGAAATGGCAAGAAAGGATGGGCCGAGTGAAACCGGCCAAACCAAACCGATTCACATTAATGCGCATAAATATGAAATCATGCGTTAAGATCAACAATTCAACAATTAAAACTTAATTGCATTAACATGAAATGTGCATCATCAACAATGCGAATGGCTGACTGAATGTGAGCGAAGGATGCACAAGGACATGGCCACTGGCCATGTGACAGTTTTCAGTTTTCAGTTCCCAGTTTCAGCTTTCCATTCCCAGATATCCGCACAAAAGTCCGATAATCTCGAGTGGCCAGACATCTGGAAAAGGAAATGCGACCAATAGCTGTTATCTTCGCTTTCGCGGGTCTTCATCCTTTCCATCCTCAATTTATGGAAAATTGTTTTGAAGTAATGAGAAAGTCTTTCGTTTTTATATTTTCGGTGTGTACCGTGCATTAAAAAGGGATCAGCCGTGGAGCTCACACATCTAAAGGAGTCCTCCCCTGGAGTGTGGAGCCATTAAATGGTTAGGATCCCGCACCTTGATTCCCCCCAACATCCTACATATATTTGCCGCCGACCTCAAAATGCTTAAATGGCTTTTTTGTTACACGTAGCAAAATACTTTGTTGTCTGTCCGTGGCACAGGGATGTGGCACAGGGATGTGGATGTGCCTGGAAGTCTGCTGAGAAAAGAGGATGCTGCCTTTTGTGCGTTTTGGCGTTGGCATGCTGGTGTGAATTTATATTACAAACTATTACTGTCAAAAAACACGTTTACATAGCACAAATATACCAAAAGCCACACTCGCACACACAAACACTCGCACACCCACCGTCATATGAAGGTTTTCCCCCGCCTTAACCCACTGCCACCCCCTGGGGTGGTTGTCCACCCCCCTCAAAATGTCTTAGCCTTCCCCTTATAGATGTGTGCATGTGCGTGTGCCTCGGGGTTTTAGGGCGGGTGGAAACATCTTGCTCGGGGTCACACTCACACACCAGAAATGAAGGTGACTGTTGGGCAAGGGAGAACTATAAAATACCCTGCAATTAAATTACTTTAAAACAATAAAACCAATGATTAAAAAAAATATTTCAAATAACAGAGCACAATTATTTGTATTTTTAAAACCTCTTTTTTGAATACTATATTCTTAATTATTATATATAACAAACCATATTTTATGCTCCAACTGCAAAAGAGTTGTAACAATATCTAGGATTTTAAAAATAATATAAATCCTAATAATCCTTAACTTTATACAAAAACACTGGCAAAAAATGTTCGAAGAATGTGAAAAATATTCAACTATAAATAAATCTTGAAATTATAAAAAATAGGAACTCATATTTCCCAAATTAAATTTATTTGAATTAAGTCTACAATATAATAATATAATAATATTTCTGTAATCTACATCACATTTATACAAAATACTAATATTTTTATAATGATAATATTCTTGTAAGATTTAGATTCAGTAAATATACTGAAATTATAATTTAGCAACTTAAACCTTAAAGTAAAATACATATAGATAGCTATAAATATCTACCCCCCATTTCCTTGAGAAATGTGCAGGGTATTAAAAATTGCTTTGCTGACACAGTTTGTGGCAATGGCTCTGAGCTTTGGCATTAGGCAACTTGGACGTGGCTGCTGCTACAAGGTGTTAACGGTCGGCCTTATGGACTTGTCCATGAGCTCGTGTCTAAGACTGTCTGTCTGGCCCTCTTGCTTCCACTCGCTGTTCGAGCGCCGCATCAGCATTAGTTTTAATGCGTCGCCCGTCGTCCGAGGGCAACAAACCGCTGCCAAGTTGCACCACCCACCATTGCCCCACCGCACCACCGCCCACAGACAGGCCACGCCCCTTTTTAGGCGGCCCATATATATGTAGTAGAGCAATTATTTACGAAAATTTCATTAGCACAGCTGGCAGCCAGAAATGCTGGAATGGCAGCAACAGTCGGCCCATATGCCGAGTATGAAATGAAATTTAATTTAATTTGCAACTTGCTTAATTTATAGCATGTTTACAATTTGCAATTTGTACAATTCGATTTATCAACAAAAAGAAAACAAGTGGGTGGGGGGTGAAAGCGCACGAGTTGGCAAATGAAATTAAATACTGAAACATTGAAGGAGGAGCCGAAAAAAGCGAGGCGGCTCAACTTTTGTGCTCGTTGCGTGTCAACGCTCAACGCTTTCACTTAAATGTCTGTGTCGCTTTGGGGTCACGCCCCCATTACCCATTTTTTTCCCGTTGCCCAGCATGCCAGTGGTTGCACCACTAAAACCCCCAAACCACCCAACCACCCAAAGGCTGTGCCCACTTGCCTTTTGCCTTTGTCTTTAGCTGTGGCCTTTGGCCTGTCGGCCAAACAGAAACAGAGGCAGAACCAACAGGCAACGCACTTTAACTAGTTTGTCTGTTTGTCCCCCTTGTTTGTTTGTCTCTATTCTCTGCCTCCTGTGACCTCTGACCCCTGCCCCACTGTTAGCCGGTCTCATGCAATTTTTGTGCATGTCCTCTTTTATGGTAGCAGCACAACAAAAACGTATTTACCTCATATTTAATTAAACTGCCAACGCAACTGAAATTTCAATGCTTTATTTGCATTGTTAAGTATTTTAGTGTACATTTTGTGGCATGCCACGTGACACGCTACGGAAACTGTTGGGTTACTCTTGAGTCCTCGGAATTTTTGATTACCCGTTGAAAGGCACGCAGTTATAGGATTTAAGATATATAAAAATATTTTATTATCATAAAATATTATAAAATCGTTTAACTTTTATGTAAGCTTTAAATATTTTTAAAATTTTTCTTGGTCAACTTTCAATCCTAAAACTTTAAGTGCATATCCAATTTCATTGTAACCCAAGTGTTAAACCCACAGCCTATAGTAAAACTCCTCGGATTCACCCACGCCTCCTATAAATCTTCCTTCTATAAATAATAGCACAAAGGTTATTTCTTGGTCCATGAGGCTATGTTATTTTAGAGAGCCGAAATTAAAAATTCTTCTAACAGAGTTATTCAAGCTCAACGAGATAGGGACACTTCAACGATTTTAAAAACTCAAGGCTTCTCTTTTCGACGTTACCCATTTCGTTGTAATTCGGCTAATTTAATGGTACATTCGGCACACAAAATAGATGCCAATCACCAAGTTCTTCGGCGCACACACACACTCCCACACTTAATTATGCCTTGTGCTTTGAACTTTGGCCCCCTGACTCCTTGGATTTATGTGCACGTATACGTAATTTATTTATTAACCCTTGAACGATGCGTGTGAGTGGCCCAAAAAGTGTGCTCTGCCACGGCTGCGGCATCTTGAAATAAATTTAAATTAGTTTTAACACATTAAGCGCAAAACGGCTGGGGGGCCCCTAAAAGTCAGCAATCGACATTATTGTTGTCCTAACATCTAGGCAAACATAAACTTTAATGAATTTCACCAAATCCAAATATGCGTCGGTGAGCATATGAAGTTATTTTGCTAACCTTTTGCCGCCATTTCGTCGGTTGCCATGGCGAAAAGCACCCAGAGTCAACCCAAATATTTGCATGAGTGCGCGAGGAAAAACCCAGAGGATGTTGGGATGTAGGATGCGCCACCGAAAACATTTTAGTTTGGTGAGAAAATTAAACGCGCACACATAGATGCTCGCAACCCGGCTTCAGACTAGACAGTTATATTTTTTGGTTAGCAGCCTCAAATTGCAACTTTTCGCACTTGAATATGCCAAAAACTTCACACCCCACATCCGTGCAAAGAAAGAGACGGCAGGCGAGTGTTAGACAGAGAGAGAGAGAGAGAGACCGAACTAGGGTTCCCGAGACCTCTTGAAAGTTGTAAGCCGCAGAGCAAAGGGGGTCGCCTGCGTAACGCCCTCACATTACGCATAAATTTTGCACTTTACAAATTTGCCACGCACACGTTTGCGGCATTTTGTATAACATTTACACAGTCCGCCGGAGAGGTGGGGGGGGCATTTGGTGGGGGGAGGCGGAAAATTAGGAGGGTTCGAGGTAACTACATATGTAAAACGTGCGCCATTTGTCAGGCTGACAGGCGGGCGCAAGGTGACACCGCTCGAGGGCCTTTCAAAACTACTGCGCCGCTAGGTTATCCTACCAGCTTTGAATACCCTCTATAACTAAATATTAAATTAAACTTTGAAGGGCTTAATTTATAACCAAACTTTAAGCATCAACAGACTGATCTGAGAACTGCTCATAACTAAAGTGATTTGTTGAAAATCCATTTGTTTATAATAACATTATCACTGTTATCATATATATAACTACATATAACTACTAATTTTCTATTCTTATTTCAAAAATCATCAAATATATAATCCCCTTTCGGAATAAAATATCCTTAAATATGACAACCGATTACATAGGATAACAAATCAATAAAAACATTTTAAGGTAAAATATCCTTATAAGCCAGTTGATTATTTGAGTAAATTTTCTGAATACCCCTGGGTGATTGGGAAGAACAAGCAGCATAATGTAAACAAGCACTTCACTAGTAATCAACTTTCTTGTATGCCCCCCAACTAGAATCCCCTGGAACATCTCCTCCGCCGCATGGAGCATAATGAGCCGGGTCAAAATGCTTGAAGCGCCGAAAACTCCGCACGTTATAACATCACTTATACGGTTTTCTATCTAACCCAAAACGCCTGCACACACGCAGTTACATAACAAATTAGAATTGGGTCTCGCACTCACACACACACTCACACTCCGCATTTTCCCCGGCCACGCTGCGTATGCGTAATGCGTTCCCATGTGCTGTCGTTGTTGCCAATGATGTTGCCTCTTGTAGCCTGCGGTGCTTGTAAACTTGTAGCCCTGTCAAAATGTCAAAAATTTTCGAGGGTAGTCAACGCCATTTTCCGCGCCTCCGCCCACTTTTCTTTGCACACTCTCAACGATGAGAAAGCGTTAAAAAAAAAAAGACGGTAGCCGAAAGTGTAATTGGGCGTCGCTCGGGTTAATAGAGGTTACGGCATGGGCGCGATATTTTCGACGACGTCCCGCCCCCGCCACTTAGTTTTAATTAGTGGCTTACATTTCATGCAAAAGATATGACAAAATTGGTTTCCCGAAATGGAGCAGCCTCAAGTGCGGAAATGGGCTCTAATGCCACCCTCAAATTATTTTGCCCCATTTTCTTAGCAGATGTTTAAAGTGGGATAGTGCTAAATAAATATAACAACGATTTAAAAAGGGGTTTTAAATAGTTCTATTCGGTTTAGTAATATTGAAACATAAAGTTTTAAAGCAAGCCCCATTTTAAGATGGGTACTTATACCGCAGTATCATCCATTTAATACCTTTTTAAGGACCCTGATAATATTTAATGGATTTTTAAAAGTTTCTTTCCCCACACTGACAAACTCACTGCGTTTTCCCTCTTTTTCAAATCTCAACCACAATGGCAGTGTTCCCTTCGCTGCTTTTACTTTTGTTCCACCACTCGACCTGTTCCACTTCCCCATAAATTGAAGAGGGGAACCCCCAGCGAAGACTGCGAAAGCCGCGACAACAACAGCGCATACATTTGTAATTACATGCAATTCATTAAAGTGTAAATACAACATAAAAAAAAACTTGTTTATTAACAATTACGAGTGGTGTAGAAGACTCGACTGAATGTTGACGCGCTGAAAGAGCACTTAATGTATGAGAGATAAAATTAAACTTCAGTTTAGGAAAGTTAATGGAAAATCATTAAATTAAATATTGAAGCTAAGCTTAAAGATACAGACTATAAAATCTGTAAACTAATTTATAAGTAAGCCTTTCTAAAATAATTTTAAAAATTCTAAATAAACAAAAAACGTTGTTTTTCAATTTATTGTCAACGCAATTATAATGTTTTTTTTCAGATTTTTTTAAGGCCTGGTATAACCTTCTTGGTACCCTTGATAAGATGGAAAACGATTCTAAAGGAACCGCAGCTAGAGCGGCTATTACTTTCCCGCCCCCACCCCCACCTGCCAGCTCACCCCTTTTTTGCACAGGATGTGCGCAGACAACAGGCATTTAAATTGTCATGGCAAGCAGCCTAGACGACAGCCGACTACAAGGACACGCAGAAAGGCTTGTCGCTGGTCTAAAAGTGGGCTGAAAAATAAGGGGAGTTGGGCGGACTGGAAATGTCTGCGCGCTTGGCTGTGCTTTTTGTGCGAAATGTGGGGAGAAAAAAATATTACAGCCTGACGGAGTGGCAGTGGCAAACATATTTACACCTTGTTGCCATATGCTTAATGAGCAAAAAGGCAAGATGAAGGATAAAAATGGGGGCGGGCAGGCGGAAAACCCAAGGAGAATGCCTGGCTGCCTTGCAATTGTAATTTTTGTTAAATTAACACGTTGCCAACTGTTGCCAGACGGAAAATAGGGTCTCTCCTCTTCTTGCTTGTTGCAGGAAGTTGTCAAGTGGCGTCGGCATAAATTCAATTAGCAAAGTGGCCTCGAGGGGCGATGGAGCTGGGCTGGTATGGGCTCAACTGAACTGAACTGGAGTGGCTTTAAGAAGATATCCGATTCCGAAAATCCAGCACAATATATATATTAGCTTCTGTGCATGGGCATTCGCATTTCGTTAGCCTTTTTCGACTCACAATCAGCGCAGTGAAGCGCACATCCTGTCAGCCTGAATGATTGTCCGGAGCTGTGTCCCGCTCTTGATTTAAACCGAAACTGAAATGCACACAAATGGATTCCGAACTTGACCTCGACAGCCCATTCCCTTCTCTACGGTTCACCCAAGCCGGTTTCTATTATTTTGTGAGCTTTATTTATACACGACTGGGGATGGGAAAAGTTCACTGAGGGAAAAGCCAGTAGTCACCAGAACTATGCCTTTTTTGGTACAACCTTTTTAAAACCTTTATCTAAATATCTAAATGTGAATTCAAAGACTTTATTTAAGATTATCTAAAATGTTTAGATATATTTTATATGTGAATCATTTAGCTATGTCATTTCTATCAGTGTTCTTCTTTCTTTTCCCCATTTTGTTCAAGTCAATTTTGGTTTGCCTTGCCATGATTTGATGCGTGTGGGTGTGGCTTTGAGTGGGTGAACCCGGTTGGTGGTTAAGATTATGGCTCTGGGCCACTCAACATTTATGCGCGATCCGTTGGCCTGGCGACAACATCTTTCGATTTGCACCTGCAATTTGCTCCAGGCAACCACTAAAATGTGTCACTAAATGCTCGGCAGGCGAAACAGCACTGCACTCTGTACACAACACTACAACCCGCCATCCGAGCAGCCAGCAATCAACCAAACAAAACTCAACAATGCCGCGGGGTTTGCTTAGGATAGTGTATTAATGCAAGTGTTATGGGGTCGCTTTGCTAAGGAAACTAGTTTTGAAACTTCGACTTAAGATTTCTTTAATATTTGTTCCATAAAACATGTTCTTGTTATATAAAAAAAAAGACCAATCGGAAAAAAGATATTAGATATATATATAAGATATATTAGTTGTTTGATAATAATGTATTCAACAATGGTTCACCCCTTTTCACTTTAATGGGAATTCCCATAAGATCTTTAAGATAATAGTCCTCCAAGTTAGGATACTTTAGAATTCGATGCTTTCCCTGGCTGCCCAGCTGCCTGCTTGTTCTTCTTAGTTGGTTATGCATTTGTTAAGCCCGCGAAAAGAAATTGCAACTCTGGCTTTTCCCCCTCCGGTCTCTGGTTTTGAGCTCCTGCCTTACGACGACTGCTGCTGCTACACGCCCAGTAATTGCCATTGCACTTGTTGTAGTGGATGTAGTCGTTGTAGTCCTTGTCCAACGCCTGCCACGCCCACTCCTCGCTAACCGCCCACTGGAAAACTCACGCTTGCACCCGTGGAGCCACTAAAAACAACCGCAACACAAAACTATTTTGTTCACGCAATGCGAAAATGCATTGTTGTTGGCGCTCTCTTGCCGCTGGCATTTGGCGTTACGTATACGCAACGTATGCCAGGGCGCAATTTGCATTTGTATGCACATTGTTGTTCAAGAGGGGGGGTGGCATAGGGGTTGGAGGGGCTGTGGGCGTGGACTTTGGCTTGGTTTCCCTTGTAATTGCTTTAAACGTCATCATCACAGCCTCTTGCTCCGCAGCTGAATGCATTCATTGTTGTTATTGTTGGACTACGACTACGCTCTGAAGTTTATTAAATTTGGTTTTGATTTAGCAATCAATATTGAATTTAGTTTGGCATTGTTACAAAATTTCACTTGTAAGCCTATTAGATAATCCAATGAAATGAACAATCCTTGGCGGGAAATCGGCTTCATCAGCAGGCCGAAGAAACATTTAAAAGTCATTCGGATCAAGAAACGCATTGCAAGGCGCAGGAAAATCTTTAAGCAAAGACAAAAGGACTTGATAGAGCTTCATTTAAGGAATCGTATCAAGTATTTAATTATCGAACATCTGGAGTACAGGCTGGCAGATATTAAAACCAAGAAAAAAACACAGATAAGCTTGAAGGAGAATAAAACCAAATGATGAGGCAAATACATTTTTTGACAATTCACAGACAGTGAAAAATTAGCTAATTTAAATTATGATTACAGGATTACCCAATTACCAATAGATGGATAATCTAGAAATTACCGCCTCTGCTTTTTCTACAAATATTTCACACCAAATTAGACAATTTTCAAATCAAAGCCAAGCCAAAGCCATAGATGAACGGCAAATCAATTTCCTTTGTTTGCCACTCCATTCAGATTACGAAAATTTGAAATAAACTTTTGTTGGCCAGCGACCACAAAATCATTTTCAAACTGAGCTCAATAAAAATCAAAGCCACTGAAGAAGCAACGCATTGGATACTAGTGCACAGTCCAAGCCAAATGGAAAGTTTCACAGCATTAATAAATATTTACAGGCACGTCGCGTTCTGGCCTCTTCAATGGAATGGCCTACTGGGCAGTTCCATTCTCAGTTCTCAGTTCACAGTTCTGGCAATGAAATCAAATCAAATATGCGCGCTGACGCTTTATATATCGCACCGAGGAGGCAGCGGGAGCATCGTTCGCTTTGGTGTGCTCACAAGAATTTAAATCATCCGACTTACATGCTACTTACAAGCCAAAGCGCCTATATGTATGCCCCATAAAATGCGAGCAAGCCCGAGTGCAGAATGGGCAAGTGGAAAAATGTCAGAAAAAGCACTGGAAAAGAATAAAAGGGATTCTAATGTTAAATTCTGGAAAAGTATCGAGGTTCTTAGAGGTGAAATAACTATATCAGAAATTGGAAACCATATTCGCAGAATGGGTATTTAAATAACTGGTGTAATTATTCCAACTAGAAGATCTACTAAATATATAAAAGATATAAAAACCAACAAGTTTTAAATGACTCTAATATTTTTATACCCGTTACTCGTAGAGTAAAAGGGTATACTAGATTCGTCGGAAAGTATGTAACAGGCAGAAGGAAGCGTTTCCGACCCCATAAAGTATATATATTCTTGATCAGGATCACTAGCCGAGTCGATCTAGCCATGTCCGTCTGTCCGTCTGTCCGTCTGTCCGTCTGTCCGTCTGTCCGTCTGTCTGTCCGGATGAACGCTGAGATCTCGGAAACTATGGGAGCTAGGCTATTGAGATTTGGCGTGCAGATTCCTGAGCTTCCTACGCAGCGCAAGTTTGTTTCAGTAGACTGCCACGCCCACTCTAACGCCCACAAACCGCCCAAAACTGTGGCTCCTACAGTTTTGATGCTAGATAGAAAATTTTAACTGAAATGTAATGTTCTCATCAATACCTATCGATTGACCCAAAAAAAATTTGCCACGCCCACTTTAACGCCCACAAACCGCAAAACCCTGTGACGCCCACAATTTTCATGCTAGATAAAAAATTTTAACTGAAATGTATTGGTCTCGTCAATACCTATCGATTGATCCAAAAAAAAATTTGCCACGCCCACTTTAACGCCCACAAACCGCAAAACCCTGTGACGCCCACAATTTTCATGCTAGATAAAAAATTTTAACTGAAATGTATTGGTCTCGTCAATACCTATCGATTGATCCACGCCCACTCTAACGCCCATAACGCTTAAATCTGTATACCGGCGGTAGGTGGCGCATTTTAATCTCGCTTTGCTGCTTGCATATCTCCATTTAGCTGAGTAACGGGTATCTGATAGTCGAGGTACTCGACTATAGCGTTCTCCCTTGTTTTTTATATTTTATATTATTTCAAGATCTCTAAGTAAAGGAAATATGGCTTAAAAATTAAGCATTTTTTGAGGATTGCAATTCATTTGGTGATTTTTTCTCTAAGTGTGCTAGAACCTAAAGAAGCCATGGGCTGGGCAACGAAACGGGGTGGCGAACAGTCTCTGGCGGGCAGTTTTTGGACAACGCAGCAGCCTGAGACTGACATCGCCCAGATAGACAGATAGATAGATGGCCATCCCCCTCATTGGACACCCACTTGGCTTCCTTGGCGGGCTGCAACAAAAACAAAGTTATTATTCCGGGGTTCGGACGGCGGGTTTGGCTTTTTATGCACACGGAATTTTTATGAGTTAATTTAATTTATAGTTTTATTATTATGTTCAGGGCATAATAATGGGCAATGGCGCGAGTATCGGGCAGACCTCACTCCTACACGAACAGTCGTTAAGCCCGTCCTTTCATGCACTTTTCAAGTGTGAATCGCCACACTACGATTGCCTCCTTTCTACCATTTTCTAGACCGTTTTGTCTTTTGGCTTTCCTCTTCGGGCCAAACAACTTGTAAACAAGTCGAAATGGCGCATAAATTTAATTTAAACGCCGGACTGCTGGAAAGTATGCTACGATTTTTGCACTGTTGATTTATACGCTAATAAAAGCAATTTCACTGAATGCCAAATGAAAGCAGCTCCACAATCGGAGTAGCTGACAGATAAAAGGGGGAAGAGAGAGAGTGGAGAAAGTCGGAGGGCAGAGAGTGAAGTGAAAGCCGAAGGCCTGCCTTTGACATTGTAGACAAGCTGCTCAAGTGGTTTCCTCAGCTTCTGGCCTGTACATTTTGGCCATTTTGGCGGCCACTCCAAGTTTTATTTACGCAGCAAATTTAATTATTTACTCTGACTTTTCGACTTGAGTCTGTGGGCCAAACTAATGGATTGACCACCACAGCCCTCTCCTTCGGTCTAGCCTTATGATTAACTTTGCCCTTTGCCCTCGCAGTCTAGTCCACTTTAAAATTGATGCTTTAAGCCATTATTAATGCAAGCGAAATCAACGAATTCAGGCTGGCTCTTACGCTTTTTCAGCTAATATTGTTTACATTTTAACAACACGAATACCTAACATGCATTTTACATGCACATTTTCGGGGCAATTTTATTCAATGTTCGCTTGGCAACAAAACATTTAAATTACAAATGTATTAATTTTGCAACATCGTAACGGTGGCGTTAACAATAAAATATACGCATGGGGACTAATTCGGGATGATTTTCAAATGCTTTAAGGCTGCCTAAAAACATTGTTTAACAAAAGAGGAAGTAACGAAAAACAGGGACTGCAAAAAAGTGAGAGCCACTTCCTGAATATTTCACCTGATACACATACATGAATAAAGCGAAAGCGTACACTCATGCCTTTGGGCATTAAGCTTTAATGAAGCAATAAATTTAAAATCCGCCTCTTTTATTATGAAAAAAGGCACACAACACTTTTTGTACGTTGTAGAGAGAGTGAGAGAGAAAGTTCTGTCAGTTTGGCATGTTCGTTTGTATAAATACATAAACCTTTTTAAGCTGTCAAGTGATATGTCAAAATTGATATCCGAGTCATTTAAAATGCATGCAAATGTGGCGCATCGACGAAAAAAACTCAAACTCGGCGAAAGAAGGAGATGTGTAGTGAGTAGTTGGACCAGGAGAAAGGAGAAAGGAGCATCAGCAGGACTCAAACACGTAGCGAGCAGGACTCGCAGCACATTTGCATAAATACGTTTACGTAATGTGAAATGTCAGCGAAAGCGTGAAGAACCTCGCATGCCCCCGAATAGTAGAGAAAGACTTTCTTCCTTTCGCAAAAACGCACTCAATGTCGGTAAGCCTCGTTTACTCCCGTTTTTTTTTCTTTCTTTTCTTGCAGTGCACTTTTTCAGTTCGAATTCGGTCTATATTTTTTCCCCGTCGCTCCATTGAAATTCATAACACATCTGATGCATAAACGCCCCCAAGCTGGCTATGGAAATTTCACGCATTTTATTAACACTGCAGGGGGCGTGGCACTGCCTGTCCCCGACATGAGTGGAATGGCAGTACAAAAAAATAAACAAAAGTCGGAAAAACCAGCGCGATGGGCACTGCAGCACGACGGGAGCTTAATGATGGATTTATTAATTATAATTTTATTTTCATGTCGCAGGACAAAATTACCATCGATTCATGTTTCAACTAACGAGTGATATTATTTTCAGATTTGATGTTTCTTTTCTAATGGCCTTTTCTTAAAAAGTTTTTTTTTGCCATTGTGTAGAGGGTCAAAACTATTTTTAATTGCAAAAGCAAGATAATTTACTTCAAAAAATAATATAAAAATTATTATCTGAGTTTCAACATTCTTTATAAATCCTATAAATATAAAAATTACAATGTGAAGTTAAAAAAGGCTTCCCTTTAACTTTTGTAGACACATATCTGTTCCCAATTAAAATACAATAAATGTAAATAATGAATAATCATGTATGTATTTACCAATTACATTTATTTCCGTTGTCCAAATACGCTTTACTGAAAGCAAACGGCACAGAAAACAATTAATTTTTATAATATTTTATTGGCGAAACGTTGTTAATTGGTTACACACCAAACGGGAAGATATCAAAAGCGTGTCAGATTAAATTAAAGCTTCTTTGAAAAGTATCAAGTGTTAAATATACTACAAATGATTTTAATTCCACAACTTCAAAGAGTTTATTTTTCAGAAGCTCTTAAAGCCGTTCGTACAGTTTCGCAGTTGCCCTACTTAAAATCCCATTAAATATTTCTGATGTCTCTATCCAATCGCCTGGAGGTTGGCTTTCTCATTTCTGAAGCACCTTTCACTACTTAATCCGCAGATCGGTGGCAACTCCTTAAAGTCGCTGCCTGGCAAACATATTCATGTCCGCCCTGCCTCGCACTTCACTTCATTTTCGCTGGCTGCATTTGGCTTCAGTTGCCACGTCCGCTGTTGCAACCTCATTTGCTCCTTCATCTTTCAAAAGCTTTGGCGCCCTCATCCAGTTGCCTATGTTCACTCCATCCTTGTCAGTCTGTCTGATGGCAACATATGGAGGCGCATTCTGCGCATTGTTGCTGCTCGTGTGGCTGGTGTTCCTGCCACTGCACTAGGCTACAAGATCTGGTTAAAATACTAAAAAAAAAATAAAATAAAAAATTCCATAATCGCTCTAATTGAAATTAAAAAATTTAAAAACAAGGTCTAGTGTACAATAACTATTATAACATTATTAAGAAAATATCTTCCAATATACCTATGTAATAATTAATATTGTTTTTTAAATAATATGTCATATAATAAATCGATTTAATTTTGTTTATGCAATTTCTTGTACATCGAGATCTGCATTAATTCGGTTCTATGAAAAGTATTTACCGTAGAAACCTTTACCTACCTATGATAACTATGATTTTTTATTTTTTTTTTTTTAAGTTTTTCTTTGTAAACTAGTGTTATTTCCGGCTGCATTTTTGGGGGGCGCGCAAAACGTTGATGCATTACTTTCAACTTAACGCGTTTATTGTGCAATATAACGCGCCACACACACAAATTCGCGTGGGGCGAAAAAGAACAGAATGAGGGGCAAGCGGAAAAGCTCCTCTGCCATCGCAAAATGTTGCTTATGAATTATTATGAGCCCCATGCACGCATTTTGCATTTGGCAACATTTTATGGCACCGAATTTTGTTGTTGTTGCTCTTGTCTGCCAACCATTTGCCAGCCAGCCGAAAAGTTTTCGCCGTTTCACAGTGCAGCCCGTGGTTGCAAGTTGCCAGTTTGCCAGTTTCGCCATTTTGCCGGTTGCAAGTTGCAAGCTGCAGCCATGACCAGAGAGACAGAGCCCCAGTTTTGGGCCATTTATGAGTGATTTGCCAACTGGTTTTGTTTTGGCCACACCGCATCGTCGCGCGTTCCAATTTAGCCGCTTTTGCTGCCGAGCTCCAAACTTATTTCCAAGTGCATAATTCATTGTTTCGCCCACATTATTTTCATGTCATAAGTTGGGCAGCTGTTTGCCAGTCTCCTCTCGGATACTCCACTCCTCGGTCCTCGGTCCTCAGTCCTCTGTCTCTTTGGCAATTGGCTACAAGGCATATGGAATTAGTTCTATTTTAGTTGCCAACTGCCACTGTCACTGGCAATATTCAACAAAAACTTCTCGCGGCGTGCAGTGGAAATATAATTTCGCTGAGCATTTAATTGAATTGTTCAGCTTTCGAAATGGCAGCGAAAAAAATTGTAAGTGCAGTAGTACACGGAAGACAGCTGACATTTTGCCATTAAAAGAGTTCGGCTAACAAGGCAGTGACGGTTGGTAAAAGCAGAAAAGGTGGGCATGGAAAATCTTTAAAGAAACTATTCAAATGAAACCAAAAAATAAAAAGAAATTATTCTTGCTAAAATTTGAATATCTCTAGCTATAAGAGAAATTTTCATAGTGTTTTCTCTCTTTTTTCTTTGAAAATTAAACATTTTCTTCGTCTTATTTTATTTTATATAATTTATTTTACCACAACTCCAATCCACTTTTCTCCACATGTTTCTTGGAACGAAGCTCCTGAGCCAAATGCATTTTTTTCCGTTTCCGCTCACGCTTAATGCATTTGGCAAATCTAGTTAGTTGCTCCTGGCAAGAGCAGCTCCATTTGCTCCATTTCCACAGGATACACGGGTCCAAGAGGGCTAAGAGTCTGGGTTCTGGGCTCTAGGTTCTGGTGCTGTGCACCTTTAAGCAAATTCAAACTCGATTTGCACTCAAACTAAATGTGTTTACTTTTCACTCGCAGGCAAAAACTATTTACGAGTGCTACACTACACGACTTCAGTGGGTCGGGGCAACCTTGCCGGCGGCTTAGTTATTTACATTTGGCGGAGGAGGAGCATCGCCGGGGGAGACACCTCCTGCACCTTCGGTTTTATCTGGGAATGTGCGCCATTTCGTGCACCTTTCAGCGCTGCCAGGCAAAGATGCTCCATCAGCCGCTGAATGCTCCTTCTTTTCCCCATCGGACAGCATCAATCGCTTCCAAAATAACCGGCAGCTGATTGTTTTTTGCAAGGGGTTGTTCAATTATCTTACAGAGAGAAAATTTCAATAGTTAAATTAAATTAATACTTTGTAGTTGCAAATTAAAATCATATTTTTAGCTGTTACATTTAAAACCCTATTCCTAATTCGGAGAATCTATAGCAAAAACATTATATTTATAATTAATCCATTAACAATCCAATTGGTTGATTCATAATGAAAGACAACTAGTGTGTTGATATCATCCGGATTACTCTGAAAATAAAAAAACTGATTGGAAAATGCCAGACTGATATTGTTTCGATTTTCTTCTGTGCACAACTCCTTCGTTCCTTTGGGAAAATTTCAATTGTAAATAAACTGAAATAACGTGGCAGAGTCGAGAACAAGTTTTCCTTACATCCCGTTGCAGTCTTCAATTAAATCGATTAATTTGAGAAACAAAAAAGGAGTAGAGTCCGACGAGAACGATGAGAAGGAGAACAAAACTTTGGCATCGCCCCGAAAAAAGGCTGAGATAAATGGCAGCCGTTTGGGTCTCTGGTCGTTGATTAGCAGTCCTTTCTGAGGAGAAAAGCTGAGCATTTTAAATGTTGTTCTTCCACCGGAGAAACTGCAGACGAACTGCAGCAGGAGCACCGAGCACCGAGCACCGAGCAGTTTGCCATTGTCCGTCCGCCTGTCTCTTTGTTTGTCTTGTGCAAAGTTTGTTTATTTAGCAAAATTGGAAGTTCCAATGCATAGTGGAGGAGTTGTTTAATTGCCATTGAGCTGTGACAAGGCAATTGCTCCAAGGAAACTGATAGCAAGATAACAGTTTGTCTTACTTCGATGAGGGAGATTTAGACTTTAAATTATAGTAGTCTGTCTTAAAATACTCAGAACGGAAGGGTTTAAAGTTCAAACTTTAAAATAAAAGATTTTAGAAGCGCAAAAGTGGAAAAAATCGGATACCCTCGTATAACAGATAAATATAAATATAGACTATTAGAGAATTCCACCACAAAATCATAGAGGTATCCCACGTCTAAATCGGGACTCTATAAACCAAGTTATGGAGTCTAGAAGTGCAGTTTTTGGAGACCCATTCCGAAGCCCTTTGGAATTACGGAAAAATCCAACATGAAAATGCGTTAAAATTTGGACCCTCCCCCAAAGGAGAAACTTGAATGTAGAATATAAGCGAATCCAACCACAAATTCAACGAGGTATCCCACGTCCAAATTGGAATCCAATAACACAAGTTATGGGGTCTAGAAGTGCAGTTTTGGGGTCCCATTCCAAAGCCCTTTGGAATTACGGAAAAATCCAACATGAAAATGGGTTAAAATTTGGACCCTCCCCCAAAAGAGAAATTTGAATTCAGAATATAAGAGAATTCAACCAGAAATTCAACGAAGTATCCTACGTCTAAATCGGAATCCAATAACCCAAGTTATGGAGTCTAGAAGTGCAGTTTTGGGGTCCCATTCCGAAGCCCTTTGGAATTACGGAAAAATCCAACATGAAAATGGGCTAAAATTGTGACCCTTGTTTTAAAGAGAAGTTTTAATGTAGAATATAAGAGAATTCTACTACAAACTCAAAAAGGTATGCCACTTCTAAATCGGGACTCTATAGCCCAAGTTATGGAGTCTAGAAGTGCAGTTTTTGGGGTCCCATTCCGAAGCCCCTTGGAATTACGGAAAAATTAAACATGAAAATGGGCCAAAATTGTGACCCTCGTTTCAAAGAGAAATTTTAATGCAGAATGTAAGAGAATTCAACCACAAACTCAAAAAGGTATCCCGCGTCTAAATCGGGACTCTATAACCCAAGTTATGGAGTCTAGAAGTGCAGTTTTGGGGTCCCATTCCGAAGCCCTTTGGAATTACGGAAAAATTCAACATGAAAATGGGCTAAAATTGTGACCCTTGTTTTAAAGAGAAGTTTTAATGTAGAATATAAGAGAACTCTACTACAAACTCAAAAAGGTATGCCACTTCTAAATCGGGACTCTATAACCCAAGTTATGGAGTCTAGAAGTACAGTTTTTGGGGTCCATTCCGAAGCCCCTTGGAATTACGGAAAAATTCAACATGAAAATGGGCTAAAATTGTGATCCTTGTTTTAAAGAGAAATTTTAATGTAGAATATAAGAGAATTCAACCACAAGTTCAACGAAGTATCCCACTTCTAAATCGGAATTCAATAACCCAAGTTATGGGGTCTAGAAGTGCAGTTTTGGGGTCCCATTCCAAAGCCCTTTGGAATTACGGAAAAATCCAACATGAAAATGGGTTAAAATTTGGACCCTCCCCCAAAAGAAAAATTTGAATTCAGAATATAAGAGAATTCAACCAGAAATTCAACGAAGTATCCTACGTCTAAATCGGAATCCAATAACCCAAGTTATGGAGTCTAGAAGTGCAGTTTTGGGGTCCCATTTCGAAGCCCCTTGAAATTACGGAAAAATCCAACATGAAAATGGGTTAAAATTTGGACCCTCCCCCAAAAGAGAAATTTGAATTTAGAATATAAGAGAATTCAACCAGAAATTCAACGAAGTATACCACCTCTAAATCGGAATCCAATAACCCAAGTTATGGAGTCTAGAAGTGCAGTTTTGGGGTCCTATTCCGAAGCCCCTTGGAATTACGAAAAAATCCAACATGAAAATGGGTTAAAATTTGGACCCTCCCGCAAAGGAGAAATTTGAATGTAGAATATAAGAGAATTCAACCACAAATTCAACGAAGTATCCCAAGTCTAAATCGGAATCCAATAACACAAGCTATGGAGTCTAGAAGTGCAGTTTTGGGGTCCCATTCCGAAGCCCCTTGGAATTACGAAAAAATCCAACATGAAAATGGGTTAAAATTTGGACCCTCCCGCAAAGGAGAAATTTGAATGTAGAATATAAGAGAATTCAACCACAAGTTCAACGAAGTATCCCACTTCTAAATCGGAATTCAATAACCCAAGTTATGGGGTCTAGAAGTGCAGTTTTGGGGTCCCATTCCAAAGCCCTTTAAAATTACGGAAAAATCCAACATGAAAATGGGTTACAATTTGGACCCTCCCCCAAAAGAGAAATTTGAATTCAGAATATAAGAGAATTCAACCACAAATTCAACGAAGTATCCCAAGTCTAAATCGGAATCCAATAACCCAAGTTATGGAGTCTAGAAGTGCAGTTTTGGGGTCCCATTCCGAAGCCCCTTGGAATTACGGAAAAATTCAACATGAAAATGGGCTAAAATTGTGACCCTTGTTTTAAAGAGAAGTTTTAATGTAGAATATAAGAGAATTCAACCACAAACTCATAAAGGTATCCCACTTCTCAATCGGGACTCTATATCCCAAGTTATGGAGTCTAGAAGTGCAGTTTTGGGGTCCCATTCCGAAGCCCCTTGGAATTACGAAAAAATCCAACATGAAAATGGGTTAAAATTTGGACCCTCCCGCAAAGGAGAAATTTGAATGTAGAATATAAGAGAATTCAACCACAAATTCAACGAAGTATCCCAAGTCTAAATCGGAATCCAATAACACAAGCTATGGAGTCTAGAAGTGCAGTTTTGGGGTCCCATTCCGAAGCCCCTTGGAATTACGAAAAAATCCAACATGAAAATGGGTTAAAATTTGGACCCTCCCGCAAAGGAGAAATTTGAATGTAGAATATAAGAGAATTCAACCACAAATTCAACGAAGTATCCCACGTCTAAATCGGAATCCAATAACACAAGTTATGGGGTCTAGAAGTGCAGTTTTGGGGTCCCATTCCAAAGCCCTTTGGAATTACGAAAAAATCCAACATGAAAATGGGTTAAAATTTGGACCCTCCCCCAAAACAGAAATTTGAATGTAGAATATAAGAGAATTCAACCACAAATTCAACGAAGTATCGCACGTCTAAATCGGAATCCAATAACCCAAGTTATGGGGTCTAGAAGTGCAGTTTTGGGGTCCCATTCCGAAGCCCCTTGGAATTACGGAAAAATTCAATATGAAAATGGGCTAAAATTGTAACCCTCGTTTCAAAGAGAAATTTTAATGTAGAATATAAGAGAATTCAACCACAAACTCAATAAGGTATCCCACGTCTAAATCGGGACTCTATAACCCAAGTTAGGGGGTCTAGAAGTGCAGTTTTGGGGTCCCATTCCAAAGCTCCTTGGAATTACGGAAAAACTAAACATGAAAATGGGCCAAAATTGTGACCCTCGTTTCAAAGAGAAATTTTAATGTAGAATATAAGAGAATTCAACCACAAACTCATAAAGGTATCCCACTTCTAAATCGGGACTCTATAACCCAAGTTATGGAGTCTAGAAGTGCAGTTTTGGGGTCCCATTCCGAAGCCCCTTGGAATTACGAAAAAATCCAACATGAAAATGGGTTAAAATTTGGACCCTCCCGCAAAGGAGAAATTTGAATGTAGATTATAAGAGAATTCAACCACAAATTCAACGAAGTATCCCAAGTCTAAATCGGAATCCAATAACACAAGTTATGGGGTCTAGAAGTGCAGTTTTGGGGTCCTATTCCGAAGCCGCTTGGAATTACGAAAAAATCCAACATGAAAATAGGTTAAAATTTGGACCCTCCCCCAAAGGAGAAATTTGAATGTAGAATATAAGAGAATCCAACCACAAATTCAACGAGGTATCTTACGTCTAAATCGGAATCCAATAACACAAGTTATGTGGTCTAAAAGTGCAGTTTAGGGGTACCATTCCAAAGCCCTTTGGAATTACAAAAAAATCCAACATGAAAATGGGTTAAAATTTGGACCCTCCCCCAAAACAGAAATTTGAATGTACAATATAAGAGAATTCAACCACAAATTCAACGAAGTATCCCACGTCTAAATCGGAATTCAATAACCCAAGTTATGGGGTCTAGAAGTGCAGTTTTTGGGTCCCATTCCAAAGCCCTTTGGAATTACGGAAAAATCCAACATGAAAATGGGCTAAAATTGTGACCATTGTTTTAAAGAGAAGTTTTAATGTAGAATATAAGAGAATTCTACTACAAACTCAAAAAGGTATTCCACTTCTAAATCGGGACTCTATAACCCAAGTTATGGAGTCTAGAAGTGCAGTTTTTGGGGTCCCATTCCGAAGCCCCTTGGAATTACGGAAAAATTAAACATGAAAATGGGCCAAAATTGTGACCCTCGTTTCAAAGAGAAATTTTAATGCAGAATGTAAGAGAATTCAACCACAAACTCAAAAAGGTATCCCGCGTCTAAATCGGGACTCTATAACCCAAGTTATGGAGTCTAGAAGTGCAGTTTTGGGGTCCCATTCCGAAGCCCTTTGGAATTACGGGAAAATTCAACATGAAAATGGGCTAAAATTGTGACCCTTGTTTTAAAGAGAAATTTTAATGTAGAATATAAGAGAATTCAACCACAAGTTCAACGAAGTATCCCACTTCTAAATCGGAATTCAATAACCCAAGTTATGGGGTCTAGAAGTGCAGTTTTGGGGTCCCATTCCAAAGCCCTTTGGAATTACGGAAAAATCCAACATGAAAATTGGTTAAAATTTGCACCCTCCCCCAAAGGATAAATTTGAATGTAGAATATAAGAGAATTCAACCACAAATTCAACGAAGTATCCCAAGTCTAAATCGGAATCCAATAACACAAGTTATGGGGTCTAGAAGTGCAGTTTTGGGGTCCCATTCCAAAGCCTTTGGGATTACGGAAAAATTCAACATGAAAATGGGTTAAAATTTAGACCCTCGTTAAAAAGAGAAATTTTAATGTAGAATATAAGAGAATTTAACCACAAACTCATAGAGGTATCCTATGTCTAAATCATGATCCAATAACTCAAGTTACAGAGTCTAGAAGTGTCGTTTTTGGGGTCCAATTATGGTGTCCTTTGGAATTACTGGGGAGAGGTTATATGAGCATTTTAGTGCACTTTTATTTTCTGCAAAACATATTTCGTTGTAAATTAAAATTTGATTTGCCTTTTTAAGGAAATGTTGATTTATTTATAATAATTAACTAACTATTATTTTTGTCAATGAAAGACTGTGAAACTCAAACTATCTGGGTATGAAATTTATATATTTTATGTCTAAAAACTTAATGTAACCTGTTCAGCTAAAGTCCATATAAATTTAACCTTTAGTTCGGAATCAATTAAATTGCCCGCCTGATTTAATTTCATCTCCACGTGTTCAATGTCAATTTGGTTCACATCTAAGTGAAAAACGGTGGGTGGGGAGGTGAAAATTGTGGGCCCATCGGGTGGTTATTGCAATCGCTCGTTTATGTTTGTCCTGGTCAGGCAATAAATATTTTATGCATTGACACTTTTTTGGCACTAAGCCAATAATACGCACACGACAATGAGTCATTGTTGTTGCCGTGGTGTTGCGAATGCGATTGCCATTCGTGTTCGTGTTGTTTTTATTCCTGTATTTGTACTTGTGCCAGTGTTCTGTTGCACTGCAAATAAATTAAATGCAGTTGTTGTTGCTGTGTAACAAATGACACTGTTGCAATTTGTAAAAGCTAATCAGAGATGGAATGGGTTCGGGAATGGGAATGGGAATGGAAATAGGAGTGAGCGAGTTCGAGAGGCGGTAGAGATTGGCGACTCACGATGGCGGCCATAATCAAAAGCTTTCATGCGCATTACCAATACAATTAGCCCTATTCAAAGCCGGTCATTGTGTGCGAGCTGGTGTGGTGGGGTTAAGGGCTGGTTTAGGGGGTTAACAGGGGGGTTGGGAAAGTTTTAAGTGCCGCACGTTGCTCGCATTTCGCAGATAGGGTCAAATATCCTCTACACACACTCGCTGCAAAATGCAGTTAATTTTGCATTTTGTTTGCCACAAATTGTTGTTTCGACAGTGGAGCAACAAGGGCCTGGGCCAGAGATAGCCTATTTCGACTGTTAATCTGCTGGGGCACTTGTAAATTTATGGCAATTGCTTTGATAAATGCCCCCGAGCAGCGAAAAATTGTCAGAGGGAGACGCCAAGTGAAAGCAATATAAATTGACAAATGTGCCGAGGACACGACAACAACTTCCCATCCCTATAAACAATTTTCCCAGATAGATTACCACGCCCCCTCCTACACACCATAGCCTTTGATTTCTTGGTAAAAATTTTAATTAAAACGAAACCTTTTGCGGGTCATACTGAAATGCTTTTAACCTAGGCATTTAATTAAAAAACGCTCATAATTAGAAGATGAAATAGAGAACGACAAAGGCCTTTGACCGAAACACATGAGCGTACACAAACAGAAAAATGCCTGCATTTCAATTTACTTAAATGGCACATACATCTGCAGAACAAATGGGACCCCAAAACAAGCAAACCGAAATAAAATGAAAATTTTTAGCTCATGTGTAAGACCCAAAAATACAGAAAAGGTAAATAAAAGGCAACCGAAAATCATGCAGGCAAACATAATTTAGCATCAAGGTCAAGGGATTGTGGTGAAGAACAAGCACTAATCTCATGTTTATCCCACAAATGAAAAAGAAATTGACTTAAAGTTGGTCATAACTGAAGGACATGCACGACTTGTAAATGTCCTGCGACGTAAATTATGTATCTAGGGCTAAATTTTTAAAGAAATTGCTAGGTTATAGATTATTTTTAAAGGATCTTATGAAAGACTTATACGTAAAATTGGTGAAAACCTTTATTTCCCTGGCTTTTTGTTAAAAATCATTTTTCAGCAGCAGCATCACCTCTTCACTTTTGACTCCACCTTTCCCATAAGCCGGAATAAATTGAATTGTTTCAGCTCTCACACAAGTAGTATATAAAATTTATGAAATAAGACCCATTAAAGCACCTCTGTAGAAATAACAACAGATATAGAAGAACCTTGTTTGTCGGACACATACTGGTCAGAAAAAAAAAGAAGTATGCTAACATAAAAATCAACAAGAAGAAATCAGAGAGATGTATACACACACATATACAGGCAAACATATGACCAGCACACAGATACAAATCACTTGGCCACACATGCCAGACGTGCCACGCCCCCCCCAGGCGGCCCGCCTCCGCCCTTTTCCTGGTCAAAAGGAGAAAAGGAAAGGAAAATCTTTGGGCACACACACAGTCTCGCACAGAAAATAAAACTAACTTGACCCGAAACTACAATGAACAAATAGCCAGGCCAGGACTCAAAGCAACTCGGACACTCTGGATATCCTTTTTTTTTTTGGGGAGGAGAGTGTTGGATAATACAAAAAAAAATATAAACATAAAATAAAATACAAAAATGCAGGGAAAATCCAAGAGAAAGCTGAACGAGAGGTTGAGTTCATATTTTATGCGCATAGCGGCACATGTTTAAATTAACATAAAGCGAAATTGAGCTGCTGCCAGGGCGGTGCCCAAAAGTTGACATTAGGCACACACACACACTCACTGCGACCTTCACCACCCCAAATCCCGCCCCCAGATGAACTCAAAAATTCCACAAAAAAGTTGAATTTTATATGTCAAATTTTTGGGCTAGTAAGAAAAAATGGTAAAGGATTTTTGCGCGGACCTTTTACATATTTTTCCGTTCGGGTCAGGCACATAACTGTGCATGGCATAATAATGATGCCCCACTCAACCGCAGAGTGGATGGCCAACGGAGCCGTGGGCGGCGGCGGTTGCTGGGGGCGTGGCACCAATGAAACACGATGCCAACTGTCTGGTCAATCCAACGCCGGACCGGCTCAAATAAAGTGGAAAGTCGATAAATGAGAAATCAAGGCGGGCGACAAAGCCAAACGGAAATCCGATTGGAAATGCATGTGCCCCAGGAAAATGGGAACGGAATAAATGAATGATCAGGATTAATCAGTAGTAAAGGAATCAGAAATTACACAAAAGGTATATACTTTGGATGAACGAAAAATATTAAATTAAATGCTGAAACATGTAAAGTATATATTTTATTATAATTATTATAATAATATAATATATTATAATATTATGCTTACTTATTAATTACTTAATACCAATGTCATATCATGAAATTTATATCAGGCAAACGCCTCCAACCCTCCACGTTCTTTGGCCAATCTAATGCCCCTTGGCTCCTGATTTATTCACTCCTTCAATCATCGCTATGTTCTCATCCGATTCGGAGGCCAAAGGAGGTTTATGTGTGCGGAATGCCATAGACAGATGATGCGGCCCAAGCCTTATTACATTGCCAATCGAAGACGAGCAACATTTGAAAATAGCCAAACGCAAATACTCGCACATGACCTAGGCCGGAATCAGACTTGGCCTTTTCTTCTCCATATATAAACTTGAGTATCTGTTATGGAATTTCTCCTTTTGATTGGGAGCGCTTCAGTTAAAGCCTTTACACTGACAAAAAAAAACTCTATCCTGCACTAAGCGTTAATTTTTTTATTTCCTTTTATTTTTGAGCTTTTAGAATTGTTTTTTTAAATATGATAACTATAATATCTTAATTTTAGATGTTCTTTTAAATCGCTAAAAATTTTGATGTAATACAAAATGCATATATTTTATTATTTTTATCAGGTTAGAACGGTTTCCAATACTAAGATTAACATTATACCCTAATGTGCAATTTTCCAATATTAAGACAATAATTATTATGAAGACATCCATATAAGCAGTACATGAAATGGGTGCATTTAAATCTAAAGTAAATTCTTCCCTATTTATACATTTTTTATTCCGATTAATGGTCAAAGATTGGATCACAGTGCAACACCCTTAACTTCAGCTTGTTGGCCGGGGCAATTTCCTGGTCGGGGCGAAAAAGGGACAGCCCATAAATTTATGGTACGCCCTTCTGGCCTCAATAATGAGTAAAAATTTTCGATAATTCCGGGGTTTGTCAGTCGCTTTGGTGTCCCTTTTTTTCGATGCGCCTCGCTGGACACGGCTCATTTGTAATTCACTTTCACTGTCTATTTATTTGCAATTTATTATGGATCGTTTGAGAGCGAATGGAAGGAGAAATCATTGGATTATCGAACCGACTTTGATTTTGTGTGTGATTGGAGTGAAGTTGGATGGTACTAGGGGGAAGATGTCTAAAAAATCCCATAAATGTTAATTGCATTGCTGGCCCTATTGTCTCCTGACAGCTGCCTCGAATGAGGCCGACTATTATGTGACTCCCTTCCACAATCACACACTCACACACGAATTCTGCCCGAAAAGGGCAAGGAATTTTTCGGCCAGGACATCAAATTCATTAGAAACGCTTCGCACCGAAAACGAACGGGATGTGTGTGGAGTGTCCTGGAGTGTCCTGGCTGTAGGACTGCCGATGCTGCCCTGTGTTCCTGCATGCAAAACGATGTTTTAATATGAAATTAGTTGAGTCCTTTGCTTTTTGGCTTCGGTGCGTGCAGCAAGCTGGAGATCTGGCAAGCCGGACAGGACTCAGCACTTGGCAAAAGTAAAACAAATACAAATTGCTTGCCATGTACTTATTTGGTCAACAAATGACAGGACATTCACTCACACGCAGGCGGAGATGGAGATGGAGTTGGAGTTGGTATTGGTGGTGGGGGCCAAAACGTATAGCCAACATTAACACAACATTGCGACTGTTGACTTACGCAACAAGAAACAGTTAGGACCAACTGCCAAAGTGGAAACAGGAATAGCCACAAAAGTGGGAGTACAGTGGAAGCTGGAACGGAAGCAGTTACCATTTAAGTCCCTGGCTAACGACAGGAGTGGTCCTTTCAAGATGGAAAGCCTGTTGGCCCAAACAATTAAGACAAAGTGTAAATGTTTGTTTCATTGACTTTTCAAATGGAAATGCGTTAACTCTGCTGTGTCTGGGATTTTTGGGAAAAATTCCCGTTGGAGTGGTAAAACAATACAAAAAGAGGGGTTCGAAAAAATGCAATGCTTTTGAGATAAAAGCTAAAAATAATTAAATTTGATAGCTCTAGAGCAAAACCTTTGAGGTCTTGCTAAATCTTAGTTTTTAAAGGTCAGACTGTATTCTAAAATTCTCTCTCTTTTGTTTAACTTTCAGATATGAAAAGCCCTTAGCAGTATTAATTTATTTTTCCTGTGGCCCTAAGAGCTTTACTACTAACGAAGAACAATATATAACGCCCTGTGAACTATTAAACCGAATCAGAATTCATTGAACCCCCGTAACGAACGACCCAGTAATTTCCACACTCCTTCCCTTGCCAATTTGGAGTAGATTTCGCCAGCGAACACTAATAGACGTGGGGCCCCCAAAACTCCCGGCACTACCATCATCCGGCCCCTTCGATTTGACATGCGGCAGGCTGCCTGAACTTTTTCAACTGTCAATTAAAAGCGAAACTAATTAAACTTTGCAACACTGGCGCAGACGAGACGCGTAATTAATCGACACATATACCAGCCGCAAAAAACGCCCACGAAACGCTCAGAATGAATGAAAGCTTGGCTCGGAAAGCTGGCAAGGCAATGCTAATGCAACAAACGCTTAAACTTTAATTAAACTTTGATATAAACAAAGAGTCACGGCCGCCAATGACGATGACGACAATTATTAATCAATTTGGTGATTTAGTTAAGCAAAAAGGATTTAACCGGCTAAAGAACAAAAAACTTCCGCGGGCAAACAAAATTATATCAGCTTTGCCTTTTGTTAAGCTCAGTGGATCCCATACCACAAGTCCCCAATAACCACCCACAGGAAGGCCATGAAGAAGAAAACACATTGTCATCATGGGGGAACAACAGGCGGTAAATGACAAAAGGGAAAAATATTTTGGATATTAAGGATTTTAGAAATCGAAGGCATCAATACCCTTACAAATAAACTGGTAAAGTCATAATTGAAAATATAAATGTATCTGGGGTGTAACACAAATTTCGAGGGTGATATCAGGTGTCTAAAAGTATGCAACAATATGTTATAAGCATATTTTGTACTGCATACTTCTAGACACCTACAATTACATTTAAAAGGAATTTCAAAACTTTAATAAAAACATTCCATTATTTATAAATTAATTTAAAATAAATGCATATTGAATTAAATATTTCAACTCTTACTCAGATCAGAAACAAAAGCTTTTGTCGTCGGATATTGTGTGCTTCAAAGCCTTAATATTTTGCACCAAATTAAAAAGCCTTTGGAAAAAAGGGTATAAGAAAGAGTGAGGGACTGAAAACAATATGGCGTCACTTCCGGTCGCGTATTAACAGCAGGCAGTGCCATTGGGTGGAATTAGGGGCCACATTGCATTGTCATGAAGCGTGCCGCAGCTTAGTGGATGTCACTGTAGTTGTTGTCCCATTGTCTGGGCGTCATCATCATTAACTGGTGGGCCGAACCGAATGTTTTGATCGATATGGTACACCTTGGTCCCTAGAAGTTCGGTTGAGAAATCATTTTAAATTTTACCAGCCCCTAGGCGGCTTCAAGCATCAAATTAGATTAATGACCGGGGTGGCACTGCAAAGTGGGGTAACTTGGAACTCCGAGCGGCACAAAAGCCCCAAACCAATCCAAAGTGAACTGAACACTCATTATGCGCCGCACGAGTTCGATTTGATGCTCATTTACTTGTTTGTCTGCCCCATGATTTTTCCTTCAGCCGGGATTCCCTTTTTTCTTGTATTTTTTTTTCTTTGTCTCCGACTTCTTGCCGCTCGCAGCTCACCGCAATAATTGGAAAAGTTTTCATTTGAACGCCATCAACGACAGCGGCAACGGCAGCAACAAGAACAATGGGGCGTGTTACTACAACAAGAAAATTGCGGTTCCAGCAACAACATCTAGAGTAGCAGTAGCATCAACATCAGCAGGAGCGGCAACAACAACAAAAACAGCAGTAGCAGCAACGCCGGCAAAAAGTCATCAAAAGGCTACTAAAGGTTGACGCAGGCAATGGCCAGCCGATGTCCCCACTGCCCCCACTGCCACCAACTTCTTGCTCCACCACATCAGCATCATCGCCATGCCCCATCGCCAGTAGCCCTTTCTTCTTGCTGTGCCACACTGGGAGAAAATTTAGGGATCACTAATGTCACCTATGAAAATTATAACATATTTTTTTTTCTTCGTTTAGAAACATAGATTTTCAAAATATTTAAAGAACTCAAGTGATTTGTTTCGAATATAAAAATTAATGTTTTTGGAAATATTCAAGAATCTTCAATATAATCTTCAATTTAGATCGGACTAAAATGAGAACTGAAGTTACTTTTAAACATCTGTTTTATAATGAAATCTTCTTTAAGAAATCTGAGGTAATTATTATACCTCTTATTTATAAGTATATATCCAAATTAAAATGTATCTTTTACATAATATTCAAGGGATTTAGAGAGATTATTTGTAAAAATAAAGTTTTAATTTATAACTATCGTGATTTATTAAATCTTTAAGTTTTTCCTAGCAGTGCATGCCCATCTTCAGCCAGGCAAACCCATTCTGTCCGGCAACTTTTTGCGGCCATCGCACGCTCTTATAGATTTGGCACGCAACGGACCACGAAAACGAAACGAAAACACTTTACAGGCAGGCAGCGAAAGCGAGAAGGCGACAGTCCAGAAAAAGACAGGAATAATGTCCACAGACGGAGTTCAGGGACCGATCATTTTGTCATTCCTGCCTGCATTTCCTAATGCACTGCTATATAATCATAAAACATTTCTAGCATATAAGATAAAACTATTCAAAGACAACTAAGAACTTATTTCTTCATAATAAATAAAAATATTGCTACCCATAGATATTTCTTCATAAGTCCTTTTTTCAGATTTTTAAAAGAATGAGTTCAGTTTGCTAGCAAATAAGTTGCAAATGAATAATATAGTATATGATATAATAGTTTAAATTTTGGTAACCCTTTTTTATAAACCCCCTGCAAGAACATTGCGCATTCGCCTAGTTTCCAGCATCTCGCTGACCGTCCGGGCATTGCAGTTTACCTACAATGATTCAAGTTTTCATTATCAAGCCTGGCACCTCTCACTCTTCACCGGCCAAGTTTACCAGCTGCCGGACCAGCTCCCAAACTTTGCCCCCATTTTCCCCACCTTTGGAGCCAACGTGAGGGCCTGGAAAAGCACAGAAGCAGCAGCAGTTAAATGTGAAAAGTTCCATTTCGTGTGGATTACGTCGTTTATCCTGGCAAACAGGCACAGGGACACACACACACACATTCACAAACGAAAACAGCCGCACCCACACAGAGGCAGAAACACTTGCACAGGATAATCATCCAGGCAGGGAACCGCTTTCGATCGCTCGCTGGGCAAATGCATTTTCGACGCGCTTCAAATGCGCCGCCAACCAATCCGCTCCTTCTGCCCTCCGAAAGGAAAACCAATGAAAATGTTTGCCCCGCTCACAATGCACTTGGCTTCCAGGACGCAGGACTCCCATCGTGAGCATGGGCGTATGCGTGTGGGAGTGGCATTCTTCGGGGAGGGGGTGAGTTACCAGAATTTGTTATAGCAAATGCTAATGAAAAGTTACTCGTTACCAGTGGCTGTCTGTGGCTGCGGTTTGGGATTCGGCATTAGTTTCTCGGCTTCATATTCGGTTACCAACTGAAGAAAAAACGTTAAGCTTCCGCTTTGAAATTGTAACTCATTGCTAATTTTAAATAGAATGCAATGATAGTGTGAGACCACCCAAAAAAAAACTAACAAACATTGAAAGTCATATATAGCCACAGAGAAATAAAAAAAAATCGAAAACGGGAAACCATCATGTGACTAAAATTGTAATACCCTCAGACCCAAGTAACACAAGATTGCCCCATAGAAAACTCAGCTATTGATCTACATTTCTGCATTATAGGAAAAAATATAGAGTCAATATAAGCCCCAAAATATTTTTTATAAAGTTAAGGAACAAAATGTTTCCAACTTCCATCGTGCTATTGACGTTTCCTGTGACACATTTACCTGAATGTGGTAATAATAGAAGGGATATTCCAAACTAAAAGCTCTATCATTTAATTAGTTGTGTGTTATTTGTTCTATATACAATACATGACAATATATGTTAGTATTAAATTGTATTGTTTATGCATTACAACCATTCAAACGACCAATATAACAAGTGGAAACACTTCGGATCAGAGTGGTTTGGGAACCTGATCAGAACCTCGCAAAGTGAAAGACAATCGTTATTTCCTTAAGCTTTTGTTAAACCTCCCCAAAGAAGCAAAAAACAATTGCCCAAAAGGTTTTAATCAGCTGCAGCAGGGCCTTTGTGGCGTACTCCGCAATATCCTGCCGGCTTCGGCCGAAAATCAAATGGAAGTCGAGACCACACAAGTAACACTACTCTTTCTTCACAATGCCCCATTCGAATTCCCTTCCGACTCATTTGTTGCCACTCGCTACCGCTGCCAGTTATCTTTCGGCACTCAACATCAACTTATATGTACTGCTGGCACCACCTACACGTCCACGTCCGGCAATGGCACACATTGCTGGAAATGTTGTACCAATAAGCCAGCCCGGAATCCTGAATGAGAAGTTCTGAATGGAGGTGATGGTGGTTGGAGGTTGGGGGTATGGAGGAGGAGGCTGTGGGAGGAAGCTGAAGCTCCGCTCCGGTAGATTTGCTTACAGCTGCAATGCCATGCAATTTAGTTGAATTACCAAGTGAAACAATGGCGTCTGTTAATTGGTTTCCTTTGTCCTCGGCCCTCGGTAATGGGGTTGCATCCGCTTTTGGACCCAAATCCTGTCCCCGATCTCTCCCCTGCCTCATCTCCGGCATCTCCGGCTGCCCTTGGGCTCTGGGCTCTGGCTGTGGCTGTGGCTGTGGCTCTAGATGTGGGTCTGTAGTTGTGGCTGATGTTTGCCAATTGCTAGAAGAATTTAAAATTGTCTTTGCCGAGGCAAATT
Organism: Drosophila suzukii; assembly: GCF_043229965.1. NCBI lineage: Eukaryota > Metazoa > Arthropoda > Insecta > Diptera > Drosophilidae > Drosophila > Drosophila suzukii. Next base: position 84,849,722 of record NC_092082.1, read on the forward strand.
TATTAAACAAACAAAAACCCCAAAGTCAAGAACTTTCGAACGGAGATGGAGATGGAGATGGCAGCAGTAGACGGGGACAGTGGATCTCGAGCCTTGAAGCTAGTGAAGTGCAGCCATGAAAATTTGCATTTCGCACTAACTAACCTAAGGACAGGAGCATCCAGCATGGACCATGGACCATGGGCGACAGCTGGCAGCTCGACCAGTGCTAATGAATGCCAAGTCTTGGCTGCCTTCGAATGCACTTAGAAGATTATTCTCCTTCCATCGCCAAGATATGGTTTTTAATGTTCAAAAAATAAATTGTCATTAGAAATTGTATTTAATATTTAAACAAGAGTTCTTTAATACTTTTCTTTTATATGTATTCGTATTCCCCCAGGACGAACTCTAAGAAGGAAACCCTGCCAATTAAGGAAAGATAAAAGTATGCAGCTTCAGGATGATAGTATTTATTAAAATACATTTTTATACTTCTTTACTTTCTTTTTGAGTGTTTTTTTCAGTGTGCTCCTTTTGCGGTCCTTACCTTGGTGTCATTTTCCCCAGACTTATCCGAATGTGTTTTGGACCAGCTTGCTTATCTTTATGACGGCGCATAACTAAATGGCCAATCAGTGGGGCTGCAGCTGACAAATGATTGTCTTGGCCGGTCTTCACTGTCTCCCTTAATTTCTGCTCAGCCATTTTTGGATGCTGGTTTTTCAGAAATTAAACTCCAAAGTTCAGCGGGATTAAACTTATTGTTAGGATTGTCCCTCAAGCCTTTAATTTTATTTATAAAGAACTTTTACAAACAACAACGGAAGCTAGGTTCTACAATTCAAAATTTGCATATCATTCGTACCCAAAACATTAGTATCCATCTTCGATCAAACCCTATTCCGAACCCCAGCTAAATTTATTTGCATACAACCTTAATAAGCTTTAGTATTATAAACATCTTTTCAATTTCTCGCACCAAACTACATCTATCACCAAATCCGACGAGGCCATATCAATATTGCAATTGATTTTAACAGTTGTTAAAAGCACACAACGCTGAAAGACGAAGTGAAAACCCCGCATTTCCATTGTAAAAGTTTTCCCTAGCTGGAAATATTTGCATACACTCGCGCAGCAAAAGGAACGAAGTCGAAAACTTTTGGCTTTTGTGGCAGGCTTCGACTCCTTTTTCTTGTTCCCTTTTTTTTTTTGGGTCTCGGCTTTTAGCTTGGCTATAAGTCAATAAGCGAGTGTTGAGCTGCAAAGCGGGGCAACTTTTGGCCGTTTGAAAAATGAACTCAACAGTCAGAACAGAATGGGAACAGAACAGGCCAGCTGGCCCAACTCGCTGGCTGTCGTCATAATTTGTCTGGCAAGTTCGGTTCGGTTGGCATTGATGACAGGCAGGCAGCCGGGCTCACACACTAAATCAATTATGATTAAAGCTCATTACACTTGCAGCACACGACTTGGGGTCCGCGGCAGCCACAAACTTGTGCGGAAATTGCATGGAAAGCGTCGGGTTGGGGTCCCCTGGATTTGGGGTTTTCATGGTCTGGGGTTTGCGTTGGGGTCTCTGGGTTCTCGGGGGTCTTTGGAGTGGGGTTGTGTGTGGTTGCGCCCTGCAATGACAATGATTTGCATTGCCATCGACTGCTTGAGCGCTCACTAATGCATGCGCTATGTCACTAATTTTCAATGCCTCGACCAGCCACACAAAGACTGCGGGGGCAAATGGGGCGGTGCTGCTGGAGATTCGGTTTATAATTGAGAGAATAATTAGATGAGTGTCATGAGTTTTGGGAGTAGTGCCTATAATAGTCCAATCTCCAATCAATTGTGGGTCACACTGGCGGAAAGTTATCTGAAATCAGAAATGAATACTTAAACACTTCAGTTGAGATACGATCCGTTAAAGTGTTATAATGAGTTATAATATTATATTTTGCTTTGAATGCTACAATAATTATTTAAGCTTCAGAAAAATACAGAATAAAACCGCTTAAACATTAAAAAGTTACAAATTGTGTTCAATACTTAGTAAAAGCCTTTTTTAGACTCTGTTCTAAAGAATTCGCGTTTTAGTATTTTTGTAGCTTGTATCAAAGTCCTTAGCATTTTTGTTACCTTATAAGAAGAGTAGCTTTTCGAGAGGTATAGGTTTTATTTAAGGATATTTGTGTTGGATACATTTTACAAAGGGAAATTATAACAAAACGATTAAATTATATGAACAGTGTCTGGTAACACTACCAAAAAGGGGCTGTCCACACTGATTTAGGACTATTCAGTACATAATACATTAGGCACTGTTCACAATTGTATATAATATCTCAATTTAAATTATAATTTTTGTATATAAAATTGTTCAATGTTAAATCAATTAACCTTTACTACAATTTAATCGTCAGTGTATTGCATTATAACCAAATTCTGCAGTAATTTTCAAGAAATTTGCTTAGCCAACAGCCAGTTCTCGAAACAAAACAAATTGCGATGCCCAAAGCTGAGGGAAAGATAAAAGTCTATCGAAGTTAATGACGGCGTCAGCTTTCTTTAGACTCAACTTTGCCTGACTGGCAAATGCGTTGTCCATGGAGGGAAACATTCTGTATTATTTAGCTTGCGTTTATTTCTCATTCAATATTTGTTTTGTGTGTTGAAAGACAAACTCCCACACACCGAGTCACACACACACGCTGACAAAGCACAGAGATATGGCTCTACATGGGTGTGAGTGTTTCGCTTCATATAGCCACCGTCTAACTCTGTATATAAATGCCTACTTATAACGACATTTAATTTCAAAGCACGCACGCAGGGACGAGCCTGCAATATTGAATATTGGAGCGACTTCCAAGGATACTCACTTACGAGACAGGGTCGCAGTTGGCTGGGAAAAAGAAGGGATGGTTTTTGTAAAGTTCCAGTTATACAAATCAAAGATAACCTTGAAAAGGGTCCTTAAAAAAATCTTAAAGTTCGGTCTTCACATAATTTAATTTAACACAATTTTCATAGAAATTTGATTAAAACAAACCTTTTTTCAAGTTTATTGATCTACTATTTCCTTTGGGAAAAGCTTTTAAAGTCATCCAGCCTAGAGCCAACATCATTCGATACAACATCAGCCAACCGACAGAAGCCAAACAGCGATAAACTCTTCATCAGCCAATGAATGCGAAATCAATGTAGAGCCTGCCAGAAAGCTGCCCCCCCTGGAAGCTGCGCCCCTGGCACGCATACCAAATACCCTCGCACATCCATTTGCACCTACACGATCCTGCTTATTTAGTGGCCATGGCCGATGGACAGGACCTGGTAGTGGGTCGTTGGTTTTGGGCCTGGTCCGCTTTGTTTGCTCATCGCCACAGACAGTCAATTTATTTGCAACACATGCAGCAGCAGCAGCAGCAGTGGCGGCGGCAATGGCGGCGGCCTCCATCCGAAAATGGCGTCTTTGCACCTTCTAATCCTGGGCGGCTGTACGCTTTTTGGCCCCGAACTCCGTGTTTTTCGAGGTCCTCGGGGGGTCTGCGCATAAATCTCGCACGCACAACATAATTATCCAGCCAACAAACGCTGAATGGCCAAGCGAATGAATGGACAGTGGGGTATGCTGTCCCCCCAACCCAACCCAATACCCAACCCCCTTTGCGAGTGCGTAAGTTAGTGGCGCCCAGTGGCTGCGACTACTTAGTGGTAGGACCATTCTGCTAAGGCCGCATTTAAGCCCCAAGCGGTTGGCAGTCACTGGAGCCAATAAAGGCTTAAAGTTGCAAAAAACTAGGCTCATGATTCGGTAAATCCAACAAGTTATTATCGCTGATAAGTAAAAGTAACACTCTTTTGCTGACCATTTATCGAATATTTGGTTTGTAGTTTATTTAGGATCAACACAAAAATATTTCGATCGCTTGTGGTCGTTAGTTTTCCAATAAGGGAATTGCTGCGCATGTTCTCTGCCGCCACACAAACAGTGTTCTTAGGAAGATTTTTAGAAAGTATATTTTTCTACCACTCCTAGTTTTGTAAAAATCAATTTAAAGGTTTTTGAAATGTCAAAAAAATCAGAAAAAAGACTAGATTCAAATAAACAAACAATCTGATAACCCTAAAATAACAGAGGTAACCCCAAAGTATTTAGCATTTTTGAAAATCTAGCAAAATGGGCACTTGACATTGGACCTTGCACAAACACAACCATATCCTTAACCCCCTCCTGACCCTTAGACATTCTGCATTTACATAAAAATTAAAGCAGCAAACAAGGCAACAAAAAGTTCACACGAAAGTGGATGGAAGTGGTTTTTGGGCTGGCTTAATACGGTTTGTCGACAGAGAGTTTAATTTTTTTCTTTTACCCGCATTATTATTATTATTATTGTAATGTAGTTTTTTATTGTTGGGTAAGCCTTTCACTCTACTTAAAGTTATTAGAGCAGAAAATCACATAAACGCAAATGAAGTAAGTTTCATGCCCGCGCAATGCTTAAGAGCGTGCAAAAAGCAGCCAAACAACTGTGTAAAGTACAGTAGCAACAACTACAACTAGAACTAACAACTGTTAACAACGCAAAAATAAAACAAAAAATGGGTAAAACCATTGTAGCAGAGGGACTCGAACGGGGAATACCCGGGTTTTCTTTTGTGCGAAAAACTTAGCATACTTTTTGGGGCAACACTTAGCAATACAATTAAGGTAGGTGTGCGTAAAGTGGCTATTAGTTTGGGGTTTTATTCAAAAGATACCTTCCAATTAAATTGTTTGTAATGAATATAATATACCCATGGGTGCTACGTTTACTGGGTATTACAAGTGGGGATTCTGCGAGAGGAGGAACAATGGGAAATGCGCGCAAGGTGCAGGAGAGAGGCTTGGAAGAGAGAGTTTTTGCCATTGCCAAAGCAAATATGCAAATTGTTGATTACAAACTTTTGTTGCTGCAGCTTCGCCCCGCTTTCTCTTTGCCACGCCCCCTCCCCCCCTTTCACCCCCCTTTGGTTATATAAATATTTAAGTATCTGCGCATTGTTGCTGCCGTCCTTCTTCTTCTTCTTCGCTTTCCCCGGACGGCATTGAGAATTGTCTAAATTAGACTTTTGAGTATTTTGCATATTTAATTGAAATTGCATTTCTTAAATAACTCACTGTCATTTGCACACTAACACACACACAGAGCGAAGTACATGTGCCGTTTATTTGTGCATTTAACTACAGTTTGCCTCGCTCCATTCTGTTTGTTTAGTTTTATAAGAGTTTATTCAAGTGCATGTCTTACCCAATTCTTTGTTTATTTACATTTACCCAGAACAAAAACGGAAACTACAACATCACCCGAAAAAAAATCCGAAACTCATTTGCAATTTGTTTAATCAACACTCGACGCACAAGCAGCTGCTCCACCCACACACACACACACACTCACACAGACGAACATGGCCCAAAACTCACATTACACATACGGCACGTGTGCCCGGGACGAAGGCTCAGCCTTTAGTCCCCTAGAAAACTTTCCGCTTGCCAGCAAAGTCAAATAAACATGCTAATTAAAAGGCGTCCAAATAAGGAAAGAACGAGGAGCACTAGAGTGATAGTCGGGAAAATGCGGTGCTGTTTGACCCAATTTAATTGGAAATCCACTGAAAGAGCTGGAATCCTATTCAATCAGGCAAGGAAATTAGCCTTAAAAAGGTGACACCAATTTTATTTTATAGCTAGAGAGTTTTTTAAACAAAATTCAAGAATTATAAAACACTCTTTATTGCACATCCAAGAACTTACATTTTTATAAGCCCAATACGAGCTTAGTAAACACCTCCAATCGTAATTTTACTAGATATCCACTGAAATAACTTAATTCCTACTCAATCAGGGAAATAAATTAGCCCAAATATGTTGATAGGGAATGAAATCCTATAAGAATTCCATTGATTCACATCCCCCATTAAAAAATGATATTAACCCCATACCAACTAAATAAATATCACATAAACTGCAATCCAATCGTAATTTTATTGAATATTCAAGATTCAAGAACTTGAATCGTAACCAATCAAGCAAAGAAATTAGCTAGAAAAGGTAAGACAAAATATTATCTTAAAAAAATTTATAAATTAAAATTACTTATTAATCCTCAAGTATTGTTTAAAATTCCCCTTTTAAGGCTGATATTAACCCCATACCAACTTAATAAATACCTCATAAACAGCAAACCAAGAAAAGCTGAAAAAATACCATCCAACTGCAGTTTTATTGCGTGTTTCTTAGCTCAGCTTTCGTTTTCAGTTTCAATTTCGTTTCGATGGCTATCTAAATGCGGCTAATGAATGCCATTAATTCGGTGAGGCGACTGCAATGTCCCCCAGCTGGGTGTTTTGGGGATTTCTGTGCCGATTGAAATCGGATTAATAAATGAGCGTTGCGCAGAAAAATTCAATTAGACAGGAGTTGCACCGGGAAAGAGAAAGGTGGCTGAGAAGAAGGACGAGGATGAGGGGCAGCAGCAATCGTGTCCCGGCTTAACTACCTGTAATTTTTCTACCTTTAATACAATTATACAGCCCGGACACGACGGCCACCTTAATGGCCAACGGAAGTCGCAGCTGCAGCGGATCATTTTTAAGGCTGACATTCTGTGGTTTCCCCGGCGGCAGCTGCAAATACTGCAGCAGCCTGTGGCAGTCTGATTTATGTCTGCAGTAGTTCAATTGGCAATGACAAAGTTGGCAATCATTGCAGCCAAAATCAATGAAATGGCTAAGGAAAAACAATCACTGGAATGCTTCCGCCTAAAAATCACGGCACAGCTGGAGATTTAGTTTATTATTTAGTTATTGCAAGGCAAAGGTATAACTTATTCATTTTAAAAAGCTTTACCTTTTCGTACATGATTATTAAGTGTAATTTACAACTATAATCATAACTCAAATTAATATACCACACTTTTTTACCCTACAACTTTTAAGCTGTTCAGTTCAATATTTAAAAAAAAAATGTAATATAATATATTGGAGTATAATATTAAAAATGTATCCCATTTAGACAACCCCTTGCTAGCTTAAGGAATTTTTAACCCTAGACTCTCGACTGCTTTATTATTTATTTCAAAATACAGACATCGCTTAATCCCTGACTGTCATAAATCACACATGTGTATAAGAACAAAACCCCGAGCAAGCACTCCGTCCAAACTTATCGTTTATTCTGGCTTTTAATTAAAATTTAAAAAACCAATTACAACTGCGACAAGATTTAATAACAGCAGCAGCAGCAGCATGGCAGGGTGCGAAAAAATGGGTTAAAATTACATAAATTTTGCAGAAAATATGAAGCAGCACGGGAAAAAAAAGTGAAAAGAGTGTCAGAGCTGAAGGATCCCAGAGAGAGACAGAGATAGCGAGAGAGAGAGACAGAGAGGGACACGAAATGGACATGGTCGTGAACGTGAAAGGGGAAAAGGACAAGTCCAGCTCACACATACTCGGAAATGTATGAAGGATGAAATTTTTGCGGTTACGCACATACACAACACATGCACATCAATGTCAGCGAAAGAGCTGAATAGGAAATGGTTCCTGGTTCCTGGACATCCTGGTGTATCCTGGGGATCCTGGGGAAGCCAAGATTGGTTGGCTGCTGGCTTCTAGGGCCGCTTGTCAGATGTTGGCACCAGTTTGAGCTTTTCGTTTTTGGCGTTTTCCTGCAGTCACTCGACTGATTTAAAATGTTACCGTTATTTATACACGTAGACCAGGCTATATAAACAGCGGGAACAGGAACAGCAGGACATACCTTCTACCTACTACCTTCCCTCAAGAGAAAGCGAGAGAAAGCGCTAGAGAATATCGCGTATATTTCCAGTTTTACCCATTTTTCATCGTTTACGGTGGCGCGAGTGTGCGTGTGTTGCTGTTTTGTGTGTGTGCTTATATTGGTGTATGGCTGCAGGACGAAAGCATCCTGCAAGTGACTGACTTGCGACTCGGGAGCAAAAGCAAAAGCAGCAAAAGCAGCAGGGGCAGCAAATAGAACCGAGGAGCTGTAACAACACCTCGCATCCTTGGCATCCTTGCTGTTCGCTACTCGCTGTCAAAAGAGATTTTTTCAAATTAACTTTTCATATATTTATGTACGTTTACATTTTTGAGCTCAACCCCCATTTGGCCAGAAATTACATACATACAGAACATTTCAGGCAAGGCAGAACTGATCAACATAAAATTAAAATAAAATACTTACTCAGTATTAAAATATGGCTTTATTATAAAATATGGTTTATTAAATAAGGCCAAAGGTATTTTCTTTGGAGCCTTGTGAACTTACTTTAAATTATATAATATTTAAATATTTGTATATTTTAAAATCTTTTTTTCGACCGCCTACTGTACTTATATTTTTCTAGAAGTTTTCCATAACCAATTTCACTATTTTTCCCCTGACTTCTGACTGAATGTGTCATAATCGCTTGAGTTGCGAAAAGTAGTAGAAGTAAAAATGTAAAATGAAGCAGCAATGTCAAACAAAATATAATTTTTCATATATCGTAGACACTGTATACAAAGCTTTGGAAAAATAACGTTGAAATTTTGGCGATGCAAATAGTCAACATTTCGGTTCTTGTTTCTACTGCTGCTTTTGTGTGCCATGAATTTTTCAAAGGGCTAACAACAATTTTCCTTTAAATATTTAATATTACGCCAAAAGTTATCTTTGGCTGGAAATGTGAAATAATCTTGCACAGAAAAAAGGACTCCCTTTTTGGTTAGTGATTTAAAATCATGGGAGAAAGAAATCGAACATCAATTAATCAATAATATCTAATTTCTTTGCTTTCTTTTGGATTTGAAAGTGACCTCTTCCTCAATTTATTTTAATGTTTGTGATATATTTTCTCATCCCTATAAGTTTGCCCACCATGATTCAAATATCCTTGATGAGGGCATTAAATGCGTCACATTGCGCTACACCTCATTTGCGACAAATGCAAAATTATGAAGAAAATTAAAAAAGGAAAGCAAAGGACCAAAAAAACATTAACAAAGAAGTAGAAAAATAAGCAAGGCTATAAATAGGGAAAAGAGCTCACAGCTCATTGGACCCTTGGCCGCTGTCTTTGCGGAATCCATTAACTTTATTAAGGATCTTTAATTAGTTACCCCCAACTGTCCCACTTTTCATTAATTACCGGTGCGACCTGGACCTGCTTTGAGGGCGGAAAAGTCCTGTCTAAGCCATCAGATGAGCCGAAATGAGTCGAGTCTTGGCTTGGCAACCACTTAAGGACACTTCTTACCTTTTGATGGCCGCCTGCGGCCAAATAAATTACAAACAGCTAACACAATGGATGGAGGTCGACTGACACTCCAGAGTTTTGATTGAACACTCGCATCCCAACTTTTGACGTTAATCTTTGATTGAAGGGGGCGACGGCGATGGCGACGTCTTGGTTTTCGCTGACACTTCATTATGTGATTTTAATATGAATATACATACAACAATGGCCGCCAAAATGGAGGGTAGTTTTTGGCCCCTTCGCCTCGGCGATGGAATCTCATTTGGACCCCCGAAACGTTTGATCTTAATTAGTGTACTTGAACGTTCTTCGTCCCGTTCCCCCCAGCTCCTTCGATTTCGAGTGTCGGCTTTGCATCAGCGAAAATGACAAAATGTCGCAAATCACTCGGGTTTGCGAATTGGAATGGGAGGTCCTTGATTGGCATCGTTTTCCTCCCGATTTCACTCCTGCCTCGCCTTTTGTTTAAGCGGATTTCATTCGCATATTAATTGAACTTTACACAGCAGCAAAAAGTAGGCAACCGACGAAGCACTAATTAAAGACAGTTTTACAATAGGATATATATATAGAACTTAATTTTTAACTAAAAACCCTTAAAATATAATGATTTCAGTGTTCCTAACATATTTAATAAATTATATAATATTTAAAGTGCTTAGTTTTCTTTCATTTTTAAATACTTACTTTTCTTTCGTTTTTTAATTTATTTACAAATATTTTTCTCAGTGCAATGTCATTGAAATACCTAATAGACGGCGGTGGGGTCATTGAGTTCCGCGTCAAAATGTCAAGCACGCTGGGAAGCTTAGTGTGGGTAAATATTTTTCAATTAAAATCGCTGCCTGGGTATTTGCTCAGCACTTTGGCGACACGCATAAAAATTTAGTGGACTCATAGACGAAGGTATTTTGATACCGATAAGGGAGGGGGTTTCGCGAGATTTCATTAACGCATTTCGAAGGAGAAATTAAAATTTATTCAAGCTCTTAATAAAGGTAATAAAGAAAGTAATGAAGAATCTCAATGAATCTGTAGTTAATTAAAATTTTTGTGAGGAGATAGTGATTAAGCAAATTTGGGAAGAGAAAAAAAATACATTTTCTTTAATGCAACGATTTGAAAACCTTCCTTCCCTTTCTTTTAGCTAAGAGTGTAATACGATTTAATTTGAATTAAAATAACAAATTACTCGTAACCAGTCTTTTAAAAAACTCACAATAATCATGGCCTTTGGGAACAAAAACTTTTACGAAAACTAAACTTTTCATAACTCATTTTGCAGTTGAGCGAGTTCAAGTGGCCACCTCCCTGCAGACACAACATCAAGCATACGCCATGTTATCAACGTTTAAAGCATATTTTAGCCACACACTTAATTACCCGAAAAGTCAAGTCGGAAAAAGCTGAAGCACTCGTTCCCTATCTTTCGCAAAATGGTGTGGATGAGGAGGACCCCGCCCCCAAAATGCGGTGCTTAACTTTTCAACTGCAGCGGCAAATGGAAACCTCGGTGGCAACAAGAACAACGAACAACGATCAAGCAGCAAATGCCCTGCAAAGTGTCGATAATTACCTGTAAAAGTTTGAGCCAAACCATTAGCAGCATAATGAGGCCTGTCTAGCATAGATTTCCCAGCCGGACCCAAGCAGCCGTTTCTATCGTGTGGCGCATTTCGAAAATCCCTCTGTCCCTCACCGCAAATGAAACAAAAACGGAAGGCTAGCAAGTTGAAGAGGGGCAGCAAAAAACAAAACAAAACCTAAAAGAAAAAAAAACAAATACAGAAACACAACTAAAACTTTCACCCATTTGAACTTGGGGCCAAATGCGGGGAAAGTAGCCGGAGAAAGGCAGGAGCCAGAGTAAAAATAATGGCAACAACCACACTTGACTGGCGTTGAGTGGTTCATAATTAAAGGGGAAAACCCCAAAAAAGCCTTGAACTCATTCAACTGGCTGTGGCTGCATTGCGTGCAGTTTGGCCCCAAAGTTGGCCAAGTTGCACAGGCCGCACAATTGTTGCACGCACATAGTACGACCACCGTCAAGTGGAGTGGAAAAATGCCTATGGGCGTGTCCCCACCCGAGGGCTAACTGCACCGGAAGAATGCAATGAAAAATCTGAGGAAATAACAAAATTCTAAAAAATACCTTAGACCTAGCTGCATCCAAAAAATAGAATGAAAAATCTAGGCAATTATAAGCGTTCCCAAAAAATACCTTACAAATGTTCAACCAGGAAAAGGTCTATAACTGATCTTAAAAGATATACATCTTATCATGTTTATATTCAATTAATCATAGGACTTGAGTAATTATGTTTTATAAGAAATTGTTTTGAATTATACTAAATAAACCGCGATTTAAAAAAAATATTAAAATCAAATACTTTGAAACATTTATAACAATATTCTTTTAGGTGTAAAAATCTGTTAGATTGCATATGCATATATAGACATACACCTCAACACATATTCATATTTTCTTTGAGGCCTGGCCAAGTTTTCCATAGACTCTAATTACCATCTTTGACTTGAAGTTGGCGTGGCCGAAGCAACTTTCTGCCTGGGTTAATTTCTTAATACTGCACTTGATTGCTGTTGCCTACTTTTGAGTGAAATTTGAGTGCAGAATGATATTGTGGCGTTGTTGAACTTGAAAGTGTAGTCTTGTTAAGTAAAAGTAAACTAACCAACAGTATTTTCTGAATAGTTTCTTTTAAAGATTTAATACATTTCAATTTAGAAATCACATTTAATAAACATTGCAATTTCGCTTCTTTATAGATCTGCTGTTCTTCAGAGTAACATCAATGAGAATTCGTTATTTTGTTATAAAAATAGATTCCCGCATTATCATTTCTTGCCCTCGTCTTCCTTCTTTTTGCCCTTGGCATCTTTTTTAGGGTCCTTTGCATCTTTCTTGGCATCCTTCTTCTCGTCCTTTTTCGGAGGGGCCTTTTGCCCCTTTTTTAATGGCTTGCTGAGATCCACAACCTCCTCCTTGGGCTTTTCGCCGACATTCACGGCTAGTAAACCAGCAGCCAGGGCAATGGACAGAGCCACAGCCACATAGCCGGTGGCATAGATTTCTGGGATCGTGAGAAATTTGTTCAAGTACCAGATCATATGCCGGGTGCCGGCAACCAAATGGTAGGCAAATGGCATCACCACCATCACCTTGGTCATCGTCACAAGGCCGTGACAGTCGCATTTCTCGACCTTTTTCACAAATCCCTCCATATCTCCTTGCAGGACGAGTCCTCCGATGCCCAGGAACCAAACGAAAACCGCCAGGACAAAGCCGCTAATACGCAAGAATGCCGACAAGGTCGAAGTCAGTTGGATCTTGTAGATGGACAAGTGGGGCGACAACGCGCGTCCCATCAACATATTGCGATCATCATAGGGCAAATCGGGGGGTGGGCGAAAGGGTGTCACTTTTAGGGTGACTGGCGGTACCAGGATATTACCACCAGGACCAATTGTAGTGGGTCCACTAGCCATAACATCCTTCGATCCTTTGCTAGCCAGCAGGCGAGCCGAGTTCAGCGGTTTATGGCTGAGCAGCTGCCTCAGGATCAGACTGCTTCCATTTAGATTTCGTGCCGTTAGCCGACTAAGAGTACACTTATAAGAAAAGACTTTAAAGATTATAATACGCTTACTCACCAAGCGTACATTTTAAATACAAATTTACAGTCTTATTCCGTAAAAAACAGAGTTTATGTCAACAAACTGTCACCAGTTCTTATCAAATATTTCGAAAAGTAAATTTGTGACATTGAAATCTTAAAGGGAGGTATTTATTTAAAGGAAAGAGTTACTTAGGTGTGCAAAAAGAACAAAATATATCAAGAAAATATCACCACAGTTTGTTTTTCCTTCTCTTTTCACATATGCAGAGATTAATACATTTTTTCAATTCAGATGGACTGATGGAAATTCGATTGACGCTGTAATTTGATTATTTGGCCAAGGACCTGAGGACCTCATAAATATCCTGTGCATATGCCATAAATTCATGCGACGATTGGATGAGCTAAAATTCGATTTGACGATGGCCAGGCGGCTTTATTAGATTTCTTTGGATTTACCTTCCTACCGACATTAATTTACCGCTCGATATTTTCCTTTTACCCAGTAGCTTCAATCATTGCCAATTGAAGTTGGGGCTTTCCGCCCTAAAAGCATTCCTTCAACCGCTGAAATTTCATTTGCAGCTCTTTGCAATCATTTGCCTAAATAAATACGTCGCACACAACAAAGAAACCCTAAAGAAACATCTATACACACTCTCAAAATCATTTCAATTTAATAAAATTCATTTGAGTTTTGCGTGGCTGCGGTTTTCCTTTTGCTGGCTTGACACATTTCCTTCTTTGTGAGCTGGGAAAAGCTCGGAAAACTTCACGCTCAATTAGCATCTGTTATCGTTTGCCTTCGTCGCAGACCGAAAATTTATTCTTTGCCACACATCAAAGACATGCACTCAGTCACTCTTTCGCCCATCGATCAATCAATCAATCAATCATTTGCTGTGAAAACATTTCATAAATCAAACGCATACACAAACGAGAGAGAGAGCCAACAAAGCACACAAATACACGCGGTCAGGGGGCCAGGTTAATAAAATTAAAATTAATCGAATCAGTAGAATTGTAAAATGAATTAAGGCTTAAGAGAAGCCGAACAAAGTTGGCCTTGGCCAATGCCGGGAAAAGTTTCCATGCCGCTTCAAGTGTATGGAAAAGTTCGTATGAATACGTGTGTGGAAAAGCATGCCAAGGAGTCATTAAGCTTATATGGGTATACTCAATGTAATGATAAGGCACAGGCGACAAAAGTTTCCATATAAAGTAACTCTATAGTCCTTTAAAAAATTGTTGAAAACTTTTTTTTTTTTTTTTTTTGGCGTAATAAAATTATATCTGAAATTTTAATGTTTTTTATAATACTTTCTTAGTTACTATCAAGTTATAAGTTCTTATAGAGTTAATAAAATTTTATAAACCTTGTGTCGCCTGTCGTCTTTTCACATATTGTAAATAAGTTGGATATACTTTGTTCATATATGAATGAAAAAATGTTTTCAGCTGAAAGGCAAAATCGTAAAAGCAAAGCATGCTCTGTCCTCGTCTCTTTCTCTTTCTCTGAACCTCGGCTGCTTTCTCCTTCTTTCCCGCACTCACACAGACGCAGAAGTCAGGCGATTGCTTTTGCCTTTCAAGGAACTCAATATGCGTATCCGTGTTTAATTAAGATTCGAGTTCGTGTCGGTGTGTGAGTGCCTGTGCCGTTGTGTGCGTCTGCGTCTGAGGCATATGAATAAATGTATGAGCGCATGCATTTAATTTAATTTTCATTTCAATTGATTCGATGACTTTACGTTTCATTTCACGTCTCGATGCGATTTCAATTACAACACTCCTCAACTCACGAACACAAACACGAAAGGAAAGCTTTCACCTATGCGCGGATAGAGGCGAATGTGTGCGGCAAGTTGAGACTCAAAACCATAGACGGATTCGAATATTTATTTGCATATCCTACAGTTTCTGCCAAGGACACATTAAGGTCTATTTTAATTGCAGAAAATCCTGAATAGTTTCAAAGTTATAAGATATAACATGTTTTATATCTTTATTTTATGTACTTTCTATTTTTAAAAGAATATTTTGTTTTTTTAATAATGAACCCTTACCCAGTTCATAAGTTAAAACTTCAAAAATAAAATATTTAATATGGTTCAATTATATTTCCACCTATTTCTAATTTTATAACTGACTTTAAAATTTTTCTACAACTTTCTCTCTACTCTCTCTGACAACATTTTGGTCTTTTTTTGACCTCATTGTCCATGGATTCACACATAGTCAGGCTTAAAAGTTTACCATGCACCTTTTCGCAGCTAAGCCGAAAGCTAAAAGTAAAAGCCAGCCGCAAAACTAAGCGCCTGCCTTTTTAGCCACATGATTTCGTTTTGCCCAATAAGGCGGCATACTTTCAGGTGCCATTGCACTATGGGGAATTTGCTCACTTTTTGTGGCATTAATTAATAACTTAAGAACAAAGCAACATTTAAAAGTTTTGTTTTTAGAATTAAGTATATAAAATTTAAAGGAAGTAAATTAAAAAAAGATGGGCGTAGTCCCGCCTTTTTTTTAAGAAAAAAAAAATTTTTTTTTCTTGTCAATAAAATAAAAAAATTTTTTTTCTTGAATTTTTTTTAAGAGACCAAACTTATTAAAAAAAAAAATTTTGGCATTTTTTATTTCCCATTTTTTTAGTGAAATTGTAATTTTTTGTATTGTGATCACTATGATTCTTAACAAAAATACTAAAATCCTATATATCAACGTTAAGTAAGTGAAATGATGTTGTAAAATAATTTTAAAATAATCGTTATTTAATAAGAAATATAACTGCACACTGTTTTTCTTAAGATAACATCGAAACTGGCATTTACCAGACAAAAATGAGGAAAATATACCATATTAGGTAGAGGTCTTTAAGGCTAAATTTTAGAGAAAGTGCGCAAAAGTGCACTTTTATACTAACCGAGCTCAATGAGAATTAAATTCTCTACAAGATAAAAAAAGTTTCAGAGGTGGAAACAGCTGGAATCACTTTGTAGCTCTATTTAAAAATACAAATTAACTTAAAGATTTTGATTTTTTTGAGGTTAGAACTAGAACACGAATATACGAGCACCACAATCAATAAATACAATATTAAGGTCACAAACACAAGTTACAAGTCCCTCTGATTCGATGGTATTTCAAAAACCTCAGAGCTATGTTTAATTTTACACTTTTTGACAATTTAAACTATTAAGAATAATAGGCGCTTTACCAGCGCTGCCACCTCGTTGAAATAAAAACAGGCTTTAACAGCTGATAACTTAACTGTGGTGCGTACTGTTAAACTTTTCTGTTAGTAACATTAGATATTGATGTTATCCTGATGCATTCTGATAAACAAAAACTATTTTTAACGACTTTTAAAAAATGGGTTTTGGCCAAAAAAAGTGGTCAAATTCCCCATAGTGCATTGTTACGCATTTTTTGTGGCACTTTGCTGCTGTTGCAAGGCTGCGACGTGATTTTCTTTCCACATTTGGCAGCCTAAGCTTTGGTTTTTGGAACTGCTGCAACACAAAGCCATTTTTTGTCCGCCTTCAGTTGGCTTTTCCCTTTCTCTCTCGACTTTTTCTGGCTCTCGGTGTTTGTGTGTGTGTGTGTGTGCTTTCTTTTTTCTGTAACAAATGCAACGGAAAACCTATTTCCTTTGTGGATATGAGTAGGAAAATGCTTGTTAGCGCCGCATTTGCCACAATCTCATATGTGTGTGTGGGTGCAGAACCTTGAACTTGTTGCAATGGATACGAAAACTGTTAGTTTTCCTCTACTTTGCCCCTTTTTTGCCCCTTCTAACAATGCTAATTTCATTAGAGCAACTAAAAAGCACACATACACGTAAATGAGCGCAAGGACAGATCGTGGCTAACAACGTTCAACGTTTCCTATAAAATGACAATTACAATTTCGACAGCAAGGCAAAATAAAAGGAAACCAAGGAACATCGAAGTGAAAGCAAACTTTTAATTGCGCATACGACAGGTGTGACACGGCCAACGCAGCAGCTCAAGTTGTGAGAGGGTGTGCGGGTGTGTGTGGGTGTGCGGGTGTGTGGGTGTGCGGGTGTGCCTGTGTGAGTTTTGGTGAAAGTTTTTCCAACGTTTCCATCCCAATTAGTGGGCCACAGAAAACAGAGAAAAACATTTGCAACTGACAAGCATTTTGACAAACGTCTCTGGACTAATTATAAACATTATTTTATAAAACTGGAAAATGCTTCTTAGGGTAGTTATTATACTTTTTAAATGAATTAAATACGAGTTCGATACTGTGGTTTCTTAATATATTTTTGGGTAACTAAGAAGAAAAGAAAGGCAGCACATCAGAATACTCACTATTAGACGTCTAATTGTTTGCAAAATATTATTTTAAGCAGGGAATTACTAACGACCTTTTATAGGACTCAAAATATATTCTATTATATTATATTATAATATTGTATTATATTATTATTTATATATTTTGTTATTATGTTTTTGAAAGAAATGGTGTTTTATTAAAGCATTGGTTGACAACAAATAATTAGATATGCAGCCAGAATTTAAAGTTCTTAATACTAGAAAATGTTGTTCTCAAAATAAAGTTTTTAACATGATTTTTAAAATTCTTTTAGAAAAATGTTAATGTAAATCTCTATGTTTTTTAAACAGGGTATTTTTTATAAAGTTCCATACCATCCTAACTAATTTTAGAACCCCAATCGGCACCTTGGATGTCGAGTTTCCCTTGCGGTCTGTGCCTTGTCTTAGTTGTCAGTTTGTAAAATTGAATTCTTGCCCGGTTTGTTTGGCTTTTGAGAGATTTATAACACGACCAAGTGGGGGGGGGGGGGGGGTGTGGTCCGAATGGCAATGGCCGCGTATCGATAAGCACAATGGCCGGCAGAGTGTGTGTCTGTGACAGTTACACACACACACACAGACCGGCACACACACACACCACCGCACATGCAGGACCTCACCAATACCAACGCCCATCGGCGACAAACTTTTTAATCAAATTTTTTAACGCAATTTCTTTGACTACTTTTTGCTCTGCTCTGCTCTGTCCTCTCTACTATCGCTTTCTCCTGCTCTTTCTCTTTCTCCGGCTGCTGTTGCATATGCATGCTCAATTGTGTTTGTATTGGCAAAGGACATGCTTTGTGATTTATACACACATCACACAAACACACACAACAAAGGGGCTGCCGGGTGGTTTGCTGCCTGTGAGCAAACAACAGCTTTTTTTGATTTATGAGCGCTTTGGGTGCCGCCATCGTCAACGACACACAAAAAATATAAAGAACCGACCAAAACAGCAAAGAATCGACAGCTGAATATATTGAAGGCAAAACTTTTAAATAAGTTCAAGCCGGCAAGTTAATAAAACTAAAAAAAAGTCTGCAACTTTCATTAAAAGAACGAATTTTGTAGGAGACTTGGAACTGCTAAAAATAGTTATAATAGTTACTTAATTACTTATTACAACAAATTACAAAGATAGACTAGATTTCTTTAAAATAAACTTAATTATATTTTAACCTTAAGTAAGATAAATACGATACATGTTAGTTTCATCAGTATTATTATATTTAAAATATTTTTGAAATTCAATAAAATATAAAAGCAAATGGTAGCCATCAGAAAACCTGCATTTAATAAAACTGAGAGTAAGTGAAATATTTTTCATAAGTAAATAGTATCCATACGACCAGCGGCATTTGGACAGGATGTTTCATTAAAGTTCAATTTTCAACGAATAACAATTTTAATCTCAATATGTACCCGTACACTTTTCCATTTTAATATACGCTTAAGTGAAGGCTACTTTTACATTATTAGTTATTTTACGGCCGCATATCTTTGGAATAACCATGATTTTTCAGGATATTACGTTGCCAGGTCAGAATTTTTTTCGCAATATCCTATTCTGGTGTCTGGCCCTATCGCCCATCGATTTTTATTAATCCCTACTGACAGCGGCAAAATGTTATTTATAAATACGAAGCACATGAATTTTAATTAAGCGCAGCCCGCAATTGCTTTGCCCACCCGACTCTGGTTTTTTTTATACCCGTTACTCGTAGAGTAAAAGGGTATACTAGATTCGTCGGAAAGTATGTAACAGGCAGAAGGAAGCGTTTCCGACCCCATAAAGTATATATATTCTTGATCAGGATCACTAGCCGAGTCGATCTAGCCATGTCCGTCTGTCCGTCTGTCCGTCTGTCCGTATGAACGCTGAGATCTCGGAAACTATGAGAGTTACAATACTGGGATTAGGCACGCAGATTCCTGAGATTCCTGCGCAGCGCAAGTTTGTTTCAGTAGAGTGCCACGCCCACTCTAACGCCCACAAACCGCCCAAAACTGTAACTCCTACAGTTTTGATGCTAGATAAAAAATTTTAACTGAAATGTATTGTTCTCATCAATACCTATCGATTGACCTAAAAAAAAGTTTGCCACGCCCACTTTAACGCCCACAAACCGCGAAAACCTGTGACGCCCACAATTTTCATGCTAGATAAAAAATTTTAACTGAAATGTATTGGTCTCGTCGATACCTATCGATTGATCCAAAAAAAAATTTGCCACTCCCACTCTAACGCCCATAACGCTTAAATCTGTATTCCGCCGGTAGGTGGCGCATTTTAATCTCGCTTTGCTGCTTGCATATCTCCATATAGCTGAGTAACGGGTATCTGATAGTCGAGGTACTCGACTATAGCGTTCTTCCTTGTTGGTTTTCGTATAGTCGGCTGGTTTTTGTGTGCAGCTTGAGCCTGGAATCGAGCAGGTCCATTGTCCATATGAAATTTTGATTGATTACTCCCCGAACAGCAGGGCCTTACCCTCTAACTATCGATTGTCGCTGTCATAAAAAGTGAAGGGGGCCAAAAGCGCACATATATGCATAAAGAGGGAATGAGTATGCAATGCCGAAGCTTATGCAAATCAAGACATGCCGCACACATCACTTTGTTTTACCAGTAACTCCCCTTTTCCTGTTTTTTTTACCCCCAAAAACCCCAACCACCGCCCACCGGCGACCGTTTTTGTTAAGAATCTGATGGAAAAAACGAGCTGGGAATTCGGATTGATAGAGCAAACCATTAAATACACTTAGTACTGTTTCAAAAATTATAAAGAGTTAATTTTAAGATCTAAAATAAAATGAATTTAACAAGAACAAATATTAAAATCATATGAAATGGATTTAAATCTATACATTTTACTTTCTTGGTTAAAAGAGTTTACTTTTGGATACAAAATTTGAAAGTATTCATTTTCAATATTCATCAGAATCATAAAGGGTAGCCATTTTCCATTTTTGAGGATTAATATCATTTACATCATAGGATTTTCTATATTTGCAATGGAATCACTTCTAAGAGTATCGATAGGGAACCCGAAAAAAATGTTTTGCCACTGCATATTGTTTCCCGTTGTTTGGGAGCCCAAAAAGCGGGATCCAAGAGCAAAAATCGTGATGGGACTGACTCGGGGTTCCAGGCGGAGGCAGATTCCGCTGGCGATGGTGCAACACTTGCCCGAGTTGATTTTTGCATATTCCTGATAGCGTTGGCATTAGTCTCCAGTGAACTGGCACATAAAAGCACAGTTATGGACTGATTGTCGGGGCCGCTATCCGACGTACGTGTAAATTGCCAGCCATCTTCCCTCCGCCGCCTCGAAATCCTCCATCCGCCCCATGATCCCGATCCTGTCTATTGCAGGCAGCAAGTGTTAGTATTTCAAACTTTTGTTCAATAAGATTTATATGACTGACAGTTCGGGGTGGCAACGAGACCCGGCACAGTGCGGCAAAAAACAAGTTTTGATTTTCGATTCAATTTTTTTGTTTTTTTTTCCCCCTAGTCCTTCTCTGATATGGTAGTTTCCCTCTTTTGATTTTTTGGGTTTTGTTTTTTCTTGTTCACAGCTTAACTGCGCGACGTTTGAAATCCTAGTTGGCCCGCTGCAAAAAGAGCCGGCTGAAATGCTGAATTTTTGGCTAACGTTTCTATCCAGTATGGGTAGAATTTAATCCTAGGATTTAAAATGGTATATATTAAGAAATAATACCCAATAAACAGGGAACACAGATATCAAATTATTGAAAAAATAAATAAACTGTTCACTAAATATTGATTTTTGATCTCTTCAATTTTTAAAGACATATCAGGATTAACTAGACTGTTAGCAAATAGTTTATTGTCAAGGGCCCACCTGGAATATCTGTAGAATCTCGGCTAACAAGCAAATGGTTACCATCTCTACAGATATAATCCACTACAGAAACTGTAGAGAGATACGCAGATACTTGAGTAATAACGCGCCATTTTCATTGTTGGCTTACGCCGTTGAGATGTTATTTTGCCCGGTGGCATATTAACTGCATCACGAGCCACTCGAAACGCAGCAAAACCATCCATTCAACGACGGCCTCTTCACCGAACCACACAGATATAAACGCACACCGATGACGATGGTGATGCCAGGACACACAGCCACCATAGTGGCAACAATGCAGAAAGGACGAAGGACGAAGGACATGGGACGTGGAACGAGACAACAGAGGACAGCCAAGCGAATACATAGAAATTCCTCGACTAGGCGCTGTTATTGAAACCACTCGAGCGCGAACTGTGAGTGCTAAAAGCGGCAGGATCTGTAGTGGGATATATAGGGATATATATTGGAAGGAGTGGATCGGGATCGGATTGGTGGGGAAACGTGGGGGAATAGCGAGTGGGAGTGCAAGTGCACACCTTGTCCGCATAGGTCTACAATAATTGCCTGCACTTTAAGTGCGCCATTAGTACTAAATTACAGACAGCCAGCCAACCAAGCGGCAGCTAACGGCGCGGTCTAATTACGCGCTCACCTGCAACTCCCCCCCCCCTTTTTTGCACCCACTTTCACCGCCCAACCACCCACATCTGCACCCATATACCCCCACACCCACACCCATCGAAGCAGCAAATGCAGGAAAAAGTAAAGTGCGCTAATGGCAATTAGAAGTTTACCCGAGTGCAGTCAAAAATTTTGTAACGGCTGCGCAGCTGAAAACTGGGAAATGGAAAATGGTACCGATGCTGAAGCTTGTGCTGCATTATTGAACATTTGGCTAATTGCCTTATAATTATTGCAGTTAAAAAATTTAGCACATTGGCCAGGCGTCGGCGGGCAATCGGGTGTTCGGTGTTGGCAATCCTTGACCGTTGCAGAAACTCCCATTTGGCCAGGTCATTGTTACACTTGAATATGCTAAATTACGTATACGCAACGTTTGCCCCAGTAAAGTTTGAGCAAAAGCCACAAACATTTGCATTGCATTGGCCAAGACAGACAATCACAGGAGTTTAGACACTGAAAAAGAATTTGTATAAGTACTTATAGATTATCAAAAGATATATAAAATATAAAATTAAGTATATAGAGTATTAATCACACATTTTTCTTACTTTAAAAACTGTATTACAAACTTTTTTATTATTTAATCTGTTATTGCCGTTCTGTTTCACTTTTTATTTGTCTGTTTTATATTGGCTTAAATTTACACATGTGCTCGCTAGCTCTCTTATATCGCAGTGTGACCGTTCTCCGCTCTTTTCAATATCCTTATCATAATATATTAGCTTAACTTAGTTTTACATTGAATCGGAATATCGGAATTGGTACATAAATGCGGAAGTTAGCATGTAAACGATATTAATAGTAAATAGTCATCGGCATACAGCTTATTCTATGAACCTCTCTAATACACTGCTAACAGCTCGGCCATCCTGACAATTAGATCGTCCTCGATCGTGAGTTTCTAGTTTTGTATCTGTACGTATAAGCTAATTAGAATAGTTATAATATATATGTGCACAAAGTTGGTTAGTTATAAATAAATTAGACATAAGTATTAGATTAACATTTTAGGAGTTACTTTCACACTGATTACGCCAATCTGCCCATTTCCGCAACCGACATGCTTCTACAATTCCATCATAGGGAATTTGGCTAATTTGACAATTTTCAATATCACTTACAACATACCTATCGTTTGGCAAAACTTTTTTAACGATGTATGGTCCTTTGTACTTTGGCACAAATTTTTTATTTGTACCAATTGTGGTGTCAATGTTTCGCATTACAACAAAATCGCCTTCTGCGAATTCTACATGATTTTTGTGATTCTTCTGAAAATATTCCTTGCTTCTTTTCTGACACTGTTCAATTTTATCTGAAGAGTTTTTGCGAACATTTACTAAATCACACTGTGGTATATCATTTCTATCATCTAAGTATTCTGTTAATGCGTCAATATTACAACCTCTCTGCTGAACTCCAAATAACAACACTGAGGGTAATTCTTTCGTAGTTGAATGCATTGAATTATTAATGGCATATTCGGCCTTAACTAAGAGTTTGCTCCAATCCTCGTGCTTAATTGGTTCAGTTATCTTGGCTAGCATCGCTTTTACAGTCCTATTTACTCTCTCCACCTGGCCGTTCGCCTGAGGTGACGCAGTTGCTACCTTAACGTGTTCGATATTATTTTCCAATAAAAATTTTGCAAATTCTAATGACGTGAAACATGTACCTCTATCACTTACGATTCTACGTGGTCGACTGTAATATTGAAAATATTTCGAAAAACAAATGTTAACTTCTTTCGTACTCGTTGAATTTACCGGAAACAATTTAACGAATTTGGTAAATCCATCAATAATTACTAACAAATGTTTCTTTTTCGATATGACTGAGGGCAATGGTCCAAAATGATCTATATGTAATGTATCAAAAGGAATTGGTCGCTTGGGTATATTATGTAGTGTTCGATTATTCGCATGTGTGGGTACCGTAAACATGATACAGTTTAAACAATTTCCAATAAATGCTTCTATTTTAGATTTCATGTTCGGAAACCAATAATGTCTCATTATTTCCTTTAAACATTTCTCTGTACCTAAATGGCATAAATTTTCATGAACTCTTCTAATTATATGGGATTCCATTTCAGCTGGTACATATAACAGTTCAATATCATTCTCACCTAATCTATAAACAATTCCATCATTCAATATAAAGT
Source organism: Drosophila suzukii (assembly GCF_043229965.1). Lineage (NCBI taxonomy): Eukaryota > Metazoa > Arthropoda > Insecta > Diptera > Drosophilidae > Drosophila > Drosophila suzukii. The sequence goes on from NC_092082.1 coordinate 84,873,713, forward strand.
TCTTCACAATTCCAAGTTCTAATTGTTCTTTCAATTTTACTATAATACTATCCCTATTTTGCGTTATCTGAAGCTGAAGATTAATGTCGTCACTGTCAATTACTGAAACTATTTGATCTTTGTTGTCTCTTCCCTGAATATTCACTACAGGTTCATATTCAAAATTCTCATTTAAGGCTGAAGGGTATCTACTCAATGTATCAACATGTGTCATATATTTTCCACTACGATGCTTAAGGGTATAATTATAATTGGCCAACTCTAAGGCCCATCTGGCAATACTTGAATTAAGGCGTCCTTTTCCTAAACATAATACTACTGCATTACAATCTGTCACTATATTAAATGGAATTCCTTCTAGGTATATTCTAAATTTTCGTAATGAGTAGACTACAGCTAAAGTTTCCAATTTGAAGCTTTCATATCTTGCCTCTAATTTTGTTGCTCTTTGTGAAAAGTAGGCTATTGGGTGGAACTTGCTATCATCCTGTTTTTGCAATAAGATTCCACCAAATCCCTCGCTACTTGCGTCGCAATGCAATTCAGTTTCTCGGTTCGGGTTGTACAAAGATAGTATAGGAAATGAAATTAATTTCTCCCGAAGATATTCAAAAATATTGATGCAATCTTCACTGAGTTCATACTTAGCGCCTACTTTTGTGAGCTCTTGCAATGGTTTCGCTATTTTTGAATATGCCGGAATAAATCTCCTAAAGTACGAAAATAATCCTAAGCATTTTTGCATTCCGTGGCGATCTTTTGGTATCGGAAGATGTTTAATAGTTGATGTGTGCTCATAATTTGGACTGATTCCTTTTCCACTGAGTGTGTACCCTAAAAATTCAATGCTTTCGTAAGCGAACTGGCATTTGCTTACCTTAATTTCCAATCGGTACTCTGCTAAAATTCGTAAAACTCTTCCTACCGTCGTATAATGTTCATTCAATGTCTTCGAACCTATAGCAATATCGTCGATATAGACTACTACATTTCCTTCGCGAATCAAAGGTTGCAGAATAAAGTTAATAAATCTCATGAATACTGCGGGTGCATTCATGAGTCCGAAAGGCATTCTTGTGTATTCATATTGACCGGAGGGTGTTACAAAAGCTGTATACTGCACTGAACTTTCTGCTACTTTCACTTGGTGGTATCCACTTTTCAAATCTAAAAGTGTGAAATATTTGTTTCCTTCTAATCTTTCTAAGCAGTCATCTATGAGGGGAAGCGGGTATCCATCACGAATGGTTATCTTATTAAGTTGTCTATAGTCTACACACATACGCTTTTCTCCGGATTTTTTCTTAACAAGTACAATAGCGGAACTATAGGGCGAATTGCTTTCTCTTATGAATCCCTTTTTCAATAACTCATCAATTTTTAAATCTACTTCTTTCTTTTCCTGATATGAAAGTCTTCTTGGTACAGATCGTACAGGCTCTTCCGACTTAAGTCTTAGTCTCATTTCATAGCTATGTTGGATAGCTGGGATGTTGGATAAATTTAAGTAATTTAATCTTATTATTTCATTTAGTTCGCACCTATCCTTATCGCTTAACTTCGGGTCAATGTCAATACTTTCATCATCCTTAAATACATCAATACTATATATGTATGGTATGCTATCATTACTATCTATTTTACTCTCATTACATAATTCTTCAAATCTTCTACTGCTTTTCAATGGGTCACTGTCTCGATATGTTTCAATATTCACTAAACTCTTCAATGGTTCACTGTCAATGTTCAATCTATTCAATGATTCACTGTCTCGATATGCTTCAATATTCACTAAACTCTTCAATGGTTCACTGTCTCGATATGCTTCAATATTCACTAAACTCTTCAATGGTTCACTGTCTCGATATGCTTCAATATTCTTAAATAAATGCAATTCTACAATTTCTTTTATCTTATCCTTAAAAATCAATTTTATTCCAAATTTTTCCAAAAACTTACGTCCTAAAAGAACATTAGTTGCAACATAGTTGTTGGGTACAACAAAAAATGAAATTTCTTCTTCTCTGTTTTGAAAAATAAGTCTAACAAATATTTTCCCGAAAGTTTTAATTTTAAATCCATTAACTCCACAGTAGTCCGTCGGAAACAATACATCGCTAAAGTTACTCTAAGGAATCGCAGCGTGCTGAATTAAATTAATGGCGCTTCCCGTATCAAACATGGCAGAAAGTAAGGTTACGTTAGGCTTCTGTTGACAATCAGTGTAAAAATATACTCCTACCTGGTTAACAATCGGAATAAACATATTGTGCCCCTCTTCGTCATCTCGAATCGGCTGGTTGTTGGCTGCGCCCACCATCCGCGGATTAATTGTAGGCTTCTGTTGACAATCCTTCAGCATATGTTGGAGGGATCCACAACGGAAACAGGACCCCTTCTCGCGTTTCGACGCAGTACACGACGAAGCGTAATGCCCATAAGCGGAACAATTATAGCAGCGGATTGTGTTCCGCTCATTTCCAGAACTTTCTGCACGGTGGGAAAAATTGTGCGACTTCTTACTTAGACTTGCATACTTCCGAGCCAACTCTTTCAATTGTCCGATTGTTGTAGCTGTGTACAATAGGGCGATATTGGCTGAACGATCACGAAAACCATCAATGATGAACTGGACTGTCAATTTTTCGTCGATGTTAGCACGCATAGCAATTTCCTCCATAAGAAGTATGTATCCCATAACGGTGTTCTTCGCAGGGTTAAAAATGGTTTCCTTTAACAGCAATACAATATCAGCAGTTGAACTGCCATGACCAAATGTTTCTATAAAGTTTTTCTTAAATTCGTCGTAAGTACTCGATCGGTCAACACGCACAAACAAGTCCGCATCTGTGCCCGGTTTCATAAGCATTCGTACGCAGCGCAATTGAAAGTTTTTACACTCATTAACATCTCTGCAGATTCTCTCAAAATCCAAAATCCACTTAAGAGCTTCCTCATTTTCAGTGGCAGAAAACGGGACCATGAGCTGCTTTACCATTCTAATGTCATCTGTCGTCTTGTTGTTGTTTTGCATCAATCCGGCCAATATCTTTTTCTTTTCAGCCACCCTTATGGCGGCGTCAAGCAATGCTTCTTCTTCTTCCAATGTGTGTATGTGTATGTCTTCGCTAGCGGTTCCTTGACTTAGTATATCAATTTTGGCGTCTTCTTCCTCCAATGTGTTTTCCGGGATATCAGCCGCTTCTTGGCACCCGGCATCCAACGCAAGCTTGCGCAATTGCCTTAAAGTTGCACTTGCTGGGAACAAGATTTCATTGGCTTGTAGCCACTCAACAATTTGTTTCTTGTCCATTTCAGAAAAAAAAACTGTGTGTCCTCAGATAACCAGAAATGTAGGCGGGTGTTTAAAAAAAAGGTGTCAATCCCACTTCTGAAGTTGTTATTGCCGTTCTGTTTCACTTTTTATTTGTCTGTTTTATATTGGCTTAAATTTACACATGTGCTCGCTAGCTCTCTTATATCGCAGTGTGACCGTTCTCCGCTCTTTTCAATATCCTTATCATAATATATTAGCTTAACTTAGTTTTACATTGAATCGGAATATCGGAATTGGTACATAAATGCGGAAGTTAGCATGTAAACGATATTAATAGTAAATAGTCATCGGCATACAGCTTATTCTATGAACCTCTCTAATACACTGCTAACAAATCATATATTTTATTTAAGATAAAAAGTCTTTTACAAGTCCCTTACTTATATTTCATAAGTCTTTTTCGCAGTGCCAAGATGAGGTACGAGTGGTTGTACTTTAGCAGCTGAGATGCATTGCCGCATTATGCAGTTGCAGTTGCTGTTTAGCAGTTGCATTGGCTCCCATCTAATGCAAATATTATGGCAAAATCTCATAATTAAGATAAGCAACTCGGTTGAGTGGTTTTAATGAAAATCAAACAATTGCCAAATGCAACAATAACAGTGACATAACAAGGGGCAAGTGGTTGTAGGATGGATATGGGTATGGCGAGGGCAAACCGATGCACCCAACAATGGCCTTCCACCGAGGCCTTCATGTCTGCTTTGGTTAATATTTAATTAATGCTTAGACCGTGTTTGCTAATGGCTGGTCACTGCTGCATCCATTGCCGTGGCGACCAGCATAATTATTTTGCCAGTATTTCGGAACGGTCACAGCCCGAATTGTATTCCTCGATCCTGACGACGACCTGCAACAATGTGTGCCACTCCAAGTTCGAAGGGAGTTTGTAGGACCAGAACCTGAAAATGTTTATCATGCTGCAGATGGACTAATGAACTTTATTGTTAGCCAATTAATTGCATTTAATGTTTGAACCCTGTTCGCAGGCCTTAAGTTTTTAGGCCATTACTTTTGCATTAATTAGTTGTATAGTCTTGAGAGACTTAGACTAACCTACCTTTACAATCAGTTGTTAGTACTCCTTCTAACTAAAACCTTTGCTACTTTTGACTCCAAATCTAAAACAGTTTTTAAAATATATATATATCCAAGAGTTCAAGGTAACGTATTCCAAAAATTCTTAAGGAGGTAATCTTTGCACTTAATCTGCCATCATGCGTTATCGAATCGTGAAACTGCGACCCGATAATTGGGCGTAGAAAACTGTGTCGCAGCTGAAAGTAGGCAACTAGGACCTCGACGGGTAGTGCTTATAATTAAGCCTTAATTGAACGCAGCAGTCGTCACGTAAGCCAGTTAATGATGCACACGTTACTCGCCTTTGACACGTCATGATTCCACCGCAAACAGCTCGCCAAAATCAACGATTTCGTAACCCTCTCAAGACCGACTTTAGTTTTGCGGTGTGGTAGTACTATTAAGCGGGATTTTCGTCTAACTCCATTACAACATTTGCATTGCGGACTTTTCGAGGGCCAAGCTCTTGTTTGAGGTCCTTTTGTGTCGCCTCGCCCGCAGACAGAGCATTGTTTGAGATCTACTTTATTACATACCCGAAAAGTTGAATATGCAATTCGGTGTGCATATTAACCCGCAATTTCTGGACGGGACGGTATGGGCGGAAAAAAAGTTGCCATTTTTTGGCCCAAACTATTTAGCATAACGACGTCCACTCATTATGAGGCAATGTCCCCGCCTCCTCTTAACTTTATTTGCCCAGTGTATTTGACCCCTGTTATTCGGGAGGACCAGGACCTGGAACATCAGGAACAGGAACAGGACAAGACGGCAGTTAGCAGAAAGCAGCTACCAAAGCACCGGGCACGTAAAATATGCGCAGTTGTACACCGGGAGTGTATGCCAGAGATCACTTGACTATAAACGAGATTAAAAATTCAATTACGTTGGAGTTGGAAGCTGCATCGAGTAGCAGCAAAGAGCGCAAAAAACACCCAACGAGGGCCAAGCCAGGTAAAAAACATGGACAGCCAAAGTTGGCCCAAGCTGAACTAACAGACAAAAAAAGACAATCATGAGGGAAATGGTATCCTTCCTATGGCGAAGCATAAAACACTCTAAGCAATCTAACGATGCATTCCTTAAATCACACCTTCCTTGAGATTTTAAAGAATAATCATATGTACAATATTCTGAATTACATTTTAAAATATTGTTCTCTTCATTTTAGTTATTTTTTTATTTTTTTGTTTTAGAACAGTTGATAGATTGGGTTTATTATATTGAAAACTGTTTAAATTTTTTCCTAAATTACCTTGTTATTTCAACGATGCCGTTCCTTATTTTCCTTTACAGCTCTACAAATGTATAGATATAGTATTTTTGTAGTATTTTTATTTTTCCTTAAATTGGATCTACAGCTCTAAAGATGTGAAGATAGTATATTTGTATAATTTGTAACTATGTTTATAGATTGGGTTTATTATATTGAACAATTTAAAGGTTATTGCCTAAATACATATGTTCTAAGATATTTTCTTATAATAAGCCATTTCCAATAATATCCATCTATGGCTCTACAAATGTAGAGATAAAATCGCAATGCCCTAATCAAGGGCCCTAAAAACGGGAGAAAGACAAACGCCATTGCCCTGGCGTATGCTCTCAAGTCAAAGCTGGCCATACGCTGGCGTAACCAGTTCGGGCAAAGGGGTTCCTGGGGGTCGATGGTTCCCCCGGCGGAGTGGAGCAGGTGAAGCGCTGGACACAGAAGTGGTCAGTGGCGGCGACGTTGTCGCAGCCAACGGAAGTTGACAACAATTTATGTGCCTGAAACGGATACAATTTACAAGCCGAGCAGCGATGGCCCGCTGACTGTGCACGTGTAGCCGAGTATTCGTGTAGAAAAGGGTGAGTGCCGAGGGCCCACTGTACAGGTGCTGCCATGGCCGAGAGCCCAGGAACCCAGGCACCCAGGCACCGGCACCCAAAAACTTCAAACGGAATTTTGTGTGAGTACTTAGTGCAAAGTGGCTGGGGACAGGTTTCCTTTTTGCGTATGTGTGGCTGCACTCGAAGAAATTCAAACAGAATTTGGCTTAGATTTTGTATTGCATTAAAAATGTTATTTGTGGTCTTGCCTCATATTATAGTTTCATTACTTGATGTGTATAATCATATAAGATAATAACCCTCGTTTTAATAATAAAGAACAGTACAATAAGGGGTAAGGAAATAATAATTACGGAAGCATAAATTATATATAATTAGTTTATTGGCGGACCTCAAGTAAAATATATGGGGAGGTGGGTTACTTTTCAATCTGGGAGAAAGGCTTTTTGAATTACTAGTTTAGTTAAATTAATCTGATAAGAACCTGAATATATAAAGATTCATCCTAAAAACTCCACAACTAGGTACGTAGTATTCATTTATTGCAAATAATTACTTGTAGATTGGTAAGAAACTTTAAAATATTTCTTGAACTTGTGAAAACGCATAATTTTCCTGAGTGCGTATGTGAATCGCTTTTTTTCACTTCAGTTTTCACCCCACCACCCATTTTCCCAGTTGTTAGGGGCAACAGCCGGAGCCGAATCGCATTTGCAGGCCGAGAAAAACGAGCGAAACATTTGAATTTCGTTTCAAGTTGAAGTTGATAAAAAGCCAGAGATTTAGGGCGTGTCCTGGTGCTAGCAACGGACACAAATTTGGGTTCACTTTTTCCGCCGGACTCCCCTCGTACCGCCCGGCAGACCCTCTCTTTCATTCCGACCAGGTTGCCTGCAGTCCAGTCGAAAAAAAGTAACCCGCAATTAAGATAAAGTTTTTTTTCCCAACGATATTTTTAACTCGGTAATTTTTGTGTACTTTGGCCAAAGTTCTTGGGAGTGGGCGTGGCTTGGGAAAAGGGCACTGGGGGCGGTGACGGCGTTTCAAAAATAAATTTACTTAAATGCCTTTCATTTAATCAAGCACCGAGAGGGTGTTAATAAAGTGAAAGAGACGCGAGTGGAATAGAAAAAACAATTTTCAATGCCAATTTGATTAATGTCGCATATATACGTCATGTGGGACGTACTAGTTCTATTAAAAAGCTGTAGTTCCAAACCACGTTCTATATAGTTCTTTTTTAATTGAATAGATATAATTTGTATGCAAAAAAAAAATTATAACAATTGCTTACATGAACGGAATAAATAAAACAGAGATATATGTGCAGTGCATAAAAACTAAGCTATTTAGTATTAGAGAAAAAGTAATATAGAGAAAGATAAGTTTGATTAGGTCAGCTTTATTACAAAGAAAAACTGCGCTAGTTTTTAGAAGTGTGACCTATATGAAACTGATAAATAGACTTTTATTTACAGCTGTAATAAATCATATTAGGTATTTAAAAAAATTTCACAACAAAATAAATTATTGGATTAAAACGAACGAGTATCTTATCACATTGATTAGACAATTAAGTCGTACAATATTTTCCATACCCACTTTGTAAATAAAAACCTGTTTTCAGCTGAGTGTTATCAGAAGCAAACTCAAACAAAACCCCACACACAGCTGATGTTGATAACAACAGACCAACAGGGGCTGGTGTTCCCCAGCTATTCGTTAATAAAACGTCATACCTTTGAAAAAACAAACAACATTTGAGCAATAAAAAATATAATTTCAACAATCGTATTATCAGATAAGGCTGGTAAGACAACTAGGTACTTAGGACTGTAAACAACAAACATATAGACAAAGCCTCTACTGTTTCTTGAGCTTATCAGCATGCGGGCACTTTTGTTTCTTTCCGCCCAATAATTTGCAAGATAACTTTAGGAGAACCAAGATGACTAGTATAGGTACTCCCAAGAGCACAGCAAATGTATCCAAGCTGTGCAGTTGAATAAAGTTAAGATCTCGGGCGGCTGATCGAAGGTGGGGAGCACCCTTATGCCTAATAACGTATTCCGTCCACCAGACAGCTCGTTCGAGAGCCGATTCCGGCTGATCACGATACCGTTCTGAAATGGCATTCGATGCCATTGCATAACTCGGATCGTTGAGCAGCGTTTGGATTGCTTTTTCCAGTTCCTCTTGCTTCAGATTATTCAGATCCAAACCCAAACCGAATCCCATTCGCTGGGCACGCTGCACATTCATATGCTGATCATAGAAGCACGGCAATCCCAGCACGGGTTTTCCAAAGTAAACACTCTCCGTGGTGCTCAGCAGGCCACCATGGGTGATGAACAACTTTACATTCGGATGGGCCAGAATATCTGGCTGGGGATACCATTTCTTGATCAGCACATTTGCTGGCTTTCCCGGCATTTCATCGTCTTCGAATTTCCACAACACTCTTTGTTTCAGTTTGGCAAAGGTTTTCAAAAGTATATCCCGTGTTTCCTGTGGCAGATCTTTGCTCTTCACATTGGAACCCATGGAGAAGTAGATAACACCATTTGGCGAACCCTCAATGAACTGCTTAATGTCCTCTGGCAGGGGTTTCGGCTTGTGCGAGATTTGCATTCCGCCGACCTCTATCATATTGGGCATATAGGGTCGCGGATAGCTCAAAGAAAAGTGCTGACCCAGCAGAATCAAAGAAAAACTATCCATGACCTCCTCCATGGTTTTCTTTGCATTCGGGAAATACTTTTTGAACACCTTCTGCATATTTGGCAGATGAACCACAATCCGGTGGATATCCTCCACAAGAACTTCATAGTGATTTTCCAAGCGTTCCACGAAGGTCATTCGATCAGTGCGTGGTGAGGTCACCAATGGGTTAAAGGAAATTGGTGATATATTGCCTACAGCCTCATCAATCCTTCTGTCTGTTCCGAAGCTTGAGAAACCAATCAGAGTGGCATTGAAATGCTGGGCGAAGGCATACAGCGGTTCCATTTGGATCATCTCGGCTAGGACCAGATCGAAAGTTTCCCCCGAGTTCAGCAGCTTCTGGACACCCTCGTCATCCAGAGTGACTTCGGTGAACTTTGTTATAATGTAATCCAATGCATTTAGTTGCTGCCACAACAAGGGGACATTCAGAAGACTCATCATTTCTAAAGGTTACAAGTTTTTAAAGAAATATTATTAATGTGTTTTTCAAATATTGGAACATACTTTTGAGACATTGATATTATAATACATTAATATTTGATATTCACATCTAGTAAATGTGTTTCATTGTTATGAGTAAATACATTATAATCTTTATAATCTATCAATTTTCAAATAAACCATAAATTATAATACACACCATCAGAAAACTCGTGCACTTTTGGAATCTCGATAAAGCGCATGTTTGGCGTTGCCTTGTTCTTGAAGGCGTTTATCACGGTCACCTGGTGACCCTTTGCGGCCAGGGCCTTTAGGTAGTTCTCCATAAATATGTACTGAGACCGACCCGGAAATGGCAGGGTGGCCAAGATCTTGGCACTTTCCGTTTCGAGCGGTTTGGCGCTCAAAGCGCAAAACACGAACGCGATCACAGGCAATAATCTCATGTTTACTGAACGAGTCTCTAGCAACGACTAATTGAGAAGATCGGTCAAGTTTCTCTATATATATGCTAAGCTTTTGCTGATAGCGAATGAGCGAGCTTTTCGAGCAGCAAATAGAGCTCAATCATGCTGATGAAGGGCTTTAACTTTTGCATTTTCATAGTCGTTTGCCGGTTGGAGAGGAGAGATTAGAATTACGATGGCGATTCCTAGGTTAGGGTAGTCCAAGTTAGACTTTTCATTCCTCTGGCTATCGCCTCACCCATATTATCTTTATAGGTTCCTCAGGTTTGCTGATGAAATAGCATTTTTCAGCAGGGCCAGCAAACTATTTCACATTTTGTTTAATTATTGCCAAATGTGTTTGGCGTCGTAGATTTTATTAATACATTTCCGGTACGTGATAGAACTATAGCTCCGGTAAAAGTTCTTGGTTTGGTCTCAAAGATTCCGGAACGTGCCGCTACCACAGGTTTTTGAACATTTTATACTGTTTCGTGGAATGTGAATCAAAGTGCTTCACACAAAGATAAAACAATGACAATTTAATAATGCTTTGAATGTAATACTATCTACTGATATTATCTTCTTCAAGTAAAGTTTTTTAATAATTCAGGAGCATTTTCGTTTTAAATATAAGGGTGTTACTAAAATATGATGGTCCAACCAACCACTTAAAACTAAAGTTAACTAAAAACAATAACAAATTTGTATTTACAAAAAAAATCCTTTCTAAGGTATTACATAGGGTCGTACCACTTTGGTTCCTGTTTCGATATTAGTCCCTCTGCAAACTACTTAAAGTTGTCCAACTCCCAAGAGGCTTTTAAAGATCTTCCCGTGGAGCGGAATCCGTTGTACTGAGTGCTAGGCAAATTCCCCGAAGAATGTGCGTGAGAAGTGCAGGCCAAACAAGCGGCGGAGGCAACTAAAAACAAAACGCACAACAGGGAGCAGAGCCAAAGGACGAGAACCGGGCTCAAAACAAGGACCAATGCAGCTGGCCAGCTGGGAATTTTCGCCGGTGGAGGCGGAACTCGGCGGAGCATAAAAGCCAAAGCGCTGCCTAAGAAAAGAAATTATTTGCTTAAGCGACGGCAAAGGACCTTGTCCGGAGCTTCCTTTTTTCCCGGAACAAAGCACACACACACACACACAGCCAGACAAAGAACAACAAGAATGGAAATAAGCTGAATGAAAACAGCAGGAAAGTACAAAAAAAAATTTGAGAAAAGGGAAACTGAGTGGGCAAGAAAATATTAAACTTTTATGCAAGAAAATTTTTAAGTGTATGTCCGGCGGGAAAAATTGTTACTGTTAATTTATAAATAAGGTGAAGTTGTTATTGGGGGGCCCTTTGAAGGTGTGTCCGTCGGTCCCTTCCGAAACCTCTCAACCACCTCGATGGGAAAACCCCTTTTTAACCCCCCATCAGGACCACCACATCCCGGGCTATTTGTTTTCACTTCAATTTATTTGCTTTCTTGCGCACATTTTCACTCCTTAGCCCTTGTTTACTCCTTTCATCCAACCCAAACCATCTTTTCTCCATTTTTTTGTGGGTCCCGTCTCCAAAACCCCTCGTTTCTGTGGCCTTTTCTTTGGCCGTTTATTATGGGGCTTTTCGTTTGGTCCGCCCCGGATCGCTTTGCAACTTGATTCAATTAAGTTGCCTGATTATTTTAGCTACAAAAAAATGATACCAAAAAAGGCACCAGATAGGGGAAACGAAAGTCCCACCTTTTTTGTTTGCTCTCTTTGGTTAGCAATTTAAATTTTTTAATAAAAGGCATGTGTAAGGCGAGAGCTCCACAAGTGGGCCATCTTGTGGTTTCTGGCACCCTATTGTATTGGTTCATCATCAACTTGGAGTGGAAGGGGTCGGTTCAAGTTCGTTGTGAGTCAACAACTGATCCGGGGTTAAGAAAAGGTCAACAGGCTGTTCACTTTCCAAAGGATTTCCGTGAGAAGAGGTCCCATCTTAATGGTCAAGTGTAATGCAAACAACTTTGCATATAAAACTGGAGAGCATTTCCAGTTCAACAGTATGTTAAGTATTTCCTAGTATGATTTTTATTTTCCCTTAAGATTATTTAATTAAATGCTCTTTTCTCCTTATTTCTAACTTGAATATTTCCTGTTAAAACTTTTACCTTTAGCCAATTTTGTATTTTTTTTATAACCAATCATTTATTTCAGTGCACTTCATATCATACAAATCACTGGCCAAATTCCTGAAATGCATTGTAGTTTTCCTATCTCAGAAAGCGATAAATTAGTACTTAAGCTGTCACACTAAAAGAACAAAATCTTAACTGCTCGGATGCTGGCTGAAAAAACCTGGCTTTATCTCTTTTGTGCACTAAATGCTCTTGGCCTTTATTCGACTCGACTCGTCTCGTCAGTGGAACACAGCCTGAACAACATTAATCAGGATTACCTTGTCGTGTATTTTTGCCCACCTACAAACAACCCACACACATGTCTACATTACTACCAAGGATGAAAGGAATTATCCGGAGAGCTGAAGGAGGACGAGTAGCAACAGCTGCCACATTGACGATGCTTAAAGTGCAAATGCAATTTATTCGCAACAAGCACTTGGTGCACGTGCAACAATGGCTGAGTCCAGGCATTGAGATTGCATGAGCTGCGGAACAATTTGCCCATAAGTAAAAATCATTTTTCATTTGTTTTCATTTCCGTTTTATGAAGCATTTTGATTTCTGCATAGTTTCCGTCTGCCCCACACTATCCCAGGTCTTCTATCCATATCCATTCACTCTTGCAGACTGGGGACATTAGAGAATGTTAAGTGATGGGCACAAGAACTGGAGTTCGGCTATGTTGCTCCGGCATACCTGAAAATCACTTGGCCAGAACCAAGTTGAATCTTTGCAGGATACAAGGCTGAAAACTCGCTACACACTCACTCGCTCGAAGAATGCCAGTCAACGTTGACAATCGACTTTTATTGCTGCTGAAAAGAACCAAGAGCAGGGCAAAAACACAAGAGATCGGAAAAATCTGGAACGAGGCAAAAAAGGAACGCATGGATGCGCTGGAAGAAAAGTTCTTAACTTTCCTTAAATGGTATTTGCATCTCAATAAGTTGTAACAGACAGCATGGTTCTCTTAAATTGTAGTTACATACATTTAAGAAATAATTTTTCTTCTTTGCAATATAAAACACTTGTTTTTTCTCTGTGTACCATCGACTTTGTCAACTTCCAGTTATTACGTTTTGTTTAACATTTCAGCAAATTACACTGCATTGTCTAGAGCTCAGCTCCAGAGTGAAGTTGAAGTCCCCGTTTTCTTTGGGGCTTTCCCCCATTCGACAACTTTTTCACATCTTTTTTATCTTCCTTTTCGACGTACTGACCTCGTCCGGATTTCGATGAGAACTTGTGCAATCGCATAAGCACAATTTCCGGTTGGCTCTAAGAAAATATCTGCAGCAGAAAAGCAAATGGCGATGTTATGAGGTTTGGATTCGAAGTTTGCTTGCCCTATGCGAAATAAATATGTAATGAAGAGTGCATTAAAGTGGAGATAAAAAAAAGTTTAAGGAAAAGATGTAAAGATCTTTGAAAGCTTGATTCTGGAGTGTGACCTTTTTCTATTATTGTTTACTGAGACCTCCAGTTTATAGGTCTAATCGAAGAAAAATTACAACTTAATAGGGATAGCTTAATTTAATAACGGCAGTACTATATTATATCCTTACCACTATTCTTGCTTTATTATCAACACATCATCTCCCTTCCAAATCTTTTCGCTTTCATCTCACACCCGAAATAATCTGGTATCTGTTGCTGGCAAGGACATCTAAGAGTATGCTACACTATTTTTGAAGTCAGTGACAGGAAATTGAAAAAGTGTGGGGCGTGAACTGAAAGTTCAGGAAATAAAGAAAAAGAAATAGTTTTCCCTTAATTAAGTGCGTGTGTTTGGATGGCCCGAGAACCTGGTGCCCACAAGTAAACAACGAATGCATGAATTCTTCGGTCTCAAGGTAAAAAGAAACAATGGTCTAAGTAGTCCATAAGACCACCGCGGTGGTTTGCCGACCAGTGGGTCAGATGGTCAGTGGCCAGGCATTGTTTCGTGTCCATTTCGCTGCGCTTGACTGCCCCTGCCCGACGACCTCCGACCTCCAGGATCCAAGCTACTATTTCAAACCTCTCGGGGAGTTCAACAACATTACGCCACACAGTTCAACAATTTTTTCCATGTTCCGTTTGCTTTGCGTTTCCAGCCAGCTGCTCCTGGCCAAGTTCACATTGTAATCCATCCGGGGAATAATTATTGTGTACATATTAATATAGAAGCCGAGGAAGCCAAGAGGGTTTATCGTTTAGCCGCGATGGCTGGCATTATGATGCCCTCTAAATTAAATGGAAAATGGATGGGTCTATAAATTCTCACTCTGGTCTTTAAAGTGGCGAAAAAGGTTGTTTAAGTGAGTCGTAAAGAGGTGTACGAATGGGGTTTCTTTATGGATTCGGTTATGGTTGAGTGGGGCTTAAGTAATCGGGTTGATTTTTACTGATTTATGCAGCTAAGAGGGAAACAAAGGAAAGAAAAGCGCACTAAAGCTTGAGGTCTTTAGAATATTTTTATAAAAAATACTTAGACCATTGTAAAAAGCTTTGTATATCATGAATATGTAATGTCATTTATATTTTCCATCTTCCCCTTTAAAGTTAATCCAAATACCCTCAAATCCATGAGCCAAAGCCAAGGATGATGGCTGTAATCCATTATAAACTACAACTCATTAACCAGAATTTAAAGGTCCAACTTTATGCACACACGCACACTCACCAGCGGATTAAGCTGCCAGGTTTATGCCACTAAATTGCGTCGTTGTTGAGCATAATTTATGCATTAAAATTGCATGCAAAGTAGAAGTTGACTCTAAACTTGGATCGTACCGTGCTGCAAATTAAATCTAATTATGTGCGGCCAGCAAACGCCAGGGGTAAAAAAACGAGCACAGAGGGGCACGGCGAATGGGGGGTTTTCGGTTGGGCTCTCGGACATGGCTTTCTTTTTGCCAAACTGACCCGCACAAATGCGTCTATTGACTGAAACAATGCAGACAAAAGCGACGCAGTAACTGAGCCGGGATCATGGCGCGGGAGGCGGGAACGGGAAGCTGTTGCACCTGGAGGTAAACCAGGTGAACCAGGTGCACCAGGTTGGCTCCCAATGGAAGCGCCATCATTGAGCGATGAAGGCGGCGGCGGTGCGGTGGTATGAAAGGCAAATAACGTGCAGTAAATGAGAAACAAAAGAGCTAAGCTACACTGCTACCAGGAAACATTTCTTAGGCAGTTCTAATAAATTCTATATCTCCGTTATGGGATCGACTATAAAAACATTTCTTTCTATCCTTAATAGTATTTTAAATCTAACTAAAACAATGGATCTGTTAAAAGTTTTTCACTAAAAACATAAAGACATATATGTTTCCCTATGATTAGTCCTAACAGGAAAGCATCCCTAAAACTACATTTCATTTCTAAGTTGCTATTAAACTCTAGAGCACCTTAATATACGCAATATTTCTAATATAAATTTAAGGTTTTAAGATCCCTTTTCTTGTTTTTAGAAACCAATGAAAAAAGGTACAAGTGCAAGGGTTCACGATATTTTAAAACCCTATTTTATTCCCAGTGCAAATATAAAAGCAAAAAATTGCCTGAGCTCGGCTTGCGCCTGAATTGAGCTTATGAATGGATAGCCAAGAGGGCTTATAAAGGGGGCGAGGCGGGCGGAAAAGCGGTCAACTTATGGCTTAGACGCACGACAAAAATCCATATTTATATATATGAATGGGACATGGACGAGGGAGCCCATTCATTGAAGTGGTCAGGGGATCCTGGGTACTGGGACCCAGGTCCTGGCGACAAGGGAACCAGACCGGATCGGGCTTGGGGAATGGGGAATGGGGAATGGGGAATGGGGACTGGGACTCGCTTACTTATGCCTCAATGGCGCCCTGAAACTCGGTGTACGAGTATGTGCCGCAATTGCGGTAAAATATGTTTGCACAAAAGGAAATCGCCAAAGCCACGTGTGCAGGAAATGCTGAATTTGTCTGCTTGGCGCGCTAAAACAAAGCCAGAGTCCCATGACCGGCTATTCCCGGAAACGCATTCGATTGGATAGGCAGATTTATTATGGTTTACTTATTTTTTAATACACATTAATTACATTACACAAATAATTACTGCACTTAGTTATTCGCCCTTGTATAAATACTCTTTGTCGGTCATTTAGGACCATTCAAAAAATGTTAATAAATGTCGAATTGAAGCTAACCAAGTGGAACCAGTTCTGGGAACCGGCTGCCAAAAGTGCCCTGTTTTTTTCGGGTATTATTGCAATATTGCTGCCAGTGCGCCAAAAACTGTGCTATGTGCTATGTGCTATCCCGGGCTAGATGGCGAACTACGGCGGCACTTCCGCTGCCACTGCCACTGGCACTCCGGTGTCTCTCGCCTTCCTGTTCATCGGCGTATGGACTGGACTTTTGGGAATATTATTGAAAAGTTTTACCGCAAGCTGTGCCGAAGCGGAGCTCACTGCAAAAACAACCAACGTATTGTTCGCCAGTGGATGGTAAAACCCATACCCACCCACATCCCAGACCAGGGCAAAAAGATTCGAACAAAAAATCTGGAAAAAGTGGGGAATAATAAAAGGAGAAGAAGAAAGCGAGGATTAAAAATTTTTGCCAGTCCAAAGTTTCAGTTTTGTTGCAACTTTGGCCACCGACACCACAGTAGCCACACCTACTACTGCACTACTCCACTGTCTCCCGATTCCCCAGATCAGCCCTAAATATATACGTACATATGGCCATAGTTCCTTCGCCCACATTTTCTCCCTTTCCCCGGGCAGTACATAAATTTAGACGGCAATTTTCGGGCATTCGCCCAATCAGACATCAAGTCACTAAAGTATAAAAAGCAGCAGCAGCTAAAACTTCGAAGCGTGCCGGTTATGTGGGATATTCTTCATTGCAAAGTGAGTATTGCCCTGAACATCATAATATTATGAGGTAGCTGCTTTATTTCTAAGATAAAAATTTATGATTTTTTAAAGATATATAACCAAAAATATATTTATTAAGCTAAGCCATTTGTCAAAATTTAAGGCTAAAGATTTATATTTTATTAAAATAAACTTGATTAGCGATCCAAAGAGTAGATAAATCCAATAAATTGTTAGGGCACCTCTCGCTTCTTTTCAAAGAATAGCTTAGGTGCTATTACATCTTTTTCCCAATCGCTGGCAATAAGTTTCCATTATTTATGGCGAAAGTTTAATACTTCAAATGCTATAATTTAAGCGCAAGCGAATGAGAATTGTCGGGGCAAACACTTTGACTGGGACGATTTGCCGGCCAAGGCCAATGGAGAAACTCAAATATATTTAAGCTAATTGCATTTTTCCTTTCTGGGAGAGGAGCAAATGATGACCAGCGGGTAACGGTGGCAGGAGATTGCGAATCTAATATGCGATGGCAAATGACAGCGCACAAAACTGAATGACCATGTGTTTGGGATGAAATTTGCACAACCTTGACATTTTCGGCACCCCCCTCCCCCCAATCAAATTGACCCAACGCGCTTCACCAGAGTGAAAGAGAACGCTGAGCTAAATGGATGGACGGATAGTATAGTTTCGAATATGCAATTCGATGTTGCTGAAAGCGGAACAAGCAGCAATCCATCAATTATACAGATTAATAATCAACGTTCGCTGGGCCCACAATCTATGGAAAGTGGCTGCACTCTGGGAAAAATGGAAAACTTTCTATGATGAATGCCTTAGGGTCCTCAAAATATATAAAAAATAATATTTACTTTTTTTGTAATTAATACTAAAACTCAAAAATTAAATATAATTTATATTTTAAGTTTTTAAGTTACTAAATACTATCTGGATATAAGAGATCTATTGTGTAATGTTTAAATGTTTAAAACCTTGACTAAACGTAATATTTTTTAGATATATATTATCAAAATATAGGCCAGGAAGGTGTCGAAGATTTGAATCTGCCGGAACTCATAATTTTAAGTCTAAAGTGCCAGTGACAGTGGAGAAAAAGTTTTGCGGTCGAGAGTGTGTGCCAAGTAGTTGCCAATCAATTTTTGGCATCGTTACGCCGCCTACTTATGTGGGTGCAATGGGAGGAGGTTGGAGAGTAGAGGGAAGGCCAGGACATTACCATTACCATCCGGCATGGCCAGGAGCCATCGGTAGCGAGGAACAACCGCGAGCAGCGGCAGGATCGTCAATGGCATTGTGGCCAACAGGCACGTCGATTTCAATTGAATGTGGTGCGGCCAACTACCAATGTCTCCTGTCTCCCGTCTCCCATCTCCCGTATCCTGTCCCCTGGCCCACATCCACATCCCACATCACCCATTATGACACGCTGCAAGCAAACCAAACACAATCACAGGAGGATGCAGTGCCCACCGTCACACTCACTTGCAGTTGACACTTTTGTAGCCAGCTCGCATCCTGGCATCCCGTCATCCCTGCATCCAGGCATCCTGGGATGTCCTTCTGTTTGTCAGCCGACCAGTTTGCTGGTCGTCCTCGTCGTCTCGTCTCTAGTTGTCTGTCACTTGGCCTATGCCATCGATGGCTCCTCCTGCCAGCCTCCAACCGACAAAACCTCCTCTTTCCCCCAGCCCAAGACCCTGATTCACTTGCAACATCAATTCCGTTGACGTGCCCACTCACCTCGCCCTTTGGATGCCACTTTGCATCTGCAACTGTTGGCTCGCATCAAATACGCTCGGCACAAAGAGCTAACCCAATAAATATGAGTATAAGGCTGCCTAAGGTGTGGAGGTCTGTTTAATTAATATCTACGATTAGGCCTGTCGAGGCATGCAGTTAGTTGGATTCCATTTTATTGCAAAAATTAATTAAATCGTAAGTGGCCTGGTTGCACTATATTAGTATTTCAAGTTCAAACAGAAATTGGGTGAAGTATTAATTAAGCTAAGCAATAAATAAATGGAAAAGCGAACCACTTATACATTTATATGAATAAGTTTTTCATTGTACCCGAAGCAAGCTTTCTTAATATTAGCCAAAAATATCGATCAGAGCAGTCTATTTTTAACACTCGACAATAATACTCCCTGAATCCAACGACACGAACAGTTTTTTTAAAACCAACTTAATTAGAAACCAATTACAAACATACATTGAAATGTCTAAACAAACGCAAAGGTACATAAGTTTGGCAGGATCTATGATGCGAAAGTTTCACACGGCGCAGTTTCCACGATGTGATAAAGTATCGATGTCGAATTTCGACTGTGGAATTCCATTGCCCTATAAGAAGTTGAAGGAGACTCTAGAATGCGTCAAAAACAAGCTGAAAGGACCGCTGACTTTGTCGGAAAAGGTGTTATATTCACATCTGGATCAGCCGGATACACAGGAAATCGTTCGAGGCAAGTCCTATCTGAGATTGCGTCCCGATCGCGTTGCCCTACAGGATGCCACTGCCCAGATGACATTGCTCCAGTTCATCTCATCGGGCTTGAAAAAGGTTGCTGTACCATCCACAGTGCACTGTGATCACTTAATTGAGGCACAAATAGATGGCAAAAAGGATTTGGCCAGAGCAAAGGATCTCAACAAAGAGGTGTTTGAATTCCTATCCTCGGCGTGCGCGAAATATAACTTGGGTTTCTGGAAGCCTGGCAGCGGTATTATCCATCAGATCATTTTGGAGAACTATGCCTTTCCCGGTCTCCTGATGATCGGTACCGATTCTCATACACCAAATGGTGGTGGTTTAGGTTGTCTTTGCATTGGAGTCGGTGGTGCCGATGCCGTCGATGTGATGGCCAATATTCCCTGGGAACTCAAGTGCCCAACCGTGATTGGCTGTCATCTCACGGGAAAGATCAGTGGCTGGACCTCGCCAAAGGAT
Organism: Drosophila suzukii; assembly: GCF_043229965.1. Lineage (NCBI taxonomy): Eukaryota > Metazoa > Arthropoda > Insecta > Diptera > Drosophilidae > Drosophila > Drosophila suzukii. The sequence goes on from NC_092082.1 coordinate 84,893,556, forward strand.
ATCATTCTAAAGGTGGCGGAGATTCTGACCGTCAAAGGAGGCACTGGTGCCATTGTTGAGTACCATGGACCTGGTGTGGAGTCCATTTCCTGCACTGGCATGGCAACCATTACCAATATGGGTGCTGAGATCGGAGCCACTACATCGATTTTCCCCTTCAACGATCGCATGGTCTCATATTTGCGTGCCACGGGACGTGAAAAAATCGCCGAAGAGGCCTTGATGAATAAAGATCTCCTGACACCGGACAAGGGCTGCAAGTACGACAAGGTGATCGAGATCAACTTGGACACACTGGAACCCCTGGTTAATGGGCCATTTACACCTGATTTGGCCCATCCCATTAGCAAACTGGGTGAGAACTCTGAGAAGAATGGCTATCCAATGGATATCAAAGTGGCTCTGATTGGTTCCTGCACAAATTCCTCGTACGAGGATATGGGACGATGTGTGAGCATTGCCAATGATGCTCTGAGTCATGGCTTGGGGTCCTGTGTTCCCTTCAATGTTACCCCGGGATCCGAACAAGTTCGAGCCACCATAGCGAGAGATGGCTTCATTGATGTCCTGGAAAAGTTCGGTGGAACCGTGCTGGCAAATGCCTGTGGTCCCTGCATTGGACAATGGGATCGCAAGGATGTGAAAATGGGGGAAAAGAACACCATTGTCACCTCCTACAATCGCAACTTCACCGGCCGCAATGACGCCAATCCGGCCACACATTGTTTTGTTACCAGTCCGGAAATGGTTACGGCTTTATCCATCGCCGGGCGTTTGGATTTCAATCCCTTGACAGACGAACTTGAGGGTACGGATGGAAAACTTTTCAAACTCAAGGCCCCAACCGCCAAGGAACTTCCTGCTAAGGGTTTCGATCCCGGCGAGGACACCTACCAGGCTCCCCCCGAGAAAGGTGACGATATCAAGGTCAATGTGGATCCCAAGTCTGACCGTCTGCAAATGCTGGAACCCTTCGAAAAATGGGATGGCAAGGACTATATTGATCTGCTTGTTCTGATCAAAATCAAGGGAAAGTGCACAACGGATCATATTAGTGCAGCTGGCCCTTGGCTGAAGTATCGCGGTCATTTGGATAATATATCCAACAATATGTTCATTGGAGCCACCAATGCCGAGAATAATGAGATGAACAAGGTGAAGAACCAAAAATCCGGGCAATTTGATGCCGTTCCAGCTGTAGCCCGGGATTACAAGGCCAACAAGCTGAGGTGGTGCGCTGTGGGTGAGGAAAACTATGGCGAAGGATCCTCCAGGGAGCATGCCGCTCTGGAACCCCGTCACTTGGGTGGTGTGGCCATCATTGTGAAGTCATTTGCCCGGATCCACGAGACCAATCTCAAGAAACAGGGCATGCTCGCCCTGACTTTCGCCAATCCCGGGGACTACGACAAAATCCAGCCATCGAGCAAGATCTCTCTGCTGAACCTCAAGGACCTGGCACCAGGCAAACCTGTGGATTGTGAGATCAAGAATAATGGTAGTTCCGATAAAATCCAGTTGAACCACACCCTCAATGAGCAGCAGATCAAGTGGTTCCAGGCCGGCAGTGCCTTGAATCTCATGAAAGAGCTGGCTGCCAAAGGTGGTGACAAGAAATAGTTTCCATCTGCCTGGTAGATTCTATAAGAATATTATTTTAACTAAATTTATACGTTATTTAGTCTTATGATATGAGCATGAGCATATTTTGAACATTAAAGTAGTGATCATATATTAATTTAAACTTTGTTTACATATTTCCATCAACTCTCTTTTCAAGACCTTTTTTAAACTTATAAGCGTAATTATCAGCTAAAAGTTGGAATATTTTTCTCTGTGACACACATTTTGTTCAAACTCAAATAATTCTTTTTTGATGTCTGACAAAAAAGTATCCACTTAAACAATTATTCCTAAAATAACTCAACTTTACATAAACCGCAGGATACTATAATGGGGCAAACTTTAACGCCAAAATGGCACATGAAATGCCGAAAAACTAAACCAAAAGCCGAAATAATTCAAAACTAATTAAAATCCATTTAAAATTGCACCCAGCCTGCAATGCAGAAAAATAATAATAAATTTTCCGACTTAAGCTGGGTAACTTTTTTGTCAACTGAAATGGTTGGGTGCTATAAATGGGTGGTGCAAAGTGGGGCGGTGGGACAATAAGCGACGCTTATCAACGGTGCCAACCGAAACTGTCACATGCATTGTCATTGTCACAGGGGCGGGTGGCTCAAGGGGCTCAAAAGGGGGTTTTTCCGAGCAGAGGCCGTGCCATATTTGCATTTTCCCTCTCTTTCCTGCTTGCGTGCGTAAGTGTGTGTGCTTGTGTGTGTGGGCGGGCGTATGTGAGTTGGCATAGAAAATTATTTGCTACTTTTAATTAGTGCCAAAAAGTCATTCACAAAATCCTGAAAGAGGGAGACAGAGCGAGCAGCCAGGGAAAGAGACATAAGAGGAGTGTTGGCCACGGAGCGAAAGGGACCGATATGGGGAAAGCGAAAGAGACAGGCAGAGAGATATAGGAGCCACAGTGCACAAGTTCAACGAGCAAATACAAAAATGTCTATATATATCTGTATCCTTCTCGCTCTGCGAACTGCCTCTGCTTTTTGCGGCAATATTTGCACAGCCTCCGACTGAATGAGCGGGTCATGAATGTGGTGCATGTGGCAAGACAGTGCGTTCCGGCACTATATGGCAGCAGTTAAGGGGCCACCTTACATTGCAGTTCACAAAGGTTGCGGGAAGAACTCTCAAAAATCAATATTTACATTACGTTCCCAAGGAACGGAAAGCATCATTAATAAAATACAGCATTTTGTGTAATATTTATAAATTAATAAAGCGAAACATGGTTGTGCAATTTAAAAAATTAAATAAAAATTCCATCCAATTAACGGAGTACCTAAAATCTGCTACCAACGTGTTAACTATTTGCCATAGATTCAAAACCTCGCGTGTTTTTAATGAGAACTATTATATACTTACCAGATTTACTAGTCTGATTACCAACATTGTAATAATAAACATTTCCTAACTCATAATTGCTGAGACCTAAAACAGATTGCATGCATCAGTAAAAAATGAAATAGATGAGAAAATCTTTTTTATAAAGCAATGTTACCAAATAAAGGTTACATATGGTTATCTGAGCTGCTATTAATTTAATAAGATTTATTTTATAGAACTGCATTGTTATAATAAAACGCACTGTTCACCTAAAAGAAGCCACAACCCCAATCAAAAAGGCCAACAAAAAATGATAGCAATTTAGCTCGGCCTAAAACCGAAAATGTTCAATTATTAACTCGTAATGGTAGGATGTGTATGTGCAACGGGGGGATATGGGATAGGAGACGGGGTCCAAAGAGAGGTCCAGTTGGTAAGAAGTCAGCTAAGCTGGCGGCCCGAAATTATAGACTATGATTTTTGTCAAATTGCATTCAATTTTGCCAGAGCTCGGGACAGGACTCCTTTGTATCTCGGCTGCCACAAGCATTTGTATCTCTGTATCGGCTGGATCTCCTTCCGTCCCAGTCCCTGCGTCTCTTTCGCTCCCATAGCTACCAGTCTCTTTCCAGAGTGGGCCAGTGCATGGCAAATGTCACACATGCATTTCAATTTGAATTTACAATATTTCTAGCTTCAAATGCAGGCATGTGGTTGCGTGTGTTCGGCTTGCCAGGCACTTCATATATGTCTTGGTCTCTGTTCCCGTCTCTCTCTTTGAGCCCTATCCCCATCTCTTTCGCACAGTTTGTCATTTGCATACTTTGCACTTAAGTGAATTTAATCTTTTCTGCATGCTCTCCTCTTCGATATTTGTCAGCTATATGTGTGTATATGTATATCCTGCCCTGAGCTAGCTGAAAAATGTGTTTATCTTTTGTATGGATTTTTAATGCCATCTATTGCATCGTGGGAACCCCCCCTACAATACCATATTTCCCACTCCCCACTCTTGGTATTCCGGTTCCTTGCTTAGTTTATTTTATTAAAATTTTAATTGCTTTTTCGAAAATGTTTTGTCAATGCGTAGACACAGCAACAACGAGTTCATTGATATACAGCGACGAAAACGGAAACATTCTAGATATTTTTATGATACACAAACATGTATTTTTCCATTTTCCTTTTGCTTGGCTGGGTAATAATGGATTTTTCAATTGAACCGACATTTTTTGCAAGTTTGTCAGTTTGCCTGTTAAAACGTAAGAATGATGGAGAAAAATGTAAATGGTAGGAAAATGTTTAAGATTTAGAAAATGTTGAAGGCAGCTTGCAAAATTTATATCCATAAAAATATTTGCTTTGATTGATTGCTTTTAAGGGGCAAGTGCATTGTATTCCTTGGCTGAGAAACAGAAAACAAAACTATTTTTATGAATTTAGTAATTTGGTGTATTGTTTTCGATAGTTAGTTGATTTCTAAAGTATTTTTTAAATAAATTCTTTGATTGATTTGTTATTTAACTTTAAACGCTTAGAGTTCTACGAAAAATTGTATTTTTATTTCTTAGATTTAGTTATGTGGTTTTTCTCTCCTCTTTATGAGTACACCAACTCCCCCAAAAGCTCAGATAAAAACCTCAGATATCAACACCTCCCTCCGCAGATTAGGTACCCATTTGCCAGCTGCAATAAGAAAATTACACGCTTGACTCGAACCGATAAACGTAAATCACACACAAATGACAACTGCCAATAACCTCACACGAGCATCCAAAATAAAAGCAAGCCGCAGAAAATAAAGAAAAATTGAAAGCAGAAAAACAAACAAGCAAAAATCGAACGAAAATAAAATGAAACTCGCTCTCAACAAATAAATTGCATTTTGGCCGCTGGCGAGGTAAACAGCCACAAATGCCACACGAAAATAGGAAAGAGGACCCAAGCAATAGAGCGGGCGGGAAAATAAAGCAAAACTTGACAATAATCGAAAAATTATTTCCACACATTGTGTGTGGAAATGCTGGGCGGCGATGGTTTGGGGGGGCGTGTCAAATCAAAGAAACAAATAAAATGAGGAAAAACAAGCGGAAAATCCACAGTGCACATAAAAGCGGGGAGAAAAAGAAAAAGAGTAGGAATTAAGTTAAGCACTTTTATTTATTATTAAAAAAGTTTTCATATGTGGGGGGGGGGGGGAAATAAAAGTGGAAAGGGGGGGGCACGGTGGGTGTGCCAAAAGGAAAATCAGCAAAATCTGCACATAATGCAAAGAAAATCCCGAATTTATCGTATCACTTAGATGGAGTGTCATGTGTGTGAGGGTGTTAGACTGTGTTGGAGTTTTCCCCCTTTCAAAGGGGTTAGAATGCGCGTTAAGAACGTCACAAATGTGGTCAAAGTTCTTGAACTTGTCTCATTGTATCTTTAAGATACAAATACATATTTTGGTATATGCATTTATTTTAAATTAATAAAAGATTCTATCTTTAACTCAAAGACTACAATTTAAGAAATCTAAAGATACATGTATCTGTCATATCTTAGTATTTATATATTCGTTTTAAATAAACCTCTTCAATCCTTAGAGTATAAAACGTACCATCAAAGGAGTAACTACAGTTTTGTCCTTGACTGTCCTCACCGTGTTTGTGCATTCATAATACAACTGTTGATTATTGCGCCAACACGCACTCGACGTAAGTGAACCAGCAGCAACAGCTTCAGCATCGACTGTGAAATCTGCGAGCTGGAATCTGGCAACGTGGCGTATGCGCAATATTATTAGATATTGAAAGCAGCCATCGATGATGATGGCCAAAACGTAGCCCCGCCCGCTCAGCTTTCACCCCGAACCTCCCCACCGCCGAAAATCGAAAACCAAGAGCCAAAAGCAATTGAAAGCAGCCACAGCAGCAGCAGCAGCAGACATATGAATTTTTTCCTGGCTCCCTTTAGCACTCGGAATCGGAATAAACCTCTTTTAGCCCTCACATCTCCTCCAGAACTCCCCGCATTTATATGGAGCATGTGTGATGGTGGGGGTTATGCGATTTGGTTTCGGATTTGTCTGTGGGCGTGTCTTTAGCGGAGAGCTCTGCGGCTCCATGGCTCCTGCAGATGAAGCTGAAGCTGTATTAAATCGATGGCAATGTGCTAAATTTGTGGCAGATTATTTATTAGTGTAATGGCTTTAAATTTGCCAGCACAGATGCTCAAATCGTGGATGCTTTTCTCTCTCCGAGATTTATGTTTGTGCTTTTGGGTATGGCTATTTAAATATTACATATAGATGGATTTTTTATACGATGCGATGAACACAAAATGATTGAGTCGAGATTTAACGCCTTTTTTATGCGGTTTTGACGGAATTTATAGTGTTTTTTCAGGGGCTTAAGATGAGGAATGTATAAAAATAAACTCTGATGTTAGCCTGCAGGAAATAAAAAGAATGGTAGGATTATTTCTTAATTAAGGTTACAAAGGCTTAATATTTTTTAACTCGGCATAGATAGTTTATTTATATATAGCATAGTTATCCTAGTTTTAATCGGTCCTCACAGTTTAAATACCGGTAAAATACTTGTGCAACTTAGAATCTTTATAAACAAGATTAATCCCATTCTTATATAAGAAAATTTAAGAACCGAAGAAGGTAGGAATGCGATCTTCAATCGAGGAGGTAATATTATAACTACCAACATAAACTCCATCTTTATAGAACTTTCCAACGTGTCGGCAATGGCCACGTGGCATTATTGTTGGCCAACGTTTCACATTAATGGTAACGTTCTTCAAATAGTACGTCCCCTTTGGAAAGACGCAGGCAGTTGTGTTTATATATAAGTCGGTATTTATTCCATGCTTAACACTGTCCCTTAAGTAGTCCCCATGTTTCTTGAACATTGTGCAAACTCCTTGACTTGGCATGGCTAAGGGCATCAGCTTGAAATTGCCGTCACGAGCGGAATTTGTATATATATCTACAGCAAATTTGTAGTGTTCATCGTCAAAATCCTCAAGTATTTTAAACGTTCCATTCAATACACGCTCTCGGCCAATCAGTCGAAGCTGGGTCATATCGAATGGTAGTGAGTTCGGTGCCCCTGCGATGGACACAAAGTTTGCCTCATACGACATCGGTATTTGAAACTAAAATACAGATATTCTGTAAACATGAGTGTTATCACATTAATATATTCTTTATATAGTACCAGTGCTTTGGGTATCACCATGAGAAAAACGAACACTATGAATGTCAACATCACGCGAAGAGACCAATTCAACAATTGCAACTCAAACCCAGTTTTGCTTCATACTTATAGCCAGCTTTTTTGCTTTATCCCCTATTTCATACAATAATCTCACATGATCAAATTATTTTTATAATTAAGATTATTTTTAACACAAACTATACACGAAATTTATATGTTTAGGTGGACAGTGAACATGTTATAAACTACATAATAATATAGAACGAGGGTATGTGGGTTTGTATTTATACTTGCATCACGAAATTATATTCGTCACCACGAGGAAAGTGATAATTTTAAAGTTCTAGAAACAACGAATTCAACCAAAACTTATCAGAAAACTTATCGAAAACTTCAGGATGCCATGCCCATAACCCTTTAGCATCAACTTATCTGTCACACTCCATCTCCAAAGTGGAATTGCTTCCATTTCCCCCAACTCATTCGCCCCTTGCAGCTTCTAATCTTTCTAACCATTTGGCCATTTTCAATTCGTTTTACCCCGTTCGGTCGCTTTTTTTATCTGGCCACTTTCAAAATCAAATCTTACAAATTCACAACTGACAAACAAAGAAAAAAAAATGAAAAAACCGAGGAAAATAAGTGCGAAAAACCCAGCAGAAGCCGACAGAAGAGCTGGAGAAAAAAAGCCAACACGAAAAATCTAATAAAAGAATAGCTCAAAATCGGTGTGTAAAAATCAAATAAACGCTGCAACTGCAATGGCAGCCACTAAAGGGAAAGCTTGCCCCCAGCTGAGTTTTCTCTGGTCGGTAAAAAGTTTGTTTTTCGCCTTGCGCCAAGTTTTGTGCGTTTTTAAATGGCCCGAGCTGTGCTGTGCTGGCCCAAACAAAAACGAACAAGAAAAGCTGGGAAAACCATTGGAAACACATGTCCAGCCAGCGGACAAGGACAAGAGCCATGGATCCATGGAACCATGGACCCCGGGAGCTGTGCAAATGTTTGTGAGCTTGGATTTCTTTTCGGTCATTACATTAAGTTGGCTATCTGTGGAGATTCGTAGCCCAAGCACAAGCGCAAGCACACAAACTCCCCGATATCCGCATAAGTGGTATTTGTGCTTGTGCTTCTTGCTTTCTGCTTTTGCTTGGCCCCCAGATGGGGAGCAACGGCTGCTCCTAATGGTCAACGATTCGTAATATTTTTAATATTTGCTCAATAAAATGTCAGACAATTTCTGTCTCTGCCACTTAGACTCATTACATTTATTTGTAAGGTTGTTGCTTTGTTTGTGCTTAGCAAGTTCTCTATAGCCATCGAAATTCGAGACCAGGTGAATTTAATAATACTCTTCAAATTCGTATCAACTTAATTTTTTTTTCTTAAAGGAAAATAATTCTAAAGGAAAATAACACAATGTCCTGTATTAAAAAAATATATATCTTTTTTAGAAGTCATAAGCCATATAGCATAGGAAAAAAATGTTGCATTTTTGACAAAAATCTGAATTTTGTATTTTTGACAAAAACGTTAACCCTTTTTTCGCCATAAAAATTCAGTTTTTTGGCTGCAATAACAAAACTATAAGTCAGAATGAGGAATGTCATACCTCGTTGACCTCGTTGTTTAATTTCCAATCAATTGGCATTTCAACCTGAAAATTTTTAATTTTTGCCATTTTTCGAAAAAAAAGTGATGTAACCCCTACAAAAATTGAGAAAATTGGTCAAAAAATAAATTTTTGTGAAAGTGATGAGGATCGTTAGCATATTTAGCAAGCTGTTCAAAGCAGTCGGTCTTTTAGCTGTACGCCTTGATTTGGCTGAACTACGATGGAAAAACCGAAAAAAATGTCGAGTTTTTAAAAAAAATCTGAATTTTGTATTTTTGAAAAAAAATTTAACCCTTTTTTCGCCATAAAAATTCAGTTTTTTGCCTGCCATAACAAAAATATAAGTCAGAATGAGGAATGTCATACCTCGTTGAGCTCATTGTTTAATTTTCAATCGATTGGCATTTCAACCTGAAAATTTTTAATTTTTGCCATTTTTCGAAAAAAAGTGATAAAACCCCTACAAAAATTGAGGAAATTGGTCAAAAAATAAATTTTCCAAAAAGTGATGAGGATCGTTAGCATATTTAGCAAGCTGTTCAAAACAGTCGGTCTTTTTGCTGTACGCCTTGATTTGGCTGAACTACGATGGAAAAACCGGAAATAATGTCGAATTTTTGACAACAATCTGAATTTTGTGTTTTTGACAAAAAATGTAACCCTTTTTTCGCCATAAAAATTCAGTTTTTTGCCTGCCATAACAAAAATATAAGTCAGAATGAGGAATGTCATACCTCGTTGAGCTCGATGCTTAATTTCCAATCGTTTGGCAATTCAAACTTCAAATTTTTTTTTTTGCCATTTTTATCAAAAAAACATGATGTAACCCCTTAAAAAAATACGAAAATTGGTCAAAAAATAAATTTTTCAAAAAGTGATAAGGATCGTTAGCATATTTAGCAAGCTGTTCAAAACAGTCGGTCTTTTAGCTGTACGCCTTGATTTGGCTGAACTAAGATGGAAAAACCGGAAAAAAATGTCGAATTTTTGACAAAAATCTGAATTTTGTATTGTTGACAAATCAATCTTAACTAGTTTTAAATATATTACTATATAGGTTTTGTTCATAAATAGGAATTTTAAGAACTATCTCAATAATTAATTATTTAAAAGCAATCCTGTTGTTAAGGGTCTCTTTTTGGGGTTCTTAGGTCGTAAAACTAATAAAATTAAAACAGATTTATACAGTAGAAACATGCTAACCTACCGACTGGGTTTTTCAAAACAATAGTTATCCTCTCCATTTTATTTCGTTGGAGTATCCCTTAGAGTATATATTGATCCCCTTAAGGAAAGCCGAGACATTACTCTTCATATGCGTTGGCCAGGAAAAGCAGAGATTCCCAAGAGGGCGGCATCGTGTAATCCTTTTTGTAGTTGACGCAAATCCTGTTGCTCTTTGCCAAGTCATAAAGTTTAATTTAGTTTTAAGCCTTTCAACTGGAAAATTGCATGGCTGAGGGACCGAAACAGAGATAGAGGGAGAAAGAGATCAGCGAGGGCACACCACTTATCCCGCTCCCTCCAACAGCAACAAAAGCAAATGGCGTTGACCGCAGCCTGTCATTTCCTGTGGGAGAGAGGGGGACGGGTAGTCCTGACACACCCAACTGAGCGAGAGACAGAGACAGCTGACGACTTGCTGCACTGCTCTAAAATTAACACACGTTTAATATGCAAGTCGTGCATAAATTGCATTGTTGTTTTTGTTCCTGCTGCCTGCCACTGGAAAGAAGAAGAATTTTCATCTTCTTCTTTGCGCTTTTTAATTTGCCATCTGACGTCAGAGTGCAACAACAATGACCACATGTCAGCGCCCTGCGAGAAAATCCTGTGTGCAGCTTTTATTTTCCCTCTGACACTTTTCGCCAAAGGGAAAATACGTGCCCGTCGTCTCGTTATCATCATTATTATTATTATTATCATCGTCAGGGCGGCCGGACATTAATGTTGATGCGCTTTAATTGCCAATTGAGGCGATGCCCAGGTCCTTGCACTCGGTCCAATCAGAAAACAGGCACTTAAAGCACCGCCACTGACGTAATTTCATTATATATTGCCCGCCGTTTACTCGTACACTTGGTCCCGCACTTTTTCCATGTCTTTCACACACGATTTTGTTACTATATTCAGTAAATAAACGCAGTTTACAATTTTCATTGCATTTAAGATGCACAAGCAAGCGCAGAGTTGCATTTACACGTTTGGCAAGAGGCGTTAGTCCTTTTTCCATAACACTATTCAGCAGATTACCGTATTAGCAAGAGGCGTTAGTACGTTTTTCCTAACAAGTGTTGCAAAAGTCTTTCCAGACGCTTTGTAAAGTTTCAAATTTATTTATTTATAAAAATATTTTTTATCAAAGCGGAAAACTAATTCTTATCTGCGGAAATAACAAATTTCCATTTTCTCCTTTGGCCAATCTATTCCCCCTAATTTATGTATTTTCGCCCAATTATGCCTGTTTTTGGAACTGTGACTAGCAGACGCGATTTCCGCATTTTTGAGACAGTGCCAAATTTCTTGGCAGTCGCATTAACGACAAATGTTGCCAAGTAAATTGGCATAAAACAAATCGGCGTCGTCATCGTTATTATCGCTCCTCTTCTTCCGCAGCCTAATTAGATTGTTCTGGCAGCTCAAAAACAACCGGCGAATAGCAGTCGAAAATTGTTAAATAATTTAAAAAGATATTAGCGGCCATTTTGGGGGTGTGCGTGTGTGCAGACAAAATAGCATGAAAATAAAAATTGTAACCAATTTCATGCATAACAGTTAAATAAAATTTAATTTAGCAGAAAAACGAAGCAAATGCGAGTTAAAACGGGGAAAATGCGAAAAAGGAAAAGCAACTGCACAAATGGCCGAAAGAAATAAAAATCACAACCAGACGAAAAGAGAGAAGCTTACAGTCGCGGCCACAATAAAATTAACCAATATAGTATAACAAATCTAATGACTCCTACTCTATAAATTAAACAATATTTATAATAGATTTTTAAACAGTTTATAGAGAATTAACTCTAACTCTATAAATTAAAATGAATTATTATATAATACATTTTTAAACAGTTTATTTTTCTGCCATTTCCAATAAAATTTATGTTTTTATCAACAAATTTTCCGATGTCAATAATATAATAAATTAAAATATAGGAAAAATCTAATTAAATTGTATATTTAAGATAATCTTGAACAAAAGATAGAGAATTAGAGCACAATTTAAGCCAATATATCATAATTGCTTGAAAGTTTTAGAATGCACTTAAAAATTGTATATTTGTATCACAAAATATGTCATAATTTTTCCTGCAACAAGTACTATTTTTTGCCTCAATTTTAAGTGGGAGAAATGGTAGAAGTGGCAGAGTTTCAGAAAATAGACAACGAAAAACGCGTCGGCCATAATGAAGACTTCATATTTGTGTAGCAGCAGCAACAAATGAATGCCGTCAACATTTATTATTAATTTTAATATTTCAAAGAGCTCGGTCCAGCCGAATAAAAAAGCAAGAACACTTAAAAAGAGAACGCCACTTTACTTTATGTCCACCAATAGCTGCTGGGCTTAAAGGAAACTGAAAGAAGTTGGCAGCTTGAATGTTTTGGCAAAGTGCCGGCACACTAATTTGATGGCTTTTGTTGTTCGCCAATCGAAAATGGTTGCTTTTAAAATGAAAATTTAATTTTTGACACATAATTTTGAAATTTACTCACCACTCTTTACACCTCTGGTTTGCCGGCAGCGACAATAATTAAGTTTTAAACCATTGCCAATAGCTGCGCAAATTTAATCAATTTATTTCATGCCCTAAAAAAACATAAATAAATGGCACTAAATGCGCTTGAAAATGAAAATTTCATCAACTGAAAACATTTAGCTTTGGGCCTGGCCTAAAGTTTGAAACTAATATTTGATTGTTTGACAAAATTAAAATGTTTTAAATTTATAAATAACAAATAACTTAAAGAGTTTGAACAAAAAGTGAGACAGCAAAGAATAACTCCTTTGTCTAAGCTTTGCACTAAACTATCTGTCACCTTGTAAATTGAGCGTGTTAAAAATGCAAAAAAAAAAAGAAGGCAAACGCAAAAATCAAAAGACAAAACGAACTTAATTTCGACGACAACCAAAAAATAAATGGGTGCAAAAAAAGGAGTTTTAACAAGAGAAAGGAGCGCATCGAAAAAGGACCAAAAAGGCATCAACAATGAAAACCACAAAGCGGCGCTTTTGTTTGCCAGTGTCGCATGCAGTCAATCTATATATATATGGTTGAATATATGTGAGTGTGTGTGTGTGTCGCCTGCCAATCAACTCAACAATCGCAATCAATTTGCCCCGCTGCATAGCCCCTCTGACCATCCCTCCGTCTGATTTTCCCACCCCATTTCCCGGCACCATTTTCCATTTCGGGCGCATTGTCATGGTGCAAGTGCAACTGTCATTTCAAGCGCAATCTCTGCATATGCTGAAGTGGGGGGGGGGGTCTGCTGGAAAACGTGTGATATATCAGGGAAACCCGAAAAAGAAAATAATACAAAAAATAATGCCCATGGCGCCGCAGTGCACTTTTTAATTACGATACTGCGACATTAAGGACCGCAGACATTACATGCATGAATCATAGCCCCAAGATGTTTAAAAAACAGCGAAAAGAAAATGTTTTCCCCATAAAGGTTGCCCTTGAGGGGAAAGTGCCACACAGTCGAGAGTTGCCCTCTTATTAGCCATTTATTTAATTTACAGAAAATAATACAGTACTAAATGCTAGCAATTATTTAATATTTTGAATTATTGTGATTGATTTTTATTATTCTTTTTTTTAAACATAAAAACCCCTCTAAAATAGGCTTTAAAATGGTGAAAATGTATGCCCATTATATGTGAATCAAAATCATAATCATAATACGCATTCGCAGTGTGGTACACACACACAGTCGTAAATTTACCCAGCATTGTTATGCTAAATTTATTTGCCCTCGCAGCCATCTGTTGTTGCTGTTTTCAGTGTTGTTGTTAACTTCATCAGAAGTGCGATTGAAACGCAGCTTCCGTTTCCGCAAAATGGCTGTCAATGTGTGAGAGGTAGGGCAAAAAAAAAGAAAGTGCGGGAAAATTCCACTTTGCCTGCAAACAAATCAACTTGAACTTCCGTTTCATTTCGCTTTTTCTTGCCATTTCATATTCTTTTGCAAGTTCACCCTGCTACTCTCACCGCTTTTCCGCCATCCAGCCACCCAGCCACCCTGCTCTGGAAAACCCACTCAACTCTCAATTTTTATTTTCCCTTTACTGTGCATTTCGGCGACTTTAGCGTAAATTTACTTTTCACTTTCAGCGCGCCATCAAAAAAGTTTTTGTGCATAGCTAACTTTTTGGCTCACATTACGTATATTTTCCATATTTTTCCCTGCTTCACTTGCTTTGCCTCTCGCTCAATGTGTCTTTTCAATGTCATTGCACACACTCTTGTACCGAGAGAAAAAAGTAGAATCCTTATTTGTAAATTATATTACGTTACAGAACAAAAATAAAAAATATTACCTAGTGTTTAACCTTATAAAAAATGATGCAAGAATTTTAACTAGAAAAATTAATCAAGTTTGGTAGAAAACTATTATGGCCTTATGACACTCGCTTTCCAATGGATTTATAAACCTAGAGCATACCTATATAAAAGTCAATTAATAATAATTAAGTTTATTATGTTAAGCCCTAATACCCTTTTCTTATATTTTTAGCTATAACCCATCTAAATAAATTCATATCTAGTCATAATTTAAGCTAGTGTCATATAGCCATTATAGATTTGAAACACAATTAAATTAACATATAAACAAATTATCAAAGGTTCAAAACTCTTATTTAGATTAAAAAATTTTATTTTATCGAATCATTTTATTTTGTAGATTTAATTTTTATTCCCAGTGTACTAGCACACTCGGAAAAGCTTTCGTGTGTGTTGCGCGAGGGGAAACTCTGTCTTTTTGGCATTTCATTTCCTTAATTTCAGCCGTTTTGCACCTCGGAGCGGTTTCCTTTCTTTTCATTTTTTTTGTGGGCGTGGATGTGGGCGGTTGGTACAGTGGCACTCCTTGTGTTTTTTCTATCCAGACTCACTCTTTTTGACTGATTTTCCGCGACCTAAGTTGTTGCTGCTTAATTTAATGCTCGAGTGCCTATTTAAATTTTCGTCCCCCATCGTCTGCATTTCCAATTTGGTTTTGTCATTTACGTTTGGTTTATATTTTCCTCTCGTTTCCCAGCGAAATCAATCAGCGACCGGCACGTGTGTGCATTGATAACGTGGCCAATAATAGAAGAGCGAAATGTATTTTTGGCAGCCCATGAAAATACATCTCAACTTTTCGATGAGAGTTGGCAATTGTTTGTGCGATGGGTGGAAAAGATGAAAACAATTTTGTGCAGCATGCTGTTAGGCAGTAATTTGCTCTTGGCGTCGGAAATGGATGTAGGACAATGGAAATGCGAACGGGGGTTGAAATTCAAATGTTTGGCAATTACAACTGTTTGTTGGAGATAATTAAATACATTGGGTGAACTCAATCTGCAGAGATTATATTGTCTTAAAGGTTTTACAATCGTTTAAAAAGAAAATAGGGAAAGAAAGTGAAGGCGTACCGATATATAATATGTTTTTAATGAAAATGGTCAATAAGGAACATCTAACAAGAACTGTTAACAAGAACTCGAACAATATAACTGTAATGAAACTTAAAAGTAGAGAACTACATTTCTAATTACGTTTAAATTTCCTTCCCTGAGTTTTCTTTCCCCCAGATAATACTTTCTTCAGTAGTTGCAATATGGCAATAAGTAGTCCAATAAACAGAAAGATCATCCCGCCAAATATTATCAGGAGGACATCCACATTGTGATACTGCCACCAATTCAGTCTTTGGGCCGCACTCTGCAAATAGGCAGCTCCCTGATGACGGGTCACATGTTCCACCCAATAAATGGCGTTTTCCAGAGGCGTCTGTTGCTGATCACGGTATCGGAAGGACATGCCCTGAACCACTTTCGTATATGAGGGCTCACTGGTAATCCTCTCGATAGCTTCCCGGAATTCTTTGGCATTCAGCGTCTTGAAGTCCAGCATTATGCCATAGCCAGTTTGCTCGGCATGAGCCATATTAAAGAACTGATCGCTAAAGATTGGCAATCCGATGACGGGTTTGCCATGATAAATGGACTCCGTGGTGCTCAGCATTCCTCCGTGGGTCACAAAGGCTAAGACCTTCGGATGTGCTAATATATCAGTCTGTGGAAACCAGTCGGAGATGTAGACATTCTCTGGTTTATTGGGCAGATCCTCTAGCTCGAATTTCCATAGAACCCGCTGTTTCAGTCCGGTAAATGCTCTTAGGATCTCTTGAACCTTGGCTGGCGGTAAATCCTTACTTTTGAGATTCGATCCCATGGAGAAGTAGATTGCTCCATGTTCTGACTCGTTGATAAATCTCTCGATCTTTTCGGGAAGCGGACTTAACTTTCCATCGATATGCATGCCACCCACCTCAATCATGTTGGGCGAATATGGTCGCGGGAAACTCAGTGATACATGCTGATTGATGAGAACCAGAGAGGCATTTCGACGCATTTCGTAGAAACACCTCTTGTTTCCCGGAAAGAACTCTTTGTAGAGTTGCTGTTGTCCTGGTAAATAATAATAGTCCAGTAGCAACCTTTCATAGGCCAAGAAAGCCACGTTTAAAAGGCGTTCGTAAAGCGACATGTGGTCGTTAAAAGGCAACATTATGTGGGGCACAAACGAAGCTGGAGCGGGAGAACCAACCTGAAAAGTAAAAATATAATATTATGCATTACTTATTACATTAAATATTTGTACTTACCATATCTGTGATGAAGGTCAGACCCCCACCGGTGCTCAATCCAATGAGTGGGGCATTGAAGTGTTCTGCCAATCCATAGTGAGCATCATTATAAAAGGTCTCGCATATGACCGCATCGAAACTTTGGTTACTCTTCAAAAGTTCCTGGAAACTAGGGTCCTCAAAAAGTCCTCTTGTGATGCGGAATCCCATTTGATAGTGATCAATAAGCTTCTGAGTCAGTGGTTTCTGAATGGATTCCCAGAGGGCAGCAATATCTCCTGATGTAAAACAGTATATATCAATTAGATAAATTAAAATCAAAACAATATATTTTTTGTACTCACCCCCCATAACTTTGATCACATTTGGCACATTAATGTCGTGATAACGAGGTATAGGTTTCTTTAATGGATAGACGGATACCACAGAGATCTCGTGGCCAGCTTGGACCAATCCCTTGGCCAAGGCATGGCCTACATTAAAGTGCGAACGACCGGCGGAATTTAGAATCATTAGGAAATTGTAACCACTACAGTAACCGAAGCTAAATATTAGCGCCAAGATCAAGGTAAAAAGTCGCATGGTGATACAAATCGATCGACGAACTTATAACCGAACCGAACTGAGCACGTTGCTACAACACACTGAGAATGTTTGGCGAGCGCAGCATTAATTTATATAGATATCAGGGTATATATGCACTCGATTATTGTGAAATTCTACTTTTGCGTGAGGCTCAGCATGGAATGGTCGCAAGCCAAATGGTAAACACAAAAATTTGATTGTGCAAATTCAAGTGTGTCAAGTCGACTGTCAAATGACCTACAGCATAAAATAGAGTTTTGGTTCCATAAATTAAAAATGTTTTTGCATTAACCTTACTTTTATAATAAAAATGTATTTATTTATTTTTGGTACACTTATATTTATTTTTCCTATTTGTATCAGAAACTTTGTAGTGTAGTGTCAAGAGCAAAATATGTGCTGATCAATCAGAATTTAAATTTAAGCACTTAAGTTCTCGAGAGAGTTTACCCAAACAAAACTTGTTTGACTGAACTTAAAGCTTTAGAGCTAAGAGAAAATCGGTATAGGAATAAAGAGCTGATATTTTTAAGAGAACCAGCATTACGTTATCAAACAAAATTTAAAAGAAAGTCAAACATTAGTAAGTAACAAAAAGAAAAGTATTATATTTAAGGATTACTATCTGTCCAGATGAATTGCCTTAAACATTAATATTGTTAATAAAATTTTGCAATAAATATATTTAAATATTTTGTATAATTTTAACATATGTAAATATGTACAAGTTGGTCAATAAAAACGAATAAAGACAATGTTGGGAAATTTTTCCACTTCAACCGTATCACTTATCCACTCAAAACTTTTCTTATCAAATACTATAACTAGCAGAGAAAAGAGTTGACTCTCTTCAGTCTATTTAGAACTTAAGAAAGTGCTGTCGCTATGCATTGGCTCCTCCTTTTGTTGGCGGCATTTTTGGGCCAGACATGGGGTTATTCCTACCTGATGGTGAGCCATACTGCATCGAAATCTCATCATACAGTTGGGTTTGCGTTGGCCAAAGGTCTGGCTGCCGCGGGTCATGAAGTCACTTTGATATCACCATTTCCCCAGAAGAAACCGGTTAAGAACCTAATCGATGTAGACACGCCGAATATTATCACCGCAATGGGAGGTGAGTCCAAACCTTTCATTAGATTGGTTTTCCCGATCTGGCACGTATTGCTTATCGTCAGGAACAAGTTTCACGTCATATGATAAGATACACATGTGAGATAAGCTTAGATCCCAGTGGGGGAGGTTTTAAAATATTTTTAAAATTATAATTACTAAAAAAACTTAATATTTTACAATTCTATAGTTCACAAGGCGCGGATTCTGGAAAATGCCAAGAAATCGGTGGTTTGGCGGTATCCAATAATAAGTGCAATGGGATTGGATTTGACCAATGCTCTTTTCAAGGCTCCGGCAGTTCAGGAGATACTTGCTCAAAATCGAACCTTCGATGGAGTCATCTGTGAGACCTTCATGAACGATGCCCACTACGGATTTGCCGAACACTTTGGAGCTCCGTTAATAGCATTCAGCAGTTTGGGAGCCACTGGATGGACTTCTGATCTAGTGGGCACTCCATCACCAGCCTCGTATGTGCCACATAGTTTACTGCGGTTCAGCGATCGCATGAACTTTTGGGAACGAGCCCAGAACTTGGGATTCCAGGTCTACGAATTTATCTACCAGAATTTAGTTAATCTACCCAGACATGAGGTGCTGTATAAGAAATATTTTCCCAACAACAAACAGGACTTTTATGAAATGCGCAGGAATACTGCATTGGTTCTGCTAAACAATCATGTTTCACTTAGCAATCCTCGTCCCTATTCTCCAAATATGATTGAAGTTGGCGGTATGCACGTGAATCGAAAGGCCCCGAAGCCCCTGCCCAAGAATATCCGGGAATTCATCGAGGGTGCCGAGCATGGCGTTATCTATTTCTCATTGGGCTCCAATCTGAACAGCAAGGATTTACCCAAGAAAAAGCGTAAGGCCATTGTAGAGACTTTAAGGAACCTCAAGTACCGTGTACTTTGGAAATACGAGGAGGAAACTTTCGAGGACAAGCCCGAAAATGTTTTTGTATCCAAGTGGTTCCCCCAGGATGATATCTTGGCTCACGAAAAAGTGATTGCCTTTATAACTCATGGAGGACTTTTGAGCACCATGGAATCGATTTACCATGGCAAACCTGTCGTGGGAATTCCCTTCTTTGGTGATCAGTTTATGAATATGGCGAGAGCTGAGCAATCGGGCTATGGAATCACTGTCAAATACGCCCAACTAACTGCTCCTCTATTCCGATCCGCCATCGATAGGATTACAAGTGATCCCAGCTATCGAGAACGAGCCAAGGTCATGTCCAATCAATTTAGGGACCAGAAGGAGACGCCACTGGAACGCGCTGTTTACTGGGTGGAGCATGTGACTCGGCAAAAGGGAGCCAGGTACCTGAGAAGTGCCTGTCAGGATCTGAACTTTATTCAGTACTTCAATCTGGATGTCCTGGCCGCATTCTTTTTCGCCCTTAGTCTAGTTCTTATTTTCTTTTTTCATACACTACGATTTGTGGTAAATAAAGTAAGAAGCAGTCTTTCAAAGCCAACGAGCTTGAAAAAGAAAACTAACTAAGTTAAGATTATACATTAAGATTAAATCTAAAGAACTGTTCAAATATCAAAAGTCCAATCATGTGCAAATACCAAATATACTTTATATTAAACTAAATATTAACTTCCTTGTATTATATGACATCTTATCCTTTGTTATTAATAAAAGCTTACTTACTAAAACAAAATATTAAAATTTTCTTAAGGAAAATATTAGTGTAAAAAGTGTTCAATAAATGTAAATATTTGGAAGTGATTTTTTTGGATCGAATTTCTAAAATTTTTTTTTTAACATGGTTTGATTGTATTTTATAAAAAAGGTTCACCCCAAGCGAGAATCACTTCCCAGAGTGCCTCTTATGTATACAGTTCTTAGTTATCAGCTAAGAATTTTTGTTAAATCATGATTTAATGCCCGCAATCATCAGAAAGAGAAGAGAAACCCAGAAACAAAACAAAATTTATACCAACCCTATAAAGCCGGTAAACAAAACAAAAGAAACGAGAATACAGAATAACACCATAACCAGAACTGATTATGGGGGCGGTGGAGAGCGAGAGAATAATGCGGAGTTTTGGAGATACTTGATCGTGAGAGGCCTACGAAATATTGACAAGCATTTTCGGCAACGTAACGATGATGAGAGATCGTGAGAATTTTATTGCTGGTCATTAGAGATATACTTGACTGAGAGAAAAACATATGGAGTCTCACTCTCTTCAAACGTCATCGGAACCTAGCCCAACCGCTTATAATTACCTCATCGCGGACCCATGGCAGCTCAGTTTGTTCCGAGGCGCCAAGGCGTCCGCACCCCCATAGCAACTGCATAGAACACGATCGCTGGTCGATAAGAACGCATTTCACAACTGGCAACGATTAAGTTGAATTAATTGTTTAGAATTGGTAGTTTCGATAAATGAAAATGAAACCAACAGCTGGCCAAACGAGTTTTCTGGCCCTGCTGCTGCTCTGCCTGCTGAGCTGCGTGTCTGCCTACAACTACCTGGCGATCCTCCATACCGCTGCCCGTTCCCATTACCATGTGGGATCTGCCCTGGCCAAGGGACTAGCCAGCGCCGGACATCAGGTCACCATTGTCTCCCCCTTCGAGTTGAAAAAACCCATCAAGAACATCAAAGATGTGACGGTCAAGAGCATTATGGCATCCATGCAAGGTGAGTTCATCTAGTTAATTGGTTAGTGGGTTACACAATCTGGTGAGTCCGAAATGACTGTCATTCTAATGTAATTATAACCTTTGTAAATGAAATATTTTTATACAATCCCCTATAATATTTTATCGTAGTTAAACAAATTGGCTAGACCATTATACAATCTGATGTAAAAATGTACAACATACCAGTAATTCTAACTTAAAGAATTCTAATTAAATTCCAGCTTTCATCAAAGAAATTTCTTTACAAGTTTCTATCAAAATTCTTAGCAACAAGACATTCATTCATAATATTTTTAGTATACCTGTCCCACAAATGCCTTCTTTAATTATGTAATACTAAACAAAAAGGTTTTCTTCATTTCGCTTTGGTAGGCTAAACATCTTGTTATTATTACTAAATACGTTGTTGGGTATGGCCTATGGTCTAAACCGGTTAGGTTACGTTAAAGTTGTTCAGAATATGTAAGTCCAAATTATACGAAAACCATTTGTTGATAAACCAAGTTCTATTTTTGTGTTACTGTGACACATATGTATATATAGATATTTACTTTATCTAATAAAAATAAAATTATATGAAGTATTATTTAGTAGAAAACTATTTCAACAACAAAACGACAGTTGCATAAAACTCTATAGGTTTTATATATACAAACAAGTCGGCCACTCCTCCACTTAAGGTTTATACATTAATCTCTTTTTCGTTATCACGAATTTGATAACAATGTAATAACTGTTGATCGCAATAGGTTATCAAATAAATTATTTCGTCAGCCACAATATATATGATAAATGTCAACGTTATAGCGTATTATGTAAAAAACTATTTGGTACACAATTTTTAGGAAGAATGGCCAACTTGCTCGAATCATCAAAGGAGCCCATAATAAAGCAGATTATTGACTTCCATGAGATGGGTATTGAAATAACCGAGTTGCTGCTAACGGAACCCTCAGTGGTGGAGCTTATGAAATCGAACCAGACCTTTGATGCTGTTATATCCGAGGTTTTCCTGAACGAAGCCCATTTCGGACTGGCAGAACATTTCAAGGCCCCTCTGATAGGTCTGGGTACTTTTGGCGCCATTAGCTGGAACACAGATCTGGTGAGTTCTTCTTTAAAGGTTTTTAATAGGAGGTATTTTATTAATTTACATTTTCGTAATTCATTAAGGTGGGATCTCCTTCACCTCCATCGTATGTTCCAAGTGCCCTCCTCAAGTTTGGTGACCACATGTCCCTCGTAGAGCGAGTGGGCAATCTGGCCTTCCTGACCTACGAATATATCTTCCTAAACTACTTCTATCTGCCGCGTCAGGAACTCCTGTACCGCAAATACTTCCCCAATAACAAGCAGGACTTTTATGAGATGCGCAAGAACACGGCTTTGGTGTTACTCAATCAACATGTATCGCTCAGTTTTCCACGACCCTACTCACCCAATATGATTGAGGTGGGCGGTATGCACATCAACCGAAAGCGCCAACCCCTGCCCAAGGAAATTCAGGAGTTTATCGAGGGCGCCAAGCATGGTGTTATATACTTCTCCATGGGTTCCAATCTGAAGAGCAAAACGCTCCCGCTGGAGAAACGCCAGGCACTGATCGACACCTTCGCCCAGCTGAAGCAACGAGTGTTGTGGAAATTTGAGGACACCGACCTGCCGGGAAAACCTGCTAATGTCTTTATTTCGGACTGGTTCCCTCAGGACGACATTTTGGCCCATGATAATGTGATAGCCTTTATTACACACGGCGGTCTGCTGAGCACCACGGAATCCATTTACCACCGCAAACCCTTCGTGGGCATTCCAATCTTTGGCGATCAGTTCTTGAATATGGCTCGTGCCGAACAGAATGGCTATGGAGTGACGGTCCATTACGAGGAGTTGACAGCTCCCAAGCTTTTGGACGCCATTCAGCGATTAATTCAAGACCCTGAGGCCACTAAGAAGGTGCGCGACATGTCCGCCAGGTATCGCGATCAGCAGAATACTCCATTGGAGCGTGCTGTTTTCTGGGTGGAGCACGTATCCCGGCACAAGGGAGCCAAGTACCTGAGGAGTGCCTCTCAGGATCTCAACTTTATTCAATACCACAATCTGGATGCCATGCTAATCCTGTATGGCGGCATTATCTTCGTTCTATATTGCCTTTTTATGCTGATCCGTTTGGTGTTCCGACTATTGCAAGAGTTGTTTATAAAGAAAGAAAGTTCCAAGCCGAAAAAGAAATCCAAGCAGAATTAAACACAAGTGATATTTAAGTTTAGTATCCATGACCAGTTTAAAATTAGGGTGCTTGTATAAAAAGGTTTCCTAACTTATTTAATGGTGGTTTTCCGTAGAAAAAAATTATTATTGTGTGCAATAGTCTTATTAATTAGAAAAGTTACATTTTCATTTTTCCATTGTAATTGCTCACAATAAAATGTAGCAAATTTATTTGCAAATATCTATGGGTTTTTTCTATAAACTGTCTTCGAACTTGCCGCCATTTGGTGTTGGTGGGTGAGCTCGTGAAAATTTGATTTGATTTTACAAAGGGGTTGTGCGGTTGGTTTCTGCCTGCGGCTCGAAACTTGTAAACTAAAATGGAAAATATTGTGAACTTCTATCGAAAAAACTCTACGTTGCCTGTCCATTTTCCTCGGTTTCTCTTTTTATTCTCTACTGTACACTCTTTTGGAAAGGAATAGAGGAAAGTTCATGGGTATACGAATGTAAATCAACGGAAATTAGAAATAGATAGTGAGATATATTCTTTAATTATATTTTTATACAACCAGGTAAGTGCCAAAATATCGATCACCACATAAATAATAATTTGTTTATTGTTTTCACTCAGGGTATTTGTAGTTTCGATCCAACAATGATAATTTTTCTTTGTTGGGTCCTATTTTCAACCACTCTCTTCCTTCCTTCTACTGCAACTTGCACATAGTTAACGCTTCAGTTGTAAAAATGCCCATCAGCGCGTTCAAATTTTTAACAGCAACCAACTGAGTGCCACGCCCACTCCCATTGCCCGCCCCCTGCCACTCCCACTAACGCCTCCGGCTAAATGCTTTTATTTTCTTTGCCGTGCATCTTCCCTTTCTCCTCCCATTTTTTGCCAGGCAAAAGGCGTGTAAAAGTTTTAGCCCAACTTATTGAAACTGTTTTGGGCCATGGCCGTGCTGCTGGAAAATCAGCGTTCGTCGCGGAAATGTTGGCGGCTTTAATGCCGATCCGGCTTAAAAATGCAGCCAAGGATGTATTGTTTTTTGTGGTAAAATTTTGGTCTGTAAGGAAAGACTTAAGAATAATTTTGAACGCTATCTATGTAATCCCGAACCCTTGGATAGTCCTTAATAAAATAAACATCCAAAATTATGTATATTTGAAAAGTAGTTAGTATGAAATTACTCTTGAATTATGTATATTTAAATAAGCTGCAAAAAATAGGCTTGCACTTGGTTTTTCTACGAACTTGTTGGGGGTTTTTCTCAAATTGACATAGAAATTAGTTCATTTTTACGAAGCAGTCCAGGCTAGTTAGTTAGAAGCGATAACAAATTTTAATTTAAAGAAAATTAAGTAACAATAGTCGTTACTTACTATTTATCTTATTTTAAAGAAAATTTCAATATTTATACCCACTTTTTGATTTTGAAATGAAAATATTTGTTTACCCTTTTTTATACGTAAAACAAAAAGTCTTTCATGCTTCTGTTTTACTTATTCCTTTGTTCTTATCTAAAGCGCCTATTCAGCTGTTCACCATCGTCTTTTATAGGTATAAATCTGTACATATGGAGACGACCAGGCGATCTTGTTATTATGCCAGCTCAGTTCGCAATCATTACTGGGTAAAGCCCCAAAAGCGATTCCAGCCGCCAAGTTTTGTATAAAAACGGCATCGGAAACTTTTACAACTCAGTTTAAGGCAGGCGGCAAGATGCTGAAGTTCTTTGTAGTGGAACTGCTGGTTCTGCTGGCCAGTTCATCGGTACTCTCCATCGATGTGGACACCGATCTGGGACGAGTGCGCGGTGCTAATCTGACCTCCAGATTGGGTTCGACCTTTCATGCCTTTCGCGGCATTCGCTATGCAGAGCCTCCCCTGGGAGATTTGCGGTTTTTGAATCCCCAGCCCGTAAAGCCCTGGTCCCCAAAAACTTTTGATGCTAGTGAAGATGGGCCAATGTGCCCACAACCTTGGGATAATATGACCGATGTTTCCGAGGACTGTTTGCGATTGAATGTGTATACAAAGGATTTGAAGGGCCGCCGACCGGTGATCGTGTTCTTGCATCCCGGAGGCTTCTATGTCTTCTCTGGACAGAGTAAATATTTAGCCGGACCCGAGCATTTCATGGATCGCGATTGTGTGCTGGTTTCGCTAAATTACCGCCTAGGTAGCTTGGGTTTCCTGGCCACAGGAACTAAGGAAGCTCCTGGCAATGCGGGAATGAAGGATCAGGTCCTGGCATTGCGCTGGATCCAACAGCATATCCATCGATTTGGTGGTGACCCCGGAAGTGTAACCCTTTTGGGTTATAGTGCGGGTAGTATCAGCGTAGCTCTGCACATGCTATCGCCCATGTCCCGGGGTCTCTTCCATCGAGGCATAAGCATGAGTGCTGCGCCATATGGACCAGTTCAGTATAAAAGCAATGACCTTCGACTGGCTAAACGTCAGGCGGGACTATTAAAGTGCCCTCAGGAACCGGTCAAGGAAATGGTTGACTGTATGAGACAAAAACCCTACCTGGATTATGTGAGCACCTACAATGGGATGTTTGAGTTTGGTTGGAACCCCGTTCTAAACTGGAGAATCGTTGTCGAGGAGGACTTTGGCCAGGAACGCTACCTTATCGAGAGTCCCTTCAAGACAGCTCGACGAGGTGACTTTTACAAAGTTCCCATTATTACCGGCATTACGGAGTTCGAGTTCCTCTCCGGAGCATTTTGTAAGTAAATAGAAGATTCAAATAGCACTTTATAAACAAATTCTTTAATCCTTTCAGTTGATTTGAGAAATGAAAGCATTGTGAGCAAATACAACCAGGACTGGGAGCACTTTGCACCCATTTCCCTGATCTTGGAACGTAACTCAACCCAATCTAGAGTAGGCAGTCGAGTTTTAAGGGAAAAGTATATGCCTGAGAGTAGGGACAAACTGGAGTACCCGAAATCCCTGAAAGGTATGGGAGAACTGTTCAGTGATGCCTTGATTGGAGTGTCCTTCAATCGCTTTCTTCACTTAATGGCTCCCCACACACCTATTTACACCTATCTGTTTCGGTATAAGGGTAGATATAGTTTCTTGAAAAATCCCGATAATCAGGAAGCCATGGGTAAGCAGTTTATAAATATATTTTTTGGTCGTCTAAAGTAAATTTCTTAATAATTACAGGTCCCGTTCACCACGATGAGCTCATATATCTATTCCATGTGGGACTTTTAACTCCTCTTTTAAAACGAGAGGACCCCGAAAACTTTATGATTGAGCTATTGACGCGCATGTGGTTTGAGTTTGCTCAAAAAGGGTAAGGATTATAATTTAAACATTTTAAAGATTCAGTGATTATTTTGTTGTTTCTAGTAATCCCCACAACAAGAGCGATGAATACCTGAAAGACCTTAACTGGCCCCTCTACAATTCGCAAGATAAAGCCTATCTGGAAATTGGTACCAATCTTACCGCAAAAACTGGTGGCTTCTTTCTGGATCGATATCATATCTGGGATGAATTATTCCCCCTATCCAGCTTTTGCTAAGAATTTTGTAAGTCTCAGAATGTAACAATACATTTTCCAAATTTTATTATACTTCAATATTAGCGCTATAAACGCTATAAATGTATTAACTATGAGATTTGTTTGTAAAAATATACCGTTCCTCTAATGTAGTCAATGTTTCTTTATTTTTCTAAGACTTAAACTGAACCAAACTGCTCTTAAATTCCATGTTCAAGAGATAAATGGAAAAAGCCAGATGACATACTCATCTCTTCGGGACAGAGCTCATGAAAATTAACAAACAAAAATGACAGAATGGTTGAGCGCATAACTATCGCCAGGTGAACGAGCATTCAGCATATTTTCAGCAATTTCCATCTGCAGTTCGGATTTTCTCGACTTTTTGCCTGCACAAATTGTTGTAAAAACACTAGAGGAAAAGCGAGCGAAAAAGAGAAATGCAGTGAAGCGACCGATTTGCTTGGACAAGTTACCGATTAGATTCAGTCAAGAAGTGAGCTGATATTCCGAAGCATCTCTGAGACTGCAAATTGGAATTGCTGACATTGCGTAAATAATAGCTTCAGAATGAACAAAAAACCCCGGAAGGGTGTATGTTCCTTTTTTTGGGAGTGACTATTAAACGGCAATTCCACTGGCCTAGGATATGACAAATAATCATTTTTGCTGTTTCCGTTGACGATAATCGACATCATTAAATAGCCTCTTCGCCACTGACGACCACTCGGGGGACATTTAAAGGGTTAAGAGACGGAGCTTCGGGGGGTCGCCAGATCCAACCCTAAATCGCATGAAATTATCTACATTTGCATGCCAACACAAAACACACAGAGCTAATGGCAATTCCAGCCACACCACATTTATATAGCTCATGAATTTTTGATTACGCATTTGGCAATGCGGCCAAAAACGGCCAAAAGCACCAGCCGAACCCAAATGAACCAAACCAATCCAACGGAAGTGACTCCGTGCAATTTAATATTACGCATACGCAGCGAATGCAACTGATTGGCAGCGGTTAATAAATGCGCTCAAACTGGCGCACATATACCCAGCCACGCAAATATTTGTATGCGTATTCCATAATTCACTGGACGCCAATCGAGCTGCTTTGCGTGTGACCAGAAAAGCATCGTTATAATATAAATACGCGCATCATATTATCCCATCATTTTGGGGCGCTATATGTGGTGAAAACAAACTGGGAACCGTGGGGCCTCTCAGAGTTGAATTTGGCACTAGGTACTTATTTGTCTGCCATTATCTGGGATGCTATTACCTGGAATTACCTGGAATGGAATTGAATGGAAAAGGCAATTAATAATTAAACATTGAGTCTTCCCCTCCCTAATTGCAGAATTACATAATTGTTATGTATAAACAATTTACTTATATACATTTTTATTAAACTTTCAATGTCACTCAAAAGGAAATATTAAAATTACTTATTAATTTAGCGAATTTTCTGCTTTCGTTTTCTGGTTGTAGCAGCATGTTGGAAGATTAACTTTAAAAACTTAACCAGGCAAAAGGAAATAATAATAAGAATAACTACAAGAGCTATAAATAAAGTAGCCAAGACATCAAGGCTGTGGTAAGTGAAAAAGTCCAGCTCTCTTCCTGCAACTCGCATATGAGGCGCTCCCTTGTGACGAAGGACGTAGTGAGTCCACCAAATTGCTGTTTCCAGAGGACTCATGGGTTGGTCCAGAAATTGAGACGCTTGTATTTTTGCCGTAACATCAAAACTCTTTTCCGTCAGCAGCCGAAAAATGGTATCCTTCAACTCTTCGCTTGTCATATCCCTATAGTTCAGAACCAAACCAAGCCCCCGCTTCTTGATATATTCCATATTGCCGAACTGGTCGTAAAAGAAGGGCAATCCAAGCATAGGTTTACCATGGTGAATGCATTCTATGGTGCTCTGCATTCCCCCGTGAGTTATAAAAAGTTTAACTTTTGGATGGGCCAGGATGTCCTGTTGCGGGAACCATTTGCTAATTAAAACATTCGTTGGTTTCTCTGGTAACTCTTCATCCTCGAATTTCCACAGGATTCGCTGTGGCAGGCTGGCAAATGTTTCGATCAATATTTTCTTTCGATCCTCTGCCAAATTGTTGCTCCTTACATTGGTGCCAAGGGAAAAATAAATTACTCCATGCTCACCAGAATCCTGGATAAAGTCCTCTAAGTCCTTGGGTAAACTTTTTGGTTCCTGATTAATATGCATGCCCCCTACCTCAATTACATTAGGAGCAAATGGGCGAGGTGGAGCCAATGTAAAGTGTTGATTTACCAAAACCAAAGCAAAGTTTCGGGATATCTCAGACAATGGCTTGTTGAAAGCTATTTTTGGAAAATATTCCCTATAGAGGGCTGCATGCTTGTTCTCATACCGCCAATGCCAGTTAATCCAAGAAATGGAGCGTTCCACGAAGTGTCCTATACGACCCACAAAAGTCTCCAAGTCGTAAAAGTAAGAAGAAGGAGATTGGATGTAAGACATTGGTGATGGATTACCGACCATTTCATCGATTTTCCAATCAGTTCCGCAAGGTGCCATTCCGATGATTGGAGTCTCAAAATGAGCGGCCAAACCATATAGAGCACCATACTTCCAAATGTCCGCGATGACCAAATCAAACTGACCTTTTCCTGGTCTGAGTATCTTTCGATGCACTTCCTTATTATCGAATACGACCTTTGTAATGTTGTAAACGAATCCGTTAGTTACCTCAAAAAATTCCCAAGTACTTTTAGGTGTTGTCATAGCTTTTAATAATTCTGTAATACATTTTAAAGAATATATTGTATTTTGCAACACACATCTTGCTTACCATCAAAACTGTGAAATACCTCCGGAACGGAAATCTCGTGTAAATTGTTCCTTGGTTCTTTAGATGGAAACGGTGTTACAGAGGTTATTTCATGCCCCAAAGTGGCTAACCTTTCGAGATACGGTAAGGCATGATAATAATGCGATTGACTTGGTATCGGAAACAAGGCAAGAATCCGAGCACCTTCCAGAAATCCAGGTAGTAGAAAAACGAGTAGGGAGAACAACAGAATTGGCATCATTCTGAGACTGAAAATAACTTTTACCAAAAGCCGACGAAAGCTTAAATAGCATTGCCAAACAAAAAATCGTATAGTGTACAGTGATAAGATTAGCCTGATAAGTCTGCTAAGAAACTACACTGAAAAACACTATCAGAGAGTTTCTTATTTTTATTGTACTTTTTTATAGAATTGAAGAACCGTTAAGTACAATAAGCAGAATTTATGTATTGTATCATATTTATAACTTATAGAGCGGTAGCTCAAAACATCTTAATTAGCTTTCTGCTTTTGTACTTTCTTATTCTTTATTCTTCGCAGAACAATGTTTAATAACCTAGTCAAACAAAAGAAGACTATGGAAAAGGCAACCAAAAAGCCTAGAAGAAAAGTGCCCAAGACATCCAGGCTGTGATAAGTGAAGAAATCCAAATCTCTGCCCTCCACCCGCATGTATTTCGCACCCTTATGACGAAGGACGTATTCAGTCCACCAGACTGCTGTTTTCAAAGGACTCATGGGTTGGTCGCGATATCGAGCAGCAGTTGCTTTTGCCGTAGAATCGAAACTCTTTTCTGTCAGCAATCGGACAATGGTGTCCTTGAACTCCTTGCTTGTCATATCCTTGTAGTTCAAAACCAAACCTTGACCCTGTCGTTTGATATGTTCCATATTCCTGAACTGATCATAGAAAAACGGCAGTCCAAGCATGGGTTTACCATGGTGAACACATTCCACGGTGCTCTGCAATCCTCCGTGGGTTATAAATAGCTTTACTTTAGGATGGGCCAGTATATCCTGCTGCGGGAACCATTTGCTAATTAAAACATTCGATGGCTTGTCTGCCACCTCCTCATCTTCGAATTTCCACAGGATACGCTGCGGCAGGCTGGCAAATGTTTCGATCAATATTTTCTTGCGATCCTCTGCGAGATTTTTGGTCCTAACATTGGTGCCGAGGGAAAAATATATTACTCCTTCATCGCCAGCCCCTTGTATGAAGTCCTCTAAGTCCTTGGGTAAGGTTTTCGATTCCTGATTAATATGCATACCTCCCACCCCGATAACATTCGGAGCATAAGGCTGAGGTGGAGCCAATGTAAAGTGCTGATTAACCAAAATCAAGGCGAAATTTTTGGTAATTTCCGACAATGGTCGCTCGTCAGCAATTTTCGGGAAATACTTTCTGTACAGGGCCTGGTGCTTTTCCTCATGACGCCACCTCCATTGAATCCAACAAATAGAGCGATCCACAAAGTGTGCCAAACGACCGCCATAGGTCTGAAGATCGTGCCAATAAGCGGACGGAGACTGGAGGTATGACATCGGTGATACATTACCCACTAATTCGTCAATCTTCCAGTCGGTGCCATAAGAAGCGATTCCAATAATTGGGGCATCGAAATAGGCTGCCAGGCCATAGAGAGCATCAAATCGCCAAAGATCCGAAATTATCAGATCGAACTGAGCTTTTCCTGGCTTCAGAATCTTTCGCCGCACTCCGTCATTGTTCAGCACTTTTTTTACAAGATCAAGGTTGTAGTTGTTGATGTATTCATTATCTTCCCAAGTTCCTTTACCCGTGCTTAAAGATTGTATAAGTTCTGAAAGTAAATTGAAGATAATTACTTCAGGCGAACAATGACAAGAAATTTTTTAAGCCATTATATGGAGCTTTTAAAGATAATGTTGTCATTTATTTAGTTAATTAAGACTAGAATGTTTATGGTAAATAATAATACTTACCCTCAATATTGTCAAACAATTCCGGAACATAAATGTGGTGAATATTACTCACAGATTCCTTCGGTAGAAACGGACTTACAGAGGTAATTTCATGGCCCAAAGAGGCCAAGCTTTTTAGATAGGGGAAAGCGTGATAGTAATGCGAATGACTGGGTATGGGTAACAATGCCAGGATACGGGCTCCTTCCAAGAAACCGGGCAGAAGGGCCACCAACAAGACGAACGATCTCAGACCCAACATTCCCAGACAGGGCGTGCGTTACCCTCGTGCTCTACAGGAAGACTGTCTGGTAGAAATCACCCAAAATATAGGTTTTCATCGATAAGAACAATTAACAATCACCTACAACCCATAAATTATCAAGTTCCAATTCTGATTAGCTTACACTATGGAAGGTAAGCTTCCTAGGTGGAATGTAAATCTCCAACCATATTGTTTCTGACCTTTAGAAATAATTAATAATAAGCAAGAGCTGAAATATATTTTTTATCTCTCTTTATTTACCTATATCTAATATTTAAAATTGTATTAATTTTTGAACATTACCAACCTATAGAGTTCCGATTTCCACCCCCTTCTTAATGTGTCTTTTGCTTTTTCTTAGAGTTGGCAAATCCAGCTAATTTTGCAATTTTCCAAAGGACATACAAAATGATCGAAAGAACTAGGAGCGCTCCGCCCAAGAGGGTTCCAATGACATCCAAGCTATGGTAGGCGAAGAAACCCAAATCCTGGCCAGCCACTCGCATGTGGTAAGCTCCTTTGTGTCGTAAAACATACTCAGTCCACCAGATAGCCGTGTCCAAAGGAGTCATTGGCTGATCCCGATATCTATCGGACATCTTCCTGGCCGTCTCCGCAAACTGAGGCTCCTTGATCAATCGCTCGATGGTCGTCTTGAATTCTTGCTGGGTCATGGTCTTGTGATCCAATCCCAATCCAAATCCTGCCTGAGTGGCCCGCTTTACATTCAAGAACTGATCGTAGAAGAAAGGCAGGCCCAATACGGGTTTACCATGATGAATGCTCTCGATGGTGCTCAGCAAGCCGCCGTGGGTGATGAAGAGCTTGACCTTGGGATGGGCGAGGATATCCGGCTGCGGGAACCATTTGCTGATGAAAACATTGGAGGGTTTCCCAGGCAACTGATCATTCTCGAATTTCCACAGAACACGCTGCGGCAGACTGGCAAAGGTTTTCAGGATAAGTTCTCTTCTCTCCGCCGGAAGATCCTTGCTCTTAACATTGGATCCCAGGGAAAAGTAGATCACACCCTGTTCCCCGGAACCCTGAATGAACTCATCCAAATCCTTTGGCAAAGGAGCTGGCTTGTGGGATATATGCAGACCTCCAACCTGGATCATATTAGGAACATAGGGCCGAGGGAAGCTCAGGGAAAAGTGTTGATTGAGGAGCACCAAAGAGAAGTTCCTGTTCAAGTCGGTGAGAGGAACCCGTTTTGAAGCCACCGGAAAGTATTTCGCGTACAATTTCTCCTGCTCTGGCATCCATTTCCATCTGTAGTTGAGCCAGGCAATTGTAGTTTCCACAAAGTTGGTCACACGCTCCCCGAAAGTCATGCGATCCGTAAGACCCGCTGTTACCAGAGGAGTATACGATAGAGGCGATACATTGCCAACCAGCTCATCAATATTCCAGTCGGTGCCAAAGGTGGAAATGCCTATGATAGGGGCATTAAAATGGGACGCAAATCCATAGTAGGCATCCGAGCGAATGGCCTCCACAATGATAAGATCATAGTGATCCTTTCCAGGAGGCAAAAGGGTTTCTGTCACTTCCTTGTTGGTGAGAACTAAGCGGGTAATGTCCACAAAGAATTTATTTACAAAGTTGTTCTCCTCCCACAAATTCATAGGATCGTTCAGCTCATTTATGAGATCTAGAACATTTTTGTCTTTTAATAAATATATACCTGACAGATATATTTAAAATACTTTACCATTATAATTCTCAAACACTTCCGGAATGGGAATGTCTCTAAAATTATTCACCGGTTTCTTCTGCGGAAAGGCATTGATCGAGGTCATCTGGTGACCTCGAGAAGCCAGTTTCTTCAGATAGGGTACCACATTAATGTACTGCGATGGTCCTGGGAAGGGAAATATGGCCAGTATCCTAGCAGCCTGTAGACAAGCAGGCAGAACCAGCAGCAGAGCACTTAGTTGTAGAGCCAACATCCTAAAAAAGATCGTCTAGTCTTCGCAAACTCAAGCTGTACACTGAATTAGTAAACGCACATTGCAACATAGTATGGGGCTATTAGATAACGCCCCGAGGCACCGACATGCGATAGCAATTCACGACATATGCGATTACGGAAATTTCGTAGGCGAACCACATCTCACCGTCGCACCCCATCACTACTTTGTTTCCTATCTTATCCCCTTCTATCTCACAATCAAAAATCATCATTGCACTGCTCTACTGAATTTACAATGGCCTACAGTTGGGAAAAAGTAAGTAAGTTCTGTTCTTTAGTTCTAAATACAAAAAATACTGTCTAGACTTATAAAGAAAATTTAACACATAATTGCGAGTTTCTTTACTTATTGTCTACAACATATTTTTTTAAGTGTGTTGCTTTTGATAGTGATGGTTCTATACAAACTGGAACAAAGGAATTACAATCCATCCAGCAATACGAGTATATAAACCATTTTTGTCTTCATTTTATATGTTTTTATTGGAATTAAATATGTACTTAGGATTAGTATTTATAAGTGCTTATAACAAAACAAATAATTTCAAATGTATATAAAGATCGGTGGCGGCATAAACTCGACTAGTTAATGGAACTTAATTGGTTACTGGGTCTTCAATTTGCTAGACCCCATACGGAGCTTTGAGATGACATAACTGAGACCCCTTTGAAGGTAGTTCAGTGCAGTCACGAAGCTCAGTAGAGACGCAATAGTGATTGCGATGATCAGACCCCAGGAATCCAGACCGTGAAACTGAATAAAGTCCAGATCCCGGGAGGCACATCTCAAGTGGTTGGCGCCCTTGTGTCTCAATACGTATTCGGTCCACCAGATGGCTCGCTCCAAAGCAGTTTCCTTTTGATCCCGGAATAACTTTGATTTAATCTGAGCTGCTGTCGCATAGTTGGGTTTATTCAGCAGTTCCTGGATCAGAGAACTGAGTTCTGTGACATTGGTACTCCATATATCCGCACTAAGACCATATCCCGCCTGCTTGGCCCTCTGAACATTCAAGTGCTGATCGTAGAAAACTGGCAGACCCAAGACGGGTTTTCCAAAATAAATACTCTCGATGGTGCTCAATAAACCACCGTGGGTGATAAATAGTTTTACATTTTGATGGGCCAGGATATCCGGTTGAGGAAACCACTTGCTTATAAACACATTCGATGGCTTCTCCGGCAGCTGATCATCCTCGAATTTCCACAAAACCCGTTGGGGCAAACTGGTAAATGTCTCCATTAGAACTTGACGAGTGGCTGGCGGTAAATCGACGCTCTTGATATTAGAACCCATGGAGAAATATATAACTCCCTGAGCGGATTGATCTACAAAATCCGATAATTCTTGCGGTAAGGGCTGAACCTTTCTCTGCTGTTGCAAATGCAGACCGCCCACCTCGATCATATTGGGCAAATATGGACGTGGATAGCTTAGCGAAAAGTGCTGACCCAGCAGCATTAGTGAAAAGCTATCCAAAACTTCCTCCAAGGATTTCTTGGCAGTTGGAAAGTATTTCGTATACAAATCCCGCTGTGTGGGAAGGTGAACAATCCTTTTATGCAGCCACATTATTGAAGCTTCCACCACATTCTGCAGGCGTTCCTTGAAATCCATTCGTTCTGTTCGCGATGATAGCAACATAGGATTATAAGATAATGGAGACATATTGCCCATCAACTCATCGATATGAGTATCTGTTCCGTAGGAAGAGATTCCTATGGTCTGGGCACCAAAATGTTGGGCTAACCCGAAGAGAGCTTCGTTTTGAACCGTTTCCATGATAACTAAATCGAAACTCTCCCTGCTGTTTAACAAATCCTTTACTGCTGGATCATCAAGAACACTCGTTGTCAGAAGATTCAGGAACTCGGTCGTCATTGTCAAGACTTTCCATTTACTTGCTGACTGGTTGTAATCCACATTTCCAAATGCTGTAATATTAAGCTTTTGTTTAATGAATTTTAAAACTTAAATTAAATTTATAACTTTTTTATATATTTTTTTTTTAAGGTTTCATGTTGATACCCCTTTCTTACCTGCCATTATTTCATGAATTTTTTTGGCACCAATTACCCGAAAGTTTGATTCGGTCTTATCGCTGCCAAATGTATTGATCACGGTGACATTATGACCTCTTTTGGCCAGTTCCTTGAGATATTGTTCGGCAAATATGTACTGCGATCGGCCAGGGAAGGGAAACACCGCTAAAATGCGGGAACTTTGAACCCCTTCATCGGCAGTGGTGCTGAACAGAAATACCAAGCCAAACAGCAGAAGGCTCAAACCAGTTCCAGAACCAATTATTCCCATTTCAGTAGCAACCACAGCGATTCGCTGATGAACGACAACTAATCAAACATTAAAACTTTTCTACATATAATTATCGGTGAGCGCCGATCAAAAGCATCAACCAAAATTTGCTCATTCTACACAAAGGAAGTTCAGTGAAGCGAGGCAGAAGCTAATTTTTTTATACACAACGAAATTCACTCTATCTGTATTTTTAAAATGTATGCACATATATTATTTTTGGCGTCCCCGGCTCGACTCAAAAAACTTTGTTGATTGTTTACATACAAAACTCAGTTGTTATGCAATCGATAAGAGAATAAAATAGTGCTCTTTTTCTTAATTTGGTTCTCTTGAGCTCTCGCTTTATCGCTATTTGACTCTCTAATTGACAAACTCTCCAGTTGTTATTGTTTACTCGAACTTTTAATTGAACACGGTTTTTCTGCTCAGAGAGCTGTAAAAATATATATACCCTACACTTAATTAAAAATTGGTTTATTTAGTTTTAAGAGTTAGCTTAAATGATATAAGGAAACAGAAGGTCTTGTTTATTATGAACCAATTAAGCTTATTTAAAATTAGCAAATGTTAAAGTGAAATTTATTCAAATTAATAATATTTCAGGGTTTAATTATACAAAGCAGCACAAGACACAAGCCCTGCACCATTCCAAAAATAAGTCCATAAACACTTAAAAACAATCATAAATAAAGGGGCAATTAAGATTAGATAAAGCTACCACTATGCTTATCATTCATTGTCCCTGCTGTAATCAACCTAAAAAAACAATAAAATAATTATAATCGAATCCAAAATATACCATTCAACAGCGCAGTTCGTCAACACCCCTTATATATTCGTATTTTAAATAAATTGACACACCACGTAACATATTAACAAAATGTAATTTTTTTTTAAATATTAAAAATATATACATTTTGAAACAGATAAACTATAATACTATTTTATTTAAAAGTTATCATTAAAATCAACAACACTTAAGTATACAAATTCTTTAACTTATCACATCGTTATTAGATTGAATGCCAGTAACGGGCAAAAATGGCTTGACAAATTTGATCAAATAATTTAAGCAACACCTTCCTTTAGAAAGAACCAAAAAAAGTATGCCCACCACCAGGGTTAACCGTATTCCGACCATCAATACCTTGTCCAGGGAATAGTATTCGAACAGCTTCACCTGAGATTGAGATGCTTTCATATGATTGGCTCCCTTGTAGCGTATGACGTATTCGGTCCAATAGATGGCCGTTTCCAAGGGATGCATGGGTTGATCCCGAAATCTTTGAGAAACAGCCAAGGCATTTTCTCCGAATTTTCGTTGGTTTACCAGGCGATCTACAGTATCCTTTAGTTCTTGTTCTGTCACGCTGTTTATGTTCAATTGCAGAGCTGCACCCTCTTCCTCCAGGACTTCCAAATTTCTGAATTGATCGAAGAATAAAGGCAGTCCCAGTACAGGTTTTGCATAATAGGCAGCCTCAATTGTACTCATCATTCCACCATGACTAATAAAAAGCTTAACATTTGGGTGAGCCAAAATGGCTTGCTGTGGTAAAAATGTTGATATATAGATGTTACTAGCTAAGCGCTTTGGGGGTTCACCCTCAAACTTCCAAATCACACGCTGAGGCATCGATTTGAAACTCTCTAGCAAAACGTTTTGTGTTTCCTCCGGCAAATCCTTACACTCCTGCTCCATACCCAAAGCAAAGTAGATTACACCATGTTCTGCCTCATCGATGAATAGCTGAAGATCATCAGGAAGTTTTGGATCCACTTTGGGAATATGAAAGCCAGCCACTTCAATCAGGCCGGGAACAGTCGACCTGGCCTTAAACAAGCTGAAGTGTTGATTCAGCAGAATTAGTGAAAAGTTGTGCCTGATCTCCATAAAGCTCCGCTCCAGATGGCCAAAGAAGTGATCATAAACAAGGCGCAGCTTCGGTAGGAAAACAAAATTTATCAACAGCCACTCTTCGGTGGTGTAAATCCAATTGTAGATGCGATCCCAAACATTTCGCACAGATTTTAAGCCTAGGGGCATTATTGGCTCCTCCAAAATGGACGTTACATGGCCCACCATGTTATATGTATTCCAATCAGATACACATGTGTAAATTCCGATCAGTGGGGCATCGAAATGAACTGCTAACCCGAAAAGCACGTCGGTAAAGCCCGGTTCCAAGACCACCAAGTCAAATGTGGTATTCGATTGCATTAAGGAGCGAACTTCCAAGTTATGGAGTATATTAAGCGAACAATTTACCATTATTCTTGTCATAGAATTCATTTCTCCCCACTTGCTGGCCGTAGAACCGATTCCCATGAACTCTTCAAAATCTAAAGTGAAAAAGAAAAAATAATATTTTAAAATCTTAATCTGAAAATAATAATGATCAAATCTAGAATACTGTTTACAATTTACAAAAAAATAAACCCCTGCATAGCAACATGGACCCTACTTAGTATAAACATTATTGGGATATAATATCAATCGATTTGTTTTCGTTAGCATGCCATTTTAAAAGCCTTTATCATTAAACTTGAGATTGTCAATCGATTTTTGTTATCTCGCGTCTGAAAACGGTATGGGTGCAAATTAGCTTATCTTATAAAGTGTCTGAGTTCGATTGGGTGCACTAGACTCAATCAATGGGCTTATAAGGTTTCCCCGTCGCTTATACCCGACTATCACATACCTGAGTAAACGTTATAGTTATCCCTTATACGTATAAAGGTAACATTTTCAATGAGCTTGCAGTGTTTATACGCATGAATCACCGTCAGCTGGTGACCCCGTTCGCTTAGGGCCTCTATATAGGGTGACATTAGCATACACTGCGAATGCGACTCAAAGGGGGCGATGAGGAGAATTCGCGATCCGCGTATCCAGCAGATCGCGTTCGAAATCAGCCAGAACATCGGGAGAAGCCATCGACCCGGTGGAAACATATCGGTCGAGCACCCGCTTTTCAACTGACTTACTGAAGAGTTTTCATTTCGAACTCTTGCGCATTTTCGCTCGCTTTTATTTCGCTGATTAGATTGCCTGCCCCATAGAGTTTGTATTTCGACCAAATCAAAATTACGGCAGTATAACTTCGGGCAGCGGCATGTACGGTCGATTTATGTGAGATGTTAAGGGGCCCGGGCATTGCTGGACTGCTGCTACCAGCTCTGCTCTTTAGCCTACTGTGCCCCAAACTGGCTCAAACGGAAAACATTTTGGCCATATTTTCATACACCTTTGGCTCGTCCTATTTGCTGATCACTCCGTTCCTGAAGAGCCTCGTACAGCGGGGTCACCAGCTGACTGTGATATCAGCCGTTAAGGAAATGCCCCACATAGAGGGTGTGCATCACATACGAGTGCCCAAATTGGATATGCTAAGGCAATGTAATGACCCTTTACGCACTGTTACTTAAACTAAAATGTTACTAAAAGTTTTAGTCTGAAACTAAAAATGTATAATATTTTTTAGTACTCCTGGACTACGATTACGACATTGAAATGAGCAAATGGATTGAGGCTCAGTTCGTGTCCGAATACTTTTACAACTGTTCGAAATTCGTCCTGGAGGATCCCGGGGTGCAGGAGCTGCTCCACAATGCCAGTGCCCAGTACTCGATGGTTATTCTGGAGGCCTCCCACACCGATGCCCTCTACGGATTCTCGCAACACTTCAATGCACCGCTGGTGGGGATTGCCGCCTTTGGATCGGCATGGAACATTGACTTCCTGGTTGGTAACTCAGCACCCAGTGTGTACGAACCGATGTCCGCCCTGGGTTATTCACCTGGACTCAGTCTGATGGAGAAGTGGCACAACCTGATCTTCATCACCGAAGAGCGTCTGGTGGAGCGATTCATTTACCTGCCGGGCCAAATCGATCTCTATAAGCAGCACTTTTCCGGAGTTTCGGCTAGTATTCATGAACTGCGCCGGAAATTTTCGTTGATCCTGATCAATCAGCACTTCAGCATGGGTCGAGTGCGCAGTAATGTTCCCAATATCGTGGAAGTGGCGGGCATGCACTTGGCCGAGCCCACGCATCCCTTAGATGATGAACTTAAGAAGCTATTAGATGAAGCCGAACATGGTGTAATATATTTTTCGATGGGCCTGCAAGTTCTGGATAAGTGGTTGCCTCCGGGAATGATAAATACCATGCTAGCGGCCTTTCAGCAAATTAAACAGCAAGTAATTTGGAAAATGAACAATCCAGCGATGGCTAACAATTCACGGAATATCTATGCAAGATCTTGGCTTCCACAGCGAGAAATCCTTAATCATCCCAATGTAAAGCTCTTTATAACCCATGGAGGTCTTCTAAGTTCCATCGAGGCGGTTCACTATGCAGTTCCGCAGCTGTGTGCACCCTTATTTTACGACCAGTTTCAGAATACCAAACGTATGGAACAGTTGGGCGTGGCCAGGAGATTGGATGTCATGAACCTCTCCCCAGACGCAGTTGTCAAGGTCATTGAGGATCTCGTGTATAACGCTAGCTATAAACAAAATGCCAGGTATTTATCGCAACGATTTCATGACCAACCAATGTCAGCTATGGAGACGGCAATTTGGTGGACGGAATATATCCTTCGACATAAGGGAGCCGATCATATGCGAATTGCCGAGCAGGAAATGTCCCTAATGCAATACTATAACGTGGATGTTGTGTCGGTGCTTTTTGGTCGAATCGGATTGAGTGTTATCATCGTGCTCTTCCTTGGCTGGAAATTGGTCTCATTGGTAACTAGAAACCTTGAGTACCGTTTTAATGTACCCATGGTAAGGTAAACCTTAGCTACTTTTGCGTGAATCTACCCATTCAGTTCTCCCGAAATGAACAAAACAAAAATTATTATGCGTTTGGTAAACTTTTGTTTTAAAAAGTGTATAAAAAAAAATGTTTAATTGTTTTTAAAATTAGCATTAAATGGTGATAAGTAATGGTATATTTCAATATAAATATATAAATATAAATATAATATAAACCAAAAAATTATTTAAGGTTGTGGCTTAATGCTTGTAGACTACACTTATAAAACTAATCATTAAGCAAACTTGCACTTTATAACCTTTATTTGAATTGAATATGTGTATATTGACATGAGTAGGGTATAATCGTCAGTAGTGTAAAAAAAAAGTTTATTAGTTGTAAATGGTTCTATCGCATTGATAGTTAATTATCCTATCAGTCTGCTTAACGACCGTGGAGACGCCAAATAAAATATTTCCACTTGCGTTATCAGTTAACAGATTTAAAAGTGGGTAAACATTTGTTTATTATTTCATTCCACAGGTTATAATAAAATTAATATTTCAAATAATTGAAATTTATATAGGTAGAATGGCATTAAATAGCGAGAGTGTTTTCCCCACCTAGCTGCCACCCATATTATAATTAGAAAAGTTTACCTCCTTCAATTGTTATCTATCCAAACCTTTTTACCTCCGGTCCTTCCTTTTTTCTCCCATAAACATAACCGCGCTCATTACGCATTTTACATCAATCAGCACGTGCCCAGCATGCTTTCAACTCTTTTTACCGAAATAAAAAAGGAAATAAAAGGGGAATTGAAAAAGGGAATACTGTAAGAAAAAAGGACATTAAAATGCACAGGACAGGCAGATGAAAAAAGTGCGCACAATTGCTCCCTCAATTGCTGGGTGAAAAACCCCAGGAACGTGAACCAGAAGAAGTCGATGCCGAATAGTCCACCGAACTTGAAGGTTCACCCGAAAGTGTATAACTTCCCCTTCATAACCATTGGGGCGTAATGTCTGTGACGGTCCATCGATAGCCAAGGTAGCGAACGCACTGCGCATAAAAACAGACCCAGCCACAGTAATCGCTCCGTAAAATGGAGAAATAAATACAGGCATTCAGATACGGATTTTTGCATTTATTTGCTTGATTTATTGATTAGATAACTTGAATGCAGTTTGTTCGTATCAATGTTTTGGTAGCTTTTTTCTGATAAAAAGCTTATAAAAATTGAACGCACAAAAGCTTGATAAAAATAGTAGCTAAGTTAAAAATGAATTTAGAATCCTAATTAGTCAATGCCCACCGTATTTCCAGCTCATCAAATTTATTTGAAACCTGCTACTAGTAATTGAAAACAAAAATCTATAAAAAGCGGTTTTTCACCCACAAGAATGTCAATTTATT
Source organism: Drosophila suzukii (assembly GCF_043229965.1). Lineage (NCBI taxonomy): Eukaryota > Metazoa > Arthropoda > Insecta > Diptera > Drosophilidae > Drosophila > Drosophila suzukii. Next base: position 84,935,846 of record NC_092082.1, read on the forward strand.
TATACCCAAAAAATAAACCTAAAAACAGGGAAAATAAAATGTGTGCCAAACGTTGGCATGTTAATAAGTTAGGCGGCAAGGACCGAACCAAAATTGCACTCAACGTGTTGTCAATTTGATGTTTATTGCAGATTTTTATTTGATTTTATGCTTGCAACATTTGAATTTATGTGCCGGCCATAAACTGCCGTCGAGTCTAATCCGAAAATTCTTGTAAAATTGCCAAAGCCTCGCGAGTCACTGGGCGTTTGGGGTGGAGTTGACCCGAAGTAAGGCCATTTTTATTGGCCATTTGGCAGAGGCGCCATGGCAAACTTTGTCCCTCATTGTTGGCCATGGCGCTCGAGTTGCCGCTGCTCTTGGCCAATACTCAAGTGGGCGGCTTTCATTGGCGCTTAACTAACTGAAATTAAGTAAACTTTTCTTTTGACTTTCATAAGCCTTTTAATAAGCCATAATCCCCGCTGGCATTATCTGGCCCCCGTCACAAGCGCACAAAGGACAAAAACACATAGACACCCACACAGAGACATGGGCATAATAAAATCTAATTAACATCCAGGATAGAGCTCGGTAAAACCTCGCGCAATAAAAATCATCAATAGTAGGAAAGAAGTTTATTAAAAGTGATTTTCATCACTGCGGCCCATTCTCTGGGGGTTGATGTTGCTGGTGCAGGGTAAACAGGAATTAATGTAGGGGCAAGGGCTAACATTTCCCGGGCCGATTGACTTTATAACACATATCCTGACCGGGAAGGGTCGCCCAATCGGGGATATGACCAGCAGATTTGCTACTTTTCTTGAGCCCGGAAATAGGCTGAAGTCTTAGAAATATATAACTACTCTTTTTTGAAAGAATTTCAAGCATTCTAAACAAGATGGCAAATTATTGAAATTTTTTTACTTAAAAAATTAGAATTTAATAAAAGTATGGATGTTATTGTATCTATCCACTTTTCAAAAAAGGTAAGAAAATGCGAAATAAAGTAATAGTAGTGATTTTTTGAATTGAAACTTTTTCCAAAAATGAATAAAATGTGGAAAAATATATGGTGGCTTAGATAGACCAAAAATTGTATACTAAATATTATAAATAAATATTTAACTTATAGTTAATATCCCATTACCCTCTTGTTCATAAAGTATTAAAAAATCAAGCTTGGAAATCAAAATACTATTCTGATTTTACTTTTTGAGATTCCTCTAGCTTTATATCATACCACAAAATTATTAACAGAGCATTTCCGATGCGCTACATCGATAATACTGTTAATTTTCATTTTCCTATGAGTCTTATACACTTTTTTTGGTTAGAAAAGTTATGCGGCAGGCTTTTAATTAGCGCCTGCCAACCAGTCAGCCAGCCGTCGAGGAAAAGTCCCAGAGCGCATTACGCATACGCAGCGTTGACGCCGAGGTTGCCGCTGAGGCTGGCACATTGGCTTTGGGATTGCCGCTGGCTGGTCGGGCACGATTTTAATTAATTAGACTTTTATGAGGCGTACATGCAGCTCCGGCATTGTTGGGTTAAGGCCCAGTTATTGTTTTTTCTTCTGCTGAACTCCCTTGTGTTGCTTTTTCCAGCTTGTTGGCCTGGCCTAATAAGCGTTTCAGAGCTTAACACCGCCAACACCGAAATGTGTATCAAAATTTAGCATTTATTTTTGGCGGAGGGGTGTCGGAGGGGGACGCGCACACATGTCCATGTCCGTTGGCCATGTCGTGTGCGGTAATGAAAATTGCGGTGGCATTATGCTCAACATTTGGCATAATTGCAGTCCAGGATATGCGTTTATGCTCAGAGATTACTTTTTGTGGCTGCTGGCCATTGACCAAGCCCCACCACCACCACATACAGCACCACCATCACCACCATCACCACCTCCACCAGCAACAAAAGCGAATGGCCAAGCGTAATAAGAGCCAGACGATGTCGCCTTTTGTATAAAGAAATAAAAATAATACCCAAAAAACCCGCCCTCCTCTGTGGGTTTTGTGTTCCAGCCCTTGTTATTGGTATCTCGCTTTGCTACTCTCGGGCTTCTTGTTCTTGTTCCCCCTTTTTTCGTTGGGTTTTCCAGGCAAATTAATTTCCACTTGCTTTATTATTTTCTTTTTTTCATGGCGCGACATATTATTTGTCGTTGTCAGACCCTAAAAAAGGGGATCCTTAAGAGTGAAATAGGGGTGGAGAAATTGTAAAGCATTGTTCTCGTTAAATATTCAAGGGATGCAAAATCAAAAGCATTTTTATGACATATACTAAATTAAAGAATATTTACATATTTTTTATGAAGTGATATGGCATTTGGAATTGAAATAGACATTCAGAATGATAATATATAACATATCTTTATTAATTCCCAGTTCTTGCCTAAGAAACTCTTATTGAAAGTTTAAGACCGTTCAGAGTTACACTTTCAAATTCTTTTATGACATGATATGGCGTTTGAAATTATAAAAGACATTCAGAATAATAATATATAATATATCTTTATTAATTCCCAGTTCTTGCCTAAGAAACTCTTATTGAAAGTTTAAGACCGTTCAGAGGCTTGCGCACAGTGCCTCAAATCTTTTTCTTCCTCTTGTACACCCCTTTAAAATGTGTAATTACTTATCGCCATTAAAGGTTTCCTATTATTCCGTGGAAGACATAAATTACTGCGAATATGTGGTTGCAAAAAAGACTCCCAAAAATGTAAATGCCTTTCATCGTGCAAATCAAACAAGACCAGCAAAAAATAACCAATAAACATAAAAAAGGCAGTTGCAAAACAATAATTAAAATACACACGCAACAATTTTCTGGCTAGGCAAATGTATACATAAAAAAGTGAATAAAAAATAAAGAATAAACCAAATTATGTTTATTATTATGCACGATGAATGGGGAAGTGGAAGTGGAAGTGGGAGCAAACAAAGCGCCGAAAGAAAAGTGAGCTGGGGATAAAAAAAAAAGTGAAGAGAAAACTTGGGGGTGGCGCCAAGTAATCCGCTTGTTAAAAATAAACGAAAAGGAAGAGACCGGCGAGCAGAGGAAGCGCACACAAAACATAATCATCATAAACCGGAAATATCCCGACGGCAAAACATCCGCACATAAATTTTTTAAATAGTCTACAATATTTCGTTTTGCCGTTCGGCATTTGCCATTTGCCATCTCTGTTTCGGTGGCTTTTTATTGTTGTGGTGGCTCTACTTCCACTTGTTGTTGCTGCTACTGCTGCGTGTAAATACGTTTAAGTGTCGGTGCGGTACTGGTGCCCACTCCCCAAAGATGGTCCGAATCCGAGTCCCAACCCAGCAGCACCGAGCCGAACTTGGCCAACTGCAATAAACACACAAATTAACCCGTAATACCCAAGGCCAAGCCAAGGACCAAAAGGACAACGTGCCGCAATTCCAATTCGGTTTGCTTTTGCCTTTGCTGCTGTGGTTATATTCCAGTGCCAGTGCCAGCAACAACGCACATAAATAAAATATTACAATTTTAATTTGTCTCTAATCCCGTTGGACATTGAATGGCTTGTGGCTGCCAACCAGCCATCCAGCCAGCCGAGCGGGTCTGAAATTTCGCCCCGGGACGGGATTTCATAAATTGCTTGAATACACCCAGACCACGTTTATCTATACGGGATTTGCAGCCACGAAACAATGAATACATAAATCAAATGGATCGCTCCTGCTGACAGAGCTTATAAGGTATATGGTAAGACATCTCAGGTTCTTTTCTTTCTCCTTCACAGATTTTCCGTGGATTTTCCTATAGTTCTCTCGTCTTAAATCTGGCCAGCTTAGCGGCCAATACTTGATTGAAAGTTCTGTCGATTGACTGGCCAATGATTAGTCCTGAAATCAGAGCTTAACTCTTAAAGCTACAACGGAAATGCTGTGAGTACTATGAAAAGCGATTCTTATCACTTTGAGTATTCAGTTATTAAAAAATCGATACATGATATAAGAGGTTTCTACCCATAAGTACCGTGTATTTAATGCTCAATATTCCTTAATCGCCCATAGTGCACAGCCATACATTTCAGTTGAACTTAATGCTCTCTAAAAGTTTCCTTACGCTCCATCATCAACGTCATGTGTTAAACTACTTATTTATGATAGTTTCCGTAGTATCCATCGCTTTCCGCTTCGTTCGGGGCACACGCTGCGTATACGCAATCTCGCTTTCACTTAATTCAGTGGGGCAAGATAGCAAGCGCTTCGATTGTAGCCCACTAAAAATCGCGATTTGAGCCCGGTTCTCGACAATAGCCGGCGGCGCGACACTAACGGTAACCGTTACGGCAACAGCAATAACTACAGCACCAGCAAAACTCAAAAAGCTTTGGGCCATGTCCTGCCCTCCACTGCTGTTGCTTTCGCTATTGCCATTGCGATTGCGATTGTGATTGCTACTCGTTGCCATCGGTGCTGGGAACTTGGCTATAGCCTATCCAATCAGAATTTGCAGGATATTTAAAACTAGGCAATACTATTTTTAAAGCAACTAAGCCATATTGGGTTTTAAATAGAAAGCAATAGTTATCATAACGAAATAAAACGTATTTATTCAGTGGAGTAAGATTTTGAGTAGAGGTACGGGCTTTTTTGTAATACAAATAGTTTTGGGGGTACTAAGTATAAAGAATACTGGATCCACAACCATTATAAAACAGTTTTTTGTAAAATTAAAAACATATTCACAATATGTAAGTAAAATATTTTTAAGAGCTTTATGATGTATTTGTTATCTAAGTTACCCTGATATTACATTGTATAAAATTTGTGGGCCTATGATTATTGTTAGAAAGAACTTTATCTTTCGTCTCTCTAAAAACAATCTATTAGTTTTAGTTGTTGGCAAAGTCCAACCATCTTATATGCTTGATTTGGCCTCAATAGTTGGCAGCACTGGTTTTCAAGACTGTTGCCAGGGTCGGCTATTGCTTTCACGTCTCTTTTATTATTTCACGCCATTTCAACAGCCGTGAGCAACAAGATTTTTTATGCGTTTTTCTCGCCCACTCCCAAGCACGCTTTAAAATCGTCCCGGGTCCGTGTCCATGTTCGTGTCCGGGTCTGTGGCCCGTAGTCTATATACTGTATTCCGTATTCCGGGAGTCTGGGAGTCCAGGAGTCAGGGAGTTCGCGGTCCGAGGACAAACGCATTTTGTAGACGCGCGTGTTTGGACACAAGTTAGGGAGTCTGTCCATTGCCTACTTCGCGGCGTTGTTACATTGTGGGGGAGTGGGAAAGTGGTATAAGTTGAGCAGGATGCGAGTTCCGCGAAATGGTAACGGAGAGGTGTGAGCACTTGGAGTGCTATAAAATGCCGACGGAGGGACTGTTATTGTGATTTTTGGCAATGAATACGAAATGCCCAGCGTCTCCGTTCTCGTTTTCGTTTCACCACCACTTCCCCACTTGTTCATCATCGCCACGCTGTGTTGTCTTTTGACAAATGGCTTCGATGATGTTTTTTATTGCCCAGACCTATCTGACTCAACTGTGTGTCTCCATGGCTGCTGACATTGTTATATAGGAGGCACATATATATATGTATATTCACGTATTGTACACATTGAGGCATATTTCGTTCATTATATACGGCACAGACTTCCACCTGACCCTAACTCTACTTTTTTGGTCAAGTCAAATATTTATTTTTCCCTTTCTGATTCTTCATCGGTTTGAATTGGATTGTTTTCCCCAGGAACTGTTGTGTTCTCTATGTTTTTATGGTTTTGGAAATGCAGATTGTACTATCAAAATATTTTATATATTTGATATAGATTGTATAGTTTAACATCTAGAACTAATATGTCAAAAAATAATTGTTAGAATTTCAAAAGATTACAAGTAATTTTTTCGTTTATCTGCCTTTTCCAGAGTATTTAGCTATTCGACGTGATTTGAGTTTATTCCTATTCGGTTTCTTTTCGTATTTGTTTTATTTTTTTTGGGTGCTTTTATTGGCCGTAATGGCAGCTCGTAAAAATGTTTCATTTATGCTAAATTCATTTTTGTGCCTTCGAAATCTGTTGCCGCGCCAAAGTAATAAAAGGATTCTTTCCATTTGCCACCATTCATTCGCTCGCCGTTCATTCATTCATTCATTCGTTTCCTTGTCTAGTGGTTGGTTTTCTTCTCGTTTCTTTGTTGTTCGACGGCTTCCGTATCCCCATCTCAAACAGCCTTTTTTTGACCCACCCAATGGGGGGCTTCAGAAGTTTATTGGTCTACAAATTATATTTGCTTTGTTCGGCAGTTAATGAGTCTGTTAACGTTGTGTGTTAGCGCTTTTGAGTGTTCATAAAATAAGCGAGTGCATACTGAGTGGAGTTTTGAGTCGCGGCATCTCTTCAGCTATTCATGGACATTCGGGCACTCACCCTTTGATGCCGCATAATTACTCGATAATGTGCATTCAAATCGTAAAATCGCCAAATTCCCGCGAACCGCCAGAAAAGGCTGTTAACGCCAAGGAGCTATAAGGCATGGCCACCTGGCCAGCTTTATGATGGCCATGAAGTTGGTGAAATAAAGTGCGAAAATTTCGGGGCGGAATAGTTTTCAATGGATTCCGGTGTGAAAAACACCGTACACGTTTGCAGTTCCAGCTAATTGCTGAATCCACTTTGCATTCAAATCAAACTTTTTATTGCATACTTTCGGGTCGAATCGCTCTACGAAATCCATTACAATTCACAGACAAATCAGAAATCCAACAAGCTGTGCAGCAATTCACACACCCCAAACCTCAGGACTCCCGACCAAGGACTTTGGGTTCCGAAATCTGGTGGTATCTGGAATCCTTGGCCATCGCCAGCGAAGCGTTGCGCAAGTGACAAGCATTAAAACCCGAGCGAGACGGAGTAAGGAGAAAACTGCGAGGCACCCAACCGCCGTGTCATTAAATGCGAGAATCCATTAAAAGCCGAAAATCAAACCAACTTTATTGAATATCAAATTAACATGTTCATAAAAATGCGCACATTAAATTAAAAGCGGAATGGAGAATGGAGGAGCTTTCCCCGGCAACCAAGGACAGAATCCCGAGTCCAATACCAATTTCAGTGGCTGTGGTGTGAAGAGGAAATAATAAAAATTAACCAGCAGCCAGAGAAAAAGATATAAAAGAGATTCTCAAGACGGGCGAACTACGTTTATGGGCTCGGGGTTTTTTAATTCGTATAATGACCATCAATGAAAAATGATATAGAGTCACTATTTAAGCGTAGTAAAATTAAATGTTATGCTGTGGTTAAATAAACTTTATATAAAAAAACCGTTTTACCATAATAAAAACATTATCATGTTTTAATCTGCAATATAATATATGCATTCACTTTTGTGCTGATTTATTAAATTAAGCATTTAATTAACTACATAATTGCTTAAAGAATTTAAGCCACTTTACAATTGAATTTATGACTTTATTAATTCTTATTAGCTTCTGAAAAATATAATAAAATTATTAAAATAATGAGACTAACTTTATATCTGCAATATATCAACGTATAAACCTTCAGTTTTAGGAACACTTGTTAGCCAGGACAAAGAAGTCCTTTGGTGGCCTGTGAAAATAGCACGAACATTTTATTTATTTATTACGCTTAGGTGACAAGGACATTGGAGGAGATTTTCCCAGCTCCTTTTCCGATGTCCCACCTCCTTATCCCCAGCTCCGCCCCCTCTCCCTGCCGCTTTGTGTGTGTAATTAAGTGAGGCATAAATAAAATGCCTTTTTAGTATTCATCACAATTTATGCTAAGCTCTCAAAGCATCAAGTTGCCTATGACAAGGCGGCAGAATCTTTTTCGCATTCCTTGCCAGCGAGCTGGGGAGAAAGCAGCGAAGAAAGTGGGTCTGGGTTTTGTATCTCGCTACTCTGTTGCATAACTAAGCGCGTTGTGGGTTGGGATTGGGCGGATAATACAGGGGGTATTCACTAGTTTGGGGCTCCGGATCCTCCTACTCGCACATTCCGGCATTACCATTTGCGACGCCGCCCGGTTCGCAGCTCATCAAATATGCAATTAAATCAGTTTCCGTTTAATTAAACCGGAAGTGCGTCGACTGCCATCTCGCTCGGTTATGTATTGGCATCCCAGTCTCACACTCTGCGGTTTGATTTTTAAGTGCTGCGCCAAGCTGGGGATTTTTACATTTTTATGAGGTTTTTCCCTGCATTCCATTTAATTTTCTCGCTGTTTTCCTCTCCGGCTCATTGGTTATTTTGCATTTTATTGACTTGAATGAAAAGAATCAGATCGGATTGGGAAATGGATGGGCAAACCACAAATGAATCAGGCGCTAAGCATGCAGGAAGGCTTAGCTTGGCAATTAGTTAGCCATTGGCATTGCCATTAAGTTTGCAAGTTGCAATCGCAATCGGCGTTGCCTTGACTGCGCTTTAAGCCCTCAAAACTGGCTAATTAAACCACGCGAATTGTGCGCCCTAAGTTATGCCACACTCGAAAACAACAATATTGCCCAACAACAATGGAAATTGCTGGCATTGCCTCCTGCTTTTCTGCTTTTCCGTTTCGCTTCTTGTGCTTATTTCTTAATTATTAATTAAGAATGAAAACAAGGCAAAAAGTAAGTTGCATGCGCGTACTTTCGCTGGAATTGCCACAATTTCACTGAGACGCCCGTGAGCATGCAAAAGCTTCGCCACACTAACTTTGATGTACGGGCATCCTCCAATTTACCACTCAAATGAGAAATCCTGGTAGCATAAATTATTCATAGTGATTTATTGCTGAAATTGTATCTAAAATTGGTACTTTATTAACTAATAATACGTTCCTTATAAGTGGAACCAATATCTTATTAAAAAATTCTATTAATTTCTTATACATTCTTATATATAATATAATATACTTAAGTATAAAATCAGCAAGAGCTAAAATATTTTGATTGTCATAACTAAACAAGGTTTAAAAAAGGATATACATCTCCTTTTCAAAACGGAAATTTGTAATAAACATTTTATTCATATACCATTTCAAGACATTTATTGGAAGCACTGATAGAATAAAGTAAAGTAGGCATTATTTTTGTAATAAAAGGTATGTTTGATATTTTAACCATTAATTTTAATACTTAGCTGTAATAACTCATATTTTTGGAAGAGCATTCATTACCTTACTTTGAATATTTTTAGCATTTTGCAATTTACCCACTTTGGCAGCCTCGTCAAGACATTTGGATACAACAATTGTGTCACTTCAGCCATTCACCTCACCAGAACACCCACCCACCCATTCACCCACCACGCCCACAAAGCCCACCGCCCATGCCCAAAGCCCCGGCACTTGTATACCTAAGGTATTATCCAGCGTTGTCAACGGCAACCAACGACAACAATGGCGATGAGGATGATGATGATGATGACGACCATGATGATGACGAGGAAAACGAAGACGATGTTGCCATAAGTTAATTTGCTTCTCATATATGCATGCCTGCATTTGCATGTGTGTCAGTCAGCCCGGGTTTTGCATTAAAACTTGAAAATTTAAATGCCCTAAGTGATGCAACAACTTCAACTGTCTTACAAGTGGCCATATAAGTATGTCTCTCTCCTTGTGCCAGTATATATCTCACCCACTGGCTCAGCAGCGATTTCAGTTGTCTGTGGCTTTCGTAATTAGCATGAAAATAACTTTCTTAACCACCTGCGGGCAGAGCTTTAAAGAATTTTCGCCGTGGCACTTGGCACTTGTACGTAATTGAAACAAATGCATATTTAATGAATTGCGCATAACTGCTAATATGTGTCATATGTCAATAGAGATGGTTAGGTTTTGGCCAGTAATTGATTTTGCGCATTTATCACGCAAATTAATGTTAATTGTGAGCTAATATCGAAATTTATCACCCCGCCCACACTGCGTATGATTGATGTGTTCAAGTGCCAGCACTTCAAATCGAAAATCTGTGTGTTTAAATCGGGTTATTTAAGAGTAGTTTGAATTCAGTACTGTAGAATATTAAAAAAGGTTTCTTGAGTAAAAAAAGTAATTAACGATTTATTAAGTTTAAAATCAGAAAGTAAAGATTACTAAAAATTGCATAGAGTGATTTTCCCAAACCCAAAATACAACAAATCGAAATTCTGTGTGTTTAAGTCGGGTTATTTAACAGAGTAGTTTGAATTCAGTACTGTAGAATAATAAAATACCTTTTGTGAGTACAAGAAAATACTTAACGATTTATTAAGTTTAAAATCAGAAAGTAAAGACTACTAAAAATTGGCTAGAATGATTTTCCCAATCCAAAAACACAACACACGTGACCCCACACATTTGTGGGCACATCGAAAGTATTGGAGAAACATTCTTCACTCTTTCTTCCGCATCGACTTTGTTTCCGCTTCTTTTTTTCAATTTTAATTACAAAACTTTTCAGGGTACCGAACATGGGTCCGTGGGGGTTCCTGTTCGGGCGCCATGCTTGATTACAGGGCGTGCTTATGCGCTGATTGCTTGGCTATGAGTCCCATTCACTCGCTCCTGCCCATTAGCCCCCTTTCTACCCAACTCACTGATTGTTTCATGCAGCTTGACTTCGCCATCATTATTGGCCATTGGTTGTTCTTTTATCTCTGCTGTGCTCTTTGTATTTGATTTTGGTTCTTTTTTCGGTTGAAATGCCACATAGTTGTCCTTTTTATTATTTATTTTCTTTTTGACTGCAAGCTGAAGCAACGAAACTCTTTATCAAACATTGTTCTGATGTTTTTATTACTTTCTAAATACTTTTGTGGGGCATTGGTGATTATTTGCACAATGCCAAAGGGGATACTTTTAAGGCAATCATAATCACTGGGGAGGATGATATACATTTTAAAGGGTGAAGATGGAAATACCCTTTGTATTGGTTAAATCGAAAAGGGATCTATAGAGTTTAGAAAGAAATTTTTTATGTATAATAATATGAATAATACGTCTAAGTATATTTTTATAGAAATTAGAGAAAATGTGTTTTAATTAAGAAGGTATTTGAGTGACCCTCCAAATTGTATATACTTCAAAGTTTCACTTCTTTTATGTATTATAACAAACCTTTTACTTTGCCTTTTAGGACCTTATACCTTATACCTTAGGATAGAGTATATGACGCCTTTTCCGGTTGATTGCTCGCAGAAGAATCACCGATACTTTTACCTTTTCGGGCTTCACTTTCCTTTTAACCTTTTTCCACTTGAACTTTCGTCTGAGGCCAAATGCCAGGAATTTTTTCACAAGGATTAAGGCCAAGTTTCATTTAACCAAATTAATTTTCCAAATTAATGGATGGCATGTCTGCTTACCTCGTTTTCCTGGCCCCAAAAGCACCCCTAGCCTGCCTCCGCCGCTTTTAACCATAAAAATTTCTTTAAAATCTTGGCAAACGAGTATGTTTTGTTTCTGGGGCGGGGTGAAATATGTTGGAAATGTTGCCACAGTGCTGGCAGGCAAAAGAGTTGACAGCCATCTCCTGCTGAGAGGGGCGGTGAGGGAAAAGGGGGCGGGGCAGACTACGACGAATTACAATTATGATGACACAAATTGGTTATGTTTCTCTGTGTGTGGATGTTGTTTTTTGTTCTGCCTTGAAGTTGGTTTTATTTTATTTGATTTTTTTTTTGTTGCTTTTTTGGTTTTTCTAACAACCCAAAATGTCAGGATACTCAGACAGGATACATGGCATGTGGGGCTTGTCATCGTTTCGTTGGCATTCGGTTGGCTCTCTATCCATTTGAACATTTTTCCGGCTCACCCCAAAGCGAATAAAAACAAAATCGTAAAAAATCATAAAGTATAATGCTGAAAAATGTGTGTATGCAAAAAAAAAACCGGCTTGCTAGCCTTCTGGCCGGGCAAGCATATATCCTAACATAAAATATGAAATTACATATAATAAAAAATCAAGCCATAAAGTTGTTTGCTACTGCGTAAGCTCCACTCTTTGATGCTGGAGTCATATCCTTTGGGTTTCTCGGGGAAAGGTGGGATGGGAAATACTGCTGCCAGGGTCTCCTTAAAAAGTAACTAGAACAAATTGCATTTGATTAGGTCGATTATGGAGTGGATGCCAGTAGGAAATATGAATACTGAAGAAAAGCTGAGGAAAAGAAGCTGAATTTTAAAGAATTTCCATATTTAAATATTTTAAATTTTGCAATGTGGTGAAAATATATAACAAAACTTAAGGCTTTATTAAAAAAGTTCAAATTTTTTAACTGCATAAAATGATAAGCTGCAGCAATTAAAGTTTTTAAAAGGGGGATCCTGAAAATTCATTTATTAAAATCCAACAGGTACAACTTTTGTGCGAAAGTCAATTGGATGCTCAATAGCTAATAACCGCTGGCTATGTGTGCGTGTCCTGGTTTTTAGGGGGGATTGTAAGGGGGGTGGAAAACAATTTGGAGTAACAGACCTCCCGCATACAAACGACTATTTCAACCCTCTGGCTAGAAAGTACCACCCCCTACCACCACCCGCTGAAATAACTTTCCCACCTGCTGGCCAAGGATAACAACAACAGCAACGAGGGCATATAAATAACAATGTTGCCACTGAATATGAGGAGGGGTCTAAAAATGGGAAAATGAAAATTGTTTACGCTGCCCACGGAGTTCTTTTGCCAACAGCATAAGAACCTAAATTATTAAATTATTGTTCTGACCATAATTTCAACGACACTAAAATTAAAAAACCATTAGGAAAAGCCGGAAAAAGCATTATTTGTTAAAATATGTGGTGAAAAATCACCCCTGGGCCCACGGCAAGAAAATATATTTCCGCTTAATTTATTAACGATTTTTTTGTAAGCCATAAACTGTTCATGAGTGTGTCTGTATGTTTGAGCCCTCCACTAAGTGATTTTTATCTTAGACGGTCGAAACGCCCCCAGTTTTGTTTCGTTTTTTTTACGATTTGCACATAATTATAATTGAAATTGCCACGAGAAGCCGTGAACGCCAACGACTTTCATTCGAGTGCCAATAAATAATAGAATCAAGTCATAAACTGATAAATGATGTGCCACCATCAGCGGCAGGATGAAGATGAGGGTATGGGTATTCCTCCCACTCTTTTTTTATTTTTTTGGCTGTAATAAACAAAGTTAATCATTTAGGATAATTGAAATTTTTACGAGACACTCAAAGTTATGTTTGCCTCTTTCTTTTTCGCTTTTCACCAATTTGGCAGGTAGCTTAGACCCGGGGCCCTCATTAGTCTGCAGTCCTTATAAAGGGGGCTTCGTTGGCCAAGTGTTAAGTACTTATCGATGCAAGCTGTGTATTGGAATTATGCCCACAAGCCCAGGAGAACAAAGGCCGATGAGGACGAGATGGCAAAATACATAAAGAAGAGCCAACACGTGGACCATCAAAACGCCTGAAAGTATGCAACAAATGGTGAGTCAGCAAACAAAGAACAAAGGACTTGGATTTTGTGGTAAATAGGAAGATTTCTAAACAGGTTACAACCCAAACGAGAAAAAGAAAGTCAGCTTTCACAAATTATAATCTATTCTCGTGGCTACAATCAGGAAATGTGAAACATCAAAAAATCAATTGGAAATGGAAGCTTATATCGATGTAAAAACATCATTTAATAAAATTTATTTAATATTATAATAGTATTATTATTTAATAATTCAGTTAAAAGAATTTATTGCTTACTTCTTATTGTCCTATTTTTAATGTGTTTAAAAATTAGGTAGTAATTATTATAACATAACAAATTTTAAAATTTTCCATAAAGTGTCCTAGAATAAAACAAAACATATAAAATTTTCACTAACCAATAATTAAATTTCACATCCACATCTGCCCTCAGCAGGAAGTTCGTTAACCTATTCCCTGCCACTTTGGCCACATTTGCTGTGTACCAACACATGTTCACCCCCCAAACAAAAAAACTTGCTGGCAAAATACATTAAAATTAAATATTAAATTTAAGTGCATCATAAACGAAAAACAATGAACCCATCAGACGGTCGAGAAAGACAGCCATCGAGTGTGAGGCTGAGATGGGTTGGGAATATACCTGGGCACAAAGTGTCGACGCCTCAATTTTCATCACACCGAAATAAGAGCAGAGGTGGAAGAAATCCGAACCCAACCCCACAAAAAGAATGAGACCCGGACGTAAGCCAACTGACAATATGTTAAACCGAAATGGTGGCATGGAGTGACGAGGCGGGATGACTTGGATTAAGCTGCACCAAAGAAAAATTTGGAAAGTGGCGAGAGAAGTGCACTGTGAAATCTGAATTTGTAATAATCGTATCTGAAAATGACATTTTTTTATTTTTCATCTGTTTAAATAACATTATTCAAAAGCTTGAAAATCCTTATAACGCTTAAAAATGTCTAAAGCTGCCTAAAAGTATGCAACTTTTTATTTTCAGCCCAAAAGTCCAATAAATAATGAATTTAATTTTTTGTCAGCATACTTTTAGGCATCTTTAAAATTGATTTCAAAACCACAGTAGAATTCGACAGTTTTGCCTTTGAATATAGTGCTTAAAGAGTTTTATTTTCGGAAAAATTCCTTCAGTTGGATCCGGTTCTTTCAGTGTAGTCCCACTCCTACTGCCACTACTGCACTTGTCGATATCGACGTCAAAGTCTCGTAATGCCGGCACTCGCACTTGTCAGCCTAAAAGATGACAGTGATGGCAATGTGTTATTCTTGCCACGGTGTGGTTGCGGGAGCGAGATGGCGAGCGAAAGGACGCGAGGTCCTGGCGGGTTAACACATATTACGGTCCTTGCGTATTGATGTCGATCAAACCGATATATGTATAGTACCTACATACGTATGTGAATGTGCAATATGTGCCCGTATGTGTGCGCGGCTGTATCCAACGCAATTGAGGTCATGTCCATGCGGCATCGGCGATGGCGACGTATATGCCAAAGCATTAACTCGGCATTTGTTTCAAGCTGCTCTGAGGCAAGTCCGAGAAGGGCGACACGGGATAAGGGGCATGGGGATATTGGGCGGTATTGGCGGGTGGACAGATAGCGCAAGTTCGGGCCGAGAGTTGCGACATATTGAAAATCATTGCACACATACCCGTACACTCAACAAGCCAGGGGGAATGCCAAAAAAAAAAAAAAAATGGAAGCAGGAACAATGTATTGAAAGACAAACGGCATTGGCATCAATTTTTATTTGCCTGAACTGGCATGTTTGTGTATGTGTGTGTGGGGCCGGAGGAGAAAAAATTTTTATTACATTGAAAATTTGCATAAAATATTTAAGCCAAATGGTCGGTCGATTGTACGGGTTGGAAATGTGGCAAAAAAAAAACTTTCCTGATGCGATGGCAGAATATCAGCCCAGCCCCCCCACTCTTTTAGGCCTGCGAAAGCTGATGGGATTTGTTGTCTGAAGATTTGACAGGCCTTAAGGGCTACAGAATGGTAACCGACAGTTGCGGTTTCGATATGCGGAATATCCCATAATGGAGTACCTTCTTGAAATGGGACCGCAGTTCAAGGCGATAGCTGCGCTGGATCGATTTTGAGAATATTTAAGAACCATCATATCGATATAAATAGTATACAATAATATTGTATATATGTATAAAAGGTAAAAAATTGGATTTAAAAACAAAACATCTACACATAGAGAAATATTCAAATACATTGTTCTTGAAATGAGAACATTCGTTCTTAAAAACCGTGTAAGTACATTTTGTTATCAATGTTTTCTATATTAGATCGAAATGGTGAGAAGAAAAAAGTTCGTACTTCTTATAAGAAAATTTACAGCTCAAATGATAAAGTCAGAATTTTCTGTGTATCAAAAACTTGTTTTTAAAAAAGTTTTTGTTTGAGCATCCCCAATTTTAGGGTCACATTTTTAAGGCCTGTTCAAAATGTAAAAAACTTTAAATTACTTAAAGACAACGAGATAGCACTACATCGCTATAAAGACGAATAGATGGAAGGAGAGAGTGGAATCCAAAGCTTCGGCCTTATAGAGAAAACTTCAAGGATTCGCTGCACGTTCGCATCTTTAACGCCATATGTTGACTTTTGCAACAATTTTCATGCTAACCCACGAGAAGTGTGGCAAGGGGCGCGGGGCTGTTGGCCATATCCTTTATCTTATATACGCTATTTTATGCCTGCACCACACCACGCCAACTCCCCATCTTATATGGCTGTTGTTGTTTCTCGCCTCTTGCGCCAATAGATTGTGCCACCACACTTTGGCATTTTATAACATAAACTTTCATTTGTTTTCTTTCGTTTTTCTTGATGTTATTATTTTTTTCTATTTTTTTTTGCCACAATTTTTTTTTTTGGTTTCCATTGTTGTTGTTAGTGCTTGTAATGCGCTCATGTAGTTGTGCCCCTCTACTTCGCCTCTTGTCTTTATATTCGGTTTGGGTCGCATATGTTAAGCCCCGAATACATAGAAACGAGTCTGATGTCTTGACATCTGTCTACCGGGCCCACAGCCCCCAAACCACCCAGCTTTTTGGCTTTGACAATCGTCCAAAAATGTAGATTTGCATGCACATCAGCATTGGGCATACATTTATCTCGCCCACTGTCGACGATGGCCCCTTAATGCGATGGCACGCGAAAAAAAGGACAGTCAGATAATACTCAAAGGATAGGGATACAAAGGACTTTGTAGAGAAATAGTATGAGTTCAAAATAAATTGTTATTTGTATATATCATTAAATTTATAATAATAATTTACTTTATTCTGACTATTGGTGCTTTATATTTTCTATAAATTCTACGATATCTAAGTTTAAGAAAATGTTTTGACACAAAAATAACAATTTAAAGCTCAATAAACTTAAACTTTCACGGCCTTGCAATTAATCTTCTGGCTTTTAATACCACAAACGAGTCACCGCTTCGATTGGATAAAATGGATGTCTAGGCAGACCTGAATTCGCATTGATTGGACTGGATGTTCTGGGTACCGTGATTGATTGATTCGAGTAAGTGCAACAGTTTATTTGCATATTTTGCAGAATTTTATTGCACAACGGTAAACAGAACTGAATTACTGCAAAAATATGCAAAATATTTAAATTGCCAAAATATCCCTTAGCCGAGCACATAAATAAGAGTTCGCAGATGTCAAGGGAGGCCAACGGGATGGACAGATGGACAGATGAACAGTTGCTGAAGCCAAACAAATGTAAACTCGCTTTGTAGTTTATTGAAAATTTAATAAAGTGCAGCCCACAAACACAGGGAACATGATAGATAAAATAGGGAAATGCCGAAATGCCAATGAATGCGGAGACTGCATGGAATAAGAAATACCCAAATAAATATGCTATTTGCCTTTATTGCAATTCAATTTACTATCAAAGCATCAGCCCTGGAATCAGCAGCCAATGGACATATTCGGGGTTATATTTATTCCATAAAGGATTTGCAGCTCCCTCAGCATCTCGGTATTTTTGGAATTTAAATGGAATTTAAAAAGCATTTCTGTTCGGAATGGTTGTCAACTACTCAGCACAGGTATGATGACACAAATCCGCCCGCAGGTGGGGCAAAAGCCAGGACTGGGACAGCCTTTCGACCTGCAGCTGCCTTCTGTCATCCGATTTCCTTGCACTTTTGCGATCAATAAATGTGGCTGCAGGAAAAAATACCTCTAAAACGAATGAGTGATTGTTTGAACGCGTTATCCATTTTTAATTTGATTCCTTTGGAATTTTGTTGAACTACAAACGAAAAAGAATTTTGCACGAGCTTAGAAATTCAGGTCTTAATTGATTAAGAATTATTTTTAATAATAATTTTCCTTCATGTCGTTATACAATTTTAAAAATAACATTATACCATCTGGATATAATTTACCTATTGCTTAAGTCATATCCAGTCTCAAACTAAAAATTTATAAAATAAAGTGCAAAGCTTAAAGATTTTTATATACCATACTATATGCAAGGAGTGCAATGTTCTATATAATTGCCATCCAACATAAACCTAGAAACAAAAAAAAAGAATCCAAATTTGTGAGCAGGACGAGTATCAGCTTGAATTTATCAAGGGATTGTTTTCATTGTTGTTTCGAAGACAAAATCAAAATCCAACAATATGGCAATAAACGAATTTTGGTTATAACAATGCAGTTGACCTCCGCTGTGTTGTTTCTAAAAAAAAAACCACTCCACACAAACTGCGTTCAACCGCATGCAATTTTGTTAGCATGCTCATATATCCAGGGTCTGACTATGGGGACAATAGTCGTAATAGAACTGGACCAGAGGGTCCAAATTGGGGAAGGGAGCCACCTAATGGGGGACAGGGGTCAATCCAAAAATGTCCCTAGGTGTTGGCTACATGGGAGCCGAACGAACGCATCTATTTGTATTTTGTTACAGGACATGCTCTCAGTGGGCATATCCTTTACTCGCCCGAAGAGGCAGGAAGGCATGTGGATGTCACAGGGACGTCAGACAGAGACTTTTATTGAAAATGTTCAATGGCAGAAATTCATAACTGCAGCAGAAAAGTACACAGAAAAAAATAAATACATTTTCTATATTTTCATATAGATTATAACCTATGAATCCAACACCTGATAATATAAGATCTTTAAGAGAATCCCTATTTTTGGGAGATAATACAACGAAAATAACAAAATAAGATTTATAAACTTAAAATATATTCAAAGACATATTTGATATAAGAAATAGATCCATTTGATTTACTTACACATACTTTGCTTACACCTTTTTGAGCAGTGCACTGCATTTAGGTTTTCATTTTGAAATCAAACATGGAGAGTTCTGTCCCCCGGGCAGGACATTCGACTTCGTCTGCTTTTATGGCAAAGAGAATTATTGCGTTTTTGCGAAACGTTGAGTAATACGATTGCGGTGCTAATTTAGCTGCAATCTGCAATGCTTCAGTTTTAGTCTCTTTTTTGTCTCCCATATCCGGCACTTGGTTAGTGACGATGGCAAATCATTGATACGCTTCGATTGCCGAAGGGGAAATCTTATCAATGGACGGCCAAGTGGCCGTTGGCTCTTTGTAAAGGGGCTCTGCAAAGTCAGTCAGTGTCAACATGTCGTCGTGGGTTGTCTCCACCACTGAGCTGTACGATTGCGGTGCCAATGGGCCAACATCATCCACGGCCACATCCTCGCGGCATACGCGACTTATCCTGCTGGTGTGGCATAATCTCACCGAAAAGTGCCAGAAATTCGGTAGTTTTCTCAGACGCGAGACGAATAAACCACTTCCCAAAGAACTGAGGCGATCGTTACGTCTTAACAAATCGGCCAGGCGGAAAGGCTATCGGAGCTGCGAGAGCGAGGCAGATAAACGGTACGCATTTTAAACCTATGTATTATATTTGAATGGGCTAGATAAGCCCATTGTTATTGTTTACCTCAAGGTTCGACTATGTGCCGACACCTGCTAAGTACAGTGGACCTCTATAAGGTAACTTTGAGTGGTTAAAAATATTAACTTCCTATTTAGACAGAACACAAATTAAACATCCATAGTTTCTAAAATTCTTTCATATATTCTTCAAAAATTAACCCTTTAAAGGTACAACATTTTAATCTTAAAAGTATAAATTCAATTTATATACAACCTAACAACCTAATATATATATAACCTTATCTAAATATAACCACTACAACTTTTCCATTCTCCAGACTGATGAAAGAGCGTTTAAACGAGCCCGCCAACATATCCATTCGCATGGGTCCTGCCTACGACTATAGACCATTGAATTTCTAACCGATCTGCAAAAGAATACTAGGAAATCGTACTTCGAATTGTTATATTATATTATATTATATTGTATTATATTTGAATGGGCTAGATAAGCCCATTGTTATTGTTAAGTGGTTAAAGATATTTACTTCCTATTCAAACTGAAAACAAAATAAATCTTAGTATGATAGTTTCTACAATTCTTCCTCCGAACCCTGTAAAGGTGGACAATTTCAATCTAAAAAGTGTACTAAAATAAAAACTACCGCAGACGTTGAGTGATTCGATTTATATACAACCTAAAAGTTAACATAAATAAAAAAATATATTAAATTTATTTTTGAATCAAGGCGCCAAGTGTTCTTCCTCTTGAACATGAGTCATAATTTTCCTGAGCTGGTAACACCAACATCGTCTTTCTCTTTACCCCCATTTCTGAGAAATTTTAAAATATGTAAAAAAATTTTACTCATTTTTACATGAATGTCGTAAGCTCTGCAACAGCTGTTGGAATCTGAAAGCTTTACCTAGTAATAAAGCTCTATATTACTCTTAGGTTCTCCCTTGATTCGATGAGCTCTTCACCCTTAGTTCGCCTCTACTCTTGAGAACGCCCACACAAAAGTTTATTGCCCCGCTCACAACAAGTGGACGTGACTTAGTGCATTTCTTATAAGGTATATCACTTATTTAATAAGAATTAAAGATGATATATATTATTGTTCTATCTAATTATACATTATTACTTGTAAATGTTGTTATATGTTAATAGATTGTTATAATTAGTTAGGAAATTAATACGAAAAACATACTTTTTAACTTTAATTACCGATTATAAAATATAAACAAGTTAAATATTTAAAGTTTTCAAAGATAAGATTTCTGTTTTGGTTATATATGTTTTAAATGCATACATTTAGATATCATCACCTTACTTATTACCTCTTTTGTTTGTAATTTGTCTGATTTTTCATTGAGCAGCACTGCATATTATAATTCCCAAGTTATTTTTTCTTTTTTTTATGTTTAAGAAATTGTTATAAAATAAAAAAGAGCAATTATCAGTCGGTGAGTTCTTGAAAATAACTCGAATTTCAGTTGGCTTTTGCTTTCCTTTGCACTAATTCACGCCGTCTGGCACTCTCACTCTCCGCGAAGCACTCTCTTAATTCCCCAACTGGTCTCTTCCTATACGTCACAGAAAGCGTTATCTCCCCAGTTTTTTGTTGGCGCCCGCTTATTGTGAAAAACGTGTTCGACGCGGAAATGACATTGATAGTGAAATTTTAACCAAAATAATACTATAACTTTCGGCCAGCAAACCAAAAAAATACAAAAAGTGTCGGAATTTTAAAAGTGAACTTTATTCGTCGCCTGGAAAATAGTTTTTACCATTTAAATATTTTAAATTATCATAAACAAAGGGTTCAGTGCAAAATGAACTTGATTTCCACATTTGTTTATTTCCTGGTGGCATTCTACAAATTCTTCAAGAAGTTCTTGTAAGTGGCCGCAATTATCTAATATTATTAAGAGACCTTGTATTTTTGGGTGTGCCTGGCTTTGTCCTTTCTTGGCCCTTGTTTTCCTCCCTTAAAACAACAAATCTTGGAGCTTATTGATAAAACAACAAACACCCTACTCAAAAAAACATTTCGTTGTTTGCTGCTGCTTTTCATAAATTAAGTTTTCTTTGTGAGGCTTTTCCGTCTCGGTCTTTGTTTGCCGTTTTTCTTTTGGCTTTTTTCTTGGATTTTGTTTATGCGGTTTGTTTTTGTACCTGCAGTTTTTATACAAAACTAAAAATTTTGCTCCAATCTGTTGACTTGTGCGAGCGAGAAAGGGAGCGAGATAGATTCCAACCCGCTCTTTGTGTGCTCTTCCCTCTTCCCCCACTCTCGCTGTCCCGCTCTCGCTCCCCACCTAAGTAGCGCCACGTTTTTGTTTGGATTTGAGGTCGGTAGGAAATTGGATGTGGTTTTGTACCATGTGGAGATTGTAATTTACCCAAGTGCCTCTGTCTTTGGGTGTGTTTTCGCGGGCGGGGGGGTTTACAACAGAAATGGGTTTTTAATTACTATAACTGTCCTTATGTGGGCCTGTTTTCGGTGGGCTCTTCAGCTCTGAGGGCGTTGTACACATAATTTCCAACAAGCACATAAGATCTGTTCTGATTAAAGTGAATATATCTTGTTGGAGGAACCGTTAATTTCATCACAATTGACCGGAATTTCCCGGCTTCGAAGTATTCCACTTGTTGAGGGTAAACATGGGTGACAGAAAGTAATTCGGTGAAAGCAAATTATCCACCCTTATTAATTGCCCGGAGAAAATGTGGGTGCTATTAGTAACAATTACATCTTGATTTGTATACAATGATTGTAGATTCTTACATATAAGTACGTTGTACAGATGAATGTATTTCACTTCACTTAGACTTAAAGCTTTTACTTATGAATGTGTACATAGCAACGATATAACAATATTAATATTATTAACATTTATAATAATATTACAAGTTTATTATACTCAACTTAACCGGAATGACTCAGTTCTTAGTATGATTACACATTAACATTTGAGCAAGTACAGCTTATTTTACACAGAAAGAAACAATTTGGTTACTTACTAGTACTTAAAACTGAATAAATTTCTTTTAGATAGAGTAAATAGAAGTTAAATAAATATTTTTAATGATAATTGATTGGTCAAATTAACAGTTTAACAGCTTGGGGACTTTTAAGTATTTCTTTTTTTTCTAGACTATTGCATTTTTTGTGTGTACTGTTGAAAACTTTTTGGAAAGACTTTGTACAGGCAAATACATTTACTATATACAAAATACACAAAAAAGTCCAAATTCCAAAATAATAAAATAAATATTTATGCTGTGCATTCGTAAACAAGTGGCTACATTAAATATACTTATTTAACAATACCGGCAAGTAGTTCCATGACCTACTTTATAAGGTGCAAGAACTGGCTTGGCAGCAAGTCCCCAAATTAGAACTTATGTAGACGATAAACTAAAGAGTGAACTTTAACCCGAAGCACTAAAACAAGGCCGCTGCTGCTGTACTCAAAGTCCTTATCTTATCTCAGCGGCTAGACCACTGGCTGCGAGGAATAAAAATACTAAATGCTCTTCTATATTATGTTAATAAATAGTTGTATTCCCCGCCTAATCTGCAGTCACCACCGACCTTGACAGGCCCACTGGGAGTGGGGTTTGCGAGAACAACGCAAATCAAACCGCCCCAAACTAATTTAAACCAATTAGACCCAGGGAACATAACTTATTAGTTGCACTCCCCGTTCTTATCAACAAGTAGTAAATCAAATACGATTTGAAAATTTTACAACTGTCCGGTTCGAAGGAATTATGCTGAGAGGAACTTTTTCAAATGGCTAATACCTCCCCGATGCCAGAGATAAGACCAGACACGATCCTCATGTCATTACCATAGGTACCTCCGCGAATTTACAAATCGTTCTTACCACTGAGCATTTTTGGAGTCCTTAAATGATTAAGGAATTTAAATAAATAAATAAAACATTCATTTCATTTTTGTTTTCAAAGTTCTGAATGCCAAAGGGTTGTGTTAAATATTTAAGGTGAGTCAAACAATCGTCTTAAAATAAGTTTGAAACAACAATCTATACTACATAAAGATGATATTTTTAAGCCTAGTCCTTAAAGTAAGAATTTACTAAAATTTGCCTAAAAAGTTATTATCAAATCACATCATGTTTTCCGACTTTACTTAACTTAAGGAGTAGGAGATTCGCAAGATTTAATTTAAAATAATGTTCTGTCAAAGAGTAATAAAAATGATATTAATGTTTCTATGGTACCATAACTGTGTTAGTTTTTTAAGATGCGATAATAATTTAGGAACATATGGTGCGTGTGCTGTATATTTTCCTAATCACATGTATCACTGATACACGAGGTACACCCAATAGAGTCAAAATAAAGAGCCCCTCGCGAGTGTTTACACTAGTGTTACAGACCCTGAGAGCGCAAGCCATTGAACTTAGTACGATAATGAGGTAGAGAGTCTGTGAATATACCAGAGAGGGGTCTTCTCGCCGGGGCGATTGTGCAATGGTCGGTGCTCAGTCGGCCAGGCCCCAGACAAACAGAGAGGTCTCTTGGCATTATCCTTATCAGCCGATGGGCATTGAGAGCGTTGGTATAAATGTCGAAAAGCACGTACCATCGAGCTTAGTTCTTTGCAACTCGCCGGAATATTTAAACCGCCTGAAATTCGCGCTCTGTCAGTCCGCCTTAGACGAATTTCCCGGATCGCGAAAAGGCTCTTCGGGCACTTTGGATATTCTTTGTGATCGGCAACTAACCATGTGTGGTTGTGCTCTCTAGTGTAGACTGCAAAATGGTGAGTCTCAGGGCCCGGTGCGATGTATTGAATTCGACCCACTGAACCACTTGCAATGTGCGCCACAAAACCTTTCGGGAAAAGCGGTCGAAGTTTCATTTTGCGTCCAGATGGAATCAGCTTTTGCCGGAGTAGAACCAGTTTTTTCCAAGCCAAAGCCGATGCGATACTCCCCATATGTAGTACGCGTATGTGTCCCAATCTGTAGCTATGCTGTTGTATAACAAAAAATAATCGCAAGGCAGCCACTAAATGCACAGGGCGCTCTGTATTTGTCTATACCCTGTAAAAAGGGAGACAGTGCAAGTAGATTTATTTAGAAATATACACCGATCAACAGAAAATGCGTATTTTAAAATATATAAAGGGCAAATATGTTTAGTGCCAGTCAGGGAAATGTCACAATATCTTCTTCAAAAAGTCTAAAAAATAGGCATTTTGTCGGAATTTGACGGTAACTCACCAAGAAATGTGTACATAATATTTGAAAAATTCTGTTATGGTAAACAAAAATGTAGTAAACAAGTCTGGAATGTACATATACCAATCAGTTAAATAAGAAGTGAAAGATCGAGAAGCTTACGTGTGTGCAATCTGTGTACCAGTTTTAAAATGCATATTTTGTATTACCATCTGGTTCAGATGCAGGTCATCTGTTAGTCGAGCATCCCAGATGGTTTCGTGTGAAATCCCCTGATAAGCTTATCAAATCGCTGCCGTTCTTCCTTTTTTATTCGATTTTTGTTTGCATCGGAATAATCCATATCAGATGAGTGATTGATGACCCGATCAGCCAGTGGAAGCAGGTGGTCAGCTAGTACTTAGTCAGCAATTAACAAAAAGTGTTACATAGTACCAATTTCACAATTTTCTATTATCTCTCCCACGTGGTGCTGGCCTGTCATAAATTGAGCGAACCTGTTGCCAAGTTCATGTGGCATTCTCGCCATTTGGTAGACCAGGTCCCCACAGGCCCGTACACTCACGTACATATAGCCATATAAATAAAACTCAATGTCGGCCGCTGCTCTTGTTCATTCCGCTCGACTTTCCGCAGTGCATTGCCAAAAAAAATCAAGATCCGTAAAATCACTTGTAGAGCAGTCGCACCTGCGGAAGGGGAAGATACTATTATAATCAATTAGTGATATATCGAAAATTGACTCAAGTTATATAGGTATGTACGTCTAAAAATATAGAAAATGTACATTCAAGTGTAGATCAAGTTCAATAACAGCTGAGCAAATATTCTAAGGCAAACTGAGAGGATGTGGGGTATATTTGTTAAATTGAGAACTGAAAGTTTGTGGAGCAATACAATAGTTCTCAATATGAAAATTGTTTATTAATGGTTGTTCGACTTTTAATATTAATTTTATTTTTCTTAACTAACAAAGGCTTCTAACATGTATTAAATCAAATGAAAACACCTCTTTATGAGGTGACGATCGCACCTTCAACTTGCAAAGATTCTGATTTCAAACTCTGTGACGAAAAATGCTTATGATATTCACCCAATTTTCAACATGTGTTTTACATGTAAAATCAGAAAAGTCATGCCTACTTTTGGGCAGCTTTTTAAGAAAAATAAAAAGTAGAAGGAAATGAAACTCAATACAATTATATATTGGGCATTATCTATAAGATCCGCCAAAAAGATCTTAAATTTTTAATTTACATAAAATAGTAGTACTTACTTAAATGCATTTAAGAAATTTTCATAAAGAAAGATTTCTAGATAGACACCATAAATTACCGTATTGCGGAAATGAATGGAAGTCGTTCTGTTCATTCAATTCGTTATTTGTTTATTAGCCGAATGAAGTGCAATCAATTTGTTCTTGAATTAATGCAAATCTTGAAAGTGCATAATAATTTATTAGCTACAAATTAGCACTGGAGGTTTTCGTCTTTCCTATCATTCCGTTTCGATTGCGTTTTTGGGGAGGAACAAACTGAGGCGTAAAATTAATTATGTCTGTGTGGATGTCGAGTGACAGGCAGCTGACATAGAGCGTAATTAATCAATCCCCGCTGATTAAAAATTGTTCTTTATTTATCTCTAATTGAATGTTTGCGGAACACATGCTACCACTATTGGACTTCAAAATTGAAATAAACATTTACAATTGATTAGAAATTAATGTTTGCTTGTTACAGAAATTACTTCCTTTGATTATCTTTTTTAATATATATACAATTGATTAGAAATTTATGTCTGGTTGTTACTGAAATTACTTCCTTTAATTATCATTTTTTTACAACAAAGTAAACACAATTTTTTAAATATTTGCAATTATTTCACACTCGTTGCAACCTTAAGTTCAAGTAAAATCTTGTTTCTTATGCTTTCGAAACAATAACAACGCTTGTCGATCTGATTCATCGGGTCAAGTTTAAAGTCAAGACGATGAAAGTATTATTTTGTATTGAGCTGATGGCTGAAACCCAGTATCTCTATTTGGCTAATAAAATAAATTTGACATTTTGGAAAGTAATCAAACAAAATGTGGTTTGCCTTTAAGCGAACCGAATGAGAGCGGCAATTTCAATTTCAATTTTGATTTTGATTTCATGCCATATATTATATGTACCTATGACTACTGAACACAGCGGCAATCTGTCTGCGTCTGCTCTTTTAATGAGAAACCAGAGAGAGATCGGATCAGGGAACTGAAATGAACTGAACTGAGCAACTGGCACTTGATTGCCTCGATCTCGACTAGAGTCGGCCAGAAGATATAAATAAGGAAAGGCAACGCACGCGCGTATTAATTGTTGGCTGTTCTAAACGGCCAGAAGTGCGCAAAGCCAATATAACGCATACGCAGCGTGGTTAATGATACAAATTAAGACTCCAGTGAAATGGATCAAAAAAGTGAAGTGAGGGAAAACTATGGCCATCGTCGTCAGCCAGCTTTGGGCAAGGCCATGCCAGTGACAGCTCTGTTGTTGAATTTGGAAGTGAATCCTTTGGATTACCGGAGAAGTGATGGCGGCTCAGAACAGATGCTCGAAGAAGATGATAAACCACCTCAGTTGTTTAGCATAACAGATGAGCCCCCATCGCCACCCAGTGACGAAGAGGACTTTAAGCCCCCGAATCACTATACGGATGATCAAAGGCTGGCTGGTGATTCGCAGAGGGATATACCCTGTTCGAATTGCCTTCAATCTGCACCCGATCACCTAATCGATCGCAGTTCGGCCATCAACGAGATGTGCCAACGCCTGTGTGGTCCCGAATGCCGAAGACCTCAAGGCCTCACGCTCGATGGTTTTCGCCAGGATTTCCTCAGGCAGTACGAGATCGCGGAAGCTGTGGCCAAGACCTCGGCCATGACCTCCACCGTTCAGATGAAACAGCGCCTGGCGGCACGAAAACTGGAAATCGGCAAGGAAATGGATGACCAGCTGGGCGTGGCCAGCCCCCATATCGATATCAATCTCGGCCAGAGTGGTTCCGCTGCACCTACGGCTGCTGGAAATGGAGAGTTTGAGTTTGAGCCGCCCCGCGATCTGCTCTTGTATCTGGTGAGGTGAGAGACTCGTTTCAGACATGGTGCCATGGATATGGATATGGATATGGGTATATGTGCCTACCTGTCTGTCGTGCTTATAAATCAAGTTCATGGCTGGCAGCGTGTCAAGTGTTCTTAGGCATTGGCCAGGCCTCAAAGCCACTTAGCGGCAATCAACAACAGCAACAACAACAGATCACCGAGATCACCAACAAAAACTAACCTTGCACAATTTGCGCGAAAGTGATCATGACAAAAACTGACAGTATATATAAATACATATAGCTGTGTCCCAGGGAAAGGGGAAATACGAACCATTTTATTCAATTTATAAAGTGGGAAAAACGCATTAAGGCTTTTTAGTTAGCTTTATATGCACTTTATTAGTGGTACTATAATTTTTTATGATCGAAATCATTTATAATTCATTGAAAAATGTATTTAAATACAGGCCATCAAAGTATTCTAAACAAATTTTCTCAGAATTAAAATGATTTCAATTTCATTACCGGTGCTTAAATGCTTTTGTAATCATTTTATTAAATCCCGTTTTCTTTCCACCTTCACTCATTTCCGAATCGAACTAAGTTTTAATAAACTTCAGTGTCGATTTTGTTAGCTTATCTAACGCAACAGTTGGGAACTTAATTGCTTTCCATTAAGTGATAACTCATAAGTGACAATTAAATTGCCCTCATATCAACGTTAAATGAAGTAAAAAGATCCTATCAATGAATGAAATAAAATAATTACATTTAGGTCACGAAAGTGTTTCGACACGTGCCAAGTTCAAAATTCCGCTCCCGAGATTAGATTAGTGGGCATCTTGCAAGTGACGTTCAGCGAGTGATCAACGAATAAACACCCCTATAAATCTCATCTAACCCTGTAATAATTTTGCCTTTCTAGGAAACACAGATGGGGCCGCGTCTCTTTGACATTGCCATACTGACACTTAATATAAAACATTTCAAGTTATCCTAATATCTAAACAAGAAACGAAGAATCCCAGAATCCCAGTTAACAAAATATCAGAAACCGAATAAACTGAAAGTGATATTTTACTTGGACGTTGAGTAAAGTTTGCAGAAATAGTTCAAAATGGAGTTTCTAATGAAAACATCGCGTTTGATCGTCACATCGAAGACGTTCGCGAGACGTGTGGCCGTTCCGATTCCCAGGTAACGAAAATGAAATCGAAATCCCCCTACCCCCAGGCAAAATCGGATATACATGTTATACATATATGTCTTCAGGCGGACAGCTCATTACGCATGTAACTGCGTTGCTGTATAAATTGTGCAGATACAATTGTATCTCCTTTGTCTGAGCAATTAGCATTTGAGAACATTTGGGCTTCTGCTTAGGAATACAACACCGCCAGGCATTAGCTAAGGATGCTGGATTTTGCATACCTATACCCAGTACATTCCCATACCTACATACATATAACGCAAAGAGCACTTTTGTTTTCATTAACTGATAGCCATACCCCGCCGCCTTGGCCGCATAAATATTTAACGAGTCATATAGAATCGTTCTTTTGTTTAGCATTTTGGCGGGGCGCTCTCACACGTGAGCCGAACGTATTGATCTCGTTCTGGGTGCGCGGGGGTATCTGTATCTTGCAGATACATCTCGTATGCGAAATACCCGTTTGTGCGTGCTCTCCTCGCGATCTTTTCGCTGCCTCGAGCGCGAATGATCTCTCTAATAAAACCCCGCACTTCAGTTGGCATTCAGTTTCGCCAAAGTCGCTTGCAAGCGCACCTCGTTCCGGCGCCCCCAGATCACAGATCTAAAATCCCCAAAAAAAGAATCCGAAAAAAAAACAATAAAACCCTACCGAAAAATCCCAATCCTTTGATCCTGCCGCCGACATGGAGCCAGCACTGCCAATAAAGCGAGCCAACAAGGCGCCCTGCAAGAACGATCGAAAGGCCTATCTGCAAAAAGTGATGCTAACCAGGTGAGAGGCATCATCTTCTCGGTGGGGCCATCTGATCCACCGGCGGGCGATCGTGATTGATTGCGGTGACAGGCCGAAACCCGTAAGCCCCAAATCCAGTCGCCATTCGCCATCCAATCCCCGGCGGGAACTTGTTTCGATTCTCTCGCGAAGCGTACCAAACCAGCCGCACAGCTGCGAAGCTATTGACCGAGCGACATTTTTCGCCTTTGTTTTTGTTTTGCGGGATTATCGTTGCGTGGGCGACTTAGCATCTCTTCCCCTCAAGTCCCACAAATCCCACTTCAATCCCCCATCCCCTAATTCCCGGTAATCTCCTTAGAATCAGAGCATATGTGCTAAGTGTTCGAAAACCAGAAACGTTCTTTCTATCAAGAAATAGACTTCATCTCAGTTTCAACTTTGTGCTACCCATTATAATGTAACCGATTCCATTATCAGGAAATACCGGAGACCATAAAGTAATCAAATCTTTTTTTTTCTTGTTCCTTTTAATGGTGTTCATATCATCAGAGACGGATGATAGTTTAGCTATCACAATATAAATTCAATATACCAAAGGGTCAAAGGAGAATCAAGATTCAGATCATTGGAGATCCCAAAAATAACATATTTAAAAAATGTTTATAATTATAAAATCCGAATTTATATCAAGATGTGTTCCTTATTAGCTAACCAATCACCGACTGTTACTTACTTTCATTTTTAATTCTGCTTATACATCTCGATGTTTCTGTGTATTTGTGTAATTTAAAAAGTGATTAGAAATATCCTAACAGTTTCAAATATTTTTCTCCCCCCAACACAAAACATTTAACACGACCAAAAAACTAATTTCAGCAAAGGGAAAATGGAAAAGTTTTATATGACTCAGCGTCATAGTCATAGCCTTTTCATTTTCAGCATAATACTGAGAAAAATTCTGTATAGAAAACCAGATGCTTTGTGAGTACCAGAAAATGTTGACATTATACTTACTTTATCGATGTTGTTTATTTGGTGTTGTTCGCTGAAAGTTGTTTGTTTGTTGCAAGAAGCTTTTATAAGTTTTTTTCGATTGAAATGCTTAAAAGAAAACATAATTAAAGAGTTCCCAACAAAAGACTAATACAATATTTGTGTTTTGCAAGCAATATAATCGAATAGTGAGCGTTATAAACACGTTTGCTAGCCAATTTATAACTCTTTGGTTCTAACAGATTGCTAATTTTCAATGATTTAATCGTTTTGCAGAATGGGATCTTTCAACACGGCGCCAAAGATCAACAACGTGGACTCCCAGGACGATGGCCTGGAATTGCCCGCGGGTCTGGACACCTCGGCTCTGCTTCAGCACGTCCAGCAATTGAGGGGCGGTGGAATCGAGCAGCCTTCGCTGCTCACCCGCGGCTTCCTGAAACCGCTCCCGGTGGACGAGGACGTCGCCGATGGACTGCGATGCCTCCAGCTGAACTCCGTATCGAGGGGTAGGATTGCACCCTTGTCTTGTCCGCGGAATATATATTCTAATGTCTTTATGCAGTTTGCAGTGCGCCAGTTGAGGGTGACGCCTCGCACAACATTCGATTGCTGCAATGGAACATTCTATCGCAAAGTAAGTATTGACTATAATTCAAATTTTATAAAAAAA
Organism: Drosophila suzukii; assembly: GCF_043229965.1. Taxonomy (NCBI): domain Eukaryota; kingdom Metazoa; phylum Arthropoda; class Insecta; order Diptera; family Drosophilidae; genus Drosophila; species Drosophila suzukii. The sequence goes on from NC_092082.1 coordinate 84,967,105, forward strand.
AATTAAAATAAAAGATATAAAATTAAAGTACCCCGCATTCTTTATATAGGAAGCTTTCTAAAATCGACCTTTTCAAAAATGATAAAATTATAAAAATAAACAAGTTTTGCAGTTTTTAAAACCTAAATAATTTTCTAAAACTAACGTCGTATTCTAAAATTTACAAACATTACTTTCTAAAAATCTAACTCGGTTTATTCCCTAACATATAGCTCTTGGCCAACACAACGATGGATTTGTGCGCTGTCCTGAGGAGGCACTCACCTGGGAGCATCGCAAGTACCTGATTGTCCAGGAGATCCTGCAGAACCAGCCCGACGTTATTTGTCTGCAGGTAAATTCAAACCATTTCCGATCCTCAAGCGGAAGTCTTTAACGTGTACTTCGATATATCCAACCAGGAAGTAGACCATTTCAAGTTCCTGCAGACGGTATTGGGTAGCCAAAACTACGAGGGCATCTTCTTCCCGAAGCCGGACTCCCCTTGTCTGTATATCGAGCAGAACAATGGACCCGATGGATGTGCCATTTTCTACAAGCGGGATAAATTACAGCTCCAGGGATACGATACCAGGATCCTGGAAGTGTGGCGTGTGCAGAGCAACCAGGTGGCCATCGCCGCCCGGCTGCGAATGCGATCCAGTGGTCGAGAGTTCTGCGTGGCCACCACCCACTTGAAGGCCCGCCACGGCGCACTTTTGGCCAAGTTGCGTAACGAACAGGGCCGGGATCTCATCCGGTTTGTGAAGCAATTCGCCGGTGAGACGCCCCTGCTGCTGTGCGGCGATTTTAACGCCGAGCCGGTGGAGCCCATCTACGCCACGATTCTGGGCTGCGATCTTCTCCGCTTGGGCAGTGCCTATGCCGATGTGAAGCTAGACCGTGAGGAGATCCTGCAGCCCAGCGAGGATGTGGGCGAGTTCGTGTCGGAATCGATGAAACGAGAGCCACCCTACACCACCTGGAAGATTCGTGAGGAGGGCGAGGAGTGCCACACCATCGACTACGTTTTCTACACACCCGATCGCCTCAAGGTAGGTTATCTTCGAGTAGGAGTATATTGAATCTGAAAGCGGAAATCCTTTTATCCTGAAACTAACTTCCAAACCTCTCTACACTTTCAGATCAAAAATTGCCTTAACTTTCCAGAGGGCGAACAAATTGGCAAGAACCGCACACCTAGCTACCAATATCCATCGGATCACTTTTCCCTCGTGTGCGATTTCGAACTGCTACCTTCCGCGGAAAACGGAAAGGAAAGCGCCAGCGATGGGAAAAATGAAACGGAAGTGGAGGGCAGCAAACACGGATCCATTCAGTAGAAGACTCCAGTTTCAGAATTCACCACAGAAGAAGTTTCAATTACATTACATCGATTGTGATATTAGTTGTTAGATACATATTAGCCTCATACACAACCGTTGCACTACAGCTTGCAGCTTTTACAAATGATAATCCAAAATCACAATAAATAAATGACATAATATGGAAGAAAGTTAACTAAAATAATAGTTTTTAATTTTAGATGAACATATAAAATAAATAAAAACAATTTCAGCAACCCACATAGTTGTACTCCAGCGTTCTTTTTAGAAATCCAGTTAACTAGAGCGGAAGTACTTTATCAGTACTATTTTATTTTAACATTGATAATAATGTTGCCGACTTTCCGGCGCATGTCAAAAATTCTGTTAACGAGAGTCGGGGGCTCGGGGCGTATACTTGATTCCCCTGCCGTCAATGGTCCGCAAATTGTCTCCAAATTAGGCCTACGAATTGAGATCTTCATATAAACATACAAGAATGATTAGAAAACACGCAAGTCCAGAAAATTGCAGTGAAAAACAATCGAATGCAGCGCACTCAAAGCCATCAAATGGGTTGCGTAACTCAACAAACAGCATTATAAATATACACACTACATGTATTTAGTATATAACAATTTTCACATACTGCTCGCACTAGAATTTAATAGGTATAGCCAATAACTGGGATTTAAAGCAGGGCCAAGATAGCTGTCAGCACGAAAGAGGTGGCGACCATTGCGTAACCGGTCGAGTAGACCTCCTTGATCTTCAGGAATCGCCCGGTGTCCCAGAAGAGATGACGGATTCCATTGGCGGTGTGATAACCAGCCGGATAGGCGATGATGAACTTGAGGGCAGTCAGAGTGGCGCCGCTCAGCTGGAGGCCCTCCACCATGGTCACATAGTGGCTGATGTCGTGCGACGAGATCAGGGCGCCCAGTCCCAGGCCCCAAACGCCCACTCCCAGGGCCAAGCCGGTGCCGCGATGACAGATCGACAGCATGGAGGTCAGCTGCGGCTGGTAGATGGTCAGGTGGGGCGACAGCTTCCTGCCCAGCCGCTCGTTCTTCTCGAAGAACGACTCGTCCTTCTGGGTTTCGGCCACGGATACCACCTTCAGCGATACCTGGCGGCTGGCAGCGGCCATCTGGAGGCCCTGGCGCAGCGCCGGCGAGCGGATCAGCGAGCTGGAGAGTGCATACCTGCAAAGAGCAGTCTTAGATCAGGGTTTTCGCAGTCCCATTTCGCAGAAATTACGTACATTTCCCTGTTTTTCACTCAAACTTGTATTGATGGGACCGTGCACTGCCTGCGCGAATAGCCGCAGCCGGTGCTGCCACCAAGTTTTACGAAGTCAGGGGGTATCGGCTCGATAGTATCGATAACAAAACCCATTTATTGTTTAAAGAGTTTTAAACGATGCTTAGCTTAAAATAACCCACATCCTTTAAATAGAATTTAAAATTATTTTACTAAAATATATATATGTAATTTTTAGAGCTGCTTTTCATGAAGTTGAAATGCTTATGCTTAAGGTCTTTTGGTGGGTAGATACATTACTTATTACTATAAATTACCAAAAGGTAATTCAAATCGCAGCATCAAATCATTTTTATTTTTAGTTGTTTATAATGCAACAACAAATTACAACAATATGGGAATAAATATGCTGTAATTAGTTGTACAAATCTTCAAAGCTTAGAGCACGTATTATTTTAGTTTTCATTGTTAGTGCTTAAAATTATTTAAATGCGAAATAAAATAGGTAAAATTTTTATGTATTTGTATAACTAGCCAATCAGCAGGAGTACCCTTTTAACAGTACTATCGATATCTAGTAGGCGCTGCCCCACCGGCGTCTGGCGCTGCCAGACCGTCGGACTTCAAGCGAGTTGGCAGTTCGTTCGCCATTTTTTCTTGCTCATTCTTTTTACCGTTCAAAGTAGCGCGTGGCAGGTCGTTCCGCAGTGTTCCCGGTCCGGTGCAGTTGTAGTTGCATATTCGCCAGCGATTCAGACGCCATCTTCCGACCCCCAACAACCCAATCACCATGAAGATCTACAAGGATATCATCACCGGCGACGAGATGTTCGCCGATACCTACAAAATGAAGCTGGTGGACGACGTGATCTACGAGGTTTACGGCAAGCTCATCACCCGCCAGGGCGATGATATCGTATTGGCCGGGGCCAACGCATCCGCCGAGGAAGCTGACGAGGGCACCGAAATCAACTCGGAGTCGGGCGTCGATGTGGTGTTGAACCATCGCCTGGTTGAGTGCTTTGCCTTCGGCGACAAGAAGTCCTACACCCTCTACCTGAAGGACTACATGAAGAAGGTACTGGCCAAGCTGGAGGAGAAGTCCCCCGACCAGGTCGATGTCTTCAAGACCAACATGAACAAGGCCATGAAGGACATCCTCGGCCGCTTCAAGGAGCTCCAGTTCTTCACCGGCGAGTCGATGGACTGCGACGGCATGGTGGCCCTGGTGGAATACCGCGAGATCGGTACCGAGAGCGTTCCAGTGCTCATGTTCTTCAAGCACGGTCTCGAGGAGGAGAAGTGCTAGATGATCCGCCACCTTCCCCACGGAACTATACTCATGCATACCTTCTACACATATTTATCAGATGCTTAGTTACAATTTTGAAAGTCTTAAATTTATGTTAAACGCTGACAAAATGCCTGTCCTCGATCTGTGCGATTTTATTTTTGATTTCTTTCGGCCGGAGCACTCATAAATTCGACTCAATGTATGTTTATTGTTTAAAATCACACCGAGCTAAACAATTGAATTGCGCCAACTATTGTAATTAAAATAATATTTTGATAGAACAACACCTTAAAAAGTTTGTATGCATTTTCGCCAACATCCATTGCAGAAAAAAACAAATAATCGAAAATGGGAACACCAGTACTGAAATTAAACGGAAACAATATACAACTGTAAATCCGCATGCCTGTACTTCTTTGCATTTAACAGTTATTCGTAGGTAGACGCCGCCATATGGTGGCGCGAGTGCGAGCGAGAGGGCCTACCCGCCGTCTGAGTCACACAGCTTGGGCCACTTTTTTGTTGTTTTTTGGGCAATCGCGAAGTTATTGACCTTTGACAGTGATGTACACGTGCCCCCCACACACAAGTACATATATGTGCGTAAGTATTTGGAGGTCATGCGCACTGGTTTACTATTTTCTGCACGCTGCAGTTCCACATGCCCCAGTTTCTCACGTTGGACTCGCCCTAACCTCAACCAAGTTGGCAAAATGCGCCACTCTCGCCAGAAATTGGAATTCTATAATCTAATTCTAGGGCGAGGAATACGTTCGTCTTTATCTGCTGGCAGGGCGGGGCTCACCAGCACAGGTGCTATTTCCATTTCAGCGAAACGTGTCGACCTGTTGCCGTCGTCGCGTGAGAGATGCCCACAGTGGGCTCTCGCTTGGACCAACTGTGCAGAAATACGTATCTATTGATACTAACATTCCGTGTGATCTTAAACATTCAAAATTCTTTAAAAAAAAAATTTATAGTTGTATGGCTTGGAAATTAATTGTGTTTATAAATTTATAAATTATTAACTAAAGAAATTAAAAAAAAATCATATGGATTTACCACCTTTTTATAAAAATCTTTATAAGTGCTTTGAAAAACGACAGTCATAATCACTTTATAAGGAATTTTTTATAGATCCTGTGAAAGGATCCATTTGCTATAAGGAAAATGTTTAGGAAAGGTGAAATTTCTTTAAGACAATCATTTAATTAGTAATTCTGAGATTTCGATTTTCAAGTGAATAATGCCGAGTTACAACTTTTCATAAATCCTCTTTAAACATTTTGTAAAAATCGGAATACCTTCCTGAAAACAGGACAGCCCACTAAAAATGAAGACAGTTAATAAATACTTTAAAGAAATATACATATTCTGACAGTTAAACTTTATGCAAGACTCATTGCGGTAAACATAACCCAATAAAAGGCACCTTTGTAAACAATCTTATCAATTGAGCTACTAAATTAATAGAGCAGAAGGTGGTATTCCATGAACAACCAACTGAAATTTCTGGCAAAAACCCACCCAACCGGAATTAAAAAACCTTTCATTTCGGTTTACGTATAAAAATGCTAATAACAAATTAAATTTTATTTCGTTCATAATTTTGATGCTTCAACTGTGGCAAAAACGGTTCACTTAATGCACTTCCACCGCACAGCGGAATGTCCGTGGAAATGTCAGTCAGATTAGATGCTATTTGTAGGTATGCACGATTCTGGTTTTGTTCATTCTGAATTTAAAAAAGACTTTAAAAGTATATATTTACTTATGCACAAATTCTTTCGCTTAGCTTACAATTACACTAATGCTTCTCGGTCTCGACTATCGCATATGTTATGCGCTTAGTTTGTATAGAATGGAATGAATGCCGAAAGCATTTTAACAAATACAAACGTTAATAAGTTAACAAAATTCGGAAAATTACTAGTACAACTGAAGATTGAACATTTTGTTTTACTTAGCTCTTGGAGGGGACTTTTGGAAGTGATGAGGCTTTGTGTGGCCGCAATGAACTAAAATTTCAAAATAATATTTGATAACATCGACGCCCGTTCGCACTGCACACACAGGCATCACGCGTTGTTAAATATACACATCATTGTACAAGGACACCGGTGGGTCGATCCCATCTGGATCAAACGTAGTCCAGCTGTATGTAGATCTGCTTCACGCCCACCGCCTCGAAGATCATCCGCGTGTGCGTGACCACATACTTGGGATCGACGTTCTTGGACACCTCCAGCTTGAGGGCTCCCACGTAGACATCGGAGCAGAGGGTCCAGAAGTGCGGCTCCTGCACCGCATAGACGCCGGCCAGTCCGGTGACTTTCTGGTAGCACTGCGGCAGGGATCGGTCCAGGTCTGAGGGCTGTCGCTGCATCAGGATCATTATCGACTCCTTAATCAGACTCAGGACACTGAGCGCTATCAGCAGGGCGATGAAGATGGAGCAGATGGGGTCCGCAATCATCCAGCCGAACATGTGCATTAGCACAGCCGAAATTATCACGCCCACCGAACCCAGGGTGTCGGCCAAGATGTGCAGGAAAACACCTCGCATGATCTGCGAGTTGCTGCCCGACATATCGCCATGCGAGTGGCCATGGCTGTCGTGGTCGTGAGAGTGTCCATGACCTAGAATTAAAGGGGAAATTAGTAGAGTATTATCAGAAACCACATTATCTTACAATTCCTAATCATAAATCAACTCAATGTACTATACTGCAGAAAACAAAGATTACTTACTAACTTAATAACTTAGTTTAAGATCCACAAAAAATACATTTCTAACAGAAACACTTTTAACACTTTTATACTAAACCGCGCCCTAATGATCAGCTAATTACTCCTGCATTAACCCTTACATATATAATCATATATCATCTTAACGTTACCATTGTCCAATGTGATGGCCTGGTGATTGTGGTTGCCGGCGTCGTTGTGGCTGTGGGAGTGTCCGTGTCCATGGCCTCCGCCATGGGAGTGCCCGTGTCCACCGCCGCCGTGCGAGTGTCCATGTCCTCCATGATTGAAGGCATATATGCCCACCAGGTTGACCAGCAGACCGAGGACGGAGACAACGAACAGTCGCTCGTGCTTGACTTCCGGCGGCTCAATGAGTCGCTCCACGCCCTCCGACAGGATGAAGAAGGCTATGAACAACAGGAACAGACTGTTGACAAAGCCGGCCAACACCTCGGCTCGCACATAGCCGTAGGAGAACTTGTCGTTGGCCTTCCACTTGGTGATAACCGAGGCTGCCAATCCCGCCAAGAGGCCCGTGCAGTCGAAGAACATGTGGAACGAGTCAGAGATCAGGCCTACGGAATAACCATTAAGAGAGGGTCATAAACTATGGATAAGATAAAAAGCAATTAGTGGCTAGGCACCCACCCAAACTATTCGTCGCGATGCCGTAGAAGAGCTCCACGAAAGCGAAGCTCAGGTTGAGCAGCAGGAAGAGGAACAGATTGCGGGAGTTGCGGTCGGAGAAGATGAGTCGCTTCCAGCTGTTAAGCTTCTCCCGCACCCGGTAGCCGAAGCTGCTCCGATCCTTGTGCGACAACGGTATCATCTTGCCGGATATGGATCTGCAAAGTAACCCGACAAGAAAATGAGAGTGGAGGGCCTCCAGATAACGAAGTTTGTTTGCATACGTGGTATTATTGGGGGGCTATGGCCGCGCGATCCAGCTGATTCTGTGATTCCCACTCAGATTCTGGCCGGGTTCGCGAGAATCTTTATCGGCGTGTGGCGGCGGCAGGTCTTTTTTTTTGACTCGGGAATTACCTCACAACCCAAATCGCTTCCTGCTCGACGTCGTCGTCGTCTTGTGTGCACAGTTGTGCTGCGCGGGGTGGTCGATCTGCGAGTTTGCTGCAGCTTAATTCATTTTTACAGGTTGCCAGATACCAGAACCGAACCCGTCTTTGCCAGCTCTAAACCAATCTGCCGTGTTGTCATCAAAATAAAGGTAACCACGTAAACATTTCGCTCGAGCGCTGGCGACGCCTCGCTGTGAATGGCCACCGGGCACAGTGACTATCAGTCGGGATGTTCGCTGGGTGAAAATTAACTGGTGGTGTGACAACCCTTATGTATTAGCGTTAAAAAGGTGAATTAAATATTAAAAGTTTATAGATTATCTATTTAAAAGAGCTTTTTTGTACATCAAGTAGGGAAATAATTCAAATTAAACAATTACAAATATAATCTTTAGCTTTATGAACGGTCGAGCGAAATTTTCATTATTTTTTCCTTGCAAGTAATCCGTATTTATTTTGTCAAAGCTAAGTTCCTTTCTCGCTTTAATTGCAATTTAAATACATTTTTTTGGCTGTATTTCATTGGCACACATAATAATATTTTATTCTAAAGCCTTAACTGATAAAGGTTTTATCATAGCATTCCTTTTGAACATTCAAACTGCTCCTTGTTTGCATACTCTAGTGTTCACTGTCACGTGATAACGTTTAAAGTGAATGTCAATATAAATTCTTATTGGAAACGGAAAATCAAATATTCTTTCAAAAACAAATATTGATTGATACTATTCTAAATAAAATGAAGGTCTTTAATTATAATAACATATAAATAGGACTCCGTTGAATTAAAGGTGCTAACTCATCTGATAATTCAATTTATATATTTAGTTAATTGTGGAAGTACATATTTTTAAAACATCTTCTCAGGGATAAAATTAAATGATCTGTTTTTATGGAGTATATCAAGTACTCGAGAAAATATTTTTAGATAGATATATTAAATCATAATAGTTCATCAAACTTTTGTTAACTGGCTTTCACAAAGAACGTCGTATTTCTTATTTCCATGGAAAAGCGCAGGGCTAGAAATTATCTTAGCCCATTAGAAAACCTATGTTCATTGAATTCATTCTATTCAACTGAGCTAGTTCGAGATACTAAATAATTTTTACGGGGAATGCTTGCACGGTACCTGGCTCTTGGAATAATAGATATTTTTTCAGCCGGCAAAATCATTTGACTTCTGGAAACCACTGATCCATGATAAACCCCTTTGGTGAGGAGATATATCAATAAAACATCACGCAAATGTCCCTTACATCAATAAGAAAGCAAGTTTATTCAACATTTCACACACAGCGGCATCGTAGTGCTCTCGAATACAATCAGAGTCCTTTTGTAAAGCGAATGCAGCCACGGATTTGCGAGATGGGCAAAAGGTAAAACATTTACGCCTCATCACCCTTGGTGGCACGTGTGTAGATGACCTGGGAATGATGCTGCACAACCTGCTTGATCAGACCTGAAAGTGGAGAGGTTGTGGGGATAAGTTCTTGAACGTAAGGGATTCCATTCAGATAAACATACCCTTCTCGCGCAGCTCGATCAGAGCACGCTTGGCCAGGGAGCCGCGGATCTTCAGACGCTCAGAGACCACCGAGGGGGTGATCAGCTTGTAGGCGGGCACTTCCTTGTACAGCTTCTCGTAGGTAGCCTTGTCGAACAGCACCTGGTTGTTCAGCTTGTCCCTGACTTTTCCCTTGGACCACTTCTTCTTCTTGGCCTTGCCGCCGCCGGATCCCTCCTTCTTCTTCTGTGTCTTTTGCGGCTGCTTGGCCGAAGACTTCGCGTCCTTCTTAGGCGGCTAAAAGAGGGGATAAACAAAGGGCTGGTGTTAGTTGCCGGCATTCCGAAAAATATAAATAATCTCTCCCATTGACCACCGGACCAGCACCTGAAGGAGCTGGCCGCTTTCGAGGTTAAGGCATGCTTTTGTTTTTCGCCCGGATTTTCACATTTTTTCCCCTTCGGTGGGTGATGTTTTCATTGCCCAGTCCTGGGGCAGCACTTCAGACATGTTTTGCCTCCGTTTCCAGGCCACTTTCACAGTAAAAAACTATTATTTTCGCAGAATTCAGTAGCAGCGAACTCACCATCGTGAAAAGTCAATGCAGAAAGATGGAGGGCGGAAACGGCCAGAGTTACCAACCATCGTATAGGGTAGCAGACCTGCCTATCGATAGTTCGAGACGGAGTGGGAAAAATACTAAAAAACATGTTCAATTACTTTCGTGATCGTTAAAACTTTGAAGACTAAAAACCAATAACGAATTTAATTCTTGCGCATAAATATATTACAAGATAATTTAAAAAATCGTAAGCTGTGAAAAATGTATGTTTACAGATGTGCATTGGTAAAATAAAAAACTCTTTCACAATTAATTTTAAGAGATTTTGTTCACATGAATATATTTTGTTAGCTTTTTCATATATTTAGTTAATTTTAATTATAATTTCAATATATAACAATAAATTTAAAAAGACAAGTCCATCTCTACATTCAACCAATATTAAAAGAGTGACCAATGTAAGTATGGTATTCCGGCCAACGGCCACACCTTTTGTGCATGTCAAACAAATAAATTTAAATAATTGGCAAATCAATTGGACGAAATGAAAGAGTTCTGCCGCACCTGCGGCAAGACCATCGTGGCCGACCAGTGCCTCCAGATCTTCTCGCCGGAGGGTCGGAAGCTGCTGCAGTGCGTCCGCTCCATAACCAACTGCTGGGTGAGCACGAAAGCCAAATTCCTGTAGGTTTCCGTTTCCACTAAAGATTGTTTACCATTTTGCAGCTGCGGGATGTCCAGGATTTGCCCAACCACATGTGCCCGGATTGCCAGGTGCTGCTCAAGCAGGTCCAGAAATTCCGCCGGCGATGTGCCAAGATAGAGAAATACTTTGCCAGGCGACGGAGCAGGATGAATCTCGGCGAGGCCCCTGCGGCCGTGCCTCTGCAGCTTCCCGTCCAGCAAACAGCTGCTCCGGATCCGCTGGGGATCGACGAGTTGATGGCGGCCAGTGAAATCAAGGTGGAGCCCAGCCAGATCCAAGTGGAGCAGGGAGCGGAATCGTCGTATCTAGAAAATCAACTCGGCGAAGGAATCAGCTATGAGGATGCTCCGGCAGAGGACTTCATGCCCCTGCCAGAGGACTATGGAGAAGAACAGACTGAAATGGTGGCCACCAGCACCAGCAAAGCGGAACAGAGAAGAATCAAGAACAAAATCAAGTCCAGCAAGCACACAATGCGCATGGGCAGGAAGCTAATCCACGTGAAGGTCATCAACGACAAGCAACCCAAGCGCATTGTTGACCGAAACGGACCGAACGCCAAGCCCTGCATCTGCGAGCACTGCGGCCGGCAATTCAAAGACACCAGCAATCTCAATGTCCACCTCCTGCGGCACACGGGCACCAAACCCTTTGAGTGCGAGCAATGCCACCAAAAATGCTATACCCTCCATCTGCTGCGACGCCACCAGCTGAAACATACGGAGGGTCCCTACGCCTGCACTTTCTGCGGCCTGGAGTACAGCACAAATAGCTCTCGAGTGAGGCATGAAAGGTGAGTCGTTTTGGGTTTTCAATTGCTCCATTTACATGTCTTCATTTTACAGGGAGGCGTGCAAAAAAGGACGAGCTCCGCAGTCCAAGTGGGAGATCATCAAAAAGGGTGAACGCACATTCCAGTAAGTTTTTACACACATTTACCCGTTGTGTTGACTAATTTCCTGATCTCCTTCAGCTGTGAAGTGTGCGATCTCTGGTTCCTGCGCGCTGGAAACTTCACACAGCACATCAACTCCTCCAGTCACATTGAAAACGAACGCAGAAAAATACGCAAATCGAAATCAGTGCAACCTACCGCCATAAATACATGAAACAACTGCGGTTAAAAAACAATCTTTCGATTCATTCGTCTTCAAAAATTTGTTCTTGACCCGTTTTGCGAACATTTTCCTGATGAGTTTTGCTATTTGCATGAGTCTTCATGTTGTACTTGTAGCGGAAATGGACATTGCAGACCTCGCACCTATACAGATCAATGAGATTATATTTATATCACATTTAAAGAAATCCAACACACCCACCAGTAGGGACGTTCTCCGGTGTGTATGAGCTCGTGCTCCCGCAGTCGGGTGCGCTGATAGAATCCTTTTAAGCAGATGTCGCACTGCAGCGGCCGCTTCTCGTGTGTCATCTCGTGACGCTTCAGCTTGTTGGGATCTGAGTAGCTCTTGCTGCACTGCTGGCACTTAAAGGCGTTGGCATCGGTGTGTGATTTGATATGCCAGCCAAGCGCATACTTGGAGGCATAGTGTTTGTGGCACAGCTTGCACTGATAGCGCACATCCTCTCGTGGCTTCGGCATGGGCTTGGGATTGATTCGTTTCACAATCAGACGTGGGGCCGCATTGTGCACCTCACTGAAAGAGTGAAGAGGAATTCCATTAGCACGGAGATATAAGATACTTACTATTTACCACCAACCTTTCATGCTTTTGACGAGCTCCCGCATAGGCAAACGTTTCGCTACAGAAGCGGCATGCAAAGGGCGATTCGCCACGGTGACGGATACGGATGTGCATGTTGCGCATGTAAGCATCGTAGAAGGTCTTCGGACACTCGCTGCACTGGTAATTCTTGATCCGACTGTGCCGGAGCATGTGCATCTGCAGGTTGTGGGACATGCGGAAAGCCTGACCGCACTGGTCGCATACAAAATTCGGCGGCTTAGCCCGCAGCTGGGCACGTCGTATGAGGTTCCTCTCTTCTTTCGTCTTGGGGTTGGCTTTGCGCCTTGGATTTTGTTCACAGACTGCGGTTTTTCTGATCCTGGGCTTCTTTGCAATTGGCGCCTCTTTTTGGGGCCTTTGGTGACCCGTATATTGGTCTATCAGTTCCTTGAAAATCTTGGCGCCCAGAGCCACGCTAAGTGGATCTTGTGAGGCCAGCTCAGTGGATTCTGTAGCTGGTTCTTGACTTAATTGGTCATCCGATGGGGCTTCATCTTCCGCAGGCTCTTCCTCTGGATCTTCAATCTCTTCTACATTAGTGTACCCTGAATCCGATGCCAAATCGGGCTCTGAAGTAGCTTGCTCCTCATTCAGAGCCTCGATATCTGATTTATCTGGTTCCATTTCAGCTATGGACTTGGCCTGGCTGATCTTGAGCTCCGTGCTGATGCACATCTCCCGAAAATCGATGGCCTGGTCTAGGGCTAATACACAAGCAGAGCACATGAGCTGAGGTTCGTCTGGTTTGGGGCTGATCTGTAGAAGATAAGTAGTAGGATTATATGTGCTTGTTTATTAAATATAGTGAAATAATGACCAACCCACACACCGCTGATGACTTCTATGTGGAAGAGCAGGACACTGTTGGCCTGGTCAAAGAGATCCTTGGCACTGTAGTCCAAGGCGAAGTCCTTGTAGCAGATGCGGCACTTCTCCAGCTCATTTTGCTTTTCCTCGCCGATAAGCGGATCAAAATCCATTGCCATAGCCTCTGATAAATCCACTTTATCACTTTGTGGACTAACAAATGTTGGCGCCGCTGGATCTCTTGACTCGACCTCATCCTCCGCCAGGAGTTGGGCCACTAGTTTCTGGTTCCTGCGCCGCTGCGTCCTCTCCTGACGTGCTCTTTCCGAGGGACTTTCTTGGTTTTTGTTTAGGCTGGGAACGGCACCCGGTCGTAGAGTTCGCTTTTTGGCAAGGCCTGTTTAAGGGAGATAAAACTTTGTTAATCATTTCCAATAGCTTGATGTTGGGGCTAACTCACCCATCTCAAACTTAAGGGCTCCCTCGATGTCTTCGTCCTTGAAATGTGCTATACAAATGCACGGATTCTTCAGCTTCATGGAGTCCTCCGTAAACCCACAGAAGGCGAGCCAAAGTTTGAATGTTTCCGGGCATTTGGGAAACCGGAAGAAGCCGACCTGTTGCTGCTGATCCGGATCCCTTTTGGATTTGCTCACAAAGGCATTCCGGCAATTGGGCACGGCACATCTCATAATTTTAGAGGAAAGTGCGCAATGTTTATAAAAATTGTTATTTATAGCATTGAATTAGTGTGACCATCTGCCGCACGAGCATGGTTACCAACTGTCGAGGTGGTTATCATAGTGACGTCACAAGTTAGAGATTATTTAAAACGATAAAAAAAATTAGGGATTCCTCTTAAGTTCCGAAAAAAACATTTTTTCGTTCAAAAAATGAAACAAATTAATATTTGAGAATGATTTTGATTTAATTATACATTTCTTCCCGCCATTTCTCCAAAATAATTCTAAAAATATTCACACTTCTGAAACAAGTTAGAAAATAATATAATTGCGCACTAATAACATTAGAATCATTTATTTGATTTACATGCGAACCAATGGACTGTAGACAAAATATTTTCAGTTATTTTCTGAACTTATTGGGCACTTTCAAACAAGAAATAAACACATCTGCGTCGTTTTGCACCGTTAAAAAGGAAATTTTGTAATCCCAATTTAGTATGAATTTTACGAAAGTGTGAAGCATATGTACGTACACGGATAATATGTATGAGTAACTAAGACTAAGCTAGGGCGTAAGATTAGGATATTATATTTAAGAGAGTACGATGAGGGTTGGAAACGGACACTAGTTCTTGGTCTTCTCCACCCTGCCAGTCTTGACTCCATTAAGCTTCTGTTTGGTCTCCTGCTTGGCGGGCTTCTTGGTCTTCTTTTTCTTCTTCTCGAAGGAGCTGAAGTCGACGGTATCGGAGTCGTCCTCGTTGCCGTACTTCTCCATGAGGCGGTCCATCAGGGAACCAAAGTTGGACTCCCGCTGGTTGCGACGCGCCAGGATCATTTGCTGCAGATCGCCGCCGTTGTCGGCCAGATCCTGGTCGTCCTTCTCCTGCTGGCGGCGCTTGAGGCGCTCCTTGATGACCTTGGCCTCCTTGAATTCGCGCGCGTACTTCTGGTGCCGCTTTTTGCGCTTGGCGGCTGGCTCCTCGGTGAAGATCTTGAACTCGGGCACCTCTTCGCTGGCAATCATGTCCTGGACGATCTTCTGGATGCGCGGCTCGTCCTCCACCTTCATGAAGGGCACATGGTTCATCAGGTAGTTAATGCACCCCTTCCCGCCCAGATACGCCTTCTTCACGTCCGTGCGCTCCAGCTCCGAGTCCACGTACTCCTTCTCATAGTTGTTGATGTCCTCCTCGGAGATGGGCTTGAAGATCTTGCTCCAGAGGTCCAGCCAGGACGACAGCTTGGACTCCGCTTCGTCGTCGTCGTCGATCACGCCCTGCTCGTCGTAAAGGGCCCGCTTCTGGGTGTCGGTGAGCACCTGGTAGAGCTTCGACAGCACCTTGAACTTCTCCGTAGACTCCGCCTTCTGCTCCTCCGGCACTCGGTCGGGATGGACGAGCAGCGAAAGCTTGTGGTAGGCCTTCTTCACCTCCTTCTCGACGGCGCCCTTGGCCAGGCCCATCAGCTGGTACACATCCCGCGTCCCAAAGTACTTTTCGCACAGTTCCAGCGTCGACATTGCGAATTTTATTTTATTTTCCGACACAAACACTACCACAAAATGCGCCAAAACGCCGCGCCAGTGTGTCCGCGCGAGGGGTGGTCAAAATTCCTGGCTTGAAATGGTGCGAAACTTGGCTATATATGCTTACTTAAGGCCTCTCTACACCTCCTAATTTTCTAAATTAGTTTTTGATGTAAATAAAAAGTATATTCTGTGGCACTGATAACAAAGGATATTTAAATAGAAAAAGTTGTTACGTTGTTGTACCTACGTACAGAGATGCCACAGTCCTTCATCGCTGAGTTGTGTACAATTAATATTGATGCACATGAGAAACTTACGCTCAATGAGCGCTCTACGGGATAGAAAAGGTAAAGAAAACAGAAGTCAAGTTTAAACTCAGTATACACAACCACAATTTCTTTATTCACAAGCTTGCATATATATTTTTATTCTAAGCTATCTTAGCATAAATAAACTTAAAAGTGTTTGCATATATTTTGTTATTCTAAATTATCTTAGCAATTAGTAATGTACAATTTTTAGCTAACTGAAAAATAAGTACTACACAATGTTTACAGGTATAAATCTAGGTACAATATCATTAGCAAATGTTTGAATTCGTCCGTTGAATTCCCCTTCTAAAATGGTTCAAAGTCCCGCTAAGTTAGTCAAGAACTAATGCTTGCCCCTTTTTAAATGAAAATCGATATAAATATTTATTTTTATTCAAAAAATATCGATATTATATATTTTAAAAAATATTCGTATTTGTTCTTTTTCAACTCATTTTTTAAATTGCCTTTGGCCACACTAACAGCTAATCGCAACCAACTTCGCTTTACCGGGCATGACTTCCTTTCTTTCCGTTTTCATCGGCTGAAGAGAACAGTCATGGTAAGATTTACTCTCCTGAAACTAAGATATAGTACAGTGAACAGTGAAGTTGGCCGAGCTAACTAAAGTAAAGTAAATTGTTTGAAATACCAATAAATACAAGTGACTTTCCACAACCCATGGTAGCAATTTAAAAACTAAGCCGATTCCCTTGCTCTATCTTGCACTTGCAACATCCACGTGTTCACCTAACCTGAAAGTGAAAAGACCAAGATTGCTGATGGATTTTCTCCATTTTCCTTCCAGTCGCATCGTAAGTTCTCGGCGCCTCGCCATGGTTCCATGGCCTTCTACCCCAAGAAGCGCTCAGCTCGCCACCGCGGTAAGGTCAAGGCCTTCCCCAAGGATGACCCCAGCAAGCCAGTCCATCTGACCTGCTTCATCGGCTACAAGGCCGGTATGACGCACATCGTCCGCGAGGCCGATCGTCCTGGATCCAGTAAGTACTTATTTCGCTATATTTAACCAACCTACCCTTCCATGATGAGTAAACTAGAAGATTTATGGTTAGAACAAAACTGATTAACCGTGATTATCTCAACTAGGGCGGACTGATTGATCCACTCAATAGATGGAATTTAGAGAATTGTATAGCATGATTTTAATGGCTTGATTTTCTCCTGCCTTACAGAGATCAACAAGAAGGAGGTGGTCGAGGCTGTCACCGTTCTGGAGACCCCGCCCATGATTGTGGTCGGTGCCGTCGGCTACATCGAGACTCCCTTCGGTCTGCGTGCCCTCGTCAACGTGTGGGCCCAGCATTTGTCCGAGGAGTGCCGTCGTCGCTTCTACAAGAACTGGTATGTATCGAGGACCACGTGGTTTACCCCTCCCTTCTCCTTTCGGCGCCATTTTGTTTGCACCGGATGCAGTACACACACAGAAACCACCACGTGTTTTCTACTAGTCTGGATGATGATACGATGGTATCTGAATGAGCAAAATATTGTTGAGAAACCTTCTACCATCTGCTGCCTTCCTTCTGATCGGCCTACTAGAAAACACCTGGTTTTGTATACGATTTATCTGGGTTTTGAAAACCAAACTGTGTGTGTACTCCCCTGTAAAACCTACGTAGAGACCCCTTATTAAATGTAAAATGCAATCATAAAGTTCTTCGATCAGCTTGCTGAGAGAGCTTTTTAAATCGCTGAAGGTTGTGTGAGCTGTCAGGTTTTTGGTCTTGGGGCTCTGAGCCCCTGGTTAACTGAAACTACTTGACGAGTGAGCACGGCATGGAAGACCGCATCTCCGCTCGCCATTTGTTTGCGATGAGGTGCACTTCCTGTTCTATCTCGCCCTTACATAAACAGCAGCGCCGCTAAGAAGTTGGAGTTGTTGAGGCACCCAATGGATTGCGTCATGTCGCTCGTTTCTGACCAACTTGACCATCGTCTATCAGGTACAAGAGCAAGAAGAAGGCTTTCACCAAGGCCAGCAAGAAGTGGACCGATGATCTCGGCAAGAAGAGCATCGAGAATGACTTCCGCAAGATGCTGCGTTACTGCAAGGTGATCCGTGTGATTGCCCACTCGCAGGTAAATATCAATTGCTTATAAAACCCCCTAGAATTCACGACGTCCTTGGCCTTGTTGCGCCACTGGTGCTGGGTCCTCGGGCTCGGTGCCTTTGGTGCGCCTGGCCTAAAAAGCATTCGCGCTGTGGTTTCAATGCACAGTTTAGGGATGCAACGTCGAAGAGCAAACTGCCCCTCGGGTGGCGGAGCTTGATATATTCCAGTAACGGTGCGGAGCCGTTCAGGCGATGATAGCGCGGTTAAACCATATCACGCACAGCCCAAAAATCTTATCTAAAAGTGGATGAAACTAACTGAAGAATCCCTCTCTGTATCTTTCCTTAGATCCGCTTGATCAAGCAGCGCCAAAAGAAGGCCCATGTCATGGAGATCCAGCTGAACGGTGGCTCCATCGAGGACAAGGTCAAGTGGGCTCGCGAGCACTTGGAGAAACCCATCCAGGTCAGCAACGTGTTCGGCCAGGACGAGATGATCGACTGCGTCGCCGTGACCAAGGGTAAGGGTTTCAAGGGTGTCACCTCGCGTTGGCACACCAAGAAGCTGCCCCGCAAGACCCACAAGGGTCTGCGCAAGGTGGCCTGTATTGGAGCCTGGCATCCGTCGCGTGTGTCCACCACCGTGGCACGTGCTGGTCAGAAGGGTTACCACCACCGTACCGAGATCAACAAGAAGATCTACCGCATCGGTGCTGGCATCCACACCAAGGACGGCAAGGTAAGCATTGATCGCCATCATTTAAGAGACTTAAATCTAGAGGGGCTGTATAAATCTGTTGCACTGATGATAAAAAACCTAAAAACATTAACGACATCGAAACAATAAAAAGCTTGATGAACCGTGATATTTATAATGATAGGACTGATTACAGATCTCAGCCAAATAAGATTTAACTACTCGGTGTTTTCCCAATACTTCAGAGAACTAACGCATTTATTTATCTTTTACAGGTCATCAAGAACAACGCCTCCACCGAGTACGATCTGACCGACAAGAGCATCACCCCCATGGGTGGCTTCCCCCACTACGGTGAGGTCAACAACGACTTCGTCATGATCAAGGGCTGCTGCATCGGCTCCAAGAAGCGCATCATTACCCTGCGCAAGTCCCTGCTGAAGCACACCAAGCGCTCTGCGCTGGAGCAGATCAAGCTCAAGTTCATCGACACCTCGTCGAAGATGGGTCATGGTCGCTTCCAGACCCCTGCCGACAAGCTGGCCTTCATGGGTCCGCTCAAGAAGGATCGTCTCAAGGAGGAGGCCGCCGCTACCACCAGCGCTGCTGCCGCCGCCGCCACCACCACCGCTTAAGCAAAATTACGTGTCAACGTTTAATTGTCTGCTCGCTTCTACCGCCCACAGCTGCGGTAGGGCGGCGATCAATAAAAAGATTTTGGCTAAGCTAATGTAATCAATGTTTTAAATTTAAACCACTGGGGAAAGACTGCTTGCCTGTGCAATGATAGATATTGATTTGGAAATGATCTTTAATATAGTGTCTAATTTTTTTTTAGTCATTGTCGATGTATTTGAGAAAATCCACTACAATATCTTAGTGATATACGTTAAATATTAATTAGTAATAGGACGCTAGTCGATAGTTTACTACCAATAAATAAAAACCAACTGAATGCACAAACCTCTTATCGCTTAGATTCCCATACTTAAAACCAATGTAGATTTTAGCAATTTATTTTGCGCAAGCTTTGTATAACAAAAGAAGTTCAAGATCATTGGTTGTCATTATCAATCGAGTCCATTACAGTTTTTAGAAAACGTGGGTGCCCTCAACGACCTTCTCGTTGTCGTAGATCTCCTTGGCATAGCACAGGTTAGGATAGTCGAAGGCGGCTCCATAGCGGTTCTTGCATCCCGTGGTGGACTTCTCTCCGGGAGTGTAAACGGGCTGGCCCACGATGTTGGAGGTGGCGAAGTTGCAGGTCAACACGAAGTGGTTGTAAAAGTCGCGTGAGAAGCGCACGGCGGCACATCCCACATGGGTGTTCTTCTCAGCCACGGAAATGGTGAACTTGGCCACATCTTTGCTGGGCAGCTCCTCCGGGAAGCTGGCGAGGATCTCTGGAGAGGCGTTCGAGCGCTGGGCGAACCAGTTCTCGATCTGCTCCTTGATTAGCTCGGCATCGGTGTACTCTGTCTCGGCCCCACTGTAGCTGAAGATGGCGTTGTTCTGACCTGCGTATGCGAATCTCTCCGTGCTGCGACACTTGTCAGGAAGAGATTCACAGGTGTGCACGTTGAGCAGGGCCAGATGAGAGAGCTCCTCGCACCAGGACATCTTGGCCATGCGAATCGCCTTGGGTAAGCCTTCTATTTTGCCTCCAGCCACGTTGTTTCGCAGTTCGTTGAAGAGGGTAAGGATAAGTTTGTGATGGGGCTCTATCTTCACCTCACGCACATCCTTGGGACAGTTTTCGCTGAAATTCTAGAGGGGAATAGGGATGAGTATCGAAAAGAGTTAGGTAACGTTACTAACTCCTTTATTATTGCAGGCTATGTGCTTATCCAGGCAAGTGGGCAGAGCACAGTAGTCCACTGCAATGGTGGCTCCGATCAGGAAGGCTAGTACGATAATTGTCTTCATGGTGATCTCCTGAGCTGGCTTCTCACTGAACTGCCTCTAGTCCAGAGGGGCTCTTTTTATAGGAAGACTGCCACAGTTATTCCTCGAATTTCAACAATCACCTGCGAAATGGGCAGCTGTTTTCGAAGGAATCTCTGGTTTCAGCTTAAAATTCCTAATAATCATGTTGGTTACTTAACCTGGCAGTGCTCCTATCCTCTATAAAAGATGGAAATAAGAGCCAGTTGAATCAGTCGCAATTCAGTAGCAAACCAAGCAATGGCTTTTACCATTTTACCTGGTTTCCTGCTCCTGGCGGTTGGCCTTTTTGGTTCATCCTTAGCTGTGGACTATTGTGCCCTTCCCACATGTCTAGATAAGCATATAGCCTGCAATAATAAAGGAGTAAGTAATGATACCTTATTCTTTTTGAAACTCATCCTTCTTCTCCTCCAGAACTTCAGCGAAAACTGTCCCAAGGATGTGCGTGAGGTAAAGATCGAGCCCCATCACAAACTGATCCTGACCCTCTTCAACGAACTGCGAAACAACGTGGCTGGAGGCAAAATAGAAGGCTTACCCAAGGCGATTCGCATGGCCAAGATGTCCTGGTGCGAGGAGCTCTCCCACCTGGCCTTGCTCAACGTGCAGACCTGTGAATCTCTTCCTGACAAGTGTCGCAGCACGGAGAGATTCGCCTACGCTGGCCAGAACAACGCCATCTTCAGCTACAGCGGGGCCGAGACAGAGTACACCGATGCCGAGCTAATCAAGGAGCAGATCGAGAACTGGTTCGCCCAGCGCTCGAACGCCTCTCCAGAGATCCTCGCCAGCTTCCCGGAGGAGCTGCCCAGCAAAGATGTGGCCAAGTTCACCATTTCCGTGGCTGAGAAGAACACCCATGTGGGATGTGCCGCCGTGCGCTTCTCACGCGACTTTTACAACCACTTCGTGTTGACCTGCAACTTCGCCACCTCCAACATCGTGGGCCAGCCCGTTTACACTCCCGGAGAGAAGTCCACCACGGGATGCAAGAACCGCTATGGAGCCGCCTTCGACTATCCTAACCTGTGCTATGCCAAGGAGATCTACGACAACGAAAAGGTCATTGAAAACGCAATGGTGTTTTAGGATGATATTGTATACGGATTAATGGGATTATGAGAGTGGATTGTCAAAACTCCTTATTTTAAGTGTGCTAAGATAATAAATTTAAAATATTAACGTAACGGCTTTTTACTTTTCAGTCAGCTGTTCTGCCAGCAAGTGGGCAGTCTCTTTTGGGAAAAGTAAAATACCCTGTAATTGTGTTAAAAGGTAATTACTATACACCTGTTTTCTGAGTAAAATTTAATTACAAAATAGGAAGGGAAAAAATTTGATCCATGAACATTTTTTTGTTATGTAACAAAGGCTGTAATTTTATAGTAGAAATTTTTAAATATAAAGTTAAAAATTAATTATAATTAAAATAAAATACAGGGTATCCCACAATCGTTTATATTCTTTTCATAGGTCTGATTTATTTTTGTAGAAATTTTGTAGCCGGCTAGAGATGTTACGCGAAGCTTTAAGGATCGGCAGCCGGCGATGGTATAGCTACAAGTCCGTCCGGCGTCCGAATCTGGCTGGCACAGGTGCTCCGAAGGTGGAGCCGGCGAAGGAGCAACCAGGAGCATCCTCCACAGTGGAAAATGGTCATGGCAGCCTGGCCAAGCAGCTGCGGGCCAAGATTCTGGCCACTGGACCCATTCCCGTGGCGGAATACATGCGCGAGGTGCTGACCAATCCTCAAGCTGGCTACTACATGAACAAGGATGTGTTCGGCCGTGAGGGTGACTTCATCACCTCACCGGAAATATCACAGATTTTTGGAGAGGTAAGATATCTGCGTTAGAAGTGTTCCCTCTGAACCTTTCCCTCCCCACAGCTCGTGGGGATTTGGCTTGTGAGCGAATGGCGTAAGATGGGCAGTCCCTCGCCCTTCCATCTGGTGGAATTGGGTCCTGGCCGCGGTACTCTGGCCAGGGATGTGCTGAAAGTGATCACCAAGTTCAAACAGGACGCCGAGTTCTCCATGCACATGGTTGAGGTTAGTCCATTTCTGAGCAAGGCGCAGGCACAGCGCTTCTGCTACACGCACGACACCCTGCCGGAGGACTCGCAGCTGCCCTATTACCAAATGGGAACCACGGCCACCGGGACGAAAGCCTTCTGGCACCGCCGGCTGGAGGATGTCCCTCACGGATTCTCCCTAGTGCTGGCCCACGAGTTCTTCGACGCCCTGCCGGTGCATAAGTTGCAGCTGGTCGATGGCAAGTGGCAGGAGGTGCTTATCGATGTGGCTTCTGGTGGTGCCAAGGACGCGAAACAGGCTGACTTCCGGTATGTCCTCTCACGCAGCCAGACGCCCGTGTCGAGCGTTTTCCGTCCCATGCCTAACGAGACGCGGGCCTGTTTGGAGTACTCCTTGGAGACGGAACGCCAGGTGGGACTCCTGGCCGAGCGCATTGAACGGGATGGCGGCATCGCCCTAATCATGGACTATGGACATTTTGGCGAGAAAACCGACACCTTCCGGGCCTTCAAGCAACACCAGCTACACGATCCCCTGATCGAACCGGGTAGCGCCGATCTCACTGCCGATGTGGACTTCAAGCTGGTGAGGCACATCGCAGAGACGCGCGGAAATGTCCATTGCTGCGGACCCGTGGAGCAGGGACTGTTTCTGCAGCGTATGCAGGGAGAGGCTCGACTGGATCAACTCATGGCTCACGCATTGCCCGAAAACCAGCAGATAATCCGCTCTGGTTACGAGATGCTCACGGACTCCGCGCAAATGGGCAGTCGCTTTAAGTTCCTGGCCATGTTCCCCGGCGTGCTGGCTTCCCACCTGGACAAATATCCCGTTGTTGGATTCAGTTAGTAATTGCAGAATTAATATATGTTTTTAAGGATTTAAATATGTTGCACATGATTGTTAAACAAAATACAAATGTTATTTCTTCTGGAATGATGCATTGATCGCCTGCATCTCTGTGGCGGTGAACTGGAGCACCGCCGAGATGGCGTTCAGCATGTGACGCTTGCCATCCGCGTCCCGGGTAACAATGTAGCTGATGATCACGTTCTTCAGGTACTCCAGGTTGGCGCCCTCGCGCGTCTTGCAGCGTTCTAGTCTGGAATGGAAAGGGGAGCGTAGTTAACACTACTCCTTGTTAGAGACTATCAGAAAAACCCACCTGTCCACCTGCTCCTCCAGGCACTCGATCTTCTCGTGCATTTCCTGTTGAGATGTGACCTTATCCTGGATGGCCTTCCTCAGCGTGGACTCGGCGGCGTACTTGGCCTTGCGCAGGTTTGTAATTTCGATGTCCTTTCGAGCCAACTCATTGGCGTAGTGCAGCATGTGGCAGTTTTCGCCCAGCGACATTTTCTTGGAGCGCACCTTCAGCTTCCGTTCCCGCTGCTCGCCCTCCACCTCGACACTGTCGGCATCGGATGAATAGTTAAAGGATTCTGCAGTGGCTTCTAGTGTGGGAGTGGCCAGTGTGCTGCCCACACCGCTGGCCGAGTGAAAGACCTCGAAGGAGGTCTGTAGCGTCTTGATCTCCTGCTCCTTCTCATCGAGAAGCTGCAGGGATCTCTGGCGCTGCTTTTGCAAAAGCTGCTCGAGTTCATTGAGCTTGCAGCGCGTCTCGTTCTCCAGCTCCGCCTTGGCCTCCTGCCACTTGGTTCGCTCGCTCTTCAAGGCCAGGCGTAGCTTCTCGCCCTGCTGCTTCAGATCGATCTCCGCCTCGTCGATGTTGCGATTCAGCACCTGCACCTTCTCCTGCAGCGTCTGGATGTGCGAGTGCTGGAGTTGGACCTTCTGTTCAAGTAGTTGTCGTTGCTGTTTGGCTGCCTCTAGCATTTGCTGGACTCCCTGGAGCTGTTGCTCGCAATGGGCGTGGCTTTCGGCACGCGTCGTTGTTTGGCCGCTTAGAGAAAGGATCTCGCCGAGATCCATGGGATTGGCAGATCGGGCATTGGCATTGGTAAGCAGTTTCTTCAGACGCACCATCTCGTCCACCAGCGTGGCCACGTCTACATCTTCACTAAGAGCTTTTAAGTTGGATGTGGGTCGGACATGGGCCTGCTCCAAATCCTGCAGCTGCTGCTTAAGATCGTGGATGCTCTCCTGATCTTGCTGACGCAGGCGATCGTAGCTGCCCACTGTGGTGCTGAGCTCAGCGAGTCGTGCCTCCAAACTTGCCACGCGATCCTCATGCAACGCCGCCTGCCTGCGACTCTGATCCTCTGCCCGCAGCACACGTCTTTGTTCCTGGCGAATGGCCACCGCATGCTGATCCTTTAGCTGCTGCATTTCCAGGCGCACTTGTTGGATCAGAGCAGCGCTATCCGCACTGGCGGCCGCCGCTGCAGACTGCTCCGCCTTGGTCTGGTATTGTTTCAGCTGCGAGCGGGCCTCCTTCAGCTGGGACTGCAGTTCCCGCAGTCGACTGTTCTCGGCCTCGTTGCTGGCGAACTGGGTCTTGAAATTGTTCAACTGCATCTCGATGTTGTCCTTCAGATGGCGCTCGTCGGCATAGAGCTTCTGCAGCTCGCGGATCATGAGCATCTGGTTGTTTGTCTCCTTCTCCCGCTCTTGCCGTTCCACAATCCATTTGGCCTTGACCTCGTCCACGTCGCTTTTGGCCCGTGCCGCCTGCTCCTTGGCGCGTACATGGAGCTCCTGGATGGTCTGCTCCTTCTGGGCGATTTGGCTGCGCAGTTGCTTCTTGTCCGCCTGGAAAGAGGCCTCCATGCGGGATTTCTCGGCGGAGAGAGTGGCTAGCGAGTTCATCAGGGTGATGATTTGGGTCTGGAGTTGACCTTCGACAGGAGGAGGAGCAGGAGGACCTGAAGTTCCCTCTGCAGCTCCGTCCGCGGAATCTGTACTGGTGTTTTGGGACTCCACCTTCCTGGTCGGGGATCCGGAGTCGCCCACTGCCGTGGCCTCCGCATGCGCCGCCAGACTCGTCTCCAGCGCCTCCTTCTCCTTCAGCAGTCCCTTGTAGGCAGTGACCACGTCTGCAAATTGGATTAATCACCCGGAATGCACTGGGAAGTCGCCAAGAGCTCACCTTTCAGTCGCTTCTCGTAGCGCCCCAGCTGCTCCTTCTGCGTGGACACCAGCGCCTCCAGTTCCCTTTGCCGCTTCTCCATCTCGCTTTGAGTGGGATTAAGTCGATTAACTTTTAGTTGTCTTGGCTTTTCAATTTATTTCTCTCCCGTGGCATTTTTGCCAGTGCAAATGCAATTAACAAATTTTAGCAGCTGGCAGACGGGGCTGCCAACTTGGCTCTTTACGGAGCTACTAAATATAGTCAAGAACTGTGCAATGAATAACTTAAATTTACCCGTTCTATAAATATTTATACTTTTTAATATTAATAAAGAGGGATGCATTTAATTTAATTTAATTTTCGTTTTCCTTTGTTTTAATTTGAACATCTAAAAAATTCCTATTGCTATCTTGAAAAATATTCTATTATAAATCTATTCATTAATTCAAAAGTTTTTTACAGACTCGTCATTATTACTGTAAAAATAAACCAATTTGCTTAACAAAGTTTATAAATGAATTTATTTCCTCAACATTTTATAAATAAATGTGTTTTATAGAACTCTGTAGATTTACTTGTGTATTACATATAATCTGGACTGATTTCTTTCTTTATGGTAAGCGAAATTAAGCATTTTCTTGTTGAATGAATTTAATTTTTATAATTTTCCTAATTTTCTAACTCAATAAAGACTTAACATAAGTTCACTTGTTCATACAATGAAAAGATTGTTGCTTTCTTAGTTGTGCTTATCGTTATCTAATTGTAAATATTTAAATAACAGTATCGTAAATAATTATAGTCTATTCGCCCTCCTCGTCCTTCATCATCTGCTCGATTAGTCGCTTCCGCTCCTCGGCCTGCCGCATCTTCCGCATGACCAGGTCCTCGTAGTCGGTGGTTGAGCCAGTGCTCCCTGTGGCGGATGAATTGGATGGCTGCTTCTCATCCGCAGGCGGCGTTACCCATTCGAAGTGCAGTGGTTTGGCGGGATCGCCCTTTTCGTAGGCCAACACCATGTCGCAGGCTTCGCGGGTGGCCAGCTCGACCATGGCGCGTCCGCGTCGCTTGCTGTTGACCACCAGGGCCACCACGTCGCCGTACTTCTTGAGGTACTTGAGCAGCTGCTCCTGTGTGTAATCCTGGCCGGGTTCGGCCTTCCACTTCATCTTGATGCGATGCTGGGCCGAATCGAACTGGGCCGGCTGTTGCAGGAGCTTCTGTTTCTCGGCGTGATTTCGCCGGAACTGCTCCTGCATGGCCCGCTGCTCCTCCTCGAGCAGCCGGGATCCCTCCCGCCTCAGTCGCTCGATCTGCTCCTGCAGTAGCTCCTCATCGCTCTTGGCCACTGTGCTGTAGGGCTGGGTCTTGGCCAGCTTGTGCATGGCCGCCCGTTCTCGTTCCTCCAGCTCCTGCTTGAGCTTCTGCCGCTTCCCGTCCAGCTGGCGACTCCTCAGCTCCGCCGCCTTCTTGGCTTTCAGCACTTTGTCGTAGGCCGCCCGGGCCGATTCATCAGTGAGGATCTCCAAAGCCTTGGACAGCTCGTGAAAGCGCTCCACCGCCTTGGGGTTATCCGGATTCTTGTCGGGATGGCAATCGAGCGCCCTTTTGCGGTACGCCTTCCGTATCTCATTTTGATCGGCCTCCAGGGAAATGCCCAAAAGATCGTACAGATTGATGTCGCTGAACTTTTTGCTCGCCATTGTGATTTGCTGTTATTAAATATACTTTATCCTAATATATTTTAGTTATAATTACTAATTTCACAATTCCAATAAATTACAAACAAAACATTTGCTGGGCAAATTGTTTACCAAACGATACTGAATCAGCTGTTCTGGGAATAACTTGTTTTTAACTACACCAACTAGTTATAAATAAATATAAATATTTAATAAAATATACTTTTTAATAGCCGCTGATTAGTTTCACAACTGCAGCCGGCTTCTAATAAAATGAAAATAAAACATTTCCTAACCAAATTGTTTATTAGATCAGCTGGTTTGTGCGCCGAGTTGGCAGCACTGCAACACAACGTGCGCAATTGTTTGGCGTGGATTTATCTTTGTAATCGCCTTAAACCTTATATATAATGATTTCAAACCCCTGAAATAAGCAGAAAGTACGTCATGAGCATCTATCACGACGAGGTGGAAATCGAGGACTTTGAGTACGACGAGGAAGAGGAGATGTACTACTATCCCTGTCCCTGCGGCGATCGATTTCAGATCTCCAAGGTAACGCGGCGTATACGCAACCCTTCAGACCTTTTAAAACTTGGTAATTTTCCGTCTTAGGAGGAGCTGATCGAGGGCGAGGAGGTGGCCACCTGTCCCAGCTGCTCGCTAGTCATCAAGGTCATTTACGATCCGGTAAGTGACTCACCTAGATTTACCCGGGAAACCCATTCTAAATGTATGTGATATATTCCAAATTTTAGGACATGTTCAAAGCTGAGGAAGATGAGGAATCCGCTCTGAACGAAAAACTCAGCGACTTGAAGCTGGAGAAGAACTAACACAAGCCATATGGTGTAATTAAATAGTTTTTATTTATATACTTTTATATATAGATTTCATTTTAGTGTAAATAATACGTTGACTAGTAAAACAATGAATTCAAATTATGCAAGCTCGCGGAAACATTTCGATTTGTTATGGATTATTCGTTTGGGTGAACTACAAATGATTTATACACGCATTGTACAATATCTAGAACTAAGACAAAGGGTTAACACATACATTGCACTGAGCACTTTTTGGTCTAAGCTTCACAAGCAGAGCGCAATGTGAACCCAAACATAAAGTGACAATTTGGAAACACAAATCAAAGGAACTGTGGCGTACCAAGTGTGGAAATGTGAGTAGTACAGAGAGTTACATACAGTGGAAAGCGGTTGGAAAAATATATATATATATATAACATACAGTTACCACTTTCTGCTTACGGCTTAGGAATTCGACTTAAACTTAGCACGTAAATATTGTTACGGTTCGTCATGCAGCATCCAGTGGATTGGATATTGGATTTACTCTGCTCCTGATTTCTTTTAGAGAGCGTGCTCGTTCAGCAAGTGAGTGAAGGAGTACGAGGACGAAAGGGATCCAGGTCTCCCCATTATATGCGCTTAAATGCCGTCTGCAATGCTTTTCGAGAGTGGGAGGGATCTACTGATTCTACTGTTCCAGCCAGGACCCAGTGACGGCATTGGGCGACTTAAGCTGCAAGGCAAAGAGTTTAATATTTGGATACTACATCAATCCATTTCTCACCTTTATGTTGAACTGCTTTAGGGTGCTTTCCAGTGCCATGGCGTTGCCCGAGAAGTAAGCTGCGATGGCATTGTGCAGCAGAATCAGTTGCTTGTGCATCACTTTAATCTGCCGACGGAACACACATACATACATTATATGTATTTATCTCTTGTTTTATGAAGGTTTAACTTACGCGATTCTCGTCGAGGAATTGCATTTTAATCGCCACGTCAGAGCGCAGCTTCTCGTATTGCTCCTTGTGCTGCGCGTAGCTGCGCTGGGTTTCCTCCAAAGCTGCAGCCGAGGGCGTCAGCTCCGGCTTGGTGTTCTCCAAGTCCATGCGATAGGCATCAAATTCGATTCTAATGGGAAAACGAGATTTGTAATGGGTTTCACAGGAAATGGCCTTGTTTTTATATGTTTTTTAGTGTTAGATAAGCCCGCTTCAAAAAATGAGACATTAATCATGCTTTTGTAGAGCTACAAATAAAATGAAAATGAGATAAGCAAATTTGCATGCAAAGCATCGCAAAAAATAAGCATTTCATTTATATCCATAAAAAAATATGTTTAAAGCATCACAAGAATTATAAGAAATCTTTTAAAAGAATAGAATTTTCATCACAGGTTTAAGGGCTATACAAAACTACTATACCCAAAGGGGCGGGAACATTGCATCACACCGAAAGAGCTCTATTACCTGGCTGTTTCGTAGTGTCGTATCGTCAGCAGGGTGTCGTCGATCGTCTTGTTGCACAGCGTATTCACCGAGGAAATGAAGAAGTTGAGCGCGTTGAGCAGCAGCTCTCCGTTCTTGGTGAGGTTGCGCTGCGTCTCCGAGTTGCAGGTGAACTCCTTCTGCAGCTCGGGGTTCTTCTGGGCCAGATCGGCGAAGGAGTCGGCCAGTGCATGTTGGGTAACGATGACGTGCTGGAAGTGCGAGCTGAACGCCCGCGTCAGCCTTAAGATGGACAGATACTTGCGCTGCGTCTCGCGCAGCTGCTCGATCTGGGCCTCCAGCTCCGAGTCCACGGTGCGCTGCGACTTGCCCAGCTTCTCCAGCATAATCTGCCGAGTGCACTTGTACGTGGATATGCTCCAGTTCTTGAGGCTGTCGATCTTGGAGGCGCTAGTGCGTATGAGGCTGCCGCTCCCGCTGTCCGTGGGGCTCAGGATGCCGTTTCCCGATGGTGGGCTACTGGGCGACATGGGTGTGGTGGGTGCTGAATGGATATATCAATAGGTATTATGAGTCAGTTGGCAGGTGGGCCAAAAATAATGCGATAACGACTCACCTGAATGGTTGCGCAGTGGCAGACTGTTGGGGGCGCCAAATGGACCACCCGGGGCTCCATGGCCTCCTCCTCCGGCGATGCTGTGGCTGCTGGCGCTTCCGAGGACCAGGCTTCCGCCCTCGGTGCCTGTGTGTACCGCTCCGCAGCTGTCGTTCAGCGAGGGCGCGTCCTTCAGCATCTCATGAATGCTGCGCTCGCGATCCGCCATGGAGATTGCTTTCTTTCAGCCCCCGAAAACCCTCTAATTGCCTGCGGAAAATGGCTTTTCCCCGTCTGTGGGGGTGTGTGCTGCTTGTGTGTGTGTAAGCTTGGTAGACGGCGGAGGAGGCCCTTGTACTGCGATTTCCACGCCGAAACCAATATCGCGCTCTGTGCGAGGCGAGACTTTAGCAACCTATGCCTGAACTCTCTGTAGTCTCGCAATTTTCAAAGATCCGGATAAAGTTCATCAAACTTTTTTAACTGAAAAAGTGTGACCGCGGAATCATCGATCAATAATATTGTCCGGCTCTGTGAAATATACTTTTTGTACCAGTGTTATTTATTAAAATATACCAATCAAAAGGTGTTTCTTATTCTAGATCTAGTGGGAAAATAGCTAGTTATCATCTGGGTATTTTATTACTCACATCCTGCGGTCATACCAAAGTGGACATTCTTTTGATTTTTGGGGGATTTTACGGAAACCGATTGGCCTGTCCTATCAGTGGTTATTTAATTGCTTTCTTTTGCGTTTTTCATTTAAACCACAAGTCGTTGGAAAATGGGTTACCTACTATTTGGCATCGGGTTGGCTTTGGTGGTAGCTCTAGCCATCTACTTACACCAGCCCCCTGTGCCGCAGAGGGCAGCTCCTCAACAGAGGAACGAGGACGAGGACGAGGACGAGTTTGAAGGAACTATGGGAAAAAGATTGCGCCGGAACTTCACAGAACAGCGAACGCGGCGCAGGTTGGTGATGCCAAGTGGAGATGGGGATTCTAGGTTCCTAAACTTGATTGTCTTGTTTCAGCCTGCCGGGGGACAAATGCGCCGTTTGCCTGGACGAAATGAATCATGGCGACATGAAGTACATGAAGTGCGGTCATGCCATGGACGGAACCTGCTTCGAGGAGTATCGCTACATTCGCAGGAACTGCCCACTATGCGACAAACCTATTAATCTCAGTCTACCTGGGGACAGATGTGCCATTTGCCTGGAGTCGCTATCAAGGGCTAACATGGCTCACTTGCGCTGCCAGCATGCTCTGCACTTTGAGTGCCACCAGCAGTTTATCGAGAGTGGAGCCAAGTGCTGCCCTCTCTGCCGGGAGAAACTGTAGGATCACCACATATCTTTCAGAGATCTGTTATCACATTAATAGATCTCTCAACTTAAGTCCGTTGTCCAGGAAGATATTAAGGGAATCACATGTTGTTATCTTAAGCAAGTGCTAAGCCCTTGGTGCACAAAGAATTTGTACTAATTAACATAAGAAAAGCGATAAGCAATCGAAACAAGTCTGTCCTAGCGTCTAATTATCGAGCGTTTTGTTAAATAAACCACACAAATTGCCTTTCACAAACGCCTCCATCTAGAGATAAATGCAGTATACTGGTTTGTGATCTGGAAACAAATAAAACTATTGGGGAGAAAATAATAAGACCAATTAATTTTTGTTGTATGGACCGGCCGGCCTTTTTATTTACGTTTTCTTTGTTTTCAATAGAATTCAATTTATTTTAACCAGTGTGTACACACTAATAAGTGCCCAAGTACCAGCTGATTTGCTTCTTCTTCTACCGCCATTCACTTGGAAATTCAGTATAATACTCTTTAACTTCAAAAAACATCTCAAATTTGTTTGCTTTGTATTTAAATATATACTCAAAATGCCTGGTCTGCGCTCAGTTTGCCGGACTTGCGGTAAGAATGTGAATAATTCGCGGGCCAGAGCCATTAAACTTTTCGACAAGCACAATTACGATTTAATAAGTTTAATTGAAAACATCACCGATATGTATGTAAGTACGTGAACTTCTGGAATTGAACTCTTTTGTTTAAACAATTGATTTAAATAACTGCCCAGCTGGAGTTCGATACTACCATGCCAGATCTAATTTGCCATTGCTGCAAACTGCAGCTGGACAGGATTTTGGAATTCCGCACTAAGTGCCTGGATGTCCATCAGTCGTTTTTGGCCTCCAACAGGAAACGTCTGCAAGAAACGGTTGTAGTTGATGAGGATCTCGATGAGCAGAAACTGGAGCAGGAGGAGCCTTACCAGGAGGTTATGGTTGAGGAGGAGGACCAGGAGGAGCACCGCCAGTCTCCCAGGACTAGGCCAAAACGGGCGAGGCCAAAACGGGCGACTCCAAGCTCCAAGACCTGGTTCTGTGACCAGTGCGGCGGAGTATACAAGGGCAAGTCTATCCTGGACTTTAAGCTCCACCTGCAGCGCCACACTGGCCACAAACCCTTCGAGTGCGACATCTGTCAGTCCAAGTTCTACACAAAGAACGATATGAGCCGCCACAGGATCCTGCATTCGGATGCCCGGCCCTACGCATGCCGCTTCTGCACCAAGACCTTCCGCTCCAGCAGCAGCAAGGCGATCCACGAGCGCAACCACACGAACGAACGACCCTTCCAGTGTCATCACTGCGAGAAGACCTTCACCGCCAGCTCATCGCGGCAGAGGCATGAGATGCTGCACACCGACCAGCGGAAGTACCAGTAAGTAGGAGTCCAGGAGTCCTGACCCTTATGTACCCCACCGTAGGGAGTACTTCTTATAGAGCCTTACAAAACATCCTAGAACTATATTATGTATATAATGGTTTTTATTTTGCAGCTGCGAGATCTGTAACCAGTGGTTTCAACGGTATAGCCACTTAACCTTACACAAAACCAGTAAACTACACCAACAGAGAGTGGAAAGTGCTTCGACTGCCTAAAAGAAAAATATAAACTTGCTTCATATTAAGTTTAAAAAGTGGATAACCCATGATTTTTGATGGCTTATAAGAAGATACAAATAATTTTAAGTTGCATTGACTGAAACTCTTGCCTAAAAAGAGGTATTCTCCTAATTATAGGTTTCGTTACTTCGGCTGTTTAAAAAATTTCTTATGATAACTACAGCCTAAAAAGAAATTGGAAATAAATTTAAGTTGAACTTGTTGTCTTAAAAGAAGATAAGATAATTTTAAGTTGTATTGAAATAACAATAATTTAATATTTTGTTGAACATTATAAATAAATGAAAAAGGTAATAGGTCAGTTTTTGAATTTGCGTGAGATGTTTGCGCTGCGGGGCGAAAGTCAACTTTGGAGGTTGCAAATTGCGAATGCCGATACTCTTGTTCTTCCCTGCAAACAAACTATCTTATACTTCCAATCGATCTGGTTGTCTAGTTATTTTATTTTTTTTTAAGTCATGAGGTACATTTGCAGGACCTGCTCGCGAATGGCCGATCCTTCGGCAGCCAAGGATCTTTTCGAGCCATCGAGTTCCTCCGTTTTGCAGCAAATTGAGACCCTAATCAATTTGCAGGTGAGTGTGCAAGTTGTGGGCGTGTTCCCAAGGCGACAGAGCGGAGGCGGCCTGCTAAGCTCTATAACTACCCTGCAGCTAAAGGAGGACGAGAAGCTGCCCAGGTTTATGTGCCAGGAGTGCCAGCACGACTTGCAGATTGCCATCGACTTTCGCCGCGTTTGCATCGAGGCCCAGGAGCTCCTCGAACTTCAGTTGCGGCAGGTGGCCAAGGAGGAGGAGGCTTTCGAGGACCTGGCGGAGCAGTGGTTGGACGACTGTCCCGAGGAATACTCCAACTTGTCGCCGCTGCGACAGAACGATGATGGTTCAGTTGAGTCCCTCCACCGTCTGGAGCCACAGGATGGGGATTTTGTGGACACAATGTCGATGGATTGCAAGGATGAATTTCCACCAGAAGATAGTCCAAATGTGGCTCCGGAGTTTCCTACGTATAGCCAGTTGTCGGATGAGAAGTTTGACCTGCAACTCTCGCCGGAACCGGAACCTCCGAGTCCCCAAGAAAGTGAAGGCAACGATAATCCAGACTCCTCCATTCACACCTGCAGCAAATGCGGCCTTGAATTCGACACCGTGGACGAACTGACGCTGCACAAGTACCATCTGCACGATGTACCTCCAAATACCAAGTAATCATTGTACTCTACATATCCAAACTCATTAAGACTGCATACGTTAGTTCATTACCTTTCAAGAATAGATTCATGCATAGTTTTATTGTGAGCAAATATATGTATTGTTTTTATTTTTTTTCTGATTCCATTTTAATTTTAAATCTGTTTTCGTTTTTATTTTAGAAATTATTTTTATATGATTTTAGTCCTGCTGTTTATATGGAAATCAAAGACAGATCTGTAAGAGATGTTTTTACCCTTATCCAAAGACTGACTATTACTGTCCCCCAGCCTATCAACAGTACGAGAAAGCAAATCTTTAGGGAGTAGCAACTAAAACTATGCTTCTTTCAGATTCGTTTGTGGCCACTGCAACGAGGGCTTCCGATCGGCAGCCGCCCTTACGAGGCACTGCAAAATGCTAGATCTTCCATTGACACACACGTGCACCATGTGCCGCCACAAATCCTACAACAAGATCCTGCTGGAGATCCACGAGGAGCGGTGTCAGAAGCCTCCGGCCCCCGAACATGTGTGCCATATATGCGGCAAGCGGCTGACCACGTCCTTCAACCTGAAGAACCATCTGGTTCGCCATACGGGAACTCGACCACACAAGTGTGACCAGTGCGACTCCTCCTTCGCCGTCGCCGCGGAACTCAGTTCGCATCGGAAAACGCACACAACCGAGCGTCCCTACACATGTCGCTATAACTGCGGGAAAACCTTCCGATTCTGCAGCGCCCGCAGCATGCACGAAAGGTAGATCCTAACCAGAGCTCCCCTATCAGTTAACCCGAAACTCAGCTGAACTATTGTCTCCCCAAGAGTTCACATGGACGCCAGCAAACGTATCTACAAATGCGAGTATTGCCCCAAGTCGTATGTTACTCCAGGTGACTGCAGGACCCACCAAAAGTATCACAACTTGTCGCGCGATCACAGGTATGCATTCCATTCAGGAATAATTTTTCTATTCAAAACGTAGCCATTAGAACTCATTGTGGAGTTAATAACCTAATTGAGAAAGTGCTTAGTTTGAATTATCATGACTATCTTGAAAAAGTACTCTTAAAGTTTTTTATTTAGTTTAAGATGCCAACCAATCGTTACATATATCACATCTTGAAATTCATTTTATTTGCAAATTGTATTTTAATATGAGTCACTTGCATTTTTAATGACTGCTTTTCCAACCCCCAATCTCTTTCAGCTGCGACGTATGCCGCATCAGTTTCAAGACACTCAAACACTATAAATCTCATGCGAAGTCAAACGCCCACAAGACACTGGAAGCCCGTGCTAAGGCTGCCAAATCCTAAATTCCTTCATTCCGTCACGAAAAGTATTCCTCGAATTGATATTATTATAGTCTGCTGCATTTTAATTATACATATATATGTATCTAACTTATATAAATAAAGCTTCCGTTCCATAATCATGTGCCGTTTCCTTTTATTTGTCCAGCCTAGAAAACCTTGGCGTTTTCAATGACCTTCTCGTTGTCGTAGATCTCCTTGGCGTAGCACAGGTTAGGATAGTCGAAGGCGGCTCCATAGCGGTTCTTGCATCCCGTGGTGGACTTCTCTCCGGGAGTGTAAACAGGCTGGCCCACGATGTTGGAGGTGGCGAAGTTGCAGGTCAGCACGAAGTGGTTGTAGAAGTCGCGGGAGAAGCGCACGGCGGCACATCCCACATGGGTGTTCTTCTCGGCCACGGAAATGGTGAACTTGGCCACATCCTTGCTGGGCAGCTCCTCCGGGAAGCTGGCAAGGATCTCTGGAGAGGCGTTCGAGCGCTGGGCGAACCAGTTCTCGATCTGCTCCTTGATTAGCTCGGCATCGGTGTACTCTGTCTCCGCTCCACTGTAACTGAAGATGGCGTTGTTCTGGCCAGCGTATGCGAATCTCTCCGTGCTTCGACACTTGTCAGGAAGAGATTCGCAGGTCTGCACGTTGAGCAGGGCCAGGTGGGAGAGCTCCTCGCACCAAGACATCTTAGCCATACGAATCGCCTTGGGTAAACCCTCTATTTTGCCCCCAGCCACGTTGTTTCTTAGTTCGTTGAACAGGGTCAGGATAAGTTTGTGATGGGGCTCGATCTTCACCTCACGCACATCCTTGGGACAGTTTTCGCTGAAGTTCTGGAGGGGAAGATGTGAGTATTAAGAATTATTTAGTGACATTACTTACTCCTTTATTATTACAGGCTATGTGCTTATCCAGACATGTGGGAAGTGCACAATAGTCCACAGCTAAGGATGAACCAAAGAGACAAAAGGCCAGGAGCAGGAAAGCAGGTAAAATGGTAAAAGCCATTGCTTGAATTGCTGCTGAATTGCGACTGATTCAACTGGCTCTTATTTCCAGCTTTTATAGAGGATGGGAGCACTGCCTGGATTAGTTACTAGCATTATTATTAGGAATTTTGAGCTGAAACCAGAGATTCCTTCGAAAACAGCTGCCCATTTCGCAGGTGATTGTTGAAATTCGAGGAATAACTGTGGCAGTCTTCCTATAAAAAGAGCCCCCTGGACTAGAGGCAGTTCAGTGAGAAGCCAGCTCAGGAGATCACCATGAAGACAATCATCGTACTAGCCTTCCTGATCGGAGCCACCATTGCAGTGGACTACTGTGCTCTGCCCACTTGCCTGGATAAGCACATAGCCTGCAATAATAAGGGAGTAAGTAATGTTACCTAACACTTTTCGATACTCATCCTTATTCCCCTTCAGAACTTCAGCGAAAACTGTCCCAAGGATGTACGTGAGGTGAAGATCGAGCCCCATCACAAACTGATCCTGACCCTCTTCAACGAACTGCGAAACAATGTGGCTGGAGGGAAAATAGAAGGCTTACCCAAGGCGATTCGCATGGCCAAGATGTCCTGGTGCGAGGAGCTCTCCCACCTGGCCCTGCTCAACGTGCAAACCTGCGAATCTCTTCCTGACAAGTGTCGCAGCACGGAGAGATTCGCCTACGCTGGCCAGAACAACGCCATCTTTAGCTACAGTGGAGCAGAAACAGAGTATACCGATGCCGAGCTAATCAAGGAGCAGATCGAGAACTGGTTCGCCCAGCGCTCGAACGCCTCTCCAGAGATCCTTGCCAGCTTCCCGGAGGAGCTGCCCAGCAAGGATGTGGCCAAGTTCACCATTTCAGTGGCCGAGAAGAACACCCATGTGGGATGTGCCGCCGTGCGCTTCTCCCGCGACTTCTACAACCACTTCGTGCTGACCTGCAACTTCGCCACCTCCAACATCGTGGGCCAGCCCGTTTACACTCCCGGAGAGAAGTCCACCACGGGATGCAAGAACCGCTATGGAGCCGCCTTCGACTATCCTAACCTGTGCTACGCCAAGGAGATCTACGACAACGAGAAGGTCATCGAAAACGCTAGGGTATTCTAAATCCGACTATAACATCAGAAAGATCATCTTCATCGGCGATTTGTACCCGTATCCATTCATGAGCATGCAAATAAAAAGCTAAAGAGCTTAAGAAATAAATATGTTACCACTGATTTTAAATATTGGGATCCTTTCGAAAAATCAAACAAATGCACGGTTTCTTGTTTTAGACTAAATTGTTTTATTTAATTATATCATATCATGCGAGAGGTATTCATTATCTTGTCGTCTGCCTTCAACAGCTTTCGTTTGGATGTCCAACTTGTACAATTAAAACACACAATATCACAATCATACGCAGGTATGCAAAACATTATCTAATTGTCGGTCTGGACAGTCGAAAGTTCTTGCGAGAGTCCAGCTCTCCAATGATCCTAACCCTCTTGATCGGTATGAATCTCTGATGATGCAATAAATAGAGTTTCTGATTGGTGTAATCATCCCGATTAGTGTTGGTGGGTGATTTTTAGAGAGGAGGGCCATACAATCAGATGATCTTTAGTTACTCAGTGACTTTGTACTAAAATATATAGAATAAATCAAAAAGGGGGAATAAGCGAAAGAAGCCAATAGGGGATTACAGGATAAATAAATATACAAAAAAGGGAGGATTAGAATTGGACCAAAACTTGGGATTACAACAATTTTGGGATTGGGCTTCGAGCTTCGTGTACGAGTGACAACTATAACTATAGCTAGTATTAACTAGGTAGGAACTGGCCATTACTTCTCCTTGGGCGCCTTGTCGAACAGGTACTCCTTGGCCATGCTGTAGGCCAATCCGACGGTCAGACATCCGACCACGGTTCCCTGGGCTGCCACTCGCAGCTGCATCAGGAACACACTCGTGCTCATCGTTCCGCGGTTTCGGTACTTGTATGCTCCAATCACTCCGGCGGCCACAAAACCGGCAATACCTGTAAGTAAAAGTAGAAATCACTGATTAGTTTCACTCGGTCAATGTGTGGGTGCTTTGTTGTTGCTATCTGGCTGTCTGAAACAGCTGATAAAAGCCAGACGTCGGGCAAATATCAACATACAAAAGGTGAACACATTATGAAAACAGTGATGCATAAAATAAAGCTATGTGGGTGTAATATTTTTTATATTTCAAGACTTTTTTCCTAAATATATTTCTAACATTTATTTATTTAACTTTCATAATATAACTAAAACTTTTTTAATGGCAGAGTGTGTTTAGAGATATGGAACTTATATTTTAAATTTTATGTATGTATTTTTCGAAACTGTTTAGTAAAGATTGGAAGTTCTTAAATTGGCGGTGGGATTTAAAAATCTGTATTGAGAGGTACATATGCTGAATGCCTCTTAAAATTGGGAAACGATTACCCAGAAATACATATGAAACATCTAAATCTATCTAAAATCAAACATATGTATATAATAGCTAGATGGGGAAAATCGGTCAGATTAGCAACACTTGTTAGCGTCAGCTGTTAGTTGTCACACCCGCAGACAAGTGGAATAGTTGAGTATTCGAACACGCGCCAAGATCAGATGGCAGGGTGACGTCACGGATGTGATAATCCCATTGCAATTCACACCAACCCTTGGGAACTGCGAAATGTTCCTGTTACATCATCCGGTTTCCAGTAAAATGACAGATCACGCAGCGTTAACCGTTATGTCACCCAGTGTCAGAGGAGTCCCCGAATTGCCGTTAACCTCAGCGGATGATGTACATGGCCAAGGTCAAGATTAGCCGATTTTCACGCACACGCATCATGTATGTATGTATATGTAAGTATCTAATAGCTGCAGCCAAAAGTTTCCATGTGACGTCACGGCGGCAAAACTTCCGCTGTGCGGAAGTCCGCATCGACTCACCAACTAGCATGAAGGGCGATTCCTTGGCTTTCCTGGCCAATTTGTTTGCCTGGGCGGCATCTTCCTCGCTGTCGAAAAGGGACTTCGAACTCATTTTGAAGGCGGGCGGACTTGGATTTGGTTTCCCGTTTTGCAACGTTCGCGAAACTTATTAGCAATGCTCGCTATCGATATGCGATAGACATTGATAGACGATAGATATTGATAGACCATAAAATCGCCGCGGCTAAGTTAGCCAGGACACAATCCCATACGTTTTAAGGGGACCATATTTTTTTTTGGTATATTATGAAAATACCGCCGTCAGCTGATTTCGCGCTTTCTGTGCTTTTCCGCCAGGCGCCGCTTTCGCCGCTTCTGTCATGACATAAGAAATTGGTATTTTTTAAAGGGAAAGGGGCGGACTGCATAAATCGACGTAGCTTTGCCTTGGCCGCTAACTCTGTTTGAAATTCGAGTGCTTTTCCGATAAATTGACGAGTGACAAATCCGCCGACCCGTAATTCGCGAAACAGAGTCGCAGCATGACGGGAATAATTTCGATTGTAACGAGGCGGCTGCCCCAAACTATGGGAATGCGAGCCCTGCGGAGTAATGAGGTAAATTTTCGTCGGCGACTGCGGGGGATTCCCTGGTGAAAGGTGGAGGGGGGCTTGGCCAGGTGTGCTATATATGCTCCACCTATGTATATCCATTAATATCCAAAGTTTTCTGCCCGCCTGGCACTCGGCGATTATGTAATTGTATGGGTGTGTGTGCGTGCGCGACTGAAAAATGGGGAAAACTTTTGTTTGGGTTGCCGCGCCGCACGTGATGCGCCAGCCGCCGTCGCCTCCTGGTTGTGCAATCACTAATTTTCACCTCTATTCCCCAGCTGAAGCGCTGCATCCGTCAGTATTCCCGGCTAGTCGTCTGCGCTGCCCAGCAGCAGCAACTGCTCCGCCAAGATGCCCAGAATCGCTGCCAGAATGCACCCAGGTGAGTTCGAGCACGGTCCATCTATGATCTTCCACTCAGACTCCTCCATTTCTAGGCTCATCACCTGGCAGGGCATTCACACCACGTCGAGCCTGCGGTCGGAGCAGACCGTGAATGTGCCTCCCTTCGCGGACTCCATCGCCGAGGGTGACATCAAGTAAGAGCTGGTTTTCAGCAACAGGTTCCCTGTTAACTGACTAACGGCTATTCCCCGCCAACAGGTTCACCTGCAAGGTGGGTGACTCATTCGCCGCCGACGAGGCCGTCATGGAGATTGAGACCGACAAGACCACGGTGGCTGTGCCAGCTCCCTTCTCCGGCTCCCTGACCGACATTCTGGTCAAGGACGGCGACACCGTCAAGCCCGGCCAGGCCTTGTTTAAGATTAAGCCAGGTGCGGCGCCCGCCAAGGCAGCTGCTCCGGCAGCGGCTGCTCCTGCTCCCGCTCCTGCCGCTCCCAAGGCCGCCCCAGCTCCCGCTGCCGCCGCTCCTAAGGCGGCACCCGCTCCAGCTGCCGCCGCTGCCAAGCCTCCACCACCGCCACCGAAGGCGGCGCCTCGTCCTCCGCCAGCTGCCCCCGTGGCTGCCCTCAAGCCGGCCGTCGCCCAGGTGAAGGTGCCACCAGCAGATGGATCGCGCCAGATATTGGGCACGCGGTCCGAGCAGCGCGTCAAGATGAACCGCATGCGTCAGAAGATTGCCGCCCGCTTGAAGGATGCCCAGAACACATGTGCTATGCTCACCACCTTTAACGAGATCGATATGAGGTGAGTTTCCAACTTGAATAACATCATGGAAATAAGTTAAAGTTCTCTGTAGCGTTGTCAATATTCCTCTTTATTACCATTTAAAAATATTATTTAGTACTCGCTAAATTCTTTCCCTCTTTTTTCAGCTACGCCATGAACTTCCGCAAGCAGAATCTGGAGGCATTCGTCAAGAAGTACGGCATCAAGTTTGGCTTCATGTCCATCTTCTCGAAGGCCAGTGCCTATGCGCTGCAGGATCAGCCCGTGGTGAACGCTGTCATCGATGGCACGGTAAACAAGCCTCCGCCCCGCCCTCCGCTTATCAATCTCTTATCGCTCGTGACGTAGTCTGTTGGGCCATGCTGTTTAAAGTGCCCTTATCAGCCGACAATTTTTCGTTTTATGTCGGGTTTTGTTTATGCAATTTCCCGTGGCGATATGACGATGAATGTGGAATATTCTGTGTTGCCAAGCGCTCATAACTCCCTTTATTTTGCAGGACATTGTGTACCGCGATTACGTGGACATCTCTGTGGCCGTGGCCACGCCCCGTGGCCTGGTGGTGCCCGTCATCCGGAACGTGGAGGGCATGAACTATGCTGACATCGAGATCGCCCTGGCCGGTCTGGCCGACAAGGCAAAGCGGGATGCCATCACCGTGGAGGACATGGACGGCGGCACCTTCACCATTAGCAATGGAGGAGTGTTCGGATCCCTGATGGGCACGCCCATCATCAATCCGCCACAGAGTGCAATTCTCGGCATGCACGGCATCTTTGAGCGACCAATCGCTGTCAAGGGAGAGGTGGGTTATCCCTTCACCAATCATAACTACCTTTATTAACCATGTTTCATTTCGAAACCAGGTCAAGATTCGTCCCATGATGTATGTGGCCCTGACCTACGATCACCGAATCATCGATGGCCGCGAGGCGGTTCTGTTCCTGCGCAAAGTCAAGGCTGCCGTGGAGAACCCAGCGATCATTGTAGCCGGCTTGTAGAGTGAATTGTCTTAAAACGCGTCCACGGCCTTCATTTGATATTAGCCACCATAATTTGAAACTAATTTTTGGTTATTTATTATTTTATTTCGCGAACGTCACAAAAAAATAGAGAAGCAACAAAATTCGAACTCTACTCGTAGTATCGGAAGTAGTCAAAATAAATCAAACGTGGATCTTTTCTTAAAAATAAACTGTGCACTGAATGTTACTGTTAACCTAAGACGCTGCGAAGCAATGTCGTAATAAAGCGATGACGAATATTGACCAACCTCAATGCAGGCTACTTGGAGCGTTACACTATAATTGCGGTCGGCAGCGTCCCTCTAAGCGGGCCTAGGGGAAATATCTGCCCAGTCTCTGCCGGCACACATACAGCGTAGGACTTTACTGCCCCTTGTATTTCTTGCCGACCTTTGCACTATAATCAACCTGCACCGTATAAGAAATTGGTTGTATTATTTGTATTATCTAATAGTTTTCAATGGCGCCTAAACAATTAGTTTCAATTACCTTATCTATAACAATTTGGAATACATAATTCAAATTGTAAACAGTCTTATCATTTTTTCTGTCATGTGAGAATGGCTTTTAATTTGTATTTTAAGTACCTTGTGGTAATAGGGGGAGATTATTTCGGTGTCAATCGCTGTAGTAATTAGTAATTGATAAGTCCTCTTTAAAATTTTGGTTGTATGTTACGTTGAACACGTTCATAATTTTATTGAAATTTTAAGAAACCAAAATCCCTATGTATTTTTTGATTAGGTACATTTTTTGAAATTACAAACGGCTAAGATATAATAAACATGCATATTGTGATTCTTTCGCTTTTCACTTTCGGTATACATATCAATAAATATATATATATATATCCCAGTATATTTTGATATCATATTCCTCAGAAGGTATCCTCTTTGGTCAAGAATTTAAATAGATGGATTCAGATCTATAAAGAGTACCTCAACGGTCATGCAAAGATCAATTTTCATTAGTATTTTGGAAGGCTCTTAATAAAAACCTTAAAAACTGTTATAAATTGGATTCTAAAGTATAAGTTCCTGATTTTAATTAAACATATTTAAAAAATTACTTTTTTTCTTACCGTTTAAAGCAGTTTTAGCAGTTAATTTTGGATTGGATATCTGCAATAAATTGATTGGTGTAATGGAATTCTTCTTTATTTACTGAAGTAGTTCCATCTGAAACACCTTTTCTTGAAAGAACTTAGGTTAAGTAAAACTCGGGTTTTATTGTTTTGTTATTAGAGCAAATTGGCTTGTACAATTTTATTGATTTTTGTTTGGTAATAGTAATTTTACTATTTCTAATGTTTACAATATTTATGTGTTTTCGAGGTTGTGCGGTTGAATTAACAATTTAAAATATATATGGGT
Organism: Drosophila suzukii; assembly: GCF_043229965.1. Classification (NCBI taxonomy): domain Eukaryota; kingdom Metazoa; phylum Arthropoda; class Insecta; order Diptera; family Drosophilidae; genus Drosophila; species Drosophila suzukii. The sequence continues at coordinate 85,010,516 of NC_092082.1, forward strand.
ACAAAAGATTAAATGTGATTTTGAGGCGTGATGCTAAATGATACTTTTGGTTACATGATTTTTAAATATACTTATGGAAAATAAATTTTTTTTAGATCTATCAAAGATTGATTAACACAGTTTTGATTTCGTTTTGTTTCTTGGTTGAATTTTCGTGTTTTTCTGATGCTTTTCATAACATTTTTGCTTATCACATGTGTCGAAAAAAAATATTAATTGAATCTGTCGACGATAATGATAGTAGGGAGAACATCGAAATTATATGTATAAAAATATACTTGAGAGTGTAAATGAATGTAAATATAAAATCACATAAAAAATGCGGCAATCGTTTCGTCTAAAATATTTCGCAATTCGATTGCGAAATTTCCAAAAGTTGAAATTTTAGACAAAAGGATTGGCATTATCTACATTAGTTTTCGTTTGTCTTTTGCTTTTTGTGAGTTTTTGTGCAATTTCTCGTACTTCTCGTATAATTTTAGCTTAACTAAGGGGATACAGAGTGTAGTTACGTGGTACAATTCGCGCTTAATCGTAGTTCCTATGATGGTGCTTGTTTTTTGGGTCTAAAGAGGCCTAAGGTGAAGCTAACACGTCTGTCTTTTTGATCTGCCCAATGGGGAATTTCCATTATCTAGGGGTTGAGTTGGGGGTCAGGGACCGGGGCGTTTGTGGGCGGGGTCAGTCGGCACTGCACTTGGCTAAGTGCAACACTCTTAATTCTAAGCAATTACACTAGGTATCCCCAACCTTGTGTCCGAAATGTTTTCTTTTCGCGATTTTCCTTTTCTTCCTGTTCTGGCTATATAGAATGTATATATTCCTGATCCTTTCTTTTGGCTTATCTCTCTCTCTATCTATCTCTATCTGTCTCTCTCTTTGCGTAGATCTGCGTAGGTCGGAAGGATATCTTTTCTTTTTTTCTCATTTTTTGAATGTCTTTCAATAGAACTATTGTACAAGATTCCATTTGCTACTCTTCGTGGGTGCTTCTCGCGTCTGTCTCAATGATTTTGCAAATTTCCAAATTGCCCGAAACTTCCTTGGTACTTTTGATTTCTTTCCTACTAGCCAAAGGTGGAAGATGCTGCTCTCGGATGAATGGGGTTGTGTGTAAATAAAATTCATAACTAAATTTCTGGGCCGGATTCGGGGGATTGGAGCCTCTTCGTTGTAAATTTGGTTGCTTGAATTTGCTTTTTTTGGGCTTCGGCTTGGGTGTTTTTAACGTTGGTCCTGCTAGTACAAGTCGGAAATGTGTAATTTCATAAGACGGTTTTTGCATTTTCTTGTTTGCCAAGTCTCTGGGTGGTGATTCTGAGTGTGTGTGTGTTGTCATATAGTCATCGTGGAGTCGGCTGCCACTTGGCCGGGCAACTTTAGCCATGAATTTATAAATCAAAAACGTTCTGCTGTCTAGTGGCCATTGACTGGGTGGTGGGTGATTCTGCGTAGTATGGGTATCTCTTTTGGATTGGGTGTCCTATCGTATCGTATCGTATCGTTTTGTGTCTCTTCTTGGCAGAGGGTCTCTTATGGTCCTTGGAAGTGGTAGTGGTAGTAGTGGTAGTGCCCCTCATGCCAGCCATATTTTATTTATTGATGGCAATTATGCCTCGACCTCGGCTATTGCCAGTAGTTTATATAAATTTGGAGTTTTGTTTGATGTGCTTTCAGCTGCATGATGATGGTTCGAACTTTTGCCAAAGAAACCAAGTCTGACCACATTTCTGAAAGGGATTCTGATTTTGATTCTGGGAGTCTGGAGCTGGCTCTGAGTTTATAGTTTGAGTTTGAGTTTGGGAGGTGAAGTTTTTCAGCTGTGCTCGTGACACTCGTCTCGAATATTACTTAAAGTTGCGGTTCTGCTGGCGTGCCTTCATTTTGTTTGAGATTTTGATTTTGATTATAATTTTGATTTCGAATTGGATTTGGGTTAAGTTGTTTTAGTTGTGTGTCTTCGAATTTGGCTTTTTTTGTTGTGCGGCGGCCTTCGGGCGAAAGTAATGGGCTTGAGGCCTCTCCTGGGGCGGATCAAAGTGGTCATCGTCATCGAGAATCTTTTGAGGATGGATGGATGCTGTTGATTTTGCCGGGTCAACTGGTTTTTCAACCCCCTTCTATGGAGAGTCTTCTTTGAAATCGCGTGCCTTTGTTTTTGTTTCGGTTTCATTTTCAGTTTCAGCTTGTGTTTCTGTTTTCAGTCTTTCAGTTTTCAGCTACAGTTTTTGTTCTTGCGGATTTGGAATTTTCACGAGAGCTGGGAATTGTTTTGTTTCGCTGTGATTTATCTGCCGTCTGCCGTTCGCCTCGCCCTTTGGCCGCCATTTGTAAGATTTTGGCCAGAAAGTTGCCAGGAGTTTCCCTAACCATGTTCCTGTTCCTGTCGCGTCTTCTTCGCCAGCTCCAGCTCGGAATTTTGGTGCTTTTCGGCGGCCTCCGTTTTTGCTCCTGACATTTTGTCGCATTAAAACTTCCGCAGTTTCTTGTAATTTATAATACTGCCTTTTTGAAATTTAGCTAGAGTTCTTTTTTTCTCTCTTGTTTTTGAATTTTTGGCTTTGTTTTGCTTTCTGAATTTAATGGGTGGGCTGCGAATACTTAATCATCTTAATATGGTAATAATTATGCACCGAAGGTTCCTCGAATGCTGCGACTTCTGAACAGGATTTGTTGTCAACTTATTCAATTTGGCATTGCTTTGGTCTGGTTTTTTTGGAATTTCGGATTGTTCTTATTGTCATTTTAATTGTTGTTTTTAATTACTATGCATTTTTCTGGTTTTTGTTTTTGAATGAGTGTGGATTTTGGTTGGAGTTTTGTTTTACCTGGTCTGATAAAATGCTTTAAATTAAATTTTGGACTGAATTTTGAATTTTGTGGCCGGTGAGTGGTGAAATTTGGATTTTAATTTGGTGTCGGTTTTCAATTTTGATGATTGCCAGAGGAGCCGAAAGTTGTAATTGGATTTTTGGATATGTTTTGGCTGGTTCTAAAATAAAATAATTTAGATATGTTAATATTATTTTTGGTTTTGAAAAAGGCAGACCTTTTAGTCGAAATAATTTAAAAATAATTAAAATGTTTTTGAATTTTTTTCAATTTACTTTTTTGATGAATATGAATTTTTTAAATTGATGGTAAGGTCATTTTAATTTCATATGAGTACTAAAAAATATATTTTTGGGGTTTTCAGACCTGAAGGTAATGATTTAGAAATAATTTAAATTGGTTGCACAAATTGTATGAATTTAGCAAAAAAATTAAACGATTAACCAAATTTGAAAAAATGATAATTAGTCAAAATACATAATCATTTTGAAATGCTTAAAGTTTTAAATGTAAAGCTGTTCAATTTATTTTTATGTTGTAAATATTCGCGTGGTGAAACTAACTATGAGTTTTAAGTGATGTGAATACAAATAGTTTTGGTTGAAAACTAAAATTGGTTCAAAAAGTGATTTAGTTTTAGATCTAATAAATGAAGGATTTTGATTTTTGGTATTGCTTTTTGATAAATAATTTAAAGGAAAATATATTTTTGAAATATTAGTCCTAGCAGCGACATTTTCTAAACTATGTCATGGATGTGAAGTACTCCAAACAATTGTTAAAGTTTTTAAACAAATTTTTGATTTGATATTTAAAAAGTATCATAAATGTCTTAAAATTGTTTTCAGAACTGTCTTAGTAGCTTATAAAATGTTGACGTATTGCTGTTCATGTTTTTTTAGTTTGTATATTTTGTCTATTCATAAATCTAGTTTGTTAATTTAACAGAGGCTGAAGAAATGTTTTTTAAACTTTGGTTCAGGACTAGTTTTGTTGATTTTGTAATTTTTTGAGATTGCAACTTTGTTTTTTTGTTCTATACGATTTTGATTTTTTTGTTTGTTTTTGTATTGAGAAATAATGTGTTTTGTAGACTTGGCTCTGACGTTTTTGTTTTAAGTATGGTTTGCTTTTAATATTCAGAAGTAAATTCAGATTAAATATTTTTTTGAATACGGACTTCCATTTGTTTTTTGATTTGCGTTTCATACAATGTTTTACCAGTAATGTTTTCATAAAATTGTTATTTGTTTTAATAGTTTCTTTGTTGTATTCGTTTTTGGCATTTGAAAATCTTGTACCTTCAATAAATTGGTTTGATCACTTTTTTTTTGGTGATGTATGATTTTGAATTTTACATTTATATAAAGGATCTTTCAGATGATAAACCGTGTAGTGATTTCAATTTAAAGTAAATTAAATTATTGTCAAATATACTTTCAAAAATAAATTTTAAAATTTTTATGACTGATTTAAAATTTGCTTGAAGATTTGTTTTATGTAATGTTTTTGTGATTGTATGTTTTTCAAGATATGCATGTTTATGGAATTTGTTTTTGTTGGCTTCAGATTAGTTTGAATTGAAGATTTAATTCGTTTTTTTTATATAGGAGTTAAGAAATTTAATTTTTTTTATATTCTTTTTGTTTGCGTTTCAATATATTAGTAACCAAAAAAGTTAATAAAATTGGTCTTCAACATGGCAGTGCTTTTCGTTTTCGCTGGGCCTTTTGTAATTTTGGAATAATTCGGACGATTTGGATTTTGAATTTGGTTACTGAATTTGGTTTAACTTTGTTATAATTTCCTTCGTCATTTTGAATTTTAATACAGATATTTACACTTTGGAATTTGATTTTTGGTGAAATTGTTCTTCTTGATTTGGAATTTGAATGCAGATATTTACACTTCTGATTTTGAATTGTGTCATAATTTCCTTACTTTGATTTTCGATATTAATATTTAGAGATGTTATTATTTGAACTGGAAAATATTTTGAGTTTGTTGGCCATTTTGTTTTTGGATTTTGAATTTTTTTATAGATGTTTATTTTTGTTTTTGAATTTCAGGTATATATGTAATGTTTTGCCAATTTTATGTTATAAAAATAGATGCTTTTATGATTTTGAATTGCATTACTGGTAATTTTTCTGATATTCTTTATGATTCTGGTAAACTCTTTATTTTGAATTTTGATGCTAGTGCTTATTTTGGTTTTAAAATATATAATTTTTTGCTTTGTTTCGGATACTGATGGATTTTTTGATTTTTAACTTGTTCTAACAATGTTAAATGGAAAGTTATATCTTTTGAATTTTTTTGAAGATTTATCAAGATTAAGTTCCGACTTGAGAAATAATTAATTTTTTTTTCTGATGAATTTTTAATGGTTTTTAATTTGTTCTAACAATGTTAAAAGGGAAGTTGTATCTTTTGAATTTCTTTGACGATTTATCAAGATCGAGTTCTGACTTGAGAAATAATTAAATTTGGTTTATCTGATGAATTTTAATGTGTTTAAATTTGATTTAGATTCTGATTTAAAACGTACTGAAATTTCACTTTAAGTGTTTTGAATTTGTATGGTAAAATGTTGTTTTTTTTAAGATTTGAGCAATGAAAGTAGTTGTTTAATTAAGGTGGTAATTTTCTTGTAATAACCTTTTGAATTTGGATTAGCTTTTTCTTGATTTAATCTTTTCAATTTAGAGAGTCAGGTATATCAGGTATTTTTTGGATTTGATATTGAATTTAGATAGTAAATTGCTTTTTCTTGATTTAATCTTTTGAATTTAGAGGGTGACTATCACGTATTTTTTGGATTTGATATTGAATTTAAATAGTAAATTGCTTTCTTCAAACGTTTGAAATATAATAAGCATTCAAGTTGTAATTTTTATCACTTTAATTTGGATGTGCTTTCTCTTAATTTTTTCTTTTGAATTTTGAGGATGTTTTTTTTGCTTTACTTGGTATTTTATTTGAGTGGAAATTTTTGTTATTTAAAAATGTAGTACAGAAAAAGTCATTCTTTTGAATTTAGAGGGTTATTTTTTGGGTTTTTCTTAATATTTAGTTTGAATGGACATTTTTGTAATTTTAATTGTGATTTTAATGTTGAATTTGAGAAGTAAATTTCTTGCTTAAAACGTTTGCGTTATAAAGCTGTAATTTTAATCTATTAATTTTTTTGGGTCTTTCTCCTATTTTTACTTTTGAATTTAGATGGTTATTTTTTTTCTTGATATTTAATTTGATTGGAAAATTTTGTAATTTTAACTTTCTGAACTGAATATGAATACGATTTTGTTTGAATTTGGATGGCATTTTCTTATTTAGAATTTTGAATTCCTGATTATAGGGATTTTGCTGACTGAATTGTATTTTTTTTTGTTATAAGATGTTTATTTAATTTGAATGGAAATTTTGATAATTTTAATTTCCTGAACTGAATTTGAATATGATTTTGTTTGGATTTGGATGGCGCATTCGTATTTAGAATTTTGAATCCCTGATTATAGGGATTTCGCTGTCTGAACTTTTTTTTTGTTATACGATGTTTATTTAATTTGAATGGAAAATTTCGTAATTTGAATTTCCTGAACCGAATATGAATACGATTTTGTTTGGATTTGGATGGCATTTTCGTACTTAGAATTCTGAATTCCTGATTATAGGGATTTTGCTGTCTGAATTGTATTTTTTTTATAAGATACGAATGAATTTGGAATTTTAGAGAATTGAATTTAAGTTTAAGAATATTGAAATGGTTTTTAATTTAATGAATATAGCTGGCCTTTATATTATATTTTTTTTAACCTAAATAGGCTTAAAATGTTGCTTTAGACTTTTTAACTTGGATGGTATTTTGATTTCAGTTTAGATGACCTAATAGCAATGTATTTTCTTTTTAACCCGTAATTTTGTCGGTCAACTTTTTTTCTGAGTCAATGACCAGGAGACATTTTTGTGTGCTTAAGGGTTGAGGGTGGGATTGATGACTTCCCGTGGTTTTGTACTAAATTCTTTGCTGTACAAATTTGCAATAACATTTCTTGCGCATTAAATATTTCTTTGAAATTTTCAAAAACGTGTGATTAAAAAATGCCGCAACGCCTTGCTTTCCTTGATGAAAATGTCAAGGAAATATTGAAAGCGCTGAGAAATGCTTGAGTTGAAATTGAGTTCTGAGTTGGCTATAGTCTTTTGTTTTTGTTTTGCTAAACTATAACTCGTTGTCGTTGTATTTTTCTATCGAACTTTTGGGGTCAGGCTATTTCTTTTCTTCTTGGGAATCGTAGAAGCAGCTTCCTTTGCAGCCATTTTATTGCCAAAGGGGTGTGAGTGTGTTTGGGTGGGTGAGTGTCTTGGTGAGCATACCCCTGCGCGTGTATGTGTGTTGCCTAATGTGTGTGTGTGTGTGTGTGGTGTGTGTGTGAGTGAGTGTGGCTGGGTGGTTGATTTGCGCCTAAAGCTCTGGGCCATGCGAAACGGTCTTTTGGTATTTTGCTTTCTTTTTGCATTAAGATTGTGGTTTAAACTAAAAAATTCGTAATAACGAAACTAGAATTTAGAATTTCAATTCTTTCGATTTGCGTTTTGGGACACAAAATGATAAACTATTGCATTGTGTGTGTGGAATTTGGCGGGGCAGGGGCGAACTCTTTTATGATGAATAAGAAAAAAAAAATTCAGTGATTCCTGGTTTGCCTTCTGGAAATGAAGCCTTCTGCGATGCCGTAGAAGAAGAGTTCGTTTTTGGATTTTGGATTGTATCGGTGGGATTTTGAAATTTTGCTTCTGGGCTGCTTGAATAGAGATTGGGAAGGAGGTCTACCTTTGGCTCGAATTTGGATATTTTTAGAGTGTAATTTGGGTTTTTCTAAAAATATTTTTGGATTTTTTCTAATAAGGCTTCAGAGGGGGTTTCTCAAATCTGTTTTTGAAATTAGTTTCTAAACAGTAGTCAAAACATACTTGCGAAATTTGGAGAGCAAAAGGTGGACACTCTCTCGCTCTCTCTTTCTCTCTCTGCTGCTGCTTCGGCTCTCTCTCTCTCTCTCTGTCTATCTCTCTCGGATTGTGCTTGTGTGTGAATTCGCCGCAGGATGTGGGCTGTATGTGTGTGAGTGTTTGGTCTTCCTGTCGAGGGGTGGCTTTTTTGCTTTTGCTGCTTGGGGTAAATCACTGCCCCTGCTTAGATATTCAGCAGGATATCTACGGCGGGGCAGCTTTCTCCTTTTTCTCTGGTTATCTGCTGCTTCTGCCTGCGTCGGCGTCGCTGCTCCCTTTCGTCCTTCTGCTCCTTTCGCCGTCAAATGCTCGATCCTTCTCCTCGCAATCGAGTTCATCATCATCAGCTTTCTTGGGGCTTGGGCCCACAGCAAAAGTGTACTTGGATTTTTGGATTGTGCCTGGACTTGAATTTCGGTTTCCTTCCTTGCAGTTTCTGTCGGATTTCTGTATGATTTGCTGGCCGGATTTTTTGCTTGGGCCACAGGACTCTTCGGTGGGCGGCGGCGGCGGCGGTGGGGCGTGGCAGTTGCTGAAGACACTGGCAGTTTGGCTGGTTGTGAATTTTGATTCGATTTTGGTAGCAGTTCGGATTTTGAATTTCGTTCTTGGCGAGATTGTCATTGCAGTAGAGAATTATGAGCAGTAAACACTTAAGAATTTTGTTGAGTTTCATAACAATTTCGTTGATGGGGATGTGACTGTGATCCGGATGCAAGATGTGTGGTTACTGCTCGATCCATAATAGCTTTCCTTTCTTCAGCTTCTTGGGGTTCCTGTGAGAGATAAATTTAAATATTATATTTTTGTATGGATAAATGGTTATAATAATATTTGTAATAATGTTTAAAATATAAAATCAAATATATATTTACCTGTAAGATATAAAAACGATATTATTATCTCTCTTCACTAAGGATTTTTCATCTTTTGGCCAGATGTGTTGAGAACTTTCCAATTGGTTCCAGGTAATTAAAGATTTTGTTGGTTTTCAGCTTTCCTTGATTTTAGTTGTTAGTTTTGAATTTTGTTTGGAGTTTTTTGAATTCAAGAATTTTATATTTCAAGTATATATCCAGGAAATGTACTTTAGTTATGTTTGGTTTATCGCTGATTTTGAAATTTGTTTTTTGAATTTTGTTTAACTTTTGCTTAAACTTAGGCTTTTTGTTTGTTGTGTTTTTTTTTGTGTTATACTTTAACCATCTCACGAAAATGTGTAAAAAGTGAATTTCACATTAACTATTTTCGCAAATTGTTCGTTTTGGAGTTTGGCTTGAGTTGGTACTTGGGTTTTATACAAATTAATCTGACATTCGGCGGTTGAATTTTAGCAACTTTTCGTGTGAATTTTGTTGGGCTTGCTGCGGTGGATTTGGTTGATTTTTGTCTTTTTTTTTTTTATTTTCTGGTCGGTTCTGGAGATGCTGCAACAGCCTCCTTAGCGCCGCCTGGTCATGGCGCTCCGGGGGAGTCCTCGATCCTGGTGCTTCTGTTGCTCCTGTGCGGCTCCTGCTGCTGCTGCTCCTATGCTGTTGATCCTCAGCGTTTGAAGATTGAAATGAAACTGATTGATTCTCCGCAGCAGCCGCAGTTTATATACCCGCAAGATCGGGCGAAGCGACGCCAAACGGATCCGATCGCAATCAGGATGCTAGAGCTTTGTCCATTGTCTGCCAGGATGTGGACAAAGGACGCCGTTGGCAACAATGAAAACCCGTTGGGCAAGTTTATTGTAGAAAAAGCAATGCTCAAAAGATCGGAAAACGCTCGCGTTTCCCTTTGGTGGTGGGTCTGGGTCTGGTATCGCGGGGTGGTTATACCTCTAGCTATAGGGATATAGGGATCGAAATCTACAGCATCATCAGTTGGCACACCTGGCGGGTAAAAAAAAGCTGCAGCAGCCGCTGGACCAAACTGGTTCCGAGGGTCCAGGGTCCGAGGGTTTTTAGGAAACATCCTCGCGTATCCTTGACCATTTGAACTGCAATTGTCTGGCCCTGATGATGGGAAAAATTACCCATTTGAACTTGTTTTTCCACACTCAGTTCCTTTTCGGTTTGAGGACCTCAAAAACAAGTTTCTTGAGCCAGCGAAATTTGTCAGCTTTAAATTTATGGCCTGCACAGGTCTATAGCGGGTATAAGCCAAGGGCTCTTCTAACCCAGATTTCCCCATGTAATCCATTTGAGTGGGCCGCTGCCCCCCTTTTTGAAGTCCGTAATCCATCACAGCTTTCCGCTTGTGGGTCAACCTTTTCCTTTGGCCGCCAGCCGGCGGTGAATCCTTGCTCCTTTTCGTCCGTTATTTTTTTATTCGCATCTTTGCTAGTTTCATTTTGGATGCCATCTTTCGGGCATAGCAACAAGTTAAGGGTTGCGCTGATTTTTTTTTTATACTTTTTCCGTTTCCCCGAATCCCAGAGCCGAGCACTTTTATTATTTAAATTGCTGTTAACCCTTGTTTGGCCTGGGTTGGTCCCGGTCATTGGGTTAGAGGTGGGGTCACGACATCCATGCAAGTCTGCGAGTGTGAGCGAGCATTCCGAAATGGGACATTAGTGCTCGTCCATTGTGAATGAGCCGTTTGGCAGTCGTTAATGATACGCCCTGTGTGCAAATTGAATGCAGGAAATACATACAGTCCAACTTCCTTAACATAAATTACACCTTCCTGAACAGGAAATTCGTGAAAAATAGGTATGACTAAATATTTAATCAAATTGATTGACTTTTAATATACGCAAAATTGACGATATGTGAATAATCATTTAAGGACCTTAAGATCGTTAAGAAAAACTTTGTTATCAACTTATTTACATCAGATTTCCTTGGAATCTAATTTGCTTTGGATGTCCAGGATAAATCAATACTATTTTGAAGCCTCAAAAGTTTAATACCACACATTTTCTTCCCCAAAACTTGGCAGTACAGTTGTGTACAAAACGCCCAAAACTTTAGATGGTGCCGTTAGGCTCGGGTCCTTTTGGCAACCGAAAATGTGGAAAAGAGGAGGCCTGGACGAAAAGAAAATTTACATATTTCTGTTAATTTTGCATTGAAGTTGGGTTCATAACGAAGAGGAAACACTTGAAATTTGCATACATTTTCCTCGCTCACACAAACACTAACACAAACTCTCACACACACACTAACACACAGCGACGAGGGGTCTTCTATATATGCAAATTTGTGTGTTGTAAAGTTTTCATATAAAATACAAGTAAAAACCGAAAGAGAGAAAATGGATTTGGGGATGCGGCCAAGGATGGGGCTGAATGCCGCCTGCTAAGGACAACGGGCACAAGAAGGACAACAACAACAGCACCACCACCGCACACACAGACAAAGACAGGGCCTACACAAAGGAGGTCCTAGCCAAGGAGGATTGTGCGTGCCAGTTTATCCTGTGAAAGTGTCCTGACCGTGTGTATTCTGGCCGAGTGTCTGAGTGCCTGAAAAGTCAGCAAAAGATACACACAAACGCCGCACACACACACACTCTGCTACTCCAAAATAACCCACACGTACAGATATGGGAAAAATAAATTCAGCAAAAGGCTTTTCCAGAGAAAATGCTGGCCTTTAAGAAGAAGGGGTCAAAATGGGAGGGGGGGTCAAAATGGGGAGGGGGTGCTGTCGAGTCGAGTCGGCTGGCATTGTTTGGATCAAAAAGGCGCCTAAAAATACTCGCACAAGTTCCTATCTCCGACGACCCTCATTTTTGGTTGGCCAACCATTTTTTTCCTGTTCATCCTTATCCTTCTCCATGTTGTTGTCCTGCCGGCCACCCACATTTATGTTACCATAATTTGACTTAAAGAAAAAAATACAGAATGAAACAAGTTAAACTGCGGACAAGGAAAGATGGGATACTCTTTTTGGTAGATGAATCGAAATACTTTGGCAATAGGCTTAGTTAATCACTAATACACCTATTAGTCGATTTTTAGGCATAGGAACAGACAATAAAAACTACATGTTTTCTATGTTCTAAAGCATTATCTTAAATTTAAAATAATTTTAGTCACTTAACTTCTAAGTTATTTTGTTTTAATAACTCCAATGTCCAATTCCTAAAAATGTATCCATTCCATTTCTCTTTTAATTAACTAAATTTATTTATTTTTTAGGGTCACTATTTTCTAATTTATTTGAGGTTTTTAATGACTTAAAAAATATATTAACGACCTGTCTGATAAATGAGTTTGATTTTCTGTTAATAACACATTTATTTATTCGTTTTTGATTTCTGGAACCGATGAGTACTGAATATTCTATTAATATCAATGGGGGAATTGAAGGACCCAATTTTCTAAGCTATAGTTTTGGGCATGGATGGTATTGCATCCTTTGTAGGTGCATTAAACCCCTATTAAAATGCATAGGAAGGTGTTGATCGCAGCGCAATCTTCTATCAGAAGGGTATGAGAACAAGGACACTCATTAAACACACACATACAGGACACCCACACTGGGAACAGGGAGCCAACACTTGCTAACCGAATTTCCGGCTGTAGTTTTTCGGCCATGATGGGTTCATTTTTCAGCACCCACACACACAGACACAAACACTCTAGCAGGGACATGTGAGGCAACCACTTATGAAGCGAAAGTTGGCATGCGCACACACACACACATAGAGAGACTCTTAGGAGGGGGCATTTATGTGGGTGTGTGCGTGTGGCGTTCTTTTGCGGATTTTGCAGTCAACTTGAAAGCCAACAGGCAAAACTATATGGCTAATGTGTGCATGTGAGTGCGAGGGTGTGCATAATGTGTGATTGTGTGGAAATTTTTGGGCAGTTTCATTTCGTTCATATTTATTAGTTGGCCGAGACACACATATATATGTAGTTTTACTCATACACCCACAGGCAGACAGAGAGAGAGTCATCAAAACAGGACAACAAGAAACGGAAACATTTTTTTACTTTGTGTTTCGTATTTTGTATTCACCCTCATCAGTGCAAGTTTAAATGATGTTGCCTGTTCTATGGCAACTATCTCCAGAGTGGTTCTACAGACAAAAAACTAAGGAACTAGAAAGGATTTATTTTGGAAATGCATATAAAAATCTAGTTAACTAATAATTTAAATACTAGTTAAATATATATTATTTTAAATACAAATCACACTTTGGTATTTTTTAACATTTGTTGTTCCTAAATAAATAATAGGATAAATGTAGACTGAATATTTTTAAAACATATACTTTTTCAGCAATATTATATTGGGAATTCCTATTAAATTAGTTTTAGAATTTTTTAACATGTTTTTATACTTGAACATCCTTTTTTTCAGTGCTTGTGTGTGAGACCCATTTTCATCCACAGATACACAAATACTTGGACATGCTTGGGCCTCAAGGATATTTCCTCCCCCCTTAATAGTTGGTGTTAGTGCAAGAAAACACAGGGAGGAAAGCTTGGGACCAGTGGGCTGGAATGGGTTAAGCCGGAGCTCCTTCTAGCCCATTTCCTGACCAGCCAACAGTTTTGCATCTCAACTATAACTACTGGGCTTCTGGCTGCTGTCCCCAGCAAATGTAATCAATTTTTATGCCATTATTGATGCTTCAAAATGCAATTTCGTCTGGAAAAAGGGTTTGAGGCGTTGCCAGTTTCTATTTACGCCTGAAAATTGATGTGCAAATTAATTGGGAATTTTTGGCTGATTTAGCCTGGGCGAAGGAAATGGCTTCCGGTTGTGTCTGGCCTGGAGATCGAGTCAGCCTTTAACTGGGGGCGTGGCTGGGTTGTGGTTGGGATATCCAGGATCCTTTTAGGAAACCAAATGTAGGCAAGAATGTTCTGGAGGAAAGAAGCCTTAAAGTTGTGGTATAAATATGTATACCTTTGATTTATATAATATATGTATATTTTATTAAAAACATTTATACTTAAAACGGAAAAAAGTAAGTTCAGTTGTAAATCTATTTAATTTATAAGTGAATTTATATTAATAAGGCATACAAGTATTAACACTAGCTAATATCCCAAAGGCAGGATATTTTCCTACTTGAAATCCGTCCTTCTAACTTTGCTTATATTTGTCCCTTGTGTATGTCTGTGTTCGTGTCCTTTTTCGTCCTCTGGCCAAGCTGTGAATGTGAAAGAATTTTGGTATGGCTGCCACATTTGGCATTAAACATGTGTGTTACCCATTTTTGTATTTTTATCATTAACGATTTTGTATGCCAAAGAAGAATCCTTTTGTTTCAGCTTGGACCCTTCAGATATGTGTCTCTGCTTTTGGTCCTGTTTCTGTTGCTGTTGCTGTATCTGTGGGTCCTGCGAGAGTCCCTCGGCAAGTGTATGTGGTTTTTTTCCGGCGAGTGTGTGTCCGTGTGTGACACATTTGTTTCCTTTTATAATTATGTCAGCTGCAAGTATTCCTCCTACAAAAGAGTTTATCAGCGCCATAAAGACACAAGTGCCTAATGGCTCTGTCCCTCCTACGCTGTTGAGTTGGGATTTGTTTTGCTTAGACAGCTGAATTTTGCCCTTTCGACTAATAAAAATATTAATGAAGGAATGGGGAAAAGGGCAAGACTTTAAAGCTTAAAAAATATTAAGGAATAATAAAAAGACTGCCCTTTGAGATATTTAAAGACAAGAAGGGAGTTTTGGCATTATTTTTTTAAGCTTTCATGTGTAAGTAAGTACAATGAAATATTCATTGAATAAAAGAGTTTTCCCTTTATTTATCATCTTCAACGTGTAAGTACTATAATGAAATATTCATTGAAGTTTTTTAAATAAACTTAAGGAATTTTTTTCAAGGGCAAAGGACAATTATTGTAATTATACGCTTCCCCAAGGTAATTTCTCTCTATATGTGAAATACTAATGTATAATTCATATAATTATTTTCTTGATTGTATTTCCCTACTGCTCCATATTCCTTAATGGATCTTTTAATACCCGCCATAAAATGTCCGTTATTTTGCCGCCATCTGCAGCAATCACCACTCACACACACATTCGACCGAACGAGTATATTAAGGATTCGCCGTATTTTCTTATCAGAGGCCTTAATCCCTGCGGGTCTCACACATACACACAAACACAGGCACACAGAGGAGAATGAATTCCATTAGCATAAAAATGTCATAAATAAGAAGCACGCTTACGTTACTTATTCGGTTATTCTCCTCCTACAGAACCGGGGGTTGTTCTCAAATTCAAAATGGCGCTGCTTTCTTATTAGAATCGAGAAGGGGCGGAGGGTTTCAGCCGGCAGCATCTTCCTACATTTCGGGGGTGAGTTTTCGCAACAGAAAATTGAACCCAGAAAACCAGTTCTCTCACACCCTCACACCCCTCGACCATGCCACGCCTTTTCTTCTGTGTGTTTTTTAGCATGGGTGTGTACTGTACTATACCCTCATTGTTGGTCCAAAGTTACGGAGGCGGCCAAGATGACGTGCTCTAATTGATGTCGCCACGAAGGGTACTGAAAAAGGAAGGATTCCGCATTTGAATATTGATTTTTGCACCACCCTCTATCCCCAAAAATTGTTGGGTTGGAGGCCGTTCATTAATTAAGCTGACTTTGACGAGGGGAAAGTTTCGGCACAAGGCGGACGAGATGCCGAAATAGTTGCTCCGTCCAAGGCAGATCCGTAATGCGTGCGGTCGAACATCAAAAGTGGAACATGAAAAGCACTCGGCCGTGGAGTATGTGCGCCCAAAACCACCCACCAGTTCCCCCATGAACAGCATGCAAATTGCGTGTATCCCACCTAATCGCCCCACTAAACACTGCGGGAAATACTTGTGAACTTGATAAGAAAACTAAAACAAATTATTAAGTAAATTAAACAGCTAAGGGATTACAATAAATGCTTGGTTTTTTTGAGAGAAAACCATAACTTGTAGGTTTCTTCGATGCTAAGATATCATACCTTTTGCTGAAAATGTTTTATTTAAATCTGGAATTCCCTCTTAATACTTGGGAAAATACTTGTGGAAGCATCAGCTTAATATAACCACTTAAAAGGAATTAATAAATATTAAAAAAAGGATTGAGATGATCTTATATATTTTTTAATAGTTCACGGACGGGAGATCCTTTGAAAATAAGCATAAATAAATTTATAAAATCAATATAAATCTTATATATTTTCGATGCTATTGCTAGACATCTTTAATCAATATCTATTCTTTATAGTATTTTCGAGTAATATTTTATTCTTATGGTTATGGGTATTACTTCTACCGAACTTGTTTATATCTCGGTTTGACTTAAAGAGCAATTGTCAAAAGATAATAAAATAAGTTGTTTACCTAATTAAAATTACCAAGAATCTTTTATGGCAGCTATCTGCAAGATATTTTTCGCAGTGTCCTCCCATTTTGGCCTTCCACTTAGGCAAAATCGAAGCTGGGGGCATCTTCTTGATGGTTGCGATAAATCATAAGCAAAGAGTCACAAAAAAGCAGTCGACAAAATGTTATGTACATGAATGTATTTAGAAGCCATGCTAGATGCGACTTCCATCCTTTGCCTTCTTCCTGGCCCATTTCTCCACTTTCTCCCATTCCCCCCACTTCTGCCGTCGAAGCTTGGCTAAAACTTCTTGGAATTTGCTACTGCAAATAGTTGGAGTCTCGTCCTGCTGTCTCCCCCCCCCCCCCGTTTTCTCCGCCCCTGGAATATTTATAAATGAAAATTCCAACAAGAACATTTTCTATTAAATTTTGCCTCCCTCTGCACGAGAAAGTTTTCTTGCCAAGGCCCTCCGTTTGAGTTTTTGGTTTTGGTATGGGTTGAGTTGAGTTTTGGAGATGCGGGATGGGTGGGTGCGGGTGCCTAGGCCAAAAGTGTTTTCGTTTTATTGCATTACATTATATACGATTCGCATGTACACATAGATATACATAGGTTCTTTTTGCTGAGCAAACTTTTTGCTTTGGCAAAAGTTTCTTGCGAATGGAGCGAGATGGCGAGGACCCATTCAGGATCTCCCATTACTTTTCAGCTGCAAAGTAAAAGTTCTTAGCAGCACCACCGCTTTTCGCCCATCCCTATCCGTATCCCCATCCCCATGGCCATTTACCAAATGTGCCAACTACTTTTTCTCAAGTACCACTGCGGGACATTAAATCCTGCTACGTGCCTCGTCCTGGCCACTGCCGGATTGTTGGATTGTTCAACTGTTGGAGGTATTATGCCATGACCGAAAGTTTGAATAGTTCTTGTGCAACACAAAGTGTTGGTGGGTGTGCGAATGCCTCCTCCATTTGGGCCATCCTTTTTGGGCCCCAACTATTAGATAAGGTTTGACCCTGCCATTACTCACAGCTTGTCTTGGATCTCGGCACTGAACTACTATACTGGGAGTGCTCTCCTCGAAGATGCTCTTTCCCACACGAAGGTGATTCCACAACTGGACAGCATCCGTTCCCACAGAAGGAAGGATTCTGCTCGATAGGGTCCTAAAACCAGCCTGTCCGGTTGTCGGAGAAAAGAGTTGAAAAGCTGCCCAAAACAGTGTGAGAAAATCTTGGCCAGATTGACCTCTGACCGGCTAGTAGAGAAGATCGCAGAAGGGGTTGAAACTTGAAGATGCTGCATAACCCAAGATATCATATGGGTTTCTGGACGTTTCTGTATCTAAACAATTGTAGTTTTATTTCGAAAATATATTTTATATAAAGAATATAATAAACTAAAATATTATATATTTTTAGTTAATTAATTTATGGCCCAGTGACTTAAGTCTCTACTTGTTATTACAATTTGATTGGACTGAAATTTATTATTATAAAAGGCTTGTGGTTTTACAGAATTTTTTAATGAAAGAAATAATATTGTATTCTATACATTTTAATATTCTTATAATCAGATATTCCAACCCTCAAGTAATAGTGACGTCTGCCAAGATATTTGAGGGTTCTTTGCCTCATTCCTTGATCCCAGAATAAGTTATGTTATTCGGTTACCATAACCAATATTCAAGGGACAACCACAATGCCCGGCTCCAAGAGCTTTTCGTTTCGTAAATTTATCAAATTGGGGGTTGGATTCTACGCAAACTCGAGTTGGGTGTGGGAGAAAAATCCTTATAGGGTGGGTAGGCTGGCAGGCGATAAGTTTTTATGTCTTGAGCTGATGGTGTTGAAAAGTTTTTGTGAAACTAAACATAGAAAATCCCGAAAAGGATATAGTTTGGGGGTTGTTGGCCAGGAATATGGCCGCAGCAACTTTTGTGCGGGCGTGTGCTAGTGGGTTTTAATGAAAGAGTATATACACCAAACCCCTGGAACGTTTTCTTGAAGGAACCCGGTCCGATAAAAGGGTTGGAAGGGCACATCCTTTCCGGACATTGTCAGGAGGATATGCTGTTGTGCATAAAAGATAATGATGTTGCCTTAAACTTTTGGGAATAAATAATAGTTGTAGTTCCCCCACTCTTTCCCATTACTTTCTCTCCATTTCTCTCTCTCTCCCTCACCCCGCAGGCAGAATGTCCTTGTTTCAGTCTGGCTGTAAGCTAAGGTTATTATCTTTCAAGTTTTCAAGCCCCATGTGGAAGTGCCACAACAGGAGCAACAACAGCAAGCGAGCCGTAAAGGGACGGGACCCAAGGCCTTAAGCTTATAATTAATTGCATGTTTGGTCGAGACGAAATAATCCTTTGTACAGAAATACACCCGACCCTTGAATATATACACATCCTCGCCCCCACACATCTTATGTTTGCCCATGCGTGTTTTTAAGCCCAAACCTCCCTCTTTGAGGATAGTTTGAGCAGCGCCCCAAAGTTTGTTACATGCCTTTTGGGAAATTTACAGGCAATGAATGTTATCATAGCTGCTCCCACTGCTCTGGAAACCCCCGAACCCCATCCCCAAAGGCCTATCCACCTACCTACCAGTGACCAGCTTGTTCAACTGAAAAGAACTATGCTATACAACCCGTTCGTATATGGAATCTTTTTTGGCCCCCATTTTGCTTGCCTGTTGCGGTTGTGACTCGTTGGGTATATATGAAATTTTATTAAAATTGATGAATGAGCCGCTAATTAACGAAATGCCAACCCGTCAAACGAGGCTAATGCAGCCTTTGTCCCTCTGATTTAACGTTATCCATCTGGGGCAAAGTCGTCCCGGTGTTTATGGATATTAATGACGCGCTTTTGTGCGTGGGATTCGCTGACTAATCAGCCGAGATAGACAGATCCTGCCAGTTAGATGTACGTTACACAGAAAAAAGTGGTTTAGATAGTTACCCGAAACGAGGTTTAAATAGAGAACGTTCTGTATAGTCTAAAAACTACATGTTCAATAAACCTTGTTCATATATATAACTGATGGGATTTCACAAATTCAAATTTGTTGTAGTTATGCTAGTACAAAAAAGGACCCATTGTAAATTCTGATTATTTCTCTCCCCAATCTATAAATATTATACTACAAACACTATTGTTTCTAAAAAAATACTGTAATTTTTATAGTTACTAAGCACAAAAAATAATAAGATTAACATGTACCACTACAAACAAATAAAATTGTGACAATCGGCTTTGATGTTAATATTTATTTTATATTTAAAAATGATGGTAAAGTTTACAGAACAAAGACTAATATGTGGGATTGTAGTGTTTGAAATAAATATTAAATATCATGGACAGATGTTTTTTTTCCTTTTTAACATGGAAAAACGCATTTCTTTTGGCGATTTTTGTGCAGTGAAGTGTCAGTAATCAAATCAGATTTCGGAAGTTTTGAACTTATTCTTGATTGCCCTCGCTGGCTCGTAGATACAATACATAGATGGTCAGCCCTCTGGCTCAACTCACTCCCCATTTGGCATTTTTCGGCTTTATCTCTATCCTATGACAACAAGAAGCTGGGAAGATTGAGGAGGGCAGGCAACCAAATGACAACAATGGCCAAATTTTAATTGAAAACTTTAATTTGGCAACACAACGAAGTTTGCCTGGAAAAGCCGGGGCTTTTCGGAAGGAAGGTGGAAGTCTGCAGTCTGTAGTCTCCAGTCTGCATCTTGGTTGAGGTTTAGGTATAGGTATAGGTTTATTTTGTCGTTGTCATTGCCCTTGGCTACGTCTTGTGCAAAGGAGAAAAAGGATCTGGGGCTGGGCGGGAATTTGCCGACAATAAAATGCCGAAATAAAACAAGAAATTCAGCTCGGTGTGCGAGAGTGTATTTACTTATGGCCAGACAGCATCACTCCTCCTGGCTGTGTGTGTGTGTCTGCTGGATGATGTCCTTCGCACGCCTCGGTCCTTGTGCATCCTTATTTCTTGCTCCTGATTTCTTGTTTCTTTCCTTTCATGGCTGCCTCTGCTGTCTCTGCTGCTGCTGCATTGTTCAAATATATGCACATGTCCTTCTGCCTGTCAGCCAGATCCTTTTGCATTTATTTCCAACGCTTTTATTTATTTATAAAGCCAACGGCTCGGAGCTGCTCTGGATTCTGAATCTAACTGCTTCTTGTTGGGCTGCCATGTAGCTGCCATGTTCGGTTCAATTGTTTGCCATTCTTGGCCATTGTCTGGACATCTCCAGTTCCATTTGCCCATCTCCATCTCCATCTCCATCTTATCCTTACTCTTTTGTCCGACGTAGCCAGTGATTCTTGTTCATCGCTTTTGTCTGAAGTGGGCGGCCCATTTGAAATTGATTTCTGAATTATTCACAAATTTGTGCCAGTCCTTCCTCCGTTTCGCCTCAATTGGCAGCCTCGCATTAGCCAATAACTTTGGCCCCACATCCTGCACATCCTGGCATGTCCTGGCCATAAGTCATCGGAAGCTGCCTCCTTCTTTCCGTTGGCAGCAGCCTGCCGTTGATTGCTCCATCGCCTCCACAGCTCCTCCTCTGCAGCTCCACTCTCCTCGACCAGTTCATCAACTCAAATTTTATGCATTTTAGATGAGTTTTCCTCACAGTTTGTTTGCAACAACAAGAACAAAAAAAGCAGCAAGATGGAACATTTTGTTTTTCGTTGTTATTTTTATGCAACTTGATGAAAATTTTCAACATCAACATCAAGTTTGGCCAAAATGTCAATGGGGTGCCTCGCCTTGGCCAGCTTCTCTACAGTTTCAGAACTCAAACCCATCACCCATTCCACCCATGCCCGGCAGCATTTTGTGGCCAGTTTGGAGCAGGAGCGAATTCTCGGAATATTCTGCAGATCTAAAAGATAAAATATGGAAAAAAAAATATTATTTTAATATTTATGTTAAAAGAAAATGAGTTTTTATATCAGTTACTAGCTCTTAACTTATTAATTACAGAAATAAGTAATTTATTCATAGATAATATTATTTTTTCCTACATTTACAACACAAATGGGTGATGAATGTTTGAAATATGATATGATATGATAGTCAAGCTACCTATTTCTAAAAGATCTTGTTATTCAAAATCCTAGCGCCCAACAAGTCAAGCTACCTATTTCTAAAAGATCTTGTTATTCAAAATCCTAGCGCCCAACAAATCCGCTCCATGTCCCCCAGAAAATTCATCAACTTTTCTGCATTTTTACTAATTTCAACAGTTAACTTCCTTTGGTTTTCATAGTTAACTTTTACCAGCATGGAAAAATGTTCTGCCTTGGCAAAAATTGAGGATGGTTTGGGGATCAAGAGGACTTGCAGGAGCAGCTCGAATTTTCAACTCACAAGTTCAATAAAAGTTTCGACGCTCTCGTCCTTGTTGCAATTTTATTTGCTGGCTGGCGAAAATGCAATTTCCAGGACATGGCTTTTTCCCGTTTTCAGCCTCCTTGGTGTTGGCTGCACCTAAGGCAAGAATTTTGGCCCCCCCCACAGGCAAATTGCATAAAAGTGGAGCATGCCGCTCGCCTCGGGTGGACCAAAACAAAACAGAGTCCTGGCCAAAACTCTGATGCAGAACTTTGCTTTTCTTAATTTATTTTGCTCACGAGTTGGGCGAATTATAATTACCAGCCAAGCCACCAAGCAACAACGGCTAGTGGTTCATTTTGGGATAGTGAACTGGGAAAAAAGGGGACAACAATTTTTGGAAACTTTACAAGGACATATAAAAATCAAATGTACACATACATTTTTAAATTAATAAATTTATGAATGGAAATAAAATATGAATATTTATTTTTGGGTTGTTAAGTTAAACATTTGCTTATTTATTTTCTTATTATTTTTCCATCCATCTTATAACCTCAAACATTTTTCCAGTGTGAAGTTAGTTCAGGTTGGAGGGTCGTTTCGGGTTTGCCAGCTCGATTTATTGGCTTGGCTGGCGCCGAGTTCGATATTAGTGGTCAGGGCTCTCAACAAATTTTGCAGTTAGGCAAACGCCTTCCTGCCAAAGGACGAACAGGACGAGGGGATCGCGGGGCGGTGGGACAGCCATAAATATTAAATATGATACTTTATGCACTGGTCCTGCTGCTGCAACTTATCAAATATTCCTGGCTGGCAATTGGCCATCATCTCCAGCGCTGCCTTGGCCACATCCTTGCAGGATATTCAAAGAGTGGCTGAATGAGCTTCATTTGCTTGCCCAGATACGCGCCGTATTTTGCATAACAAACTTTGACTGGGACTACGATGGTATAGGAATGGTAATGGGATGGTATGGGGCTATACGGAGCGGAGCCCCAAAACTAATTAGTCGCGTCGCCTGGTGTCCTGTAATGGCCAAAGGAACGAGGTCCTCGAGCGAAGACACGTGAGCTGCTGATGCTGCTTTAGTTCTGGCTCGAGTCGTGCAACTTATTTTAATATTAATGGCTAATTGCGGCCAACTTGTCTTTTCCTGCTGCGGAAATTTGAGTCCAGATATCGACCACTTTCAAAAAATTGATAGGGGTATGAAACAAAAAAGAAAGTAGAGATAATCTTATAATTTTATTGCAAATATATAGATTCTATATTAAAGAACATTATTTTATATCTTTTCTTAAACTATTATTTTTAAATTATATTTTACTCTCTTTATTTATATGCAATATCCTTACATAACAATTATGCATATTGTTTAAAGTTTGAGATGTGAAGTTTTTGATTTCTAAAATGGAAGATTAGGCCTGCAAAATTCTATGGCCTGATGATGATCAAATCGTTCTTTTTTTCAACCATAAATTGGTTAATTTTCCAAAATTCTACATTTCAGCCTGAATACCAAAATCCACTTGAAATTTCATTTGATTTTCCAGCGGAAGCAGTCTTAGTCCCGGCAGGAAGCTCGGCCATGTCTCTGTCGACCCCCAGATTTATTCGGGAGGTGGAACTTTGTAGCTCATTAGAATATTTTCTGCAGAAGTTGGGCCTGCTGGCTGGCCAAAAACTTTCCACCAGCTGGAGAGACAGCATCGAAAAGGACAAAAGAGATGGAAAGCAATTGAATGGGGCCAGTGAGGAGGCAATGCATGCATTTATTTATAGCGCCAAAGTAAAACGAGTGAGACGAGAAAAAAACATTCTTTGTTGGCATTCCATTTAATTGGTCTACGAGTTGTTCCTGTCGAGACTTTGGACCAGCACATCCCGGTCCTCATCCGGGAAGTTTCCCAGGCTCAGCCTCTTGCAACTGCCGGGGAAACAGGTCCTGCCACCGCTGGACCGACCAGGACTGGTCCTGATGATCACTAACCTTTGGCCCAACTGCAAGTTCAGCATCGGGAAAAAAAGGGTAAAAGCCCCCGAAGATGCTGCGCAGATTTCTCAGATTTTCTCATGATTTTCTTTGCCTGAAACTGGTCAGCGGCCGGACTCGGAAGGGTCAAAGGATTGTCGGCGCTGGAAATCTAAGGGTGGTTTTAACGGGCGGTTGGTCGGAGGTATCTTATCTTTCGTGTCACGAGTCTGTTTATAGATACAAAAATAAATTCGTTGCTAAGCAAATCCCTCGTTTTAATTCCCAATTTGATCTAAGTTCAAATAATATCAAAATGAATTAGGAAAGTTATATGAAGATAGCTATAGTCGTAGATAGTATACAAAATGGAAGAGCTTTGTATCCTAGTTAAATTTCGAAATACTCTAGGGTCAAGTGTTTTTTCATTTTTATTTTTCTTATCCCCACCATTAAATAAATAAGTAAGATTCAGAATCTTTTTATCGGACTTACTATTTATTTTTAATAATAATAATAATATTTCCCACCAACTTAACATTTTTTATCTTTTCCTCTCTTTGGTTTTTATAGTGCCGCCCTCTGTTGTTTGGTTTCAGAAGCAACTGCAACCCCTTCGTACTTCGGATAAATCTGAAAAGGTTTGGCTTTCAACCACCATATGGCGCTTTTTCCGGATAAGTAAATTATCCGTAAATGAGAGAATATGACTCTCTCTCTTAAAGAAATACAAACACAAAATGTAATTAGTTTCTTTGATAAATTGCTTTTATTTTAATGGTAATAATTTAAGAACTAGTTAGCTAAGAATTAATTAATAATATGGTAAGTGGTAGATATTCTGTTACAATGTTTTAACTATTATAAATGATAAATTATGATAATATAGTCTAAAATATTTAGTTATGAAGCTTAAAATAATTCCTGTAAAATTTTAAGAAAACAAGAAGTAAGTCTTAAACATTACTAAAGAAAAGGAATAAGTAGAAGAAGAAGAATAAAAATAATTTTTCATAAACTAAACATATTTTTAATAGATTTGTTGTATAAGAATATTAAAAAAAATCAATTGTTTCTTATAAAACAGATAATTAAAATAGATTCCTTACATGTGAAACCATTTTGTTTAAGATAAAATTGCTTAGCAACAATTAATTAAAAGTACTCAGCGTCTGTCTGACCTATCCGTTTCCGCTCACATAACCCAACCATTCCACGATATCCTTTTTTAGCTGTTACCTAGCGAGAATCTTATTGGTGAAGGAGAGTCAAGGCGACCTCAAGCCAAGTCCTTCCTCTCCACCTTTTTTTCAATGGCATTCGGTTTGGACTTCGCATTCGCCGTGGCGCAGGAAAAGGAGGCAGCGATATAAAATAAATTAAAAGAAAGAGCCAGCAGCAGGACGAAGCCAGGACGAAGAGGTGAAAAGGACCTTTGCAAGGAGAACAAGTAGAAGTGAAGCAGAGCAAAGCCAAGCAAATGCTTTGCATTTTTTAAATAGAAAAGGGGCGGAGCACATTTAAATGTGGCATGGTTTTTTTTGTGTTGTTTTTGCCCTCCCCTTCTCCATCGTCCTTGTCGTCCTTTTCACTTGGCTGCTGCCACTTACTCTCTGCAGTCCAATAAGACGAGGCGAAGGCAAGGAGGCGAGCGACAGAGACGCAGATAGAAACTAACTGGGAAAATCGGTGAAGGGGTTTTGGGGGGGTAAAACTAAGGGTCCTGGAAATGGCAGGACGTGCACTTAAAAGTATAAAAGGCAGCAAAAGAAAATTATCAAACGAAAACAAATATTAATGCCAGTCAGGGGGGTGGGGATGGCAAATGCAAATGACAGCTGGTGGAATGGGAGTACGAGAAGTAGCAGAAAAAGGACCCAGTGACAAAATGGCACTTTGAGGGCACGTAACGATGGTTGAAAAGGATATGAAAGAATTTTCGCAAACGTAGTTAGTTCGGTTGGGCGGTTGGATAGTTGGGGTGGTTCAACAGCCGCTTGTCTGATTCTCGAAAGGACCAAGCCCTCGAGGACCAAGCAGCAAGCACCAAGGACCAAGGACCTAGGACCAGAACGCCCGGCACCGGACTGCATTCATTTGTAAATATTGTAGCCTGCAGGATACGTATGCAAATAACATTAAGAGCATCGCATAGAAAAATGTAATTTCACTTGATTTGCTCAAAAATGCAAACAGAGACGAGGACGAGCACACATACACTGACCAAAACACAGACACGAAGGACACGTACACGTACACGGGCAGACAGATAACGGGCCATAACATGGTAGAAAGTTAAACGAAGATAAGAGCCAGAAGAAAGGAAGGAAGGAAGGAAGCAGCGGCAACAGGAAAAAGTCAGCTCCTGACAGGATATGAAGGACGAAGGACGAGGGGCCGTTGTGGCCCGCTGGAAGGCATTCGAGGACATCGAGGAAGTAGGCAGTTACTTCGATACGACTGGAGCGGGAAAGAAACAATCTGGAATCGTTAGGGTGGTTCAAAAGGTTTAGCCAATAGGGAGTAATCATATAAGAAAAGGAAACTTTTAAAACATTTTAAATGATAACGGTTCGGTATTACCTATACTCAGATCGTTTTTTCTAAAATTAATTTAATAATTTCAAGTGTTTGCAGAGTATTAACATTACAAAAATGGTATTATTTTGTGTAAAACGTTTCTTAGTATATTATTTATAAACTTTATATGTATGTACTAAAAAAAATGTGTGTCTTATATATAATTATTATATTAACATTTAATATTTATATATTTGTTGTTTATTTGGAATAAGAAACCCATTTTTCTGGTCCAATAAGACAGCATCTCATGCATAGTTTTTATAGTTTTCCCAGGCAGCAGTGTTGTAAATAGAAAATTTAATTTATTTTTGAGACACCCTGATGCAAAACAGCCTACTTTTGAGTTCCCTGAGCCAGTGTCCTTTTTCCTCCTCATCCCCCTCAAAGTCTGGTCTCGTGTCTGGCAAGCCTAGCAACTCAATCGTGGCTGCTGCTATACGGGTATCCTGCTCCTCCTGCTCCTTCGTCCTGTCTATGGTAATATCTTATGGCTGACAGCTACGAACTCCGTGGGACAACAATCACATAGCCACTGGAAAAATACAAAATAAATAAAAAAGTTATAAGAAACTTGTACTTATTTAAAGTAATAAAGCCGTTATATGTTAATACTCAAAATCAAAATCTATGTACAAGACAATATGACGATACTATATAAATTTTATTATGATTAATATTATTTCCCATCATATTTATTTTATCTGAACTAAGTATTTTAAGATGAAGATGAAAACCTTGGACTCCAATAACAAGCTATGTGACATAAATGTATTGCAATTTTCTTTATTAGCTCAGGGTTTTTCTCTGTGTAGACCCACAGACTCCACACACCGACACAGATGCAGACGGTCGGCCTTTGGCTTACATTTTAAGTGTCTGAGGCCTCAATTGCTTTACTGGCTTTTCGACTGCCCAGAGAAACGATGGCGATGATGATGACGACGATGATGGCCGAAAGTCTGGGGGAAAGAGGCTGGCTGATGGCCGATGGCTGGGTTATGCAACCAAGGCGGTGAGTCAATGGACTCCAACTCGTTTACGTTACTCGCCTTGCCCCCTTCGTCCTTTGGTCCTTTTGTTGCACATTTTATCAGCGCTTTAACGTTCAATTCAATATAATGACTCCCCTATGCATAAAATGCCCGATGCATGAGGATTGGGAGGTCCTGGCAAGTGGAACGTCTGTGTGAACGAGCACATACTTTTTATGGCGCCATCGAGTGCAGACAAGGATGCGCAGGAAGGGAAAGGGTAAGGGAAGGAGGATTCAGGATCCTGGAGCAGTCGACTTAAGGGGAAGATTTTAATTTGCATTCGTTTGCTTTCGTTTGCAGGATGTGGTTGTTGTTGCCCCTGCCTGGCCTGCCTATATTTAATCGTTTTTGCAATTTCTCGTGATTTTCCCCTGCAGTTTGTATTGCCGGGTTTGGGGTCTTCGTCCTCGTCCGGCAAATTGTTAAGTCGCCCATAAATTTGACTTGTTCTTGCAGTTTGGGGCTTTATGGGGCACCCACTGAGGCTATTTGCATAATGGTTTATAGAAAAGACAAAGCCCGGGCTTGGGTTTGGCCTCTCGGGTTTTGGGGCACAAAGGACAACACACACACGGCACAATGCATCCCAGCTTGGGTTGATTTTTCCTCGGTTTTGTTGTGGTCCACATATACATATGGGCGCCCACTCCACTTCGTTCGCCTCCTAAAACCGGAAAACGAGTGGCTTTAAGGGCTCTGCTCCTTTGTCCAGCATCCTTGGTCCTTGGCTCGAAGTTAAAACCATCAACCACTTAAAATAAATTAAGGCGACGCCATTTTCCTTTCGCCCCGAGAGCATTCAGCAAACAACCCCGAGCTGAGGACCAACCGAGCAAGGGCCAGGACTTGCAGGATACACAGGATACACAGACATCCCTGCTCTCCCCCCAAGACGATGGTCTCCATGCGCCGTGTTGGCCATTACTTTTTCCAGCTTTTTCATTTATTTTTATATTTCTCCATTCGTATACGTATATGTATATATAGAAACCCAAGGGATCCTTTTTGCTATTAGTTTAGCAAGAGCTGCAGGGTTGGTTGTGGGCCCTGTCAAGTACAGTTTCGTATTCTTCTGCTTAAGCATAACGAATGTCCTGGCCAGGGACCACACCCCCACTACCATTTTTGCTGCCACTTTTGGCCAACATAGTTGGTCGTTGGACAATTCCCTGGGAGAGAAACGTCCTGGGCAAAAGTAATTTTTTACTGTTAGTTAAATAAATGCGAATGCGAAGCAGCTGCAGCAGCTGGCACCGCAGGACCCAGGATCCTGGCATCCAGGACTCGGCATCCAGGGCCCAGGACGAGGGCGTTAAAAGTTTCCACCATTTACTTGTGCCGCATCCTGTTCGTCCTGCCAGCTCCTCATTTTTTTTTGCCTGCTTTTCTTTGGGGACCAGAACCAGGACGTAGAGCATTGCCTTGTCTCGTTGGCTGAAAGACGTGCCAGGACCTCACTGGCAGGAGTTACCCACCCACTGGCTCCTGCCAGACTGCCTGGCTGGCAAGATAAAAAATTAGTTTCGCGAACAAGATGAATGCCTTTTGCTGATTAAAATTGCGCAGCAACCGAAGGGCGGAAAAGGCGAAGGAAAACAAGGACCGCTCTTAATGAAATAATATGCGAAGGAAGTGAAAATAATATGCAAGCAAATGCTGCTATTTATTCAGGCTTAAAGCCATTTTTGGGTAGCATAATATTAGTGGTAAACAACGTTTGTTAGCTTCATAAATTAAATTAAATATAATTATAATTGAGCTAGAACTTAAACTAGTTTTAAAGTACTCCTGGTACTACGAATTATTATTATTAGGGACAGAAGAGTGAGAACTTTTACTTTAAAAATCATTTTAAATCGTTATTCATCACCAATCCTTTAAAAGTAATTTATTACTAATGAATAACAAGTATTTATAAAGTTTTATATTGTAAATTACTTAGGCTTTGGACGAGCTAAGATAAAAAATCTTGGCTTTTATAATTAAAATTTTTAAATCGGGACAGTGAAAGATTAATTTGATGTGGGTAATCTTCGGATTAAAATAACATCGTTTTTTTTTAGTTGGTAAATTCTGTTTTATTTATGACCAAATGGACATTATATTTATTAAAAATGTTAAGAACCTACAATACTGATTTAATGAAATATATTCAAATGTTTCACTTCTACGTTATTTAAATTAGGGGATGAGGTAAAGATATTCCTGGAAATTCCGTGTCCTTTTATTGATATGCAGCACTTGCCATTCCCCAGGTAAGTCCTCCAAAAATAACTGGCCTGAAACGAAATAGAAACCGAAAATACATTAGAGAGATGACAGCCAACATTTTCCATTCGACAATGGAGCAACAATTAGTGTAATATTCAAATCGTAAATCATAAATAAGGCGGCGCGGAGTGGCAGCGAAGGGCTGACCCTGTCTGGTCAATTATTTGGCCAATTGCGAACAATAATTTCCACGCAGGACACCTGATGGCAGTGGGTCATGAAACCCATGGAACAGCAAAAATGGGTGGTGTGAATTAGTCGCGTGGCGAGGGCAACAGTTGAACGGTCAATTTTGATTTGCCATAAATAAAGCTTAATTGAATTATTGAACGGAAAACACAAACGAGCGAGCGGCACGCAACTGTTGCTTCTGACCCCCGTGATTCAGCATCGGTCCATTTAAATATGAATTAAACCAATTTCGAGTCGATTAATGTCGACGGCTCTCCGTGTATTCGATTTCGCCTTTCTCTTTCTCTCTCTCGACTGCATTTCTTTTTTGTTTTTTTGGCCTGCAATTATATTTATTTTTCGGCTGCCCCAGCCTTTCCCTCATTTCGGCTTGTTTCCATTTTTTTTTTTTTTGGCTGCCCGGCACTTTCCATTTCGATGCGGCATCGGCACCCGGCGCCCAGATCCGGGACAGGATCCAGGATCCAGGACAGTCCGGCTTATTAATGCGTGCATTGATGGAATACGCACACACCCATTCAGCTGACCCACACACACGGACACATGCGTAATGCAGGCGGTTCCACTCCATTTTTTTTTTACTTTTCCGTTTCCGTTTTTTGGGTGTTTTTTTTTTCGGGGGAAACCCAAATAAAAATTGCATATTATGTAAAGAGCGGCGGCGGCTGGCGTTGCTCATGTTGTGGCATTGCTGCTGTTGTTATTATTGTTGCCGGTGGGGCAGCAACAGCAACAGCAGCAGCAGCAAAATAAAAATGAGTGCAAAAATAATTCTGGGTGAAGGACGAGGACACTGGCCAGCCGGCGGGTGCATCCATCTGCTCCTCCTCCTGCTCGGCATACGGGGCGTATGTGCGATGCTCGCTCATTTTTCTCGCTTTTCCTCATTCCCATTGTACGGTAAGCGATGGGTGGGTCACTTTTGGGTGGTGGTGGTGGTGCACCCGGGGTAACCGGAGTCTGGCGTTTCCGCATGCATCATCACAGCTGGCAGACGAGCGGCAGACACCACGCCCCCCCTCTCGGTGACCGCCCACCGCCTCCTCCCACACTCATTAAGTGCAATAAACTGTGCTCGGGAAAACAGAAATTAACTCCCACGCCCAAGGACCCAATTGGCACTGCAATTGTTTGGCGAAAACCACTTAATAATTTGTTGGGGATATCGAGGTTTTGGGATTTATTCAATCAGTAGTGGGGTTTTCAGCCTGTTACTTCGTTTCTGCTTCAGGTGGAAGCGACTTATTTAAATAGTTACTATTTTCAGACTTCAAGTTATCAGTAAAACTACCATAAATAAAAAAACAATAAGCGCTTTTAATTAATGACAGAAGATAAAGAGTCAGTCATTATTTAATTCAATTGAAATATTTAATTTAATTAAATGAATAAATCAAAATCAAAGCTTAAATCAGTAATTAATTTATTCATTTGACATATTTCACTTAAAAGAAATACCACAATATTAAAGTAAAAGTTTAAATTCAAAGCTTAAAGAAGAACGCAAGGGAAACCCATCTATTATTAAAAAGTAAAAGAAACTAATACCGTTTTAAATGATTCATTAATTTATTTTTAAATTTAATATTAAATTAAGCACACGCTTGACCAATAAACTGAAAACTTAAGTGGAAAAACAATCAAGGACTATCCATTTCCGAGTCCTTATTGCCATCATTTCTCTTTTCGAATTTTCCGTTGCATACTTTTCAGCTGGCGACGAATTTTTTGGTTAATTTTTTTGTTTTCGGCCAATTCGCCCCGGCGAAAGTATCTGTGTGAGTGGGCTGCAGCAGTGTGCGTCTCGGTGTGTGTGTGTTAATGCGGCTCATACACGTAATTGGCATTAAATTAAACGCCAGCCCCCAAACCGCCCCCTCAACCCGCCCCTTTTGCCGTCTGGTGTGAAAAAAATGAATGACCAGCCGCAGTCTGGCATTCGTCTCTCCTCTCCAGGATATTTTTAGTTTATTCTTTTTTCGGCTGGCACTCACACACATATATATGCAAGTGTGTGTGTATCTGTGTGTGTGTATGGAAGGCTGTTGCATCTGCTGCTTATGATAATTGCCGGTTGCACTGCGTTTTCAGGCTCTCCGGCACGTGTCTCGCTGGAAAACCACCCATCCCACCCCCTGGGTTTCTCTTTTTTCGGCTGTTTGTTTTTCGCATATGTGCTGGATTTTTTATGCCTTTTTTTTTGGCCGTTCATTGACATTGTCAATGTCATTGTTGCCATTTGAGTTGTCGTCGTCCTTTTTTTATTCTCCTCATTTGCTTTTTTTCCTCCCATTTTCGTTTGTTTTTTAATTTTATTTCTGCTCTCTTTTGCAGCGCATTTATATTTTCATTTTTATTTTATTTAATTGCAATTTGTTTTTTGTTGGCGCGTGCCACTTTTGCAGCCGCGAAATTTAAGTTCTTTTTTTACTCGTTTTTTTGACACTTTTATGATGTTTACATTATGACGTCACGGAGTGTGTGGAGTGTCCGTTTTGGCTGGAATCTGATGGCAGGCCGAAAATCAGCTGTTTGTCTGCAGTTTAATTGACGTTTAATCGATGATTACTGCATACATTTCAGCAGCTGCTTTTTCGGGGGAGTGTCATTTAATTTTGGGCCAATATTTGGGAAAGATGGAGGAATATAAATGGACTTTAAATTGGTACACAATATATGCAAATTAGTTTAATATTTTGTAATCTTTGGTAAGCTTTAGGATAATATTTTAGCTTATCTTGAAACTAAGAGGATTACAAATTCAATTAATGAATAGCTTTATTATGGTTTTCTAAGTACTGATGATTTTATTGCATGTTTATAATGTAGGAAAATCGGTTTTAAATGAATTTAAATTAAAAACATTTTTTAAACGAAGATAATAACATTTTCATGGAATTCTTTATAAATACAGATAGATTTCTGGGAATTTTAGGCGAAACATTTTATGGCTCTTGATGAAATTAAAATTCTGCGAATCGAAAGGCGTTGTTATTGGCTTCCGAAAATTAACTAAAACGTCAGGTGCATACACATTTTTGACGTTTGAGTGAAAATGGGGAAAAATTTAAGCTGCTGGAGGGGCAAAGTTCCCCGGGGTTGTGTGGCCCCTCGAACAAAAAACAACAAATTTCCATCACACTTCAAAAATGTTGAATTTCATTTTTCATTTTAATGAATTTGTGTTGTTGCCGCACTGATGTTGTTGACGTTGTTGGCCATAGTTGTTGTTGCTGTTTCAGGTTGCCGCTGGGCGGCCTCACACGCAAATTACCTTATTTAGTGCACACATCGCCGCATATAATATAATTTACTGTACATAGACCTTTTTTCCCACATATATGTATATGTATGTATGTGTATGAAGTGGCATGTGTGCGTGGTGGGCTTACATTACCGCCTTTCCTGTTGTTGTTGGCGTACATAATTTACTCAACTGGTTTTTGGGTTGGCGCTTTTTTCCACTGCGGCTATCTGTCCCAGTCCCAGTGCCATTCCCAGGATCAGGATCGGGACCAGGCCCACTCTCCGGCCAAAGTGCCTTCCCTCTAACCTTTATCGTCCTGGCTGTTTGCCAGTGTGTGTGTGGTGTGTACTGTATGTGTGCGTGCTTTGTGCGTTTGGGGCATTTTTCAGGATATCTATTGGGACCGGGCGTACCCTACATATAGAAGATGAAGTCATTTTGTTGACATGGGAAACATTCATCCGAAAAATTTCAATAATGCATGAGAATAATACCTTGCTGTTTAAAGTTTACAGACGTTTTATATAGTAATGAAACAAATATAAAGATTTAATTCCTTAATTTTTATTAAAAACTTGAACTAAACGGTTTTTAAGTTGGTTTTACTTTGAAATCTTTTTTGCTTAAAACCTTTTTTGCCTTGTATTTTACAGTGATAATAAAGGTGTCCTTTTGTTTGGTTTATTTTAATATTGTAGTTCCTTTTTCTTTCCTGCTTTAATTAGTAAAAATAAATAGGAAATAAATTTGTGATTTAAATGAGCTACATATGGATTGGTGATACTCTTACATACTTATATGAATAATATTGCCTGCCTGAGTCAGTTTAAATAAATCTTCTTTATGTAGATCTTTGGAGAAGGACTATACTGAAAAGTGGCTATTTAATTGGAGAAAACCCAATGCTGTATTAATAAAAGCCTACAAAAAGGGCCTTAAGCTTTTCCGCTGCCTGTAGGACTTTCTCGATTCGGTTTGGCTGTCAGTTTGAAGTTTTCCCCCAACTTTTTGCCTGTCGGCTTAAACTAAAAATGGTAAAATTTTAAATTAACGAGGCACGCACACAGCTGCAGATGCGGAGAACGACACTGACAGGACTCGGAGATCTGATGTGTGTGTGTGCGTGTGTGCGAGGGGTTTTGTGGGCATTTTATGTAATGTCGTCTGTAATTTGACGTTGGCGTACGCAGGCTGCATTTTAAATGAAAATATATATTGCCACACACTCTGATAAATGTGCAGAAAGAGAGATGGGTAATCCGTGCGTGTGCCAAAGCTCCAACTTTTGTGTTTAAGTATCTGATGGATACGATAGCAGGGCCTCCACAGAAACTGCTATTAATCAAATGGTTGGAAAATGGTTAGGGTTACCTATTGTTTAGCCTTAAATCCCCACCAATATTAGGCAGCTGCCTTTGAGGTTCCGCGGTTAACATTATTCAAGGCAAAAATAATTGCAACTCGCAGCTGCTTATACGTCAAATAAACCCAACCCTCAAAAAGCCAAAAAAAGGGGTGGAATGGGCTGGCAAGGGCTAAACAAACCCTTAAGCCACCAAAAAAGAGGGTAACTTCTCCGGTCGGCCATTTTGGATTCCCAGTCCACACAGCACAAAGTTGCAAAAAGGTGAAACCTCAGTTTTTACTTTAAATTCAATTCAATTTCGTTTGGCATAAAAAACGTTTCAGGCTCGGTGTGTGCAGATGCAAACGATTAAGTTGGCAAAAAAGGAAGCACATTTGCCGCGCATCTCGCAGCTGCGGGGTATCCGTTAGATACAGATACAAATGTTGCCTATGTGCGCCATCTTTGCCTTCTCTTAATCTTGATATGGATTTAATTTCTATGTAATAATGATATTTAGAAAGTCTTTATTGATTTTAAAAGCTATTAATATTTTCGGATTAACAGGGAGTTTTAAAATTGTCTTTATTTGGGTACTCCATCTTAACACTCTTAATGGGTTTTCCATTTCTCAATAACCCTACTATTAATCCCTGACTCGTATCTCTCAAGGTGGAGCCGATTATCTGATGAAGCAGCCGCGATAATGATGACAATGTGAGCCGGCACAAACAAGGAAAACTTATTAATGTAATTAATTAAAACAAACAGCTTCAATTGAAACGCGACAGTCCGGATGGCGGTGGGGACGTGGGGGCGTGGCCGGGCCAGTGGGCGTTGGGCGGTCGGCAATTAAAGGAGTATGTGGCTGCCCTTGTCCCACGTCTGCAGGCGACACACATCAAAAGCAGCGGCGACACACACAGACATTCTTTCAGGCAAGGGATGAGGCCAGTGTTGCCAGGTTTTCAAAAAAAAAAAAAAATTCTTAGAAAATAAAAAAAGAGTTCAAAAAAATCATTCTCAAACCTTTAGCGGTTTTTTAAAGCCAAAAAAAGTTTTACTAATACAGAATATTTAAAAGCCATTCAAATTACTTTCAAAAATGCCTTTCAAAATTTAAGTTTGTTAAACGCATTATTACAAAATAAAAGAAAAAAGTTTACATTTTATATTCAATAACGATTTAAAAAATACTGAAACTATTTAAAAAAAATATATATTTTTAAATCACTAATGAAACCCGCACAATTTTTGCTTAAAACGTAGTTCAAATAAATGCCAAAAAATGGTATAAACTCTTTCAAATTGATCGTTGTATTTTTTCTATGTCTTAATCCAAGCTTTGTAGAAAATTGTGTGAAAATCAACTCAAGCGAAAAGCAGATAGGTTGAATATTTTGCACCAATAAAAGTAGCAAAAAAGCTGGATTTGACGTGAAAAGTGCTGAAATGGCAGCACGGGTTGTGGGTGAGTGGCTGGCTTGGATGCTTGGACTTCACACCACACGCGTTCGAAATTTAAATCATAAATCATGAGCTTTTCCTCCACGGCATTTTTCATGCTTTTGTTTTCCACCGCCCACTTACCCCCTGTCGCCCTCACCCGATTTTCTCTCAGTGTTTTTTCGCTCTTTCGTTGGCTGCATTTTGTTTTTCGCATTTTTCTTTCGCCAACGGACTCTGGGGCGCTTTTTAGTACGCATAAAAAGAGAAAAAAGAGCCGCCATTTTGTTTTTTCCACTTATTTTCTCATTTTCACCCGATTCACTCGCATATAGAAAATAAAATGCCGCAACATACAAAGGCACAGTGGCAGCAACAACAAAAATCGAAATTGCTGCATACAGAAAATGCGATGCTCCCCTTGGCTCATTTATTTTGCAATCCCCCCACCCCACCACCCAAACACCACCCACCACCCACTGACACCACCCCCTGTCCGACCTTAAGCTATATTTGGGCATTAAGGGTTTTCGCTTGGGTCCTTTGCGAAAAGGGTTTTAGCTGCCTGCTCCTTGTTTATCTGTTTTTGTGTTTCGCTTTTTTGTTTTTTATTCCTTTTTTGGGGTATCGCTCAAAGACCCTAAATTATTCACGCTCCCCAGCCTCCCAATTTTCTCTTTTCCTGTTTTTCAGGGGGGGGGGGGGGGGGGGTAAAGGGGGGCAACCTGACAGGGAAAAATTTCGTAATTCAAAATTAACATTTAAGGATGACTTGGAGTTGGCCGCCATTTCTCCTCGCCATTTCCCTTGACGCTTTCGCCTGTCGTACGGCGAAAAGGATGCGAAATGTGTACACAAAATTAAACGAAAAAAGAGAAAAAGCAGCAGCGTGCACAACAAAAAAGGATAAAAACAGTACAGTTGCGACAAAATGCGATTTTTACTTTGCGTTCGCTGCGAATTTACGCATTTTGAGGTTGTTTGCTGAGACTTCTCGGTCACATTGTAAATGGATTGGGGAAAATCCAGGTTCTATGGGGAAGAGCTGGAATTCAAGTACAGAAGTGCGCCAAGGTTAAATTGTTTGACTACTTAAGCCCACTAAAGGATGCTTGGGGAACCTTTTTTTTTGGGTGGGTTAAGTCTTGAAGAAGATGTTAAATGGAGGTCAAATATTTTAAAAATATTTTTATATTTATTTTATTATGATTATAATTGGTTTGGCATAATGCAATCCATTTTAATGCATAGCATTTAAATATAAGGATTACAGATTAGAGATATCTTATAAAAGTCTTGGCTTTTTTTGTACTTTTGCGTTAAAAATTGAATACTATAAATATATTTAAACACTTAAGTAGTTGTAATTAACTTTTAATCCCTACCTATTTCATTTATTTAAATGTAAATAATTGTAAATTAAATAATTGGACAGACATTAACAACCATCTTGCTGATTTTAGATAATTATCATGCTTTCCAAAGTAAATATTTGGTAGAGTAAGTAAAGTAAATAATAAGGAGAGCTGAGGATTCGTTTACAATATACATGTCTCAATTGTTGTTTAAAATTTCAGGCATAGGTTTTATAAGCCTTTTTCATTTTCGGCTTTCTTTATTCCTATAAAATCCTAAAGATATATTTTAATTAATAAATGAATTAGGTGATTTATTAAAAAGATTTCTTTATTGCTTTCTTATCCTGGCTAAACAACAGTTTTCTTTCCTTTTCCCCCTATTATTTTGCTTTCTTTTCTGATTTCTCTTCTCTTTTTCAGATGCCTCTGCATCTTTGTCTTCCTTGTGGCCAGGATGCAAACAATTTACGCAATCTGCCATTGCACTTTCTCCGCCCAGCCACCCACTAAACGGAAACCGAGCGAAAAAGAGAGAGAGCGAGTGTCCTGTGAGTGACAGAAAGAGCAAGAGAGAGGGAGCGCCGGCCGAAGGACTTCTCTCTCGCAGAGTGACTGAAGGAGCAGAAGAGTTTGAATAAAATAAAATCAAATAATATGCATGGAGCAAGAAAAGCAAGGCTGCCTTGCCATTCCAGCCCCACAACCGCCCACTTTGCAACACCCCCTTGCCAAAGAAACACCCACACTCACCCACCGGAAGTTCCTTCCCCACACACACACACACATGCACAGGCACACACACACACACTCTCACAAACGACTCGGCTTCGTATAGAAAAACGTGGCAAAAAGTCCTAGCCACCCACCTGACGCCCCCAATTTTTGCTTTTTTCGCTGGGGAAATTTTTTGTCTTTTTTTAAGCTCCACCTACTTGCTGCTCTGCCATTGGCTGCTGCTCCCATCGACTGCGAAAAGCAGAAAAAGCAGAAAAAGCCAGGCAGCAGCCGCAGCTGCAGCAGCAAAAGCAGCAACAAAAACTGGCTAAAAGGGGGAAAAAAGGCTAACTCGGCACACACAAAAACCCCAAGCACACACATATATATATATATATGTATAGTATCCTGCCGCCTTTGATTCTGTGTTGTTTGCTTTTTCACATTTTATTTTTAACATTTATATTTTGCGTGCGTGTTTTATGAACAGGCTTCAAAGGAGAAAAATGTGGGAGGGGGGGTGGTGGTGTTGAACACCCACACACAGAGGGATATGATATATACTATAGTTAACAGCATTATGAAAAATGAAAACGATTTCCCTTTGCAGCGCTTTTCCTTCACCCGACTAGACGCGTCTGTGGTGCGTCTCCTCAATTTTGCCACAACCCTAAATAACACCGAAGAAAAATATTATCATTAGGGATATGATATCATACGATCTATATAGGTGTTTCTTGGTATCTCAAACTTGTTATATCATGCGTTTTTAAAAGGAAAACCCAATAAAAACTGGTATTTTACTTTCAAAAATGATAAGTATAAACAAAAGCTAAAGTTTCTTATATTTCAAAGGAGAAACTTTTGTATTATAAATTGATATTCTATGGATAAACCTTATAGATTGTATTATAACATTGCCAAAAGGATTTAAGATCTGCAAAAAAATATAACATTAAATCAAGTAGAATAATACCCTGAAGTACTTTAAGTTTTTGGGAATTTTTAAATATTTTATTATTTATTTTTTGTGAGTTTCAAAGGAGAAATTTGTTTTGAATAATGTCTATTCTATCTACTATATAATCAAGAATATTCTGTTATGATATCATCTTACGAAAATCAATATGTTAAGTTCAGTTCAATAAAATCCTTAGGTGGTTAGCATTTGAGATAATTAAAATAATCTAATATTTTTAAAAGGTTCTCAAGCTAGTTTAATTAAATTGGCTTATAAAAATGCATGCAAATCATTTCTCTGAGTGTGTTTTTGGGATCCTATTCCTTTTGCCGTAGCCCAACTTTAGCCGCTTGGTCACGTTGCACTCGCATCCTGGCAGCAACAATGCGACCCTGGCTCTGCTGGCTCTTCTGCTCTTCTGGCCGGCAGTGGTTGAGTGTTTAGTAAGTGGTTTAGTAAACACATTTAGTTATTTGCCAAGCGGCGACCCGGCAAACAGAAAGGCCGTAAAAGGACGAGGGGGGGCAAACTAAAGCAAGGCCTCCCGCACGCACCGAAGGACATCGAGTGAAGCACTTAATGACACTTAGTGATACTCAATTATCACTGCGGCTCCTTGCTCAATTACTTGACGAGGCCTTTATCCTTGTTCCTGTTTTCCGCCTCAGAATCCCCCACTGTTCTAATCTATATATATATGTATATACCCCCCTTTGGAAATGTAATCTGAAAGTTTAGCCAAACTTCCGCCCCGATTCTCTGACTGCTGCTGCAGTTTTCGGCCAACTTTTATTAGCTTTCCCGCTAATTGCTTCTAATTTAATTAAATTTAAAAACTTTTGCGCGCTTTTAGTTGGAAAATATTGTTCATGCGGGTTTTTTTGGGGGGCACCTGGGGGATCCTTTGTGGCTGGGGGCTGCTCTACGCTGAGCTGGCAAATGAGTTTGGGCATGTGTGTCGCATAATAGTTTAGCTATAAATTTTATGCGTCTGCTTGCATTTTGCAGTAAAATATTTTATAATTAAATATTTGTTTAATTAGTGCGAGTGGCCGGCGTCGCAGAGCAGTTCGTTTTGGGGTTTATTTCGAAGGGGCTGGGGGATTATGGCTGCGGTTCCCGAAAACTGTTCATTTAATAAGTGGCCAGCATTACATTATTTTCCCTCTGTCCAGCAGGGTTAGTTGGATGAATTTAATTTCGGTTGAGAGCAGCAAAACCTCCTGTCATGCAATGGATTTTAAATTGTATTTTTGTGTAACTTGTTGTGGAAACTAAAGGAGCTGAATTAATTGAATAAAGAAGTCTTGACAAGACAATGGCTCCTTGGGGCACTATCAATTTTAACAAGAAACTTTTTGTTGAGAATAAATAGGAAATTGTCTAACAGATCAACATAATTGAATAGACAAGTGCAAATAAATTGGTTGTTTGTTTTTTCCATCAAGGAATATGTAACAATTTATCCCCAGACATCTGAAATATTAAACATTTCTGTTGGTCAACTTTGTTGTGGTTTTGTGGTCATTTTACGAAGTAAGCTTTATCAGGGCTGTAAAGTAATAGATTTTGTAAACAAATCACAAACATTTAATAAGTTAAAGTAACTTAGCATAGATAATATAATAATATTGAATACCCTTCTACAACATACAATTATGGTGATTGATGTGTGGATCTCATTAAGCCAACCTCGCTGGCTGCTTACATTATTTTGGACTATTTGTAACTGTCGATAATTTAACTGAAATCGCCTTCTTAGCCCCGGCAGCCAGGAGATGAGCCTGGTCTGGGGTAATTAATAAGCGTAAACCCCGCCCGACATCGCTTCAGCTTTCAGCCATTTGTCAGCTATTGTCTGACCCCGGTAATATAGCCGGAGATGTGGAAAATACGCTAGAAACCATTTTTGGAGGCGAAACAAATTGGGGAAAAACAAAATAGCTCTACAATAAGTAAAATTAATGAGCCAAAATGTAATTTTATAAATTGTAAAAAGCTTCCGGCGTATCCTGTCTAAAATGGGAAATGAAAAAGAGCATTTTGGCAGGCCAGCGAAAGTGAGGAATTATGGAAGCCATTTGGGATGGATGGATGGATGGAAGGAAAGGAAAGGAACTGGGAGAACTGGGGAAAGCAAGGGTGAAAGTGGATTTACTTTCATCTACGTGACACGAGTCCTTGCCCCCTTTTTGCGGTTGTTGCCGGCGACGGCAATGATGATGATGATGAGTCCTGTCCAGCCAGGACTCCATCCCACCCCGTATCCTTTCCATCCTTCCTCAAGCAGGAGACACGCATCGCGTGGAACGTCTGCGAGCAGATTAACGTTCACGTACCGAAAAGGGGGCTATCTATGATGGTGAGCACCCCCGAACAGGATTCCCCTGGGTCCTGGCCATGTCCTTGCTGTCAGTGGCAGCAGGAGCAGCTCGAACATGGCGGCCATGATTTTCGAAATTAATTCAACTTGATTTTGCTTTCTTCCTTTTTGTTTTGCTCCCTCACTTCGTTGGTCCTTCTGTTTGCAAGTGGGGTGTTCTCTTTTTTGGGGGCATGGGTGAATGGTTGTGAATGGTTGGGTGCTCGCAGTCGGGCACCGCAGACAAGAAATTAAAATTCATTTCAAAGGCCAAGCGGGGAGAAAGGTTTTCACGAATATTCAAGGCGCAAGCCTAAAAGTATGCAAGGACCATGGAGATAACCAACCCTCATAAGGCAAACAACAACCCTTCTTCAGGGCGGTTTTCCTTTTTTGGTTTTTTTGTTTTTTTTGCCTTTTTTACAATGGCTGCCATGTTTCCTTTTCCTTTTGTTGCAAGCCAAAAAGTTTTCTATTGTTTTTCAACTGTCATGATGAACTTTTGCCTTTGTTGTCGCATACTTTTGGCAACAAATTTCCGTAACCCCATAACCCTCTTCACCCCAACCCACATCGACTGCACACACATATTTTATTCTGCTCGACTTAATGCGGGGCTACGACTGTCATTTTGCTTTGTTCTTGTTGCGTGTCTGCCAGCTGTCGTCTTTATGGCACAGATCCATTAATATTCCCTCCCAAATATGTGTGCCTCAGGTGCAGGCTGTCTTTGTTCCCCGATTTTTTGTGTGTTTTTCAGCCATTCTCCATTGTTTGAGACGCTGCCATAGGGACTTGGCCTGACAGCTCGGCTGCCTGCGAGAAGTGAGCCGTAAGCTGTTCAATTGCCGAGTTCAGTCGACGGAGGAAATCTGTAACAAATCATGGTCTCTGCCTTGGCCTGAAGGTATGCCAAGCACAGCGTCTCATACTCTGATTTGTACACAGAAAAAAACGGATTATAAGAGCCTTCTAATATTCAGGGCACTAGTACTGGAAAACCAACTCAAAGTGTCTCTATGATAAATGATCTTTTAACATTCTGCGGACATACGAAAGGGTATTAATTTTAAAGATTGACGAAAAAATACGATCAATACTAGAATTTTTTTATATACAAATAATTCTTCTGAATCTCTATTTTTTGCACAGAAAAATCAGTGATTTGGCTGTCATAATGCACAGAATGGTCAGAAAATTGACTGTCATGCCTCGTTGAGCTCGTAGTTTCAATTCCAATCCATTGGCATTAAAACCTGAACATTTTTTATTTTTGCCATTTTTGTCAAAAAAACATGATGTTACCCCTTAAAAAATGCGAAAATTGGTCAAAAAATAAAGTTTCCTAAAAGTTATTGAAATATTTAGATTAGGTTGTTAGCTGCTCAAAACAGTCGATCTTTTTGCTGTACGCCTTAATTTGGCTGAACTGCGATTGAAAAAGCGCTTAAAAAATAAGTATTTTTGAACAAAAACTGAATCCCTATTTTCTGTACTAAATTATCAGTGTTTTGGCTGCCATAATGCAACGAATGGTCAGAATTGCGAATGTTATACCTCGTTAAGGTCGTAGCTTAATTTTTAATCCACTGGCATTAAAATCTGAAAATATTTTATTTTTGCCATTTTTGTCAAAAAAAACATGATGTGACCCATTAAAAAAATGCGAAAATTGGTCAAAAAATAAAGTTTCCTAAAAGTGTTAAAAATAGTTAGCATAGACTGCTATCTGTTCAGAATAGTCGCTCTTTTTGCTGTACGCCTTAATTTGGCTGAACTACGATTGAAAAAGCGCTTAGAAAAGAAGTATTTTTGACCAAAATCTGAGTCCCTATTTCCTGCCCTAAGAAGTCATTGTTTTGGCTGCCATAATGCAGCGAATATTCAGAATAAAGAATGTTATACCTCGTTGAGCTCGTAATTTGAACTCCAATCCATTGGCATTCAAACTTCAAATTTTTTTATTTTTGCCAGTTTTATCAAAATAACATGATGTCATGATGCCCTTAAAAAAATGCGAAAATTGGTCAAAAAATTCAGATTTCTAAAAGTGATGAAAATAGTTAGCATAGCTTGTTAGCTGTTCAAAACAGTCGGTGTTTTAGCTGTACGCCTTAATTTAGCTGAACTGCGACTGAAAAAGCGCTTAAAAAAGAAGTATTTTTAAGCAAAATCTAAATCCCTATTTTCTGTACTAAATTATTAGTGTTTTGGCTGCCATAATGCAACGAATGGTCAGAATTACGAATGTTATACCTCGTTGAGCTCGTAGTTTAATTTCCAATCCACTGGCATTCAAAGCTGAAAATGTTTAATTTTTGCCAATTTTGTCAAAAAATCATGATGTAACCCCTTAAAAAAATGTGAAAATTGGTCAAAAAATAAAATTTTCTAAAAGTGATGAAAATAGTTAGCATAGGCTGTTAGCTGTTCAAAACAGTTGCTCTTTTTAGTGTATGCCTTTTTTTGGCTGAACTGCGATTGAAAAAGTGCTAAAAATATGAGTATTTTTGACCGAAACCTGAATCCTTATTTTTTGTACTAAACTATCAGTGTTTTGGCTGCCATAATGCAACGAATTATCAGAATTAAGAATGTTATACCTCGTTGAGCTCGTAATTTAAATTCCAATCCATTGGCATTCAAGCCTGAAAATATTTTATTTGTGCCATTTATGTCAAAAAAGCATGATGTGACCCCTTGAAAAAATGCGAAAATTGGTCAAAATATAAAGTTTCCAAGAAGTGATGAAAATAGTTAGCATAGGTTATTAGCTGTTCAAAACAGTCGCTCTTTTTGCTGTACGTCTTAACTTGGCTAAACTACGATTGAAAAAGCGATAAGAAAGCAGTATTTTTGACCACTATAAAATCCATGTTTAGTTGCCATAATGTATAGAAAGGAGAGCATTTCCCATATATTCCCTGAAAGTTTTCAATGTTTGCCATTTCTTACAAGAAACCTTTAGAAA
The DNA here is from genome assembly GCF_043229965.1 of Drosophila suzukii. NCBI lineage: Eukaryota > Metazoa > Arthropoda > Insecta > Diptera > Drosophilidae > Drosophila > Drosophila suzukii. Next base: position 85,054,444 of record NC_092082.1, read on the forward strand.
TATTGACCAAATTTATAAAATGAAAGCTTATAAAATCATTTATTCTTGGTTAAGGGCGAATTTCTTTTTGTGTAGACTGCTTGGAGTTTGCGAAAATTGTTGTGCCGTTTCATTTTATTTGCATGTCTCCCCATTTTATGTGCACAAGTTTTTAACCCTGGCGAGTCATAAAATTAAAACCAACGTCGACTCTTAGGGTGCGACTGGTGGTCCTGGTTCCGTTCCTGATTCTGTGCCTGCCAGATTGCCATTGCCTTTGAAAGCAGACCCACCTTGCCCCGGCCGCAGGGCTTCTTGGGCTTCACCTGTCCAGTTATCCAGTTCCAACCACTGGGAAGCCACCTTCCACGGCCGCGTCTGCAGCAGATTCTGAATGCAAGCCTAACGACCTGGCATTGTCGTTGATAAGGTCCAAAAATGCTTGTCTACCGATTTTTTTAAGCCAGCTCTTTGGTGAGTATGGTTGGAAATGGTTAATGTTTATGCAAAGGGGGCCAAGATGGATTTGGAAGGGGAGGACATGCTCACTTGAATTCACTCAGGCGAAAGTGCTTGGAATCCTATTTAGACCAACGTGGAGAAATTTGGGGCCTAACAAATGTTTAAGTAAATATTCGACTAAGCTTTAAGATTATCCTCATTAATTAGTCTGCTGCTCTACCTTTTTTTGGCTTTTCTTTTTTTTCTATAATCCGTTAAGTGATGGTCACAAGATTCCTTAGCTTATTTGTACTTTCTTTGAGGGTCCATCCAATCGGGTTTGATGTTCTTTTGATTTTTCAAATTACCCTTTTTAATTAGTTCGTATAATAATACAATTTATAGATTCCAAACTATAATTATTTTCTTCGACAAATTAAAACGACCATAGTTATCAAATACTAATAAAAAAAAATATTGTTACGGAACATTTCCCTATTAAACTTCAACAAGAAGAAATCCTTAGTTAATTAAAATAATTTTGGTTCGAGCAGTTTCCGGGCGAAATTTAAACCTGGAACAGTCCGCACACATTGCTTAAAGAGCTGCCCTCCCTCAAGTCATATTCTAATTTGCATATTCACAGGATGGCACAGGACGAAAGCTCCGCGCAAAGCTTTCTGATTTGAAATTTTAGAAAGCGTTCCATTCCCATCCCCTTTTTATGAGAGATACGAACACCCGCCTATAGATGGCGCGTTTAGTAGCTTGGCATGCTAAGGGTGAACTTATGATAATTAGTTCTTGAAGTGCTGACAAAAGCCAACTTAAAAAATATGAAAAGTGAGACAAATGTCAATAAAAAAATGTACTAAAAGAATTGACAACAGTTAAATTATTTTTAAGTTTCACATTTAAGTTTTGCTTTTAGTCTTTATTGAATTCATTTAATTTCCAAATAATTTTTGTAATAAACCTTTGGGCATAAATCAGTATAAAACCTTCTTCTCCTGAAAGTTACTTTTTCTTAATATTCATACTATTATTAATTTGACCTAACTACCTAAATACTTTGTAATCTAAATCTGCCTTTCTTGAATAGGACATTTAGTTTATAAAAACAGGTCAAACCATCCATAAAACTTTATATTACAAAAAAATTCGGGAAGGTTAAAATTATTTCCGACTTATGCCATTCGTAAAAAGACTAAGCGTCAGCATTGTGATGACAATTGTTATGATATATAGTACAACCAACCTGCTATTAAAAGTTCCATGAGTCGATCCAGTTATCTCCTTCTGCTGCTGCTCCACTTCATGATTGTTGAATAAGCTCAATTATTAAAAAGCGCAAATCAAAATTGGCAATAAAATCAAAGCATTTTTATTCAAATTACGATTACAATAGTTATAATAAGCACAAGCATATCATTGGTCAACTAAAAGCCAAACTACATAAAATTATATTGTAAAGGTACAGCTATGATTACTAAAGCGTTTCTTATCAACTAGTTTGGTTAGTGGGCCTCTAGTTAAGCTCGAGCTAAATGCAATTTTCTGGCCGGATCCTTGGGGCAATCTGCAAAGATAGAAAGAGAGAGGGAATAGGTGAACAAGTTGAACATTTTGTTTCTGGAGACAAAAAAGCCACAGGAGACGACCCGGAATGGACATCTCCGCTTTCCTTTCACTCTGAGCCCCAACGCAAGAGTTTACAACAAATTAAACTTGCTTGTGGGCAGTAAAGCAACGGCAACAACATTGGCAACATGGCAAAGTTTTCACTTCAGCGAAAAGTTTTAATAGAAAATTTTAGTTAATAGTTTTTAACTTTGCCGCTGCGGTGGATTTGATAAGGGACCTCCACCCAGCACACAACACATGTAGAACTTTTTAGGAAACGACCGCAGCAACAAAGGAGGTGGCCCCAAAGGTTGGGATGGTTAAGGTTCGGTTGGGGTTGGATAATGGGGGACCATAGTATAGCCAACCCTCAGCTCCTGTTTTACTCGGATCTGCTGGCCAGCGTCTGTCTAATTAATTAAATTCGCTTTTGTGAGGACATCGCCTCGTCCAGCAAATTCTGTCTAAGCAGCAAGATAAGCAAAAAGTATCGGGTTCTTTGGGTTGGCTGAAGTCGGTTGGGTTTTTGGTATAACTCAGGGACTCTAGAGGTCTCTAGATCAGAACAGAACCATTCTTTTGAAAGCTACCTTAGTTAAGTCACTTAAAACTATTTTATTTGTACTTAAACTTAAAACCACTCCCTAATTTAACTTTCTTTATAAGTAGCATATCCCTTAAGGGGTATCTTAAAGGCGAACCCCTTTCGCTTGGCTGCCCGCTTGCTAATTTCCTGTTTGCTGATAAATAATGCGCCACACACACATATAAGGCAGGACATAGAAAGGAGTTAGACCAGCGCTGTCCATCCCCGCGTTATGTAACTTTAGAGCACCTAAAATATTAAAACGCCCCCTGAAATCCCAATCCCAAGCCCCGTTGGGAGGGCTTTCCTGAGTGACTGGAGGAGCGGCGGTACTGCAGATAAGGCGTAGCTGGAGCCCGTTGGCTTAGGATGGCCAGGATGCGCAGGACACGTTGGCAAAGAGCTTAAAATGTGGCCCTAAAATAACTTTGACTGACCTCCCACCCACTCACACACACACACCCAAAAACCCTCACGTCCACTCGCTGCTAGGATTTAGTATGCCACGCCCACTCCCCCTCCCCAAAAAGGCATCCCTCCCACATTTTAACTGCTTGGGGCATACATCAAAACTTTGGCTTACGCTTAGGATTTATTTATTTTCATATTTACTGAGGGCCAACACGGACGCACACGCGCCGCAAATGAGAGGGGAATGGTGGTTTAGGAGGGGGAAGAAAGGGAATTTTTGGAGGGGCAGACAAGGATCTCAAGGATTTGCACCTTCTGCAGGGCATTTTATGGCAGGCAGCACAGTAAGAAAATATATCAAGCAATTTAATTCATATTCTTTGATCTGTCAAAAAACCATAATATAATAACAAACACCACACAAGGTATTCTTAAAACCATAAATCCAGATTAAACCCATAAGAACTATGTCTTTTAAAGTTAGGAAAAGCTAGAATTTATTATTCAACAGATAATAATAAAATCATGGAATAAATATTATAAGAATATATGAAGAATAATAATACACAATGAAATCTGCCAAAAAAAAGCCAAAGTATGTAGTTTCTTTTTTACTGTAGCTTTCTTTTGTTACCTTAGGCTTACAGTTTTATAAGCAAATAAATATTATAACATTTTCAATAATTCCTTTGTATACTAAAGATAATGCTTTTGCAAGCACTTTCATTTTTAGATATCTACAAAATGTTTGGAAGTCTAAATTGTTAATATCTTTACTCTGTTCCCATTTTTTTAAGATCAACTGGTGTATGTAATATGTTATAATATTTTTCTCTGTGCACCTACATCTAATTCGGTTTTGGCCGTAAAAAGGAAGCTGAGCCAAGGGGGCGTGGCAGGTGGCCTTTTTGTGTGTGTTTTAATGGCTACGTGACCAGTTCCCAGGCGGCGTGTCCAGCGCTGCTTGGAGCGGCTTACGTGGCGTATGCGCGTTATCAGCGGGAGGACATCTTCTCGGGAAGGACTCCCTCAGATTTAACGTATTCGAAGCTATTAAGAAATGACATTAAAAAGCGAGCATTGCCCCCGGGCAGACCCAAAGCTCTTCACCACACCCACTCGATCCCTCAGCTCGTTGCGTATTTAAATGCGCCATTTGCATATTTATTAGAAGGACTCGACGCGGGATATATTCGACTGAGGCTGTTTTTTTCCGTGGGCGGAATCTCTTGGACAGTGCGTGGTTGGAAATTATTAAAATAAGACAGCGCTACATAATTATTTTGCACCCCACTCACGGCTGGCAACTTGGCATTTATGGAAGGCAAACAAAAGTTAATTTAGACGCTGCTTACATTTTACAAGCAATTTACCCGGCATACCCCCTTTTTTCACCCATTCCTGTCAGCCATTGATGTCGCCTTTTGCCTCAACTCTCATTCCCAACATTTTGGCTGGCTTTGTGCCGACGACTACGAGTACTTTTCATCCTTTTCACAAACAAATTTGCACTTCCACGCATTCATTAATTTGCTTATTAAGAGCCGAGTGAGCAGGAGTGAGTGTCGGTATGTACAGTGTTTCTTTTTCTACATGGACGTACCTCCATCCCCCAGAATTCCCATAACCATACCGATTTAACGGACAGATCTCTTGCCCAAATTTAAGCAAAGTGGAGCCAAGCCAACTGCAAACTGAGAACTTATGCCAAGAGCCATAATAAATGCATATGACAGCCTTTCCTTTTGCTGACAAGAAGAACTTTCCCCTCGGTTCCTTTTTCACCGCCTGACAAGTAGCACTATATATAATTTTGTAGTCAGAACTGGTGTACTTGCGGTAGCTGCAGTAGCTCATGTCCGGTTAAAAAGTGGAAGTTCCCTAAAAGAATTTCTCCAAAAAACTCAGAGGACATACAAGAGAACTGTTCTTGTTATTGGAAAGATGTATTTTCGGAATATTTCAATGTTTCAAAAGGGATATCTGATTTGAATACCACAGGTTCATTTTGAAATCTATTGGAAAGGCAGAAATACCGAACATTTAAGACTTCTTTTTAGAATAAGTATCATTATAGATACATTTTTATTTGATATCTTAAAGAAAGAGATGTTTTCTAGTTTCATTTATAGGTTTTCATTAGAAATGGAAACCCAGAATGTGTTCTACTTATATGCATGTATCACTAAGTAAATGGATGCCACCGCTGGGGCAGTTAAAACTAAAGCGGCAGGGAAACTTACGCAGAGTTAGAGGGCTGATGGGGAAAGCTGTATAACTGGAGAAAGGAGAAAGGGGGCGGAGATGGGGCAGGACAAGGCCAGTCGCAGGCATGCAGCAATTACAAAGCCAAGGGTTGTGTCTGGGAAAATGGAATGGGAATACCGACTATTCAGGGGGTGGACACGTAGAAACTTGCAAATATAAAATTGCACAATTTAAAACGCAGACAAAAGACGTAGTGGGCGGGGCGGGGCACGTAGGAAGCGGTGCTACGTGCAAGGAACCAGCAGCAGAATGTCCTTGTGTGCTTGGGTGGAAATGGTGTCCTGTGCGCCATTTACATTTCACATTTCTAGTTTTCAGTTCAGTTGAGTCATTATTTTATTGCCAAGATACGAGCGGGGACTCTGCGTTTGCGACTTCGGTCCACTGAAACCACCCACTTCCCTCATTTCCCAACCCCATCTCCCATCTCCCAACCCTTTCATGTGTCACTGCAGGACGAGAAGGATTCGAAGGACAAAAGGACTGAGAAGGCAGGAGCAACGTCTAGTACCAACAACACTTTCGCTTTTGCATCATTTCAAGGGGTTGGGGCAATTGGGAGTTGCAACCACGGACGTTGTCTCGTCTCTCCTGTGGGTGGCTCCTTTCGTTTTCGTCCTTTTTGGACATTGCTACTTGCGCGTATGTGTGTGTGTGTTATTAGATTGTTTCAGCTGAAATGTTATTAGAAAATTTTGAATTCAAATTCAAATGACTTCATACTTCCTGACCATTTCCAATGGCATTTCGTCCTTTCTGCAAAGGACGTGCACTTCCTTTGTGCACTTGCATTGGTGTGTGCGTGTGCGTCCCAGGGTGCAAGTGTGCAAGTGTGCGTGTGTATCTGTGGCTCGGTCTCTTGCATAATAACATGGATGCTGTGGATGCCTTCTCGTCCATTAAACGTAAAATGTTTGGAGTGCAATTTGCGTTCGTTGCGGCACGTTGGCGCACTTTTTCGAATAAGCTTAGAGGAGGGGTGGATCATCCAGAAGGGATGATTTCCCAACCATGTAAGGCACTTTGTTTCCTTAAAGCCCGAAAGAAAGAGCAGGAGATGTCAAGTTGTATGAAAAGTCGAGGAAAAAGGGACTCAGATATATATCAAATAATCCATAGAAGCATGTATCTATCATATCATATCGTTATCTTGTGTAAAACCTTCAAGGCATTGTAAAAGTTGGTAATAAAGAAGTTCAAACCTTTTTACGTGCTTGTAATATTTTGTTTAAAAACTAGTAAAAATATTTCAATAGATTTCCAAACACATTTTTTTTGGTATTTAAGTACGTATAAGAACGTTAATTCTTATGAACTCATTTCCCTTGCAGTTTAAAGAAAAACGATTTTCATGCCCTCATGGTAATTTTAAACCCATCATAAAACTGAATAATCATTGCCATTATATGCATTTATAAGTATAATTTCTGAAAACGCAGATAAAATGATTACGGCAATATAATTACAAGAATAAAACGATTTTCTGTGGTATAATGCCGACAAAAAGAAAATTCTTCCATGCCCCATGGAACCTCGTTTTCAATCTTGAAGCAATCAATTATTTAATTTCAGCAGCTCACATACTTATACGAAAGTCTGCATATACTCGTTGGTATGTGAGTTTTCTCCCCACTCTGACCTCGATGCATTATGCCAGTTGGCAAAGAGAAAACCTTAAGTTGGGAAGGGAAAAGCTGGGGGATCTGGGAGGAAATTTCAAATATTCCTTGCTACGTTTGCGGCAAAGAAAAGTTTCAATAAAATCCAAGCACACACAGGCGGGCTTAGTCAGATGGCCAACCCCTGGGTTCTGGGTTCTGAGTTCTGGCCATGGCCAATACACAACACCCACAGTAACCGCAGTCGTAACATGGTTAGAGTAAGGGTTAAGAGTATGATGCTGAAGAGAAGTGGGCGAAATTGTGGGATGGTCAACCTGCAGCGTTTGCAAACTATCTGAACTGAGTTTGGGTTCGGTTCTGTTGAGGAACTGCGGTAAAGTTGCTAACGTAATCATACAAACCTTGCTCTGGTTAGATGACCATTGTGGCACATAGCCTTCTTCTCATTCTCCATCTCTTTCACATTGTCCTGCCCCGTCTCTTTCTGGCCAGGGGACAAAAGACGACTTTGTCCAGTCGACGGCATAAGATGGAGAACATGGCAGTGGTCAGTGCAGCAGGAGGGTGCTTTTATATTCAAATAAAATGAAATTACATTGTTTTCAGCTGGCAAACAATTTGAATAGAATTTTAACTTTTTACTATTATTTTATTTCAATGCACACACAAAGGCAGGAGGCCAGTAAGGACATCCAAGGACCACAAGATGTGGCCTGCCCAGCCAGCTGCCTCACACTGTGTTCCTGGGGTTTAGACTTTTGGCAAATGGCTGCTAAGGCTGGGATATTTCTTAATTAGAAAGATTTTGCCAAAGGGTTGTTCGGCAGTTCTTCACATCTCATTCCCCAAATGTTTTTCCTTAAACGTCATTAATTTTACTTGAAAATTTACATTGCCCCTGGGCAGTCTGGTTGCCGCCCCGCCCCGAACCTTCCATAACTTCTAATTCAACGACCCTTTTTGACATTTTTAAGGGTTTTGGCTTGGGTTCCAGCTGGATACGTGACATCTCTCTGTCCTTTTTGGAGTAATTTATCGTTTTGGGAATTTGCGAATTTTTAGTTTTATGAAATTGTTCTGGTCAATTAATTGTGGAAATTACTGGCGGCCTTTTAAAGCTTCAAATTGCGAGTTAGAACCAGCCAGAAAACAGCCATTGGCCCAGCCTCCTTTGTAATCCATGCCAATCCATCTGCCAGGAAAATGGGCGGTCTGCAGGCTGGCCAACGGTCCCAAATGCATTTTCCCCAAACGAAATTTCCAGGCTTTGAAATTGCAAAATGCAGAAATTTTTGCCATCCTATTTTCAGATGGCGTTGGCTAAAAAATTTGCATTTTTGCCCAAGCGAGCTGGCCCAAATGAATGCACATGCACGCACATAGATGCACTCGGAAAAAACCCACACACATACAGTGAAGGAGTTGTGGGGTTTGGATGGCAATGGGGGGCAAAAGGGGAGCAAATGTGAATATGCACGCCCAGCTCTTTGCCTTTGTTGCATTTTTGCCTAGATTGCAATTTTTTGCAGCCCAATTGAAACTGCAAAAAGCCCGAAACCCCGATCCCGAAACCAGACGCAGCACTACAAATATTGTACATCAAACGTGCGAGTCCTGCATCCATGGTTGTGTTTTAGGGTGGACCAGAAAAGGATGAAATTAGGAATCAAAAAAGGATCATATGAGATGGAATTTTTATGAATTTGAGATCAGATTAATGTTTATAAAATGGTGAAAAAGAGAGAAAAAAAATTTGTTAAAAAAAAATTTCCCATATTTAAAAAACATTTCTTTATGATCTTAAAATTTTTTTAACTATTAAAAAATTTAACTTGTTTCCTTGTTTTTGAATTTAATCATTAACACAGAAAAATACAGACTTTGGAACTTACATTTTTTTTAATTTACCCCAGAAATGTAATTTATGGAACATGACTAAGGTCCACCCCATATTGCCTGTGTGGGTTTTTGTGTTAGTCCTGAGTCCTGGGCTCCATCAGCAGGACGAGCCAATGCATTTGTCGAGCCCGAGTCCGAGCAGACAGATCCGGAGTCACACAACCCGGAGTCGGAGCCACAGCCGGAGCCTAAAATGCAGTTTTTGGCATGCAACGGGTGGGGTCCAACAGGAGGGGCCAAATGCGATGGGAACTGCAGAAGAAGTTGTTGAAAAAATTTTGAAATTGCATTTCAGATGAATAGACGGGTGACAAGGTGGGTTCGGGGGCCAGAATGGGGTAAGGTGCACAGGAGGGGCTGCTGCTGTTCCATTCTGGTAGGTTCGCTTTGGTCGAGGCCCCCGAAAAAGGACTATTGAACAACGGATGCTGTGACGATAGATGGGTCCAACTGCCCCTGGTTCTGTGAGTGTGTGAGTGACACGCATGGCTGCCGGAGCATGGCGGTGAAATCCCTCCTCGGACTGAATCCCCAGCTTTTTGTCCAGGCGGCCATTTTGATGCAAATGCATCTCAGAGTCATGTTTGTTGCTTTTGCATCTGGTGGCCAAGGGAGTAGGAGCATACTATCCCCAAAAAAAAAACGGGGAGTATATGGTATATGGGTGGAACCTCCGGAGACAAAATGGCATGCAAATGACTTTGCTCAGATTTCTCCTAAAAGAATTGTTAGTGGTTTGCCGGGTGGCATCCAATTGAGCAGTGGTCTTAAGTCGAGGTATTGAATCCTGCACCAAAAATATGCCAGTATTTCTGCAGTATCGTCGGAATTTGGGAAAACAAAATCTGGTCTGCATAGAAACAGTTGTCAGAAAATGTTGGTTTTGGGCCAAAATAAATCCAAACAATGCTCCTTTGATTGTAGATTTCGTCAGAATTTCGTGGCAGAATTTTTGTCTTCAGAAAGCACAGGATTCACAATTTAATTTTCAATTTAATGGTATCCAAGGGCAACCTTTAAGTACTTAAATTAATCAATTTTCGTGGTAGGGATTTAATTTATTCTTAACGCGAAAACCGCTGCAATTGCTGCATTTTTGAATTGTTTTTCTTCTTTTTTTGTGTGTGTTGTTCTCCGGGCTGGTTTATTTTGATTGGGATTTTCAATTGTTTTATCATTGCGGAGTTTCCCCATTTCCGCGATTCGCTCTATGTTTTCCCTTTCTGTTTTCACTTCCTTTTCGCTGGCTATTTGTTTTGAGTGAAAAGTGACCAGGGAACTGGGTTCCGTATCCGCACATCCATCCATTTCTATTAGTTATTTGTTTTCCGAACGTTTTTGTAATTATTTGCCCGCCTGCCGCATGCTAAATTGCCTGAGTAAATATTTGACAATTTTGCATTTGGCCAAAGCGAATCGCCAGACCAAATGCACTGCCTAATGACACTGAATTTCGAATGGAATGGGGTGATTTCGGAATGTTTACCTTGGCGTTAGTTCGATTAACCACACCCAGGAGCATTTCAGTTTCAGAGGAACGTTTAAGGCAGTTCAATCAATGACAATCGATATTGATGGGGGGATCCGCCTTTCATTTCAGCATCCCAAGTACCCCAAACTTTTTCAATTTGCATTCCAATTAAAAACCCAAAAACTTACCCAGCAACGAAGGCTCCGTAATATCTGCAAACAGAGAGGAGAAATATTCCATTAAAATAATTGAATAAGTTGCAGCTGCCACATGAGAAGAGTGATAAAATATGGCTTAAGTAAATCCCCATAGAGTGGGGCAGAAGGAAAAGTTTTGCCATAGCTAAAATCCTATTCATAACTTTTGTTTTGTTGCAGTTTTGATTGAGTGAGCATAATGGAAAATTTGCCATGCGAGTTCCTGCCATTTTTCCGGCCCCTTCCCCTCAAATATTTTCCACCCATCCAGCTGTCTCCGCGGAGAGTGCATTCAGTCAGATTAGGTAGCCTTTCCTCACCTCCCATAGCAAAAGGATACTCCATGGATCTGCCCCCCATCGAGCAATTGCCTCCATCTGAATCAGAATCAGAATCCATGGGGTTGCCAAAAAGCATGTGGCGATTTTTTCAAATTTCTTTTCTTCTGCCCGCCGCCGAGTACATCAAAATGCATTTTGGTCAAAAACGGTTCCGCGACGAGACTTCCCTTTCCTTTTTGCCAAAACCAATCCCAAAACAAAGCATCGAGCAGCACTCGGCAAAAATTGCAAATTTACAATGGACCCGGGCAAGGGAAATGGTCCCGTGGATCGGGAGTCCATGGATTCGTACATTTCATCTGCTGCCCCTTCCTGGCGGTCCCTTTCCGCATAATTTGTATGCGCGAGCCGCATAACTGTCTCCCATTCCGGAAACCTTTTCCCCCTAGGAATCTAAACACGGAGAAAAAGTTCCAACAGAAAGAGTTACAATGGGCAAGTCAGAATTCTCCCGATGAAATCCAAAGAAATCTTAAGTCACTGGAATCTTTTGATAAGGTGCGAAAGCCCCGATTTCTCAATGTCATGTTAACTTTTGTCATTGAGCTTTTTTTGTTAGTTAAATTTGTCGGTCCTGTCGATTGTGAAATGTAAAAGGAAGAACACATTGAGAAAAAGATGTCGTATTTCCGCACAGTTTAACTTCCTGTTAAGTTAGCCTTACAGATAATAAACTAGAACTTTAACATGACATTGAGAAATCTGCTTAACCTTTAATAGCATTTATATTCTGATTCAATCACTTAAAATTACCCATATATGACCCTAGAATTTTGGATTTTTTATTTTGAGATGGATAATAAATTAATTTAAATCTTTTACAGATAATAAACTAGAACTTTAACATGACATTGAGAAATCTGCTTAACCTTTAATAGCATTTATATTCTGATTCAATCACTTAATAACCCATATATGACCCTAGAATTTTGGATTTTTTATTTTGAGATGGATAATAAATTAATTTAAATCAAAATTCAGAATTTCTCAGAAATTAGTGAACTTATACGTTTACCCATTAAATATAATCTTTAAAGGGTTTTTTCATGTATTGAACTTATTTAAGCAATTGAAAAAACCATATTACTTATAAATTCTGCATTTAATATTTCAAATTTTTCTTCAGTGCCTGCCTCAAATATTCTCCTTCTTCGTGAATGTAACACTTTGGGAATCAGTGCAATGGCCAGTCGGCAGTGGCAACTTTGCTGGCCAAAGTCCCGGCCAAATTACAATGAAGAAAAATTGCATTGCCTGGTGGCGGAGATAGACAGAAAAAAAGTGGTAAGAGAGAGGTAAAGGAGAGGGTCAAGTCTCAAATCCCTCAAGGCAGACGTCTGAGTGGGCACTTTTTGCATATTACGCACTAGACATCGTCACGTTAGCTGCCCCAGCGAAATGTTCATCAAATCAACGTTGCAGCAGCTGCGTCTCGCAGTCCCCACCCCTAGAATTTTCCCAGCCCCCCTTGCACCTGCCACTGCCACTGTGCCGCTTTTGCCCCCCCGAAACCCCCCCTTTGGACTCACTTTTGTTGCAACGTTTTATGCATTTTTTCAGCGTCTGCATTGGCAACGTCTGTTGTTTCAGCTCCAAGACAAATGCCACAGTATTAAGGCCTGTGCCACGCCCCCCATTCCGCCCACTTCCCCGCCAGACGCTGGAAAAAATGGCCAAGCTTAACAATCCGCGTTTCTGGATTTTCCATTTTTCCACATTTACCCCAAACTGCCAGCGACGCGTACGTGCCGAAGTCGCCTTGTCCCAATGTCCTGAGCTAGCCCACAGCCGGCAAATGCAGCTTTCCTTTTGCATACAGTCGAAGCCCAACCAGAAATCCTCAGCCCCAACACCCAATCCCCAATACCCCAGTGCAATAAATACAAAATGCAGAAATGCCTGGTCGGGCACATCTTCAAGGCGCCCACTCACCCATTTACCCCCACGCATTTTTTGCACTATATGAATTGCATTGCCAACCCTTGCAACCAGTGCCGAATAGCACACTGAACCGAAAAAGTACTCATATTAGTTTCGGTATTAAAAATAGGGTTTGGAAGTATCATATCATCATATCACATCTTATCATTATCAACTAGAGAGAAATTTATTGGCCAGGTTGTCTCTATACCTTTATATTTGCTATATCATCAAGTGAGAAACATGTTATCTTTGATAATGATTTCTAAGACTTTAAAGAGCCACTATTAAAAATATGTATTAATATGTTCAGAATAAATAGAAAATATATGATGATGATGGGATATGGTATACACATTATAGATCATATAAATAACCCAGTAGTTTTAGAAGCGACAATCCTGCCTTCCTTATGAAAAACAATTGAATTAAAAACCATTTACAATATTATTACTGATATTCTGCTATTATAAATTCTTGTAGATGTAGGATATAATCGCTTTATAATTTTATTAGAGATTATGTAATTATTAATGTCTTCTCTACGAAAAAACTTCAGATTTAGAGAACCTACAATATGCAAGATTAAGATCTTCAATTGGACTGATATTATATGTTCTTGTAGATCTAGGATTTCAACAGGGAACCCAGAAAACAATCCATCTTGGTAAGAAAACTGCAGTAACCTTAACTTTTGCTCTCTGTGCACCCGATGGCTCCCCAAACCCCCTCATCTGGGGCAGCTGAGGCGTCTCGACGACGAGTCCGTTGATTTGGCATCGCTGCAGCACCGTGGCCATATCCCGTGTCCAATCCAATTCCACTGGCTGGGCCTAACAATGTGCATCCGCCTGGGAGGGGAACTGGGTCCTTGGACTCGTCCTGCCACCACTGATTCGTCGTTGTCCTCCTCATTCGGTTTGCTTTGTTTGGGTTTGGGTTTGGGTTTGGGTTTTTGGGAGTGAGTCGCAGCGCGTTTGCTTGTTTTGTGCCATTTTTACTGCAGCCTTTGGCTTGCATTTTTTCTTGCTGCCTTCACTTGAACTGAACTGAAGTAGAGATACCCATTCCCATTCCCATTCCCAGCCCCATCCCTATCCACCCATTGTCCCTTCATCCGGCAGTGCTGCAGTTTTTGATTTCACTTTTTGGCCACCCAACCCCGCCCCTTCATATTTTCCTTGGGCCTGAGCTGCACTGAGCTTCGATTCGGCAGTGGGGGGGCGTGGCACTCGACCCGCCCCTTTGGCGTCATGCAACACTTTCGTGGACGTTGCATACTTTTTTCGATGCCGTTCTGCAGCAGTAGGCAAATAGCAACATTTTTTGCTCGCGTCTTTCTATTTTTCAGCTGCAGAGTTTTTCGCATTATTGTGTACCGTGGGGGGATATACACTGAGTGACAAAAGGTTGCGAATCTTGGATTTCTTAAGGATGGCCAAATAATAATGGAGGAAACATTTTGGCAATTATACTTCTTTCATAGGGAAATATAGAGGCCTTTAGATTTGACCAACCATTTGAATTTTTATTTTATTTATGATCTAAGGCTTGGGTTTGGGTACCAATTGAACTTAATTTTTGTGGTTATATTATGTGGGAATGTGTCTTTAAGTATTTTTAAGTATGTTTTGGAATTTTATTAGCAATATTTTTACGATGCGTATTTCGCACCTTTATAGGACAACTTCAGGTTACTTAAATAGCCAGCATAATGAACTCTGATTAAACATTTTTTAAGGGTATTTAAATAAACGATGTAAATATTTTGCATTTCTCTTAACAACCACAATTATAATCATTATTAAATACGTAGCACTACATCCCCTATGTTAGTATTAGTTTTGTAAACTTTACTATCATCTTAAATAAATAAATAAAAAATCATGATTAATTCTATTTTAAAATTATAAAAAATTATTTTTATGTCTAAACTTGAAACTATTTGAAGAAGAATTTTGATTACTAAGAAATATTAAGTAATTTCTATTGCTTTTATTCAAATTTATCGACGTAAGATTTGGTAAACATACTTTTCCATGAAAGGCAAGCCATAATTTTCTTATTTCCCTTGCACATATTTCCTTAATGCTGCGTCAATAGAATTTAGTGGTAAAAGTTATAAAGGTTCCGGAACCTGTTTGCTGCTGTGGGGGATCCCCTTCTGGAGGGCAGAATGCCTAGTGCACTTGCAGGCTTAGTCCAGTCGAACAGGTCCTGATTTTGGCCCCAGTACGGGGGCTCAGAGGCAGCAAAAGCAAAACACATTGCTGATTGCATTTGCTTTGTCTGCCCCATGCCGCTGCAACCCCCTCCCCCCTGCAGATTTCCACCCTGCGGCTCTGTGTCCCCCAATGTGTGTGTGTGTGTGTGGAAAACTTTGGTGCCCAACTGCAGTGCCAAAAAGCAAACTTGTTGTTTACGTTTTGTCCCTTACCCGAACTCCACATCCCCATCTCCATACCCTCCAACCCCTTGATTTTGCCTCCTGCTAGGCTCATGTGCAGTCTTATGATGCTGACAGTTGTCGCCATTGCTGCTGGTCCACAGGATCCTGGATCCCAGCTCTCCTGCATCCACGTTGCCATTTTGAAATGCAGTCCGGGCGGGGGTGGGCGATCCCAGAAAATGGGGGGGAGTGGCAGCGGGTGGCAGGCCCAGGACATTTCATTTCTGAAGAATTGCTTTGTCGGCCCAGCAACGTCGTCGTCGACGTCGTCGTCCTCGACGGTCTCATCCAAAACAACAGCAACAGCCATGGGAAAAAGAAGGATGAGCAGCTGGAGTGGGTGGAACCAGGAGCCAGTACCCAGGATCCAGTATCCAGCATCCAGCATCCAGTGCATTTGGCCAGGGGCGTATGCGAATGCGGATCCATGGTAAAAAGGAGTGCCGCACGTTGCACAAATGAAATTTTGCATTTTCAATTTTTTGAAATAGGCTTTTCCTATGCCCCAGACAGAGAAAGCAGGATATCGCAATCCCCATACCCATACCCATTCCCCCGATTCTTTTCTGTTCACAGGACTGCGGCAAGGAAAAAACCACCCATGATTCGGCAAAAACCTTCGACTTGTCTCGTTTCGCTTTTGTTGTGCACGGAATTTTATTTCTCGGCATTTGATTTTGTCGCTTTTCGCTGGCCTGCACATCCTGCACATCTTTCCCTTGCCATCCTGTGAAACTGCATTTTTTTCCTCCTTGCCAACAACTGCACTCGTCCAATGCATTTCTCTGTGTGTCGCTTTCTTTTCTTTATTTTCCAGAAGGGGTTCGGGGGGTTGGGGCCACCCCTGCGCACTTGTTATTCAAAATGGTGGCCACCATGCATTTTGAGTTTTTTCTTTGCATTGCTTATGTTTCAGTTTTGTTGCCATGGCTGCTGCCATCGCTGTTTGCTCTTTGGGTTTTGCTCTGTTTTTGTCCTGTTTTGCTTTCAACTGTCGGTGCAACAAGGGGAGGAATGCAGTTGTACATAGGGTGGGGGTGTGGGGTGTTTGGTGCATCTGCATCTGCAGTTAGCTGTGCGAATTCTTTCCCTGCTCTTATTTTTTCCAAAGGGGGGGGGTCCACGCTCTAGGGAAGCCGCCTGCAATCGATAAATTGAAGAAGACTGCTCCCAGCTGAGCGCACCACCTACAACCAAAGCCCACCCCCTCATCCATCAGGGGCAACCCACCCAACTCCAAACCACCCAACCCCCCACCCCAAACTCCAACCCCACAGGCATGGCATTCGCCTTTATTAGTTTCTGGCTGGAGGACAAAAACTGCATCCGCGGCGAGCTTTGTGAAAAAATGTGAACCTGCATATGATCCCGATCCCGCTCGCAGTTCGTTAGCAGCACATCCTGTTGCCAGGATTTGTGCCTGCTCAAAGGACCCATCTGCATTTGGTATGCGATTCGCTCTTTTTGATTTCTGATTTCCTTGGGCTAACCATATTGCTTAAATCCTTTTCGACCATTCAGAAACTATGAAAAGCATTTTGGTTTTTAAAAATAAACAAATTTCAGTTCATATTTCTGTATTTTGGACTGCCATTTATTTATTTCGTTGCTAACAGTTATTTATAATCCTTAGAGACTTTTTAGCATATTGAAATTAATCGCTTTATCTAAAAGCCTTTTCGGTTTCTGTTTTGCTTGGATTAACTATGTTGCTTTTAATCTTTTGAGCCAATCAAATCTTAGGTTTGAAAATAGACAAGTTAAATATTTTTGTATTTCCACAGGTTAATCATTTTAAATTCAATTCAATTTTCGGTAAAAGGTTATTTATAATCCTCGCAGACTTTTTGATTCTAATCAAATTTTTTCTCAAACTGTCACTGTTGATATTAAGAAAAACATCATTATAGTATCCCCAAGCTTTTGAAACCCGTGGAAATTTATAGCATTGGGTTAAGTCCCTTATTAGCTGTAGTAATATTTTAAAATTTAATTTTTAACTAAGTTGCTTTCAAGAATATTGATAGAATAATATTTTTGATAATTTATTAATTTGCTAATTGTTTTGTTTTGCCATCTTGCCTAAGAAAACCTATAGTTTCATCATAGTTTATTGTTTTTTATGAACATTTTTTTTAATGAAAAATGTTTCTTGCAAAAAGGACCTTTGAGCACGAACTAGGATTAGTTCTGAATTACAGACGTATCCGATTGGAGGGTGAATCTGATATTGTTGTGATGCATCTGCGGCCACCTTCTGCCCGGCACAATGGCAATCAATCAGCCGTCGGACAGCGCTTAGATAAATTACGAAGCTGGACGGTCTGCAGCAGGACTCTGGCAATTACACGGCCGGCATTATGAGTGTGTTTTGGGTGGGTGATTGGTCCGGAAAATGCATCAATTAAAATTAAAGCTGCCGCATCAGCAACGTGCCATTGGAAATGTGCAGCATGCAACCCAAACCTGCAGTGTGGCCCAAACTTTGATTAGATGCGAGTGCATTGCTCCGGGTATATAGAGAATAGATGGATGGTTGAGTGGGTGGGAGAAGGATTCTATGTATGTGCAGGTCCTGGACCCGCATGCAACCCATACATGGAATGGAGCCGGGCTTACGTGGCGTATGAAAATGCATTTTGGCAAAAACATGATTTCTGGCCCGGCAGTGGGGGACGCCACTGTAAAACCAAAGGGCAAACATTGCAGCCTTTCCCATCGCCCATTGCCTGGTCGACAATGCAAATAGGAAAGCCGGAAAAACGCAATGCACACACATGCACACACACACACATCCAGCTACAAAAATAACATTGGACATTGGGTGGAGGCCTATAAATTGGCAGGAAAAAAGGGATTTGGGTGCGTGGGTGTTGTGCTTAGGTGACTACTTGCCCCATGCCCCGTCCGCTTTTTGCTTTTTGCAAAAATCCCGAGGACAATGGACGCAGACGCAGCGCAGATGACATGCATAAATTGCATATCAAAGGTGCATCAGGAGCAGCAGAATCAGGAGCAGGATCAGGAATACATAGACCATACCACCTCCTGCAATCCATAGATTTATGCAGCCTAGTCCAGCAGCCAGCAGTCGAGAACCCCTGCCAAACATATAGTTATGATGCATAACCCAGAGCTACTGCCATTGCAGCTGCAACCGATGTTGGCTGGCCTCTGGCCATGGTCGAAATGGTTTTCGTTTGTTTGCCCATTTCGTCCCCGAAAAGTTTTTGATGAAAAATGATGCACTTGCATCCCACCCATTCACCAATCTCATACTCCAAACCATACTGCTTTGTTTTGTTTTGTTTTTGGAAAATTTTCAATTCGCCGGCGTCCAGCGGAGCCCAAATTGGAAAAATGCCACGGCCAGGACTAGAGCAGCCATATAGAGGATTCGGAGCCCCAGCAACAACAGCAACCGAAATGGGCAAAAACAACAGTGCTGCAGCCGAATATTTTTAATGAAAATCAATACATAAATTCTCGCCATATTTAGATTGTTTCGGTTATGTGTTTATTTTGTATTATAGTTACGTTTATTATGGAGCCGCGGTTGAGTTGCCAAGGCAAAAACAATGCCGGTCATTTTGGCCCGGCTGTGTTTGGGTTTTGTGCGAACGGGTTCGCTTTTAATCTGGCCATCTGAATAGTCTTTAATTTATTTGAAATTAAATTGCACGCTCTTGTGCCACGCATTCAGCAAGGTCTATAGATCATTGTCTGATGAAAAAGCTTCTTGCGTTGCTGACTTAAAGTCATTTCAATTTAACTCCATTGTAACTAAAGTCTATTAAGTACCTACATTAAAATACCAAAGAAAGCTACAAAATGGGTGGTGTAAGAAAAAGTGTTCCTATCTTAAAACTTTAAATGTGAGCTACAATTTGTGGTATCTCAAACATCCCAAAACATTCCAATGATAAAATAAGTCTTACGGACGTTCTCACGATTGATAGTCATAGTGATAGATAAACCTTACAAAAAAACCAATCTGTTTTGTTGAGGTCTATAATTTACATAGGTTCCTTAACCTAAAAATGTTCTTAACAGGTATTTTGTCTATACGAAAAAAAGGTTTGCCGGCTCTTGAGAAACTTGGGTTTATAAAAAAAATGAACATATTTTATTCTAAGAAACAAATAAGTTTCTCTTTACGAAAATATATTACTATATAAATATATACTATATATATAATATATAAACATATTTTATAAGATTTGTTTAAGATCATAATGGATCTGCAATTTCCTTCTGCATTAGAGATCCAGGAATTCTCAGATGGTTAGGATTTCCTTCTTCCCTTTTCCTTGATCTTATCGATAGTATCTCTTTTCGAAAATATACTTGGTAAATATACTACATATATAATATATATATTTTAAGATTTTTTAAGATCATAATGGAAATGCATGTTTCTTCTGCATTAGACACCCAGGAATTCTCAGATGATTCGTATATCCCTTCTTCCCTTTTCCTTGATCTTATCGTGTTAAACTCCCAACTCAATCACGCATACGCACCATTAACTTCTAAGGATGCCCAACATAAAACCAAGACCAAACACACGCATCCTGGCAAGTGAAGAAGGGGAGAAAAGCCGTTTAAATTATATCCCTGCGTTTGTGTGCTTGTATACATATGCTAATACAACCACACACGCACACACACTAAAACACACACAGGGACGTGGAAAAATGCGAGTGAAAAAGGAGAGCTTTTCCGGCATTTCTGTGTGTGTGGCTAATGTCGAGGACTCGGAGTCCGATTCCGATTGCAGCTTCGGGTATATAGAAAAAAGAGGATGCAGCCGAGTAAGAAGAAGAAAAGCTGTTAGAAGGATATAACGAAGAATCTTGACTTTCATGCTCAAGGATATGAAAGAAGAAGAAGGATATCCTTGGTCTTAAAACTGCGATCCATTGAAAATCCATTTTTCAGATCGATATGAAGGCGCATAGGCCACCCACTATCTCTAAAAAGTCAGCTGCCACCCACTTGGTCCTTCGTCCTGTTGCTGCCGCTCTCTCTCTCTCTCGTTTGCTCTCTCGCTCTTTCTCTCGCTGCGCAACGATGGCAGTTCGGCTCGCTCACCAACACCAATGCGCAGCGTTTTTCTAATGTCTGTTTCTCTTTCTCGCGCATTAGTTTTAGTGTTTTGCCTCTCGCTTTTTTGCTCCTTTTTCCACGGCTCACCCATACACTTGCACATGGCGAGGCTGCGCATGTAAAGGGCTCTCAGCCCCCCTTCAACACCCCTTCGACCCCCCTTTGCCTTGTACATAAAACATGGGCGTGTTTGTGCGGCCGACGTCGCTGTCGACTGCGCTGCCGACGCTCCAAAAATTTTGTGTACTTTTTTAGGATACCAAATAGGGATACGCACCCATACAGATGCAGGACCTTTATATACCAATGCAAAAAGGGAGTAAAAATGCATTCCGCCTGCACCAACTAAAAATGCGCAAGGCAAAAAAAAGGGGGGGCAGTGGGTGGGGTGGTGAGTGGGTGGGATTGTAAAACTGCATGCTGCCATTTTAGGCAGCCATCATGGAGCTGCAGCTCCAAAAACTCCTCCGCTCTAATGCACCTCTGCCTGCGTCGGCGTCGCTGCTATTTTTCCACATTTTGCCACACCCAGAAAAAGTGCATTTTTCTACGACAGTTTTTGGCATTTTTGCACTGTTTTTATTTGGCTTTTATTTTTGCGTCCCTGTTTCTGTTTTTGATTTCCCTTCGCTTCGGCTGGCCCATGTACAACAAAAATATTCCACTTGCCACTCTTTTTTCTCTATGTATGTATATACAGGCATGCATACATGCAGGCGAGCGTATGTGTGTGTGTGGAACTGCATTCGGTTGGTGCTAAAAGTTGCACTCTATATGCACATTTTGTGTGCGTGGCCAAAGCCAATCGGGTGCCCGCTGCAGTTTTGTGCTGCTTACTTTTTCTCAACCCCCCCCCCCACCTTGGGTATCCCAACTCAAGCCCCTTTTTGGGGTCCTCGAGCTCAGGAAATAGACTCCCCCGCCCACTTAGACTTTGGCCTTTCCTGCTGCAACGCCGCCCAAGCTGAAATATTTGAAAGCCATAATTTTCAATCAGCAAACGATGATGTGAAAACATTTCTGAGTAATTGAATGTGTCGTTAAGACATTTCATCCGATATACTTTCAATAGACGATTTATTCTGATAGAGTTGGCAATTTGGCAGTGTAAGCTTTCAGCTAGTTTCAGGGAGAATTTTATATAATTCAGATTTAGAATAGTAAGATACAATTGAAAACGTTTAGTACTAGCTCTATGTTAGGTTTCGAGCATTTTCTTTGGTATATAATGACTGATTTAGTAGTAGATCATATAATATAATATATATCATAACAGATAGTTTGCTATAGATTTTTTGATGAAATCTTTCGGGTAGTTCCGATTAAGAAAATATTATAATTAGTAGATAGAGTTTAGTTTTCCATTCTTAAACAGCAAAGTTCATTTTGATTCAAGTCCGTCGATTTTAGAGTAAGTGCCAAGAGATCAAAATACAATCTATTGATCTGAACGGAATAAATATTTCTTAGGAATACAAAAATCTTGAAAATTCCAATTATTTTGAGAACCACCCGTTTCTAACATGAAATAGAAGTAAAATGTAATGAGGTTTCCTCATCAAATACACATCAAACATATTCCTAATCCTTTCAGATCACTGGACTTGTTATTTCCCATCTCCCCCATGTTACTGACCCTTCTTTATCCCCTGACTAGAAGGCCAAAACAATCGAGGGCAAATGGAGTCAACCGCATTGGAAACAAATCGTATCGGCGTCAATTAATAACGAATTAAAACTCCTGCCGGTAATCGACCTCTGGATTCTAATCAAACAAATATAAAGCGACCGGCGCAAAGTCAGACCCACAATGAGGTCTACAAAAAAAATATTACACAAAAAAAAAGAGCCAAAGTCATCGCTGCGCCCACAGAGTACTCGCTCAGCTTATTCACATTTATAATATATTTTTTTCTATATCCTTTCGCCCATAGTAAAACACACACACACACACACACAGCTATAAACACACATGTCCTGGCGGGTTTTGCTGATTTTTTCGCGCGACTTTTGTGCGGGGGTCGGGATTTGTATTTTTTGCATGCTGCCATTTGTTTGTTTGGGTTGTTAGAAAATATATTTTTTGCGAAATTTACGACAGTGGGGAGAGTGGAGAGCGGTGAAAGGAGAGAAAGCGGGTGTGCCGAAAAGGAGAAGCGGCAAAAAATATGCGATATGTGGACGCGCCAGGAAGGAAAAGGAAAGCGGCAACAATTTTTTCTATGCTGCTGCGTTTCGTGTTTTGTTTTGGTCTGTTCTGGTCTGGTCTGGTCTAGCTTGGGTTTTTTTTAGGCGAAGGCGAAGGACGTTTGAGTAACCTTGTAACCCTTTTCTCGCTCTCTCCGTTCTCCTTTCTCCTGCGGTCTGTCGAAAGTGTGTCCTTTAAGCGACTTCCGCTCGCAGTCCCCCATTAAATTGGATAGTTTTTGATTTTTTTAATCTAGGGGGAATCAACAATTTCCAACGGAAACTAACTCACCAGGATCAAAACAGCAGATTGAGGAAATCCTGCGCCAAGTTCCGCTTCGATCACATCGCGTTCGCTGCTAAATTCCAACTGATCTGCGCAAAGGTTGGCTAAAAAGCTTGGACCCCAAAACCGATCCTCTTTTCAGAACCAGTTTCAATCTGCGGATTTGGGTGAAAATATTCATTTTTCAGCCCAGAGTTTTTCTTTTGTTCGACCAACAATTGATGACGGAAGATCTTCGCGTTGTCTTAAAACTGGTTTGCTTATAGTGACCATCGAGCAGCGCCTCACCTTTTTCACCCGGTTCACCCTTTCAGCCTTTTCCCAAAACAATTTCGGTTAATAACCTTGACAAGGGTGCCTGGAAAAGTGGAGGGGGATGCTTTTTGCCTGGGAACTAAAAACCCTGTCAAACTAGTTCTATTGCTTATGAGAAGTAAAAGTTCAGACACCAAGGACAACGTATAGTATTCGTAGATCCTCAGAGCTGTTCTAAACTAACAATATTTGGAGATTATTTGGCAATCCCGCTAATTGGGGTGGCCCATTCCGATACGGGATATGGCCGCAAGTGTCGGAAGTCAGGAGTCAGGGGTTAATTGATCTCCACCCCGAAATGGGATGGGTTATCTGCGTCCGGGACAGACATCATCCCTTAAGTGTGCCCAGCACGCGTGCGCCCTTCGATCTGGACATTCCAAAATGGGACCCGAGCTCGGAGTACGGTTAAGTACAATAGAGTTAAAGACACAATTGTCATTTAGGTATCATGCATCTTATTTTTAAAAATGGAAAACTAATGTAGAATACCAACCAGAAAAGTGTCCTTTAATCTTTTTAAACGAATACGGGTTATATTGGAGCTATACATTTTTTTCCTCTACGAATGTGTATTTAGTAAATCATTTCTTTAATGAGGTGATCAAAAATTAATTCAAATTTTAAAATACAATCAAATTAACAGTCATATAGACTCACAAACGAGTAAAGTGATCTTAGAATTATTGCTCGGCTAAATATCACTTTTGAAATTTGATTTTAACTTGAGATATTTAGATGAAACTCAACTACTTTGTTCTTTACAAAATGATTTATGAAATTGCTTTGAGAAAATTAGAAAATATAAAAGAATTTTCTGTAACCTTTTCCATTTATTTTTCCAATTATTATATAATTTAAAGACGATTGTCTTTGAAATTCTTTCCTGAGTAATGTAACATCAGTAAATTCCTCCTTTATTTCTCTATCCCCTAGTATTTGTTAGATTGCATTCAAACATTTAGCTTACATAACAGCAAATGCATTCCCTAATGAAATATTTTCTCGAAATTGCTTTGCTCCAGCTGCAAAGACAAACTTTATCCGCATCCGTAGGATGGGTGGCTCATGAGGAGCTCAGCTCACCGCAAGAGAAAAGTTTCAGTTTACGCTTTCAAAAATAATAATTATGAATATGATTCTGAGCTAATATGAGCATCGTTCCATCCTGCCAACTTTTTCTCCCCGAGACCCTACCTATGTGAAGAAGATTGAGTTTCCCAACCGACTCCATTTCCATCTGCCCTCGAGCTTGGCTCCATACCGTGTTATTAAAATTCTAAAAATATATATTTTGCGGACCGGCTTCCACATCCTTTTCGGCTCCCTGGCTGCAGTTTAGCAAAAGGTAATTTACTAGAAAATTTGTTTGCAATTAGTGCAATTTTAAACATTGTATGCACACAGGGATTTTCGCTGCGGATGCGGAGGCACTTCATGAAACCCATGGCCACATCTAGTCATGCTTTAAAAATTTAAATAATTCGAGGAAATTTCCGTTCGACATCGATCCGGGCGTTGTCAAGGGGTTAACACAAGCCAAGTTAAACAAAGAACATTAATAAGAAAGCCGCTTCGCCCTCGACCCTTTAGTTGGTTTAGCAATTTGATCCGGCAATGAAATGGCAGGCCAGCTCAGGCGAGGCCATTTCAGACCCCCAAGGACCCAACTTCTTAATGTCATTAATTTTTTAAGCTTACTTGGAATGCAAATGCCCTGACCCCTGGCCACATAAAAATGGCAGGCCATCAAGGAGTCGCCACCAAATGAAGCAGGACATGGGGAAGGGCGGCTTGGCAAAGGAAAACGGAACGGAAAAGGGTTTAATTGTTTTGGGCGCCAATGAGGTTGGCCCGGTTGGCAGATTTAGTTTCAAAACACACTTGAGCCTACGCAGGGCATATAATTAAAGGTCTCCATCCGCCGGGGGTCAGAGCTCGAGGTCCTGATGATTTATTGTTTGAGAGACAGAAGTTCCAGGACTGTTTTGTGTTTTAGGCAAATTAGAAAGGGTTCTTAGCTGACTCCAGCAGCTGGGGAGTCGTCTCCTTTTCAAAGCACCCGCATTACCGGCTGTTGAGAATGGAAATCCCTTTCGAGTCCTGAGTCCCCAGCACTTTTACCTCCTTTCGGTCTGTTTGCTGTCACGCTGTCTAGCTATTTATTTATATTTAGTGTTATGTTTAATTTAGTAATGGATTAGAGTCGGCGAAAGGAAGCTGTTCATTACGGCCAGTCACGTAGTGCTTCTAAGGTCAGTGAGGGGCTGGGGTATCTCCAGGATCTGCCCGAACCCATCACTCTTTCCCTTGGGGGACTGAAGATTTATGGAGATTGTTTCTTAAAATAATGATATGCAAATGTAGCATTTATTCGGAAGAAAGGGTATGCTGAGGAGGTCTGTAAATTACAAAACCCTGCAAAGGAGACTTTCAGGAACTTGATGTTCTAGAAGTTATTATGATACATTTTATTTTGGGTTTTAACTTAATAAGCCCTCTATAAAACCCTTTAATAAACTTGAAATTTCAATAGTTACTATAAAAAATAAACCTACAAGAAATCTTAACATGTTTTAGTTCTAAGATAACAGCTTCTTTCTATTATATTTTTTTAATTTTTCCTGATATATTAATTTCTAATAATATATTATTCAGATACCATTACCCTTTTTCATTACCAATTTTTCCTTCTACCTTATTATTCTGTTAACATATTTCTATAATTACAATAATTTTCTGTGGCACGCAAATCTAATTTTGATTGAAATTCTTTTCCGTAACACTAGTTTGCTTTCATTCTACTCGAAAGCTAAAACAGACAGCCAAAATGCCGGGTGGGGTTCAAGGAAATGAGGTCCTTTTTTTGGCAGCGAAACCGCTCGAAATACAAACAGAAGTTTAATGAAGCAGCACGGCACACAGACCATGGATTGGTTATTATCTTTTAGTTCAGTGCATAACTTTTTCACTCTGCATGTAAATTTTATGCCACAAACCAGAGTTTTGCCAACGTTGGAGGATCCCCTTACTGCCCACCTTCCATGTTCCTCCCCCTTTTTTGCCAACTGCCCGATTTCACGTATTTTTGGCAAAATTATTTTATAATGAATGTTCGTATTTAGCTAAAGTTTTATGAATGGCTTTCATTATGGACGTTGTAGGGGCCGCCAGTACGGGCCAGCTCCCACTGAAGTGAACCACAAAAATATGAAAACCACATTTATATTGTACATCGGGCAGCTGTTCCAAAACTTTGTCTGTCTCCCTATGCTGGCTGTTCAGGTTGGTGTTGGCTTTGGATTTGGCTTTGGCTTTGGCTTTGGCTCCACTCAGATAGTGGATAGTGGTTCTCATGGTAGTTCGCGGTGGCTGTGGGTTGGTGGGTTGTTGTTGTCGAAAATGCTGGGTTGTGTCCGCCAGCGGCGCTTTTTGGCCCAAAAACATCGAGTTGCTACTAGCTACCAGAAGTGGGAGAGTGCACTGATTTTGGTTGGCGAACTTTCGCAGAGTGGTTTTTCGAAAATGAAATGAAATGGCATGGAATGCGCCACAAAGGATGCCCAAATTGATGAAGAAATTAAAGTTTCTAATGGAACGCCACCCAGTACGTTTAAAGTACTTATTCCCTTACTTCCTGTTGAACTCCCTCACCAACCCAAAAAAATCCTGCAAAGAGCAGTGAAGCAAAAGCGTAACGAAAATTTCAACTTAAGTAAGGTTCATTGGGGGGGGACCTCAAGGGTGGCAAGTGTGCTGACAACCCTTTCAGAATTCCGACTTGACAATTAAGTAAAATAAATGAGGAGTCTACGGCATCGGAAGCCCCGGCTACGTGACGCAGTCAGCAGAAGATGCCCGCAACTTTGACACCCCACAAAAGGGCGTTGGAAAATGGGAAATGGTTGGATGGGGAAAGCCCGGGTGGTTTTCCAGCTAGTATTTGTGGCAGATTGTACCCCAAGGTACAAGGCAAGTGCTGACCCCACATCCCTAGTTCATTCTGTTGCTGCTGCCGTTGGCAGCCATTATGGGTAAACTTATATTTGCACTAGAAGAGCGCAACAAAGCACAAGTCCCAGTCCCAGTCCCAGTCCTGTGCCCTTTCCACCTGCCCAGGACACCCACCCACTCCCAGTTTTCCTCCTGATTATCCTTCCGCATGTTTGTGCGCAGTTGCCGAGGTCACTAATGTCGTAAGATGAATCCTTTCGGCAAATGCCTTCAGGGTGCAAAAATAAAACATGCTAACCGTAAGCCCTTCGCCCACTCCACTTCCAATTGTGACACTGAAAGAAAAACCGGAAACCTACATTTTCGTAACATTTGATAGTATTTTAAGGATTCTCCTGCGGCATACAAAGTAATGGGACTTTGACTTTGACGTTTCCAAAGAAAACTTGTTTTGAAAGACCTCTATTGAAGACCTTGAAAATAGCAAAAAATATGTAGTTCCATAAAAATTAAATTCTTGGTTGATTTTTCTGTTTTTCAAAACCCCAGGAAGGTCCTAAAAAAATGGTAAAGATAATCTTAGTATCACTGGAAACAAAGGGAGTTTTAATGATTCATTTAAGCAACACCCGCGCAAAACGATCACATTTTGTCATTCATTTGCACGTGGCTGTACAGTGTTTGTGTGGCGGCAGAGAACAAGCAAAACTAAGCCTTATACCCCTTTGATTAAAAGCAATGGGCAATAGGCCATCTAAAATATTTGATAAAATATAAATAACAATGTTATTAAACAGATTTTTTAACTTTTCCTTTCTGTGCAATGCCCAACCTCCCCTTTACCAGCCAGCAGCCGCGTTTTAAATGTAGATTAGTTGTTGTTGTGGTGGGTGCTGGCCTCCTGACATCCTCGCATCCTGGTCATCCTCTCCACCACGCCGAGGAAAATAATGAAAACAGCAACTTTCATAATGAAGGTTGCCGTCCTTCGTCCTCGTCCACAGTTACTCTACAAAACCCCTTCCCCCTAAGCTAAAGGGGAGCTCAACTCAACCGTTTCTGTCCTGTCCGCTCGTCTCTTTTGAAATTATAATCTGCGCCACGGCGCCATCCTGGTCCAGAGCTCCTCCGCCTCCCAGCTCCGCCTCCCTGCTCCTTGGCCACGTTGCGTTTATTTAAGGACATGCGCTCGTTTTACACGCTTTGCTTGGAGGACTCGAGGATGATTCGAGGAGGATTCGAGGACTCGAGGGCGCCACCGGTCCACCTCTTTACGCCGGGGTACTTTGTTTTCCCCCCGTTTTGTAAATAGCTTTCAGTTTTTCGGCTTCTTCCTAGCAAAACCCATTCCCTGCCTTAAATTTATTCAGCATATGTCCTTAGTCGACTAATTTGCATGCAGAAATCAAATAAGCTGCATGTTCACATAATGAACACACACACAGAGAAAGAGAAGTTGTGGAGTTCGCAAATGGGCAAGTACTCCTGATTCCGGACCGTTTTTCCTAATTACTTTGACGGACAAAAGCAGCTCGAAGTTTGAGCCATGCAAACAATGGCCCATGGACAAATCAACATAAGCGAGAAAATTGAAAAGTTGACTGCGAATTATTTGCCAACTGGCATCTGAAACTATTCAATTTCCTGGGGACCCCCAAACGCATTCAATTTGGCCAAGGAGCCGGGGAAGTAAGTTTTATTGCCACCCCTTTTTCTGAATGGTAAAAGCCAAGCCCACATTGGTCCTTTCTGGGATGCCTGCGCAGACGGAAGTCACAACTATCCCAAGTCGGCATGCGGGACCGCCTCCTCTCATCCTTCGTCCTTCGTCCTGTGCCCAATCCTCCATTCAATTCCAATCCCAATCCCTTCCCATCCCCGAGAAAGTTGCGACTTTTTGGCCACACCAAAGACGCCATATTAGATTGGAGTTGCCATCGGAGCAGGAGGACAAAGAACGGGCGGCTGAATTCAATTTGCATTTTACTGCTAGTTACAAATATTTGTCTGGATCTCGTTGGTTTGGGGAATGAGTTATTGAATTAGTCAAGGGTTTCGTGTGTCTTGGCCAAACCTCCGCCCTGAAAGTGAGTTATTAAAGTCGATGGAGGGGGACACCCTGTCTGGTAATTCTGTGAAGGAGTCAAGTGTGCCTTAAAGTTAAATTAAAGTTTCCTATTACCGATTAATTATAGTTAAGGAGTCAGTTATTGCACTCCATTAGGTATCCATTTTGCTATCAATCTAATTTTAACGCTGCTTTCTAAAAATTATCATTCATTTTTTTGAAATATTCAAATAAAACTTGGGAATATTTGAATGGACGTTACTCCAAACAGAAAAAGTTCTTGGAAAGAATTTTTAATGTTTGGAAAATAGATAATACTAGATATATGTTTTGGAAATTTCTATTCAGCATTTTGTTTTAATAGGAGTACCCCCCGTATCTGCTTAAAAACAGCGGCTTAAAAACTTTGGCTTTAAAAATGTGGGACTTTTAAAAATGAAATATAAATACAATTTTTTAATTATTATTGATATCACAAAACAATCTAGTTTAAAATCATTTATTCCCTCTCCAAAATGTATTGCTTAACATCCTGTTTATAACGACCGCCTTTATTCTGCTTCTCAATCAAAATATTCTCAGTTGAGATGCCTTCTACTCCTCTGTCTGAAGATCTTGTGCAAACTGAGACTTTAACTTCGTGTTTTGTGAAAATTCTTCAACTTCATCTTCAACCCGTTCTGGTCTGCGTGGATTAACCCTTTTGCCGGTCTAATGTGTGCACCGCAAATATTGCCTCAGACGGTCGAATGAACTCAAGAAAGGAAAAGAAAGGCAGGGAAAGGATGCTAGAGGCAGGAGGGAAAGCAGCAAGGCCAGCCAAACCAGACAAACAGTGAGGAGATGGATCAAAAACAGGCTAGTCAACAAAAAAGCAGTGGAAAGTAGAAGCCAAGAAGATGAAGGGGTGCGTCTGACCTTAGTCTAGTCTGTTTTTTTGTGCCTTGCTTAGACATTTTCCTGCTTACTTTTCCGCCTTTCTGAGGTTTTCATTCCCCTCGACACGCTTCCAACTCGGGACTCTATTAGGTTCCATTTAAGGACCCTTGGCGTGTGGCTAGATTTCGTTTATTTAAGGGTTCTTGAACTGTCTGTTCTAAATCCGCTGAAATTGTAATTAGCGCAAGCCGGGTAAATCCATAAATAATCCATAAAAATGATTAATTACTGATCGATTCCGTCTGTGGGTGCAGCTTTTGTCTGCTGTCCATCCAGTGCATCCCGCTGCCCATTAGCCAAATTTAGCAATTTATGATT
Source organism: Drosophila suzukii (assembly GCF_043229965.1). Taxonomy (NCBI): domain Eukaryota; kingdom Metazoa; phylum Arthropoda; class Insecta; order Diptera; family Drosophilidae; genus Drosophila; species Drosophila suzukii. Next base: position 85,084,827 of record NC_092082.1, read on the forward strand.
ATGATGGGCGAGAAGTTGGTCTGCCGTCGGCAGCTGCAGCTTCATTTTGCTGCTGATTTTAAGGCGTGGGACATGCGCAGTTCGCCGGCGTGTATCTATGTATCTATGTATCTAACAAAGCTACGGCCATCCTGGGCCATGGTTTCCATTTAACCCGCGTCGGCCATGGCGTTCAGTCGCATCGCAGCTGCAACCCACGCCTGCCCGAAATCCGCCCCGATATACTATACTATATGATATCTCACCCACCCGAACCCATCTTTTCGGTCTGAGTTGGCAGCCCCTTTCGGGTGGTGTCCTTCCCACCCCCTAGACAGCTCTTAAATCCATTGGCATGCTTAGTTTCTCTTCACTTATCCGCCACCCATTTCTCTTAGCTTTAAGTTCTAGCTTCTAGCCACCCAGCAATAGGGGGCGCCTTTCTAAGAGTTTAGGGTAAATTATCCTTAGATGAGGTCTGTGAAACAGAATAGGGTTGGTTTTTCAATTGCTCAGCGAAGGGGAAGTTATAGTTTTCTGGGAAATTATCTTCGGGGGAAATAAATGGTAGTAAATACCTTTTGTTGAAGGTATTTTTATTTCCGAAACAGTTGCCAAATTTGAGATAAATATGATAAATTAAAAACATTACTATTAACTATCCTTCGGATAACAATGTAAATTAATGTTTAAAGATCAAAATTTTTGATGACAGATTACATAACATTTGGTACAATTAGCTTTATTTATTTTGTACTTACAGTGTTTATTATCCGTAAAATGCCTTATTAAAATTAAAATGGAATGTGAATAGAATAAAATATTTCATTTAAAAAATTTCTGATCGGTGCCCATACCGAAATTTTCCATTTTAAGAATAAATAAAAAATTTGTTGTATTCAAAATTGCATTCCAGCCACATTTTAACTTTAAAGAGGCTCATAATGGAGTATACCCAGTCTTGCTTAATATTATTAAATAATATTTATTTGTTGAAAAATTGATTAAAAAGCCTTTTAGAAACAGGAAATATTTTTAAATCTTTCAACAAACTTGCAGCCATACATATATCATAATTCCATTTTATTGATCAATGCATTCAGACCAGTTGCCCTTTCTCTTTGCCAGCTCAATTGATTTTCATTGGCAATTTTTTGCAATTCCCTCCATTCTTTTTGTGCAGTTTTTTACCCTGCTTTGCTATTTACCTTGTCATTGTGTTTGTGTTTGACTTTCGACATTTTTTCGATTAGACCCTCAACCCCCCGGCAATATGTTTGCTTTTTGTTATAATTCGCATCCCAGTTGTCTGGCTGGCATAATGTCGAGCCGGAGTTTTTGGACAATCGCAGTTCACCTGCCGATGGACTTTTGTGTCCCTTTGGTTTTGCTAGTCAATTTGCTGTTGTTTTATGCGATTAATCCACGACTATGGAGGCCACTTTGGCGCACATAATTGAGGTTACGTTCGGCTGCGCAAATTGCCAGCATTAATTGATTCTGGTTGGGCGGGAAAGGCCCGAAAAAAAAAGAAATGTAATAATCGGATTTTTCATGGCTGCATTTTGGCACATTTAATGTTTTGAGTGGCCACATTTTGGCTGTTGCTCCTGACCTGCTCAACGAGTCCCAAGGATCGACCCCGGTCCCATTGTCCTGCAGCGAAAAACAACCACCGAAAAAAAAAAGAAAAAAGTAAAAAAGTTTGCGGCATGTGCTTGGGTCGTTTTTATCCCCACCTCCTGGGCACACTTATATTTTTTTAACAACTCAGATTTATGGCTCATCCGCGAACCCAGTTAATTGCCTCTTTTTGATGGTCGATTTGCTCATCTTTCGATCTTACAAGCCGGCATCTTAAATCTCGCGGTTTCGTCCAACAGTTGACACTTACATAAATTTCGCGGAGGGGGCAATGACAATTTTCGGCTGTCCATTTTTTATGACAAAGATGATGGTGAATTGGCCAATTAAACTTTTTCATATTTGTTTCACATTTTGTTTTCTTCCAAGTTTTTATTTAATGACTAATGTGTTTCTGTGTTTTATTGGTCTGGCGTGACTGTCAGTTAACTGTGGGCCAAGAATCAAAAAGAGAATTGTCGCTGAGCCAGCGACTTTGATTTTATTTTTAACAGATGTAAGGCGTTGGGAAATGTAGGTTGATGGTTAGCCATAACTCCTGTGATTGGGAAGGAAATGGTGGAGGGTTGCAGATAAACACCTCATTTTACAAAGTATCCGTTTAATGATCTCTATATTTTCTACCCTTAACTCGAATTATGCTATCTATGTTTTCTATCCTTCGGCAGAAAATAATATTTTCCTTTAAAACATTTTACTTAAAAAGGTTTCACTTAAAAGTGGATAAGAGTAGTAGCCAATTTTTTGACCCTCGTTTAAAGGAAATATTTGGATGTAGAATATTACAGAATTTAAACACAAATTCATAGAGGCATCCCACGTCTAAATCGGGATAAAATTACCCAAGTTATGAAATTTAGAAGTACAGTTTTGGGTTCCAATACTGAAGACCCTTGGAAACAAAGAAAAATCGAACATGAAAATGGGTCAAAATTTTGACCCTAGTTTAAAAGAAATATTTGGATGTAGAATATTACAGAATTTAAACACAAATTCATAGAGGCATCCCACGTCTAAATCGGGATAAAATTACCCAAGTTATGAAATTTAGAAGTACAGTTTTGGGTTCCAATACTGAAGACCCTTGGAAACAAGGAAAAATCGAACATTAAAATGGTCAAAATTTTGACCCTCGTTTAAAAGAAATATTTGGATGTAGAATATTACAGAATTTGAATACAAATTCATAGAGGCATCCCACGTCTAAATCGGGATAAAATTACCCAAGTTATGAAATTTAGAAGTACAGTTTTGGGTTCCAATACTAAAGACCCTTGGAAACAAGGAAAAATCGAACATGGAAATGGGTCAAAATTTTGACCCTCGTTTAAAAGGCATCCCACGTTTCAATCGGTATAAAATTACCCAAGTTATGAAATTTAGAAGTACAGTTTTGGGTTCTAATACTGAAAACCCTTGGAAACAAGGAAAAATCGAACATGAATATGGGTCAAAATTTTGACCCTCGTTTAAAAGAAATATTTGGATGTATAATATAACAGAATTTAAATACAAATTCATAGAGGCATCCCACATCTAAATCGGGATAAATTACCCAAGTTATGAAATTTAGAAGTACAGTTTTGGGTTCCAGTACTGAAGACCCTTGGAAACAAGGAAAACTTGAATTTTGATCCTCGTTTAAAAGAAATATTTGGATGTATAATATAACAGAATTTAAATACAAATTCATAGAGGCATCCCACGTCTAAATCGGGATAAAATTACCCAAGTTATGAAATTTAGAAGTATAGTTTTGGGTTCCAATACTAAAGACCCTTGGAAACAAGGAAAAATCGAACATGGAAATGGGTCAAAATTTTGACCCTCGTTTAAAAGGCATCCCACGTTTCAATCGGTATAAAATTACCCAAGTTATGAAATTTAGAAGTACAGTTTTGGGTTCTAATACTGAAAACCCTTGGAAACAAGGAAAAATCGAACATGAATATGGGTCAAAATTTTGACCCTCGTTTAAAAGAAATATTTGGATGTATAATATAACAGAATTTAAATAAACATTCTTGGAGGCATCCCACATCTAAATCGGGATAAAATTACCCAAGTTATGAAATTTAGAAGTACAGTTTTGGGTTCCAGTACTGAAGACCCTTGGAAACAAGGAAAAATCGAACATGAAAATGGGTCAAAATTTTGACCCTCGTTTAAAAGAAATATTTGGATGTATAATATAACAGAATTTAAACACAAATTCATAGAGGCATCCCACGTCTAAATCGGGATAAAATTACCCAAGTTATGAAATTTAGAAGTACAGTGTTGGGTTCCAATACTGAAGACCCTTGGAAACAAGGAAAAATCGAACATGAAAATGGGTAAAAATTTTGACCCTCGCTTAAAAGAAGTATTTGGATGCAGAATATAACAGAATTTAAATACAAATTCATAGAGGCATCTCACGTCTAAATCGGGATAAAATTAACCAAGTTATGAAATTTAGAAGTACAGTTTTGGGTTCCAGTACTGCAGACCCTTGGAAACAAGGAAAACTTGAATATGAAAATGGGTCAAAATTTTGACCCTCGTTTAGAAGAAATATTTGGATGTATAATATAACAGAATTTAAATACAAATTCATAGAGGCATCCCACGTCTAAATCGGGATAAAATTACCCAAGTTATGAAATTTAGAAGTACAGTTTTGGGTTCCAATACTGAAGACCCTTGGAATCAAGGAAAATTCGAACATGAAAATGGGTCAACATTTTGACCGTCGTTTAGAAGAAATATTTTGATGTAGAATATTACAGAATCTAAACACAAATTCATAGAGGCATCCCACGTCTAAATCGGGATAAAATTACCCAAGTTATGAAATTTAGAAATACAGTTTTGGGTTCCAATACTGAAGACCCTTGGAAACAAGGAAAAATCGAACATGAAAATGGGTCAACATTTTGACCGTCGTTTAGAAGAAATATTTGGATGTAGAATATTACAGAATTTAATCACAAATTCATAGAGGCATCCCACGTCTAAATCGGGATAAAATTACCCAAGTTATGAAATTTAGAAATACAGTTTTGGGTTCCAATACTGAAGACCCTTGGAATCAAGGAAAATTCGAACATGAAAATGGGTCAAAATTTTGACCGTCGTTAAGAAGAAATATTTTGATGTAGAATATTACAGAATCTAAACACAAATTCATAGAGGCATCCCACGTCTAAATCGGGATAAAATTACCCAAGTTATGAAATTTGGAAGTACAGTTTTGGGTTCCAGTACTGAAGACCGTTGGAAACAAGGAAAAATCGAACATGAAAATGTGTCAAAATGTTGACCCTCGTTTAAAAGAAATATTTGGATGTAGAATATTAGGGAATGCAAACACAAACTCATAGAGGCATACCACACGTAAATCGGAATAAAATTGCCCAAGTTACGAAAATTAGAAGTGCAGTTTTGGGTTCCAATACTGAAGACCCTTGGAATCAAGGAAAAATCGAACATGAAAATGGGTCAAAATTTTGACCGTCGTTTAGAAGAAATATTTTGATGTAGAATATTACAGAATCTAAACACAAATTCATAGAGGCATCCCACGTTTAAATCGGGATAAAATTACCCAAGTTATGAAATTTAGAAATACAGTTTTGGGTTCCAATACTGAACACCCTTGGAAACAAGGAAAAATCGAACATGAAAATGGGTCAACATTTTGACCGTCGTTTAGAAGAAATATTTGGATGTAGAATATTACAGAATCTAAACACAAATTCATAGAGGCATCCCACATCTAAATCGGGATAAAATTACCCAAGTTATGAAATTTAGAAGTACAGTTTTGGGTTCCAGTACTGAAGACCGTTGGAAACAAGGAAAAATCGAACATGAAAATGGGTCAAAATGTTGACCCTCGTTTAAAAGAAATATTTGGATGTAGAATATTAGGGAATGCAAACACAAACTCATAGAGGCATACCACATGTAAATCGGAATAAAATTACCCAAGTTACGAAAATTAGAAGTGCAGTTTTTGGTCAGTCGACTTAAAGTTATTTAACATTCCATAATTTAACTCAATTTGTTGTAGGAATGGCTAGACTTAAAAAACAGGGAATATTGGAACATATTCCCCAAAAAACATTCAAAAAAAGTACAAATTGGCAGCACTGTTCCTGGGTAATAATCCGTGCATCACTTATACTTTAAATGACAGTCGATTAAGGCTATTAAGGATAGTACCAATTATTATTTTAGAAATTTATAGATTTGACTTCGCTTCAGAAACAGGGAATATTAGACGTATTCCCCAAAAACCATTCAAAAACAGGGAAAATGGGCAGCACTGGTCGTGGGTAATAATCCGTGCATCACTCATACGAGACGTTGTCGGTGAGTCGGTGAGGGAATGCGGTGGCAGCAACAACGAAACGCACAAATTGCAAGTTGATTTAGCTGCTTTTTTTATTTGCCTCAAGTGCAGTCGTCTAAAAAGTACAGAGTCCGTGTGCCAGTCGCATTTGCAGTGGCGGTGGGCAACGCATCCTTTTCAAAAAACAGTCGGAGCCCGATGTCCTGATGGCTCCTGATGGCGTTGGTGTGAGCGCGTTTTCAATCAAAATCGCTCAGGCTCTTGACGGCAACAACAACAACAACAACAACAACAACAACAACAACTGGGGAGCTGCAAACTTCAGGGGATTGCACTCGGCAGCATTTTGGCAAACTCGCCAAACTCTCGCGGCTCACATGGGCGCACAAAACAAACAGTGTGCGGCTGTGTGAGTGCGTATGGCACTTGGCTCTTTATCTTTTTGCCTATAAACGTCGCCGCCACGCCCCCCGCCTTCACTCTACTACCCCTTTTGGAAACTCAACCCCCCCCCCAACCAGCCCCTTGAAAAATTTCCCGCCTTGGGGTGCTGAATGCATTTTTGGTCAGCTGCAGCTAGCGACTGGCATTTTTTCTCGCTGCACTTTAAGTGCAGTTTACCTCTTTGGCAGTTGTGTGTGTTTGCTTTGCCCCCCAATGCCACGCCCCTCGCCGCCCCGCCAGACTGTCCATTCCACCCACTCCACCCCCCCGTTGGCGACTTTGAGTGTGTGGCGTTAGAAATTGGGAGAAAAAAGTTTCGCTGTGCAAATGAATTCTTACAAAGGACATGGCCCCAAACTCTAAAAACCCCACATGCACATGCCTACATGCCTACTCTCACTCGACTGCATTGCCATGGGCGGGGGTCAGCTGGGTGAGGAAGGGGTCAGCAGGGGGGTCAGGGGGCTAACTGGCATTGCATTTTTGTGCGTCCCTTGGTTCGCTGACGACCAAGTGGCATGTGGGATTAAACCACTGCGCTTAAGTGCTACTGCATCCCCCGCTTTTCCCCACATTTCCCGCCTTTTCCGGCCTTTCCTCGCCGCATTTCTTTTTCATTTAATTAAAATTATTTGCCTTTGGCCGCGACGGCCACTCGGAACTTAGCTCTTGGCCCGCGATTTTGGCAGAGAGTCTTTGCCGCGTTAAGTGCGTGCGGCGGTGGCCAATTGTCAATTAGCCAGGATGCAGGATACAGACAGGATGCCAAATGCAGCGATGCATTCAGGCGGCACTAACCAAAGCCGAACCACGCACAAAAGTATCCGCTGCACAGGAAAAAAGTTAGGAAGTGATAGGAAAAATCGATTTATATTGGAATAATTTGATATTTCAACAAAATTGTTGATTTTCCCATTAAATTTGTTCAGAAAATATTTGTAATTTAGTTCAGCATGCTGTTATTTATGTATATATGTTGATTTAACAAGAGGTAATTCATGTTTATATGTCCCTAATAATATATTTAAGCAATCCCTTAATAGAAACCATTATATAATAATCGAATTTCTTGTAGAACCAAAAATACATCATAGCATCTATAAACTCATTCAACTTTTATACAGAACATTGAGAACATTCCTAATAATGTTGGAAGCTATGCAAACTAATCATTTTTGAATCTAAAATAAGTATAAAACTACTAAATTAAATTCTTTAATTCCGTGAATTAGAATATTAATTTTCTTTCTGTGTACGGCAATGTGTTTGAATGCAATTATTTTGCAGCGCACCGCTCAAAAAGAGAGGAGCACAAAAGATGCCAAATGGAAAAAATCAAAAGGCTCAAAACAGAAACAATTGCGCGAAATGCTTTTTATGTTGCCAATTACAGACAACGCACAGGACCAAATGAAAGCGGACACTCGTGAGCGGAATATCCTTTTTACCTTTGACCATACCACGACCGCACTGAAATGGGGCTGAAAAACAGGACCTCCTTGCCGGCAATTGCCTGGCATTACACACACATTGGACGAGTACTATGTCTAGCATAATGCCGAGCTGCCTGGCCTCCTATTAATAATTCCAAGATGCGTAATTATTGATTTTCCATTAACACTTCGAGGCAGGCAAAGCGCAGGAAACAAAAAAGGAGAAAAAATAGGAACGTAGGAAAAAAAAGCGGGGAAAAAGGTTAAGAGTAGCGAAGCGAGGCCCACGCATGTGGACGGCCCTCACTTTGAACTTAGGCCGCAGGACCTCGGTCCTCACAGGATCCCCAGATCCTGTCTGCCGTCTCGCAGCGGGAAAAACTCCATCTCGCCTGTCACCTTTGTGACAATTAGTCGGCGTGTGTGCTTATTTATTAATAAATATTTTACACTTCGACGCGTGGGGTTAATTGCAGAGATGATGATGAGATGCGTATACGTGTAGGAGGCTATTCAGTGGGGCGAGAGATCCTTTAAGCTGCCCGCCGAGATCCCTGGCTTTAAGTATCCGCAAGATACTCACTCGTTGCGTAATTAAAAAAGGGGCCCTGCTTCGGGCTTTGTTATTAAACTTGGCTGCAAATTGAAAGTCAAACTGTTTAAGACAATGTACAAACACACTTTCAGCCGGAGATTGACAAGGGTAGGCTCACGCTGCGCTGGCTATGAATATAGCATCGCAACCCTTGCCCGTTGTCCATCCAGCAATCCATCCATCCATCCATCCAGCTGGCCATCTAAACATCCACCAACGTGACGCTAATTTCTTTGATTACATGTGCGCGCTGGAGAAGAGTCGACTCCAGGAGCTTGAGACTCTGGATATCCCTTCATCCGGGCATCCTTTGTGCCCTGTCTTACGGCGGAAATAAAACCGCCTGCAATGACCAACTGAACTTCAAAACTTCGACTTGACCAGCGGCCACCCCTGCAATTCCGCTTCCTTTCGCTTGATTATCGAGCCAACTCATCCCGCTTTCCCATTCGTATTCCCTTATTCATCCACCGAGCGACTTTAAAATGTGTTAATTTCAAATTATTGCTGGATTGTAAGAACGAGGAGTACCAGGCCATGCCAGCCAAGTGGCGGCAAATGAAAATCTTAATTAGGGCTAGCTGACCGGCTGGCTGGCTGACCAGCCCATTCAACCTTTGACCCGGGGGCAGTTCCAAAGATGTGAGCTGCATTGGCGAGTGGCGGTCCCAACTTCAGTCACACAGAAACAAATATTATTTAATCAAAGTTAAGATTGTGAATTTTATTATATTTTAAGACCTTTAATGACCATTCAGTTGAATAAGTCTTAGGGTTATTATGGCGTTATAGTATTTAAGAACCTTTTTTAATATAGTACTTCTATATATTCTACCATTCTTGAAAAATTGGGTGAGTAGCTTTTGGAATATTTAACAAACAAATTACTATTATTTAAAGATTCCTTTGTATTTTTCTTTTCAGGATCATAATATCAAGTAGTTCCACTCGTCTCAATGAAGGTTCAAGAGAACCAATTTATTTGATCCCTAATCTCGGAATCGATCGGTTATAATACCTTTTAAATGAAGAAAGGTGGAATAAATCTCATAAATTTTTATTCATATATTTTTTGTTTCAGAATCATAATATCAAGTAGATCCTGAAGGGTAAATCGAATCTTGACAGCCTCGTCCTGTTAGACTCTCTTCAAGCTCGTTCAAAAGTTCTGGTGCATCCGAGTTGCAGGACGAGGCTAATGATTGATGGCTGCCTAAGCAGGATGAATTCATATTTATATCCACACACCCATTTGCATTTGCATGCGAAGTCAGTGTAAATAGCTGAGCCGAACAAAAAGACCTCTCGCCAGAAAGGAACTTTTGCCCACATGCACTTGCGGACTCTGGCCGAGCATAATGCCCTATGAATGCCATGGGATATGGGATATGTGGAGGGGGTTTTTGGGTGGTGGAGGTCAAAGGGCGTTCGGTGGGTGCAGCTACTTTGCCCTCTTTATGCGAATACCTCTCGAGCGCCCGTGGAAATGGGAATTCTTTGGTTTGATTTTTTGTTCGGCTGTTTGCGCCGGGTCCGTCCGTCATCACTAAAAAGTTAATTGCACGAAAAATAAGTTAATACTCGACGCCTGCTCCGTGCCAGTCCACTTCGATGGCCGCTCCAGTCGCTGTTTAATTTAATTAGTCGGCCTCCTTCTGCCCCCAAACCCCCAATCCTCCGACATATGTGTGTACCAGTCCCAATTCGAGTTCCATTGCCCATACTCCTGCCCAAGCGACGCGGCTCCTTGTCGTCCTGCAAATGTGTGCGAGTCCTTTCGACTGTTTGTCAATGCGATTCCGTGGGCTGGGCGGCCTGCAAGTCAATTAGCAAGTGTTTTAATTGCCTTAAATTTGCATAATTTCTGTCAACAAGGCGGCCCTACTAAACCTCTTTCCTGGACCGTGGGTTTTTTGACCTTCTTGATATGGGACTTGTTAAGTTTACAGGGGATTTAATGCATACTTAGTCTTATTTAGGCAAATCAATCGTTTTATTTTATCATAATACTATTCTCTGTTACCTTGTAGTTATAAAACATAACTCGATAATAATAATAGCACGTAATAATCGTAGTAAAAGAGTTTCGTCTTATTTTTCTGACTCATTAAGAATTTGTTTCCTTTTCATTCGATTTTTTAATTTTATTAGAATTAACTCCATTTTACTAGGTAACTATTGTTGCTTTCATAAGCCCTTTTCTGTGAAAATTCGTTATGCTGCTTGGTCAGCAACTTGATGAGTTTAAATAAGATTTTGCGTATTAGTTTCAATTAGTTTACCCTGACAATGGGTCAGCCAAGGGAGCCGGAGTCCGAGCCCTGGCCACGCCCGGATTAATCCCTCATTGAGACCCTGCTACGGGCATTTCAATTAACCCGGGACGCACCTTAAGCACAAGACAATTTCAATTCCATGAAACGTCCTTCCCATACGATCTGACCTCGTTTCGACGAGCGGAAGACGCACAACTAATTAGACACATGCCAGGACATTAGACACACATGTGCGGTTATGAAACTACTTTGGTATCCGGAACTGTATCCTATATCCCATATATATCTGTATCTGTATCTGTGACTGTGGCTGACTGACTCCAACCGCTTGGCTGCTTGACCGTACGCAAATTACTTGTGTCATAAATTCAGCCCGCAAAAGCGACAAGAAAAGTCGGGCGGCGGCGGTGACCCGAAATAAAACCCGAGGCTTTATAACTACATATCTCGCAAGTGGGTCGAAGAACTGGGGCTTGGCCAACTCGGGGTCTCACGTATTCATACGCTTGTCCTACGTTGTCCTTTTGCCGCCGCAGCTTATGGCCACAAAGTTTCGATAACTCAAAGGGGCAACCCGACGACCTTCATAAAGATCTTAATCTTAACGATGACAATGCGAAAGTTTTTGGGCACTGCTGCCCTCAAGATCCCCCAGAAACTATCGTCGCCATTTATACCACCCATTCCATACCTCCATTGTCTTCGCGTTAAGTGAGACAAAAGTTGACTTAAAATCCCAAAAACGGATGGGAATAACTACATGCACACCTTTCCAAAACCGGTTGCTTATCGAAGCCCTTTGAATGCCTTTCGGGGGTTGCGAGATGCAGGAGTTGCGATAAGCCTAATATGCGTTTTCCTCGGCTGCTCATTAAGTTTACACAACCCAAGGGACACGCAAGTACAGTGAGGACTCCGTAGATCGCACATTACTATATTAAAGTATTGTGAACTGAAAATCCAATGTGTTTAAGAATTTGTAAGAATCAGTTAATATTAAGATTAATATTAATATTCACTTTTGAAATATTCCATGATGATTTTATTTATTTATCAGTTTAGTATAAACTGTTTATTACGGGAACTAAAGATACCTCCATAAATATTTTTTGATTTCCTAACAAAAACAAAATAAATAGAAATATCTGGTATATAATTACAACTATTAAGTTTTAATTCTTTAACTAGGAACAAATAAATCTATGGAAACTTAAAAAGTGTTCCAACTTTTGGGTATTTCACTGTATTACGGCACTAAATTCATAAGCACTTTGGATAGTTGTAATGACCCACCCCGAGTCGGGAGGTCCAGGAAACAAAAGGACGAAGGCCGTTCAACCTTCTAGGCAGTTTCTTAATTTGCGCTACGTGATAGAGGGAAAATAGAGGAAAAGGGGTATACCATTTTGGGGTCCTTTGTATCCGATCCTTGTGTCTTCAAGATAAACATCGCACCGATTTCTTGCTGAGTTATGGGCCAAAGTAGCACCAGTTATTCTGCACTTCGGCCAGTCAATGAACTGACCTTACAACGATTTTCCGTTAATGGCGAAATCATGAATGAAATTGCGTAAACCGGGTTGCCGAAAAAAAAGGAATAAAAAGAGCGAGCCCCCCATTGAAAGTGAAAACGTGTGGAAAAATAATAACAATAACGAAAAAAGGCGAAAAAACGAGCTGTGGAAAAATGAATTATTTTCGCATATTGGGTAATCAATTAAAATTAACCGAAAACAAAATAAAATAAAATGCGCAAACTACTCGTATGTGTATATGTATATATGTGTGTGTGTGTGTGTGGCAGGACATTGTTGACGAGGGGAGGGAGGGGGGTGGTTCGAATGGGCGGTGGGCGGCGGTTGGCCGGCAGACAACCTCTGCCCGTGACCCCATTCCAATGGGGTGCGTGTTCATTAACCGGCATTCGCATACTCACACACGTGCGTTTACGCATATAAGTATATCCTTTGGCCCACAAAAACCCCACACCACCCACCACCCACCGCCCATCACCACCCCCCATTCTGCAGGTCATTGGACGGCGACAAGGACCTGTGCCGGCATTTTTATTTCGCTTTTCCGCTCACTCACACCATTACAATTTACCACTGCATGTCATAATAGCAACAAGCGGCCACCGTAGCACCAACACCAACAAACAGCTGTAACCCAAGGCCGCTCAAGGTCAAACCATAATCGTTGATAATGAAAATTATTTGTTTCGTATTTCGTTTTTTCCACGATTTCGGTTTCGCTCCTCTTTTTTTCGGTTTTTTACTCCTCTGTATTTTTTTTGGGGCCAACCGCGTCCTTGCCTCGCATTCGTTTTTGTCACTCGTTTTCTTTAATTTCCATTTAATGCAATTCACCCCCCTTACCATTTCCCCAATACCCCCTTTTGCACATGGCAGGCGGGCGCCCATTCATTGTGTAAATTATTGCCAAAAAAAAATAAAAAGCCAAAAAACAAGGAGCGAAAAAAATCGCGCGCCCGAAAGTATGCAACATAATTAAAAATCAATGGCATACAAACAGATAAAGGCCAGCGCCTCTTTTTGGGGGCGGCATGGGGGGCGTGGGCGTGGCAAACAGCCTGATTTCCACATTAACAGAGACCACCCTTCAGCCTGGCTGCAATTTATTTTTGATCGTTTTTTAATTTATTTTTTATTCGCATAAAAAGCGCAACAAAAAAAATTATGAAAAAAGCGCGCGCGAACGTGCAGCACACAGCAGAAATCAACGTGGGGCCGAAATGGGTGGGGGAAAAAAAAGAAAGCACAGCCGAAAAAAAAGAAAGCAAAATAACAAAAAAGCAGGCCAAACAACGCCGGTCAGCGGCAGCAGCAGGACGAGCCCATATGGACGAGGATGTGGATGTGGATGTGGCTGGGGATCTGGATGTCCTGGCTCCCTGTGCACAAATTTTTGGCGGTGTGGCGGCCAATGAACAGTAAAACTGTTGCTGCGGTGTTGCAACGTCAGCAGAAAGCGGCCCAAATGGTCAAAAATGGTACAAAAAAAGAGGAACCAAAGTGTCGAAAATATAAAAAGGCCATTGGTGGGAATGGGAAATCGGAGTTGGAGTTTCCCAGTTAGAAGTGACTAGAACTGACACTAAAGCACTATAGAAAACCCTTCGAAATTTAAGAGAAAATAGAGGAGTTGTTTAAAAATATAGCCCATTTATATGTATGATAGGTATATATTTTGGGTACTCCTTTCTTTGCTCTTATACGAAAATACCCGTTGAGCTTCTGTTGTCCTTCTCACGTATTTCCTGTCCTGAGTTCGGGTGTAAGGCGACTTTTCTCGGGAAATCAGCTTAAACACCTCCAACCATGTGTTGCATGTTCGCTTGGAAAGGATGCAGCCTTTATCTTTCGTCCTTCATCTGCACATCTCATTCACTTGCATTTATTTCAGGTCCTTTTTTTAAGGGGGCTAGTGCTGTGAGTGAGCGAGTAACCTTTTACCTCCCATTTGTTTTATTCTGCATTTTTTGTGGCTGTTTTTTTTTGGGTTGTAAAATCACGTGAAAATTTTTAAATTGCAAAATAATGCCGGTCAAACTCATTATTCATATATATAAATTCGTGCCGGCTTTCGATGCATTTTTTGCAGCAGTTTCACGTACCTTTTTTTCGGTGAATCAAGGATATAGAATGCAACAGCTGCTGAGCCCAATACAATGATATAATTGAAAAGTTAAAATGTTACCTTTATATATAAATCGTACTTAAATATAATATATATTTTAAGGGAATTTTAAAATTAAGCATTAGTTAGCTAAAGATAAAAAATTTTTTTTTTCAACATCCTCCAAAGGTGATAAATAGTTTAAAGCTTAGTTCAACCCTTTGAAAATTATAATATTTTAAGGAGATCGACTCTATGATAACTTGTCTTGGATATCTTAACCCCAACTCAGTTGAAATCGCAGTCTGCTGCACGTGGCTATATCCCTATAAGGCAAATTGCAGTATTCAAATTGTTATGGGGTAGTTAGCCCCCATCGGATACTCCCCCACTACGTTTAAATCAGGAAAATTACGACCAAGAATCACCGGGCTTTGTTTGTTTGCCATCAATGGAAGTTTTTAATTTGCTGCACAACCCTTGCCAACGACTTCGCCTTTGCTTCGGCTTTTAACTTCTATTGAGCTCCGTTTTCGGGCGGCAAACTGCAGTTTCGGCCTGCATAATATGCACTTTGCACCGCTTTTTGGGTCTGCAATCCAAGGGGTTGTTAGCCAACCTGCAACTTGTCTATTATCCTGCCCCTTTTGGGACGCACAGGCAACGCAATTACCCAAACAAAACTCCATCATGCAGCCGATTTCTTCTGCCGACATGTGTGCAATTTCATGCAACTTTGTTTTTCGGGCTGCGTTATTTTGGCAAAAGTTTTGTGTAAATTGCATTCCGAAATTGCCTTTAAGATTAAAGTAATGCGAAAGAGTTGGGAATTAGTTTGTGATCAGGAGGGGGGTTGCAAGGCGAGGGGCACCAGGTGGGCGAGTCATGACGCCACTTCTTGACCCCGAAAGTAAGTCATTTTACACGAGGGGTGCGCCGGATGACTTAGGAGTTACGAGCTGTGTATACACACAGATACTTTCGAGCTGGCGACACTTGTATACAAATTGACACTAAAACCGGTGCTCACCACCCACTTCCGCCCCACCCCCTTTTAAGGACCGGTCCCAAAGGCTTCGAAGACGGCGACGACAACTTTGGCCGCACCTTTGCTTACCCACATGTGGCCAGTCGGGTAAATAGTGTTCCGCTCCTGCTCCTTTTTGTCCCCAGTGTGTGTGCCCCAGTGTGTCCATGCAAAGTAAATATTTTCAGTCGCAAGGATTTCATTATCCTTATCACATGACAAGCGGAATTTTTTCGCACCACACAAAAGCGCAATAGCGGCAAAAGATGTTACGGCCACGTTGGCGACCCGAAGGCGATGGATAAACGCTTGCATGTATGTAAGTGTGTAGGTTGGTACGCCAGGACGTCGCCTTGCTGTCGTGTAATGTCCTTTAAGTCCTGCCCGGTTCAACTTTAATTATACATCGCCGCCTTCGGTGCGGGGTATTCGATGGGTGTGCTCAAATTATGCTGAGTAGCATGGCTTGCAGAATTTTCTTCGGGTTTCGGGGTTAAATCACCTTTTAAATTATAATTGTGTAAGAGTAACTAAAGCCTATTTTTTAATAAAGTTGATATTAATTTTTTTTTATTTTATTATACAATTGTAAACTACTTCCTAATGATATAACATTGATATAACATTTTGACAGTTACAAAGAAAGCACAAAGAAATGTCTTATAACATATTCTAAGCAGATTATACGGGTACTTTGTTCAAGAACTTGGTTAAAAAATATTCCGGTAAATGATTTTGAAGACATTTTTATGTTGTAAAAAGCAAGAACTGTTAAATTAGTTTAGTACCTATGGTTCGAATGTTGTTCATATACAGTAACCTTCTAGTGAGGCCAGTAAACACTTTTTCTGTAAAACTTAAGAGCACTATTTTTTGGTTTTAAAAATATATATATCCAAGAACACACATTCCCCCCTTTTTTTTATTTTTAGATACAACATAGTTTTAAATTAAAAAAGTGATCTACTCCCAAAAAACATTTTTTCAAATAAGGTAAGCTTAGTAATACGAAATACATTTTGTAGTTAAGCGTAAACGGGCGTGAACTTAGTATTTCTTGAATCAGGTAAAAGAATTGAATGCACATGTTCCCAAGACATTCTGCTTGCAAGAACTAGTTCTTAAGTCTTCAATATTTTTTCATTTACAGGATATGGGATCTTCTGGGCCTGGCCCTGATTCCCCAGCTATTTATGTTGCTGCTGTTGTTGCCCCGGTGGTTTCATTGTCTCTTGAGATATTCCCTTGTGCGTGTGTGTCTGTGTGCTTGTGTACTCGTGTGAGTGGCACTCCTGTGTGCTTATCCTTAACGGCGGTTGAGCAACTTAACTATTTGCATGTTTGTCCTTCGCTGTCGTCGCTGTGGTCTGTGCCTAGTTTAGAGCCCTCGAAGATGACGTCGTCGGCTATGTCCTTTCCAGGACATTCTTGTTAATTACGCCAGGACAAAGGAGCCTCGCGAACTTAATTGAAATTAAGTTTTGCTCCACTAATGTCTTTATTTAGCTGTCCTTGCCAAGAATGAGGAAAAAAGCATAGGAGTTGCCTGAAACCAGTTAAGTAGAGCAGAGTCAATGCCAATTATTTGTCAATCAGCGAGTGGAAGTGGGTGGTGGCTAGTGGGTGGTGCAACGGAAACGAAGTTCGCTTGCAAATTGCGGCTAAAAGCAACTGCCTGTGCCCCATAGACAACAACAACAACAACAACAGCAAAATGACAACAACAATGGCATGGGACAACAAATTGATATATATGGACAAGTCCGCGGATTGACAAAGCAGCTGCAGCGTAAAAACCCAGCCATGTTGCCTGTCCGTTAAAACCCCCAGCCCTCCATTTTTCCCATCCCCTTTCCTGCGAAATGTAGCATTTGAGGCTGATGCTTTTGCTGCTGCTGTCGCGAAAAGTGCATTTTGTTGAACGTTGAACGGGGCGTATGAGCAACGCATAGAGGGGGTTTCAAAAAGGGGGGTGCCTAGAAGGGTTGTAAATGAGGAAAAAGGGGGTCGGTCGTAAAGGAAACAGAGTCGCTTCGGCGACTGTCGCAGTTGCATTGAATTTTTGCCATTGCAACGATGGCTGACAGACGCCAGCCGTCAGTATGACCAAAAACCCCTTCCAACCCCTTCCCTAAACTGATAAAACCCCCCTCGCACACACACACATAGGCCGCCCTTTTAGTAGGCGGGGCATTTTTGTATTTTTTGCCTTTTGTTTTTCAAACGCAAGCGCGCATTTTTAATGCAACAACAGCAACAGCCAGGCACAAAGTGCAGGGCAGAGTGAGAGGGCAAGAGGAAGCGTGAGCAGGACAGCAATAGAAAAAGCGAGTGAATCAGTTTTATCCGGGCTTAGTATTTTGTTTTTGCCCCCCTTAACCCCCAACACCCAACCCCCAATGATGCACATTTCTGCCAGTGGAATCGCTGTTAAAAACATTACACATCGAAAGTTCAAAGTTCGGTTGTAGGGCATCCGTTTGCATGTCCTTTGAGCTGGCCCTCGGATCCGCTTGATTAATTAAAAGCAAAATATGTTTATGGCCAGCAACAGTTCCTTGGGGGATAACCGGATGCTGGCCGGGTTAAAAAAGAGTGTGTGTGTGTGTGTGTGGCATGAATTATGTAGATGCTTCTGCTGGTCACCCGATTCCCAGGATTCCCAGATTCACACACTCCACACACTCCGCGGACATGAGGCAACTGTACCGCTTGACACTTGGCAGGACCTTCGCAGCACAAAGGACTAAATGGCAGCCCCTTCTGTTGGCTGCTCCTTCCTTCCTTTCGCCGACATCGCTGATTGCATTTGCTGCAACATTTTTCGTTTGGTTTTGTTTGCCTTGCTAGGGGAAAGGAAGGGGTTGGGAAGGGGTCAGGAAGGGGTTGGGAAGGGGTAAGGAAGGGGTCGGGAAGGGATCAGGAAGGGGTTCCGCTGCAACTGCTGCACCGCCACTGCTGCAATGTCCTGGCATTCGAATGGACTTTTGTTGTCGTCGTCCAAAATGCAGCTGTCGCGATGCATGACCTCCCTGTTTTCCCCGCCTTCCCGCCGCTTGTTTAGTTTTTCGCGCAATTTTCCGCGCTGCTTTTGTCATTTTTCGGGGGTTTTTTTCCATCCCGCCGTTCTGGTGCTTTTCTGCCTGCCAGGCGATATTTTCGTTATATAAAGCCCTGGACATGGGACCCATGCTTTTAGGCAACGGCCAGCGCATGCAAATGCAACTGCAACTGCAGCAGCGCTTTGGGGAATATGCAAATCAGCCATCAGCAGCGCAACTGCAGCTGCAGCAACAAAAGGCCGAAACTAGAAATGCTTTATGTGTGGCCAGCCCAGTGGGTGAGTGTGGCCCCCAAAACCCCCCTACAAACCCCCTTTCAACCTCACTGTTCGACGAAAGGCGAGCGCATAATTGATGCTTTTCGGGCCGCGACCAGCTTTGCACGGCCATTAATTTGCTATCGAATTGCTCTCAACTAATTGAACAGCAGCATAATGCGAGTTTAATGAAGATCGCCGTTGGCTTAGAAGGACGGAGGGGGTGGCTGATTAGAATCCAGATAATATCCGATTTTACACAACAATTGTTTTGTTATTAAGCTCATCCAAGCCAAACCAATAAGCCTTTTTGGGCTTATCTTTATTAATAAAAAATGATTTTCTGAAAAACTTTTGCACGCACTTTATTTGAACTTGAATAAAAGAGATCCTATTGTTTTTTTTAATAAATCCCCATCATGATAAACGAAAATAGTTAGAATTTATTTGTAAAAATTGCAGAGGTTAATGTAAATTATAATAATACATTTTAGAAGTTGCATGCTTTTCTCATTTTGATATCATTAAAATTTTTTTGATCTTAACTTTACTTCAGAATTGCGAAAATTATTTTATTTAACATTCGACTACTATCTATCTACCCATTTTTTCATAAAATCATAATTCGTTAAAATCATAACCATATATTTTATCTTGAAGTATGAACCCAGGATGCACCTTAGATTTTAAATATTAGACATACCAGAACAAATAAAGATATTAATAATGTAGGTTTACACTTCTTTTGGGTTTTTGGTATTTGAAAACATGTTAATTGAGTAATTCCCTAAAGAAAGGCTCATAATTTGATATGGTTTTCATATGCAGATCAGTATTTCAATGGGCTCAAATTGGAATGCCCTAGGACTTGCATTCTCTGTTCCATTCGATTTTTAATGCGATTTCCGAGTATAGTCATCGCACGGATGAACCGCTGCCTGTTGCGGACCGCGAGCTCATTAATTAATGATGACCGGTCGGCACAGGACGGGCCAGGAAAGGACGATACAGGAGGGGAAGCTGTAACCAGACCGCAGCAGGTGGCACTGCACCCACCTCCCCTGCACGACCTTTGCATTTGTGCATAACAACTTATGAATCCATAAGCTATCTGGCAATCTCTTTATGAGCAGCATACCGAATTCCTCTCCGCTATCGGGACAAGCCAAACCGAACCGTACCAAACCAAACCAAACCAAAACCATACCAAGCCCCAAGCAAAAGCAGAACGGGCACAGCGGCAAAGTCAATAGCCAATGCCATCGATAAAGCCATAAACTCCATGTACTGGGTGGGGATTGTGGGTGCTGTGCCTATCCGGCCTAAACTGCGCCACCATTTCCGGGAATACGCGGCGTATGAGTAACGAGCGCGATGCGTAGGATTAAATGCAGGCTCTGCCTAGTTCCGATCTGTCCCTCCCCGTCTATATATCCCTATATATATATATATATATATATGTATACCCCCCACATATATCTTTGAGCACATACATAGAGAATTGCAGTGGCTGTCGCTGCAATCGCCCACCAATTTTTCTCCGCTTTTTTGATGCGCTTTTCCCCCGTGACCACCCCCCTTTCTTTTTTCACCCGGAATGTGCATGAGTTAGTGGGAATTTATGCTGGCTCTATTGTTGTTGCTCTTGTAGCCGCCAATTCTTTTGGCGGGGTTTGAGTCCCGATGACGCTCTATATTTTTTCCAGCTGCAATTTTCTTTGCTGGATATTTTAATGCCAACTCCGAGGATATACCAATACCAGTGCCAATAACCAACACCCATAAATGGCGGCGAAATAAAATATATAGAAAAAAAGTGTTGCATACGCGCAGGGGCAACATAGAAAACTTTTACGTTTCGCTTAGGTTTTTGTTTTATTTGTAGCTTTCAGTTTTCCCTCCATTTTTTTTTTGCGATTTTTATTTTGTAGCTTTGCAATTGCAAATGAAAACGAAAAAATTGCATTTTCCCCCGCAAAATGTATGGATGTGTGTGAGAAGCACGAAATCAAAACAAAACATGGCCACATGGCGGATCCTGTGGTGGGTGGGGTCCTGTGGGGTGTCCTGTGGGTTGTAGGTGGTGGAGGGGGTGGGGGGTTTTGGCACACCAACAATGCACAGCCAGGAGCAACAGCTCCCACAGCTGCCACACACTCCCCTCCCTGCCGATGTAGATGTATCTGTATCTGTATCTGCGGAATGGTATGGTCAATCTGGCCGGGGGGGGGGGGGGGGGGGGGGGGGGGGGGGGGTTCAATGAAGGCTGGGTTTTAGGTACACTTAGGCTCGATAGCTGCAGTTTTGCACCACCCAACCAAAAGAGCCACCCATTACCAGTACGAAAACCACCTCATCAGCCGCTTGGGGGTTTGGGTGTTGCATACTTTTTGGCGTTGTTTGATTTTTAGGCGCAGCAAAATGCGTTTTGCTCTTGATTGGAAGTGTGCAGAGTATGGGGCTGTGTTTGAGTGTGTGAGTGAGTGTGTGGTATGTGCATTGTCCATGTCCTTCTCTCGCTGTGTGTGTGTGTGAGTGTGCTGCTGTCGTCGCGCTTTGTTTTGATTTTTCGCGACTGAGCGCGCGTTGCTGTCTGTTTCTCTCTGTGTTTTTGGATTTGTCCAGCATTGCATATGTGCGCCCACTGTTCTAGTGTGTGTGTGTGTGTGTGTCAGTGTGTGTGTTGGTGTTGCATGTGTATGTACATTAGCAGGAGCAACGCTGACGTCGCAGTCGCAGCAATTTTTTGCGCCAAAGCCAAACCAAAAAGGACGAGGACAATTCGGTTGGCGCTGCTGCCGCTGCCTGCGACGTAGCCGCGGAATTTTTTTGCGCGTTTCGCGCCCGTTCAGCGGCCACTTTCATCCGTGTATCCCCGCATCCTTGCATCCTGGCATCCACATTCACATCCGCCATCATCCTACTACAGCCGGGGCGTCCCTCATAATCAACGCGCGCTGCAGCGACGACGCCATCGACAGCGACTCTGGCTGATGCTGCTGTGACTCTGGGGCCCGTCATCGTTAGCAATTTTTGCCAGGACATTGCAACAGAAAACTGCTAAACGCGAAACAAGTTGCGGCGCTTTTTTCTGCTCCTCGGGTTCTCGTCTCCCTGTCCTGGCCTGTCCTGAATCGAACTAAACTGAACCGGACTGAACTGAGCCGTGCTGCCAGGATCAGGCAGCTGGCAGCAGGCAGCGGGCAAGGCACATCAGTAGGCAGTGCAAGGCAGGCAGGCAGGCAGTCGGCAGGCAGGTCGCCACTTCTCGCAGACTTCTTCGCATCTGCATAAATCAAAAAACCCAGAGGCAGTAGCAGAAGCAAAGGCCGTTTTGCAGAGTTTTCCACCCCAAGAAAAAACAAACTCCAAACGAAAAGCAAAGAAATCGAAGAGACAGACAGAGAGCAAAGGTTGGGGAAAAAAGAGTGCCAAGTGAAATGTGAAAGTGAAAGTGTGTGCAAAATGACTTGAAGTGCAAGACCAGACACCTACACCTAGCAATCTACCACCCATCCCATCCCAACCCAACCCAGCCCGGCCCCCACTACGTATACGCAATGCTGCGGCCCAGGCACTCATACGCCCCGTTGGCCCGCCAGCCATTCGAACTAAGACTCGGGCTGGGGCTCGAGCACACCTCGCTGGCCAACATGCCGTCTTGAGTGCATCGCCAACCGCCAGAAAAACAAAAAACAATCGCATAAGGCTTGCGCCAAAAGACAATGTAAACGCCGGCACTAGAATGTAGCGCAGTTTTTTCCTCATTTCCCAAAACTAAACTAACAAAACCAGCCAGCCAACAACAAATAACAAAATAGACAAAGTTACATTTTTACCAATATCGATAATATTAATCACTTGATAATCAGCGCCAGTCAAACGCAGCATTTCGTTCGTAAACAACAACAACAAGCAAGCAACTAACAACAACAAGAACAACAACAACTAGCAGCAAGCCAACAAGCCAAAAGTCAAAAGTCAAAAGCCAAGAAGTAACCAAATAAGCAGGCAATACCAGTCAGTCCAATAAAGTCAGCAGAAAAGTAGAAAAACCCAAAGGAAGGGAAGTAATAAGATTGAGTAACTCCAGTTTCAGTTCCGCACCGATTCCGATTTGAGCCAAAATTAAAGCGTCTGAATTTGATTTCGATATCGTCTGGCCCGTTCCGTCTTCAAGTCTCGGCCACAGGTTCGTCATCGTCCCGACACACTCTCAGTTTCTACAAATTCAGACGTAGATCCTTAGTTAGTTCACCTTTTGTATTGTGCATTTCGGCCACAACAACTATTTGGAAAAGATCCAAGGGAAGTCAAAAACGCAGAAGAGAAAGCAGAAGAGCAGAAGTCAACACTCGAAATCGAAAACTACGAAATTACCTGAAAAATTTTTAAAACAACCAAAAAGTCTATGAATGCAACAAAAATTACATGCTAAATTTTACAAGTGCAAAATTTTCTTATAATAATTTATCAAAAAAGAATAAATAAATTACAAAAAAAAAATTATATAAAAGAAGATACAAAAAAAACGGAACTATAGTGAGGAAATTAATCAAAGTTTAGAGAGAACATTAAACGCAAACGGAATATCAAAAATTGTTGTGATGTGATATTTTTTCGATGTACTTTTATTTGAGGGTAAGTAAAGGCTTCACAAAAGCCGTAAATTTAAATTAGTAAATATATTATTATTACCTTTTTCTGACCCATTATCTCACTTTGACTCAAATATTTAACTTGTCATTTACTTATTGCGATTAAAGGATCTTTTGAAACTTAGAATAACTTAAATAACAAATCATAATCCGTAATGCCAAGGAAACTTAAATGGAATGCTTTTATAATATTTCACGTTTCGAAACTTGCCCAAAAGCAGCCTTATAAATGATTGATCTATCATATCAGTTCTTGAGATCTCAGATCAATATCCAAAGTTGATCTTTCTTTCTTTTGAGATGGTGGATATTATAGTCCAGTTGAGCATGTAAATGATATCTGCGATGGGCTCCAATGCCATTTTTTTTATAACGGTCTTATTGACAATAACTAATGAACAACTAAAAGCCTCGTAATTAGACGAACTTCCACAAAATGATATAAAACATTATAACATAGATAATTTAAGGTTTATATGAGATCATTTTAATTGGAAATTTCCCTTCTAAGAGGTGAATTAAAAGAATGAAAAAATTGATTTGTCTTATTCTTTCGCTCTAGAGAACTAGGGGTTATTTGTCTTGATCCTATTAAAAGTAATTGGAAAATGATGTTTCCTTTTGTCCACGAAAATTCCTCTTCATAATTCCAAAAGAATTTTTAAACATGTTAAAATTTTTAACAATCATAACATCTTCTTGAAATCTCTTGGAAATGTCTTTTTCTAAAGTTAATCCTTTTATAATTGTTGGAATATTATTTTAGCACAATAATTTGAAACCTATACAAATTAAAGACCCCAACTATTTTAAGCTAAAACTAAATTTAACAAAAGAAATATTGAAAAACATCTTTTGTAGCGTGTCAATGGGTTTCCCTGTAAAAATTCCCCAAAAGGATATAAATATTGAAACCATTTAACGTCTCTATTATTTATTCAAAGCAATTACTTCTTTAGAGAAAATGGCTTCCTTGGGTTCCTTAGTTCAGTGGGTCTGAAGATCGCAGAAGGCTGGCCTTCTACCCGCTTGAGTTCGGCTCCCCTTTCGAAGGACTTCGTGTCCTTTCGTCGGGTGATGGAGCTCAGCTGCAGCAGCAACATGCAACAGCAACAGCATCGTGTTGCTGGTGTGCGTGTGCCCCTCTCCCCAACAGCAGCAGCAGCAGGTTTAGTTGTAGTTGTAGACTTTTTGCTTTTCTACATCCTCACACACACACACACACATGCGAGTGCAGGAGGCGAAGTTTTGGAGCCTTGCACATAATGTAAACAAGGACATGCGCAATGCAACGCTTCCCCAACAGGAGAAGTGCATTGCAGGCAATGCAATTGCCAACTAGAAGATAGCAGCAGCAGCGGCTGAAGGGGCAGTGGGTGGTGGGGTGGCTGGGTGACTGGGTGGCGTTTTGGGGTGGCTTGTGGGGCAGCTTCATTTACCAGCGGCTGCACTAGTAAATAGCAGTTGGCAGCGCAGCCGGCGTTGACAGCGCAGTCGGCGCCAACTTGCCACAGTTTAGATGGGAAAAAAGGAAAACTCCAGAGAGAAAGACAGAGTGAAAGAGAGAGGGAAAGAAAGTGAGAGAGAGAGAGCGAAGGCTGCGCAACGAGAGCTGCGAGTGCAGCCGAAAGGATGCAACGCTGCAAGGCAATTGCACTCCAGGACTCTCACACACACACACACATAGGCAGACAAGCAGCTAGACTGAGGCGGTTGCTTCTTTTTTGGTTGTGTTGTCTCTTTTCGGCTTATTTTTAGAAGTCCTTTCCCCCTAGCCACCCTTTCTTCTCCACCCCCCTCTTGGCTGCAGTTTATTTACTTGACCAGGCCTGGGAAATTTACATGGCAGCCGAGGCAGGGGCGAAAAGGGGGGTTGCTGCATCCACAGTAGCAGCTGTTCCTGGAGCCCCAGCACGTGCAGCAAGCAACTGCCCTTCAGCCACCCAGCCACCACCCACCTGGCTGCGTGATTTGTGCGTTGCCAGCAGGATGACGATAACCATGATGATGATGATGATGATGATGGCGATGGCGAGGGAACTCGTAATGATCTGGGGTCCAAAAAAGGAGGCTGTATAGAGGGGGTGGTGCAGCTGCATTTCTTTGCCAGCATCGCCGTGCGTGGTTGGTCGGCTCGAAAAAGGGTCGAACGGGGGGTGGGGGAATGGGTTTCTGCTTTCAAGTGTGGGCGCGTAGACATTGCGTAGAGTTGGAGCCAAGTTTTTTCTATTTCTTGATGGGTAGCCTGGCTACTGACCCACCCCCCCCCCCCAAACACCCACCACCCCTTTTGGGTCGCGCTTCATTCGCACATCGAGTGGTCAAAGTACATAGAGTTACCCCGGCTTATGTGTGTGTGTGTGTGTGTTTGTGCGCTTTTTGCGCGCGCGAACTTTTGCCAAAGGAAAAAAACTTAAACAGAGATGCTTTTACATACGGAGGCGGGGGGTGTCGCTGCATTTTGCGCGTCTGTAGCTTTTTTCGGCGGAACGCCGAACGAACTGAACGCAAACGCAACGCAACGCAACGCATCTATCGGCATCGGAAGGCATCGGCCGGGCACTGGGCACCGCCGCAGTTGGCATACGGCTTTTGGACGTCTTTTGAGTAGAACATTGCTTTTTTATATTCTCGGCTCGACGCACCGCACCGAGCAAAAGAAGTAACGCAAACGCCAGCGATACGCCGCCACGTAACGATTGCTGAAGCTCCAGCGAGGTGCCGCAGAGTTGGTCCAAGTCGTCGACGGTTCGGTTCAGTTTCGGACTTGCTTATTTTCTAAAAAATCAAAAGCAAACCATCCCAGCACACACACACGCGGTGCGGTGGAGTGGAGTGAGGCCGCATTATTATATATAAAATATATATATTCCATATATATATATATATATACGGTATAGAATATAGATATATATATATACACATATAAATGGGTGCAAAGTGCGCGCGCGTTTGCCGCCCCCAAAGTCAAACGCCCACGCCCCCCGTACCGCTGAGGGGCTGAGGCTTCAGTTGCAATTCGAGTGCCGTCAAATACTATTTATATACAATAAATGAAATAAAATATATACAAATATCTATCTATATATATATATATCTAAATATATGCATCCGGCCGCGAGTGTCCTTTCGTGTGCGTTCGTGTGTGTGTGCGTGCGTGTGTGTGCGTCAGCGGGTGTGTGTTACAATAACAGCTTCGATTGAAAGCAAACAACGAAATTCTAATGCAATCAACTGATTTTTTTGACACATCCAATTGATTTTTAAACAATCCGCCGCTGCCCCCGTGAAGACCAAAATTTAAAACGCTCGATTGAATCAAAACGAATTGCTGACATCTTGAAACCAAAGATCCCATCCTCGTTCCAAAGAAACAGTCCAGTCAACGGCGTCCACTCGTCTGCGTCGTCGTCTGCTGTCATCTGTCTTTCAAAAATTAATTTCCCCCAAAATGCTTAAGATGCTAGCCTCGAGAAATGGCAAACCCTAGATAAGCAAGATGCTATTAAACCTTTGAAAGCAAATATTAAACGGGAAACCCGACAAAGTCCACTGACTGACCTCTCATGTTTGCACACACTCTGATCCTGGTGCAATCCGACAGATACTGCGAGGCACTGCAACCGATCGAAAAGCCGCCAGAGCCTCATCGCGATCCTCTGGAGCGGCTGGCTCAGCTCATCCAGCTGGACCGCTCGCACCGCTCCGCGTTCCCGGCGACGGCGACGCAGACAACGATGCCAGAGTGGCCGGCGAACTGCCTCACAGGACTCACCAGGATCCTTGGGATCAACCAGGCCGTTGCCGTGGACACGAGAGAGAAACTGAACACCGCCATGGATAAATAACATCAGTAAATTGTCCTGTACGTGATCGAATATCGAAAATCGCATATGCCCCATGTTAAAAACCCCAAAAATGCACTTTTCCATCATCAATCGAAGTCTTTCAAAAATTCTATCCATTAAATTATTACACTAGGAGCTAGGGCAGATTGAAAATTTGGGATTCATTCATTAACATATTTTTCTAATATCGTATGAAATATAAATTAAGCCATGTAAGGACTTCCCTTAAAAATATTAGAGGAAACATAGGCGACCAAGTAAAAGTATCAGTATCAGTAATTATTTCTTTAAGAGAAAATACATTTTTTTCACTCGGAATACAAGTTTTTGCCTCAACAAAAATTATCTTAGCATTTACAAAAATATTCCCTTAAATAATTTTAGATATTATTTTTATATATTAGTTTTCTTCAGGTGAATTTATTCAATTTTTAAAAGTTTTTAATGATGATAATATTTTTAATATTTATTTTGTTTCTTATTTTCCTGTCTTTACTATTATTTACACTTAGGTGTATGCCTTATTTTTCGGTCAGCTAAATTCCATTGTTATTTCCCTTACTTAAACTACTTGTTAGCTTCATTTGAGTACCTCTCAAAACATTGGCACGTGTGAGCTCGGTAAAAAAAAAGACAAATCTGTTGTAAAATGGGGCGAAACTCTAGGAACTCGCTGTATTAAGAGACATAAGACCAAAGTCCTTTCCCCAACGCAAGTACCGACGGCAACTCTGAGTGATTTCTTGTCAGCAATCTCAAAGTAGGGTTCAGATTTTGGAGTATCTTGTGGAATGCAATTCGAACATGGGGGAATCTTGAGAGTAGAGGAGAATGTCCTGAGAAAGTCTTTGTCCACCCCTTTTGGGGTGATGCTCTTTCTGCTGCTAAACACCACCACACTAACACTGCCTAACCGGAAGCACACACACACACACGCACACTTGCCCATTCTCCATTTTGTTTCAGCTGCCCCAACTGGCAGCGACGTCGACGTCGGCAGCGCTGCCTGCCCCTCCATATACACGGGTATTTGAAATGCGCACTAGCTCTAGCTCAAAGAGCTTATGTGTCTGTGTGAGCTCCCCTCCAATTTAGCGCTGTGTGTGAGTGTGTGTGTGTGGGTGGGTGGGAGAGTATCCTGTTTCGGGTGGGTGGTTCAGGGTGTCCTGGCAGCGCTGCCGCTGATTTTATTTGCAAAGCCCCACTGTGTGCTTTTGCTGTTGCCTTTGGCTTTGCAATGCCTCCCTGGGAAATATAGCCTCCTCCTTCCCCCCGGACATTCGCGTATTTTTTCGCGGCTGCGGCGGGCAAACATTTTTTGCTGCCAATACACACACATACCAGCGCACTCACACCCATGCACACACACACACACACAGTCACGTATTGGCTGGGGCAGAGAGTCGCGGCAACGACAACGACAACGCAACGACAACGACACCGTCAGCGGTCGTCCTCGGCCTATTCGCGGCGAAATAATTTTTCGCATTTTTAGTACAAAGCTTCACATCAACGTCGTCGTACAAACAAATTTTTATTTTCGGATTTTTCAATTACGTTTTCATTTATTTTTAAGTATTAAGTTTGCGTGCACTCAAAAACAAAAACAAAAAGCAACAAAATCAGCAACTAAAACTCGAACAAATTCATAAGGAAATTCGTACCCAGAAAAACAGTTGATAGATCGTGTGTCCAAACATCGAAAATATAAAAAAAAGAAAGTAAAACTCATTCAGAACCAAAAGGAATCGAACCACATTTACCGGCTTCCAAAGAACGATTCTCAAGTGTTTTTTCGCCGTCTCTCCAAAAACGTCTCGATTAAACTCTCAACCGGCAGGAACTCTCGACGATTCTCAGTTTGTTATTTGTTTGAACTTGTTTGCCCTCCCACAACACAATATCATCATCAGTCCGTTTTAGTTCTTAACGAAAAAGTAACAAACTATATATTTAACAAAAACTTTTAAGAAAATATAAAACATTACGAACAAAATCGCGAAGAAATTGAATAAAAAAGACACTAGATGAACAAAGACACAAGTTACAAAATTCAAATGTAAAATCAAAAGTACAAAGCAAAAAGATTGTTGGCAACATTTTTATAAGTATATATACGTATTATTATGATTTGTATATATTTTTTATACGAACTCGAAACTACAGAGTCCAAAACTCAATTTTGATACGCAGAATTGCTCATGTGATGCTCCGAATCCTCCGACGGGTAAGCAAATAGTGTGTTCTCTTGAGAAGAAGACGCTGGCGGAGACAGAGAAGGAGCAAGAGAAAGAGAAAGAGGGGAGAGATAGGTAGAGAGAGATGATGAGATGAGAGAGATTGCTCCTTTCGAAAGTCTCCGAACTGAGCCGGCAATACGAAGAATGCCAGCCGCAGGCTTCGGGTCTTCGTGCCTTCGTGCCTGATTTTCGGCTGCTTCGTGTCCTGCTGCTTTCTAATTGCGTCCTCTCTCTGCCGGCGTCTGAGTGTGCATGTGCGTGTGTGTGTGTGAGTGCATTACATTATCCTGAGGCAGCGGATACACCTACACACCTACGCAGCAGCTTCGGCATCCCGACTTCCGATTCCGAATCCGCTCCGATGGCTACTCGGCAAGGACCTCAACTTGCTGCGGCCGCTGCCTGCCTGCTTCTTCTCTTCTAGTCCTTCTTAAGCTACGCGCGCGTACGGTCGTACCAACCGCCCGCCCGCTCGCCCGCTCGTCCGCTCGTAGCTCCTTCCGCTCGTTCTCGTCCCGCTCGTGGCCGCTTCGTTCCGTTTCGGCAGTCGGCTCCTCCTTGGAGCTTCCTTCTTCGTGCAGGTATGCGTGCGTCTATGTGTGTGTTTGTGTGTGTGAGAGCAGGCGCACACTTACTTGCACTTACTGCGTGTAGGAAATTATCTGCTGCCTCTGCCGCTGCCGGCGTCGCCTAATACATATATAAATAATATATATTATTATATGGGATATACATATATTTAAAAGCGACGACGCTCGTGTATATAGAAAAGGCAGCTCGTTATCGCAGATGCCAGGATAAGGGATGCCAAGGGGGGTGGGTAGTAGGGGTATAGGTAGTGGGCAGTGGGGAGTAGAAGGACTCGCCTGCTTGCAAGAAAGTGTAGCACACTTATGTGGGCAGGCGTTGACTGAAGCAGCAGCAGCATCAGCATCAGTAGCAGCAGCGGCAGCTGAGACGGAAACGGAAACGGAGACCGAATCCTCGACTTCGACTTCGACTGAGGCAGCGCCTTGGTCTTCTGGCACTTTACTTTCGCAGGCTAGAATACAAAATTCAGTACGTTTCCAGTCACGCGCGCTGGCAGAAGTTTTGCTTGCGTATGTCTTCTATCGACGACGCCGACGAACGCCGCCTCGACTTGTGTAAAAATTCAAATCACTCCAAATAAATTATTAAAATAAAATAATAATAAAATATTCAAACAAAAATTAAAAAAAGAAAAACATCTAAATTGTTTAGCGTGCTTAAGCTGTGTGTCTGAGTTGAAGAATCAATTCAAATCAGTTTCAAATCAATTAAAATAAAGTAAAATAAATAATTAAAATAAATTAAAATAAAATAAATAAATAAATTTTATTATCAAATAAATTAGAGATAACCATTTAAAGCCTAGTTCAGCCAGCTCAATCGTCTCGCCCATCGAACCCAGTCACAGATCCTCCTCAATTAGTTCAAGTGTCGCTGTCTTGTGGTACGTGCAACTTGCGGCGCCTCTTTATTCGCTGCCTTCTTTCGCGATTAGCCAACCAAAGGGCCACACACACACTCCAACAAAACGAAAAAAAAAATACTAATACAAAAAAACCATCGAACACAACCAACACACACACACACACGCAATCGGGCGCCACTTGCTGCTGTTGCTGCGGCATTGGTGGCCACATTGCGCATACGACATGTTAGCCCGCAATTATCCTGCCTGCGCATTGGCAGGCGCCGCGTCTTGGCTTTGATGGGGAAAAACTTGGTAGGAAATTATCTAAAGCGCCCAAGGCAACAGCCAGAGCCTCAGATTCGCCGCAGCCCCGCTCAACTTTGTCAGCAACTTTTCACAGACACTCAGAAACTCAGACACTCACAGACACCATCAGCAGACCATACTTATACTTATATAGTTGAGATACAGCGGGTCGTGTCTAATTTTATATAAATACTCTCCACACAGACACACTGGCCCATTCGGAGCCGAATATAAAAGCATTGGGGCTTCGTTTCTTGGGAGACATTTGATCGTCTTGGCTTGCAGCGACAGCAGCGCAGCAGCAGCGGCCAGTTAGAAGGCTCATCCTTAGTCAGTTGGTCACCCAGCTAGGGAACAACAACAGCGCAACAGAACAACCAGGCCATAGCAGTCAGTAATCAGTTACCCGTTAGCCCCATAAGTCCACACTTCGACGATGGTACGTGCCAGGTTGGGGGATGGAATGATGAGAGCATCTCAATCGAAAAATGTTCAATAAAATGCTAATGCTAATGAATGGTTAAAAAATATCCCCAAACTGTGACAAAGTGAGCCCAATTTACGACTGTGAAAAACCACAAGAATTTATCAACTCAGAAAACAAATGTTGTGAAATAAATCAGTGATACAAAAAATAACAATATATAACTAAATAAAAATGAATTTAAATCAAAAGCTCTTCTGCATTTAAATTATATTTCTTATTGTTAAATTTAAAACGTTTCTTTTAAAATCTTTTTTTGTTTAAGTTTTAGTTGTTAGATTATATTAAGAATAAGTTTATTTATGTTCTACAAATAATACTTTGAACATTTTTATTTATGTGTTAAATATTTACTTTAAATTTGTTTATATGTTATTGACTATTTCTTATTTCTATACTTCGATTTATTTATTTATTATAATATTTGGTTTTGATCTAAATTTCATTATTTTGAAAATCTTAAAGATTCATATAATAATGAAAATATATTTTTTTAAAGAAATCCCATATCTAGCCTGAATAAAAATAAAAGAATAAGCCACAAGAAGAAAATTCTGACAAGATATATAACAAAGCAAAAATGCCCGAAATTCTAAATTAAACTTGTAAAATCGAAAGCGCTGCGGCAACAAATCTTTGGAAAACCTTTCCGAAAGAAACCGTAAAAATAACTTAATGAATTAACTAAATCCAAGTAACCGGAAATGATCTGAAACAGTGAAAAGTGTGGCATAATTTTCGGTGTGCCTCGCCATAAAGTGACAAGAAATGTAGCAAGCCGTGCGGCGGTTCCTTAAAAATATAAATAATTTTGTTTAGAAATAATTGAAATGAAAATGTGCCATTTGTGACCCCTGATGACCCCAGTCCCGACCCCCGTTGACCGCAGCGCTAGAGTGAATTGTGTTCGCCTCCCCAAGTCCCAAAACGAAAAAGTCCCCCCGAAAAATAAAATCTGTGCACAACAAATCGGCCAGAGAAATGAGCCGCCCTCCTCCGAATTCCGAACCGCATCACCAGCGACCGGAGCGGTCAGCGGACCTTTCCCGCCCGCTCCTGCTCCTGGCAGCGGTACAGTCCCGCTCCCCGGGAGCGACTGTCGCTGCCGCCGCTCCTGCCGCCAGCTGCCAACGCTGAACACACGGCCCCAATGAAGCGGGGCGATCCTCTGAAGCGGCTCGATTCGCACTCGCCACTGGCATTGTAACTTAAATTAAGGGTAAAATATCGCAAATGGTATTGGTGCAAAAAAAAAAAACAAAACCAAGAAAACAAACCAAAAACTAGAACATTTCCCCCCAAATCAAACTGAACATTCGAGAAAATCATATTTTGATTAGAGTAATATTAAACTTAAGTTTAGGCAACTAAGGAGCTCAGATATAAAATAGAAAAGCTGCAAGTTTATTTGTTGTGCATTAAAAAGCTACACAAAAGTAACTACTTATTTTATACTTATTTTATAATATTTACTTTGGTAAGGCACTGATATTACAAAATTATAATCACTCCAATCAAGTATAATTATTGTTAATTAAAAAAAATTTCAAATGATATGCGTTAAAATCTTTAAACTTTGATATGATATTTTATTTTTAAAATATGATATTTGATTTACGTCAATTTTATAATATCAGCAGCATTAGAACTTATAATTTTCCAAACCAGTTAAAAACTTTAAAGCTTGTTTAGTAATATAAAATTCCGTAGACATTTTTTTATTTTAAAACAGTTTTAATTTTTTCTGTATTGATTTTGGTTTGTATCCAACCCAGTAATAAAATATATTCATTCCCTTCCCAAAATTGTAATAACTTAATTTTCGCTTGCAGCTTGTGACTTGCAAACCCATCCAATCACTTATAAATATTAATCCTATAAAACCGCCAAATAGCTCGCACTTAAAACAATGCAGTTGAGTTAGACAAAGAAACTTTGAGAACTAGGGCTTGTGAACTTTTCCCCCATTGAATTCTCCACAACCATTTCAGCTTACCATCTGAACAAATTGACCAGATTACTAATCTTACATTTACGTTGCGCCCTGTGCAATCGTCTGCTTTTTACTTGCAGGTTACACCATATCGAGAAGTTATCCAATGAGAAAGCCGCTTAAATTTTGGTAAGTCCACTTCAGTATATAACCCTCTAACTTTAAGTCTGCGTCCAGTCTTGGACTAATGAAACGCCTTTGTGCTCGAGTGGACTTCATTTTTTAATTAGAAAGTCAACACACACACACACTCACAGAGACAGAGGGTATCCTTAATCGAAAAGTGCTGCCATATGGAGAGGCGCCTTTGTGAGCTGCAGGACTCGGCAATCCTCGCTTGTTTGCCTTTGTTTATTTGTGTGCTACTTAAGATGAAATGGCAAAGAAAACTGACAGAGATGGTTGTGTTGGGGGCGGGAAGGCGGGGAGGCGGGGCATCTACATACATCTGCCCTGTGTCCGTTTCAATTTCTCCTACCAAGTCAGCCCTTCACGCAGACATTTTCTTTGACTTTCCACCCGCCAGACCTGCTGGGAGAAAATAAAAAAGGAAAACAAACAGAGGCGTCTGGGCTAGAAGAAGTGTAGGGAACAGTACAGTGCAGTGCAACAGCGGAAACGGAAATTGCTGAAGTTGCATGTGTGTGTTCTATGTACACTGCACATGTGTGTGTGTGTGTGTGTAATGAGGCGCCGTGTTATCCTTTTGCTGACAGCAGACGCCGCTAGTTGCTGCGTTGTTGGATTTACAAGCAGGCTGCAATTATTTTCAGCTTAAGCGACAAAATAGAAGGAAGCAAGTCTTAAGCATTTCCCATTTCCCAGCCTCGTTATTATCCAGCTCGATGCCGTGTAAATGAGTTTTCTGCTGTTTTTACTTGTTATTGCCAACTTCAGTTCTGTTTGGCATTTCCCTCCCCTTGTTTAAATCCACTTGGAGGCGGAACTTTAACCCTTCGGCTTGAGTTGCTCATGTGCAGCCATCGCAGCAGTCCCCCCTCTACTCGCCTGTTTTCTTTTCAGTGCATAAGTAAGTGCACCTAAGGCTACTTATGAAAAATGCTAAATTAAAGTTGACTTTTAGGCGCACAATGCCTGGGCATAACCCCCTTCCCATTCCCATTCCCCCATTTTTATTAGCCATCCAAGACCCAGGCAAGTTGCTTGTTTTGTTTTGTACATTCGCTACCAAGAAAGTTTCACAATGTTTAGCACATTGTGCGGAACGAAGGCAACTTTGGCGCAGCATCCAGGTGGAAATGTCATGTAGAAAGTTTCGGGCCTTCGAAACTTCGAAACATCGGACCTTTCGCCATGCACGGCCAACTCCTCTGATGGTCGGCCGGAAATCGTTTTAAGAACGGAAGTGAAAATTTCTACCATGCAGCTGAGCGCAACCATCTAAATATACATCTATACATAGCCCTCGAATAATCTCTTATTGAGACCGAACAATATGAAAAAAGTGTGGCGGGTGGGGGATGGGGGGAGGTAATAGAAGGGGGCTGGCTAGTACAGAGGCAGTCCGAAACGCAAATTCATTCAATTGCGAAAAGAAAATTACCCTAAAACGCGGCACAGAAACAGAAACAGAAAGAGACAGAGACATAGAGCCAGCAACAAGTCGCGATGATTATCTGGAATTAAATAAAGCACACACTCGGGGCATATAGTATAGCTCGATTCCGATTCCGATCCCGAGTCCGAGCAAAATATCTGACTTGCGCCGGCCAATGGCAGAGCTCACTTGAGCGGCGGCCAAAGTTGCACGCCTCGCTGAGCAAATGTCGCGGCTCTTGTGGAAATTACCTCCCAAACCCCCACCCTCATCTGCTCCCAGCCACCCACTGACCACCCCCACAGCCCACTCCGCCCCCTGGAAACTACAGCAGTCTGCTCGGTTCCGTTCTATTCCGTTTCAAGCGCTGGAAATTAAGTCAGCAAATGACTTGTAGAATATCCACACATGTCCAGGGTCTGTCTGTGTGTCCGGCCTTCTGTTAGTCTGCTATACTCTATATTATAGAAGGGTTCTTATAATTCCTTAAAAGGTTAAAACTAAATTTCTAGAATGTTCTTTACTTCTAATAAATACCACGAAACATACACCACAAGATCATAAATAACTACACATATACTTAATCGAACAGAACTTAGCAATAGATAAGATATATAGTTGATAAAAGCAATTAGTTTATTCTTTATCAGAGCTCGATAGTTATAGTTGGTCTAGAAAAAAATCATAAATATATACTAATAAGATAATATAATAGGTGATTGTAAAATTAGGTATTTACTATTGATATATATTATATATAATTGTTTTTTGATCTTAGCATCTCATAGTTTTACAATAAAATGTAATTCTTCCAAATTCTATTAGACATTTTATTTCACATCAAATCAATTGCTGAACTTAAACCCCTTTTGTTTTTAAAACTGAGGGCATCCAAACTTCGTAGAGCTAGCCACCCCCGATCTTTCTTGTTTTTTGTTCGCCTATTTCGGACATGGACAAACTATTGCAACAGATCAGCGGTCGAGCAGCAGCCAGGCGAGCAACAAGATAATCAAGTGTAATTTATTTCGTATTTGGTGCGCGCCATGCATGAGTACGAGCACGACGACAAGTGCGAGTACGAGAGCATCTGTGCGATGGCATCTAGTTCGAGTATCTGGTATTTAGTATCTAGAGAGGAGCACACAATACAGACACCCATTCGCCATAGACTTACATAAACTAGCAGGCGAATCAAGCCTCGGCCCAACCCCCAAAAACCAGACCGGATGCACGAGCACTTGGCGTGAGGCGATCTGAGTCGATTTGGGCTGGTGTCGCGTCTCATATGGCGGGAATCATTCAAGCATCCCATCCCATCCAAATGCACTGGGCTCCAGTCGGATCTAGCTCTATTCGGCGCTATCTAGATCGCTCGACTGCACTGCACTGGTCATGCCAAGGCTCTAAGCTACACTGGAAATTCTGGGTTCTTAAACGTACACATATCATTGATTACAGTTAATTTCAAGTTAACCCATTCTTAATTTCATTAACAAGATCTTAGAAACTTTTTTGATTTGGCTTACATGTACGTATTAAAAAATCTTAAATTGTTTCTCAAATATTCAAGAACAAGTTCTTCTTAACCATTTTAATGCTTGATTGTACTTTGAGGATTTTTAAATCCATCTGTTTTAAGTATAATTATGATAAATTTTTTTTTTAAAATCATTTGTATCTTTATTTTGATTTGGTTTACATGTAGGTATTTAAAAATCTCAAATTGTTTCTCAAATATTCAAGAACAAGTTCTTCCTTACCATTTTAATGCATGATGGTACTTCGAGGACTTTTAACTCCTTCTGTTTTACGTAAAATTATGATAATATTTTAATTTTTAACTTATTTGTATCTTTATTTCCCAAGTAAATATAAGTACTGCTGCTTAAAATTAATAACCAAAGTGTCAAGTGTACTTAAGACCAGGCGGAAGCTCAATGGTCCCATTCGCATCGATGGCCGCTTTCCACTTTCCCACGTGCTCCGGTCCACAACAAGTGGTCGAGGCACACCCTCTGTCCCCGTCCATCATTCCCTTCCACTTCCATTACCATTACCATTTCCCCCGCCAGGCAGCACGCACCAAAGTGGCAGAAAGCAGGGGCGAGCCAGCACAAATACGTATTAAAACGTTAATAA
The DNA here is from genome assembly GCF_043229965.1 of Drosophila suzukii. Lineage (NCBI taxonomy): Eukaryota > Metazoa > Arthropoda > Insecta > Diptera > Drosophilidae > Drosophila > Drosophila suzukii. Next base: position 85,122,189 of record NC_092082.1, read on the forward strand.
TATGCGAGGGCCAGCAACTCATGACAGCCTCAGTCCGCGAAAGTTGCCGGGAACCGATGAAAAGCCGCAGACAGAGCGGCCAGGTAGCCAGGTAGCCAGGTGAAGGTGCCCGCCTGTCCAACGCAAATCTTTCAAGAGTAGTTCCGCTTTTTTGTTGTGCCCACAGTCAGGGCGACACTTCCGCCGTTGGGTTTTATTCTTTTTTTTGAAGGTAGAGTGGGTGACTCGTGGAGTTGGAGGTGGGTATGTGTCACCAAGAACCGGGCACCTGAGCTGCAGTTTCTCCCCTGCCACGCACTGATTTCGGGCCTCTGATTATCTTCATATTGTTTACAATTAAAACAATGACCGCTTTTCAAGGGGGCGGAGGCGTGAAATGTGCGGCACAGACCAAGTTGGAGCTCCCGACTACCAACTACCGACTACCGACTTTTGGTAATTACTTTCGGGCCGGGCGGAAGTGCTCACCATTTTGTTTGTTGTTTCCTCGACTTTATTTCTTACTGCGTATTGGCCAGTAATAATAATGCCCAAAGTTTCTGTGGGCTGGGTCCAAAGTTTCGTTCTGCCAGTTGAGCAGACTGAATGTAAGTTTGGCTTGGCATGGTATATGGTATGGTATAGTACTTGTTTGAGAAGGGGCTGGGTTAGTGGGTGTATTTCTTTGCGCTTCCGTAAGCAGCGAATCGGTATTTTTCTATATTCTCTAGCCAGAGTGAGATGGAGAATTGATTTCGCCGCGCTTGGCATTTGTTGAACTTACTGGATTTCGTAGAAGTATAGAGGTTTCCCCTACACCGGCTCAATTATCACCCATAAAAAACCATAAAAAGACTCTCATTGGTTGTCTTCGGTGTAGAGATAGATAGAAGAACCTCCTCCAGCTAAAGGAAAGTCGGAAAGTTGAAGTTGAGGGGCACCATCGTAGTCTGCGACCACAGAAAGTTTGACCAGGCCGAGTTCTAATCAATAAATCACTTCAAGGTTTTCTTAATTAAAACTTTTCCCTTGCACCCGACCACAAAAAGACTTGTATGCCCCCCTCGTTTTGGGAACATACTTGTAGACTAAACTTTTTACACAATCCATACAAAAAAAAAAAAGGACAAAAAATTGATTAACTACCGGGCGACCACAAAAAACAAGGACTCGCACACACAGGCAAAGTTCCGAACCCTTTCCAATAAGAAAAAGTTTCGACTTGAGCAAGAAAAGTGCAAGCCAAAGAAGACACACCAATAAGGATCGCAGGAGCAGGGATACGAAACTATGGCACATAAAAACTGAAAACTATTAAGCGCTTAAGTCAGCCGGAAAATGAGACAAAATAGTTGGCGAACTGAGCTCAGGACGAAGACTGAAGTTGAGAAATAAGCGAGCCATTAATTAAGGGTTGGCGGCATAAGAATCCTTGGACAGGGGCAAACCGAAAAGGACATTCAAAATCGCATAGGACTAATTGGCAAGCGCGAAGGAAACAAAGCCAAAGAAAAAGCCGAGCAAAAATAAAAGAGATGAAAAAGCCTGGAAAATGTTTCTTAAGCGACCGCAAAAGGCAGGCGAAAGGAAAAATGTGAAAAATCAAAAGAAGCGACGGCCCCACTTGACATTTCAGCAGGTTAAGCCCCTTTTCCCAGGACTCGGTTACAGTTTCTTGTGGCACTTCTTGGGCCGTAAAATATTTACCAAGGGTAAACAATACAAGCCGCTATAAGGGGGGGAGTGGATGGTAGAGGGCCAACCTTTTGTCACTACCAAATCTCGGCTGGTCCTGAAAACTTGGCTATTGACATAATTGTGGGTGGCAGAGGGCCAGAACTCAGGACCCCGGACCCAAGTCACACTCAAGGCGTTGCCGGCAGACACTTGAAGGCGGTCCAAGGTTCCCCCAAGAAAGGAAGACGAATCCAAAATCCACCCTCAATTAGATGTCAAGAGCCTTGGCTTACACTTGGCCAATTTACCAGCCATACCCCCCAAATTATCCGGTATAAATGGGTTTTAACTTGCAGTTACAGTTAAACTTTCATTTACATGCTCGTTACGAGTTGTTGCCGCAAATTAGCCAGGATCTTTGTTCTGCGAGACGTTGCTGATGAGTACTGGATGGCTTTCTTATTGGCACTTCCGGGCGAAACTTTTGCTGCATACTTTGAGGGCATTTCAAATGGGTGCTAAAGGATGGTATGTGGAGTGGCTATCTTATCGAATACAGTCCTTGATAAACCTCAACTGTCGCCATCGTCTATATCTAATCGATGGCTCGCGCGCTTTTAGTTAAATTATTTACTCGACCCGTTTGCATAGGCACTTTTATTTGCTTCAAGTACTATTTCGATTTATCAGCACCATCTATATGCATATATCTCTATCCATATCTATAAATGGGAGTGCGGTTTACCCTTAAAGCAAACAATCGAAGCTCTGCTCCGTTCTAGTCCCATGCAAATAGACCGCTAGTATTTTTGTTTGCATTTCGGTTAGGGTTTGGGTTTGGGCCCAATCTTATCAGTGGGCCAGAGTGGAAGGGGGCTAATTGCCGGGGTGGTATGGGTGTTGTGGGAGATAAATTTCCAGGAGTGGGCACATGCACATTAATGCACTAGCCGGGAGTCTAATTTATGTGCGACCTGTTACTTGTTTTCCAGTCACCTTCTTCCGCCAGTTAACGAATTAAACGCTCTGCTTCCGCTCCCAATGGGTCCAATCAGTCCTAAACCACCCTTACTCGATCCTTTTTCCCAACTCGGTTCCCACCAAAAAACATTTAGTCGGCGGCCCTTCGGCGGAATTTCCCGTTTATTGGTTTCTTTCCGGATATTGTTATGTTCGGCTGTGAACGCCTTTTCCTTCCGCCGCTCGACGCCTTCGAATTACCAAACCCCAACCCCTTGAACTAACCTGTTTAGTTTGGTTGTTGCCTCGAAAAGTGCAAAATGATTGCGGTTTCGTGTTGCTCACGGGGACCTCCACCCCCTGGTATTTTCATTCCCAACCCCCTTCCAAGTTCCTCGTTCCATTTAATGTGGAAACGACACGCAAACTAAAATTGTTGCTGTTGCTGTTTTTTGTGTGAACCCTTTTAAAGTTTCCAGGCAATTGGTTAATGTTCCTTTCTTTCAGGGTGATCATTCTCATTCTTCATTTGTACACTAATAATATATTATTTCACACCAAGTATAAAAACATTTCTTTTCTCACATTTATACTAATTAAAATTTATTGTATTAACTAATTCTAATTTATAAAACGTAAATATTAAATTGATAAAGCGATCGTCTAAATTAATTTTAATGGGTTCGACAGTCAAGTTTCAAGATCAGTTCAGAACGATCACCTCAGCTCGTAACACATATTTGCATATCCATTAAATCAACATTTATTTGTAATACTAAATTTTAGTCGTTTTCATTAAAAATACCAACTAGACACAAGGTCGATCGTCCGTTTTGGGCAGGGTCTGCTGTATCACTTGCGGTTATAAAGATTCTTGCGCTGCTCGGCGATGTCCTTCTCGTCCTCGTGGATCGTCCTTCGACCGAAGCGGGCGGACAACTTCGAAAAGAAGCCCACCCGCGAGGGGCGCTTGATGGTATCGGGGGAGATGGATGTTGGGGTCTTGAGATTGGTGGGTGTCTTGAGTTTTTTGAAGGACGGGGCTGCCGGCTCTGACTTTCCGGGAAGAAAAGTGGATGGCCTAGTGGATCCCTGGGAACCGGGATGCTGAAAGCGGGCTGGGGTGCTGGCCATCTTTTGGGTTTGTACCAACTTTCGCTGGGCACTCAGTAGAGTTGGCTTGACATCCACGGAGGCACTTGCTGGTTTCTTGGGCAATAGAGTTTGTGGGTAGCTTGCTGGCTCGGATCGCCTGGGTATGTCACCCAAGGGATAGGGGGCCCTGCGGGCTGTGCGGCGAATTAATTTTGGAGGATCCGAAGGCGTCGTCAAATAGGGCTTGATGATAGCATTCGCCAAACGAGGAGCCATTGGTCGACTGGAAGCGGATGCAGATTGGCTAAGATGATTATTTTCCAATGCGAGGGTTACTTGGGCAATGGTGACATCGGGGGACTTAGTGGGAATAGGAATCCGACTGCTTACTGGGTGAGTCGTAGGCACATCCCGCATTGAAGACACCGACTTCACGTTGGGTTTCGGTGAATGCTGTTTAGCCTCATCCAATAGCATATAGGTGCAATAGATGTCATCAAACTGCTGCCCCTTCAGTGACTTATCCAACTCAATAGGCTTGTGACCCATGTTCATCAGCACCTCCAATCGATAGAAATCCTCCAGATCCATGGGTTTCTCCTGAAACGGCCTCAATCTGTCGCCCTCGTGACCCTGATTAATCCACTTGTCCGTCATGGCTGCCAATAGGGTAGTACGCTTGGCGGGATTCAGAACCAGAAACTTCCTAATCAGATGCTCGCATTCTATGGAGATGCAGTAGGGCACTTGGTATTTGCCTCGGATCACATTCTCCCGCAACTCCTTTAGGTTTCCTCCATCAAAGGGAAGGATTCCAATAACCAAGGTATAGAGCACCACTCCCAGTGACCAGGAGTCAACCTCCGGTCCAGAGTATTTCCTACCCATAAAGAGTTCAGGGGCGGCATAGGGTGGACTGCCGCAAAAGGTCTCCAGTGGGGCATTTGCGTCGAAGGTGTTGCTGAAGCCAAAGTCGGCGATCTTTATGTTCATGTGCTGGTCCAACAATAAATTCTCCGCCTTAAGATCGCGATGCACCACGGATTTGCGATGGCAGTACTCGATGGCGGACACCAACTGGCGGAAGAGCATCCGGGCATCCGGCTCCCGCATCCTTCCGTTCTTCACCAGATGATCGAAAAGCTCTCCACCGCTGGCGTACTCCATGACCAGGTAGAGTGACCTCTCAGACTCGATCACCTGGAAGAGGCGTACGATGTTCGGGTGGTTCAGCAGCTTCATGATCTTCACCTCGCGGTACAGCTTCTCACGGGCACTGGAATTCAGGGGCGTCTTGTCAATAACCTTGATGGCCACTTCCCGACCGGTGGGCAAATGGATAGCCAGCTTGACCTTGGCGAAGTTACCCTTGCCCAGTGTCTTGATGATCTTGTACACCCCATTGCCATTGCCATTCAGGTACGACTGGAACTTAAGCGACGAGTTGCCCACATCCTGTCCAGCTTTCGTTGTGGTCTTGGCTGAAGTTACCGGGTCGTTTTCCTTGTCGGACGTTTTGTCTGTGTTTGCTGCTGTCATTTCTGGTAGACCTATTTTTTCGAAATCCCAGCAAATCGTTCGCCGCATACTTGAAAGACAAACTGATTACGAGTTTTCTAGTTCAATTGAATCTTCTGGCAGGGCCTGCTGTATCACTTGCTGTATCACTCAACCTTTCCCTTACTCCATGATGATGCCCCAAACCGCCAGACACCTGGCTATTTGGTGAGATTCTTGCGCTGCTCGGTCGCATCCTTCTCGTTCAGGTGGATCACCCTTCGGCCAAAGCGAGCGGTCAGCTTGGAGAAGAAACCCACTCGAGAGGCGGGCTTGGTGTCATCAGCGGATAGGGGTGGCGTCTGGTAACTGTCCTCCTCCCCGCCAGCACCTGATCCTGATCCCCCACCTCGTTTTCCACTGCGTGCCTGGCCAAAGTGAAAGGTGGCCCGTGCCACATTGTTTCGGCTGAAGGGTTTGTCCGAGGCCTTCTCCACTGCTTCTACTCCTACTCCCACTCCCGCTCCCGGAATCCTTTCCAGAAGTCGTCCTCCGATGGCTGGTGACTTGGGCGCCAAAAGGGGGGTAACTGCCGGCTCCGCCTTCTCGTAGAGCGTGGTGGGTCTTCTGACGGATCCTTGACTTGGAGTCTGGGAGACGGGATACTGGAAGCGGGGCGGGGTGTTGGCCATCTTCTGGTTCTGGGCCAACTGTCGCTGGGCACTTAGTAGCGTCGGTTTCACATCCATGTTGGCACTAGCCCTCTTGGACTGAGGGGTGTGCGGGAGACTGGAGGGCTGGCTGCCCGAATGGTTGGAGGCTTTGCGAGCTGGAGTCCTGGCAGGAGTTCGTCTTGTGGGTTTGGCAGGTGGACCCGAAGGCGGCGTCGAAGTGGGCGTGTTGGGAACATTCGCCAAGCGAGAAGCAATGGGACGACTTGAACCGGCGGAGGATTGGATGGACGGATTCTTGTCCATCGCCAGTGTTACGTGAGCTATGGTAACCGTAGGCGTGGTGATGCTGGGCATTGGACTACTGACCGATGGAACAGTGAGATCTATTGTTGGCACAGCCTCCGATTTCGTGCTGCGGTTGGAGGATCGCGGCTTTGCCACGCCCAGGAGCATATAGGTGCAGTAGATGTCGTCGAACTGCTGACCCTTCACCGACTGCTCCACATCCCGGCGCTTGTGACCCATGCTCATCAATAGATCAAACCGAGCAGCATCTTGCAGCTCCATGGGCTTTTCCCGAAAGGGCCTCAATCGATCTGCCTCCTCATGACCCAGATTTATCCACTTATCCGACATGACAGCCGACAGCGAAGTGCGCTTGGCGGGATTTAGGACCAGGAACTTCCTCATCAGGTTCTCGCAGTCCATGGAGATGTAGTAGGGCACACGGTATTTGCCACGGAGCACTCGTTCCCGCAACTCCTTCAGGGTGCCGCCATCAAAGGGTAGGGATCCACTGACCAGGGTATAGAGCACAACTCCCAGGGACCAGGCATCAACTTCAGGACCTGCGTACTTTCTGCCCATGAAGAGTTCAGGCGCCGCATAGGGTGGACTTCCACAGAAGGTCTCCAGTTGGGCATTAGGATCGAAGGTGTTGCCGAAACCAAAGTCCGCGATTTTGATGTTCATGTGCTGATCGAGCAACAGGTTCTCCGCCTTCAAGTCCCGATGAACCACAAACTTGCTATGACAGTACTGAATGGCGGACACCAACTGGCGGAAGAGCACCCGGGCATCCCGTTCCCGCATCCTTCCATTCTTCACCAAATGATCGAATAGCTCTCCTCGACTGGCATACTCCATTACCAAGTAGAGTGTCCTCTCCGACTCAATCACCTGGAAGAGGCGTACGATGTTTGGGTGGTTCAGCAGTTTCATGATCTTCACCTCCCTGTACAGTTTCTGCCGGGCACTCGTATTTAGTTGGGTCTTGTCGATCACCTTGATGGCCACCTCCCGACCGGTGGGCACATGGATTGCCAGCTTGACCTTGGCAAAGTTGCCCTTGCCCAGAGTCTTGATGATCTTGTACACCCCATTGCCATTTCCATTCACATATGATTGGAACTTGAGTTCCGTACTACCACTAGCACCATCGCCCACATCCTGGCCAGCTGATAGAGTAGGCGTGGCCGGTAGGACGGCAGTAGGCGTGGCTGGCTGGGCAGTGGCGCCTGTGGTGACAATAGTACCCTTCAAATGGGGATCAGGGTCGTTCTCCTTGTCTGACGTTTTGTATATGTTTGCTACTGTCATTGCTGTCTTTTCGCTCTCCTTAGCCAAAGAGAAGTCCAGGATTCCCAGGCTGTTATCCACGGACATTATAATACTGAAAATTTTGTGGCTCCCAATCTGAATCCGAGTCTGAGTACCCAGGCGAGAGTTGCTCCTGTTGAGGATCTGGGCTGGATCTTCAAGTGTGCCGAGCACGCGTCGTTGGAAGTTGGAAATTATCGCCGCCCCTCAAGTTGTAATGCCCAGAATTTCGTCAGTCATCAGTTATCGGTGTTGTTGTTTGCACATCTGCTCTATTTCGTCACCCTCCCGACAGCCCGAGCTTTAAGATAAGACCGCTTGTTTGCAACCCTCAGCCACCCCGATTTCCATGCATGGCTGATAAGCGGCTCGTCCTGCTCCTTGCGGCAGGATCACTTTGTCTCGACGCACGACCGCCTGGGCATGAGTCGGTACTTCTTTCAGGAGGCGCTATCACCAACCCCCTGGTGCATATTCCTGTGGCACGAGCCCTTTGTGATCCTCGCTGCGATCGTGTGCCCCTGTTGTTCTTGTTTGCGACTAGTGAGGATATACCCCAGCTGGTGGTGTTCGGTTTCCTTCGTCAGCGAGGAGTAGCAGCTGCCTTCTGTTGGATATGGGGAAGAATGATTCGATTAGAGGTTGCAATCGGAATAGAACTCAATTTGGGCTCTTAATAGAGACTTTGCATTGGGTACGGAAAATTGATTAGGTAGTAATAAAAGTAAAAGGAACACGTACATATTTTAATGGTTATTACTATATCCATTATAAGATCATTTATCACTTAAAAATATTATCTTTAAGTTCAAGTAATTTTGTATTAAAAATATAAACAAATTTTAATGTATTTTGCTTTATAAAATAAAATTTGTTTGTGTTTATGTTAACAATTTAATTTTCTCTGACATAGCATTTAATGCCATATAGCTAAACCCTAAACAAACAATAAAAAATGAGTAAATTATTATGAGTAAAAGTTTTTAAAGAAATATTTCTCTTATCACATGTTTCTTCCAAAAATTCCCATGCTTATATGTATATAACCTTATCAAATAAAAAACAGAAACATCAGTCATAAGTAACCAAGTAGTTTTGTTTCCATTCCGAAAACACTACCACTAATTTTATAGATCTTACACCACTGTGCACCAAGTAATTCACTCTCTCCCCTCACAACGGATTTTCAATTGACCTGAAAAACTAATCTTTCCCTTTGTCATAGAGTATTTTCTTCGGTTCTCTGTTCTTCCTATTTTTTGCATGTCCTGCCGATCTGTACCTATGCTACCTACGATGGAACTACCCTAATGGGTTTTACCTATCCATGGATGTATTGTAAAAAAAATATATTACAAAGGAACGGGTCCTTAATCTGCCTTTTCTTTTGGCTCGCTCGTTCGCTTGCCTTTCTCTCTCTTTCGAGTAACGATTTCAGGTTTTCTCTGCCTGCTCCTTTGTGGATATCTGCGTGTGTGTGTGTGTGTGTGAGTGCCTGTGTGTCCTTGATCCTGCTGACTTGTTTTGCTTGCAACCTTTCCTCGTCATCCCTGCTTTGCCTTTTGTCTGGTCTCCTTTTCCTCCGGCTCTTCGCTTCCTTTTTCAGCTCCTTTGCCTGCCTAAGTGTGTGTATCCCTCTCTCTCACTTTTCACATGTGTGTGTGTTTTTGAGTTTTTGTGAAATTTTTAAATTGCAGCTGCTACTTTTGGGTTTTTGTATTTATTATTTTTGCCTGCTCTTCTTATTTTGTTACCCCTCTATCTTCTTTTTTCCTCGTTTTCGCAATAACAACACCACAGATCTGTGGAAATTCGCCATAACAACAAGTACTTGGCTTGGCTTGGCTTGGTTTTAATTCTGGGAACTTGTGTGATCTGTGATCTCTTGGTGGGTTTTTAATCGCTCCCCTTTCGCCACCAAGTTCAATGCACCCCACCTAGGGTTACCCCCCAACTCTCTCTATTTTCCCAAGATACCAACACATGACAACATGTGCGGGTCGTCTCCCATCTCGTTTTCCCCCTTTTTCGCCTTTGTTTTTTTTTCCCTGCCCATGGGATCTTTAGCTTGTTTTTTCCGATCGCCTCTCCTTCTGGTTCTTCTATTTTGATTCTGGTTCTCTGGCTGTTCTTTTTTTGTTCTTTCTTCAACCGAAGATGTTTATCCGCGCCAGCACTGAGTCATCATCGGAGACTTTGGGGATCTTCAGGCGCCCCATGTCTGGGGCACTGGTTCGTTAACACACTTACTGCACAAAGCGATGATATACATACAGTTGATCCATTAGCTGACCTTAATAAACGCCTCTTTTATTGAGAACCAAAGTGACGCCCCCCTTAAAGACACTAGATAAGGCTTCTCGTACCACCCAAGGGATATGATCTGGCTTATCTAGGGGCACTGGAACTGAAGTCCAAAACCGCGTGCTTGGTTAATTACACACTTTACTTACGCATCGGTCCATTGGCGATCCCCCCTGGCGGCAATCAAAAACGAATTAGCGTTAATCCAGTGCCAGTCCACAGATGTATCTCATGGTATCGTATCTGGTATCCGTAGAGCGAGAACGAACTTTCAGATACAAGGCGCGTCGAATAACTGAAACGCATTGAGCGCAATATCTGAAGACAGGTCTTGAACGTCTGAGACGGGCTGCTGAGAGTACGCTAGAGAGTAAGAGAGCAGAGAAGAGCGCAAGAAGACGCTCTTTCTTCGCTCACTGCTCTTCCTCCATTACCTGCTCTTCCTTCGCTCACACTTCGCCTCTTTCGCCACTTTCCACCTCCTCTCATTACCCACTCATTCGCTGTGGGCTGCTCTGAAGGTCGTTTCCTTGAGCGTTTCTTGAGGTGTGACGTCACGGCTGCGAAGGGGAGGCACTTTGTCTTCGGCTTTTGTACTTCGTCTTTGCGGCGAATTTGGCCTTTGTAGTGGTCTACGTCTTCGTCGAAGTTTATTTCATTGGTGTGGGTTTTCTTATGGTGGTGGTTGGGCTGTCGTGCTCTCGAGACTTCCCCATTCGTCGTCATCAGCTGTGTCGTCATCGTCGTCGTTGGTGTGGGAGTAGCCGATGGCCATATCTGTCTGAGCTGTCCGAGTGGTATTGGTGCACCAATAAGAATCGGCCAGTGGTTCCACTTCTTGAACAACAACCCCCCTCCCCCATAATTATTTCCCCCCTCTTTCAACCGCTTTGTTTTTGGTAGGGAATGATTAAAAAGTCACCACAACAAATAATAATAATAAAATGCATTTCTTTTGGCCCGCAAAATATTTCTTTCATTTGGCATCGCTTTGGTCGGCTGAAAGGAAAAATTATAATGACAAAGTAGGCGACAAGAAGGGGTGGTTGGGATGGTTGCGATGGTCCGATTGCAGACGTAGACGATGATTATAATAACAGTTTTCTGTGATTTCTCCTCGATTCCCGATTCGTGGTCCAGTCCCCTCCTTGAAGGCAGGGCTTAATTAAAAAGCTTTTGGCCATCCACTTGGAAAAAAATTAACCCTAACTTCTAGAAGTTTGCCATTCAAACTGAATCTCTTTTGAAGGCAAGAATAAATATATTTTTAAGTCATAACAATATTCAAGAAACATGAAAGAGATGAAATATTTACTTACATTTAAAATGTTGAACAAAATCACTCATTTCGACTATCATAAAAATATTGTAGTTCTTAAAAAGATACCACTTTTGTCTCAGTGCCCTCTTAGTTTGGCAGTTGTAGATTAACATTATTCTTTTGACTTTGAGATTCGGAACTGAAAGTGTTGGGGAACTCTGGTAGGGGAATTTGCATTTAGGCAGGCCCGAGAAGCCAAGACAAGTAGGCCAAAGTGACATGTTAATGAGGAAGCGGGTAATTCAGCATGCAGTCGATAAGGCAGACGCCTTTGTAGTAAAAAGTATCTGCCAGATACGCGTGGCACGCACACCAGCTGACGCCCCACAAAATAGATGAACATAATGCGATTCCGACCGACAAATCACAGTTGGCCACCAGCGGACACGCGCCACCTGATCAGGATGCTATATCTATAGATAGGGAGCTCTTTCTTCGGCAATATTTGATCGTGCTGAATGCGGAAAAAACAGATTGCAACTGCAGCTGACTTCGACGACGTGGACAAAAGGATCTACGGCAGACAAAGCAGCCACAGGATATGCGATACAGCCACTTTTGCACATTGCCCCGATGAGTTATGGACTCCAGATCTCGGGGTTCCCGAAAAGGGCAGCATCTTGACAGACAAATGCGGGTGCATATCGATTTCGACTTCGGTTGCAGGATCGTTGACTCCTTGGGCCGTGATCTGCATTTTTGCGTCCTTCTTGCCGCATCGCGAAAGGTGCAAAATGAAGGACGAACGTGCCGCAAAATGTGTGCGGCGACTTAGGACTTTAATTGGGTTTCCCTGTTTCCCTGTCGATATTCAATAACAGCTGGCTCTCGGCTAAGTACACAAATTAACCCGTTCAAACAATGCCTTCTTGGAAAGTGTCAAATTCAACCTCCGATCAAGGACCAAACAATGGCCATCCAAATGAGGGAAATGGAATGCATATGTATATGGCCCAGACAATAAAAGAAGAATCACAATTTTCAGCTGTCAAAGGAGGGGGTAAATTCTCCGATTTTCATCAAGAAAACGGCTGATTTTCTCACAGTTTTCACCGGGTTTGATTTTCCTCAATCATTCGTCGGCGACCACCTCAGCCCTTTGGTCCTGGGCAAATCCTTTGCACTTACTTTGCATCGCAGTTAGATCGTTCATTCATCCATCTATTCATTCATTTAGCCCCGACCCTCAGTGACTAGGCTACCTGCCATTGTCAAAGAGTTTTCCTTTCGATTTGGTCTAGCATTTCCTCGGTTTTTGTTATATTTTTGCATAGTTTTCGGCTTTGTTCCTTCCCAGGAACGGGCAGAGAGAACTGCTTAGGGATAAACAATATTAGCTGACTGAAGGATTTGCATTCCACGTCCACATTTCCCCATTGTTCAGTCGTCGTCCCGAAGAATTGTCAATAATATTTTGCCCATGCGGCAGTTTGCCCCCATCTCTTTGGAAAACAGCGACACTTCTGCCCACATACGGAATAGATAATGACGGAACTAATCCTTTGCCTCTAACCAGAATCGCGATGGCTTGGCTTGGCTTGGATTGGCCTAATTGAAAAGCGGCGGCAACAACAGGGACAGGCTCAGAAAAAGAGGCAGGCACTGAATGCATTTCGGCGGCGCAATTCAGAAAGCTGAAATCTGCATAATGCAAGTGCATCATCTCATCTGTGCTCTGTGGAGATGCACTCAGAGAAATTCCTTTTAGAAATAAGGAACATGAGAATGTTTAATAGAAATTTCTTCTTGGTTTCATATGCTTGGATATGCCCATGCTTTTTAGACTGATTAAATTTGAAAAAATATTTGAACAATAGAACATTTTTTCTTGTAGAGATTTTGAACTACCATACCTATAGGTACTATTTTAGAATAAGTTTTAAAAGAAAAATGTTTAATTTTTGCCATTTTTCGAAAAAATTTTTTGACAAAAATCTGAATTTTGTATTTTTGACAAAAATTGTAACCCTTTTTTCGCCATAAAAATTCAGTTTTTTGGCTGCCATAACAAAAATATATGTCAGAATGAGGAATGTCATACCTCGTTGAGCTCGTTGTTTAATTTCAAACCGATTGGCATTTCAACCTGAAAATATTTAATTTTTGCCATTTTTCGAAAAAAAGTGATGTAACCCCTACAAAAAATTGAGAAAATTGGTCAAAAAATAAATTTTTCTAAAACTGATGAGGATCGTTAGCATATTTAGCAAGCTGTTCAAAACAGTCGGTCTTTTAGCTCTACGCCTTAATTTGGCTGAACTACGATGGAAAAACCGAAAAAAAAATAGAATTTTTGACAAAAATCTGAACTTTGTATTTTTGACAAAAATTGTAACCCTTTTTTCGCCATAAAAATTCAGTTTTTTGGCTGCCATAACAAAAATATAAGTCAGAATGAGGAATGTCATACCTCGTTGAGCTCGTTGCTTAATTTCCAATCGATTGGTATTCTAACCTAAAAATTTTTAATTTTTGCCATTTTTCGAAAAAAATTGAGAAAATTTGTCAAAAAATAAGTTTTTCTAAAAGTGATGAGGATCGTTAGCATATTTAGCAAGCTGTTCAAAACAGTCGGTCTTTTAGCTGTACGCCTTGATTTGGCTGAACTACGATAGAAAAACCGGAAAAAAATGTCGATTTTTTGACAAAAATCGGAATTTTGTGTTTTTGACAAAAATGTAACCCCTTTTTTTGCCATAAAAATTCAGTTTTTTGGTTGCCATAACAAAAATATAAGTCAGAATGAGGAATGTCATACCTCGTTGAGCTCGTTGTTTAATTTCCAATCGATTGGCATTCTAACCTTAAAATGTTTAATTTTTGCCATTTTTCGAAAAAAAAGTGATGTAACCCCTACAAAAATTGAGAAAATTGGTCAAAAAATAAATTTTCCTAAAAGTGATGAGGATCGTTAGAATATTTAGCAAGCTGTTCAAAGCAGTCGGTCTTTTAGCTGTACGCCTTGATTTGGCTGAACTACGATGGAAAAACCGAAAAAATGAAAATTCGACATTTTTTCGGTTTTTCCAACATCTGAGTTTTGTATTTTTGACAAAAATTTAGAGATATTTAGATATAGATATTATTTTAGTATCCCTTTTTTCACTATTCTTAATCTCTAGGCATAGAGATTTTGGAGAACTCAAATCTTTGCTAACGAAGATCTTTGTTTCGACATACTCTTTAAGCTAGTTGTTAGGTTGTTTCCAGATAGTTTACCCTCCGTTTTTTCTCAGTGTAGATGTAGCCTACGTAGGAGGCGCCTGGGGGGCAGCTTATTAGCGAAGATTGTCAGTCAGCCGCCAAACAACAACGGCAGCAACAACAGAAATTGATTACCAAATGTGCACGGCTTTCGAGTGGTTTTAGGCTCGGAATTCAAGGGGGTTCAGGGGTGAGGGAGGCCTGAAGGCCGGATAGGCAGGCTAATAAGCACAAAAATCCACATAGAGCAGCAATTCCTTTTAATTGAAAATCTCTCTCTCGCGCGCTTCCCATTTCCCAATTTTCCTCCACTTTTTTTTTGTTGTTTTCATTTTCGCAATTTCTTTGCGGCTGCAGTGCGTTTAGTTGATAGCGGGGGAGGCAGGGGTTAGGGGGCGTGGCTGCAGCTCCAAATGCATTCGATATTGCATTTTTTTCTCCGGCAACATGCAAGGATAATAAGGACTTTAGCCGGCTTGGGACTTTTTTTTGTTGTTTTCCAGTTGTTTTTTTTTTTTTTTGGTATGTGTTTTATTTTTGTGGACTGATTGACTTGCGAAGCGTCCGCTTAACCAACGCTGCTGCTGCTCCATATCTCACACCATTTTGGGGATCCTGGCTTGCCGTTATCCTGGCAAAGTTGATTGCAGCAAGGACTTGCGTCTATATTGCGGCCCGAAAAATTGCATTGGATGCATTTGCTGGGCAAACAAACTGCCGAAACAAGAGTCATGAAAAAAGTTTAAGGCCCCCAAACTCTGGATTCTCCTGCTCCGCGTAAGACTCGCTGCATGTGCAATGCATATTAGCCGAGTTGTGTCCTGCGTCCTGCGTCCTGCCTTCTGAGTCCTGGATCCCGAATCCTGGATCCTGTGCCATCCTCGGCCTGTGCATTGTCCTTTTGGTCGAGCGCCTTTTGCCCCATCCCCACGGCGCTGTGTGTTTTTTTCTGCGGCTGCCTTTTGTTTGATTTGCGAAATTGCAATATGCTGGCTGTCTGGCTCAGCTCGTCGTCTCGTCCTGGTCCTTCTGAGACCCCACTCCTTGCTCCCCCCCCCCCCCCCCCCTATCTCCACACACACGCAGGATAACTGCAGTTAGACTGCAGTGCAAATGCAACCGGTTCCTGCCAGGACATTCCTATTTCGGGGTTAATCTCCATAAGCTTTGCTTGGGCCAGCTGCTTTCTTTTATTCTTATTCATTTATTGTATAGGACATTTAGGTAAATTGTTAATAAATGCTTTTTAAACTTCTCTTTTATTTTTTAATATTTAAAATTGAGTTTTTTTTTATCTTAGGTTACTTTCTTGTTGTTGGATATCCTTTAACATCATTCAAACTTCTTAAATGCATGGTATTTCATTTCTTAAAAGTTTTTCTAATGGTTTTTCATTTTAATTTTCTGTGTTTTTCCAAACATTTTAGTTGCCTTTTTAATTTTATTAATTTAATTTAATTTAATACTATTATTTAATTATTTTCTTTTGATTTATTTTATTTTATAGGTATGTTTCTTAAAGTAAAAGCCATAACTGCAATTGATTTTTCTGAATGAAATATATTTTCTCTTTGCTCCCCACTTCCTCTTACTGATTTTGGCCAAATATTCACTTGTTCAAATGACAGATTATCCCCATAAATATTTTAATTTGATTCATTTGCAACCACTCGTGGTTCAACCCCCCAAAGCGCTGCAGCTCCTGCCCCGATCAGGTTGATGTCCGGTCCCCGTTTCCAGCAAAACCTTTTAATTCGAGTGCGTTTTTCATCATCAACCAGGCTCTTCTCTCCCCTCCACTCCACTCCAGTCCCAGCCCAGTTTGCCCAGCCCCCTTGGCCAGATTTCCGTTTAGGTCGTGGCGCACTGAAAGTCTTGAGGCTACGCCGGAGACCCTTCAACCGACTGCGCCAAAATGCACTGGACGTTGGTCACGACGCGGAGCAGAAATCAAACAATCAAACAAAATGAAATCGCCGGTCTGCCCCTTTTCGCTCCTGGTCTCTTGTATTTTTCTCCCTTTTTTTCAGCTCGCGAGTTTTTTGTTGGCTTTGTTCTGCTGCTGCTTTTGTGCACACGCCCCCTCAAAGTCCAGTTTTGCAGTCATCAAGTTTTGGCCTCCCTGGAGAGAGAGGGGGTGAAAAAAAACGACCCCCCTTCTGCTGGCGGGCTTCCGGCTGCCCATGCTTCTTTGGCATGTCTTCGCATCCGTTGCATCCGTCCATCTTGCCCGTTTCCGCCCCTTTGCCCCAACTCGCCACTTGGCTGCAGTGGGCTGCCAGACGAAGGAGCCACCCTTCGAGGACTTTTCCAACCCCAAACCCCTCAGAACCGAAAACAACTCCAGCTCCAACTTCCCCCTCCACCCTCTCTATATATTTTATTTTTAATTAATTAATGCGAATGCAAAGTACAATTTCTACAAGGAAAACTTGTTTTGCAACTCGCTGGCAACCCTTTTGGGCTCGGCTCCACCCTTAGCCACCCTTTGCCACCCCCTTTGCCACCCTTTGCCCCCCCCTATCATCCCTTGCCACCTGACTGCTGTGTGGCGCCTCCAAATATGCGGCTGGCTGTGAAGAAATGCAGTTAATTTACTCAGAAGTAGCAGGGAATTGCAGTGGGAAAAGCGGCTTCAAGTGGGCGGCTGGTGGGTTGAAGAAAATTGCTGCTGCAGAAAGTTGCTGCTGCAGTTTCTTTTGTTTTTGTGTGCACGCCGTAATGTATGCAACATAATTTTTGCGCTCTTAGCTGCCGCTGGATGAATTTTTGTTAGTACTCAGAATGGTGGGGGGGAAAATTTCAGGGAAATGGAAGGAAAAGCATGGAGTTGCCTGGCTGGATATGCAGTCACCTCCTTTCAGGCATAACTGCAATATGTGTGTGCGTGTGCATGTGTACCTGTGTGTGTGTGTGTGGGGGTATTTCTGAGGTAGTTGGCGCAGTTGAAAAACTTTGGTCTCGGCAAGGTGAGTGGGGTTGCAAAAAACCCTTACAGCTTTCGTTCCCTAGGCCTCCTCAGTTTTTCCAGGTTTTCATATATGGTAGCATATATTTCCCCATTTTTTTCGGGGGCGCTGGAAAATGTTGCAAAAGTTATTTCTTCACGGGTTTGCCAGGGCTCTTAATGAAATATCTGCATGGATGCGAGTGGATGCAGTTGGCAGCAAAGTGGTCTCCACGGGTTACTTAATAGGCAACAGCCAGCTCACATGGCCGGGCAATAGACTCCATTCGTAATTGCACGGAGAAAAAATTGAAATGAATTCATACAAAAGGTGCCTCAGAGATATTTTCAGGGATTTTTTTGTATACATTGTGATTTATTCCAACAAAACGCGAGTTCTAGAGCAACACGTGGTTTATTTTTAACGTTAAAATGTGTAATAAATCTCTTTAAATAACACTTTGTAAAAAACGCGAATTCTTGAGGATTATAAGTTTCAGCTTTGGACAATTCATTCCCGTAACCAATTAAAATCACATCGGTTGCATTTGATTTTTTCCCGTGTGGGCTTTAAGGCCGAATCAACTGTGGGAATCGGGCTGAAAGAATCTGGCTGTTTGGGCGACAGTTCAGCGACACGCTCAAAAGCCTCAAAAGGAGTGCGGGCGCGTCTTTCAATCTGTGACTTTTGCACCCCCTCCACCACCACCATCACCTTCACCGTATGCAAATAGACAGCCCTAGCCCTCCTACACCTTGAGCAAAGTAGGATAAAAAGAAAATGCAGCAAAAACGCAGCTGCAGGGCCAAAAGGGGGGCGGCGAAATAGAAGAGGAACGTTGCCGCTGCAGACACATTTTAATGATGCATGCAACAGTAAACTGCAATCAGATATGCGCACATCGTTAGTCTTCAGCATCAGCCGCCGTTTGTTGATTATCTTAGAATGGAGAGCACGGCAAGAAAGATAACCATAACCCATACGCCCCGTTGGCCACCCGGAACCTCAAACCGTGCACTTTCCGCATTGCATGGAAATTTATTTGCCGTGCAAATAAACTGCAGCCTCCTGTTTGCAAGAAGTCGGTCCCCGGATTCGGATTCTTGGTCCCCACTTCATCCCTAAGGAACAAGAAAAAAAAAAGAGGGCGGGAGCTGCAGAGGAAACCCCTAACGGAGGCACTTTTTTATGCAACTTCTTCAGCTCGAGTGGTTTCCCAAGTTGACGTTTCAAATGTCAATTGTGTGCTTAACTGCATTCTTTTGACGTCTCCGTCGTCGTCGTCGTCGACGTCGTTGGCTTTCCTTATTTGCCCTCGTGTGTGTGAGTGCTCCTCGGAGTAGGGCAACCCGTCTCGAATCCAGACTCCTTTCCATCCTTTCCATCCTCAATCCCATTCCCATTCCCCAGTTTTTGTCTAATTTTGGTTTCTTTTTGTTGCAAATTGCGGCCTAAGCGGGAATATGGGGTGGGCTGCGGGGTGGAAAGGTGAGTGGAGGGCAGGAGGCCGTTCCTGGAGATCGCTTTCGCTGCTAGTTGGCAGTTGGCAGCTGGTAGGCACTTGCAGGAAAGCCAAGACATCACTTAAAGGATCGACTATTTCATACTGTATTTTTCAAGATTTTATAAAAATATTTTTTACTGGATTTTGTACTAGGAAAATTAGATATAATTAAAACAGTTTCCCTTCCATCAAGTAGCATTATTATAAAAGATCATAAAAAATATATTGCTTTATATTTTTCAGTACAATTAAATTTAAATTTATTTTAGCCTAAGGGTAGTTTTTATTGAAAATATAAAAAGACGACTTACTTTTTTGAGTTCCAGTAATTTCTATTTATATTACATTTTATTTTGAGATTAAAGTTTTTATTCAAAAACCAAAAATAAATAAATAAATATTTTTCCATTACATATTTTAAAAGTAAAACATTTATTTTAAGATTACAGATACTTTATTTAGAAATTATAATATTTATTACTTAATTTATTTTTATACCCTTTTCTAATTTTCTTCAACAAGTGAAATGACTATTTCCCCTTATTAGTAATTTTTTTATATTTTTATAAAATTGTCATTCCAATATCTTTGATTTAGTTTGGCAAAGTTATCCGAACTAGGACAGTTTTCAGGGGGTGCTTATATACCCCACTTGCGGCACCTTGAACAGGGCACACGTAATTTCTTTTCTTTGGCTTTCACTTTGTTTGAGCAACGTTGCAGCGACTTTTGCCAAGTCGCTGGGAAAATATGCCGCATTCACACACACAGGGCCACTCGCACACACTCGCAGGGGAACAGTGGGCCAGAGTCAGCGAGTCAGACTGCAATCTTGCCTTCAATTAAGCTTTGACAAGTGCATTGCACACAGGAGCAAAGGGGGCAGGGAAAAGGACTTCGACAAGGAGAAGAAGTCGCAGGAGCAGGAGCAGTCTTCCACAAAGCGCATAAATATGAATGAGAAGGCAGGACGATGGACTCCTTGCCGTGAACTGTTGGCCAAAATAAGAAGAAAAATAAAAAAAAAGAAAGAAGGACGACCAGGGAGCCCGGAGTGAAGAACTGGAGAAGGAAACGCAAATAAATGAATTGCACTTTTCCTTTGCTCGAATTTTCTTCTGGCGCCCCGTTTCAATGGGCCGCGCCTCAATGGCAGTGGAAAAACTTTGCATATTGTGTTTATTCTATGCCCGCGGAGATAAAGAGAGCTCCAAGCCAGGTGGAAGTCGGAGGCAGCCTTTAATTAAGCGGGTCCAAGTCGCAGTCCGCTGGCATTATGCCTAGATAATGGCAAGGCCGAGCTGAAAAGGGGGCCACTGGGCGCGGGGGGGAAGACAGATATGAAATGCAAATTATGCGGCGAATTGTGTGCTCATTAATTAAAATTGAACTCGGACTGAAACTGAAACTGAGGCAAGAACAGGGCCTGAGAAAGTTCATCAGCCATCAAAGCGCCAGCAGCATCATTAGCGCCCCGGCCAGCTTAACCAGCCAAATCCCAAATCCTTCATCCTGAATCCTCAAATCCTCAAATCCTCACTGTCCACGCCGCTGCACTTTGAGGTGAACACTCAAAAGTTTTTGCGCCATGGCTGGGGGTTTAATTTTTTTTTGTTGCGAGGGGGTTTGGAATTTCTGGCAAAAATATTATACATATATTACATCTGGTCTGGAGGGGTCTGAGTCAAAATGCAAATCTTGCAGATTTTTAATTTCTTTTCAACGAAAATTTTATTTTCTGTTTGCACTTCTTGTTGTTCGCCCAGGACGTTGGCAGGACCAACCCTTTTTTATTTGCCAGTCTGCCAAGGATGCTGATGGCTCGCCCCTCTCTACTCGAGATGCCTTGCTGCCTTTTAAGCTTTATTATTATGTATTATAGATTCATATTATGCACTTTTTAATTTTTTTGTCTGCCATCCCAGGGCTTGAGACTCTCCAGACCGACAGCCCAAAATGAAATGCGTTTTGCTTTGCCGGAAAATAGGAGGGGAATGCTTAGCCTTTGAGGAGCCAAGAATACCCTTCTCCAATTCATATTCAATATTTTTTATATTTTCATATATGTTTCTAAATTCCACTTAAATAATGAGCTGGAGAAGTGTACACAAGTCACCTTTTCATAATAGAGTTTAGGTATCAAAACATTTAAAGTACTTCTTATAAGTATAATTTTGAAGTTACCTTTAGGAACTTTTTGAAATCTATATATTAAATGTAATATTAATTTTAATTTAATTAAAATTTTGTAGTGAGTTTCAAAGAAACATGGGACATTTCAAAAGAAGTAATCAGCAGCTGCTTGAAGTTCCCATTACCATGATAGGGTATTTCATAAAGGACTTTTGGACTGGGTAATGCTGCTGCAGTCATTCCTCGAATGTCCTTGGCAGAACCACCCTTCTGGCTTCTCCGGGCAAGAGTGTGGGTTGTCTTCTGGTTGCATTGCCACAAGTTGCTGCTCGAGATTCGAAACCCCACCCATCCAACCAAGGCTCCTTTCGATTCCACCTCCTTGTTCTTGTGCAGTGCCCTTCAAGACTTTTTTCCTTGCTTACATTTGGGGGCGGCTTTTGGGGTTGCATCTGTGAGATACATTCGCGTAATGAATTCGGCCCGAGGGTGGCGACAATGAACTTGCCTGCATTCGCCGCCTATTACCCCCTCCCAAAAATTCTAGGGCGTTGACATGTCAAGGCGAAGTATTCCGAAAATTACTTGCAAAACCCAAGCCGAAAAATAAAGGAAAAGGACTTCACGCTTTGCTTGCCAGGAAGTCGGTAGGAAGTGAGGTCCTCGCGAGGGGGAGGAAAAGCCAGAATTGTTTTAGCCAGCTGGGAACCAAACCTGCCGAATCATGTAAAGCTATGCCGGAAAGCGCCTTGAAGCAGAACCAATGCTGCTAAAGGAAACAATTTCCATTTCCATTTGCATGGCGATCTGCGATCGCAGATCACGGAACCCGGAGAAAAAAGGCGAGGGTGCGCTTTTCACACGGTTTCCCAGTACAAAAAAAGACCCAAGGGTCGGTCATAATTTTTAATAATTTCCTTTTGCTTAAATAGTTTTTCCTTTGGCATAACAAATTCCCACCGCAGTGGACAATTGAAGTGTTAGATGCAAAGATCCAATTGCCAGCAAGTGGCTGTAGAACAGTACAGATACGCACAAGATAACTTGATTGCACTAATTTGACTGCAGCACCCAAAGAGCTCAGATATATGTATGTAGTTATATGGTTCCCATGGCGGACTAGTTTCATAGTTCCGCATTGGACAATTGCCGGTTCCTTCTTCGAAAGGCCGTCCAAGTTGAGAACTCAACTGGTCTGCTGGGGGTTGCTTCAATCAACTTCTGACAAGAAGTGTTAAATCTGCACTCGCTGCAATTGCAGCTGGAGGCCGCTTTATTAGAATATCCGGCAGCTTAGGCTATGGACTGCCAGACAGCCTGTCTGCCCTGGTCCACATAGTCATAATTCATAAATCAACTAATTCTGGAGTCGTTGGGCCAGCAGACATCAGCAGAAACAAATAGCACCCTGCTCCCTTTCCCAAAAAAATAAAAACAAAATCTGTGACCAAGACAGAAAAGTTCTCAGGCTCGGCGACATCAGGAAGACACAACAATTAAAGGGTTTCGAGTTGCCTTAATGAACCGCAGCCAGACAAAAGGTCAAAGACAAGACCATCATCATCGTCAGCGAAAACAAAGGCCTAGAAGGCCCAAACCAAAGGCAAACAAAGGTGGGCCCCACATTCGAAAAATGAAAGGGAGAAGACGTCACGGCGGTTGCCTGCACTTCCTGGCAAGAAACAGAAGGCAAAAGAGTCCCGAAGACGCCGCTGGGTTTCAATTACCAGGTCCCAAGATTTCTCCCTGCTCCAAGATGAGTGACCTACCTTAATTGAGCGTGAAGCGCTGCAATACTTTGACACCTTTATGACAGGGACATGGACATGGACATTCGACAGGGCCATCGGCATTGCATTGACATCGAAATGGATATATGGATTGTGGGCTATGGACAGTGGACAGCAAACAGTGACTACCCCCTAAGACAGCCGACGGAACTGGAACTGGACCCCGGTGGACGACACTAATGAACATTAATGTTCGTATTGTGTAATGTCGCGACTTTAATGTAAAGTGCAATGAAGCAATGCAAGGCCAGGGGGTAGTGCATCCACCGGATGCACTCATTAAGTGCTGCAGCCTTTGACTTGCAGACCCGAAAGAACTGGACGCAAATGCGAGCTGAGTTATGATGCCAGCTGACGAGCTGTCAGAAGAGTCATCGTCATCCACCGAGGAGGAGGTGGATCGGATTGGATGGGTTACGATGGAATGGAATGGGGTAACTGCCGACTGGAAGGCAAGTGGTTGTTAAGTCTGATTCACGGCTCGGTTCGGAAATCAGCGGGCGCAGCACGTGTTCCCCTGCCAGCCCGTAACCCTTTGATCTGACCAGGGGCCACTCAAATGGGTAGGGGCTGTACCCTACCCTCCTACCTCCCT
Source organism: Drosophila suzukii (assembly GCF_043229965.1). Lineage (NCBI taxonomy): Eukaryota > Metazoa > Arthropoda > Insecta > Diptera > Drosophilidae > Drosophila > Drosophila suzukii. The sequence goes on from NC_092082.1 coordinate 85,145,469, forward strand.
TGATTTTCCTTCGCCCTCGCGAAAAACCATTTTCCACAAATTTAATTCCATTAATGTCGCAGCCATCTCCTTTCACTCGCTGGCGCTCCTCCAGCGACCCTTCAGAAGTTCTTCAAATGTCAAGCGGAGGCAGGACTCGCAGGATTCTCCAGCAACTAAATTATCATAATGAATCTCGCAACTACTTGAGTTTTGTTTGCCCGACTGGCAAACTCAACTCGGTCCGAGGAGGGTTAAGCGATGGCTCGGCTCCTAACGGATTTTTAATTGAAACTGTCACTTGTCGAGGAGCCAAGGATGATGGCCAGGACGATGGCTAGAAACCCAACCAGGTTGGCTCCTCTCCTCTCCTCAACTCTCCTCAACTGAAGTAGTTTTCATTGCAATTACGAAGGAATTAAATGCTGCATGGAAGATGAGATGAGAACCACAAAAGTTTTCCAAGAATTTAATCTCCGATGCATAAATCAACAATTGTCTGTCGCCCTCAGACATTTCCATTGTTTGATCAAGAAAATCTTTTCCATTTAATCCAAAAACACAAGGGTGAAGGAGGAGCCAACATGAACAATGGGAATTGAATTTTATGCTTTACAAGATTTTATTGCGACTTTTTGACTCGACGCCTCCGACAGCTCGAATCCCCCATATCCCCAATCCTCCGCCCAATCCAACTTCGTTATGAAAACGAATCGCAGTCCGCCTTTATTAGCAGCAAATTTCATTATTCAAGTCAATTTGCCTCGGAGATGCCTCGAAAACTTGCTCGATAGTGACCCCCCACTTGGCTGGGCTCTTTGCATGGGTTCAATTGAATTAAATACAATCAATTTGTTGATACGCAGATGAATTTAAACAAATTTAGCCCGAGTGTGCGGCGAACGAGGCGACTGAGGATGACTCAGCTCAGCTATATTGTCCGGACTCCGGAACCCAAGGGTCCCGAGTCTCGGGTCCCAGGTTAGTCACTCCGGCGGGTCAAACGGCACCCAAGTGCCGTCCAAGGCTCTGGACATGCAATCAAAGCCACCATCCTCTGGCTAAAAAAAGTTATTAAAAAAATACAGTACTACAAGATAGACTAAAAGGTAGTCCCGTGCACAACCTCTAATTATCTCAAGCCATGACATGAAGTCATTTCTCCAGTCCAGTCGTACATGTATAGTATCCTTTAATGCCAGCGCTCACGCTGAAATTGAAACTTCAAATATTTGTACGCGGCTCAAGGACTCGCCATGTGTGGGTAATTTCCTTAATAACCGCCAGCCTATCGCATTAACATATCTCGCATTTGTCATAAAAATAAGTCAACCACCAGTGCCACCCACCTACCAATCTACAAAATAGCCCAGCTGGTCTCCGCGGAGGAGGCGTTTTGTCAAGGAAGTAGGAACTATATCTCCCCCCTTTCTAGTAGGTGGGTGGAATGTGAAGGAAGGAAGTGTTTATGCCTGCCCATGTGCGTCTCGTAATGACCCCCGGCTAAATGGACACATTACGCGCCGGACACACGAAAAATTGAATTATTCAAGCGACTTTGGAGGCGTCGCTTTTGGAGCCAAACGACATTGCGTGTCAAAGTTTTTCCCTTACGCCAACTTCTAAACTCTGGCACTCCCACTCCTTGAAACTTATGCCGAAAAATAGGGCTAAGAAATACGTTACAAAAGGCAGCCGGCCCACAGAAAGGTGGAAAACCCAACGAGTGCCTTAAAGTTCCACTGGGTGACTTCAAGACTCCGTTTACGCTCTATGCGCATACAGCACACGCCAGAACCAGGACAACCCATACCCCCCACTATACCATATACCATATACCACTATACCATTATAGACCCCGAACCCTTAGGAAATGTAACGGCCGACGATCGACGACAGTTGGTTTCCCAGAGCGTCTTCAAGACGTTCGAGGGGGTGACTTATTTATAAGGAAAAGACTTTCGACATCTGCCAGCTGCACGGGTCTACCTCTGATTGCAACGTTAATAATGCAAGCGAAGAAGAGGGTTACTGCCACGCACCAAAGCGGATGTTTTTCGGGGGGGGATATGAAATCACTGGGACTGGCAAAGGGAACTCTAAGTACTATATATAGTACTGCCATTGCTTGACGGGACTGTACTCATTATTAGTTGGAAGCGAGTGCAAAAAGCACTTACGATTAAGAGCCGGGAGTTTGGGGGAGGGGGCAAGTATCATTTGGCTAACGCTTGAAATTGGCTTCGTGACGCTTATCGCGATCAATAAATAATATACGAGCAGTTCTAGACAGAGACGGGTAGCGGCAGAGATATAGATACACGAACGGAACGACATCGAGGCGGAAAACAAAAAGTATCTGCCAGATACATTTGAGTAATTTGCGTCGTTAGTGCCGGAAAGAGAGGCAAAATAATAATAATAAAAGAAAGTACGCTTGATTACAATGAAAATGTTTTTAATGCCCGAGCTCCTCTTTCCCCCCTCCCCTCCTCTCCTCTGTACACCCACACAGAGACAGAGAAAGATATCTGCATAGATAGGCGAAGCAAAAGGACACACGTTAGGCATGCATTTTTCCCCTGTTTCTTTCTTTTTTTTTGTTCGATATCAAAAGCGCGATAAGCACTAGACACGAATGTGGGGTAGTGGGTGGGAGTGGGTGGCAGGTGCAGGTGCAGGCTTGCAGGTTGGACAAAAGCCCGATGGAGGGGCCAGAAGGAAAAGCCTGGTGGAAAATCCTCAAAGTCGAAACAGTCGCGACCAGCGACCACTGTCCAAACAAAAGTCTGGAAAAATGAGCAGTGGGAGCCGACTTGGCCACATATGGCCATTTTCTGGCTGCCATTGCGTGCCTGGCCCGAATACTAGTACATATCGGTATCTGTATCTCGGTGAGCTCCTGTCTATATCCGTAGTATGTAGTATCCCAGGCTGCGAATGTACGAGTGTGTGCTATCTAATCAAGCGCTGAAAGACAATAAAAGCCAACAACGCAGCCACGACAAACAGCGACCACAAAAAGTGCTTATGTCTGAAAACAACAGCAGGACAAGACCGTTAAGTTACGTGGAGACCAACAGGATACCTAGTAGTTAGGATAGATCTAGATTTAGGGTCATAGAACCCATAACTCTGGACAGTCTAAGATATAGGGAGCTATCAATAAGTTAGAGAGTCCATAACTCTGGACAGCCCAAGACATATAAAACAGAATATAAATGCAAACTATCTTCTAGGTTTTTCCTTATATATTTTTCTAAACATTTTCCTTATGTGTTGGTATAAAAGATGTTTCATACTTGGTAAAAAAGATTTTAAAACAATCGTTTCTTTTAGGTATGTTTGTATACAAAATATTTATATAGAAAATTCGATATATTCTATGATGATCCTTAGCCACATCCTTTCCCCTAATTACAAATACCCCTTCATAAAAATCACAGTGAATTCTAGGCAACCTACTTCTCTGCCTGGCTAAGTGCAGCGGGAAAACCTTTTCCTGGCTCCACTCGAAAGTATCGCACGGATGTCGTATCTATGGCCCGCCATATGGCGACAAAACGCCGATATCTGTGAGAGTGTTTCCATGTACGAGTATCTGTATCTTATCTGGCAGTCGGGGTATTAGCCAAGGAGCGTGCACCTCATCCTCCTCCTCCTCCTCCACCTCAGGGCCCCCGAAAAACCAGCAGTGGCCATAACAATAACTGAGACTGGGCTGACATCATAATAATTCGAGTTTACTGCATTGCAATCCCGCTAGAGAGAGACCTTTTGGCAAGTTCTCGGAAAACTTTTCGCATAAAATCCTTGTTTGAGACAGCCACTGGAGAAGGCAGAGAAGGACATTTTCTTTTAGCACAATTCGCTTCACAAAGTTGCTGCCAATTCTGGTGGAAACGACTGCCAGCCAACTTTGCGGAAACATAATTTTAATGTGTTTGTGGCAGGATTAGAGCTGTGTGGAGAGCTGGAAAGCTGCAACTGCATTGGCAGTGAATGCCAACACACAAGTTGAAAGGTGTTTCTGAACTTTATTGATGTCGTCGACTTCGGGCGACTTCCGCACCACCCGTTAGGCAAATATCATTGGTATCAGGTAAAAATCGGTTCCCGACTGGATGGATGTCAAATGCCACCACCGAGCACGCCCCTTGGTTCCGTCTGCCTGGCTTCTTCCTTCTGCCCCTGCTCCTCATACTCATCCTTGTCCTCCACCTCCTAACTCCACCTCCTCCTCCTCCTTCCTCCAGCGATCGCCAGCTTGTGCGCACGCGCATTGAGGCATAGACTGCGAGTCCAGGTGTGCTCCGATCGTCGCTCGCCGCTCGTGGCAGCCAAGTACGTGCCATAACCACACTTGGAAAAAATACTACTGACTTTCAAACTGTCACCCAAATTGAATAACTGCTCGAAATATCTCTAACCTTCTTTAAAATCAGTTTTTAAAATTATAGAATACCAATTTGATTCATAATTGTACTGAGACATGTATTGATAAGTTTGAGTTTTATTTTTATATCTTTGTTTTATTTTCATGAGCTCAAAAATATCAATTGCTTTTCAATATTATTAATGTTTATAATATATAAATATTATATATTTTTAATATTATTGTTATTAAAGTCAGCTTTAATATTTTTAAGATCTTATAGAACTTGAGTAAATTTTCTATCAATCCACTAACGAAGGTTTTTAAACATCAAAACCATTCAAAACCATCCCCCATTATCCTCAGTGCATTGAAACTTCCCTTGCTTCCAAGCAATCGTTTGCCAACATCAGCTGTTGGCTGTGGCGATCGTTTCCTTCCGCATCCGTATAAGCATAGGGGCTGCAGAATCCCTACCGGTTTCGCATTGCTCTTCGTGATTTCCCCCACCATTTGCTCATTTTTCTATTTCCAGCGAATCTCAGCTCGCCAGATTGCTATTTAATCTGGCAAAATGATTCTTTGAAGCGGAATCACAATGCCTAATTGCCACTAGTTCAGTTTTGGGACAGTTTTTAACGGATTTTAGAGTCACTTGACCGTAACACAATTCCACCTCGCCCCCTCGTAGGCACTTTTTATGAGCCAAAGCATATTTTAATGATGACACCCGACCACGAGAAGGAGAGGAGTATAAACAGAACACATGGCCGTGCCACACTTCGGTCGTTTGTGCGATGAGTACATTACCGTGTGCCGCGATCTGTGAAGGCACATTCCAAAGCACACTTTGAGATACATGCATGTATATTTGTCGCTAGCACTGCCCCTTCATAAAAACCCGGCGCCTCCCTCATTTCCAGCGCATGCAAAGTATCCGCCGAAGTCAGCGTTTTCCATCGGAACATGAACGGAAAATGTGTTAAGGTCGTAATTATCTGCGCTGCCGTTTGTAGGTGGAAGTTCGCCTCAGCTGGCAACTTTCTTTGCTCCTTGCTCTCCTTTCTTTTCTCCTGGGCTAGTGCCATATGTTGGTTTCTATGCCCTCCTTGCGGGGTTGAAGTTAGAAAGGCCCATTGATAACGCTCCTAGACCAAGTACCGAAGTGCATTGAACTTGGAAATGCCAACTGTCTGCCGTAGGAGCAGTTGAAAAGTATCTAAAGAAAGCGTTCCTCAAGAAAAGGTTGTCGACATAAAGAGGCAATTAGGTAGTTTTCTCCGACTTAAGTATACGGGCACGTGGGCGCAATTTACCTATCAGATGGTATATAAGATAATAGAACCTAAGACTTACACTCTGCTCTTTGTAAAGAACAAAGAAAAAGATTTTATTGTATAGAACTGAAACTTTAACTTTCTTCTAAAACAGATTGGACAAATATATTGCTAAAGTAATCATTATAAAATTGAAACTAAAATAAACTTTCTTTTACTTTAACATTTATAGGATGGTATACAAAATTTGTTGGCTTAAGAATTTTTCATTTCTAAACTATCGAAGCCAAATTTAAAGCTAATCAGGTACAAGAAAACTATACTAAAAACTTAAACATTTTATAAGTATTTGATTGTAATACATACTTAATTTTCTACACTAACTATTTATGGTTTTTGTTATTCCACTAACCTTCTTAATTTCTTTTTCTTTTGCAGGAGGATCTATGATGGACTACAGAGAAAAATAATGCTTTGTTTGTGGTAATTTTGACAATTCCAATATCCCGATCTGCTGTGCATAGGAATGCCCTTGCCCTGCTCTAGACCCAGCCCAACCAACTTACTAAGTCCTGCATAGGGGTGGCTGTTCCTGCTCCTGCTCCTCACCCTCTTTGCCTTCGTTCTTGTCCCTCCGGGTTGTCCTTGCAAGCTGCAGGCTTGCGAGGAGGTACAGTTGCCGAAAAAGGGATCGAAGAACGGAGGGGTGGCTTCCGTTGACATTGACTTGGGCCTACGGGCTGCAGTCCGCATTCCATTGCACTCGCAATTGAAATCGAAGGGTCCGAAAGTCGAAAACCCGGCCTGCCAAAGGGGAGGATTCTGTTTCGTGGTTCTTTATTCTTGGGAAATGAACATGGTCCCTAGACACTAACGATATGAAAAAAACGAGCATTTAAGATACACACACCAAGTGTGATCGATAGTCGATGCTTTGACGCATTTGGCAAGTTCCAAAGTCCCCATATTGATTATTTCGAGTGCTTACGCATTCGTCCCATGGCCATATGCAAAGTATCTACATGTCTATGTCTATGTATCTGTATCTGTGGCAGAGAAAAGTAAGTCAAACTTGTTTATCAGCGAAAACGAAGTGACTTATCTTTATTTTGTACAAAAACAGAAAGGGGCGGGTACACACACTCTGACTCACACCCCGACTCACACACACAAACAGACTGGCAGAGGAATAAGCTCAAGTGGAGAAATTAGATAAAAACCTGTCTCGGGTGGGAGGAGGTTTGGAGGGTGGCTGTGCTGAATTAAGGACACCACCCCGAGAAACCCACCCACAGCCTCACAGGACCTGAACAGCCATCCCCTGGACAGCCCCAAACCGAGCACCAATCAAGTGGCCACCCAAACCAGAAGCTTTTGGCCAGCCACTTTTACTTTCCATTTAAACACTCGCCCCATTCTCAGTCAACCCATTTTTCCCACACAGCAGATGTACCCAAACTTATGCCTTCCATTAATTTTACAGAAAGATTTTTTGAGCGCAAGCAAGGATTATTAAAACGAAAACCAAGCCAAACCAAACTAAAAAAAAACCCAAAAACGACAAAAAATTGACAAAATACGAATAAAACGAATAAAAAATCTCAAAATTCGGGCAAAGCATCGAAAACACACTTTTGAGAATCAAAAATCAAAGCGAAAGTAAAAAACACAACAAACTGGAAAGGAGCAGAAAGGATCTAGAGAACGAGTACGAGAAGGGGAGTAAAACGAAGGGAAATACAAATCAAATCTAAATAAAATTAAATGCAAAGGACATTCGCATGTGTGTGGTGGTGGAAAGAAAATTCAAAACAAAATTCACAATTAGAAAACGCAGGAAAAAACGTAGAAAACGCAGACACAAATCGAGCGGCAACCAACTGTCAACAGCGGCAAGAATTTTGAACTGGAACATTTCGACCAAAAAGTTGGGCGACAGCAAAATTTCAACGTTTGGCGCACTACAACAGCAACAACAACAACAACAACACAGCAGCAGCAAGGACATCGCGGCCAGGCAGCCAGGATTGCAGGATTGCAGGAGCGAGCGGTTTTGAAAGCGCAGCACACAACGATAGGCCCTTCTTCTTCCTCTACTTCATCTCCCTTACACGGACTTAGACTCAGGCAAGGATACGCTTAGAAAGCTAGAAAGCCTTAGCCAGGACTTAAACTTGAAATCACGCATACGCCGCGGCGAATTCTCTCGCTCGCTCTCCCTCCCTCTCTCTCTCACTCACTCTCTCTCGTTGCCCAAAACGAAGGGGAAAAGACCGGAGAAAATTCAGCCAATCCGAAGAAGCGGAGAGGGTGACGACTTAGGGTTGCTGAGGGGAAAGCAAGGCAAGCAGGGAAGGCAGCGAAAGCGGAGAAAGCAGGGAGAGAGCTGCTGCTGCTGGTGGGCATCATCTTATGATGTCATCGGAGGAGTACGAGGCGGACTGTTTTGGTTTGTACAGCGATGAGAACAACGTGCTGCTGAAGGCAACCGAGCCGGAGACAATTGTCAAGCTACAGCAACAGCAACATCAGCAACACCAGCAACATCTGCAACAGCAACAGCAACCACCGCCGAGCAACCACAGCAACGGTCACACGTCACCAATACCCATACAAGTCAACGGCGACGGCAGCGCGGCGAATTGCGGCGAGAGCGCCAAGACCACCAATACAAATACAACCAGCAGCACCCATACAGAGGTAGACAAGGACCAAGAGAGAGAGAAGGCAAAGGAGAAGGCCAACGAAGAGGAGGCCGCCGAGTCCGACGATTCCGACGACGACGTCGTGGTTGTGCTCGAAGGCTGCGAAGGCAACGCCAGCAGCAGCAGCAATAGCAACAGCAACAGCAATAGCAGCAGCAACAACAGCAGCAACGCCAGCAGCAACAACCACAAGGCAGCAACCACGACGACGACAGCAGCAACAACGACGACGACGACGACGGCGGCGAACGCGAATCGCAGTGGCAGTCGCAGTCATCGCAGCGCCCGCAGTAGTCGGCAAATCAGTCAGTCAACGGCCGTCGGCAAGACAACAACGTGCGCGGCTAAAAAACCAACAGCAACACAGGCCCAAGCGCCCACGCCAACCACAGTTAAGAACACGAACGTAAATAACGGTGGCTCAAACGGAAACGGAAACGCGAACAGTAAAGTGAATAGTCGTCGTTCGCGTCAGAGATCCTTGAGCAAAGACATTGCCATTAACATAAACCTAAACAATCAGCAACAGAACAGTAATAGTAATAGCAACAGCAATAGTAGCAACAACGGCGGAGCAACGGCAACCGCTGCTGGCTTCATGAGTAGCGCTGCCGCGGCTGCTGCGGGTGCCGCTGGTGGAGGAGCCCTGTTCCAACCACAATCGGTCAATAGCTCGGTTAATAACAATAATAATAGCAGCAACAACACTTTGGGCACTCCGGCTGCCACAACCACCCACTCGCACACCCACTCGCCCAGCAGCAACTCACCCGTTTCGGGCGCCAGTTCGGCATCGTCCTTGTTGACGGCCGCCTTTGGCAACCTGTTTGGTGGCTCCTCGGCCAAGATGCTCAACGAGCTGTTTGGCCGCCAAATGAAGCAGGCCCAGGACGCAACGAGTGGCCTGCCCCAGAGTCTGGACAACGCCATGCTAGCCGCCGCCATGGAGACGGCTACCAGTGCCGAGTTGCTCATCGGAAGCCTGAATTCCACGTCCAAGTTGCTGCAGCAGCAGCACAACAACAACAGCATTGCTCCCGCGAACAGTACGCCGTTGAGTAATGGCACAAATGCCTCGATCTCGCCGGGATCGGCCCACAGTTCCAGTCACTCACATCAGGGTGTCTCTCCGAAAGGAAGTCGCCGTGTCTCCGCCTGCAGTGATCGCTCCTTGGAGGCGGCAGCAGCCGATGTTGCTGGTGGTTCACCACCTCGGGCAGCCTCAGTGAGTTCCTTGAACGGAGGAGCCAGCAGTGGGGAACAACACCAGTCACAACTGCAACACGATCTGGTGGCCCATCATATGCTACGGAATATCCTGCAGGGCAAGAAGGAGCTGATGCAACTCGATCAGGAGCTGCGCACGGCCATGCAACAGCAGCAGCAGCAGCAACAGCAGCAGCAACTCCAGGAGAAGGAGCAACTGCACACGAAGCTCAACAATAATAATAACAACAATATTGCTGCCACCGCCAACAACAATAACAACACCATGGAGAGCATCAATCTGATCGACGATTCGGAAATGGCGGACATCAAGATCAAGAGTGAGCCGCAGACAGCTCCTCCACCGCAGCAATCCCCGCATGGCAGCAGCCACAGCAGCCGGAGTGGGAGTGGCACTGGAAGCCACAGCAGCCTGGCCAGCGATGGCAGTCTGCGACGCAAGTCCTCCGACTCCCTGGATAGCCATGGGGCACAGGATGAGGTGCAGGACGAGGAAGATGCGGCGGCCAATCGTTCGGAGAGCCGGGCTCCCGAGGAACCCACCCAGCTGCCCACCAAAAAAGAGTCCGTGGACGACATGCTCGACGAGGTTGAACTCCTGGGCCTGCACTCGCGCGGCTCCGATCTGGAGAGCCTGGCTTCGCCCAGTCACTCGGACATGATGCTGCTGGACAACAGCAAGGACGATGTCCTGGACGAGGACGACGACGATGATTGCGTGGAACAGAAGCGCGACTCCGGCAGCGGTAGTCTCAAGAAACCAGGCATGGATCTGAAACGAGCCCGTGTGGAGAACATTGTCTCCGGAATGCGATGCAGTCCGTCCTCTGGCTTGGTCCAGGCTGGACAGCTCCAGGTGAATGGCTGCAAGAAGCGCAAGCTCTACCAGCCACAGCAACACGCAATGGAGCGATATGTGGCCGCCGCAGCTGGCCTGAACTTCGGCCTCAATCTGCAGAGCATGATGCTCGACCAGGACGACAGTGAGTCCAACGAGCTGGAGTCTCCACAAATCCAGCAGAAGCGCGTGGAGAAGAATGCCCTCAAGTCGCAGCTGCGATCCATGCAGGAGCAGCTGGCGGAGATGCAGCAGAAGTATGTGCAGCTGTGCTCGCGCATGGAGCAGGAATCCGAGTGCCAGGAGCTCGATCAGGATCAGGATGTCGAGCAGGAGCAGGAGCAGGAACAGGAGCCCGATAATGGCAGCAGTGATCACATCGAGCTGTCGCCCTCGCCCACTCTGACTGGAGATGGAGATGTAAGTCCCGCCCACAAGGAGGAGGTGGGTCAGGAGCGACCTGGTTCCAGTTCGCCCTCACCGTCTCCTCTGAAACCCAAGACCTCGCTGGGCGAGAGTGGAGACTCCGGTGCCAACATGCTGTCCCAGATGATGAGCAAGATGATGTCGGGCAAGCTGCACAATCCCCTGGTGGGAGTAGGCCATCCCGCCCTGCCGCAAGGATTCCCACCGCTACTGCAGCACATGGGTGATATGTCGCATGCGGCGGCCATGTACCAACAGTTCTTCTTCGAGCAGGAGGCGCGCATGGCCAAGGAGGCCGCCGAGCAGCAGCAACAGCAACAGCAGCAGCAACAACAACAACAGCAGCAGCAGCAACAGCAGCAGGAGCAGCAGCGACGATTCGAGCAAGAACAACAGGAGCAGCAGCGACGCAAGGAGGAGCAACAACAGCAGATCCAGCGCCACCAGCAACAGCTGCAACAATTGCAACAGCAGCAAATGGAGCAGCAACATGTGGCGGTCACTGCGGCACCAAGGCCGCAGATGCACCACCCGGCACCCGCCCGCCTGCCCACGCGAATGGGCGGGGCAGCGGCCCACACCGCCCTCAAGTCGGAGCTGTCCGAGAAGTTCCAAATGCTGCGCGCCAACAACAATAGCTCGATGATGCGCATGTCGGGAACAGACCTCGAAGGACTAGCCGATGTGCTCAAGTCCGAGATCACCACCTCGCTGTCCGCATTGGTGGACACCATTGTGACCCGGTTCGTCCACCAGCGGCGACTGTTCAGCAAGCAGGCGGACTCCGTGACCGCGGCGGCCGAGCAACTGAACAAGGACCTGCTGCTCGCCTCCCAGATCCTAGACCGGAAGTCGCCGCGCACCAAGGTGGCGGACAGGCCCCAGAACGGACCCACGCCCGCAACACAATCAGGTAATAATGGTTCACTACTCCTAGCTAATAGTCAAATGCCCTCCCAAGCGCCTGTGTCGAGTGGTGGGTCGAATGGGCAGCAGCAGCAACAGCAGCAGCAGCAACAGAATGCCCAGCAGCAACATGCGAGTGCGCAGCAGCAGCAACAACAGACACCGCAGCAGCAACAACACCTGCAACAGCAGCAGCAACAACAGCAATCGCATCCCCTGCTGCCGCCCAACTGCCAACAGCTGATCTCCGCCCCCCGCCTAAATGGCAGCCAGTTATCCTTCGCCTCGCCCGCCGCTGCTGCAGCCGCTGCAATGGGTCTGCAGATGCACCATGCCGCCGCAGCAGCAGCAATGTCCGCCCAACAGCAGCAGCAGCAGCAGCAACAGTCGGTTGATCCCAATGCGAATACTAACCCAAACAACGGGCCAGCTGGGCCGAACCCCACTAACAATAGCTTAAGTACCCTTAATATACCGCCTCCTCACATTCGTCCTTCGCCCACAGCGGCTGCCATGTTCCAGGCGCCCAAGACGCCGCAGGGCATGAATCCGGTGGCCGCCGCCGCTTTGTACAACTCGATGACCGGACCCTTCTGCCTGCCGCCCGATCAGCAGCAGCAGCAGCAGACCGCCCAACAACAGCAACAGTCCGCCCAGCAGCAGCAGCAGCAAAGTGTGCAACAGCAGACGCAACAGCAGCTGGAGCAAAACGAGGCGCTCAGCTTGGTGGTGACCCCGAAGAAGAAGCGCCACAAGGTGACCGACACCCGCATCACGCCGCGCACCGTCAGCCGTATTCTGGCCCAGGATGGTGTGGTGCCGCCCACCGGAGGACCTCCAACCACGCCCCAGCAGCAGCAGCAACAGCAGCAGCAGCAACAACAGCAACAGCAGCAACAACAACAGCAACAGCAGGCTGCGAACGGCGGCAACAGCAATGCCACGCCCGCCCAGAGTCCGACGAGGAGCAGTGGAGGAGGAGCCCCGTACCACCCACAACCGCCGCCACCACCACCACCCATGATGCCCGTGTCCTTGCCCACCTCCGTGGCCATTCCCAATCCCTCGCTGCACGAGTCCAAGGTCTTCTCGCCGTACTCGCCGTTCTTCAATCCCCATGCAGCCGCTGGCCAGCCCACGGCCGCTCAACTGCATCAGCACCACCAGCAGCACCACCCGCACCACCAGCCCATGCAGCTGTCCTCCAGTCCGCCGGGCAGTCTGGGCGCCCTCATGGACTCCCGCGACTCGCCGCCGCTGCCCCACCCGCCGTCGATGCTCCATCCCGCCCTCCTGGCAGCCGCCCACCATGGCGGATCGCCTGACTACAAGACCTGCCTGCGGGCCGTCATGGACGCCCAGGATCGCCAGTCCGAGTGCAACTCGGCCGACATGCAGTTCGATGGCATGGCTCCTACTATATCCTTTTACAAGCAAATGCAACTAAACACAGAACAGCACCAGGAGTCGCTGATGGCCAAGTGAGTTTCCACCTAGTCCAGCACCGTGTGCAGCAGAGAAAGATGGGTTGGGATATAGTAGCATGGTAGTGTAAGGTAGTTTAGAGACCAGGTACTTAACCCCACCCGGTCCGGACCTCGCTTACAAAACGAAACCAATCAAGTGTCTTCTTCAGTTTATTTATTTCCCCAACTAAATTCTTTTATAAAATGTAATCAAAACCTTATTTATTGCCCCGCCGCACACTTAAGCCCCCAAAGGCCCCCGAAAGACCCTCAAGTCATCATCATCATCGACTTGGCCTGGCTTGAGTTGCATTTCGCAACAGCCACAGAAATGGAAAAAAATCAATGACGAGCAGCCAATCGAAAGAGCTGCACTCGTTGGCCTCTTACTAGCCCCCATTTCCGAGCCCATTCTACTTTTGATTCCGATTCGGATTCCGATTCCCAGCTCAGCTTTTTCAATCAGTGGGTTGAAGGAGGCGAAAGCGGGGGCTGTGGCACCCTTAGACATTCATTATTGGCACTCGAAAGTGCAGCCACGTTAGACATTGCCAATCCAATCGTACATATATATTTTCGCCCCCCCCTGCACCCAACACCTCTCTTTCTCTGCTATACACGAACATGGAAATTTGGAAAGACAATCGACCATCCATCCGACACAAATATCTCATACATATACCATATATATCTATAACGCCACCAGACATTGCGAATCCTTGACTCCTTTGCACTCTTCTACATTGACACCGATGCACCTGCGCAAGGCCAAGCTGATGTTCTTCTGGGTGCGCTATCCCAGCTCCGCGGTGCTCAAGATGTACTTCCCGGACATCAAGTTCAACAAGAACAACACAGCACAATTGGTGAAATGGTTCTCGAACTTCCGGTAAGTTGTGCAATTAACAATCTATAGAATCTAAAACCTAATTACTAAGTAATAACCATTCAGCAGCATTCATTTTCATGATTTCGTTTCGTCATCTAAGTTTTGGGTTTAATGTTTTAGTTGGTATGAGGGGGTTTTCCTAACAAATTGATTGGCCAAAAATGAGATTGCCACCTGTCGAAACCCTCGACTTGCACTCAAGAAGTAGACCCAGAGACATGCAACACCATTCGGCTGTCATTCCGCGACTCCAACTGTCAGTCCATGAAATTGCGCAAGAAGTTGCCAAAAAGAGCACAAAAAAGACTAAAGACTACGGAAAAACGACAGCTGCCAGATAGTCCGGGTCTGGGTTATTCCGGGGAAGAAGTTCCGAGGGGTGAACTACAGAGCTTCAGAGCCAAAGTGAAGTGAGGTAGGCCCGCATTCAGTCGCCGTGATTTGCGCGCCAAATCCGAGGCCGCATCTGTCCGCCCCGAAAAATCAGGGAAAACAGAAATTCCGAAAGAAAACAGAGCGTGGCACAAGGTCTCACCTGGATTTACCTTCCAACCCTCTTTCATCGTCTTTCATCGGCTTAGCAGCTGTCCGTCGCCTCCGATTTGTCTAAGACATGCGCAACGTCTTAAGGAATTGTTCGCGAGACACCCTAAGAAATTCTACCTACCCTACCTGCAAACAAAAGACAACAAATCAAGACCCGGCACGCTCGGGGCTTGTTCGTTAGTTCCTTTGGGGTTGCAATCCCTTTTCGATATGAACCCTACTTTGCATGGGAATCGGCAATCGGGGAGTTGGCATCTTGTCTTTACTTGCGACTTCGACTTCTTTGGCGAGAGGTTAAAATGGGTGGGAATATTTTTTGATTTCCTAACTGGTTCTCGATTGTTTGTTTCCGTTTTCTCTAAGGGTTTAGGTTTAGCAGGGTTGTAAGATGTAACGGTTTTTTAATATTACTTTCTCATCTTAAGTTCCCTGATTTTTTGAATTCGGTTTCCTTTGTTCCCTCGAGGGAAAGCATTTTCCCTTAATCGTTTTCCCCCTAAATTAACCTAGGAAATTAATACTTGTAACCGCTTTTTGCTCTCTCTTAACGACTAGTTAATATTATGAGTTTCCCACACTCACACAGTACAGACACACAACCAGCGAACACAGAACCGTACACAGAGATAAACTGGGGCTGAGTGCTCTAATAACATGTTGCTAAAAGTGGCCACTTAAGAAAAATGCAAGGGGTTAGGAGCCCCGGTTGAAGATGAGTTGGAGAGTCCGGAGGATGAGCGTTACGATGATGAGCTGCCTGGCCACTTGAGCTGGCGAGTCAAGTGTGAAAATAGCGGAGAGCGAGGCCAAGAAACTTGTGGCGCTGGCATATTAAAAAGTGTTGCCTACTTAAGTGGGCCCCACCCACACACACATATACCATAACCCCCCACCACTCGCAGGGCATATGTGTACGTTTGTTGGCTAATTAACAAAAGTGCCTTTTGTTCGAGGTCCTCAAGCAGGCCACTTATATAATTGCATTAGCTGCAGTAACTTCTTTTTGTGCTCGCCAAAATGCAAATAATGAAAAGAAAGCGGCAAAGGACATGCATTCACAGACACACGTACACATATGCACATACACATAGACACTCAGCCTCCTGGCGGGCTAATTAGTTTGTTTGCCAGGATACATTCAGTGGGTTTCTTTGGCCGCTTTTCATGGCGGCAGCTACTTGAGAGTTTCGAGCACAATGGCCAGGGCCCTACTGGCAAAAGGCGCTCAAGGATACGCCCACACACATGCTAGCCCACTCACTTACACCCACAAATGCGACACACAAACATATACACTCTCACATCTCCCGCTGTTCTTTTTCCGTGTTTTGTTTCTCATCGAGCCGCTTTCCTTTTTTTGAGGTTAAGTGTCCTTTTGGCGCTTAGAGCAGCTCCGCCTCCCCCCACCCCTCCCTTAGCTTTTCCCCTCCTTCGTCGCGTGAAAAGATCTTGCTGACAAGAACAACAACAACAACAACAACAAATGCAGTTACATTTATATAATACACACTCACAGCCACACACATGCCACACACCCAGACACTCAGATACGATACACGCTCCATTCTGTATATGTATATAGACGTATATGACTTGTACAGATGCTTATATATAGATACAATGCAAAAGTGTTGCCAATTACTTCATTAATGTATGAGGTAGAGATGTCTGCATATGTGTGGGTGAGTATGTGTGAGCTTATTAATAACATTCTACTCGTTCGTATTCGTAACCGTAATCCGTGATACGTAATTTATTGCGGAGGAAGTGAAGAAGAAGAAGAAGGTGCAGCGAAGAAGGAGACACATGCACACACACACACGCACACACGAACAAAAAACGCACACACAAAAGCACACTGGCACACGCACACATTCAAGCGGGGAGAGTGGGTGAGAGAAAGAGAGAGAGGTGTGGGTGTAGGTGTGAGATGATGAATGCACTTGACAAAGAAACGCCTGCCTGCCTTTCAACAAGTGTTTTAGTGGCTCTCTCCCACTCTCACTCTCTCTCTCCCCCACCTCTCTCGGTTTCAGTGTGTGTGTGGGTGAGGCCCGGCCCAAATAAATAGGCTACGAAATATTATATGCAAACTAATTAGCACTTCCGTCAAGCCCCAACGCCATTGCATCTGCACATCTGCAGTTCCACTTGCACGGCTTATTATCTAAATTAAGTGGCGCATTTGAAACCGCCAAGCCAAGCTTCCTTTTCCTGCCACATGTGCTTCCCTCTGCTTGCATAAGGCTCGCCTCAAGCTCCTTTTCACGCCAGCCACAAAGCTAATTGCAATTCAAACCCAACCGAATGGAGAGGGGGCTGAGATCCCGGCAATCCCTAATAACTATGGACACCCGGCACAATGAACTGTCACACAAAACTGTCACACAGCGATTCCTTTCTTTTGGCCAGGCCAAGCCATCAGCCTCATTATGAAGCCATCCAAAACCACCCACCCGATCCACCGCCGCCTCCGGGGAGCCGCAAAAAAGGGGGGCGTGGCGCGCCTATGGTCTGGGGGCAGAAGGAAAAGATTTTCTATTTGCGCATTCTGCGCTTATTGTTTGGAAAATCAACACGAGCGCTGTGTGGCACAACATGAGAAATGCATTTGGCGTACTGCTACTGGGAAATCTTGAAATTAGCGCGATTATCGGAGCGTTGTGAAGGGGGGTATGGGGGCGAAGTGGAGGGATGGGAGGTTCTCCAAAGGATTCCCGGCAAAAAAAAGACAACAATTAGTACGCGCAGCAGACAATGGTGGAGAAGGAGGCGGAGGAGGTGGAGGAGAGGCAGTCAGGCCGGAAGACAAGCAATCACTTACAGTTGCCAAGTAAAGCATACACCCCCAGTCGTATCCCCCTGCGAATGGCAGCCCCCACACACAAATCACTTGACTAAACAAGGCGACGCAGCAGCAGCAGCCCGCTGCACTTGCTAATTAAATCCCCAACCCCCAAGGCAGTCCTTCCCAGGATACAAAGTACAACAGAGAGAAATAAAAAACCGCAGCTAGAAGATGCCGCCTCGACTTGCAATTGTTATTGCACCACCACGAGCTGCTGCTGCACATTTGAGATTTATTAAAAATTCTTTACACACTCGCACTCACACACCGATATAGACTCACACACACACACACACACACACGACGCGCCTAAGAGTATGCAGCGAATTATTAATAATGTCATACTCAAACAGCTATCCAATATAATGCATTAAGGGACCCCCTAGGAACAGAGTGAGCGAGATAGCGCGACTGTATGAGAGTGTATGAGAGCGAGAGAGAAAGAGAGAGCGAGCAAGCATTAGCGATTTCCTTTGAATTTGGTTTACCCACTTTACGGCTTTCCTTCTTTGATTTCCCACCCCTCGCCTTTGTTCGAACCTTGATTTTTCTTTCATTTACGTTGCGATTTTGTAAATTTGAATGCTGAACCTGAACCTGAACAACCAAAAAAAATATAAATAGAATAGAATAAAACAGAATACTGACCAAACCAAACATTCCTCATCTACGCATCTGCAGAGAATTCTACTACATACAAATGGAGAAATATGCACGACAAGCTGTCACCGAAGGCATCAAGACACCCGATGATCTGTTGATTGCTGGAGATAGTGAATTGTATCGCGTGCTCAATTTGCACTACAATCGCAATAACCACATTGAGGTATGCCAATAACCACGCCCACACCCACACCCACACCCACTAACACTAACACACTAACCATTACCTCCCGTAAACCGACTCTACATGCACACACACTACAAATTTCTTAAGAAAAAAATAAATCAAATAATGTATAAAAAGTGTGTGTGGATGCGAGCGAAGAACCACTAACCAGATGATCCAGAGAAACCCCCTTTTGGGAGCCAGTCGCTAATCGAGAAAATCGGTCCACAGGTACCCCAGAATTTCCGCTTCGTGGTCGAATCGACTCTGCGGGAGTTCTTCCGTGCAATACAGGGTGGCAAAGACACCGAGCAGTCGTGGAAGAAGTCCATATACAAGATCATCTCGCGCATGGACGATCCCGTGCCCGAGTACTTCAAGTCGCCCAATTTTTTAGAGCAGCTGGAATAAGTGGAGGAGTTGGCGCTGCCGACGCTGCCGCTGCCGTTGCCGCATCCGCTGGGAATGCCACCGCCCATCAGTCCGGCCTCCACCACCATCTGCAGCAGCAGCACCACCAGTACCACCACTACGGGCACCAACTCCAGGGCCGGCAGCAGCCATCCGAAGGCGAGGCGCAGGCCAAAGCTAAAAGGCTAAACCTGCGCAGGAAACACGACTGGATATGACCAACTCCCCAGCCAAAGAACAAAAATCAGAAAAAAAAAGAACAAACAGTATCCACACACAGAGAAAAATGAAGGGAACTTAGACATAGCTGAGTGAGAAACACACACACGAGTCGAAAACGCGTTTAGAAAACACATTGAGCAAAATATTTTTTCAAAAATTTCCAAAAACCACACAAACTACACACCCAAAAACATCACACAACCTCAGCGAAAGAAGAGCGACAAGATTATGAAGAAAGTGGGCCAGGGAGATCCTAATCTCCCCCGGCAAACATTTAAACAAAACCAAAACTATACATAGAGCAGCAAGTCTTAATCTAATAATGTGAAATAGTGCAAATTGAAAGAGAACCTGAGCCACACACCTGAGAACACCCCGTACACACCGAGCGTAATTTACAGGCAGTGTAAACTGTACTCGCCGTTGGTTTGTTAGTTGAAATTTTTTTGAAAATATTTACAGAAGATTACGTATACGTATGAATATTTAACAAATAGTTGAGCCGTCTAATGATCTACCGAAAGTTGACACACATTCCACAGAAAAAAACAAAAAAAAAACAAGATACACCAATACATTCCACGCACACACACACACACACGCTCGCAACGGTACAAAGTGTGTGTTCATTTGAGAGAGAGCGAAAGTCGCTCAGCCAAACAGGAAGTGGACATCATTGCACTGCTTGGCCGACCGACTTTCCGGTAAGCAGTTTTCCCCGCTCAGTTGCACACTGCTTTACAAAAGCAGGCGCAGCTCTGACGGCCGGAAATCGGGAATTAATCTTAAAAGTTTAAAAGTCACCCGAAAGCTAAAGTTGCTATATCCCCTATAACCCCCCTTTTAAGCGCTAAGCATATATTCGATGTCTATTAAGCGAAAGTAAAAGCAAAAAATCACAAAAAAAAGTTAAGAAATTGCGAAAACTATTTAGATTTTTAATCAAAGAGAGAGCCAGAGTTATGTATTTGTACGAACAGCGGGCGTTAGGGTAGTTAAATTTACCAATTTATCATTTACAATACGTTATGCGAACCTTCGACCAAAGTTAATTGTTAACATGAATCCCTTAAGTGCGGTTTATTTTTAATCAATTCTTATACTTTAGTGCCCCACCTTTGAGCACGCATCTTAATTTTATAGTATAATCAACATATACACTGATACACCCCACCAACACACAACCACACACACACACTAGTCTGTTATTTATGTAAATAATTTATACGTTTAGTTAAGTTAACGTTTAGTTTAATTAATTTACTTTACTTGGCCTTGAGTTGCAACAAAACAAAATATACACGAAACACCAAAAATATCAATTAAAAATATGGTTTTTTCTTTCTCTTAATTTTTAAAACATATATATTATATATTACATCCAATTTCTGGCTGGCTGAGATCGATCATGCACTTCTCACTCATCAGCACAGCAGACACAGCATGGAAAGTGGGCGGGTTTAGAGGGATATGTTTGCCTGCTCTCCGTCCGGCGATTATTTTTGGGCCAGGGGCGGGCAAACCCTGTTGTTCCTGCAGCTGCAATATCTCATCCTCGATTGCAACTGCACCGCGACAACAGCAACAACATCATCAACTGCATGCAAAACATTTGAATTTTTGGCACAGACAAAATCATATTCCTCGAACGAAAAGAACGCAGCGAAATCGACCATTTCGGCCCAACAATTGCTCCGAGGAGCTCCATCAGCCAGCCAGTTAGTCAGTCAGTCAGTTACTAAGTTTAGCCAGCCCCATACCCTAGCGCCCTCTGGTGGGAGTTTGGATTAGATTAGATTAGATGAGATGGGAACACCGCTATAAGGAGATGAGATGAGATCGCACAACCCAGCAAACCTTTCGGCCACACCAATGATCACGAAATTATTGAACAATAGTTGAATTTTAGCTAAAACTAAATTGAAACGAACTAAGCGAGTTTTTTTAGGCTTAACCAGAGGAATCTGAGCAAAATTTGATTGCACTTTGGCGTAACTATGACAAAATTAGTCGCGTATAAGACGGTGAGTTTCCTAATCCAAAAGATCAAGATCGAGTAGAAGAAACTGGTGTTCTTCGCATCGAAATTGAAAGTGAAATTCAAGTTTGGATAATTGAAAATGAGAAAAAAGCATTTGCGAAATTAGTATTTAGGGAATCGTACAAAGCAGACGAGGCATTCGCTAATCGAACTGAAGTTTACGTTTATCGCATTACCCAGTTGAGTTATCTTAACCCTAAGTTTCACCCACCTTCACAGCAGACAGAAGTCGAAATTCAAGTCCGATTTTAGGGCCTCAGGAGTGACGCGTTGATTGTTAATGCCTTTACAAAATTTACGAAGGAAGCGGCTTTTGGCAATGGAGTTGAAATTTTAAAATGAGAAATTTGAAAAGAAAATTTGGAAATGAAATTGATCTAAATACAATTGTAACTGATTTTGTGATAGAAAAAGTAACTAACAACAAACTAAAAATCGAACTAACTTCATTATTGTTTCGGATAAAACCAATATGGAGGCTTCCCATTGGGGTCTCCATACGAAATTATTGATTGATGTAAAAATAGTTAATTGACAATTGCGAGACGAGCAAAATTATGAGACGAAACCATTTAGGCAATTTAAGGCGTATTAACAATAAACGTTTGGCTAACAAAACTTTAGGCGAAATTTTATCTTTAAGCAAAATTTGAAAATAGCGTGAAGCAACCGTATCTAGACCGTCGAAATTCAGGAAGTTAACACCAATACAAAAAGAGAAATACGAAAAAATTAAGCACTCAAACCTTTCTGTTCTATTCAGTTTCCATCAGTTTTAGTCAGCGCTTTCTTTCTTTACCTCAAGGAAGGCGAATGAACCGATATACTTGCGTACCAACAAATGACACAGGAGCACACTTACACTTGCGTATATTTAATGCAACATACATATTTCATACATTTATACTAAACATAAACATACATACTTAAACTTAAGTCAACAAGTCAAGGGGGCGGGCCACAAAAGGGTCCGTCCCCCATCGATAATTGGTTAATAAAAGCGAAATTAATTGAGAAAACAGAAAACACAAATGACGGCGCTTGGATTTTTCTTTACCAAAATTTAACCCCCACCTTTTGGCCGCTTATAAACCACCCATTTTTTGGTTCAACTCTCCCCCAAACCAAACCAACCGACCTCCGTCAGAAGCACTTTTGGCATTTTTCACCGCAAAATTGGAACTGATTGGCAACCACAACACCACCATTATCACACAACTCCACTTCACTAACCCCAAAATAAAAACAACCTCAACTAATCGGTGGAGCGCAGAGACGAGAAGGGTAAGCTAAATTCTACATAATTCATCTTATTCGAGCGACGCAAACCAAGCGAAAGCGACACCTGGTGGCCGCGGTTAGCAGCTGGGCCAGCCTTCAGCCACGCCCACCAATCTTCGGCCCGCCCTTTCGAGAAGCCCCCGGAAAGCGAGTTTAGTTCCTCCACAGTAACCTTTCGGTGTTGGAAAATTCCAAAAAGAATTACAGATCAGCCATAGGCCAAGAAGAAAGTTCCTTCCTCGGTTTTTTGGCCAAGCTGTTCGCCGCGGTTCGCCAGGTACAGTTTACACCAAGGAAATAAGTTAGCCTAAGCATATAGATTAAGTACAGCAGCATCAGCAGGAAACCAGACAGAGAACGAGCGCCGGAAACGGATATGGAAATAAGCATCCGGCCAAAAGCAACCAATCAGCGACCCGTTTGACCAGTGTTGGTCAGCAGCAAGAATTGAATTCACAGCACAGAAGGACTAAAAACTTAAAAACCATTAATGAACACTGCACGCAAACCGATAACGAAAACCAATCGATCAAATCGATGATCGATGATCAAAGCAGACGATGGAAGCGAGAGCGAGATGGAAGGCGAGATAAGTATATACCTACTACACGTAAAACAATTACCAAATATAAAAGCAGACGCAGCCATATGCAATTTTAACTAGATTTTAAAAGCATTAATACCGCAGAATACCAAGCAAACCAAAAGAAAAATACCCAAACTTACCGATTACTGATTACTGAATGAAAAACAAAACAAAACCGATAACAGAAATTGATCAGATTTGTACATAGCGACATTTAAATACAACTACATACACGTAATTAAAATATTACTACAGTCTAAGCATAAGCGACCCCTTTGACCCCCACTCAGAGTCCCTGAAACAGGACATTCTGGCCAGGGCCAGGAAAATATTCACTCACAGCCTTACTGCATTGAAAATGCGCGCATTACGATTTCCGTTAAGAAGAAGAGGATGAGGGGATTCAGATAGGACATGTGCCAAACCCAAATCGGTATATATATCAAGCAGATCCCCTTTGGCAAGCCCACACACGCACAAAACACTGAAGCAAATCAGTCAAACTTACACGTAGGGTACACATACTCCATGGTAAATCAAAGCAAATCTATTCGTAACTTCAACTTCAACGTAACCATAAGTTAGTTAAACATCCTTGGTTTGGAAAACATCTGATCACAAGACAGAAAAGACGAAGTAAAATAAAATACACATAAATTTGCAGTTTTGGTATACATGAAAATGAAAAAAATGAAACGAAAAACATCTATTTAAACGATGAAATATTTCCAAAAAACAATTGCGTTTTTTTAGTAGCAAGCGCGATTCTCAAAATTCCCAAAAACTTTTGGCCCAAAATCGAAACATCGAACCAGAAAAAAGAAAACAAACCGTTTGGAAGTAAAATTTTTATCACTTATTTGGCGTAGGAAGAATCAGACAGAAGAGAGGAGAAGAGGAGAGTACGAAGATTAAGCCGTGGTGCACACACACATGTGCGCCACAACTTTCTTTTGAACAAACTGCAATAGAGCAGCGCACAGTGCGTATACTTTCGGCATGCACTGTGCGCCTGCACCAAAGGACTTAGTTAAACAATCAAAATTCAATTGCAATTTTTGCAACAGCAACCAGTATTACTAACATTCTTCAGTTGATCAATCAGGAATCAATCTTACGCATCCTTATTTGTGAAGTTTATGAAGAAGAGGTTAAAACTTTTGGCTTATGACGTAACCCCAACATTTCGGCCGCAATGAACGTTGCCCATGGAAATTCCAAATTCAAATTGATATATATACAACAACATCAAAAAAGCACATGAGAAAGTATAAAAATATAAAGAGAAAGTTGCATAAACCCCCCAAAAAACCGATAACCAAATAAAAACAACGATAACGATAAACAATTACCTAAGTAACCGATAACAGTGAAGAATAGGAAGAGGAGAATTTGCAATTTAGTTTTAACAGCCAACAATAGCCAGGGAAACATACACAACTCGTATGTGATATTTTTGAGTTAATCTCTCACAGTTTTCCACAACCACAATAAATATTTTTACTCAAATATACAAAGCGAAAAAGCTAAAAAAAATCGAAATATTGAAAAACAACAACAAGCCCAATTAGAAGCGACAATACGAAAACAAAAAGAGATCGGTAATAACAACAGCACAAAGCACTTCCAGCAGCAACTTTTTTTGGGTTGTCTACACATATCAAAGATAAATACGCTATATATATACTATATAGGGAGCGATAGGAGAGAGATATTTCTTTGTGTTGAGTCTTTAAGCCATCCTGAGTTCAAATTTTACACTGAATATAACTGAATATTTACCCATGATCGAATACAAATATAAATATATATACATATAAACCAATACCAAAACTAATCCATAAGTGTTTATAGTTGAATTTTGAAAGGAGTCAGAGGGAGAATCAGATTTTATGTCACAGTTTCATTTGCAATAGACGAGCGTGCCACGCACGAACCGGGATAATTTATAGTACAATACAATGCAACAAGCAGCCAACAAACAAACCAACAAACAAACAAATAAACAAATAAGCAACAGCAACCAATAACTTTTTATAAAACGATTTATATTTTTATACTCAAACGAAATCAATCAACAACAACCGCAGCAATAGCCAATTAGCCAAATAAGCCAAAACTTTTAGTTCGTTCACCGAGATTTTCAGTTAGCAATTAACGACAACAGCAACAATTATGTTTTCATTTAAGAATCAGCAATCGAGAAGATCTGAGTGCCCCACATTAGACCCGATACCCGATGGGATATATCCTAAATATCTGAGAGAGCAGAGCACGCCACACAAGAAATTGCCAATAGATGGGTAGTCAAGAAACTGCCTATAAAAAATATATATATAAAAGACGAAGCCCCGAAGAAGATGCCTGCCTGCTGAACCCGAGGGAACCGAGAGACCAGAGAAGTAGCCACAATCAAAACTTTAAGCAAACCGTGCTTGGCCTGCCCAGAACTGGGATATATCTTGGCTGGCATCGGGTCGATCAGCCAATCGGGGACCCACACTCAGATCGACTCACATAGACAACAAGAATAAGTGATAAAAACCCTTTGTTTCACAATTCTCTTACGAGCCAACTCAATCAATCGAGAGCAGGCCCAAATGAGCCACAAAACTTTGCGTGCGTTTAACTGGTGCCATTCCTGGTATAAAATCGAAAATATATATATGTATATACCTATATATATATCTATAGATCTGAGGGGCGTGCAACGCGCTGCGAAACGAACTGCAAAACTCCTTTGGTTTACTCTCACACAATAAAGCAAACAGTTACAGATACAGATGCACTTGCAGATGCAGCAGCAATAAACAGGTGAAAATTGACAAAACGCAAATCGAGACGGGGGCCCCTCATAGCCCCCAGACAATAGCCCAGCAATATTATTATTATTTCCCACTCGGCGTCCTTTGTAATCCCTCGAGGATTAAAGGTGCGCCACCAGCCGTCGTCAAACTGAAGTACAACCAAAACGAAATCGCACCCATTGGCACCACCAAGAAGCAAGCAGTCGCTGCATTAGTCCTTCAGAATTAGAAACAAAATAACCCATAAATATTACCAGGAACGGGGCCAGACGTTTGTCAAAATTCTACACGAAATTTTATGTAAAACAACTGTAGGAGCAAACGAAAAACGCAATTCCAACGAGCCACGAAAAAAGCTAAATAATCGATTTTCAGTTTCAAGTTTTTCCTTCTCGGCCATCGATCCAGGTTTCGATCGATCGCCCATCCTATAATTTATCCGAGATAAAGGCGTGTCATTCGCCCTCCACAAAGGGGGCGTGGCATGTGTACAATATGTAAAGTAATTTAAACGTAAACCATGTAAACGAAGGCGTTAAGCGAACAAATGAAACAACAATATTTATACAGAGACTGCAAACAAATGTGATCAGATATTTTATAATGTATAAGTTTACAGAGCAATCGACGGGCTATATATCGACTAGCTATAGCCGATGCTACCGATCAAATCAAAAAGCGAACAACAGCGAGAGCTACAGCTACAAAACACAGCAACAGCAACCACAGTAGGCGTTAAGGTAACCGTTAGCTAACCGTAACCCTAACCGTAACCGTAACGTAACGAGAGCCGTAAACGTAAGCGTAAACCGATAAACAAAAGTATTTATAATGATATTTTTTACAATAGCATATACAACTAAATATAGCAAAACGACAAACAAACCGAGCGGGAGCCGCAGCTTGAAAATAAATTAACCTATCCCATTAACCTTTGACCCCAAAAAATCCGAATAATTCCCCAAATATCCTGGATATTCTGCGGCCTCCACGCGCAACAGTTGCCTTTCACAGAAACAATTTACCGTTTAAGTTACCAATAGTGAAATAGACAAGCCAGAACGGCGACCACGCCCCCTCGATTAACCCAGAAAAGGGGGCGTGGCGCCGCAGTTTTTCCAGCCAGTTTTCAGTTGAGCATCTCCTCAGTTCGTTCGAGTACAACAACAACAAGGAAGAGGGCAGAGCAGAGTTCTTAAGTTCAAGGTTCATACAAAGATTATACTTAGTTTTCGGGAGGAGGAGAAAGTAGAGGAGAAAG
Source organism: Drosophila suzukii (assembly GCF_043229965.1). Lineage (NCBI taxonomy): Eukaryota > Metazoa > Arthropoda > Insecta > Diptera > Drosophilidae > Drosophila > Drosophila suzukii. Next base: position 85,172,389 of record NC_092082.1, read on the forward strand.
TAAAAAAAACGGAGAAAGTGAAGCAGCATCGAAACAAAGTCTTAAGATGGAGTAACCAGTAAATACACAAGCACACATGTATAAAGCAATCTTATATATGTGAAAAGTTTAGTTTACATTTAGTAAGTCGAGTTTTTTAGTTGGATCAACAAAGTTTGGCAGCATTCTCAGACTGAGTTTAAAGCATTCAAGCATTATGCAAAATTGAATAACTCTTGAGTTCTGAACAATAGTGCCGGTAACATTTATACGATAAGTGAAACTATATAAATAGACATATATATAAAATACATACTCTAGACGTCGTAATCCGTATTTCAGCATAGCTAACAAATGTTCTAAATGTACACTGAGTAAAGAAAATCCGGAACCCAAGCAACAAAAAAAAAAAATAAAGTGAGAAATCGATTGAGTGAAAGAGAGGGAGATCGTTTGCGCAGCGTTTTCCGAGCGGGAAATGCAAATCGAATATTACCTGGTACTGGCCGAGTGACCCCCAAATGACCCCCGCCCCCCAAAAGCACACGAACCACACACTCAACCACATTACGATCCACAACCTTATAAATATATATAACTTATTACTTATATAAGGAAATAAACTCAAAGCAAGCAAAACAAAATAATAATAAAATACAAATACAAGATAATGGTAGTTGCTATTTTAAATATGTATTACAAAACCAACAAAAATACCAAAAAAAAATAAAAACAAAACAAACAAAGAAAACTAAACCAAACGAAAATCAGTCGAAATAAAATGATCTTCAGCGCATGCAGCAAAAGTCTCTAATAAATGTTAAGCAGGAACCAAAAGCCAACCTAAGCAACAACAGCAGCAGCAGAAACCGATTCAAAAGCAGAAAAGCAGAAGCAAAGCAAAAGCAAAAGCAACAGCAAATCAGTCAGACACACCTATATATTACCTTAATATATATACGCAGTTTGTTCCAAGCCAAAATCAGTACGAGAAACTATATGATATTTGTATGCTTTTTTACTCACACAGTATAGGCCAAGTGGAAATTGGGTCAGATCGGCTGGAGGAGGTGATCCTCCGCCGCCTTTAGGTTTAATTTACGCACTCAGACACGCAGACACAGACACACCCAAAAAAAATAAACAAACAGAGATACTACGAAATTGAATGTCAGCATAGGTATAATCGTAACGAGAATCAACTAAAATTTATACTCATAGTTTAGCAGTCGCCGTAATTGATTTATATTTTGTCAGCCACACGAAGCAGAATCAAACAAGCATACTTATGAACATACAACCGACAGATGAGATACAAGATACAGAAGCAATGAATATCCAAAAGATACACTAAATAGAACTCATCATCAGCCACCCAAAACCGAAGAACAACAACTACAGTAACTATAACAACTTAATGCCGTTCAGCCAACAACAACAACCGAAGAAGCTCAGTTCACAGATGCATCAGCTTACTTATAGTTTTTCAGGATAATAAAAATGATAACGATACATACACACCTCTAAGCATACTTATAGCCAAGCCCAACCCAACCAAACAAAAATAATGAACTCCAGACCATAATCAAAAGCAGCACAGGAACAGATTTCAGAGCAGGATCAGAGGAGGAGCTAAGGAAACATTTCAATCAAGTGGTAGCATTTCGAAGAACGTTTTAATATTTCGGCTTAGATATTACGTAGAGAAAAAAATTACAACTTTCGGCTCAAAAGCAACGCGCTGCATTTTGCAAAATAAAACTAAGAAGAAAAAGATATCTTGCAAATGTGCAAGATCAAGAAGAAAAACTAAATGAAGTAACCAACTCTCGGCTAAGACTTTGGCGTGAATTTCGGAACAAAAGAAAGAAAAAACTCAGACAGACGAAGATTCAAATTGAGACATCAAAAATAAAAACCAAATGTGACCAAAGACGCGATGCAAGCAGTCCAGTATGTTTCCAGTTTTCTGAAGAATTCGCAGGCCCCCAAAAAAATCATGTTTAGGTATAAGTGTAAAATTAAATATAAACGTATTTCGGTAATGTTCCTAATAAACATATGACACACATTGCGCATATATGCATATGGAAAAGGGATATATGTGCGTAGAAATTAAAAGTTTCGGTCACACTCGGTAAAAATTCAGCATTTAGCAGTTTGGCAAGTAAAATTAGAGGGGAATACAAAAAGTAGGAAACAAAAATTGGTCTGCGAATTTGATGCAACTGGGACATTTCAAGACTGGGCTGCTTGCTAAAAATTAAACTAAAAAATATGTAAAACTAAATTAGCTTAATAATTTACAGGCAGCATTCTATGAGAACAATTGCAGTTTACTTTCGATTCGATTCGATTCAATTAGATTATCTTATTTCCCTTTGAGAAGACGACAACATCTGTACTTTTCACTGAATCACAACGCGTTTAAAAGCTCAAAAAAGGATAAAGACATCAAGAAATCAAGAAAGTACGATAAAAATCACGAAATGGAATAAATGAAACGAACAAAATTGAAAACCTCTCGGCCATGTTTGGATAATTCTCTCTCGGTGTAAACATTCAGGACAAATTTACAAAAACCAAATAAAAAACAAAAACCAAAAAGAAAAGAAAACTTTAGGATTAACAAAAAAAGGGAAAATACGAATTCAAAATCCAAAAATTATATGCAAAATTACTGAATTTTGGAACACAAAATTTCGTAACAAAAAACTTAAATTGTAAGCGAAAGCAGCAAGCAGTTGCATTTCGGAAAGCAGTAGAAGAAGCAGGGAAGTAAACAGTAGAGAAAGCAGCCTAAAACCAGAACGGGGAAATGGAAAACTTTGAAAGAAATTTTGAAAACGTGTTGGAAAAATATCAGAAAAAGTACAAGCTTATTTTAAGCACCTTCGCGCCTTATCTTTAAGAACGTAAATAAATCGATGCATAATGAGAAAAAAACGTAACCAAAACAAAGCGATAACAAAAACACAAACTTAAATTAAAATAAATTTAATACGAAAACATTGTACATTTAGAAAATACGGGCAAAATTGAGCAAAGTTTCGATACATCTCCAGGTAGTTAACCTTATCTAAGCTTAAGTTTGATTCGATCCGATCGGATTCGGACTCGGATACTGCAGAAAGCACCTTTAGTTTTCCCCTCAGTTCGGGTTTTGTGAAAAAAAAATCAGTCTTAAATTGTAGACACGAGCAAAGAAAGGATATTATGAAAAAACAGTAGAGGAAAAAGCTAAAAACATGACTAGTCGACAACTAAGGCAGTGACAGGAACTGGCCTAAAAAACCAGTTCCGGTCCTCGCTGACAATTGAAACCGAATAAGCAACCAACAAAATTCAAAAACATTGCAGCAGCACAATTCAAAATTAAGAAGAAACCAAAAAAAAGCAAACGAAATTAACAAAATTCATAACTGCGGTTCGGAGCATATAGAAAAAGAAGTGTATGAAAAGTATGTTAAAAATAAAAATCCAAAAAGCTAATGCGAAGATTGAAAGAAAAAGTAAACTTTATGTTCCCCAAAAACTCTGTAAATGTTTAGATGTATGAAAGAAAAACCAGTCGAGGACACTACTTAAGTTAGGTTTTGGTGGGGCTGAGACCGACTTCAAATTAAGATGTGTATGTAAAAAAACGTAAAAACCAAAAAGAATACTATAAAGGTAACGCTATGAATCCTAACCCAATGTTTAGTTTTAAAATTTGATATGTATCTATACCTTGTCCACTATCCACCAGCTATACATATGTGTATGTAGACCCCATTTCATTATTTTTGAGATTTGCTTACGATGGACCGACTATTTGGGGGTGATTTCTTTGGCATTACCGAGTTCCATGGCGATTTGTGAACCGGGCCGAAGGATGGGCAGTTCTCAAGCCTCGAAAATAAAACCAAACTGCCCGGTTTGGCGGCCAGGACATCGGCATCCGGCTGACCGGGCAACTCCAGGACATCCAGATCCGTTTCGCACCATAGCACTCAAGGCAATACAAGCAACCAGCGGCGAGAGAGAAGCAAAAAGAAAGCAGAAGTTAAGGCAAAGGACAAGTTTCGAACCAAGGATTTCGGTAACATTTCGAACGCAACTTTCGGCAGAGTTTCGAACAACTTTGGATTAGGCTTTTGTTGTTAATTTGTTTTTTTTTGCGACCACGTCTCCATAGCACTCGAGCAACATGCAATATGCAACATGCAACAGCAACATGCAACACACAACACAAGCAGCAAACAGCAAGCAGCAAGCGGCAACGTGATACACGAGTTGAGCAAGTGAAAAGCAATTTTTGAAATGGGGCCACAACGTCCGATCTAAAGTGCCTTCAAGTAACAATGAAAACAAAAGAAAACAAAAAGAAAATACCAAAAAATAAAAGCTGTTAATTTTTTATGTAACTAAAGCAAAACGAGGTGGAAGAAATTATAAATAAAAATTGTATAAAGAAATTAAACGTGTAAAAAGTATAAAAAAATTAAAACCAAAACTAAGCGATAACGATGGTGAACGCGAAAGCGGAAACGAAAACGTAAACGAAGAGAAAGGGCTCCAAATAGACCGGAAAGCAAGCAAAAACCAAAACTGCCTCACACTTTGGCCTGGTCACACTGTCCCTCCGAAGGAATTACCCGATTTGGGCTAACCAAGCAACGGCAAATCGATGGCAAATCTCAAAAACCACTCTCCCCACTTTCCAACCCCCTTTCCCTAGCAAAAAATTTTAATTGACTACCTAAGTAAGCGAAAAAAATATGTATGTATTTAGTTCTAGTATGTAAACGAATGGAAATTCACATAAAACTCGATTTAGACAAACATTATGTGTGGGAAAATTAATGATTTAGACTAGCGAAGACAGCAACAAAGGTTTGGATATAGACACCACGAGTATACCCCCACACACCCCGTACATACATACGCCTATAGCGCTGAGTTGCTCATCTATCAATGTACTTTAAAAAGAACACGAAAACACAGCCACACTGACAACTGACACTTGCATGTACTATGCTACATTTAATTTAGATTTAGAAGGGAATAACTAAGTATTCAACTCAAAGTTAAGCGGAAACCGATGATATGAGATGAACTAGGAACGGCATACTGATGAGGTGGCAATTAGGTATAGAGCGAACTATATTTAAGGACTCGGAACTAGCGACACTAAAAGAGCGCGACGCAGGATCGCAGATAAACTATAAGACTTTCCAGAAACGAAGGGGGAAACCTGCCGTTTCCCACTTTTGTGCTTCTTCCTACCCCTAACACACACTGCAGACAGAAAACACACACAAGAGATCTTGAGTTGGCAGCATCGTAATCGTTTCTTTAGTCGACGATGGGAAAGAACTAGCAAAAATTAGCAAAATTTAAAATTGATTATGTATCACACACAGACGCACACCTCTCACCTATACACAAACATCCAGACACCATGTATATAAGTATGTATATTCCTTTGAGCTGAACATTGTATAACCGAACGATTACGATACCATACACACACGAAAAAAAAAACCCAAAAAACTAAAACCAAGAAAACAAGGACACACCGAGGTGTGTAAAGGGTTCTTTGCTTACAACTTTTCAAACGTATTAAACCGTTTCGGCCAACCTTTAGGATTGACAAAAGATCGACTTGAGGAACACAGCCCCGCCCACTGGGCTCCAAAAAAAAAGTTAGCAGTGGGCGAAGGGGAAATTGCATCGTTTCGGTTGATGGATGCAAACGATCGAAATTTATTGGGCCTTCTGGGCCCAAAATGAAACCAAATCAAGCCATGAAATTGATTTATGTTCAATTAAGCAAACAAAAAAACAAAAGGCGAAAATTGTGAAAAATATAGAAAAATGAATACTTTCAGTTACAATACAACAATAGACCGGAATGATTTCCAAGCAATAGTACAAACAACTTTAGAGATAACTTTTATAATGTAATTGTAAACTAAGTGGTAGTAGGAGAGCTCCGGGAAATGCGAAAGGCGGGGATATATGCCAAAAAAAATCCTAGTAATCCCGGAGCTAGGTGAGAATCAAATGAGAGGAAACCCCGCGAATGCATATACGATTTACCCTAATTTATTCTCAGTTAAAATTTTAACACACATTGATTTCCAATTTGATTAGTGCGAAGTAAGCGAAATTGAAGGCCAGCAGAAGCCGAAGACATTTTCGAAATTCCAACTTGACATATGACCGCAGGACCTTCCCTTCCTCAGAAGCTGGAGGCCAAAAACAAACGATTGAATCAAGTCACTTCACACACAGTTTAAATTTATAAGAATATGTACTATCAATAGGAAACGTCACCCAAGTTCCCGATTTACCCATACCCCAGTGTCCCCAAAACTCACACATTACTATTTACCACAATATGAAACGAAAGCAAAGAAAAGAAAAGAAAACCAAAAGTAATGCAAAAGTAAAATCAAGCAAAACAAACATATATGAATGTAATACGCGGTGGAAACATACAAAGTTGGGAAACGAGAAAATTTCACAATCGACTATGTCGCGTATCCACTTACGATAGTACGATATACTAACTTTATATGATTAACTAACTCATTTCGAATGAACCATAGCGATATATGTATAAGCCACGTTTTGGTTTCGGTTTCGATTTCGGTTCCGTTTTATACTTTTGGTTTGGTGTACACTTTTGGAAACTTCGGAAACGCATTTCAGGCCAACAAATCACATGAAAAATAAATACCCCTTTTGGACCAGTTTTGTTCCCGCAAAATCGGAAAAAATCGCACAAAATTGTACATTTAGCGCAAACCAAAAAAAGAAAATTGCAATTAAAAGCCCCGAAAACGGAAAATCGAAATTTGGATTTACATTTAGAGAATGCATTTAGCGCAAAGCAAAAGCAAACGACACCACACCACACAACACCATCACACCACAAAAAATGAATGAAAATATGTATGAGGTAAATTCAGTATTTGGGATATAAGCGAATATAATTACATACAAATTTATATTTATGCAAGCGACAAAATCGAAAGACATCATACTAAAAACGTGTAATGGAAAGGAAATTGTAAAACAAGAGGAAAACACTAAACTACAATATGACATTTTTAATCGAAAAAAAACAAACAACTTATTTTATTGAAAAATTATGTAAAATTTACTAAGGAAAAAATACAAAAACACACAATAAAACTATATTGTTTATTTTCATCTTTAAAAATAAAGTTTTAAAATCGTATAAAAATAGTAATTGAGATGTCGGTGTTGTTTCTTCTTCTGGGAAAATAAAGGGTAAGTAATTGAGCGGTGATAATGGGTTCATACACATGGGTTCATACACAATAAGCCATGTTATGCGTCTTTTAAAACATGTACTTGTTTTTGCAACTAAAACTTTTGCTAGATCTGTCTGTGTATACCCAGTCGGACCGTCAGGCATGTGGTGCTTGATTCAACAATAATTTCCATAGGAAAAATTCAGGGGTTGGCACTACTTGTACTTTTTCTGGGGGTTTCAGACCTTTTTCCATAGGAATTTCCTATGTAAAGCGGAATGGACTTTGTCCATAATGGACTTTTTCCATAGGACAAATTTTTCCTATGGACAGGTCCGACTGGGTATAGATTAATTCGGTAAGCAGTTAAAAGGGAACTTGAGGTCTCTAAAAAATAACGGATGCCTGCGCTTCCTTGAACCATTCTATAAGCAAAGATGAAGATCCCTCTTTCAACGAACTTAATTGAAAGGGGAAAAGGATTCCTATCCACAAAATTACTACTGGCATACGTGTCGTATGAGTAATTTTTGAGAATTGGAGATGTATCCGCGACACACACCTTTTATCTAATACATACTCCAGGTTTAGCGAATGCACCTACCATATTCGATTAACCGAATTTGGTTATCGAAAATGTGCCATCGCTAAAGCATCTAGGAACAACAACAAAAACAGCTGTTCGTACATTACGCAAAGGTTTTTTCCACATTTGTTTATTAAAAATGTCGCTGTTGGGCGCCTTTGCCAGGTGAGTGGATGCAGCTGCTCCCTGAGAACACCACTGTTAACTCCTGACTGAAACATTCCGTCACAGATTGGGCTTACAGAGGAGTGGAGGGTTTACCGGCGTCGCGGTTGCACGTTGCTTCCAAACGACTTCTGTTCTCTGCGCGGAGCCCCTCAAGAAAAAGAAGAAACTGGACCCCCAGATCGTCAAACAGCGCGAGGATCGCAAGAAGAAGAAGATTGAGAAGCAGATCCGGCGGCTGGAGAAGAATGCGCGGCAGCTGAAACCCGTGGAGGAACTGGAGGTTCCCCTGGAGCTCATCGATGAAAAGGAGTAGGTTTTTCATATGGAATTTCCTCCGGCATAAAGATGTAAAGTTTTCCTTTCCTTCAGCAAACGCCAAAGGAAGCTCACCCCACTGGGCAGCGCTGAGTTGGAGGAACGTGCTCTCCTTAAAAAACAGTGGGCGCACTATAAACACGAAGAGCGCGTAGCTGACTTCCAAATCATCGACCGACTGGTCCAGGCACAAAACAAGGCCCTGGCGGAGCTCCGCCGGGAATCCGAGGAGCTGTACCAGGCGGCCATCGAAATCGATCCCCAGTTGCTGCCCGTCGCTGTCAAAGGACCCGTGGCCACGCCCCCCATCAAGAACTATGTCAGTCCCGATGGAGATTACCTGCATCAGTCCATGAAGTGGGAGGTCAAGTGAGGTGGTGTGCATGAGGCCATAGATTTGAAATAAATGGAACCCTTAATCCTAAAATAGCGAGTTTTCTTTCATTGAGTTGTGTATTCCACTGGCGATGTCTGTATTGCATTTTTGAAGGAATCTCCACCCTCTGGAATAAGCACCTCTTTTGGAGTCAACTTGGTGCGTTGTGTGGCGGTTTTATTGTTATCAGTGGAGAACGAGAATAGGGCAGGCGGGGATGCCTGCCGAGCCCTTTCGGTGAACTGTCGAAATAAATAATACGCGATAGACGTAGCAGTAGCTGCTACTGATGTTGATCTTGATCTTCGGATGGGATTGCGGAGCGACTCCTTACGAGGGGGTGGTAGCGTTGGTCTTGGCAGCGGCCTGCCGCTTTTTCACGCCCCAGTTGTATACCCGCGCCATGTTCACCTCAGTGGTTGTGATTTGATCCCTAAAACAAAGGATTACTGTAAGGAAATGTTCTTTCTGGGGGTAGAAGGCATCCCAACTGACCTCAGAAAGTCCTGGTCGTGCTCCACGGACTTCAGGTTGCCCACGGCCGATGTGAAATTCTGCTTGAGCAGCGCCTCAGCCTCGTCCAGTGGGTATTCCAGCATCACACTGGCCCCCAGCCAGAGGTAAACTGTTTTCGTGGGCGGCACCAAGGTTTTGATGAACACCTGGTCGCTGAGCAGGAACTGCGTCTCGCGCTCCTCGTCCTCCTTGCGCAGCACATTCACCATTTCCAGGGAGCGCTCCAGGTCGGGGATTTGGGACTTCAGCTTGCGTCGTCGCGCCTCCAGGTTGTAGGCCATGAATCGGTACTTGCCGTGCTGTTCGTCCAGCCGCTGGAGCACCTTCTCGCAGTTCTCGTTCTCCGGCTGCGCCATGAATGAGTCAATCTCCTCCTGCAATGGCCGAAGGAACGTGGATTAGCCTCCAGTCGCCAGCTGCAGGTGCACGCTTGTAGGTTAGGACCACTCACCAGGAACACTGCCTCCGGGATGCCGGCGAAGGTCTTCTGGTTTTCCGGTAATTTGGGCATTTCCACCGAGTCCATAATGCCAGTCATCCTGATGCCTTTATGCGTGCAGTCTCTAAATGCAATTTAATTTCCAGGAGGTCAGCCTGCCGCTGTAAAAGTCGATGGAGATGAGTCAAAATTGCGACGGAACTATTGATTGGGTGCTGCAAGCTGAGATTATCGATAGGTATAAGTCGCACAATCTATTAATACATGTACTTTTTATTTTTTAATATATATTTAGTTTTAAACTTAGAACGTACAAAATCAGCTGTTAAATTAAAAAAAATTTGAATACAAATTAAAAACATTTAAAAAACTTTTCGATACTGTCATCTCCAACACACATCGATAGATCAAAAAACCGATTGACCTGCTGCGTCGATTAACGCGGTCGCTTGTGAAATTGGCGAACAAATAATTGCGACCTGAAATAAAATAGCAAAAGATGAGCACCTGGAATCCCGAGAACGATGTGGACCTCTTGTCCGGTTCCGAGGATGAGGAGGAAGTGGCCATGAAGCGGGACTACCATGGTCGAGAGGCCCTTCTTTTCGTGGTGGACGCAAATCTGCAGACAGCCGGCGTGGATCGCCTGATGGATGCACTGAACATCATTCGCACAGCCTTTATATCTGGAATCCTGGTGAACGACAAGGACCTCATCGGACTAGTCTTTGCCAACACAAAGCACAGTCCGCTGCCGCTGGAGGCCAACGCCTTGGACAACATCGTGATGCCCGAGGATTGCGCTGTGTTCCTGCCTCTAAGACAGCTAACCAAACCCATTGTGGAGCACTATCTGGAGTTCATGGGCGGGGTGGAGACACAGTTCGCCAATGTGTACGGCCTAGTTGAGCCCGATGGCCACGGAAGGTTTGACCTTATGATCCGGCTTTGCATCGAAATGCTGGAGAAGTGCGGCAAGAAGCTGAACAATGCCAAGATCGTTTACTTGACCGATGTGAGCACGCCGCATCCGTCGTCCAGTAACCACTTCCAGGCAGCCCTGCAAAAGGCCAGCGATTTGGAGGGGAAGGAATTCGAGTTTCATGTTATTCCCATGGTAGATGACTTTGACTACGAGCCCTTCTACAAAGAGTTCATCACTCTCTCAAGGGGTAAGTCACATAAATAGAATTTATGATCCATTTCCTTAAGTCTAACATATGCGAAGTCTGTTCCCCTCCTTGGCGTTGAATTTTCGCCTGGAAGGTTTTAAGACTTCGCAGATCAAACATGAGCAATCATTCACCCGCGTCCAAGTGAAGCCCAATTGGTTCGTGGTTTTGGATTGGCTTACAAGTAAAAAAATACTTTTAAATTCTAAATTGGAATACTCTCTTTATATACTCCTTAATATACAATCTCTTTACAGCCATTGAAATGGACTCCTTCCAAGTACCGGATGCCCAAATGCTGCGAGAGATCCTGGCAGACCGCAAACTCAAGCAGGACTTCCTGCGTCGCTGCCTGGGCCACTTCAGCTTCTACCTGGGACCCAACCTCTCCATGTCCGTACAGTACTATAACTACTTTCAGCGACGCGCCTATCCGCGCAAAGTACAAATCCTGCGCAGGGACAACAGCTTGGTAAGCACCAAGCGGGTGATCACGGTGCAAAAAAAGGACGAGGAGTCGGAGGAAGTCCTTCACGAGTACCAGATTAAGTCGACGGGCGGTTGGTACAGTTGCAACGTGGGCGGGAAGAACTTGCGCATTAGCACAGAGCAGATAAACCGGGTGCGCAACCTGCACAAGCCTCAAATGATGCTGCTGGGTTTCAAGCACCGCTCCTCTCTGCCGGAGGTGATTTACAGCAAGCCCTCAAATTTCATGTATCCCGACGATCAGAGTATCATCGGATCAAAGCGTCTGTTCCGGGCTCTGTGGGAGCGCTGCTTAGCGCGGGAAAAGATAGCCATCTGCCTGTTTATGAGCAGGCGCAAGTCCATCCCTCGCTATGTGGCACTGGTGCCAGTGGAGGCACCGGATAAAGCGGACGAGAAGAACTACCGCTCGCTGCTCTGCGGCGATGGATTTAAGATCGTTTACTTGCCGGAGGCCAAGCACATCCGAAACATAGATATGTATGATTGGAACGATACTGGGAATTCGGCTTCCGATGAGGGCGTCGAGTTTTTCCAAAAGATCATCAAGAAGCTGCGTGTTGACTACCAGCCCAATCTGATCAACGACCCAAGTCTGGACGCCCTGCAGGCGAATCTTTTGGCGCTTTCCTTGGACTTTACGACGGACAACAGTAGCTTTGATAATCTGCTGGACACCACGCAACAAGACAAGCGCATCGAAAAGATCGTGCCCGAATACGAGAATATCTTCGATCCAGAGGAGGAGCCGGCCAAGAAACGAGCAGCTAAATCCACCGCAGACGGTGCAAGCGCCCCGAAAATGCCAAAGGTAGACGAAGAGCAGCTTAAGAACTTGGACTTTGTAAGGGGTCTAATCAAGGATAAGAGCCTGGCAAACTGCACAGCAGCCCAACTTCAGTTTATTTTGCGGTTCCATTTCGATGCTTCGATGCCCAAGTCGGCAACAAAGGCAAAATTGGTGGAGCGAATCGAAGCTTCAAGTGAGTCCGCCGCATAATGTAATATTTGTTGGTAAATACTGTAAATAATCCTAAAATTTCTTATTTGTACGATTGTTTTGTTTAGTCGTTTAAGTTTGCGACCCTATGAAATCTTTATTAAGTTATATTCAAGTTACCGATTTTCGGTCATTCCTTGATGTAAGGAGAAAAGTGAAAATGTATTTATGTATTTAACCCATATTCAGAATAAAAGGGAGTTAAAAAGTGCTAACAATATAATTGTAATTATAATTATAAAGTTACACATGTTGCAAGCATATACGAAAAGTATGAATAAACATTTTTTGGAATTAGTAAGAATAGTAGGCCTTACACTTTAAAAAATAGCTAAGAATACAGTTTGAAAGTCGATAATTGCTTAAAATTTCCATCGATAGAAATAACTGAGCGCGGCCAGTATTGGAAAACGCATGTTTGCTACATGTGATAGCGCCGCGCCGGTTTCTTTATGCGAATTTTGGACATTGCGAATTAATTTATTGTAAACTGCCGGCCCAGAATGTCGCTGCAATTCCAGAATGACTGCGGAGACTCCGTGAAGCAGGCGATCATCGAGGAGCTGCAGAACCTCCTCAGCTCGGACACAAGAGTCCTGCAGCTGGCGGAGAAACGGACAAAGCAGCTGGAGTACACGGAAGGTGATTTGGCGGGCAGCCAGCTTGGCGTGGCTTGGGTGGGGTCCACATGTAGCTCCAGCTAACCCTTGTCATCCCTCACAGGCTATGGCGTCTACTTGTCCGAGATTATCATGAACCAGGCTCATGAGCTGCCACTCCGACAGATTGCGATCGTGATGCTCACTCGCTATGTGGAGAACCACTGGACGGATGACCAGGATTCGGGTGGAAAGGCCAATGGCTGCATGGCCAGCGAGCAGGCGAAGCGCACCATCCGGAACATCCTGCCCAACGGACTGTACGACCCCAACTCCAAGATCCGCTCGTCTGTCGCCCACACCATCTCCACCATAGCAGCCACGGATTATCCACAGGGTTGGGCGGAGCTCTTTGACATCATTGTCAAGTGTCTGGGCGGCAACGAGGACTCCATTCACGGAGCCATGCAGGTCTTGCAGGACTTCACCTACGATGTGGAGCAAATCAAGGAACTGGGTCCGGTGGTCATACCTGAAGTCTATCGCATTTTCGACTCGGAGCAGAATTACTCCATTAAGACCCGTGTATCGGCCATCCGCATCCTAAAGCCTCTGTTCGCTTCCATTGCCACACTGATATCAAACAAGGATGAGCAGAGCACCATGATGAGCTCCATTCTGACGAACTTTATGGACAAGCTTATGCATTACCTTAGCATGAACAGCGGCGCCGGATCGAGTTTCCTCCTCCGCTCGGAAATCATCAAGGGTAGGTTGAATTTCCGCTTTCCCGAAATGTAAACTAATCTTGTATTCCTCACTTAAGTGTTTACCCATTTGGTCAACGAGATGCCCAAGTACATAAACCCCTTCATGGACCGCGTTTTGCCCATCGTTTGGCAGCTGCTTACCCAGATTGCCGAGACGTACGTAAAGGTGTCGGTGAACCAGACTGAAACGAATCCCCTGGCCAGCGGTGACAGCGAGGAGGATGACGAGCAGACCAATTTCCAAACACTGATCATCCAGATCCTAGAGTTCATCAACTGCATCCTGACATGCAACAAACTGCGTGGCAGCATCAAGAATGTGCTGGCCGATCTTATCTACATCACAATCGTATACATTCAGCTGAGCGAAGAGCAGCTAGAGGACTGGCAGGATGATCCTGAAAAGTTTGTGGACGATGAGGATGATGGTGGCGTGGAGCTGACGGTGCGAATGTGCGGCCGCGATGTTCTGCTGGTAAGTGGGAAGGCTTCTATAGATTTTCCGACTGATTAACCTACTTCCCCAGGCCATTAACGACGAGTTTGGAGCAAACGCCATTCAACCACTGCAGGAGGCTTTGGGCAGGCATTTCAGCGTGGCCGAGGCGGAAAAGGCCGCCAACAACCCCAACTGGTGGAAGATCCAGGAGGCCTGCATGGACGCCGTACACGCTTTCCGCGACATCATTCTCGAGGGCGACTCTACGTTTGACCTGCTCAACTATTTGAACATAGTTCGCAATCTGCTTGTGCATCAGGAATCGCCCCCTCTAGTTGGTCGCGCTCTGTGGACTCTGAGCACCTACTCCAAGTCGGACCTCTACAATCCCCAGATGTTGGCCGAGATCCTTGATGTCACGCTGTGCAGCTTGTCGCCGGAGAAGTCGCACATCCTGAGAATCAGTGCAGTACGCACCCTGAATGGTTTCCTGCAGGCGAACGAAACTATCGAAGGGGAGAAGCGCACTTTGCTGGTTTCCAAGCTGCCTGGTTTCTTAGAAGGAATCATGGCATTGGTGCCGGGTTGCAAGGCCACAGTTTTGGCCCTGCTAATGGAGGCATTGACCATCATGGTTAAAGTAAGTGATTGTCAACCTTTGATTGTCTATTTATGTAATCGATGTATTTATTTTTGTTTCCAGTTTGATGCTGAATTCGCCTTTGCCAGCCAGGCCAAGATTACGCCCTTGGCCATTGCTGTGTTCCTCAAGTACACCGAGGACCCGTTTGTGCTGGAAACGGTCCAAGATCTTATCAAAGCTCTGTGCCAGCGCAAGGAGTGCCTGGGACCGCTACAGGAGAAGTTCATTCCAACAATCGTGAGCATCTTGGGGCTGACGGGAGCAGCCTCCACTGAGAAGCAGGACATTGCTCTGGATGTCCTGAACACAATCGTGCGGTACACGGAACCGCCGCTAAGCAACTCTTTGCTGGAGACTGCTTTTCCCGCCATAATCAACTGCGTAATGCACACGGATGACCATGCCGTCATGGTAGCCGGCGGCGAGTGCCTGCGCAGTTTCATTAATGTCTCGCCGGAGCAGATTTGCAGCTACAAGAATGGAGAGGGCGTCAACTGCATCATGCAGGTGGTGGCTACTGTCCTGCTAAATCCGATGAACAGCGAAATGACGGCGGCCGGCCAAGTTGGACGTCTTGTTATAACCATTATCACAAAGATGGGTAGCATGCTGGGTCAAAACGTGGACATGCTCCTGAAGGCTGTGATAAGCAAAATGCAGAACCTTGAGTGCCTAAAAGTGATCATGAATCTGGTTTTAATCTTTGCCCATTTGTTCCTTACCCAAATGGACGCCGTGCTCAATTTCCTGTCCACTGTTCCCGGACCAAACGGAGAGCCTGCGATGCAGTTTGTGCTCACCAATTGGCTTTCGCGCCAAAACTCCTTCTTCGGCAACTATGAGCGAAAGGTATATATTATAAATATATATATAAACTTATTTTCTAACCAATCCTTTTGTTTTCCCACAGGTCACCACCATGGCCCTCTGCAAGTTATTTGAGTATGGAGTGGCCACACAAGACAACCGCTTGACCACAATAACTTTCAAGGAGCTGGTGGATGACCCCACAGATACCCGCAGACGTACTCGCTCCGTAGCGGCTACAACCCAGAAGTGGGTTACCATTCCGGCGCTCGTGAAGATCTTCAAGGTTTTGATCTCCGAGTACCAGCACTTCCAAGAGAGCAAGACCGACGAGCCTCTCACGGACAGCGAGGAGGACGGCGAGCCTGAAGATGCACCCGGAAATCCGGCCAAGCCGCGATACATCTCCGATCTGTTCGAAACAGATGAGGATAATGCCGATGATGAGCAGCTGCTGCAGGAGCTGCTCAAGGAAACCAACTACCAGGGCGACATTGCCGACAATCTGCAGAAGTTCCTTACCACCTTCACGCAGAACGAGCATTTCCCGACCTTCTACGAGCACCTCACAGAGGGCGAACGTCTCGTCCTGCTCAACAAGGTGCAGCAGAAGTAGAAGAATGCAGATGGAGGAACCCCTCTTTTTTTTCGTGTTGTACGTCGAATTGTGTTAATTGTATTTATATATTGTTGCTAACCCTTGGATTGAATAAACATTTATATATTTTCTAAATAAGCCGGTTAGGAGTTGAAATGGATTTGATTTGATTTTGGAAATAGGTAAAAATAACGCAATTATAAAAAGCCACTCATAAAATGTAGATATTTAATTATTTTAATATTACAAGGGATCAAAATCGGTTAGGATAAAATGGAAACATTTACCCAGCTTTAAATTTAGGCGTGTCCTGGGATCTGGGATCGAGTGCGCATGATCATAAGGCCACCTCGTCGTGACGGAGCTTGTGCTGTAGTGGAATGTCGGCCTTGTAGGCATCCTTTAGAAAAACAGCAAAATAAGCCAGGACTACAAATTTTAAGATCCATTAAACTTACCATGGGCTTTTCAAAGCCGAAAGCAAAGAACTTTCGTATGCAGGGGGTGAGTAGCACAGGATCCACTTTGTTGGGATTATTCTTTCCAAATACCAAGGTTCCTAGCAGAGCTACGATTATAGTGATGGAAGCACCAAAAGTGGTGTACCACATATACGAGATCCGGTAGAGTGGAAAGATGTCCCTAATAATTAGAAGAATATCAAAAATGGTCTAGTAAGTGAAGATGTTAAACTTACTCAGCAGATGCCAGCAGGTGCGTTGAGTTGGCCAGACTGGTGGTCACATTGTAGCTGTAGTCGCACTGCTCCACATTCAAAGGTTTCGTATGGTAGCTAATGGCTCCAGAGGCAATGGCCCATTGGGCATTTAGACTCACCCAGGACATGGCAATCACACCCATAACCCCGCCCAGCAAAGCGCTCTGAAATAAAGCATTATAAAATTAAAAGTTTACTCGTGTTTAATAGGTATAAATGGTATTAAAATAAATTTAATATATTTTAAAATGTTATATTTGTTATATTGTAAACTCACATTTCCATTGATCCAGGGTAGAAACAGTCCTATAGTGAAGATGCCAAACAGTGGACCGTTTGTAATCGCCTCCAGGCTCATGGTCAGCTGAAGGACAGTGCCCATGTGTTCCACCACGTAGACCAGGCACACACAGAGTGCTCCTACTCCGACGACCACCAGACGCATGATCCAGTTGATGGCCGAGCTGGAGAGCGGTTTCTTCACGTAAGGCTTGACAAAATCCTCCAGAACCACGGCAGACATGGAGTTGAGGCAGGTGGAAAGGGAGCTTAAGGCGGCACTGAAGACGCCGGCAATGAAGAGTCCAGTCATGCCGGGCAGTTCGCCCAAGGTCTTCATCACAAAGAGCGGGAGGAGTTGGTCTCGGGCTTTTGCCAGCTGGAATTTGATTGATATATAAATAAATTATTAAAATAAATGAAACTGCCAAAGACTAATCCCACCTTGGTTGTCAGGGGATCACAGTTCTGGTAGGTGGCGTAGATCAGCAGTCCATTGTATCCACAGAGCGCCATCAGGATGAGGACGCCGACGCAGAAGATGCAGAGAGCTTTCCGGGCATCGCCGAGGGACGGTAGGGACAAGTACCTCTGGATCATGTTCTGGGAAACTGCATTGGTCTGCGTCCAGTAGACAATCCCTCCGAAGAACAGGCACCAGAAGGTGTGGCGCACAGTGGGATCGATGCGAAGACTGAAAGACATGGTACACATATTTCATTTATATATTAAAATATTTTATACTTACTCTGGTGCTTCCAGCCGATCGCTGTTCCAAGCTCGCTCCAGTACCACTCCAGCTCCTCCAATGTCGTGTGTACCCTTAATCGCCACCAAGGAGAGCGCTCCTACCATGGACACTGCCTGCACCACGTCCGTCCAGACCACTGCCTTTAATCCACCCAGACTTGTGTAGAAAACGCAGATGATGCTCACGATCGGCGTGATCGTATGGACTCCAATTCCTGTCACCTGGTTGAAGGCCAACGCAGGTACATAGATTACGATGGGCAGATAGGCCACCTAGGATGGGATTTATGGTATATTTTATTTTTATTTCCTCTACCAAAAACCCTGTAAATTATATTTAAACTAAACCCATCTAAAACTCTATTAAGAAACTTTAACCCTTATATCTCATCGTTTTTATAATCTTGAAGACCAATTTAGTTCAAGAATTAAGAAATAATTTTAGAAAGTAATTATTTTATCCCTGAAATCTCTGATTATAGAACAATAGATCAGATAAGTGAATAATTGGCTCTTGAGGTCTTCCATATACTCACATTCATAATGGCAAACATCACTGATCCGTAAAGGCGTAGCCTGCGATCGAAGCGAATCTCCAGATACTGTTAGGAAATCATATATATTTATGATAAATCCAAACATGTATATCCAATACTCACCTCGTAGGTGGATGTGATATTCAGGTCGTGGAAAACGGGTAGGTAAAAAACACCCATCACCACGCCCATGCCGATGACGCCGCAGGCCACATAGAGATACTGGATCCCATAGGAGTACACCTCGGTGGGAAGACCGAGCAGCGTGATTCCGGATACAAAGCTGGCCACCAAGGAGAAGGCAATGGGGATGACCAGCATCTTTCGTCCGCCTAGCATATAGTCATCCTCGGAAACGGACTTGTTCATGAACCCGAAGTATATCCCGATTCCGATGCAGAGCAGGAACATCGATACAAAGGCCACATAGTCCGGCCAGGCGAACTGCTGCAGCTCGCCCAGAATCTCCTCGATGTTCGCCATGGCGACTAACTACGTTGGATTTGGATGGTATATGTCCGACTCTCAGGTCCGTCGGTGGCTCACTGAGCCCATATGATGCCCAGATTTGGGTGCCTCTGCCCAGGCCGCTGTGATTCAATTCAATTCCGCTCAATTATCAATTGTGGGGTAATTTAGTTTCGGGGGCACGGGGCAGAGACTATCTTTAGTTAAGCCGGCGGGCGAGGGAATTACGACACCTCCGTCTCCAGTTCCGGGAACGTCCCATTGATCATCGCTCCTCCGCGCAAGTACTGGCCCAATTCCCACTGGGGTCGTCACAGATCCCCCTTGTAAGCAATTATGTCACCCAGTACGCAAAGTGATCTTTCGAAAATTCGCCAAGAGCCGGGCGCCGCAACTTAATCTCGGCACCAATCACAACCAAATCCCGGAGGTTGCACTACGGATCGGCATTTCCCGAAAAGTAACGCCCAATTGACGCTGTCGGAATTTTTACTGATGCCGATTGTAGTTGCACAAGAACTGAGTGGGAGCCATGCGCTACCCGAGGCTTACTACGTATATAGTCATTCACAGAACCACCTGGCAGAGAGCCAGGAGAACTGCAGCGGGATAGGAGCGGGATCAAGTGCAAGATCACCGGCGAAACGGCGGGAGCAATCAACAGAGCACTCGGAAAAAATGTCTATAGCATTCAAATAATTTTTTAAAAAGTCCTTTTAGGAATTAAAAAAAAAATATAATACTAAATGCTTAGACTGTTTAGACTGTTACATTATTATAATGTACAAACTGATACCGCTTAATGATTTTAATATTAAATTAGTTCTGAAATATGGTTCTATTTTAAAAACAAATTTAAAATATTTGAAAATGTAAATACATACAATGAAAAAGTTCCTTTTATTTCGGAAATTTAAAAAAAAAAAAAGAATAACGATTTAAAGAAACGTTTAGAAATAGGTACAACTCATTACAAAACTTAATTTTTTCAGTGAGGTTGTCCCTCAACTTGAAATCATTAGCAACAATCTCACAGAGAATTTGATTCATTTTAAATCACCGGCCTGCAGTTCGCTCTTCAGTATCCAAGAGGCCGCTCTCATCGAAATGGCCGCGACCACCGAGTTGGGATTCCCCGAGATGGGGCGGGGCAGGACTGTGAAAAAATAGTCATAATTATTAATGGGTTCAAATATTTCAAATCTTTCCGGCTGTTTTGATGATGAAAGAAAATTGTTTGGTTAAAAATAGATTTGAATTAAAAAGAGTACCTACCGCTAGCATCCACCACCCGCACATTGGACACTCCGTGCAATCTGAAATCACATACATTTTCAAAATACATTTGATGTCAACCACATTTCTACCTCAATTGTGTGTCCACGACGCTGCCCAGGGCACATGTGCCCCCCGGATGATGCGATCCCAGGCCAACGTGCCGCATCAGACACTCCAGATAATGATCCGAAGGCTTGTTGTCGAAGAAGTCTCGCTCTAAGGGACCGAAGTTGGAGCACTCCTGCAGACGAGGCCAATGGATGCGGGGATGCAGTGAAGCAAAGGCAGCCGAAGTAACCAGCTGAAATGTACGATACCATGGTACCATTACACTGAACTCATAGAACTCGTAATGTATGACTTACCTCCACTGCACTTCGTATTGCCGCAATGGTGCAGGCCACATCCTCTTCGCTACTGAGGTAGTTGGGATCTATCAGGGGATTTCTTCTCATGTGTCGGTTAAGAAGTCCCACGGATCCTCGTGACCTTGGCTGTAGGCAGTTAGAAATAACCACGAAGCCCTCCTGGGAGGCGTTATAATAGCGTGGAAAGAGAGCCCGGAATGCTGGTCCCTTAAAGTTGGATATTGACATCAGAGAAGATTCATCGATGGCACCGGCTCCAAAGAAGGTGATGCCGAAGGGTGATCCTCCATAACTAGCCACATTTCCCAGCACTCCAAAGTTTCCTAAGGGTCCGGTTCCAGAGCTAAGGAAGTTGATCAAGGTCATGGGATTCAGGAGTGTGTTCTGGTTCAGGGTAGGACCAGTAACACCCATTGAAACGAAAAGTGGAACATTGAAGTGATCGTGCAGGTTGTGACCCACCAAAGGTAAGCTATGCTGAAGGGGAATCCCAATTTTGTTCAATACAAAAGGGTCTCCGATTCCAGAGGCCAATAGGAGCTGTGGAGTTTGGTAAGCTCCAGCGCAGAGGATTAACTCTCTCCTCACCTCGATGGTAAATTCTTGCTCCCTGTTCTCCTCATCCTTAATCCCCACCAGAATGGAGGTGGCATGGAGCAATGGACTGGAAGATAGTTGAATCCGCTTCACCAATGCATCGGGCAGCAGACGCAGATTGGAATGTTGGAGCATTGGATTTAGGAACTGCTGCAACACTGAATAACGCAGTCCATTCCTTATATTATACGTAGACCGCCGGAAGATCCAATCCTTGTGGGAAAACTGAGCCTGTGCCTCGTTCAGTGATTCAGTTAACTTGGAGTAACGTATGGGGATTTCGAGCATATCCGGGGGCTTGGGCTTGGCAGCCGCCATAAAGGATCTCATCTGGGCCCAGCCCCAATCGCTAAGATTGTGCAGATCCCGCCAGGAATCAAAATCCGGTTCGTGACCATCAAAGTGCAGCATATAGTTAAGATTGGCGGATCCCCCCAGTCCCTTGCCCCTCGGGAGGCACTGCCTCCGTTCGATGAGACCCTTGGAGGAGTGTTTCTGCGGGACCGAGAGAAAGGACCAGTCGTTGATGCCCTTCTGCTGGAAGGTGGTCAGCAGGGGAATACGACTGAGTAGTCCAAACTGACCTCCAGCCTCCACGAGCAGGACACTTCCATTGCTGTGCTTGGCCAGCAGCGAAGTGAGAGTGCTTCCTCCAGTTCCCGCTCCAACTAAAATAAGGTAAGTAAAGAAGAATCATAGTATATTTAATTGGATATAAAAATGTTATCATGATAGTACCAATATAAGGTAACTTATTCAAATTAATTCTAAACCACTCACCAATCACATAGTCGAAAGCAAATTGTCGCTCCTCTGGGGTTAAGACATTGGGTATGGAATTCTTCAGCAAAGTGCCTGCCAGGATCACAATGACAGACAGGAATCCTATGATAATCCCACCAAAAACCAGGATCTCTGCAACGACATACAGTCAAAACCTTTTTGTTTATGTTTTTCATGAGCTTACTTTGAAATTTCAGGCCCATGCTGTTCTGTGCGATGACGAAATCTAACTAGTTGGAATACGAGAACTACTGACTGCCGTGGACTTGGTCTAATCCAATTAAAGCCTTCAAGGGGTGGGATTGCGCGCTAAATTTGAATTCAAGTGCATCGCATATCGGCCGGAGATGAGCTTTTGGCGAACTGTGTTTTGCTAGTGATGCATAAAGCTAAAAATGTTTTCTACTATTTTGTATACTAAAATTAAATTAGCAACATAAACATTTTAAATAAAAAGTAAAATTTCTGAAGCTATGCTTTTATTAAAAAATCAACCTCAAATGAGTCACAAAATTCATTTCAACCCAATATAAGGCTCTTGAATTTTATATTTCAAACATATGCAGAAGTAATTAATCAATCCTATATTCTAAAAATTAAATTAACCCATTGTTATTAGAAAAGTTATAGTTAGGGGTTGCTTTTACCCCACAGCCTTCGATCATATCTTCCTCCCAGCTTTAATTTTAGCTTTTTCCCGCCAAATCAAGCTGGCTGCATTTCGATTCCAATTTCGATATCGATGCGCACTCATCACTGGCAGCCGTAAGCCACCTAAATTCTTTGTTATTGCATTCGGCTATTCGGCTCGAAGATCATTATTTGATCGACTCCAGGCTCGCCGCGATAATATGCGGGCCTCTGTTATCACTCGCCAGTGGAAGTGCGAAGCCAGAACAGCTGCTAGTCGGACAGCAGCGAAAACAAAAGGCGAGCTGTAACAATAGCCCAGATCCAGATAATCAGCAGTGGAAGATCACTCGGCGGAGAGCCCCCATTCAGAAGTCAGAAGACCGAACAATGAACTAGCACTAGCCGCTATAGAAAACAGCAGAGCTCAGAAGAACATTGGACTGCCGAGGAGCAACAGGTGTCACACAATGGGCGACCAGCAGGAGGAGACTCTGCAGCAGCTTTTGGATTTGCTGCCCAAGGATCAGCGGCAGGTCTTTGAGGTTGGTTTTGGCATCCAGTAAAGTCCCAATTACCTCACATATTACCCTTCTTGACAGACCTTCATCCAGGTGCTTCATGGCAAATCCTCAGGACCCATTCAATCCCACCAGAACGCCCTGCAATCCGTGCTCCAGGCGTCGCCCTATCCCGCCCTTCAACTTCTGCAGTTACTTCACGAGCGCTCTAAGTTGCACATTGGCCAGATAATCGCCACCTTACTCCGTCAGCTGCTAGACGGCGATGTCTCTTCACCGCGTTCCCTTTGTGTGCTGGCGAACTTTCCGGCGAGCATTCTAGAGGCACCCACACTTCGGCAAAAGCTAATGACTCGTCTAGTGGGTGAATCAGTCACCAGCGAGCACTTAATGCTGGCCATGTTGGCGCGCAGCGAGGGGCAGCTCCTGGAAGATCTGCTGCAGGAGCAGCAAGTGGCCTTGCGGATGCAATGCGGCGAGTCGGCGCCCACCAGACTTCTGGTTTTGTGGCTGGCCCTCAGCCAAAAAGAGCACTTCGTAGCCAGTGTGTGTCAGCAACTAAAGGACTTTCAGTGCTTCAAGGACCCCACGTTGAGGAACGCCTTGCTTATCTTGCGACTAGCCAACGAGTTTGCCTTGGGCGCGCAGACTTTGGACGAGCTTGGCTGTCTGGATAAATTCTTAGAGGAGTTTGATGTTAGCGCTGTGCCGGAGGAGTTGCAGGAAGTTCATCGGTTCTTCTACGCCGACTTTCAACGACTGTCCACGCTGCTCAACTTCCTGCGTCCGCGGGAGGTAAGCAAAACACTTAAAGTGGATGCCCTGCTCCGGGCGCCGGGTGTACTCTCCGTGATACACGAAAATGGAATTCGATGTGAGCACCAGGAGCTGCTGCGCCTGCTTGAGGATACCTACAAGTGGCAAAAGCAGACTCCTGCACTGAAGTGTCACCACCAGCAGGAGGTAGAGATTTTGAGCTACTACACGGCCCTCTGCCATGTGTACAATGTAATCCTGGACCAGGGCGAGACGACGACCAAGGCCAAGCTTGTGCAGCTTTCCGGGCAATTAAGGCAACTGCACCAGTTGGGAACCTTGTGCTCGCTTCTGGAAGACATTTTCCTCTTGGTTTTTCTTCGCTGGGAGCAGCTAGAGCAGAATTCTCAGAAAAGGAGGGAAGATGAGGAGGATGACGAGGAAGATGATGATGAGCAGTACGTCGATGATGACGTCGCCTCGGCCCCACGTCCGACCACTGTCCACAGTCAGCGCACTCGCTACGGGTTCATCTGCCGCTCACCCTCGCTGCAGGCACTCTTCACTTTCCTCAAGGCGTTTGTCACCAAGAAGTTGCATTCCCAAGACTACAAGTGCGCCACGGAGCACCAACAGAGATTCCAACGCTTAGTGGACGCCATTAGCGAAGCTTTGTGGAAGCTGGGAGTTTTGCAGAAGATTGAACAATCGCTCATCAAGTCGGCGCCATCGATAAGCTGCCTTCTAGAGCCGGAACAGCTACTACAATTGGTTCAACTCCACAGCACCGCCAAGGAGAAGGCCTCCAGCGACGACGAAAGCAGGGAACGCAGCAACCACGCCTCCAGTCTCAACCGGAGAAAGTCCCGTAGGCAGCGACGGGCAGCCAGCTTCAGTGGAGCAGTTGCTACAAAATCACCCATAGATGGAGGACTCACAATGGAACAATGAAACTTCTTGCGTTACTTCTCCGTGTGAGAGGTCCATCATCCCCAAAATGCTCAGTACGCCAGAGCAGCTGGCCATCATGGCGCTGGCCCTTAAGAATTTTAACGATGTCAAGCAGATCATTGAGGTGAGTGGCTAGAAATCTTCCGATAACAGTCTCCTTTGTTATTTATTTAGTACTGATTATTTATTATAAAATAATATGGTCATTTAAAGGTTTAAGATACAAATTAATTTTTTACTAATAAAATACTAATTTTCTTTTTCGCGGTTCACAGACCTTCCATCTGGAGCAAAGCCAACTAAACCGGGAGCTGCACTTCATGGAGCAGCAGCAACTGGTAAAGCAGAAACTGGCCACCATCTACACCAATTATCAGGCATTAGAAGCGCAGCAGGCCAACTCTGGAGAGACCACCGTAGAGCAGATCAAGGGTGTGGCGGCCAAGGGATTCGAGCTGTCCAAGATCATTAGTGTTGTGGACAACTTTGCGCAGGCGCAGCGTCTGCAACAAAGCCCCGAATTAAAAGCCCTCATCTTGCGACTCAGTTCCAATACACAACAGGGATTTCTTCAGCAGTTCGAGGAGCGCAATCTGAATGCTTTGATCATATGTGATCTTATTGTGAACCTGGGATTCAACCGGGAGATAACCAGCAATTTGTTATTGGTCATTCGGCGCCAGCAGCAGCAGAAGATGGCCAGCGATGAGGCGTCGTCCTCCCCCGGTTCCTCTGAGTTTGGGGCCATGAATCTCCTGCAGAATCTTTGCGAGTGTATGCGTCTGTTAGAGCGATCTGGTCAACAGCCTGCGCTGAATGAGCTGCTCTCTCTAAAGAGTTATCCACTCAGGCCGTCAGTTTTGGCTTTACAGCTCCAAAGGGAGGCAGCATTTCAGACGCTTTATCAAAAGGAACCATCCGACTATTCGCATGGTCAGGAACTGCGCTCCAACGCAGGGCAGTTCCAGCAGCTTCGCTCGCGGCACAACTACTATGCCCGCTTCTGCACCTATGTCCAACAACTGGCCCGATTGCTGCAGCTCAGAGATCCCAACCTGGAATACCACACTACTCAGCTCCTTCGCAACGATCCCTACGAAGTTATTGGAGAACTGATCTACGAGTGCGGCATAACGCCCTTGGAAATCGAGGCTAGTGTTGCGGCTCTCCACCTCAATCTCGTTCACGTGATTTCTCTAAACATCTGCCCCCAGTTGGGCGACGAACCCACGAAAAGATTGCCACGAATTGTGGCTCCGCAAAAACAGGAATCCATTCACAACTATATTTCGCAACACAACCAGCTGTTGGCTCAAATATTGCTGGCCATACAGCTGGGGAACCTTCCGGATGGCGAGACGGGATTAAACTTCTCTTGCCTGGGACGGTTGGTTAATCTGCCTGAGGTGGAGTTCCTGACCTCTATGCATGATGGAAATCGTGTGCTAGCCGCCTTGAATGCCTACAAGTTGGATAGTGCCAGTCTGGACCAGTTGGTGCCGGATCGGGATCTGTTACTGCAGATTCTTCTCCTTGGAATTGGTGGACAGTCAGGTTAGAAAATAACGTATTATATCGAATTTTTATTTCTCAAAACTCTTTCTCCAAATAGATTCTCCAAAGCGGCTAGAATCCCGTATCGACAAGCTGATTGCAGATCTCATTGAGAAGGATCCTCGTAACATACAGATCGTGGTGCACATGAGCGACCTCGGACTTCGTGCACGCCTACTGAAGGAGCACTTCACCCGCATTCCCAGCAGTCAGCAGGCCAAGGAGCTGATAGAACGAACACTACAGCACCGCCGAGCGGCCAAGGCTATTCCACCTTTCTTGCGATCTGAATTGGAACACACGCTGTCGGACATAACGATATATGCCAAAGTGTCGGCTCTGCTTCAGTTCGAGAGCTGGCCGCAAGCCTATGACTTTGGACGCCAGACACCGAATGTGATCTTCGAGCAGTTGTTGCAACGCCGGCGGTTTGGCTTGTGCTTGGAGTGGAGCCGTGTGGTTTTCCTGGCTGGATCAGCGGGCCAGCAGCGGGTGTGCTTGCTCACCCTATTGGATGCCCTTCTGGAACTGCGCGATGGTGAGGAGCTGGATGAATCCCTTTTGGGCATTGTGGAAATGTTTCCACCCACATCGTTAGTCAATTTCCTGGACACACACAAGGATAAGTTCAGGTCATTGCCACTGTTGAAGTGGGTGATTGATTACCTCGAAGGCCATGCCCGCGACCCTCGTCTGTATAAGAACTATCAGCTCTCCCTGGAACTCCTACGGCAAATGGATACCAATGAGCGTTCTCAGTTTTGGAAATTACTCCGGCATCCTCTGCTCATTGTAGAACAATTGGTGATGAATGCCCGCTTCGAACTACTGGGAAAGCTACTAGACGCGGCTCGCACCAAGTTGCAGAAGGAGAAACCACTGGGCCCATGTCCTTACTGCTTCGAGAAAACGGGGCATATATACGATCCCGGGAGTTCAGCTGCGGTTAGTGGAGCAGGAGGCACGCCGGCCAAAATTCGGTTTCAACTAGGACAAACCACGTCAGAGGCCTTTATTCTACTGAATTTCAACTCCTACCAACAGGATCACTATGTGGGCCAGGAGTGCTTGGACCTGCTCCTTCGAATTTATGCCAGCAAGGCCTTAGACTACCGTGTGGCAAATGTTCGGGCTGCCTCCGAGCCGGGTTCTCTGGGTACCGATGTCCAAAACTCACTGGACTCGCTTTGTGGCGCCTTCGTGATGCCAAAACAGGCACCCAATCGACAGCAGTGGACGCGAGACGAGGAGGCTAGCCACTGCATGTGCTGTCGACGGGCAGCTTTCACCATGTTAATGCGTCGCCATCATTGCCGTCGATGTGGACGAGTAGTGTGCTACGCCTGCTCCACCCATCGGTTGAGAATTCCGGAGCTCTATGACGAGTTAGAGGTGCGCATCTGCAACGATTGTGCCAGCAGTACGGCTGCCAGGGATCAACGAGATGGTGCCTCTAGTGAGCGTAGTGCAACCTCGGGATCAGGATCAAGGTCTTCGGGACAGAGTGATTACTGTAAATGGCGCCTGAGTGGGATCATAACCCACGACAAGCTACTGCGCGAGGAGTTCTCCTACGAGCACGCCCCGAGTGTGGCCCTCAGTTTGTCCATTCTTCGCAATCATGTTGAGCAGCGCAGCTGCGTTGATCTACTGCTCTTTCATTGCCGCAAGCTAGAAAAGCTGATCGTGCCCAATCCAGAAGTGGACTACGGTCTGGTGGCTAAGATGATTAATTGCCTAGCTTTCGCTGCAAAGGTTAGTTACCTTTTCAAAACTAAAAACTAACAGTTATAATATATCCCATCTATTTATAGGTTCGCGGTGCTCCAGGAGAGATGGAAAACATTCGTGAGCACTCCGAGATAATTATGGCTGTGGTGCAGCAGGGCTGTGAGTCGCTGATCCCAACTGGACCTCTCAACAACAACAATCTCCGCACACTGGCGGACGCCTTGGTGGAGGCTGAGCATTGGTCCTTAGCCCTGGAAGTGCATCTAAAGTGCGGTTTCGCCACAACGGGTGTGATGGCGGCTCACGGACTAGCATGCCTCCGAGCCGGCTGCTACGATGCAGGTAAGCTCATGATGTCTTTATCCTTTCAAGACATTTTCTTAACTTGAATTAATTTCAGCCCGTGAGAAATTCGGTCATTGCATGACCCGCCTTTCCAGTGAGCAGCTAAACAACAGCATCTGCAAAAACATGTTTGGAGTGGCTACCGCAGAGGCGGTTCTGTTGCCCAGAAAGCGACCACAACGCGGTCCGGCCCTGCTTCAAGAAATCCTGCAGTTAATAGCCGCAATGCCTCAGTCGCAACCCCAGCCAGAGACCCTTCACCGGGCGTCACTCATCCGTAGTTCCAATTCCTCGCTGGCATCGCTTTTCACCCGACGTCGGGAGCCCTACGTCCAACAGCGTCCTCTTCAGGAACCCGCTCTTAATGTTATGAATGCATTGGCAGGACTTAAGAATATAGCGAAGGGACAGTATGGCGGCCAAATTCTGGCTAGCGAGGAGAGTCGCCGACAGGAACGCGGCTTCGAGGAATCCCTGCACTATGTGCTCACCTACGGTAGCCACAGTGACATCCTAAACTTTCTGATGAGGCGTGAAGAGCTTCGGGCAGCACTCCGTTACTGGCAGCACCAGCAGTTGGACGCGGATCTTTTCATCCAACACATCTTCCAACCGCAACTGGCGAACGGTGGTCTGAACGTTTTGATGGATGAACTGCAACAGCTGGACGATGCTCAACTCAGTGCCTGGCGATTGCCGCTGCTGCAGACCTGCCGCCACCTGGAGCAAAACCAGCAACTTAGTTCGCTGTACCAATTGCAACTGCTGCTCAAGGATCCCATTCGGGCCAGCATGACGTGTGTGAAGTTCTACCCCCTGCAGTGTGAGAACTTCCAAAAGCTGCATGCCAACGCCCAGCACTTGATGTCGGCCCACATGCACCTCCAGGGGGAACTGGATCTGTCCGAGTGGGAGCACCTGCAGCGGCAGCAGGGGCGAAGAAGCAGCGTTGAAAGTGGAGCCAGCGTTCGAGGTGCCTGCTTCGCCATGCAAATGGATGCCAGGTCTCTCAATGGGCACATCAATACCATCCGGCGACAGTTGCAAGTTGCCAAGTTTTTGGCGAAATGCGAAAATGATCAGGCGCCAGAGGAGCCACTCAAAACTATGCAGATTTTGAAGCAGGTAGGAAAATGATTCTTATTTATTTGAACTTACTTTACTTACTTCAAATTGCTTTTCTGAAAGATACGACTCGAGTCTAGTCGAGGAACTCTGCCCACTCTGTTTGAAGGCGCCGCAGATCGCATCCAGATCTGCATCCTGATCCTGATGTGCGGCAAAAACATAGACGAAGGTTTCGGACTGGCTTACGGGTAAATAACTTATTATTTCAATTTAAGTGTTATTTCTTATTAACATTTTATGTATTACCAGAATTATGCAGGAATACAAGCTGGCTGCCATCAAGGTGTTTGGAGCCACAGCCAAATACCTGGCCAGGAACCAGCGCCTGGCCGAGGTGGAACGTCTGCTGGACTGCATAGCGAGCAACAACGGGGGTGGCATTTCCGCGGAGTCCGACGAAATTCTGTCAATTGCCATCAATGCCGCCGTCCACAGCAGTGCTCCGGAAACCAAGCAGATGCTGGATCGGTTGATCAAACGCATCGGCAGCGTGGAGCTGCGGATCTCCTCCCACATCTACATCGGGCAGCTAAAGTCCGCCTATCTGCTGGCCAACAAGCACGAGCGATTGGGTGACATCCGGCGTATCCTGCGGCAGGCGGAGCTCACTGGCCAGGTTCATATCAAGAGGCTGTGCGAGATGAAGCTCCAGCTCAGCGCCCCGCCACCGCCTCTGTGATAGCGTAACTCCTCGGGCAATAACACTTTGTTAATATTTTATTTAGGGGATTTCAATAGCTTGATAAATGCTAAATTGATGATTTTTAAAGTTGTACCTTGTTGAATTCTTTAAGAAATTTCACATATCCAAATATGCTCAATCTCAATTAAATTGGGTATCAGGTATCTATTTTACAACATTTTAAAGTCATCATTTGAGCATTAACCTAGTGAGAACCCTAACTTTTTGTATCTGGGCTAGAATAGGAATTTGTTTTTAGAATTTAACATTTACTTAGATCAATTTTAACCTTTCCAAAGGGCCAGCAAGTATTCCACCCTCGAGCTCAAAAAGACTCTCCCAACAAGTAACCAAATTATATTATTATTGATTGTACTGTATTATCTCAATGTTATTTTTATATTAATTATACTGTTATATGTTTATTCCCAAAAGGGCGCGCAAGTTTGAATTTTTTTTGGGAATTGCTAACACTGGTAAAGATGAATTTAACAGCACTATTTGGAATGATATTTTGATAGTATAAATATACATATATAAATATCAAGCAATGCGGGCGGTTATACAGAGGGTTAAGGCCGCCAAAGTGACGGGTATGCTAGGATTCCAAACTTTCTATCCCTGATATAGCTTAAGCCTGTTTTCATAGTGCTGGACGAGCTGGTGTCCTCCATTGGACCGGGCCTGTGCGTGCTGGTAGGGATCAAGGCCAGCGATACGGCCAAAGATGTTGAGTACCTGTAGGTAATTTCCAGACAGGTAAAAACCAGCCTAGCGAAGGATCACTGAGCATATTGATTACCTTTTTAGGGTCTGGAAAATCCTGGCCCTTCGCTTGTTCGAGGAGGAGGGCAAGCGGTGGCAAAAATCCGTCAAGGATCTCAATCTAGAGCTGCTCTGCGTCTCCCAGTTCACTTTGTACCACCGGCTCAAGGGCAACAAGCCGGATTTCTCGGCTGCCATGAAGGGTGAGGAGGCGCAAAAGCTGTACAATCACTTCCTGGAGCGCCTAGGTCAATCCTACGATAGCAGCAAGATTAAAGGTGGGTCTCGGAGTTCCAATGTCATAATTTAATATCATCCCTCAAACAGATGGCAAATTCGGAGCCTACATGCAGGTGCACATAGAAAACGATGGACCCGTGACCATCAACCTGGAGAGTCCCGAGGAAAAGCAAGCCAACGAGGATGTGGACAAGTGAAAACCAAATATACAAAGATCACATTTATGTACCACGGGGTTTTTATTTAGTGTTATTTTTTAGCAGCAACTTAAACCTACAAAAATCAGCGTACTAGTCCTTAGGCTTCTAACATCTCCAGATCCTCGATTCCCATGCCCTCCTCGAGCTTCTTCTCGAGCTCGCGCGCATCCACGTAGGTGATCTTCTCCTCGGGCAGGTCCTCCTCCATGAGGGCGGCCTCCTCCGCCGCCTCCTTGGCACGGCGCTCCCTGAGCCCAGCGGCTGGGGAGCGGATCAGGGACATGTTGCGCTGCACATCCTTGACATCCATCTGGATCTCGATCTGGCGACCCTTGCGCAGGCGCTCCATCACGAACTGGCTGGTGCGCTTCTCCTTGATCTCCGTCACCCGCTTGATGGCCTCCAGAGCCTTCTGCCAGGTCTCGCGGCTGTATTTGATGGGCACGTTGCGGCGCTTCTCGAACTCGAAGCTGGGATCGATGGCCAGCTCCTTGCCGGCGGCCTTGCGGTGCGCCTTCGTCCAGCCGACCTTGCGGGGGTTCTTCTTCCGCTTGAAGGCCTTGTGGCACTTGCCCCGACAGAATTTGAAGATCTGCAAAGGAATGGAGTGAACCAAAATAAACATCGCAGCACACGTAAACAGGAAAGCCAATCGATCCTACCTTGCAGTCATTTCGCACGAAGTTCACCCCGTGGCCTGGGTATATCTTGCTGGAGCAAAAATAACACGTTTCAATGCGCATTTTCGCAAATTACGGCGTATAATTTGCGAAAAAACAAAGCGCAAGCAGCTAGCACGTGTGCTGCTGAAGAAGAAGAGAGATAAAAGTGTATCGGTATCGGTGTTGAGCAGCGTGATAAGTGTTGACCATTTAGCTATTTTTTAGCTGTTTGGAAGTGACGCTATCTTAGCTTATAAACTCATCTGGCAACTTCATGTATGATTAAAACCTTAAGTAGGCCCAACTTATTAAATTTTTAAATATAATGGATGCCAAAGGTTTTTGGTACGAAGAAGAAAAAACGTTCTTCGGCATTGGCATTCGCTGATAGGGAATCGATACCTAAAAGGAGCTAGACAATATAGTTAGTAGCTAAAAATTGGTTGTTAAGTCGCAGCAACAGGTGGTTGCCATTTGATTCACAAAATAGGGGATTTATAAATTGTTAAATATATTGAATTCATAAAATTTTCACAATATTCTTTTCAGTTTTGTACATATACTATTTGTTAGGCTCGTGAAAAATATTAATATTGTCATAGAAGGTAGAAAGGTTTAAGGTTTAGACAAGTTAATTACGTTTTGGAAGTTTTTATAGAAGCTCAATATAAGAAAAAGCATTACTTTATAAATTTGATTTTATGTGCTCTTACTTTCTAGAGCATTGTACCAAAATTTATTTTCTTAAAACGAAACATTTCATCACAGGCAATCATAAATGTATTAATTATTCATTCAATAAAAACATAAAACTTAAAAATTTCTTGAAAATAAATAACTTGTAATAACACAAGCATAGCCCTAAGAACGCGGCAGTCTCTGAAAAGATACAAGAGTAATAACATCAATAAATATTTATTTAATTCAATTAAATATATAAATAACAAGTTGAAAAAAAAAACATTCTTTTGGAATAGTTTCATTCCATCAGCTGCTTCAATTCCCTGATCCGACTCAAGATGCGCGGGTTTAAGAACTCGGCTACGTTGCAGCTGGTCTCTAGCTCCGCGATATCTGGCTCCTCATTGGCAACTTCGCTGCAGGTACCCCATTCCCTGGTTTCATTATCGAACTGGATGCGAAATGGACCAAAATTTGGGCTCAGATTTATGAACACGGTGAGAAGTCGTGTCCGGATATCAACGGTGCTATCTTTATGCCTTGGCCAGTTCCACTTGTACCAAAACTCTCCCAAGTCTCGGAGCACATACTCCAAATCAGATCGTAGCTCGGGTGAGAGATGGGGGAACAGGCAGCTCAGCAGAGGGCCACGCACGTTGCACAACCTTTCATCGATCTTGACCAATGCGTCCTGATAAGTCACACCCGGTAGGAGTCCTTCAATGCGGTACTTCATGATTTGCTGAACAGTTAGTCGGTTAAGAAAACAGAAGCGATCCAGGTCGCGGAATACAACGGTGCGCTGAAGAGGAGAAGCGCCAAGGGGCTCTGGAGCACGAGGCTCGGCCAAAACAGTATCAGTAGGTTCTTCATTTACCTGGCGAGTGTTGACGTTCGTGGAATCTAGCAGGTGCTGCAGCTGGGTGCATTCCAGAAGTGTGTTTCCAGCGGCGAACTCCTGCGAGGGAGTGATGGTGGCCTCTGCCGGTTGCGGCGATGGTGCATTTTGAAGACTAGGAGGTTTCTCCAATATGTTCTTCTCTGCTGGCTGATGCGTCGCCGTTGCTTGACAATATTTTTGATTATTCCCTTCAGACTCAATACGCACCATTATACCAATCGGCAGCGGCTGGAACTCATGTCGCAGCTGCGGCACCTTTTCGTTAACCAACTTAATTCGTTTACTAGGCAATTCTACGGATGGTGATCGTCTCTTTCCCAGAACCACAGGAATCTGAATCTGCGCGGGCTTGGATTGATCGAGCGTTGGAGCCACATTGGCCGGCAATTCTTTAGAGGTTGGGGGTTCCAACATATTAAAGTTCTCGTCAGTTTCGTTCTCACTCTCACACAGGATCAAATTAAGCTTTTGGCCTGCTTCCATCTCTTTTGGTTTTGGGATGGCAAAACAGGACAAACTCGATCCTTCATTTTGGCTGGCATCCAAGTCTATTATTTGCTCCTGGGGCGTGATTTCCTCCCATTGGCAATCTTCGGAGCTGGAAATGGTGGCTCGTTGGTTGTTGGGCAAACTTAAAGGCTCCTTCTTGACCGTTACCAACACCGTCGACGTTGGCAGATGATCAGTAGGAGGAGTTTCTGGAATTGTTTCCTCTGGTGTTAGTGGATCGTCTGCCAGTTGTGGAACTTGGGAAGCTGGGTCCACACACTCTATGTCCACAAAGTTTGAACTGTTCAGCTGAGTGGGCGGACAAGTGGTTTCATCTGGAAGGTAAGTTATAATTAGAATACAAGTTTTTCAAATTCTCGTCGATTACATACCACACACTGTATCAGAACTTGAGGAAATTGAAACAACTTCGGTGGGACTATTTTCATCTGCGCTTTTCACACCACAAATTGGCCCTAGAAATAAAATCATTACATAAATAACCACGCAGAAATTATTCCGCAAAATAAGGCTTACTTAATGAAATCCCATCGAGAGACGACTCCACTTCTCCAATTTCGGCATTCAGTACCTCTTCGTCGATCTGAGGTACCCGTGAAATCCACATGTTACATGTCCAACAAGCCGCATATAATTTCTCTCTCTCTTGGCACAACTGGACTACATCATCAATAATATCGCCGGTGTGATAAGTGTACTCCTCTTCGACGATCTTGTCGAAATCCGAGTAGGAACCTAACTCCCAAGGGCTCAGTATTTTTGGCGATATACGTGACAGTTCCAGCTTATCCAGCTGCACTCCTTTACTATGGAGAAGGTGTTTTAAAAATCCCAAACGGACATATAGATTAATTGGCCAGTTGCCAAGACCCACGACATGGTGAAAGCAACACTGTAAGTCTTCATCGGCTTTGTACAAGGCCTCCGCGTCGTGGATACTCGTGTATTGAGAGAATTCCTGAAGAGTAAGTTGGTAGAGTATACGCCAAATGGTTCTCATGAGGCCTTGGCTTGTGCAGATCATGTACCTCATATTGTGATCCTATTATGGGTGGAATAAAAATGATTTTCTTAAATATTTTTTAAAATATTATTCCTACCTTATCATTTTCGGCAAAAAATATATCTTTAGCTTGGCGGAAAAGTATTTCGTTATCTGTATTTCGGGGCGAATTCGGTGCAACTGCAGGATTTTCATCTGTTCTCGTCGATACCCCTTCATCTCTGGAAATATTTTCTGATACGCTTTTTGGACTGCTTGGACTTGTTCCTTGATTATTGGACGTTTCGACCTGGATCTCCATTCTATTCGCCTGTACTACTTCATCTACTGGTTGCTTTGAACTTTCCTCCAACTCATTCTCTTTAGAGGCAGTGTTAAGCTTGGTGGGTGCTGTTGCATGATCTTCGCTGATTTTATCGACCTCGATGGGATTTGAAGTTGGTACGGGCTGATTTTCTTTTGCTGTAGTCGTTCCAGTTTCATTAGGATTGCTATCTGAATGTAAACGTTCCTTTTGAGCCAAGCGGTAGTGATTGAATTGAATTTTAAGAGAAGCTTGCATTTCCGGAGAGGTGCTACCATCAAACAAGTAGGTAAACATATTGTGGGCCTCGAGTTCAACCGCATCGATCTCTGGTTTACTAAACAAAAAATTACCAATTTACAGAAAATTTTGATTCCTGGTACAATAATTAGCTTAGGGGAATTGTCTCACTTACCAATTTAATTCTAAAACCCTGGCTGCATTACAATCGTCCGAAATGTGTAACGATTTTACAACTGTTTGTTCATTATGCGATTCCATTATCTCAACTGGAAGAAAGTGGTTTATTTCGGGATGAGTGACAACATCAGAGGCGATCAAAGTAGGCTTGGATTGATTTTCTAACAGCGGTTGGTTAGCTATAGGCGTCGCTTTCTTTTCGTTTTTTGTTATTTGCCTGCAGCAATTATAAACATTTTATTATGAGGTATGAAAAAATAAACACGGAATATACCTTTCTTTTCTTTTTGGTATAACATTTCTGGGTACCGCAAAAACCGCTTGGCTGTTTGGCTTATCTTCACTTTCCTCGCTGGGTTTCTCTGCGGTAGAAACATCCTGGCCATCAGGTTCCTTTGGAAATACCTCTCTAGTTCTTGTCGGAAATCTTAGCAACTTTTCTAGCATTTTGCTGGGACATGGTTTAAAACGGCAAACGAATTTGTCCCGCATTTCCTGTTCGGAATAGAAACCTTGATAATATTCCTGAATAACTTCCTCCTTGGATTTATCTTTGTACTCGGGACACAACAGCATTTCAGTAGCAATTTCATTCAGATTGCTTACATGGTGTTTGAACGTTTTGAAAGATACTGGAGGAGGTATTTGGACGCTGCAATATAAAAAATGTTAAAAGGAAATGCGAAAAATAAACACACGTTTTACGTACCTATTCTCGGTAACATCTTTGGTTTTCTCTATCACATTGTTGGAACTGGCGCGTCTTTCCTCGCAGGGTTTCTTTGTGGTACAAACATTCTGGAAATCTGATTCATTTGGACAAACCTTCACAGCACTCGGTGAATGCTGCTCTACTGGTTTCTCGGGAGGACAAGTCACTTGGATTTCGATTGCCTTCGGAATATCCTTCTTATCTTCTGAAGCAAAGAGACACATAGTTTTTGTGGCTGCCTCATCTAATGGTTTTGCGCTTTCTAGCAATTTGTTCAGCATGTTG
The DNA here is from genome assembly GCF_043229965.1 of Drosophila suzukii. Classification (NCBI taxonomy): domain Eukaryota; kingdom Metazoa; phylum Arthropoda; class Insecta; order Diptera; family Drosophilidae; genus Drosophila; species Drosophila suzukii. Next base: position 85,209,311 of record NC_092082.1, read on the forward strand.
GAATCCGTGCAGTTAAATTTATATGGAATTTTTTTGCGAAATTTCTCGTTGTGTACATAGAATCTATTGTACGACTGACGAAAGAGCTTTCTGCACTGTGAATTCGACGTATCAGCAATTAATTCTTTTAGTACACCCTCGTTTCGAGCGTAATGTTTCTTTAGAATAATAGGGATAATCTCGTCGTAATTAATATAGTTTCGAAATGTATCATAAGAAACAGGAAAGCTAAAGCGACCCCACCTAGGAATATAAGGCAACAGTTAATCGAGAATCAAGAAATTTGAATTTATGTTTCCTTACTTTCCAATGCTCACTTCAACATCAGTCTTAAAGGGAAGGCTCCTAGAATGGTAAATTATAGATTTTCTTTTTGAAAGAAGAAAAATTCAGGGATACTTACTCTACAATTTGATTCACATTATTAACTTTTGCAGGGGACCTTTCAGGTGTCTTCGACCTGCGCTGTTCGAGTCCTGCCGAAGGAATAGCTAACTGCGGCAGTTTTACCATGCTAATGATCCTTGGAGAGAAAATATATTTTATTAATTTCTAATTTTTTTGAAAATCTTAATTTAGAGAAACTTACTCTACAATTTGATTCCCATTTTTGGGTTTTGCTGGGGACCTCTCGGGACTCTTGGACCTGGGCTGTTCGAGTCCTGCCGAAGGAATATCTAATTGCGGCAGTTCGACGACCTCCTCCTTGCTAATAGTGCTTGGAAAGAAAATATAATTCGTTAATTTATAGTTTTTTGGAAAAAATATAATTTATTGATACTTACTCTACAACTTGATTCACACTACTATCTTTTGCAGGGGACCTCTCTGGAGTCTTGGACCTGGGCAGTTCGAGTCCTGCCGAAGAAAAAGCTAACTGCGGCAGTTCGACGGCACCATCCATGCTTGTTGTCCTTGGAGAGAAAATATAATTTACTTATTTAAAGTTTTTTGGAAAAAATATAATTTATTGATACTTACTCCGGGACTTGAGCAGATTCTTTGGCCTCTTGAGATCTTGTTACATTTTCTTCTATAGCTTTAACTTTATCAGTAGACTTCTCGGGACTCTTGTACACAGGCAGTTGAAGAGCTGGCGAAGGATTGGCTAGTTGCGGCAGGCTTTGTCTCAATTCCTCGGCAACCTTCTTGTTGAGAATGGCTAGCATGCGAGCCTGCATGGTCGACGTTCCTGGTAGCAGCTCATACTCATACTTCTCCCGGATCTCTGGAGTTATGTAAAATGCCAGGTAAAAGTCAAAGGCACACTCGTGGAAGTCCTTGCTCTCATAATAATTGTCCTGTTTCTTCATCTGCTCCACAATGTCCGATAAGTTCGACAAATTCTCTTTGAACAACACAAATGTGACGATGGATCTTTGGAATATTTAAAGACACAATTAGGGACATACATGTAGATAAGACATTTTTCGATGCTCACTTGTTTTCAAGCGCCTTTTTGGCAGCATACTCTGCCATACTCTTGACGGCCATTGCGTCATGCGGTCTTCCAGATTTGAGCAACCTAGCCAAAAGGACATCTGGCACTTCCTTGAATAAGTTCTTAGGGGATCGCTTTTCCGGATGCATATAGAAGCGGTTATAGAACTTTCTAAGAAGCTGCATTCGATACTCGTCATCGGCCGCAAGCTTTAGATAATCCTGGCTCCTGGCGATCCTTTTGAATACCTCCATCTTGTTGAGGTTCTTTTCGAATATTCTAAAGGATACCGGAAAGACAAAGGTGCCAGCTCTGAAAAGAGACTCGAAAGTTGGTAATGCGCTCAGTTTGAAAGGGTTGCGACTCACTTGTCCACTCTAACCGTAACACCGTGGCTGTCTGGTGATGAATCGCTCTCTGATTTGACTATATCGTTGGGTGTGGGTTGCAACTGGCTTTCTACAACCATCGCCTCGGGTTTTGGTTGCGGGAGCGGTGATGCTTCTTGGCGGGAATGTGATGCATCGATGATGTTTTCCGACGTACTTGCAGGCTCGGGCACCTTGAGCAATTTCGTCCGGGTCCGCCCGGGACATGGTACGACCTTAAACGGGTACTGCTCCCGAATACTGGGATTCCGGTAGAATTCTTCGTAGTACCATCGAGTCCAGTGGTCTAGCGTTTTACTGCCATTATCGGCAGCCTTCAACTGGAGTGCTATTTCTGGCAGGTTTACAATCAACCTTTGAAATTCCTTAAAGGAAACGGGATAGCTGCTATCTCTAAAAGTAGATATTTTCGGCTTTTAAGCTGCAGTTCAGTCGAGAGAATTTTCCATGAACTTACCGCTTCCCTGTTGAGGTTTTGTCATTTGTCACAGACATCACAATAATTAACAAAAACCATTAAAAATCAAAGACGCAACTTAAACCGCGTAAAATTTGCAAAAGTTAGGGTTTGTGTGACCGTGCCAGTGATCCTTAAAAATACCACCTGATGGCCAAATAGCCATAGTTATCGAGTATTCGATAACAATAGACAACTAAGCGAAGACACTGGCAAACAAGGATTGAGTTCTGATTCTTGGTTAAAATGATTTTGAAAATAATTAATTAAATTAATAACGAATTAAACATGTACCTTTTAAAAGAATTTTACACTGAAAAATATCATGCCTACAGAATTCTGTGTTATAACTTTCAGAAAGTACCTCATTATAATTTCAATTCCCATTAATATGTGTTAAATTCGTATGTTTCTAATGTTCCAACTATTTAAAATGGTTTCACCTGTTCTCCGATAACACCGACGACATCAGCTGTTGCGCCAGCTGCTCTTCAGCGCCAGCTCTGGTCACACCTCCAGCATCCAAACAACAATTCCGCAGGGCAGAGCAGCCCCAAAAAGTGGACACATCACCGAGATCGCGAACGAGATCTTGCTGACGTGCGACCAGATGCAGAGCCCCGCCTTCGCGTATCGGGAACTCGCAGATCACTCGCCGCGCGCCATGTACATGCGCGACTGGCGGTCGGCCCTGCGGACGCCCACATACCGGATTGGGAATAGGACGGTGCGCTTCAACTACCACTTCGCCCTGCTTATCGCCTGCGCCCTCATACTGGCCCTGCTCTTCTACTTTTCGCGCCAGGGCTCGCACTCTTCCTCCTCCTCGGACGGCTACTGGCTGCGCAGGGGATTCACGGAGGCCCGGAGTCTGGACAATGGTGCGGTGGATCATGTCTACAATGCCACATATCCACTGACGCCGCCCATGGTGCTGCGTAGCGGGGTGATCAACTACCGGATAGCCATGATCGCCGACCTGGACACCAACTCCAAGGTGACCAAGAGCGACGGCAGCATCACGTGGCGAAGCTACCTGAAGAAGGGCTACCTCACCTACACGGTGGCCAGGGCCGAGATCCAGATCAGTTGGGATGATGGGGCGCCCACGGTGCTGGAATCTGCATTTTCGCTGAAGGGTCGGGGTATGGAGCTCTCCGAGCTGGTCACATTTGACGGGCGTCTCCTCAGCTTCGACGATCGCACGGGACTGATATACGAGATTGTGAACGACAAGCCCATTCCCTGGGTGATCCTGCTCGATGGCGACGGGCACAGTGCCAAGGGCTTCAAGTCCGAGTGGGCCACAGTAAAGCAACAAACACTATATGTCGGCTCCATGGGCAAGGAGTGGACGACAAGTGCGGGCGACTTTGAGAACAACAACCCCATGTACGTAAAGGCAATCTCGCCGTCCGGTGAGGTGCGGTCCCTCAACTGGGTGGACAACTTCAAGCAGTTGCGCCTGCAGTCGCAACAGATAACCTGGCCAGGCTACATGATCCACGAGAGTGGGACGTGGTCTGACGAAAAGCATCGGTGGTTCTTCCTGCCCAGGCGCTGCTCTAAAGAAAAGTAAGGATGCTTATCAGTCTGTTAAACACACTACTAACCCACCTATTTCCCGCAGATACAACGAAACCAAGGACGAGTACATGGGCTGCAATGTCCTGGTGTCCGCCGACGAAAGCTTCACGAATATCGACACCGTACGCCTTGATCCTGAGAATACGACGCCCACGCACGGCTTCTCGAGCTTCAAGTTCCTGCCCGGCACTGATGACTCCATTATCGTGGCCCTCAAGTCGGAGGAGCTGAACGGCAAGACGGCCACCTTCATAACAGCCTTTGACATTACGGGCAAGACACTGCTGCCCGAGGTGCGGATCGAAACGGATTACAAGTACGAGGGATTCGAGTTCATTTAGCTCGTCATCCCACGCCATACCACCACACTCCACTCGACTTCGATCCAGGTGCTCCAGTTTTAAGTGTGTACATAATGTATTAATGTCCCATACGGTAAGCTTTATATTTATAGTCAGCTAGGTTAGTCCAGAGATGCTCATCTGCCTCGTGACCCGTGACTCCATATCCCGTCTTGTACCATAGCACAAATCCAATTTAGTTTATTTTTATTGAAATTGAAATATAAAACGTACAAAGCCGGTGGCAAACTCAGAAATCCCCTGGATCACATGACTTTAACTTTGGCATCCAATCCGGCCACCAGAAGATCGGCTTCATCCACGCGTCCCTCGCTGGCACGCACCTCCAGTCGATCGGCGTTGTGGTTGACGTTCCAGAGTTCGGGAAGGAAGCGGGGTTGCATGGTGTGCAGGAAGTGCTCTCGCCACAGCCGTTCCAGCTCCACTAGGCCGCCGAAATTGTCGCGATACTGCTGAACCACCCGCTCGCCGTGCTGGCAATAGTCGGCATTCTCCACTCGGTATTTCACGCTGGCCGCCTGGCGCAGCAGGTCTTCCGTGACCTCCGTTTGGTCGATATAGTATTCGAGGAGTGTTTTCTGCATTTCCGCCACCTTGGCAGCGGGAATTTTGGCACCATGGTGGAGTAGGGCCTTGCCAGCGGTTTGAACGCGTCTGGAAAGTACAAAAATGATTACATATTTTATCACAACTAGTTTAAAAATAATGTTTCGGAAGTAATGTGGAACAAGTATGATAACACACGTCTGAAAAGATAAGAATTCGCGAAATGTGTTTACACTCCTCTAAGTTAAGCTCAAAATCATACTTGCTCAAATGTTCCTTACATTCAAAAGTGTATAAATACTAACCTAAGCTCCGGATCATCGCGGTACTTGATGGATCCGCCTCCGTGCTTGAATGGAGCTTCACACTGGACGGCCAGTTTGTTGCGCACCCTAAGATCGGAGATGTTGCTCAGCTGGTGGCAGGCGGGACAAAGGAGGAGCACGTCGTGGGAGGTGTGCGACTTCATGACCATCGGAAAATGCTTTCTGTACTCCCGTGGCACCACATTCTTCCGGATGTAGGCATCCCGGTCGCCGCACACCACGCACTGGTTTTCCTTTATCGTTTGGTAGTAGCGACCTACATCGCCCACAGCTCGTCCCGCTGGTTCGAAGTTAAGGCGGACGGTGAAGGGCTCCTCGCTAATTTGGGTCCCCAGGTTTTGGCTTAGATACCAGGATGCCTTCCGTCGGTCAATGGTGCAAAGGAGTTCGCCATCGGGCGCCTGCAGCAGGCAGTTGTCGTAAAAGTCCTTGGACCGGGTGGCCATTTGGCGGTATGGTTGCTTCCTTTGCAGTCCATTCTTTCCTTTGCCTTGTGCCAAACCCTTTGAACGCGTAACTCCGCTGAGTGAGAAGCCCTTGGTAAAGTCGACGTCCAGAAAGGCTTCGAACGTGGTGCGCAGGTTTTTGTCGTCCTCTGGACACCGCTGCCAAAAGTGTCTGGGCTGCAGATCCCTGCACAACTTCTGGTAAATGGCCACGGCCACCAGGGCGTCGTTGGCAGCATAATCGAGTTGCTTTGGTTCCAGCTGCTTGGCCTCCCAGTTGGAGCACGCCAAGCGCCAGTGCTTGTCCAGTTTGTAGTTCAGATGTGTCTGGGAGAGCTTGCCCAGACCTTCGGGCTTGTGGTTTGCCATGACACACAGGAAGCGCAGATCCAGAGTGCTCGCCACGCCCACTCCGTAGTCGTGGGAGAGCTTCATGGCATCTTCCTGCGGGGCCACCCCCACTTTGATCACGGCATCGTCCTCGAGCAGCTCTCGCAGGTCCTTGGGTATCTGCTTCATGTGACAGAGCCGGAATAGGGCACACAATCCTCGGTGGGAGCTCAACTGGAGGAGGGCCACTGGTCGCCGGCTGCCGCCCACGGTGATCCATTCGCAGTCAAATCCTAGGACTTTAAAAGTCTCGCAGTGGCTGAAGGGGAGGTGGTTTAATAAATAACTGGTTGGATAAGGATAATGTGCAATACTCACGTCTTTAGTTCATTCAAAACCCATCGCGTGGCAGGATCCTGGACGGAGTTGATCACTTCTATGTGACGCTGGGGCAGTAGGCAGTTGGAGGACCACACGCGACGCAGGGGACCTAGTAGCTTTTGCCTGTGCCGCACCAGAACGTAGACCAGGCCCAGGCCGGCAGCTACAATCGCCCATTTCCTGGTGCTAGCGACTCCTGATTCCTGGCTCATTGTTTTCCACTCGGAGAGAAACAGCTGACTGAAGAACTGTCAACATTGGTTTTCTAAAGAACAAACTAGCTAGAAAAGCCGTAACGGAAATTTGAAAATGTTGCTGTAGAGAGAATTAAAAAGTTAATATTTCCTGCAGTAAATACATATATATATCATTATTAGGTATACGTTGTACATTTTAGAGAGCCTTTAAGAGCTAGTTGAGAATTTTTTGACTTTTAGCTTTATTTTTGTTTTAGCCAAAATAAGACCGTTAAAAATGTGGCAGCATTGGCGGGGCTGTGCGTAAGCGGGGTGGCAGCTCTGGTCCGCAGGCTTTTCCAAAATCGTCGTTTAACCGAAAAGTTTTAAAATGTTTAATTAAACGCGAGTAAAACAAACTTACAATGAATAAAACCCTGTGAAACGGGCGGCGGGGAAACGATGTGCGAGTGAAAACTGCGGAAAAGGCGGCAGCAGAAAGAGACACAGAGCGTAAATAAAGGAAGACAGTTGAGAAAATCGATTTTTCAGTGCAGGTGAGACACCGTTAGACACCCCACTCACATGCACACACACTTATGCAAAATCCCTTTACAGGATGCTGAAATTCTGAAAGGATTTTGAAATTGTAGAGAAGAAACCCCCAAAATGCCGGAGAACCTGGAGCTGCAGCAGTTCCAGGAGGGCGCCCCGCCCCCAGATCCCGCCCCCCGTTGGTTGGAGCGCCTGCAGCGGAGATTGGGCGCCGATTGTCCCTATTTGGGCATCCTTTTGGCCACGCTCTCCTCGCTTTTCTTCTCCCTTTGCTCGGTGATTGTCAAGGGACTGGTGGACGTGAATCCCATGGAGCTGGCCTCGTTCCGATTCGTGGGAGTCCTGCTGCCGGCACTTCCCATCCTGATTTACACCCGACAGCCGGTGTTTCCGGAGGGCAAGAGGGTGATCCTGCTGCTGCGATGCTTCATGGGCACCACGGGTCTGATGCTCAGCTTCTACGCCTTCCGGCACATGCCACTGGCCGATGCGAGCGTCATCATCTTTTCCACGCCTGTTTTTGTGGCCATCTTCGCACGGGCCTTCCTCAAGGAACCGTGCACGCTCTTCAATGTCCTGACCATCAACATGACTCTAATTGGAGTGGTCCTGATCACACGGCCACCCTTTGTATTCGGTGACACCGGAGAGAGGGAGGATCTCGCTGGAAAGACGTATGACATATGGGGACCCGTGGCAGCCATCTCATCCACGCTGTTCGGAGCCAATGTGTACATTCTGCTGCGTGCCCTTAAGAACCTGCACTTCTCCGTTATCATGACGAACTTTGGAACCGTGGCTCTGGTCTACACCCTGATTGTTTGTGGATCCATTGGAGCGGTGTGCTGGCCCAGCTGCGGAAGGGATCGTTGGCTGGTTGTAGTGCTCGGTGTGTTCAGCTTCCTGGGACAGATCCTGCTCACGCTGTCCCTGCAAATCGAGCAGGCTGGACCGGTTGCCATTGCCCGCTGCGCGGATATCGTCTTCGCCTTCGTCTGGCAGATGCTCTTCTTCGGCGAGACACCCACCGCCTACTCCCTGGTGGGTGCCGTCATGGTGATGGGATCCGTGGTCCTGACGGCACTCAAGAAGTGGGCAGGCACCCTGCCCCGCGAGTCCTCGCTGAGAAAGCGATTCAGACTCATCCTGCTGGAATAGAGAGATGCCAATCAAATCAAAGAAGTTCGCGGTTTCTCCCCCGTCTTGCCATCGTTCTCACCCAACCCCTGCCAGCATCAGAGGCAGGCACCAAACCAGTTCACTCATCGTAGACTTAACTTATATCAAGGCTCAGATCGTAGTTTAATCAAAGGAAATCAGAATGGTCGCGTGATAACCACTCCACTCATAAGTAAATACTCGTAGTGCGTGTTTAGTTTAGCCAATTTCGCCGATTTGTTGTTTTGTACATTGTTATACATGCTTAAAATACGATAATAAATACAACTTATGAGTAAAAAAAGCAACATGTTTATAATTTCATTTTGAATTTCGCGCGGGTAAACTTGTCTTTCCACTGTGACATGATTCTACATTTTACATTGTTTCTACACATGGACTTTAAATTTCAGGTAATTCAATATAAAAATAACGTTATTTTTTGTTTTTTATTTAAAACATTTTAAAAAAATTTTATTTTATTTCAGATATTCAGTGGAAACGCAGAAATATGTGGCAGTGGAAACCGCGTGTAAAATGATGATTCTCAGAAGTACAATCGATATATCGATTGCAAAGTGCAGTTTACGTTCACCTCTAGATTTTCGTTTGTTTATTATTGTTTTGCAAATCAAATTGTATTATTAAATTTATAATATAGGTAATAAATTATATTCTCGAAGCACATACACTCGAAAAACAGAGCAAGGAACGGAAACAGAAACAGAAGGCAGGCTATATCTAGGACTAGAAGCCCAGGTCGGCGATAACCGCGTCCAGTTCGTCCTGCAGATTGGTGGCGCGCGATCGCACCTGCACAATTTGATCCTGCAAATTGTCGACGTTCGCCTGGAGCAGCACGTTGCACTTCTTCATCGCCGCGAATCGGCTCTCGTGCTTCTTCACCCGCGGCTCCACATTCGCCTTCTTCACGGAGTTCGGCGAGTCCTGCGGAATATTATTCGGAAAGTTCAGGTGAGTCGATACAAAAATCAAGGATAATCATAACTCACCTCCGGCTCGGACTCGCTGCCCGTCTCCGCCTCACTTTCCTCCGAATCCGACTCCTCGGACTCGTCGTCGGATTCCTCCTCCTCCTCGCTGGCATGCTCCTCCTCGGCCTCCTCTTCGTCCTCGTCTTTCTCCTCGCCATCTACGTCGTCTTCGTCCAGCTTCATCGAGGCGGCCATCTTCTGAACCTCTTTCTCCAGCTTCTTGAACTTCTTGTTCTCCTCCCTGCAATAGAAAACCCAGTTAAAACCAATCCATATTGTAATATTCAACCTCCCCAAGCCCGTGCTCACTTCAAGATCACATGGTTCTTCTTCATGGCCTGCTTGAGAGCGTCCTTCTCCTTCTTGGCCGCCTCCTCCTTGACCTTCAGCTTGGTGAGCTTGCTGCGCAGTATCTTCAGCTCCTTGCCAGAGCGCCGCTCCCTGCGTTCCACCTTTTTCTCCTCCGGCTCGTCGGGATCGCTTTCACTGACCTCGGGCTCCAGTTCAGGCGAGCTGTCCCTTCCAAAGTTGGCATCGCTGGGTCGTCGTGATCCGTCCAGGGAACCACCGCCCTGATCCGGAATGGAGAATGTGAAAGAAGGGATACAGAGTAGGGATTAGTAAAGGCATCCTCTGGCAGGACCTGGCTTTACCTGGTGCCGTGCTGCATGGTAGTGGTCGTAGTGGAAGCAATCGTCGTAGTCGTCGTCGTCGTAAGCAAAGCAATTACTAATGTGCGGTCTGTTAGTGCTTGGTGTCGCCTTTTGCAAGAGAGCGTCAATGGGTTAATTGGTTAGTTGCTGCGATGTGCAAGAGCAAAGCGTCCCGGGACAGGGGTTGGAGGATTGAGGATAGGAGACTGGACGTCTCCTCAACGGGTCATATCTCCGCTTGGGTCTGGGAGGAATCGGAAAGGTCAAGTCGTTCATGCAGCATGCAAGAAGCGGTTGTAGTCTAACGCCTTCTGCACACGAGACCTTTGGGTCGTGCTCAAGAATTTTTACTACAGATCCCTATATTTTGTTGAAAGAACGTACTTTTCGTTACTAACATCGTAACATATCAAACAATTGAAAAGCGAATTTACTACAACTAAAATGTTCATTATGGAAAAGTCGCATTATGGAAAATTTGTTGAATACCTGTCAAAATCCCATGGCTAAGCTGTTGATAAACTATGACAGACCATGGAAATATGATAATATAAACATTTACCTTGCATAGAGCCATGTGTCCAGTATTTATTTTAACTAAAATGCTCAAATAAATACGCAAAACAACCGGGGTCCCTAACTTTTTCGGTTTATTTTCTACAAAGTTTATTTTGTTTGACAAAAGTGACCGAACAGAAAACACAGGTGGTGGTTGGAGAAAGTGAAACCCGACTCCTAAACATACAGTTTCTCAAATTATGTCATATATGGCTTCCGAAATGTTTTATAAATTAATCTTCCAAGTTAAGAAGAAAATTGTTTCTGGTCAGTTTCGAATTTCCATTTTTCTAGCATTTCATTTTATTTTTTTGCTTGTCTGTTTTTCCTTCATACACAATATATACCTCTTGGTCCTTGAGTCTCGCGTGCAGAAGTTAAATTTATAAGCAGGTGCTTTATGCCTTTAAAAGGAAGTTTCGGGAAAATGAAGCGGTGTCCCTGGGCAATCCATTCCCAGACCCATTTAATATTTGTGTCAAGTGTTGTCAGCTGATCTGTTTCTCTGGCTACAGTGGCTACTAGGGACGACTAACGAGGGTCTAAGAAGGAGTCTACTAATTGCGTTGGCTTCGTTAGCTGCTCCCGTCTACTTGCCGCCCTTAGCGGACGCAGCGAGGCGACGCCGGTGAGACTAAAAACAAGAAAGAAGGACTAGCTTGGGGGTCTAATGCTTGGTAAACCCTTGGAGATAACTATTTATACAGTGTAAAATAGAGGAATTAAGCTGTGATCTAACTAAAATAGCTTAAAAAACTTAATCCTTGTTATATTGTTTTACTTCTATTGAGAAGAATAAATATAGTGAATACGGAAATAATATTTACATTATATAGATAATTTAAATCATTGTAATCCCAGTCTCAACTGACAACACTTTAAGCAACATCCCTTAACCATAATACCGAACCCAATCCCCAATCCCTTATCCCCACTTACCTGTAGAGCCGCTGCCAGCTTGCGCTCGAGCAACTGAATCTGGCGTCGCTGCTCCTCGATCTCCGTCTTGGCCTCTACTAACTGCTCGCTGGTGCTCTGGTAGTTCTGCTCCACCTCCTTGGACACCTTGCGTGCATCCTCCACTTCGCGCTTCAGCGAGTTGACGTAGGTTTGTTCAGCGGTGGGCGTGGGATCCATGGTGGCCACAATCACGTTGGATCCGTACTCGAGATTCTTTTCCCTCGACTTCTCTCGCTCCAGTTCGGTCTCTAGGGTGCGGATCTTGGCCAGCAGCTTCTTGTTCTCGCGCTCTTGCGCCTCCCGATTGCGCAGTTCCAGGGCCAACATCTGCTTGGTGCTCTGCAGATCGTCGCGGATCTTGTCGATGTCGTCCAGCTCATCGGGACTCTCCTCGTCAATGGACATGGCCGAAACGATGCTGGGCCGAGATCCGCCGGCTCCCAAGGCCGTGGCACTGCCCGGTCCGAGGGCATGGCTGCTGGGCGCCTCGCTGAGCATGTTGACCTTCGACTGGGACTTCTGCAGCTGCTCCTCAATGGTCATCTGGCGGCGGAACTTGCGCAGTCCGTCTAGAACCGGCTTGCTGCGATCGTTGGTCTTGGTGGGCTTCAACTTTATGCCGCCCTGGATCTGCTGGAGCAGCTTGTTGTGCGAGTTGCCCTTCTCCGTCTCGTAGATGAACTTGTCGTCCACTTTGGTCATCGACTTGCACGTCAGGATGGGCTGAGATCTGCGAAGGGTGTTGAGAGTTGTTATAATAATTATAAAACTAATTGGATTTCTTTAAAACTGTTTGTGGTCACCAAAAATCTTAGAGAAATCAACGTTTGACAACAATGTGGAAACTGTAGCTTAACTCGTTTCAACTCTGTAGGGATTCTTAAAATGATTACAACACTTTTATATATATGGAAGATTTTTAATCAAGTTTAAATGAAGTAAATTAACAACCGACTGTTAAAAGTGGCGCAGTCACAGTAAGATTTCCCAGCTGTTGTCTTAAATTGCTTTCGTTTTAATCCCTTTTTTAATTATTGGTAGTGTTGCAATCGGCAATTACTGCCCAGCATGCGGACATTACTTACCTATCGTTGCAGGCCACATGACGCAGCTTCTTGCCGCTCTCCACCTCCTTCATCATCTCGGACCAGTCCGGGCGCCTTCGGGGTCGTGTCCTGCGAATCGAAGCGAGTCGGAATTATGGACATCCTGCGCCTCAAAAGCGAAAGCTATCCGTATGCTGGATATTATGGTTTGCGCAGGAAGGTGGTCAGGGGCCAGAGGCCAGGGGTCAGGGGTCAGGGGTCACTTGCACTCACCTTAGCTTGTCGAGGGTCTCCTTCTGGTTGCTGGAGAGCACTCTTTTCTCACCAGGGGCGAGGGGCGGGGGCGGTGGTGGCGGAGCCTTGGGCACCAACGAGGGCAACGGCGGTGGGGCGGGAACTGTAACAATAAAACACGGAATGCACCCAAGTGGGCGGCGGTTATTCTCTGCCGGATGGTGGGTGGAGCATTCAGTGCTGCAAGTGGTGCAAGTGGGGCCGAGGTTTTGGTCGTTGGGCATTAGAGCAAATCGCCGGGCGCTGCGTGCACTCGCGGTTATTAAATATAATTTTAATTTAATGAGTTTGCAATTTGTGTCAGTTGTTTGTTGTTCTTTCGGCTCCCGCGGGGTTATTTACTCCACCCTCTAGAGGACCAGGCCACCCCAGTATTTAGCTGTGTTCTGCGGGCAAAGTTGCTCCATACATATCAATACAGGGCAAACAGAATAGATGGGTGGTACACTCAAAATGTGAATGGTTATTTATGTTTTTTAGAATTCCTTAAATACTTTCAGTACTTTATGAGCTCACAATTGAATTCATTCAATTTTGAAAATGTTTTCTACACTTATTTTGTAGACCCATGATCTTGTATCAATCTTTCTATTTGCCAACTAAAAGATCATAAACATAAACTTATTACCAAAACAAGGTTATAAAGTTTATTATTAAGAATGTCAAGATTTTTTTTGTAATTGTAGTTTGTTATTTCCCATTTAGGGGAATACAAGTCGAATAGAACAGGCTTATAGTGCGTTTATCTAAAGTTTGGCAGGGTGCAGAGGTCCCTAAGGGGGGGTTGGGAGCCCAGACACATGGCTGTCTCTGTCGGAAGTTGCAGCAGAGATTGAAAAGTTAGTGCCTGCCTCCGCTGCGGCCTCGTTCTCGTCCTCGCCCTGAAACGTGGACCTGGCTTTGATGGTGTTTTATTGCCTTAACACCATTCAATTCGGCTGACTGCGGGGGCGGGCAGTGGTGGCACAAAACTTTGATTGCATTTTTTACTTTGTACGGGTTTCGCCCGACTGGCTGCCTCACTCACTATGGCAGGGGTTTTAAGTTAGTTTAAACTCTTCTGGCCGGTACCCTTTTCCGTCTCCACTTTATTTCTTATTCGTGTTCGTCTTGGTGTTCTGTTAACGAGGCCAATTAGGATTGGCAGTGTGTTCCGTTCGGTTCGGTTCTTGGCCCCCTGCAGCCAGCTGTTTCTAATAAATTTCCGCTTAAATTGTTCGCCTAACAATCTTCAGTTCTGCTCCCCAGAAATTCGAGGTCGTCTTTTCTTCTTGTCCTCGTAATTAACAATTGTAAAAGTTGGCCAGTTTCAATTCTTACCAGACTCACTGACACAGGCATATATCTAAATTTTCTTTTCTTTTATAATTTCTTATCGAATTCTTTGCATTTCCTATGCTTTTTCTCTGCCTTCTGCTTGTTGTTAAAAAGTGTAAAAGTCAAACAAGAAAAGAAAAAAAGAGGAGAACAACAATGAAGGCACCACCAAGTGATGAAAAGCTGACAAATCTGTTAATTAGCTTTGTTTGGGAGAACCCTCGCTGCTGACAGGAGGGGGAAAAGAATTGGGGTGCTTCCTTATAAGTGGGTGTGTAACCAAGGCCACCCCCGGGTTTATCCTTTGTCTGAGCTCCAGTTCAGTCTACCTTCTCCTTTTTCGCTTTTCGGTTTTTTGGTTTCTCGGTTGCGCCTGGCTGGATCTGCACTTAATCTTTAAGTGGTTGGCTGCCTTTTGCGGTGCATTAGTATCCGAAACACCTCCCCCCAAAGGCCCCTCAACTTGATCCTGAAAAAGGAGCTGAGCTGGATGGCCAAGGCGAGTGCGGTAGAGGTAATGAAACTAATCTGAACTCGTGTTACTTTGTTGAATAAAATCAGAGCAAACGAGCAACTTGATTATTGTCTAGAGGTGCTCCACCTCTACTACTCTACTACTACTACTGATCCACCGGTTCTGCTCATGAATTTTATCCACCCGAATACAATCCCCCCATGTCTGCATGTTAATGAACTGCTCTCGGGGAACTCTGATTAAAATACGTGGTCAACTTTTGGACAGCCAATTGAGGACGCGTTTAGTGAGTTGCGCTTAATTCGGTTTAGTAATTTATGGACAAAAGCGCTCCCTTTAACCACTAAAACCCCCCTTTTTGGGCCCCCCCCAACCTCCTGGCAGTTATCCTAAATCAGTGGCAAACAAAAGTGGAAGCGAGCGAGAAACAAAGGAAAGCAAAACAACATCAGGCGATGAGAAAAGATGGAAAGATGGCATGGAGGAAGGGTGCCGGGCAGATAAAAGTCTTCATTCATTCATGTCGACAAAATTATTTCTTATTTAAATAAAAAGCAAGCACTGCCAGGACTGAAGAATCGCAGTAGCAGGGGGTTTTAGGAGCTCCGAGATGATGCTACCCACTTAATATACCGCAAAGCCCGCAGTTACGACGTCGCAGAATGAATAGCGGGGTATGTAAACATAAATTTTGCGAGCTCACTCTCGGTGGTGTGATGGCAGCACCCTCCCTATAAAGAGGATACGGGGGAGGACCCTCCTGGCACATTGTGTTATCATCAGCAGAATATTCTATGCATGCACAAATGTTGCCGTTGTCATTGAATCAACCGGGAGTATGAAGTGCCGGGTCTTCAAAAACTGGGAAACCCGGGTAGAACTGGAGTGGGGAAAGGGGAACTGGTACTGGGTACTGGTTACTTGTTACTGAGAGTCCTGGTCATGGACTGCTGCCTGCCGCCCGATGAGTGACTTCCCAGCTTCCAGGGGCGCCGCTCATTCATTGTCTGCCGGGGCATGATGAAGCACCGCTCAGCCAGCCCATATATTTCACGGAGGAAAGGAAGGGATGGGGACTGGGGTTCCCCCGTTGCTCCTCCGTATGATTAGCGTTTCTGACTTGGCCAGAACTGGGTGCTAAGGGGCTAACAGGGATTACATGGGGCTTTTTGTAACTATTTGGAACCCTATTAGCTCGGAAATTATGTTGTGCCTTCACCCTAAAACTGTAAGCGTTTCTCTATGACCTTACTTTCGGAAGGGAATTTTAATTTCCTTTATGGTAGCTACTATTTCAAGTAGATTTTTGTCTATTGCATATTTAATACTGTTGGGTTTCAGAATCCGCTTAAGGTTTTTGGTTCATTTTTAGTTGGCCTCTTCAAAATATCAGCTTTAAAACATACTTATATTTGGCACCATGTGTATAAAATAAGTTAGAAACTTTCTAACTTAGTTTTCTTCGAGTTCTCTTTGTTTATCAAATATTTTTGCTTTTTCCGCTCGACGGTAGACCTCATTTAATTCCCTTTGTGCCTCAGGTGACGGGCCTTAAGTCCAATTAGAAAATTCAATTTCAATTTGGATTTGTTCTGCCATCGTTTGGGGGACACTAATCCAATTATGCAGTCAACCATTTCATTGTCGCCCAGTATAATTATGGCCAACAGCTATTGGCCAATATTAGCAAGGATGTATATGTGTGTAAGTGAGCTTTGAACCATTTCCTTTTACGTCATTTTGACCACGCTATTTCTAAATTTGAAAGAGCCTAATCATCTTTTATGCTCCGCTGGGTGGGACACACACAGAGAAAACAAAGAAAGAAAATCACCCTCACCTATTGAAAGTCGACATTTCTAATGACGGGCAGACCTACCCAATATACCACCCATCGCTTGACCCTGGAAACCCAGGCAAAAAACGGAAAGCAAAGAATTTCCCAAATAAAAAATTGGGGCGCAGCCGTTACATGTCTCGCAGCTACACACGCATACATAGAGATGAGGCTCATTTAAATAAAAGAAAATATTTTTTTCTGTCCGGCCGCTTTTTGTCTTTTGAAGACATTCGAGCCTCTTAAGACGGGGAACTTGCGGCCAGCGCCGTCTTTTATTTCGTTTTGTTTTTTAGTGGCGGATATTTGAATATAAATGGGGCATTTAGTTAGACTCTATCAAGCTCATTCTCATATATCTTTGGCAGCTTTCGGTTCGTTTTAACTCGCCCCCCGAAGATTCAATTCCAATTCGAGTCCGAGTTGGCCTTTTATCATTCGATAGTTGCGAGTTTTTTTGCGGGGGGAAATAAAGTTAAGAGACCAGGCCACGCTGGCCGCCCCATTCCTCATCTGGCTTTAAAACATTCCATTTTATGTTGTAGTTTTGACAGAATGAGCAATAATCATGAATTTTGTCTTGGGCCATAAAAGAAAACTCCACTCCACAGAGGACCCTTTCTCTCAAGAATTCACCCGAACACATTAAATAAATGTTTCGCCCTTCTTTCCTGGTGTCCTTCTCGGCTGCTCCCTTTTTTGTTTTGTTTTGCTTTCTTTTTTTTTTTTGTTTGATAGGGTGACAGCTTTAAAAAGGACAAACGTTGCTCTGTTTTATTTTTAGCGGACATCGTTTTTTGGTCATTTTATTTAGTGACCTCTTGGCCAGTCTCCGCCTCTTCGATCCCTTTGTTTGTCGGTCAAGATTAGGAGGCATTTGCGGTCACGTTATTGCCCACTGATTAGGACGGGGACAAAGGGAAGTTAACTGCCTCACACGTAGCCTTTTCCCCCAGCCCACTTTTTGGCCAGGAGGTCCTAACGAGCTTTTCACTTCATTTTAGTGGCCTGCCCTGCCCCCAGGGGGAAAGTATCTCGAGGCCTGGCCCACGGACGACATTCTGCAATTCAATTTTGAGACCAGGTGACAGCATACTTATGCAACTCGAGGTTCTTTGTTTTTTGAGCCCAGCCTCGCGGCAGGAAAGTCCATTACAAAATTACAAGCTCCTCGAGTCGAGTGTGTGTGGCAATAAATACGGAATTAGAGAACATTTGCTCCGGCATATACCTTTGTGCTGCTACGTTGTTTGCCCTTTCGAACAGGCAGATGGATCCTACCCGGAAACGGCAAATGGAAGCCCAAATAAAACCCACTCGCAACTGCAGGCAGGCAGGCAGAAAAACACTTTGCGCCTCTTTCGGCTCAATGCACAACACTCACTAAAATTTAATAAATAAAAAATGATATTTATATTGCTTTATAGCCTTGTTTTTCCCACTGTTCCATCGTTGTTCTGGTGTCCCTTGTCTGTGTGCGCTTTGTGGTTTTTGTTTGGGCGAAACATTTTGATGAAATATTTTTTACACACTCATATCAAGTATATAAATTCCCATATTTCTATATGAATATGTGCCCACTGCATACAGGCACTTGCATTTCGCATATCCCCCTGCGTTTTTATAAATGAGCAGACAGCGATGGCTGTGAGCGACAGGTAACAGACATTGATGGCAGCGTGAAGGTATATATTTTGCAGTGGAAATTAAAGGAGGCGAGTGAAGCAATCCAGAAATTCTATATGGGACTCTGATATCTTGCACGCGTCACTCATAAACTAGTAGGAGTTCTAAAGTCTGTTGGAAAATGCATCCTAATTAAGAAATATTACACTTTCAGCTAATTATTAATTGCATAAACTCAACCAAAACCGAATGAGTGAGGTAATAAATCTAAGTAATATTGCCTGCTACTTTCAAGGTAAATGTATGATAAATTACTCATACGCCCCGTTAAACGTTTACCCTCCGTACTTGTACAAACATTGGGCTTATGAAAAATTTGTTCACCAAAAATAAATTGACTGTGACACATCCAAACTCTTTAAAGCAATCCTCACGTTCCCATCCCCAATGAGAGATTTTGTTGGCCATATCACTCATACGCCATGGTGACGCATTATTTGTTTGGTTTGCTGCGCTCCCAGTGGCCTTGCCTTTTGGCCAGGGCCAATGAAAATCGCAGAGGCAGAAGAGGCGAAATATATAAAATATAAAAAATATATGTATATCCCCACAGCCATCCACGAACGTAAATCAAACATTTCTGGTTAGACATTAGACATTAAAGAAGCAGGGGCGAAAATTTACAGCGCTTGTTGAGTCGATCCATTCGCAGAGGTTAATCGGGTTAATCCAGTCGGGCATCGGGTTAGGTTCCATCACTGGAGCTGGCTCCGGATCGGATTGAATCGGATCGGATGACTTACCACACTTGATGCTCGGCTCGCGCTTTATGGACGCTTTGCGCAGGGTCTTGGTCGTGAACTCGGGCTTGGGCTCCTCTTTTGGCTCCTTGAGGAGCTCATCAATTTTGGGTACCTTCTTGAGCACGGGCCGGATTTTGGCCAGGTCGTCGGTGCTCTTGCTTGGCAGGGGCTTCTCCTCTCGCTTCACGTGCCGCAGCTTTGGCTTCTCCATTTTGAAGCGGCGCCGCTTGTCGCGCTCCTCCTCCGTTTCGCCCTCCTCGGCCTCGTCGTCGTCCTCGGTGGCCATCTTTTTCAAGGACTTGTCCCGCTTGACCACCACGCTGCGTAACTTGGGTTTCTCCATGGTAAAACGTTGGCTCAACTCACTTTCCGGTTCCGGCTTCTTGTTGACGGTGGTGGGGCGTAGTTGGGCCGCCTTCTTCACGTGCTCGGGCACCTTCTCGTCCACGGTGGTGTCCTCTTCCTCCTCGCTCTCCTCCTCCTCGGACTCGCTCTCCTCCTCGCTTTCCTCCTCCTCCTCGGACTCGGATTCCTCTTCGGTCTCCTCCTCCTCCTCGCTTTCTTCCTCTTCGGATGAGGATTCGGGTGGTGGTGTCGGCTCCTTCTTCTTTTTTAGTGCCGAGGTGGTGGCCACTGGCTTTTTAAGCCCCACAGTGGGCGCCACTTTTTTGACTGGCTCTGGCGCTTTCTTGGTGCTCACGGGTTCCGGTGTCTTCTTGGCCGCCGTTGTGGACAGGGAAGATTTCTTCACAGGCTCCGTCACCTTTTTGGCTGGCTCGGCCACCTTTTTAGTCGGCTCAGGGGTTTTCTTCGAGGCTGCAGTGGGGGTTGCTGCTGCCTTTGGCTTGGTCGCAGTGGATTTTTCCCCGTTTTCCTTGGTCGCTGGAGTTGCGGCCGTTGTCGTGGCTGTTTTCTTTGCCCATGGCGTGGTGCTGGGCTTTGTGGTGCTGGTGGTGGCAGTGGTGCCGCCGTCGTCCTTCACCCATGGTGGGCGGAATGTGGTGCGTCCGCCGGGCGCACTGCTTGCACTGCTTGTTCCCGCACGGGGCGTCACAAACGGCATTTCGTCGTCTTTGTGGGAACTGCTTGCGGTCCTCTCGACTTTTCTCGACTATTTTCTCTGGTGGTTTGTTTTTTTTCCCGGTGTTATTGCTGTTAAATTCTCCAGGGGCCGATGTCGTCGCCCGTCTATTCGCACACTCTTTTTAAATAATTTGCCGTGAATTCTTTGCTTGTTTTTCCCGTTTCTCTTGGCGTTTCTGCTGATGAAAACACAAAACTTTGCACATTAGCACCGTCGAGGGAAGTTGTCCGAAAAAGTTCTTTCATTCAGATTTTCCCTGTTTTTTTTTCGTTTATTTTTCTATTTGTTTTTTTTTTTATATTTTTATGTTGCCTCGCCTTGATAATTCTTTTTATACGCGTATTTTTTTCTAATAGATTTTTATGTATTTTTTCTGCGCGAATTTGTTGCTGGGAATTTTATTCTTGGTCCGTTGCCGACGATGAGCAACAGCTGTTTGAGATATTTTCAATCCGATTCAATTCATTTCAATTCGTGTATATTTGGGTATGTTTCATTTTCAATGTTATTTTTAACTGAATGCGCTCATTAGCTTTGCTAGCTGCTGTTGTTGTTTCTGTTTGTGTCGCCGTATCTACTGAGCGTTAGAATGTAGGCCTTTGTGTCATAGTCATGGACAGGGACATCCATGGATACCGAACAGGATAGATATAGGAATATAGGGGGTATACGGCGAGGTTCGGAATGGGAGCCGGTACAAATGCATCAACAAATCCCAACTGAGTGGAATGCTTTTGCAGGCGTTCGCAAAAACAGCCACAGTTGCAGTCAAATGCGTAGGACGACTATAGAGGTTTGGATTACCCCATATTACATAGCAATCTTCGAGATTAATCGATGTTCTATACCTAAAGCTGCCTATATCTCTCAGTTGATTTTCATTTGCTGAGATGTTTATGTATTATAGAAACTTTAATGACTAAATATTTACATTACTGAAAATAAATATCCTACACATTATCGAAAACTGTTCAACAAACATATTGAACCATTTGCTAGCCTATTTGCAATTTTTGAGGGCATGAATATAATGGGGCATGAATATAATTTTTATAAATCTGATATTTAATAACATTAATCGATTTTTTAAAGAAAAAACTAATTTGGCATGCTCCAAAGACATAAAAAATTAAAGTTCGTAGGTGCCAAAGTTTTAATTTGAATAAAAAACAATTTTAAGATCATTAAGTCGTAGCCTGCAACACTAACATTTTAATTTTTTATGCAATTAGAGTAAAGGAAAATGCAATTATTTGCTTTTTCTCGGCTTTTTGCTGCGTATTTATAAAGACCTCATTTCTCGGAAAATGTAAACAACAATTTGCAACTTTTCCTTTCCTAATTGGGAAAATGGAAGACGAAAAATGCGCTTTGCAGACCACTGCAACTCTCGACGATGACCACTACTATCTTGACCGCGACTGTGCTGCGTGAGTGTCCAGCTAAACGCCTGCGTATGTGTGTGTCCGTCCGTACATATGCACTCCAATAAACAGCACAAACAACAACAATGCCCCAGTGTACGGGAATAGAGCAACAAAAACAATAACAGAAACGATTTGCTCTGCCACTGGCTGCGATATGTAAAAGGCGAAAATATTTAATTTTAGGTTCTTTGTGCCGCCGAGAGTGGAAAAAAGTGGAAAAAAAAGTGGGGGGAAAAAGTGAGGAAAAAAGTGAAAGAGACAGGCGGCGAGAGAACTGCCCAAGTGGGAGAGACAAAACGGAACCAAATCGAAAGAATAAAAGGAAACACATCTCTGGCGCTTTCGTCTTTCGCCTTTTTTTTTTTTGTTGGTATTCCATCCATCCATTTTGTTTTGTTTTTATTGTTGCTTTTGTTTTTATTCAACTGGCTCGTTTCACAAAGTAGACAGCAAAACGTACACAAAATTGGGTGTGTGGTGGAAAAAAAGGCCAAAAAAATGGGGGGTGGTGGAGTGTAGGATCTCTCGAGGAGGCAGAATGAAATCCAAATTCGTTTCATTCCATTGCCATTCCATGGCCGGTCCCAAAAACCACCCATCCACCCCACCGGCCGAACCCCCCCCCCATATTCATTTCAATTCCTCTCGTTCGGGGCGATTGCAAATTTTTTGGCCGGAGCGACGAACACTTTCTCGGTCTTTCCTGCATGGAGGCGTTAATTAAACATGACATGCAAATAAAAATTATACTTAGAAGTACAGTCAGACTTCTGTGGCGAAAACCGCCATCTGAGGAATTTTCCGAAATATTAGACTATGTGTTGTCAAAACTCAATTATAGTTTAATTTCTCAATTTTGCTTTGAATGCATTCTAAGCTGTTCCCACTTATAAGTTTTTATCGATATTTATCGAATTAAAAATCGTTGAAATTGAAATACAAACACATGGTTTCTAATAGTTAAAATGGTTTCCTAACCATTCATATAGATAGAGATACCCTAAACAAATGACTAGTGTGTAATATTGGTTATCTCCTTGCAAACAAAAATTTTATAGGAACGTAAGACTGTATTCCAAAAATTGCAAAAAGACATCCGAAGAGAGTAAAGCAGAGGCAAGGACAAAAAGAATGAAATTTCAATTAAAATTGTTAACGAGACTGGCTAATTTGACTCGAAAGTTGAGAGGAATCGTGTTCGGAATGGCAACTAACAGCTAATGCCCGGCCATATTTCATCCTAAGATTGCCTGTCAACAAAAGTGTTTAAAAATATCGCCCGGTATATTTTGGGAACACCAAAGCCCATTCATAACGCCCCTCCAGAGAGATTTATTAGATCGATTGGCCAGTGACAAGAGCGCTTTCGCAAGTTCTGCGCATTTCGCGGCCCAAATGTACACGAATATGTGGCGGTGCTATATTTTTGGATATTTCACGGATTTTTCAGAATTTTATTATGTGTATTAATTGGTTCATTCGCTCGCTGCAGTTTGCGTTGCACGTTCGCGTAGTTGTACTATATATTGGAGATATATATATATATTTTATATATATTTGAACTATATATGTGTGGTGGTTGGGTCAGACACCCGAACACCCGCACACCACCACAACCGCAAACACCAAACACAAACACACGGACACAGAGAGTGAATTTTCAGCAGCGGAGGCAGCAGCGCCTATGACGGCGTTTCAAAAACTAAATTCATACATTTTCCAACGGCACGGCGATGCCTGAAAATTTTTAAAATTTTCCCACTCGCTCTGGGAACACATATACCTCTCTCTCTTGGGATTCCTCTCATTATCTCGGGGAGAACGAAATCAAGTGAAATGAAAATTTTGTTGACCGACAGAGGAATATTTTTAGCATCTTTTTTTCGATTTTGCGGCTGGGGGGAGGGGGTTGGGTGATATAGCGGATACGATTGACCTTACGACAGGTGCAGTTCAATGGAATTATTAATAACCCGCCTCAAGGATACAGCTCCCCTTTGGTTTTCCCCCTCTGTTTCGAGCCCCTCGTTATCCGCTCATTAGGCGCCTCTTATCAGACTCCTCACATTCAATGGGGCACAATTACGCAAGTTTCCCCAGCGGCGTGGGTGTCGCAGCTAATTTCAGGGGAAGTGGGTGGATGGGACGTCTTACCCTGTGATAAAAACCACTCGTCTAGAAAGTCCAAACCCATTAGTGCTTCTGTTCGACGGTCTGTCCGGTCCCAATGCGTAACTTCTCTCCGATTCGCTTTCAATATTTACATTGTCTACTAAGTGGTTGCTCCCGCGTTTCACTCAATTGTGGTTGACATTTCGGGGGAGCGGTGCAATCGATCGATTGATCGGACAGTGCGTGGCTGTATAATTGGTCTCAATGATCGCATATCGATTGGACTAGGGCTAGACTGATTAAGTTGTCATGTCAGTTTCATAGTGATTGGTTAATCAACAGATGAGATATGAGTACATAATATGATATATTTTTTTATAATACACTGATTAAACAAGTTTCATATTAAATCATAGTAAATCTATGATTCAATTTCCAGTGTTCAGATAACTTAATTAAATTGGTACCCTTCGGGAGTCCCTATCAATCAAAGTGGTAAAAACTGATAAAAAGTAACTTGTATCTCGCTGAAATCAATCAAATTACTCCAGCAGAGCGAAAACAAATGGTTAAAGCGAATGTCACTGCCACAAATATTTGTTTAACTTGCAATGTTCGTTATCAAAAGTATGTTTTTAAAATGTTTTTTAAAGCTTCGCCTGAAAGCACGCCACTTGTTTTTTTGCCTTGTCAGCATCAGCCGAAAAGCATGCCAAATTAAACAGCAAATATTCCCACGCCCCCACGACAGTGGAAATTTTCGCTTTGCAACCATTTGAAATGTTTTTTTGCTAGCAACCGACCCGTCTAACAGATTTTCCCAAATTTTAATTACGTATTTATTTATTTCATAAAGTACCCGCATATGTTTGGTGGACTTTAAAAATCGGCTTAAAGGCGATTGGTCTGGAATTTCAATATGCGACATCCCCTGAGGCTTTATTAATTCATCAGTTGGACCTAGAAACGTTTTTTCCGCATGTGAGGATTGGGGTTTATAGAGCCCCCCTCCCCCAACGACCCCCATGGCGAGCCAATGTCAAATGGTTGGAAAAACCTTTCAAATTGCGGGGTCGCCGACATTTTCAGCGTCGCGTGTCGACCAAAAACTTGTGCCATCGAAATCGAATTTGACACAAATTAATTGCTATTTGATTTGACAAGTGCGAATGTGGGGCGGGGAATACGAGTCGACTGTGTGGCTGGATACAAATAGCCACAGTGTGGGAGTTATGTTTAAGTGTTATCATCTAGAAATTGCTTTATTTGTGAAATGTTCGAAGAGACATCTAATGAATACTGAATGAACTCCTTGGCGTTGTGCGGGGAGCCGAGCTCGTTGTGGCTTCTCTTAAACTGCTTTTGCGAGGGATGAGGGTCTGGGTGCCCAGACCTTAACTAGACCTTGGGCGCAGCTGGCGGGGATTTTGGTGCCGCCGGAGGTTGGGCTGGCATGTGGACGTGGGGTTCAACTGGGGCAGGAGTGCTGGCCTCGGTGGCGTTTAGTTGGGTGAAGTGCGACCAAGTATTGATCTCGGCGAACAGCCTGTCCCCAGGACACTCGGTATCCCGCACCTGTCTGTGACCCAGCAGCTTGTAGGCGGGGTCAATGTAACCCTTGAAGACCCCGAAGGCAATCAGGTTCTTGGCAGCATCCAGCATCTGTTTGGGCGGCAGTTCAGCTAGAAGGAAGAAAAAGGGATGCAGGTCATTAGTAAAGAGTTAAAATATGTTATTATTAAAGAAAGCCTTCATTAAAGACTTAAATGGTTTTTCATCTTTAAGGAAAGGCATCCTCCCTTTTTAAATAATTTAAGTATCTTCTACTCACTTCTCCAATCTCCAATCAGCACGATGCCCACGCTCTTGTCATTGTATCTGGGGGCATGAGCTCCGATAACATTGAATCCCCTTCCGGTATAGATCATTCCATCGCCGCCAATGCCGAAGCTATAGCCGATATCATTCCAGCCGCGCTCCAATTGGTGAAAGTCCTGCATGTCCCGCATGCTCTTCATGCAGTCCGGAGTGCTGTAGCACACCGCTGGCATATAGGAGTGGTGGATGATCACGTAGGGGGCGGGACCCTCGAAGTGCTCCACGGATTTAGGAAAGCGGGCGCCCCAGTCGGAACGGGATATAAGTCGAGCGGTGGCCACTCCATCTCCGATATTCGCCTCCTGCATGTGCTGGCTATAGCCTGAAAATATAGATATAGGGAACTTGGATTAGTGGGGTTTAGGATGGTATTACATTAGAAATTGTTGCAATAGGCTTTCGTAATATCTATATCATCTGAAGCAATATAAAACCACATTATAATTCTAATATATTACATTGTTAAAGCATTGTAGCTCTAAAGCAATCTATAATATATTCCAAAATCTTATGTATTTCGATGACTGTTAAGGTACATCCCCACATGGAAAGTTTGGTTTTCAAATTTTGTTTTTGGTGTGAACTGTTTGTTTACATTTATTCTCGTGCATTATTTAAGGTGGCGTAAACAAGTTCAATTTTAACTTTTGCCATGAGTTATATCTGGCGCGAAAGACTCTGGCACTTCCAAGACAGTCAAAATATGTCGGCCTTAATTGCAAAGGGGGGCGTGTGAGTGTGAAAAGGGGGGGCGTGTGGTCTGCGGTAGTGCTACCGTGCATCGCTCACATTCCATTGATAAATGATAGCCGGGTTCCCCACGCGGCGCTGCTGTCTGCGGATTTCTGCGGCGGTGGCTGCGGTTCCGACGACCCACGATTTTCAACTGACAAACCTACGTCGCGACTCCCCGGTTCCGCTAAAAATCCCCGTTACGAGCCGAAAGAAACAAGTTGCCGATCGGCAACGATTGGCAACAGCGATCGTCATCAGCGGCTGCCTGCTGAGCGGGTATCAAATATGCTAAATTGCCAATGAGATGGGTGATTTTTATTTGATTTTGTATCTATGTGGTCGATATTCCAGGGTAAAAAAGAGGTTTATAGGTTGGATATTTAGGTAGAGATAAAATTATATTGTTATACGAGAGCTTGTATACTCTTTTTACCAATTAGCCAGAATATTCACCTTTAAAACAAATATTTTTACTTTTCAAAAATAAATATTAGCGGGCAATTTCGGGCTAGCATTGTATATTGTTTTTATATCTTTTGCGCAATATTTTTCAAAGCCTCTAAAGTGGAAATAAATATTTACATTGGATAAGAGAAAACACTGTTCGTCGTGTTTTGGAAAGAAAATAGATGATATGCCATTGGTAGTTTATCTTCAGATAGATGTATCTATTTCGCTGGCTCAGTAGGGCATTCTCGATTCGCTTTGGCTTGGACCACATCGGCATGACTCAGCTTTTAGTGCTCAATGCGAAATGCCTGAAAGCCAAGCCAAATGGCAGAGGAAGCCGATTCGCAACAGGTGCTACGGGTCGGGTATCATCTATCAATGGCGTGAGCGTTTGGCCATTGACACTGCGGGCCGGAGAAAAGGCCGGGGCCCGGTTTCAGTTCCGTTTGGCCCTGGTTCCTTACCCCGTGAGTCATAAATGCAAATGCTAACTCACATTCAAATTCACACTCCAATCCGAAAACTATTTCATTCAAATTTTGTGTATTTATGTATGCTGCCGGAGTTGGTGGCAAACATGAAAGTGAGGTTCGGGGAGTTTGAGCTCATCGCCTTGGCTTGGTTTGCCGGCGTCTGCCAAAAACTTCGGGACAGGCCACGCCCACTGCGGGCATACGCCCCCCGGCATTTATATGCATACGGAAAACTTGGTGCGGGTGCCGATGGAAAAGCCGGAAAAGCGAAAACGGGCGACGGAAACAGGAGACGCAGCACTTGACTAAGTTAATAGCGGCAGTTTGTAATTAAAATTTACGAAGAGCGAAAGTTGCGTGGGCACACAGTCGAGGTCAACATAATAGAAGTGTTGACATCCGGCTGAGTTGCACAAATGGCATGATATTAAAGTAATAGTTTGTTTATATGTGTGCCTTTGAAAAAAACAAGGTCATTGTCAACAGAATTAATTAAATTCTTGAAAAACTGTGTTAAACTTCCAATTGCCGTATTGTTTGTGTTTCTATTTGGTTTGCGAGCTTTTAACACCCAAATATAACCACCTATTTTTTGTAAGGTATTGAGGTGTATATTAAATACAATGTTTAAATAGTAGGTTGAACAGAAAATAGGGCATTCTACTGAATACTGAAACTCGGATGTTATAAAAACTGCTTTGAAGGATATCGAGTGCTGTCACTTTCTCCCCATCTGTTCGCGAGTGTCGCGCCCGCAGTTTGGCACCTATCCTGAATTCAGTTTCCTGGATCCTGGATCCTGTATCCTGGACTTCATGAGCGGCACGTGCTTGAATAATAAACAGAGCAGGAAAAAGCGGGAGTACTACAAGGATATACAGGGATATAAGGGAACTGGCAAATCGTTGGCTGTTTAATTTATGCCGCTTAGTTTCTCTAGTGTGTGTGTTACATGTTAATTACATTTATATTTACAGCCAAGCACGAAGGGCTCAAAATCAGCCCGCTCCCCTAATTGTTACCCTAATTGCGCGGCCTAATAAAGTAAACATTAAAACCCCTCGGCCTAATCAATGTTGCAAACTTTGTGTAAGCGACTATTCGCGCACATAAACCCCCCCCCCCCCTAAAATTCACACCCTCGAATGCCAAACTATCGCCTCACCTGAGCTTTTACACCTTTTGCACCTGCACTCCGCACACACTTTGTTACAAAAAGTAATTTCACAGGCAGAGGCGCAAAGTTCTTTGATAATTTTCGATTAATCCCAGGGACGGTTTATCGAGCCGGAGCTGCCGTGCTGATTAAATTCTCGCATAATTGAAGTATTTAAATTACCAGCGAATAATTAGAGTGGCAGAAATATACACACACATATACCGAGAGTGTAGTGGAGTGGTCCCTTAGGTAATTGTTTGTTTTTAATCAGGCAATGCACATAATAGAGACATTTCAATATTATTATGTATGTATGTTGACGATGCCGAAGAGCCCCGTCAGTCTGCCATTAAACAAATATCCGTGCAGCCGTACATTGTTTCGGGGGAATGTGCGAAATTAAGTCACGCTCGATTACAACAAAAATTAAAAGGCAACAGGCAAAAAACAACCGATACCCGTACAACGGGAAAACAAAAAAGTACCCGGAGCAAACAAACAGAAAAAAGAGCACAATAAAATCAGCAAAAAAGTTGGCAAAAGCTAAAAAACCAGAAAAGAAAGCCAGTGTTCTAGGTCGTAAAACCGAAGATTTAATTCCCTATGCTCTATAAATTTCAAACCCTTTGGATAATTTTAATTTTTGGTTCTATCAACATTTTGCATCTGACCTTTAAATTTAAGATTTCCTGAATCTGAACCGGAAAGATAACATATTTAGGCTCGAAATCCGAAAATCATCTAATTTCCTGAATCCGAAACAATTATATATTTATATTCCATACTGTTATGTTTGGATTTATCTCGTCATTATTATATTATTCAACTCCACAAATGTTTATTGTCCTGCCTATTTTATTCTATTCCACAAATATTATTATTACTCTATTATTCAGTTCATCAAACATTGTTATGACTATATTATTATATTCCACAAAACGCACTAAATTATTTGCATTCGCCCTCAAAAAATTAGCATGTTACGTGCTTTTTTTTCTTTTTTCAAGAAGAACGCTTCGAATATTTTAAGTTTGTTTATTTTAATATGTTAAAAAGCATTTGAATTGTTTCTTTTTATTGTGGTTACTTTTGATTCAATACAACAATTTATACTGATATCAAGTTTCATTGATATTTTTAATGGGGAGCGAGAAAGCTGATTTCCTCTCTGAAATGCGCCTTTAAGCCGGAGAACTTGATAAGCGACTCTGAGCTTCAGTTAGGGTGCGAATATAATTATGAATATTAAAATCAAAAAGCATTTCACTCGCCCGCTGGCTGTCAAGCAGTAAATGACAATTTTGTTAAATGTCAGTAATTAATTGAAACAAAAAATCACACATCTGACAGCGTGCAAATTGTGCATATATTATATATAGAACACCTATCAGAGTGCGGTGCATATATAATCATGGGGCTATCAGTGCTCAACTGACGCTGATTGCACTTGATGGGCGCCCAGAATTGAAAAAATAATGAAAACCCAATCATTACTGCGATAAGGCGGCTGGTATCTATTTAATTTTCGTGTTCCCAGGGGCATGTCGATAAGAAGGAATCCCCAAAAACCCAGCACTTACCCATCATGGATAGCAAAACTAATCCCAGTGCTGTCATGTTGCTGTTGTGCGCTGATGTTGCTGCTGTTTGCTAATGTTGCTGCTGTCTTCTGATGTTGCTGTTGCAATTGTTTCGCTGGCTTTTCAGCTTTTCAGCTACTTAGGAACTTGTGTGCGCGCACAAAATGTGACTTTGATTTAGGAACTTTTATGTCGATTGTTGCTCGCTTTTAGAGTTGTTTGTTTCGTTGCTTGTTTGTTTGGTTGTTTGTTTCGTTGTTTGTTGGTTGTTTGCCGTGTGTTTGTTATTAGTTGACTGTGGCTGTGGCGGTGGCAAGAGTTGTGCAAAATTTCGAAGGTCAGACTTTGGTTTGGCAGCTTTCTGCTCGCATGGCGGCCTTATGCTCCGTATCACAATCGCGAATGTTGGCCAGCATAAGGGCGGACCCGAGTTTATAGAAAAATTCACACCGCTTTCGTACCGCCGCTGCTGGCGTCGCTGTTGGCGTCGCTGCTTCCGCTCCCGCTGATAGTTGTTGTTGCCGCCGCCGCTGCCGTAGGAGCAATGCCAAACAAATGGTTAATCGCATGAAACTTATGGCCCCAACGCTCTCGCCGCTCGCTCTTTGATTTTGATTTCAAAATTTGCTACCGCTACCGCTCTCGGAAAGAGCTTTCCGCTGCCGCTGCCGGCGCCTCTGCCTCGGCTACCGCCGCTGCCTGCATTACCGCCTCTGCCGCAGTCAACGTCGCAGCTGAATTTGATAAAGTTGTTATCAGCCAGCAAGTTTCGCTAAGGTCACTCTGTGGTCTTTTAGGGAAATTTAATACGACGATCTAGCGATCGGTTGTTGCGGTGAATTACCCATGGCTGTGCGAATTCATTGGCCCCATTTAACCGCATTTCACCTCTTCCGATCGGCGGTACTTTTTCCCATCCGAAGGGTTCTTTTTTAAGCACTACTATTGCGAGGCCCGCCACACGTGTCAGCGTGACTTGGCACTTCGCCTTATAGATATGGGTGCATAGAGAGAAAAGGGGGTACTATATTTGAAGCTATAATAATATTTGTTACATTAGATACAAAAGTTTTTCTAAAAATGAGATTTTTATTTAACTAGTTATTGATTTAAAATATAATAACATTTTATAAATAAAAAATATAATGATTTATATGATGAAGGAAAATGTTTTATTGATTAGGTAGGTATTATTATTCAGTATTAATAGGAATTTTAGAAAATAGTCTGTACTTACTATTTATTAATCATATTCAAACATATTTAAAAATCACCACTTTTCTTTGCGTGCTCGAAATGAGATTACTTTGACCTATCACTTTGATATGCAATTAGAGTTAATCATTGAAATTGAAAACGTTGCCTAGGCTGTAGGGCAAAATTCACGCCTCATAATCACAACTTCCGAGAGTTGCGAGTGATTAACAATTATAACTGTTGTGATTTGTGACGATTGGAGGGCCGTGATGCGGATGGTTGATCATTTCGATTGGGGAGGCACTTCACACATTCAAGTAGTTCAATATCGGTCAGTCTTGAAGGTTGCCGCTGATAAGGGCTCCCTATCGAGACCATAAATCAGCCGGGGGAACTTTGTTGACAATCTCTTCAAACAATAGATGTATAAACAATTGTTAGTGGGGCATTTCGCGATCAGCCAGCTGCAGAGTGCTTTTGGCACTAGGCAATATCAAAAATTTGAATTTGTAATGGTAATTTATTGTTGTCACCGTCACGTGTGCCAAAGTCTTACGGAATCAAAAAAGCACTCCTATCCCATGACTCATCTATTGTCTTAACCATTTCATTCAAAAATATTTGTATGCAATTTTTGAAGACACAGATGGGGTTTTATTCTTAAATATGGATTTGATAAATGAATGAGCCCATTTCCATAGCTTGAGGTGATTTTTGGTGACTGGAAATTTCGCATTGTCATCGATGTATTTAAAAAATATTTAGTCAACGTTGTTGGGTAAAAAATTGGGTGCTGCAATAATTTGGTTTGATAAATGATTAAGCCATTTCTACAGTTTCGGCTAACATGTATTTTATGCTTTTCTATTATTGATGTCTTTGAATTTTCCTTCCGTTTTATTATGCTTTTGCATTTTTTAGATGATTCATCATGTTTAGTATTAGCTGTTAGATTTAAGTTTCTATTGAAATGGTATGTGCAACATAGTTCATCACCACTTTCATTACTTGTACTAAAACAAATTAAAAAAAACAACTTCTTATGATTTCAGAAACGGTTCTAAGTTCAAAAAGGGAGATTTAAGGTCAAATTTTGCAGAAGGAATTTTTACAAGTGGTTGGGTCCATATTTTCCTTATCCTAAATCCATTCTTTTTAAATTTTGGTGTCTTTATTATTAGAGGTTATAAAATCTATTCGCGTAATAAAGGT
Organism: Drosophila suzukii; assembly: GCF_043229965.1. NCBI lineage: Eukaryota > Metazoa > Arthropoda > Insecta > Diptera > Drosophilidae > Drosophila > Drosophila suzukii. Next base: position 85,241,336 of record NC_092082.1, read on the forward strand.
TATTATCTTATTCTAATTGGATGTGAACTTAAAAAAATAATATTCTTGAGATATGATCTCAATTCGGTTGTCATACTGAAAGCCGTGACTTTCGCAGTGATTTTAGTGGCAGCATCTCTGCCCCTGGTCGTTCTCTGTGTCATTTGCTTTCTTTGACCACCGGACATACTTTTTTTTTAATTTGTATTCGTGTGATTTAATTTTATTTTTTGTTTCATGGATCGGGGATGCCCCTCGGTGGGATCGTTTTGGTTTTCGGGGGAAGTCCGCTGCAAATGCGGTGGGTAGTAAATTAATTTGGTCGGAGTGCCGAGATCGGATGGATAGACAAATTAACAGCATTTTATTTTCCGTCGTCGATTTATGGCGAACGAGCACATTCCATCCTCATCTTCATCTCGAACTTAATCTGAATTTGTTTTTTTCATTTATTTTTATTCCGTGCGAGATAGTGTTTACACACACACTGGTTTTTCTGGTCGAAAATTTTAGGGGGAGCACCGTGGCCAGATGCGTTCTGGCGCCTCGGCCAAAGGAAGTCCAAATCACCGGACTCATTTTCTCTACCTCTGCTGCTTTATTTTATTTGCTGTTTATACTTGCGGCAAGGTAAACACGCAGACCACACCTCCGCCCTTGCCCACAGCCCCCCTCAAAACCCAATATTTATTACACTTCAAAAAGGGGAAATTTCTCGAAATTGTTGAATTGTTTTAGCAGCAAAATAGTTGTGGCGGCACTTACCGCAACTTGTGGCCAGCTGTTGTTGCTCGAAAGGCTCTGAATCCGTGAGGATAGCTGGGGGTTTGGGATTGGGACTGGAGATGGGGAAAGTGGAGTCCGATCCAGACGCCTTGTCGCCCATGTTGCGAGCCAATGACTTTGATGATAACTGAACCGAAGTCCAAAGCCATCGAACAGAACTCAACTATTTCGAATCGCTGCTGCCAACAGGTGCCTTTGATTAGGTTTTATAATCTCGAGTTGGTCTTCCTTTTTGTTTTTTGGGGGGTACTCCCCCTGGAACTTCTAATGGACACATAATCCAATCGTTTGCAATAAAATAACATGTACTCAGTTCTCTATCTTTTCGAGAACATCTGTTTTACCCCATTGTTCGGGGGAAAACGTAATTTTCTGGCCCCGCACCTGGATATAACAAAAATAATTAAAAATATTTTATGACCACAGGTGTGCGATTCAGATTAACACGCAGAAAATGTGCAATTTTTTATTAGCAATTTGATAGAGTAGTGTGAAAATGCCTAATTGTATTTTTAAAATTTTCCATTAGGCTTTAAAAATACATTTGCAAACAAAACGGCGGTATAACAATGCAATTAAAATGCGATAAAAATCAAGTAAGGCGAGTTCACCAGGGGGTTATAATTATCTTGGTGGATCCCCCGAGCATTTCTGGTGTCAAATCCCCCAGTTAGAGCATTGCCCGTTCGACTTTCGGCGGCTAATAATGCTGACCATTGTGTTCATAATTTACCATTCGACTGGCTACCCGATAATCGTACATCTTATCAGGGTATTAAGTGCCGCTCACTAACTACGCCTTGGCACGCTCTTCCGATCAAAAATTCGGAGTGGGGGGCAAAAATCACACGCAAAATCACAGGCCTTCTTTTATTCAGCCCCCCCTCCCACCGACGCCCCTGAATGTGAATACCCCACGAAGGTAAACATTATCGGGCCAGAAGCTTTACACTCTCGCACATTAGACAAATAAACGGGTGTCTCTGCGGCTGTGTGTATTACAATTAACAAAAGTAATTGCACTCGCTGGGGATTTCCCGGGGCCTCAATGAAAACTCTTTGATGGGTAAGCCATGCAAGAGTCTATCTACACGGCGGGCAAAACGGAATAATTTCAGTTGGATACTGGCCATATCAGTTTTCACTATTTCATTTGTACTATCTGCATAATCTCAATCGTTATAAATTGGTCCCGGGCCAAATGAATATCAGCCAATAATGTGAAGTAGTAATTTATTGATATGAAGTTAAGGGCCGGTTTTTCAATGTTCGATGAAAGACAAGCGCCATTCTATATAGTGGGGGGTTTTTTAATTCCAAGTGTTTAATAGAGCATACAGAAAACTGACCTTACATATATAATTTTTGGTTTTTTTTATATAGTTCAATGGAGCACACTTTCTGATAACATTCTTGGAGCTTTTATACGCACAATAAGATATTTATTATAATTATATATCATTTTTAAAAGGGTACATTTTATATTCCATAGAGAATCTAAGAATCATTTTTATACTTAGTTATTTTTTGAGTTTGTTATTATCTTGGACTATTTAATCTTAAGCTAGCATTACAATGTTAAATGCTCTTAATATTGGCATTCACTTATGGATAATTATATATAAATTATTATAATTAAAATATTAACTGGAATGATAGTTTAGGATGCTCTTAGCTAGCCTTTTCATTATCGACATCTTATTTTTCTGTGTGCACACTCATTTAGAAATATGCCAACACCACCAATTGAAATCTTCGGCAGGGCGAACAATTCATCAGATGTCGCCATATCATTGTCTGTGCTGATTAGTTACGCCTTGCTGGCTGGCAGGGAGAGTCCCCCAATATCGGAGGGGGGACTACCAGCAGGCTGGGGGTACCGGTTCCTCGTAACTGGTATCCTTGTAGCGGCACGCACATGCCATATATTAGGACGCATAAAATGACAAACGACTCGCGAGGCGCGTAAATTGAAAACTCGCTGAGCCTGTGCGAGATTGCCTGTGGAAAGGATGGTGATTGCCAGAGGGGGGAAATGGGTGCCGGGGTATATGGTATACATATATATGGATTTCGGCGACTTTTTGGCTGTTTGTTATTGCTGCCTGAACTGCCTGAGTCTCACTTTCCCTCTCGCTTGGCTGTCGGCCAAAACTTTGCCAAAGTATTCAAATTAAAATTTCAATTAAGGAAGTGAATTTGTGTGTGCCGAAAGTGTATTAAGTCTATATAGCGGTGGCATCTTGGCATTCCACTGCTTCTGTATTCCACGTGTGCGTCGCCTGCCACGCCCCCACAGCCGCTGCCGCCCACTTCGATATCCTGGCTGAGAGGAGAGGGGGCTTAAACCGAACAGATCCTGGTAGCATCCCTCCTACAAACGGCATCGTCGCCTGTTGTTTGATTTATTGCCAAAGTTTGTCGTCTGTCATATGACATAAGGAGTACTTTGCTGGAATATTTTACATTTTACGCGCCCCAGTCCCCTGAAACACTCACACAAACACCTTGCCGGCTGACATTTTCCATTGAATTCGCAATGAGGGCGAAAGAGGCTTTGGTCGCTCCTCTGTGGGCATTATTAATAATGCAATCAATTTGTAAACAATTTGGCATATATCAATGCGCTTCGTGCTGCCCATAAATCTTTGGGAAATTAGCTCAGTCAGCCCGCTCCTCATGCCATCAGCTTTTGCACTTAAAAATATTAAAAGCTAGTGTCTCACACAAATAAAGTTTAAGGGTTTTGTGGGTAAGACATTTAAAAAGAGTCCATAAATTCAATGACACACTTTAAAGATTAATTGTATCTTATAAAGACGTAATTATATAATTGATACCAATTTCAATTTAACCTGTCATACAAAATGCCTTACCAAATACAATTGCTTAAAGCTAAGCTTTTATGAAGCCTTAGGACAAGGATCTAATACTTGTCTTATAACATTTCAATGAGAAAAGCAAGATAATAGGGTTTAGAGGCTGTCTGAATATGAGTCTCAGCTTTATGAACTTATATTTTGGCAGGCTTTTAATTTGCTACCAATGTATGCCAAGAGTCAGTCAGTTATTTCGTTAGCTATATCTTTTAAAGCGCCGCAAATCCTCTGGGATTTTAATAGTATATAGTAAATTTTTTGGCGAGTGTGGTCATTTGCATGCCTGCCCCTCTGACAGATTGCTGGGCTGTCCTCGTGATGGATTGGCGGCTGGTTCTGGCCGGGAATTGTTTCTGGGTAGCAGGGTCAGCGGTCGTGGCAGCAGCGACTGCTAGTTGGGAGTGTGGACAGGGGGCGTTGCCAACAGATTTTGCCATATTTCTGCGTTTTGGCTGCTCCAGTGGCTGATGGTGCTTTTGCTGCTGCTGCTGCTGCTGCTTTGGCAGTTAGTGACAGCTGCGGTGATGGCTGCAGTTTGAGGGTAAAAAACCCAAGCCCAAAACCAAAAATGGAGAGCCGGGGAAACCATAACGCTTGTCCGGTTGGCAGCCATGCATTCCCTAACTGCGGATGAGAATTGCGTTCGGACCAAAAGCCTTTGACTGGCCAAAAAGAATGGAATTCGTTTGGTGCTGTTTGCCCAAATGTCAAATTTCTGTTTTCCCAAATTTCCAATGGAGGGTCAGAGTAGGCAGTAGTAGTAGTAGCACATAAAAGACAGTCAACAACAAAGGGAAATGCCATTCGTATAGTAAACTTTCATCTCACAGCTCCCTGCATATATCTGCTTTACTGAGGTAAGTTCAGAGTTGAACATCCTCAAGCTAATTGAATGAAGTTGCCCCATGAAGTCTGTGTGTCCAGCTGAGATTCTTCCCTTGCGGAAGGGCAACTGCAAATGGAAGTTCCCACCGAACACCCATCCATTCTCATTCTCCTTGGCTTGCCTTGGCCCCAATTTAAAAGTTTATGAACTTGTCAGCCAACTGGCGCCTCCACTCAGACTCTCACCATCATCTCACTCCTTTTTCTCGTTTTTTGTGTGTTTTGACAGGAGGAAGGAGGAGCAGGACCATCGACCAAGGACCAAGGATGCCGGGGCGCCTCAACCAGCAGCACGCGGCGTATGCGCAACGCGTGGAGCAGGAGAACAACCGGGTGCAGGCCACACAGGCGGTGAACAGCTACTACAGCCACTGGGGCAAGGTCACATCGCGCTTCGAGAACTGGACCAACAAGGAGTACTACGAGAAGGCGGACCAGCAGCTCCAATCTCGCCGAGATCAACAGGAGAGGCAGGCGGCCCTCAGTGAACGGCAGAACAGACTCCGCCAGCTTTTGGCCTCCGAGAACGAGGCTTACGACAAGGAGATGGAGCGACGTCGGCGACCGCGGGAACCTGGCGGTGGTGACCTCCAGATGCTGGGCCGGGTCAACCAATCGCTAAAGGAGCAGGAGCAACTGCGTCGCAAACTGGAAATGGAGGCCAAGCTCTACGGTCGCTGGCGACATGGCGTCGATGATGAAAAGCTGCTCTACCAGTCCAAGTCGGACAACGAAGTTTTGGCCAAGCTCAACTGGCTGGATCGCCAGATCGAGAATCAGCAGCAGCGCGAGGAACAGCAGGCTCTGGCCGCGGAAAGGCAGCTCCTGTTGCAGCAGGAGATCAGCCGCACGGAGCAGGCCCAAAAGGAGCGCCAGCAGATCCGGGAGCAGCAGCTGCGGGAACTGCGTGCCCTCCAGGAATCCCACATGTCGGAGCTTCGTCTGCGCCAGCAAGAGGCGGACAAGTTGAAGGAGGAGGAGCAGCACTTCCAGCTCTTTCTGGGGGAGCTGGACAAGGAACGTGAGCTGCTGGAAGAGAGCAGTGCTCTGGTGCTTAAAAACGTGGACTCTGGACACGCTTTTAACCTCAAGAAAATCAAGGTCTTTATCCGCCAACGTAGCGAAGCCAATCGCAAGCAGATCTCCCTGTGCGTCAACATGCTGCAGCGCATGTCCAAGTACGCGGTCAAGACGGAGGAGCTGAAGAACCTCCTGGAGAAGTACCGCACCCAGCTGGAAAACGAAGAACTGGCCTGCGCCCAAATAGAGACCATGTACGAGTCGGAGGCCAAGTACAATCTACAGCGCTGCGAGGAGAACTGGCGGGAACAGCACTTACAGCGCTACGGAGAGCTGAGCAAGTTAATCGACCAGGAGAAGGATTGCCTGGGCAGCTTGCTCCGTGAGAATGTGAGTCAGCAGCAGACGTTGGTTGAACTTAGAACCCAGCATCTGAATGGCATTGAGCAGGCCAATAAGCAACTGGAGCAACTCAGCCAGGAGCAGGCGGAGATGGGTGTGCCATCAGTCACCAGCCTCAAGGAAGTGGAATCTCAAGCTGCCATTTCAGAGGATTCGAGGTCGGAGGAGAACCTCATGCCCAAGGTGAGCGACTCCTTCTCCAACCTCAACTTGGATGTGTGGCAGGATCTTCCGCCGGCTCGTGGAGAAAACGACCTGCAACGCCTAAACAAATCTCGTTCCCTCAATGTGGTCACCTCGCAAACAGCCGCTCCTCCGAAATTCGCCCGAAAGCGAGTGGCCTGGACCTAACACTTACATTATAATCTTATATCGTCGTCGTTCCAGCTTAAATTTGAATGGTATTATTAGTGCTTAGGCTAGTTTAATCCCTGTTTAGCCATAGTTTAACTTTTTGAGTGACCCTTAACACGCTCCACACACACACATATGTAAAATCCCCTTCCCCCACACTTCAATGCACTCCACTCCAATGAATTCCACTTCACCCTAACGAACACCACTCTGTGCACTTGTAGTTGATAAGGCTGATAGATAGGCGCTCCCCCCCAAAAGGGGGTCAATAAATCACTCCATTTGTGGGCCAGCAGGAAGTAAGGCTTTAATTATTGTCAAGTGCAGGATGGTGCCAGGAGCGGATCTTTCAGCCAGCGGTTGAAATAAACTACTTACAAGCTTTTAACAACTTGAATGTTATCAAATAATAAATGTTTCTGGTAAGTACAAATATTGTGGCTTTGAAAGTATAGGACTTGGACACCACAAGTCAAACTTGTAACCAGCTTAGGTAAATACATAACTTATATGCGATGGGCTGTCAAGTATTTGGATTTGATATTGTTCAATTATGGCCGACACAATTCTCTGACATCAGATGCGATTAGTATTCAATCGAAATTAATATTTGTAGTCTTGGGCAAATCTTTGGACAGTTTCCGGTGATGAGGCTGGTGAACAAGCGAAGCCAGAGTGATATAATGTTACACATACAACACTCTGGCAGGCGTATTATTTAATGCATGTTATTCATCATCTATTTGAATAGATTGTCGGACAGACCTCCTCTCCTAAGACCCATTCCATTCCATCAGCCGTAAGCTGCTCCTAATGGCCAAAATGCTCGCAAATGATGATGAATACGTTTCAATTACTCCACTCGAACTCTCCATCATCGGAATCAGAGTCAGAAACGAGGACTCTGAAGCAGGAATGATATCCAGGTAGACTGCTCCATTCAGTGAACATTTATGAAATATTGAAAATTATTATCTGCAATTATACGGACGAAAGTCGAGCCATTGAAAAGCATTGCAGTCGATTTAGTGGTAATAAAAGCAAGCAGATACCACATAGGCATTCGCTCGATAAAGCCACGTGTATAAAGAGGTATGCAAGCGAATGATATGCAAGGTAAAGCAAACATATCGCTACATATAGCGAAATATGCCAAGCGCATCGCAGCGCCTTTGATTAAATTTCTTTGAGTGTTTGGGGCACACAAAATGCAATTTCATTTGCACTAATGGCTGGCGTCGCTGCCGCAGTCGCTGCCTCTGCCGGCTGCATTTCCACTTCCGCTGCCAGCAACAATGCAGCGGCACAGCAGAGGAAAACTGGGCAAAAAACTGCAAAGGAGAGCGAAAAAACAACAAAACGAGCGAAAAAAAGATTGTTAAATTGAATTAAAACCAACAGCACGGCGGGTGGGTGGCAAAGGGGGCCTTGGCTGCCAGCGGCGGCCAAGCGGAAGGTATATCATGGTGCGAAGAATTGCATGCCGCTCCGGAGAACCCAGCAGCACCCCATCTGCACCTCCACCCCATCTGCACCTCCACCCCATCTGCTGGCATCCGTCTTTAATGGTGTTACTGCCACGGTGGCCATTACCAACTCTTTGGGCCATCTGCACAAGGTTTGTTCAAGCAATAAACGGAATTTGAAGGCTTGTTCAGCTGCACCACCATCCCTTCGAGAGCAGCCCACAAAAGATTACAATGTTTGCCGGGAACTATTATTTTTTGCAGAGCCCTTAAAAATCATAATGGCAAAGTTCAGAACTGAATTGTTGTGAATGGCAAACAATAACCTTAAACTTTAAAAATACTAAAGAAATAATAAGAATCAGAGTTTCTGACAAAAAATCGATATTTTTCGTAATCCTTTTTTGATGTAACTTGATCAAAACTGGTCCGATATCTAAAAGGCGCACTGTTATGGAGAGCTAACAAGCTACATAATCAATCGCAGTCATTTTCCGGCTGATTCAAAGAACTATAAATTTTCGCAATTTTTTACTTTTTTTCAAAGGGGTAACATCACAAATTTTTGAAATAATTGGTCAAAATAAAAATTTTTTAGGTGTGAATGCCAATTGATTGGAAATTTTATTACGAGTTCAGCAAGGTATGACATTTCATTTTGAGACCATTACTTTTGTTGTTTCGCCCAAAATACTGATATTTTTTGGGCGGAAAATAAGGATCTTAAATTAGGGATCACATATTTTTGAAAAAATTGGTCAAAATAAAAATTTTTTAGGTGTGAATGCCAATTGATTGGAAATTTTATTACGAGTTCAGCAAGGTATGACATTCTATTTTGAGACCCTACATTTTATTGTTTCGCCCAAAATACTAATATTTTTAGGCCGGAAAATACGGATCTTAGTTTTTGGCACAAAATCGAAATTTTTCATAATCCTTTTTTGATATAACTTGACCAAAACTGTTCCGATATCTAAAAGGCGCACTGTTATGGAGAGCTAACAAGCTACATAATCAATCGCAGTCATTTTCCGGCTGATTCAAAGAACTATAAATTTTCGCAATTTTTTACTTTTTTTCAAAGGGGTAACATCACAAATTTATGAAATAATTGGTCAAAATAAAAATTTTTTAGGTGTGAATGCCAATTGATTGGAAATTTTATTACGAGTTCAGAAAGGTATGACATTCCATTTTGAGACCATTACTTCTGTTGTTTCGCCCAAAATACTGATATTTTTTTGGCGGAAAATAGGCTCTTAAATTAGGGATCACATATTTTGGAAAAAATTGGTCAAAATAAAAATTTTTTAGGTGTGAATGCCAATTGATTGGAAATTTTATTACGAGTTCAGCAAGGTATGACATTTCATTTTGAGACCATTACTTTTGTTGTTTCGCCCAAAATACTGATATTTTTTTGGTCGGAAAATAAGGATCTTAAATTAGGGATCACATATTTTTGAAAAAATTGGTCAAAATAAAAAATTTTTAGGTGTGAATGTCAATTGATTGGAAATTTTATTACGAGTTCAGAAAGGTATGACATTCCATTTTGAGACCCTTAATTTTATTGTTTCGCCCAAAATACTGATATTTTTTGGGCGGAAAATAAGGATCTTAAGTTAGGGATCACAAATTTTTGCAAAAACTGGTCAAAATAAAAATTTTTTAGGTGTGAATGCCAATTGATTGGAAATTTTATTACGAGTTCAGCAAGGTATGACATTCTATTTTGAGACCCTACATTTTATTGTTTCGCCCAAAATACTAATATTTTTAGGCCGGAAAATACGGATCTTAGTTTTTGGCACAAAATCGAAATTTTTCATAATCCTTTTTTGATGTAACTTGACCAAAACTGTTCCGATATCTAAAAGGCGCACTGTTATGGAAAGCTAACAAGCTAGATAACCAATCGCAGTCATTTTCCGGCTGATTCAAAGAACTATACATTTTCGCAATTTTTTACTTTTTTTCAAAGGGGTAACATCACAAATTTTTGAAATAATTGGTCAAAATAAAATTTTTTTAGGTGTGAATGCCAATCGATTGGAAATTTTATCACGAGTTCAGCAAGGTATGACGTTCCATTTTGAGACCATTACTTTTGTTGTTTCGCCCAAAATACTGATATTTTTTGGGCGGAAAATAAGGATCTTAGTTTTTTGGCAAGAAATTGATGTTTTTCGTTTTACTTCGAGTTCAGCAATGTAAGACATTCCATAAAAAATAAATATTTGAATGTAGAATATTAGAGTATTCAACCACAAACTTAGAGAGGTATCCCACGTCTAAATCGGGATACAATAACTCAAGTTATGCAAAAATGCTAATTAAAAGAAACGAATTTTAATCAGATTTAATGCAAGGCAACTTTTTCACATTGAGGTTCTTTGTGGCCTTTAAAGCAATTAAAGCATCATCAATGTTAAAGAATGTCAGAAATGCACTGAAAATAAATAATATTTGCAATCAAACAAAAACTCCAATTGTTTAACCCCTAAAAAAGATGCTAATTGAGGATTAATAATTAAATTTCGAACTTTTTAATATGTTCCATGTTAATTTAATGGGTTTCGGTTATTATGCGGCCTATTTCATTGCCGCAATTATCATAGAATAAGCATAATAATCGCAGCATGGGTCGGCATAAATAAATAATCCCGAATTCCGACATTTATTAATTTCATCAGTCGCGATGTCAAACCGCCTGTCGGTCGATGTTCATTTGTGCTGTCAGCCGGCCTGTCATCTCCACTATATCTGAATCGCAATTCGTGCAATCAAGTTATTTGCTTTGGCAGCCGAGTGTATTTGAACTAGGCAACTAGGCAACTGGGTGGCTTTTCAGGCGCCACGCCCCATCCATTTCCCCGCCTTGCTGAAATGTGCGTGGAAATTCGAGGCAAATTTCCGCATCAAAGAGTTTGCGTGCGCTGGATTTGTGGCAACGTGTTGCCGTCAACGGATTACGGAATGATTACAACAGGTGAGGATTGGCTGGCTACCGCCTCCTCCTACTCCAGCTCCACCTCCACCTCCACCTCCTCTGTTTGGGTGGCATAATCTGTCAGCCGACTGTCCTTTAAACAAGATTAACGGAGGCTGGGGAAAAGGATCTGGTGAGTGTCAGGGAAGCAAGCAATAATGCGATGAAGGCGAGGCGTGCTCACGTCTGCCACATCCACACAACCGGAGACTCAGAAGCTCAGAAACTCAGAACCAGACCCAGACGTATGGGGCCTTTTCATCCGGGCGACATTTACGTCAACAATTCAGCAAACAATTGGCAAATGTGGCCATAAAAGCATGACAGTTGTCACTGCCGCAGTCGCTGTCCTTAACACCCAAAGGCCCCCCGTCACCGCCATCGCCCACTCTTAAACCCCGCTGCCTTTGCTACTATGAAATGCACAAAGCGGAAACGGAAGCGGATGCGGAAATACATGTATGCGTGATGTTGCTGTTGCCTCTGTTGCTGCTGCTGCTGCAACTTGTTGTAGTTGCTGCCTGTCATTCCGTCTGTCTGCCCGTCTATTCGACCCACTGTGCGAGTGATGGCTGAGCCAAAAGCCAACATGTCGCCAACAGACTAAGCCCAGCCAGGCCACACATAATGTTGGCTAAGCCTTCAGTCAATTGCATTCAAATAAGCGACCAAAGAGACCTCGCAGTGGGCAGTATTGGGGGGAAAGCCTGGAAAGCTGGCAAAATGGTTGGAAAATGCGCTTTCCTGGCCCCCGTTTACATATGCAGGGCTTTCTGCCTTTAGCTGCCAGCTCAGGAACTCAGAACTCAGGAATGTTCAATTTCACCCATGGCCAAGCTCCGGCATCGTTTCATGTATCACTTTATGGCCGTGGTGGGGGATTGCGTTTAAAGTTTAAACAACGTTTGTATTATCTGTGCGAGGAGTCGGTTGTATATACATATATACGATATATGGTGTATGGTCGGTTGCCATGGCTGGCACACTTCAATGCCACTCCCAATCCCAACCGCCAACAGTTTGCTTCATTACTCTCCGTCCCCCGAAACCTCCTCATTCGCCCACTTTTACAGTTTCCCTGTTTTTAAGCATGCAAAAAATGCTGCGTAAATATGCCAACAAAAAAATAAAAAATAAAAAAAAGGGGAAAAAAATGAAAAACAACAGCAGCAGCCACAACAATAGCAGCAGCAGCAGAAGCAGCAGCGGTGGCGTGTGAACCACAGCGGCAACAACTTCGACGCTCAAATCGCTGGTTGTTGTAACATGCTTGCCATTACACACATATACATGTGTAATTCAGTTTCAGTTTCATAACTAAAAAACCATAAAACAAAATTGTGTACACACCGCCCCCGAACCGCCCAAACTACCAGTCCCACAGCTGAGTGAGCCACTGAGTGAGCGATCCCAAAACCAAAGCAATCCTCGCGTCAACCACCCAACCACCGAGGCATCCAGGCACCCACCCATAAAACCACCCACTCAAACACACGGAACAAAAAATGGTTCTGGATGGAGCTATAAATGTTGAATATCCAATTTGCCACTCTCTAGATGGGCAAACTTCATATATGCATGGGGTTATCGTTTGGTTTCGGTTAAATGGATATCCAGTGTTAATCATTTAATCAAATACAACTTTATGTGGTTTAACGAAACCACTGATCCAGATAGTATTTACTTAAATAATTAAGAATGAAATATTGAATCAAATCAATTGGTTATAAAGTTAAAAAGTAAATTTAGTCAAGGTTTTAAGACACATTTTCAATTTTAAATTAAGTTGGAGAGCAAAATTTGTTCTACATGTAGACTAAATGAAACAAACTATTGGCCATATTATTATTACTTCCGAAATGTTGTTGAATTTTCCAATTTTTCCTGTGTACTCAGCCGCCCACAGCAAAACAAACAGAGGATGAAGAGCCCAGTGGCAGTGTGGGGATAATCAGAAGCGCCGACTGAGCGACTACAGTGGAGATTAGCTAAATGAAAAGCCCTCGAAAGGCAGCTCATGCGCGTGCGAAGAGGTCGCAAGTTTGTTCGCCGGCCAAACTTCCAGGCAGCCACAAAAGGCCAACGAGAATGCAACAGTAACAATGTCAAAGTTCAGGTTCGGCCATGACGATTCGCATATTACCTACAGTTGGAAAAGGAAGAGTATTTATTCAGATTTATTCATCTTATTATGGATTTCTATTTCTGTAATTTTTCTCAGTGAACTATGAATGAGTTATCCTCTGACGAAGAAGTCACCCGCAGTCGTGTTATTCACACATGATTAGGCTCGAAGGGCGATTAAATCATTATGGTAAAGTCCCTGGAAACCAAGCGAAATGAAAACACAAATGTCGTTATCTCTATGGAAATGTACTTAAATATTTGACAACAAAACTAGTATCTAAAATGTATTTGTTTTCAAATGAAAGAATTTTAAGTACCCCAAATCTTTATCACATAACTATTGAAGGTTACATTAAGCAATTATCTGGGCCATTCGTTAAGTACTATGCAAACCAAATATGTTAAGCAAATGTGCAAATGGCCTAATTAAACAGGAATTATTATGCACGATTGGCTTTATGGGGTTTGTATATAATGGCAATAAATATTTAAATATCTATACCATTTTAAACTTAAATTCCCAAACGAATGGACAAGATGCTGCTACTAAATGTAGTCATCCCGATTAAATCCCTGCCCACTGACTGTGGCTTGTAAGTTGAACTCGCCACTCTGCGCTAATCTGCGCGCTCATGGCTGAGTTTGCATTTAGGCTGTTTCCACTGTTGCCACACTACGGCTTTAAAGTTTGTGCAAAAATTAGAATTCATTTGCAGGGACACAGCACTCGAAATGGCCGGGAAAGTGGCGAGCAAACACACACAACCAAATAGAGACCATAAAGTACATAAAACTGGCCAGCAACAAATGCGACTGCAAACATGGCAACACACCACCCACATATATAAAAACCTCTCATTCGGTTATTTCGCATTCAGAAAATGGCACTAATTATACAGTTATACAGTTATATGCGGCTTGAAGCGACGCTGGCTTGCCACATTTTTGGCCACGCTTCCTGCTTGCCATTATCTGCCACCCGACATCCTGCAGGTCGCCATCTATATAGTGTCGTTCGCCCCATTCCAACTTGGCCCAAAGGGGAACCCCTGGAACCCCTGGAACCACCCCTCACCTGCAACGGTAATTAACGTTCTCGAACGGAACCGACGACTTGAAGCGTTGCCCTGACACAGGTGCCACGCCTCCGTCACTTCATGGCCCCCGCCCCCGCCCAGCCCCACCTATGGCCAAGTCGGAGTCGCAGTCCATTGGCAGGAGCAGTCGCAGCTGCAACACCTGCAGACAAACGACAGCGCCGAAGGACGCGGTGCACAGGACGTATACGTAACTTTTGTAATTAAAAGCATCGCACTGCAGCGGCAGAGTGGCGGCAGAGCTGCGGCAGCGCAGCGGCGACAACAATGCACTCATGCAAAAAGCTGCAGCTGCAGTGACGGCGGCGGTAGAAGGGGTTTTTTTTGGGGCCAGCAGCTGCCTCTTAGTTACTCTCCAACAAAAGGACACAACGGTGGACAGGGACGGCGAAGAGGAAGGGGGGGTGGTGCAGATGGCCCGAAGGGACTCCAGAAGGGGCCAAAGCCGAGCACACTCAAACAAAGCTTGGAGGAGAGCACAATGGTTTTTTGGTCCTGGGGTCGCCGTTTGCCAAGTGGGTTGCGGCAGGTCGCACTCGGCACACTCAGAACTAAAACGTTCTTCAAGTGCTGCAAATCCAACAGAGCAGCCAAAATTCCCCAGAGTCTGTCAGAATCAGTCTCGGTTTTATAGGAAATCGTTTACCCTTTTTATCTACTTTTACTTGTCCAACACAAGCTGTTACTTGTTTTCGTTAATCGACCATCTTTGTTTTTCATTTCATTAAAATTCAGTAGAATTTCTTTGTATTAAAATCTTGTTTACAAAATTCTGAACCGTAATACCTACAATTAAGAGGCCTTACACACAAAACAAACTTTATGGGTTAAATTCAAAACAGTAATTTGTATTTTGTGGTTGCTGTGGGTACTATTTAACAGAAAGACTACCATAAAATAGTAAGATGTTAGTATGCGGTGGTCTGGGCCCATTTAACTATTATATAGGTAAATTTGACCCATCAGTATACCTTATCTTATATCTTATAGGTATACTTATTTATATATATTTTACCTCTATAAATGTTAGATATTTATTTTTCTTGTACCACAGATAAGGGCAGAACTTTTTTAGGAAGGAAAGAATAAAGAAACCTGCTAAGGTGTATGCTATATATAGGTACTATTATAAAAACTTTTATATCAGGATTAACTTCCCATTTTTAAGGCAAGTTTTCTTCGAGTGCATTACATTTCGTAATAGGCGCTGGGCAAGGAGAAAGTGGGCGAGAAAGCTGGGTACTAAATGCGGTTGCGGTTGCCAGTGACTCTGGGTTCTTGGAGGCATCTTAGCGGGTTCGGGTTCGCCGGGCCGCCGTAGGTGCAGCTGCACAAAAAGGCCAGCCGGGAGACAAACTCAAAAACAGCGACAACAAAACGGGGCAACTGGCCTGGTATCTCTCATTTGCTAAATCAGAACCATGGTCTCGGTGGCCCAATTTCACAGAGTGCCGCCAGGGGAGGAGCACACCTGGCACACCAGGCGAGATGATCTGGTCCCCAGTTCTTGCCACTCCATTGCGAGATTCATATCCGATGCGAAAGCCAGATCTCCATCTCCATGTGAGACATCCGGCTCAGTTCGCACAAGTTATGGCAGCAGTTAGCCTGAGGTTAACCCTGCGGCCGGATGGGTGGCTCTATCATTTAGCCGCATCTCTCGTCATTGTTTTTCATGAGCCAGGATAGTTGTCACTGGGCCAGGGCTTTGGGCTTTTTGCTTGGCATGAAGGCCTGTGGGTGCGTGGCCCTGCATAAAAAATGGCCAAGTTTAATTGATAAAGTTTCTCTGGCGGTGGGTGCCATGACGCCGCATTAAGCCACGCTGTCCCGTCGGTGGGTTAAGGGGAAGCACCTCGAAGCTCACAGCTGCGTTGGGAAAAAATCTGTTTGTTCAGCTTCAACTTAAAGCGTTTACGTGTGTATCCTGTCGTTTGTCCTTTGGCCATGGCTGCGTACTGATTCCCCCGGCGCTCGTTTGCTCAATCGCAGCCAACTACTTGCCGGGCCCATGTTGGTGTTTATACAGATAGAAAAAATCACTTACCATGTTCTGTAGGTCTATAAAGGGCCTATCAATGCCACAATTAACTGACTGAACAAACCTAATATTGCATTGTAACTTTATTTTCAACAGTAAAATATATTAAAGCTGCGAAGGATCATTTTTTATATTAAAGAGATGAGTTTCTTTAAAATTTATTAAAAATTATATCATTAAGCAACAGATATTTAAGACATATTGTTTACCATTACGTTTTGCCCATTTAAAAAAAAGGTAGAAATGGTTTTTATATTATTTAAAAGCTTAAACAAATACATTTTAAGTATAATGATGTTGCAATTTTGTCTGGTTAACAATGATAGTAATATCTGGTAATCTAGTAATCTGGTAATATAATTGTTGCCCCTTTTTTTTGCGTGTCCTTGTGCGTGGTTCGTGTCCCGGTGTCCCAGCTCGTGTGATTTCCTACCCAACCGGACGAGGCAATCAATGCAAAACAAAAAATTTTATTCCATCACTTCATCGGCGACATAAAAATGTATAAGTTTGTCCTGGCTGCCCTGCGGCTCGCACACGTGGTGTCCTCGTCATCAGGTTTGCTCCGCGGAGCTCCCCTGAGTCTGATATGTGGATGCCTCAGCTGGTCACGTCCTGTTTTGGCCCGGCCTTTTATTAAAAACGCTATGCAGAGCACATTACAAGTTAATAATTCCCGGGCCGATCTGTCGAGATGTTCGCATCGCACACGCATTCATGGCAATGGAGGTGGAGGTGTGGATGGGGATTCAGCATGGTGGCATATGCCACACATTCGGTGGTGGTGCTGAAATATTTTGCCCCTTGGCCAAGCGCCACATGAAACGAATAATTTTTATTATTCCCACTCCCACGGATGGACAGTTTCCTCGTCCATCAGGCGGGGCTTCAACCATCCGGGTCCAGCATCCCGAATCCCGCATTCAACATTCAGTATCCAAAATCCAGCAGGCAGAAACCCGCATCCGCATGGAATCCCCGCTCGGAACGAACGAATAATGGTGTTTGTGTTCGAAAATACATTTATTTGGGGGCGTTGCCAGGGATTACGAAGGGGAGTGGTGGTGTGAATACGGGCGTGGATGTGGGCATACGTATGCCCTTTGCTCTGCGGCTGCGGCAGTTGACACAAATTGTCAGTTCATCAACGCCTACCGGGCGTATGCGTGATGTGGCCATGAAAGACTGAGGAAGTGGCAGCAGCCGTTGGCCAACGCAACGAGCTTCGTTAGCCAACTGGGCCAGCGTATGTGAATGGCGATGTGAATGGGTACGTATAAATCCTGCACGTTTAACCATAACCGAATCGAAGCTAAACGAGCCCCCTCTTTTATTTGGTCCTGCCCCGAGTACAGTAACAGTCCATTGTTGTCCATATCAGTTTGGTCGTTGCTTTTGTTGCCAATGTCATTGTTATTAACTTTTTATGGCTTATTACATAAGCAGCGCAAATCCGTCTGACAACGCATACGTGACAAATCCCACCAAAGGGCCCACAGCCAGTCTTGTGTGTGTCACTAATTAAATATATAAAGCAAATGCTGGCCATAAATAAGACAATAAAACTACGCCTGATTGCCGTGATAAAAACTAACCCCTAAATTGAAGACGAATAGAGCCTCAACCTTTTTTTTTTTTGAACCCTTGACCTGGCCCAAAATCCCTTTCAATCGGTGGGCTTCGAATCCAATTCCCCGAACAATTAGTTCCGTCAGCCCCAGAAAAGCATCCCAGGAAAAAAGGGGATTTTCGCACGCCGAATCAATTGACAAAAGGTATTAAAAGTTTTTCCAGCTGAGCGGAAAAAGTTTCTCCCTGGGCTGGAATCACAGCAAATGCTAAACAGCAATTCCCCGACTTTGTGCCCCATTAAATGGCAAACCAATATGGATGGGAGATGGTATGGTATGGTATGGGGGCGACCAGACGAGAGTCTATATCGTAAATTGTGCGAGAAGCGAAATGAGATACGTAGTTCGCATACCAAAGGATTTGTAAGTAAAACATTTCTGATTAGCTGGATGTTGGGGGGCGGTAGGTGGGTTGTCCATGTGTGTATGTTTGTATTTGATTCAATGCCCACTGGCTATTTCTATTTGATGTCCTGTGCTGACCTCGCTGCGGTTGCTCCAAGGCTCTGGTCTCCGTTTCTGGTTTGGTTTCAGCTGGAACTAGAAGTGCGCAAGCATAATAAAATCAAGATACAGATAGGATTTTCGGGGGGGGTGCGGAGTAGAGTTCCAGAGACCCAGAAGCCCACAGACCCACAGACCCAGAGTTCCAAAGACCCAAACAAACAGGATGGAGGGAGGTGGTCGGTTCTCGCTTCTGTCTCTGCCACTAATTGAACTTGTGTGAACGTATTAGGGCTTATGTGCGAATGTTTGTCTGGTTCGAGCTGGAATCCTCCTTTAGAGCTGGGAAACTCGGAACGCCTGCCAGTGCTTAGGATGAATAAAAATATTGTGTTAACTTTGGAACAACTCTCGGTTGATATAACAGCCCCAGGATGGGCGTGGCAAGTGCCGAGTGTCGCCCCCTCTCTAAGTGTATTTGTTTCATTTGCCCTGAATGCTAATGATGGGAAAATTTGCGAATTTGCGCCAGGCAAAATGGGTGGCTGCCTTGCCAATGGAATCGAAGTCAGCTTCTTCTAAGGACGAGGATGTCACTGACTCAGAGAGAGAGACTGAAATGCTAATGATGTAAAAAGCTTTGCCAAAGCTGAAACAAACGACAGCCGTTTTGGGGGGCAACGCTGCCTCGAAATGAGGAAACTGACTTAACTTAATTGAAGTTGCTGATGGCTTGGCCCCCAACTCCTCCCCCCCATTACTCCCCCATTTAACAGCCAGGCCAACTCCGATCGGAAGCTCGCTCCAAGTGATTTCGTAATTAATGAATTAGTGGGGTTCTGCGTTAGCGGTTATCCTTGGCCATGGATAGACCACTTAGCCAGCCGGGGTTCTCAGAGTTCCTCAGAGTTCCCAGGGTTCTTGGGGTTGAACAAGTTTGCTGTGCTGATTACACACGAAACTTGCCTGGCTGGCTGGCTGACTGGCTATTCCATTATCCCGGTAAGAGCCCATTGATGAGCTGCCCCTCTCCAGATGCTCGTTGAAAACACTTGCCGTCTCTGAATTATGATTTCATTAGAATCTATCTTCTATCTTTCTGCCCCAAGCCCGCGGCACCTTGCATAATAACTCATCATGGCAGCTGCATTTAGCCGGCTTTAATCGCTTTTATCATCAGCTGCTTGGCTGCATTCCACTCGGCATTCGGTATTCTCTTGGGTCTGAGAGTGTGCTGCATTTCCGGCTCGTTAGCTTCACTGTACTGCACAGTACAGTGTTGTACTGTACTGTAGGTGCACGTGCCATGCGGGCCTGTGTCCGCCTGTGGTCCTGTTTCACATCCTGTTCCTAGTCCTTTTCCCGGTCCTTATGGCTCCTGCTGGCTGCCGCAGACAATGCTCCATTAGCATGCAGCATATTTTAATTAGCCAAATAAATTTACCATCCCTCCCGGCCGAGTTGACTAAAGTTAAAGCTCTCATTTTGGACCAGCCTCTCCCTTGGCCAGGATTTATTGGAGCGAAGGAGCAGCATAAAACGTGAATAAAGCAGGAAGTGCGGTTTACGACTTGGATATACCCTTTAGGTAGGTATACATTTTAAGGATTAAAAGAATGGTTCTTATAACTTTAAAAAATATTTTAAATACCCGTTAAACTCTTTTATTTCTTGTATTTAATTTTTATAACTTCTTTTATGAAAACTTAAACATCCTCTTAATTTTAGACATTTGGCATTGATATAAATGAAAAAGGAATATCAAATTTCCAAAATTCATTACGAAAATTTTTGTTGTTTCATAAGAATTTTACTTGAAGCGAAAACTCTTTAAAAACATTTCATTTCAGTTCATTTATTTTCATCAGGCCCATGACCATTCACAATTTGAAGGCCTGCAATTCGATATTCATAAGGGCATGTACAACACTATCGTTTAATTCATACCGGTGATATATTGCGTTATGTTGCTGCCAGTTACATGAGTCAATGTAAATATGGCATAAACCCAATGACCCCAGTTCCACCGGGTATGAAAGTATACAAAACACGTCGGACTCCCTGGCGCCTGTTTAATTTCACTTAACGTTTAACCTGCTGCCATTAATCGAGCGCAATTAACGCGCCTTTAATGGCAACTTTGGTCAGCTTGGCAATCAGTTGGCCCACACACACACACACACTGGCACACACTGCAAACACACCCCCATACATACATGCATATTTAATTAGCAAAGTCAACGTTCAGTACTCAAAGAAGGTTAACTGGAAAAAGTGGGGGCTTGGGATGGTCAGAAGGCAGCAATGCGCCGCTTGATAAATGGCCAATAATTCTTACGCAGCTAGGCAGTCCAACAAACCTTACTCAACCACCCATTTAAGCCACCCACTGAGCCAGTGAACCACTGAACCACCCAACCACCCAAAAAGCTGGAGGCTCGTTGAGAACGAAATAAATTGCCGGCATCTAACCTTGAGCGTGTGTTGTGGCTATTATCATTTGTAATTTGCAGCAATTAGTTGGGGCTCAAAAATTCTAAAGCAAACTTTGTCGGCGAACAACAACAATAGCCGCGGGAGAGGCGGACGGCGGGCGGGAGACAAAGGGGGCGTGGCCGGGTCAGTAACTAGAATATAGGATAGAAGCCAGCGGGCACGTGGTCCTGGCCTGGCCCAGACCCAAGTCCTGGCAGAAGGCAGAAAAACAAACAGCGGCAAAAAAGAATTTATTGAGCCGGGACCAGCTTACATATTTATAAGGCACATTAAATTAATTTACGCATGTTTGTGCCTTTTAATGGGGAAGGGGGCGGAGGAATTGTCCAGGTGGTCGGGGGTCCTCTCCCTGTTTACAGTGACCACCCCCCGCGGGGCAGTTCAGTGGCATTGATGAGGTTTAGAGGCTCCCGGGACATCAGAGGCGCCTCATTGGATGCTCCCAAACCCACGACCACGAAAGTGCAATTAAATGAATAATTACGCTGTTGCTTGGGGAAGGTAAATCAGTTATCGAATCACAGTACCTATTAAATGCAATAAAACAATTATTAACAACATTCAGGGTATCCTTTTAGGAAATTTAAGATTTTTTCAATTAAATTGGCATTTTCATTTCATTTACCATTGCTTCAGAAGGTTTATCTGCTTAGCTACTAATAACAGATATCAAAATGCTTAAAGTCTTATGACACTTGCTTGATTTGTGACTAAATGAATGAGTATTTTTTAAAGTCAGGGTAATCTAAGGAAATAGGTACTAGAATTAAATAACATTTTATAAATTTATATATTTTTATTATGTTAGGTTGAATGTGTCATAAGGTCTTTAATAAAAATGTCAGAAATTCATTTCGAAGTTGATAACATGGGAATAAGACAAACAGTTTGCATAGGTTGCAATATAAGCTCGTAACTTCGCAATAAGAAAGGTAGAAGAGCATTTGAAACTTGAAAATAAGGAAAACTCAGGTGGCACCGGAGGTAATAAAGAATCTAGAAATGCTCAATAAGAAAAGTAAAAGTTCATTTTAAATTGGAAAACATATTTTTTCAAAGGCCATTCACTCGCCTTAGTTCCATTTAATAACGTCGAGGCAATCAGCTTTCTGTGTGCAACTTGGGGAACTGCAACTCTCGCTTGAGTGTCGCCAACATATCGATTTACCCAATCAGTAGCAGCCATCTTGTTTCCCATTCAAGAGGACGTCAAGGAGATTTCCCCAGCATACCAACCATTTTACTGGTAGCTTTAATCTCCTCGCAGTGTCTTCGGTTCGGAAAATGCACTATGTACACATGCATATAATCAATATGCGATGAAAGCCTCATTCATGCATTCATGGCATTTTGTTATATTTTCCTCCGTGTGTCCTTCTTTTCAAGGGTATTGCTATTCGTTAGGAAAGGTCCCTTGGGTAAACACACAAACACACACAATTTATAACAAACAGCCAGGCCAACAACAATTAGTTCTATTGATGGAAGCGATGCCATAACACATATGTCCCAGCATAAATAATAGATTCGAAGCCGCCACCGCACCACATCCAGAATGTAGAACCGCACCACCCAAATGCACAGATGTGAGGCACATGCAAAGTTTTTCCTGCCCTCCGTATCCATTCCAACTCAAGCCGAAGGCAAATGGTGTGCGACTTATGCTGATCCGTATGCCACTTCCACTGCCACTTTTCGGAATTCCTAGGAAAACGGAGTGCGGGCGGTTCTTGGCCCGGTCCCCTTGTGTTAGATAAATTGCAGTTTAAACCTACTTACATGCATGTGCCGGCTCGGCCCCACCCCTTCGACTGCAGAATGGAACTGGAACTGGAAACAGAGAAACAGAGACCGGGTCCACGAATGCCATAAACATTTTGGGCACAGTCAGCAAAAGAAATGGGTTCGGGCTGCCACGGGGAACTCCCTGCACTCTGCAAAAATACCACAGAATCGATTTTTAATTGGAACATCTACCACAAACGAATTTAGTTCAATCGTGTATGAAAAATTTCCGAAATAGGATACTGTTCTAGTTGGTGATACTTTTATTCAATCTGCTTTCAATTAGCCATTGAAACGTATAATTTTATTTTTATACAGAAAACGTGTTTGTTAAATTGAATGGCTTAAATAATTTGGATTAGTTATTAGAAAACAATTTAACTATTTATTAGTATATTATAAGAAGAACCAAATTGGGATTTTTTATTTAACACACAAATTTTAATATATAGAACGTAAAATAAGTAGTTTTTAACAGACATTATCAATCATCTTAATTATTTGGAAAAGTTTATTATTATATAATTAATTTTTTACTTCACATAGAAATGTATATTCTCATATAGACCATAGAATAAATAGTTTGGAATAGTTGTCATAGATCATCTTAATTATTTATTGGTATATTTTATAAAGTATCATATTTTAAGCTCCTGTAAATCCCTACAAAGCCGCTAAGCTTTGTAGCTTTGCAAGCGCTGCCAATGTTGCATGCCACATGTGAATGCATTTCCCCACCTCTCCGTGCCATTTTTTTGACTGCCTGCCAAGCTGAAATTGGAATAGACTCCGGCTTAGTGCTGGCATTGTACGAGCATAAGCGGCTCAATATATTTTTAATATACTTAGTTGGATGGCGACATTGTGCTGAGCAGAGCGAGGGAAAAGGGGGTAGAAAAAGGGGAAACATGGGGCAAGTGGGGCAGGCAGACAGACAGTCAATTGGAGCTTTGGCGGTAAAAGTTAATACGATTTAACCGGCTCAGAGGCCGCAGACAACGAGCAGCAGAAAATATGTAAAATATGCCCGAACTACGCCACTTTGAGTGGGCCCCAAAAATATGTATTAGGCCACTTGGCTGCGGCGGGGGCGGCCACTCGAGGGCGGGGCCCAGATTTGTTGAGCTCATTCGCTTCATGAATAATTTGCGCCACAGCGTCGGCATCCCGAGGGTTTTTACCCAGTACCCTTGAACCCTTAACCCCCCCAGCGGGGTAAACAATAAACAAATGGGCAAAAACATATGCAAAGAGTTTCGCCGAGGAGCGTATATTCAAATAGAGTTGACAGACGAGTGACAAGTGCCGCGTGGGTGGCTGGGGCATCGATGGCGTCATCGCGCATGGGGGGGGGGGTTGTGAATCCTTGGCTCTTCTCGAGGTCCTTGGGGCCCTCGCAGTTAGCAAGTCATCTAGTCATCTAGCCATCAGGCGCCTCCGAACAGCAAACAAATGGTCTCAGGTCGCCGTGCGATAAAAACGTGTGAAAAGGCATTTGGCAAAGGCCGTAGCCCCATACTCCTCCTTCTTATCCCTGAACCGAACTGACATCCTGCGCTGTCCCGGTCCATCTCACTTCACCTTTTGGCAAATGATAGTTTTTATCGCTCTGGCCCCGGTACTCGACTCATCTCGACTCGAGTGTTTTTCGGCCCGATGAGTTATGGTAGCTGCATCAAAAGGTTTTGCAAAAAAAACAGGAAGGCGTGGCAAGGAGCTGCCGAGAAGGTGGCACCTACATATATGTGTGGCATCCACACATGACCATCACCATCAACATCCGTCTTGGGCTGCTCCACACAGCTTTTGCCGCTCTTTCAAGGGACAAACGTGCGCTCAATCCATCACTTGCCTGTCATTGCCGTCTTGGCCAGGATTCCGGTAGCCCAGGATCAGAGCATCCTTTCCCCGGAATACCCTCAACCGATTCCACCATCCATCCTTTCTGCAGATAATGTTTATTGGCCTGCTAGCTGGTTAATTTTAATACCGCACACAGCCTGATTTATGGCCCTTGGCCGGACAATTGAAGGGGTATCATCTCTTCCCATCGACGATGGCGATACAATAAACTGCACTCCCGCCGCCTCATTAAGCGGACTCCTGCGAAGGCAACATAAAAAACTCGTTTACCTGCAATAAGCGAAACACTCGGCAGACGGTTCGAGCATAAAGGCAATGTGACAGCGTCTCGGGAGCAGGAATGGGTGGTTCTGGAGGTGGTTCGTGGGGGGAAGGGTGGTCCTTCAGAGGAATCCCAGGCGGATGCCACAAGTGCCCCCCTGCTCGCACGTGAAGAGGAAAAGCTGGCAAAGCTGAAGCCAAGCTTCTGTTCGCCTCCTTTGTGTTCTTCCCCCCAGAGCTTCCCAGACCCCTGCAGCGCAGCCGAAAATGCAAATCAGCTGTAAAGGGGGGGGGGCTAAGGGGAGAAAATCCCCCCAATACCCAACCCAAAACCCCACAGCCTCCATGTAATTGCGCGCACTTGGCGGTTAATGGGGGCGACAGGAGCAATCTCAAAAGAAATGTATGAAATTTGTATGGGCCAAGGCAGGCAAAAGTGCAGTAGTCCCCCATACAATAAAAAGAGCATCCTGCTCAGGGATGGAGGTGTTTTTATAATGGGTTCTTCTTAATGTTTCAACAGTAAGAGCAATCCCAGGGGCCGCTTCATTTTAATTAAATGAATTGTTTAATAAATATAAAATTAGAAGGGTTCTTGTAAGTGTTCTATGAATACATTATGTTAGAAAGGAAGTAATAAAACCACTTAAGAATAAAATGTGCTCTTAATATAATCGTTAGCAAGTTCTTGAAATTAGCCAACCTACTTAGAATTCTGTGAAATGTATCTGCACTTGTACCTCCAAATGTAAATATTAGAAAATATGTTATCTTCTAAATATGTTTATAAATCCCATGTTCAATAAATAAATAAACAACATAAACGTTACCATTCTATAAGTTCCCCAAAATACTTAAGCATAAATCCGGATGTAGAAAGCCAGCACAATCTTCTTATATGGCTGAATGCTTCGGGGAAAGCCTTTCAGTCGAGCGCCGATCGATTATCAGTTTTGGACATTCCCAGCCAAAGAAAAGCTTCCATTTCCCCAACCCCCTTGCCCCTTTTCGTACAGACTTTTCAGGGGTTAAGGAACCCCATGATGCTTTGTTTGCCAGAAATTCCCAGCCCTGGCTTTGTTCTCCGACCAACCAACCAGTCGACTTAACTCATCTCGAGTCAACTCATCTCATCTCGTCACCTGCTACGCTCCTTCGTTCGCCACGGATGTGCTTGGGAATTATGCGTCAAATGCTCTACTTCAGCTCAGAAAACCCCCTATCACCCCACCCCTGGCTAAGCCCCCCTCACATTGTTATTGTTGCCATTCGGTGCAGGTTAAACGTTGCGTATGCGTGATTTACATGCGCTTTGTTTGGTCTTCCCTCTGGCTGCGGCTCTTGTTATTGTTATCGTTTTCGCTCGGCCAAAGCCAAAGCCAAAGCCATATCCTTAGCCAAAGTCAGAGGAACAGGCCTGTCAACTGTGAACTGTAACAAAAATTAGCAGTAGACAAACACGGTCCTCGTCATGGAAACAATGCACATAGCGAAAATGAGTAAGTACTAATGCTACTAATTTGGAATAACTAACTATCTTTCTGCTTTCAGTTGAAATCTCTTTGGTAACTGAATCTAAGCAGGTGACTTTGAGGGAAGAAAAACCACTGGCATTCACCTGTTTCTTATCATTAAAGATAGGAAAACGAAAGCAAAAGCAAAAGTTGAAAAGAAAGTTTCTTACTAAGATTTAATTCGATTTGAATTCTCTTTGACACCAATGCAGGTTTTTAACTCTATGTGTGAACTGAAAAAAGTAATGGTATTTCTGCAATTTAAGGTTTATTAAATCACTTGCTCGTTACTGGTTTAGATGTATGGTTTTTTCTAACAAAGCCAACACTCAACATATCGATTGCATTTTGTTCTAATTAAATCAGTTGTCGACGAAATTAGAAAATGGCATAAACATTCCTGGTTGACCAATGCTATCCATGTATTAATGGTTTTCCCGGGGTGATTCCTACACACACACACATATTTTGCTGTGGTGCAGCTGCGGCGGGTATACAATTACGCTTATCTACTTATTTCTGTAATTAATTAAAAAGCAGGAACTTTTCTTGCTGTGCAGGGGCGGAGTGTGGTGTGTGGGGTGTGGGTGTGGCATGTGTGGGCCTCACATTAGCCAATTATGCAGACGACGCATTTAACGTGGCCAAAAGGCAGCAGCAGTCAAGGCAACAGAGGCAGTCAGCCAGGAGACTCGGCTGAGCTGAACTGAGTTGAACTGAACCGAGCTGAGCCGCTTTATGCCGCTTTTGTTGCCGTGTATCAACTCGGCAATTTGTAAGCAATTTACGTGGCTCGGGCTAATTAACTCGCCATATTTTCTATGCCTACAAAGTTTCAATGGGGAAAGCTAAGCCTCCATCGAAAGGCAGACAGCCAACATCTTTGCCTGTTTTTGGGTGACCCACTGACTCGGTGACTCGGTGACAGAGTTTCGTGTTAGCCCAGTGACTTGACTTGGCCAAGAGAGCATAGAGAGAGAGAGAGTTGCGTTAAGAGACAGGGCTAAGAGAAAGTCCAGACCAGAGAAAGTGCCTGCAACATTTAACCAACTTGGCAACATGTTGCCGGCACTTTCAATTATCTATGCGATAGAAAATTAAAATAATGAACAGTGGCTCACACAGACACACACCTCAGTGCACAAGTGTGTGTGTGTGACTCCATTCAAATAGGTTAGGAAAATATGTAAATGTATATGGAAAATATATGGAATATGCGAGCATACCTATATCTACTTTATCTATAGATGGATAGATGGATGCGAGTGGCAAGTGGGCGAGGAAATTGCGGCATTTACGTGGCGGGCCAAGGACTCGTAGCTGCCACAGCAGCCAGTGTCTCTGGCTTTCCGCTTTTCTTCTTGCCTCTCAACGTTTTTTGAAGTTTTCGCCTCATGGCTCATCGAGCACTCCCCCCTCCCCCCTCCCCCTTTCACACCACTCATTTCAAGTCACACCCCCTGGCAAGGACACCCAAAATAAACATAATCTGAGCCGGGGTGTGTGTGCATGGAAATGCTAAAAGCGTCTGCCGGCAACAAGACCAAGAACAACATGGCACATTATTTAATCAAGCGGAGAAATTGAATAGGCCCTTAAAAACTTTTGCCCGGGGCACTTAACCCCCAGTGAAAATGGGAATTGACGACATCGCCAGTCAGCCAACTTGAAGAATTCCATGATGAAAAAATGCCAAAAAAAAAAGGGGGCCATCCAAGTCCAAAAAGTAGCCGAAAATCCCGAATACCGATCCCAAATCCTCAGCCAGACGAGCAGAAAAATGAGCTGATAAGGGAATTTCATGCAAAATTGGTAAGCCAACAACCTGATTACTTAATTGCCAGTTTGCGGCCCAACTTCTTCTTACTGCCACACTCTGTCTGGTAGTCATAAATTTTACAGCTCAAAGATGTCGCTGCAAATGGAGCATAAAGTGTTTGGGTGATTGGTGACCTGATAGTGGGGAACGGAGATTTGTGGGCCAAGATGATGGGTCTTCAAGAAGGGATAAGACATTTGAAATGGGTCTTTCCCAGGCAGACATCAAGAAACCAAACAAGTAAGTAGTGTTAAGCAGAAAGGAAATCTCTCAAGCGTTGCTTGTAATTACGTTAAATCACCAATCTACTTAATAATCATTTTATTTCCACTGCTCCTTAAATCCCTGCTTGAAAACCATTTGCAATTAAGGGGTTTCGGGGCACTTAAATTGATCTGCAACATCGACTTTGGCCCAACCCATTTGGGCAATTGAATTGGCATCTCGTTTTTCGGCATTGCCATGGCCTCGAGTAAGGTTTCCTGAGTACTGAGTTCTGGAGCACTGGTTATGGATAGGTTGTTGGTTCTGGCCAGGCTGCAAACTTAATTTTAATTCTCACGCTTTCCCCCAGCTGCCATTACTTCGATGGCCCCTTGTCAAAGGGCCGAAGGACCCCAAGGGGGAATGGGGGATTGGGAATGGGAAAGGGAAAAGGGGTTTTCCATCCTGTATAGGGGAACTGGAGTCCTGGCCCTTGGCTGACCATTTCCACGGCTTCCGTTCGACTCGCTGGCTCTCGAACTCGAACTGCTATTTGATTTCAGCATTGATTTATGAGCGTGTCCGGTTCACGTAGACCTCGTACATAGCCAGTGATTCCATATTCCCTGCCCAACTCCGCATTGGCATCCGCATCTACATCCACATCCACATCCGCATCCGCATCCATGGCCATGTTCGTGTTGCGCTGCCTTTGGCAGATTTGCTTTCGCAGTACGCTCAGTTGCGCCGGCGACTGGCAGCTGATTGCCCAAAGTCAGTAAATTAAAGTTCATTCAGCAGCTCAAAAAGGTTCGATTTTGGTTCGGTTAGGTTTGCCTGCTTTTGACGCTGGCGCACATTTGTAATTTATTCGCTGGCAAAAACCACAAAAGCAAAATAGATATTTATTAACATATAAATTATGCATGTGATTGGCCACAACGGGCTGCTTGATAGGCAAAGGTGGCCGAGGGAATGGGGGGTTTGGCCAGGAGGTTCGATGATTAATCGACTGTTGGGCTGCGGCCTTTTAAAGCCAACTGCTAATTTCCGATTTTAAACTTTCCATCGAACGAACGACCCCGCCCCCCAGCCATCTACTTAAATTCCCCCAACCGAATATACCCTTTTTACGCCCTTAAACTGAACCATCGCCGCGCAGATAAAGTAAAAGGCGAGGATAGTTCTGCCTGTCACATAAATCGGATCAATAAATGATGATATTATGCTACCGCAGGGACACATTCAGCTGCCACACTGCCACAGAGACATTTACACGGAGAGAAACGCGGTGTATTGAAGTTTGGGATTAAGAATAATGTGGAATTGGCAAAGTTTTAATATTAGGAAATCAATCCAAGTATAGTTCAATATACTACATGGTACAGTTTGACGAAAGTCCTAGTTAAGTACTTTATAGGGATCCCATAAATCAATTTTATTATAATGAATGAACCCATTTTTGAGAAATTCAGAGATTACAATAACTTTTTTAAAAGATGATTGAAGTTTAATGTTTGTTTAGTACTAAAGCTTCAGAAATGTTTTCAATTATTATAAAATACGTAGAATAACCTTGTACAGGTTTTAGAAAATATAAATTTAATTAAATTTCCAACAAAAATTTGTTAACAAATATTTCTTTGCCACCTTGAATGGGTTTTGTTATAAATTCCAATGGCAGAACTCCAATCAACTGACTTTTAAAAGGCTTTCAATGTGCATTGTTCTGTGTTATGAATTTTGATTGAATTTTTAGTTCTGGGAACTTCTGAATTTTCGCCCTTAAAATGTTAAAGTCCCTCCCCGTTTTTCGCCTGTGCAGGGGGATCCAGAGACTGCTGCCAAGTCGTAGGTGGCAACACATTAAGATAAAGTGACAACGCCTCCATGGAGCACAGTGGACGACGAGGATGCGCGCCCTAGTGGATGCAGAAAAGGGGTAGCTGGAAGCGATGGTCTATGGGGGGGTTCCAGGATCTGGAGCTGGGTGTGTAGAAAGGGGATCTCCCTGTTGGGGGTGAGCTGCTGGCTGTTCTGAAGGACAAACAGAAATCAGGCGGCAAACATCAAGAGAGAGCGGCAGTGGGTACACAAATGAATTGTATACATGTCCCGCTTCGCGATGTGCGAGTGTGAGTGCGTGTGTAAGTGCGTGTGTGTGAGGCGGATAAGCTTTTATTTTCGCTTGGCATTTTATGCGCATCACGCATACGCACTGTTACACACAGGCGAACGAACTGCGATGGCAGTAGATAGTAGATAGCAGATAGCATAGATGTGTGCTCCGCACACACACTCACACACACACTTACACGCGGACATGCACAAACGCAAACAAGGGCTCGTTTTGCATCAAAGGAGGAGGGGGCGTGGCCGAGTCCTGGGGGCGGGAGGCAAGGGTTCTGGCTATAATGACATTTAGCTTTTGAAACAATGTAAACAGCAGCGGCAGCGGCAGAAGCAGCAGCGGCGAAGACAACGTCGAAGTTCAAAGTTGGCTCTGTCTGTAGGCCGCCAAAAGTTGCCCTAAGTACCAAGGCACACACACTTGGTCGAAAAGCAAGGGGTGGGGAGGGGGGCGAAGGAGGCTCCTAAGGACTCAGCCATGACAAAGGACCCCGAGTTGTGTGCCCGGGAATTTTGCATGAGCTCCAGATACCGCAAATAGTGAAGGGATCCGCAGCCTGCCCAGGTAAACTGTCAAGTTAAGCCCAGTGAGAAGCCATAAATTGCCCAAGGAGGTGGAGTTTGGAACTCCTAACCAGCGAAACCGACATTAACTAGGCCAGATATTGAGACAGCTACGAAACGGATATGAGCTCCAACCTCTCTATCCCTTCACCGCAAACTGGATCATTCCTCAAGCAATTGGACAACCAAAACCTGGCAAAAGAGGCCTCTCCTGCCAAAACGGGTCAAGTTCCATTGCGTCTGCTGGCTTTGATTAAGTGCGACGATAACCAGGAGAAATCGTTATCCAAGGAGAAGGAGGATGCGGAGTGGTGAGCCAGAGTTATTGTTGGGCAAATTGATGCTTTCACGTGCAGATGGATGGCAGTCGAGGCCTTTATGTATACATCCAGTGGTCCTTTGTTGACGGGCAACCGAGTATCCGAGTACCCGAGTATTCAAATGACATATTATATAACATTGTGAAAACATTTACGCTCGCTTGTAAATATTTCAATTTATTTAATGCCACCCCCCCGGAACGAGTGGTATATCTTTTATGTGCATCTAGCTGGCCTGCACTCCCCACTAAAAGGGAGGGTAGAAATAAAGAATAAAGAAGGCATAAAGAATGGGCTGCCATAATCATATGCCAATAAAAAGTCGGTTAGCAGGGGACTCGGTTGAGGTCTTAGCCCGGTTTTACGGATGCTTTTAGGTCCAGGTTGGGGATTGGGACACGTTATCATTATGCGCTACATCGCTTACACATGTGGCCACGCAGGAGATTGGGTTGGGGCTTTATAATACATTCAATTCATGGCCAGAACAAATGATGTGGAAATGTAAAATAGATGCCCGTCCACGCAAGATGCCGCACCAACACACTCACGGCCAGACAAACTGGCACAGCATGTGGCAAGTACAGAGGAAAAAAACCATAAGCCCTTTAAAGCAGAATGATATAATAGGTTATAATTGTGGCAAAAATCAAAAAAAAGAAGAGAATATCTTTAAATGGTAACTTTTCCGATTTTTGTTTATTTTCCAGTGTTATTTATTGTTTAACATTTATACAAAAAGGAAAGTCTTATTATAAAAGAAGTCAGTAACTAAACTAACTGCGAAATATTTATATTTAATTGGTATATTTAAATAGGTAAATCTACTTTTATTTCTGCTCAGTTCATGGTTTAATTAAATAATGATAAGTCCTATAAAGTTAAAAAGTCTGCTCCATTAACCCTTGAAAGCTCCGTGAGATCCACAAATTGTATTTCACACTTTTATTTGTAGTGAAAACCGAACCAGTGGATAGAAAATATAGAGTCCTTAAACGTTTTGTTTCCACAAATCTTTATTGCCATAATTTTTTTGTGTGTGATGCTTGGGGCAAGAACAAGAGCCATCCAACATAATGGTGGGATAATCGCCGCCGACACATGCACACTTGAAATGTCAGTGGATTGCCAATTGCCCAAACCCTGTCACGTTCTGAATGCCCCTACTGATGTCAATGTTGATGTCCAGTCGGATTGGATTGTATGGGTTAGGATAGAATCGAATCGGATCAGATCAATTCGAATGGCGTTGGGTGGTCGAATGGAGGAAACTTCATTAGCTGCAACGGCAGCGTTTAATTTTTATGGTCATGTGCCTAAATGCAATCCAAAGCCAGGAGTCAGAAGTTGGCCCAGAACTCGTTTTTATGGCTTCGAAGCCTTAACGAGCCCTAATTGAACTGAGGACGATGGCTGTAGCCAGTATCCAGTATCGTAAGGGGGCGCCTTTCAAAAGCCAGGAGCTGTTGGCTTTGTAATTGGCTAACTGTTATTGTTAAATGGAAAAAGACCGGGGAGAAAGACCGAAATCTGCAGGAAAATCGACTGAGGACGAACCGATTTCAGGGCAATGACAAGAGCAAGGTGACTGGCAAAGCCGGCGAGCAATGGGTAATCAAAATGAAGTCAAAATAACCGAACATGACAGGCAGGAAAGATGTTCAACCGGCCGAGGAGAGTCTGTGCCCTTTGGCAGCATTACTCATACGCCCTGTATGCGTGTGTGGGCTGCAGGGGAAAATGGAACTTTCACGCATGTGTGGGCGTGGCAACTGTCATTAAATGCCTCCTGCTAATGAAACGAAATCTTCTTCACGACATAATCTCATTATACTTATATATGTCCTCGCATATAAATAAATTCGCCCCGATATGATGTGTTTGGCAATCGAAAAGTGGAATGGGTGGCGCCTGCATTGTTATGACTCCACGGGCTATTAATTGTGCTTAGTTTGGTGGTGCGCACTTAGTGTCCCGGCACTTTGTTAATCGCATGATGGAGAGCTGGCCAGATGGGAGCCAGAAGGAGTGCTGATAAGACCGCCAGCATGTGCCCGATGTGCGTATTTGCCCGGTGTCTTCATAATTCACATATTTCAAGCATTTGTGCCCCGGTATTTGCCTGGTGCTAAACGCTTCCTGCCCCGCAAATGCCCGCCTTTTTCCCCATTCAACTGACCTTTGAACTAGTTTTCAATTAAGGCTGCAGACACCGGGGGATGTGCCGGCTGCAGGAGGCAGGAGGCAAAAGGCCTTTTGTGGCATTTACTTAGCATTTACTTTTGTTTTAAACTATAACATGCAAGCAAGTTTCATAAATCACGGCTCTAAGCCGGCCAAAAGAGAAAAATCGTAGCCCCAATTTTAATTAAAAGCGTGCAAAACACGATACCCTGCCCCATGCCCCGTGCCACACACACTTTGCCACACAAGTCGTATACAATGTTTTCCAAGGAAAGCCTGGCAAAGCCTCGCCTGAATAATGATTGAAAAACAAGGCAAGACTGAGGCTTCCCCCGTCCCCAACCCCCATTTCCACACCTCTGCTGCCCAACGAGTTGTATAAACTCAAGAATGAAGTTTGTTTAAAATAATTTGCAGGCTGTCCAGGCTTAGACCCCGTCTTCTGCCCCCAGAGCAGCACCGCCCCGCCCCCGGAAAACCCGCCGCCGAATCCTCCCCAGCTCAGGGCCAACGCCTCCGCTTTGTTTACTTATTTGCAGAGCCCATTTGTTGCCGGGTACGTGAGAGCTTCCCCCAACCCACTTGCAGGTTACCCCTACCCCAACGGGCGGCGACAAAAGTCTTTAATTTCTGGCCAATACCAACGGCAACAGCTACGGCAATGCCGACGATGCCAAAAGCTTTTCAAAGCCACCGAAACGGGGGCGTTAACAAGCGCCAGAGACAAAACTTGCCGTTTATTTCCAACTACAACACAGCTAGATAAAGAGACACAGCCAGATGCACTGAAAGAAATAGTATACGTACTCCAAAAATAATATTTGTATTGATATACTTTAGAATTATTCTCGATCCATTAAATTTTAGCTGATAAAAACTTGTTCAATTTCATAGAATATATTTTAGAGAGGGGTTTTTATTATCTGGTAATGAGTTGAAAAATGCATTCTAAAAGAATCTCAATGCATTCAGATGATTTTTACTCTGTAAATTTATATTTGGATAAGAACAAGGGGGCGTGGATCATGGTGGGCGGTGGTGGTGGGTAAAACGCTTTGAATCCTCTGCAGCCGCAGGGTATCAAGGGATTAGTTCTTGCACTTGAGCAAATATGCAAGGAACCCAAGTTTGTATTCTCTTAATGAGTCGTCTCCAGTTGGACAATGGGATGGATGGATTGGAGAAGCGAAATGGAAGGTGTTATGTATACTGTTTACTGTATACTGAAGGGTAACTCCGCTGTGGTGCCCTGATTCGTAGAGCATTCAACCTGAAAGTAAGTGGTAATGTGAAAAGGGTATCCACAGTGAAATCCACTTCTTAAAGGATCAGGTTGGTTTTCCCAAACTTACAATCTCAAGGTTTTAGGAAACTACTTGAATATAAACCATGGTATAAACTACATTCTATTTTAATGCGAATAGAGATATTAACTTCCCGCCACTTATATATAATCCGAACATTAACCATATGCGGGATATATTATATAGTATTTGTAATATAAAGAGGTACTTCCCCTGTAGGGCATTCCCCGATTCGGTTCTTTCCAGGGCAGTTGGCAGCCTCTACCGCTGAGATAAGTATGCATAAGCACAAGTTGATATCGAGGTATGCGTGCCGTCATAGTCAAGGCCTAATAGGGTTTTGATACCCGCACATAAACAACAATGGCGCAACAACAACATCCATGGAGCAGCGGCAATGAGAGAGCAACGACAATAAAATGCAAAAGAGCCAGCCCACAAACGCACCATCCCCTTGGCAGCCCCCTTGCCGAATACCCCCCGGCGCCACTGGAGAGGTAATCCCAACCTGATGCTGTCTGTTTTGTAGTGTCTGCGCCCGTGGCCTTCATCATTGCGAGCGGAGCGGGTTAATAGCGAACAATGAGTGGGGGGCCTGCCAGGGGCTGCCGCAGCGGGGGGTTCCCGGGGCTAAATCCACCCACCAGAAAAATACTTTCGTTTTGCCGATTACTAGGGGATTACTTTTAATGCAAGGCCATATTATCACTGTTTTATTTGTTTTCTATTCTTTTTTCAAGTACTTATAGAGTTTAAAGACTGGTTAAAAAAAAAAACAGTTTTAAATATTCTGGTAACCTTAAACCCAGTCATTCTAGCAACAAACAATGGTTTAGGTCCCAAAGAACAATACCAACATTTCATGAAAATAGATTGCATTGAAATGCCTGACCTATAATCAAGTATCATTTGTCAGCAATATTTTTCATTTCTGACTACATTTTATGACAATTTTTCCCAAAAAAATGTGTTGCAAATATTTTCTTGGGTTTTACTATACATTTCTAATTGCTTGCCAACATGCTCATCTGCAATACAATAATATTTGTGGATTTATTTGGCTTTGGCCAGGCCTAAAAATGCAAAGAGCCCTAGACCTAGGATAATAATTACTTGGTTTTTAGAATGAAAATGCAAAACCCCCCTTTAAATTGAATCGACCTTTGCCCCTGAGGTGCCTAGTGGGTGGTTTTCTGCTGGGTGGAAGCCAAGCATTTTGGATTACGTAAAAGTAGGCACTTATTATGCTGGCAAGCACAGCGAGTTGCGATTTATTGTTTGACGTTAGCAGCCGCGTGTTGCCCGAGCTTTGAGGTCACGGCCCGTGCCCCCAACCCCTCCAGCTATCCGGTTCTAACTCCGGTCTTAGCGCAAATGTTGATCTAATCCAGAGACACGGGCTAGAATGGAGATGGAGTCGGAGTTGGAGATGGAGATATAGAGACAGACAAACAACACATGACGTGACCAAGCCGGATACGGATGCGGATACGGGTGCGGATGTCGAGGCGGAGTCATGACTACGCCAAATGGCAAAACAAACTCGAACTGCGGCTCCGTTTCCGCATCGAGGTTGAGTTGCGACCCTGTCCTGACGAATTGCAACGCCTGCAAGAGGAATAAGTCAGGGGAAAGCCAGAGGAAAGTCGGGGAAAAGTCTAGGAAAATCCGGAAGAGGGGGTAGTGGTGGTACACGGCCGTTAGGTGGTGCAGTCAGGCGTAGAAGTTTCCAAGCCAATCTGCGGAGCTCCGTTAACGCATTTGCACATCCATTCCGTTCCCGTACCCACTCCATTCAAAAATCCATTTGGGGCGAATAATTCCCATCAACCCCTTCCCCAAAAACAGATTGTGAGATATTACCCGAATGACCTTTCATCTGGGCCCTGAAATGGCATTTCAATCAATTCATAGGCCCCAGAAAATGGCTGAAAAACAACACGAACATGGAGGGAACATGGGGCCCTGGTGCCGACCACTTAATGTCACAATAAAAATGTAACTAACCATGAAAATTACATGTTTCCCAGCAATTTGGCATTTTGACATCCTTCGTCTGACGTCTGCATATGACCCACTGCCCCCGCATTTTTCCATTTCCCACCCCCCAAAAAAAAGAGAAGGCGACCCAAAAACCCAGCTTGAAAACCCAGCCAACTCCTTCCCAGTGATGTTTGGTCCTTTGAGTTGAGTCAAGTCGAGTTGTCCAGCGGATGGGGTCAAATATGAAATCGGTTTGGGTGGCAAGAATCGAGGAGGATGTTGTGGGGCACAGCCAATATTTATCAACAACGTTATGTTCGTGTTCGGCTCACGGACAAACTTCTTAAGAACTGTTGTTGCTGCCACTGCTGCTTTCCCGTCGATTGCCGCTGCAGAATTATAGAAAAATCAAATAAAATACAAATAAAGCAGAAAAATTGCAAAAAAGTAAGATGGGAAAAATAAAATACAAATTGTGCTGGCAAAATCAACCGAAATTCCTAGCAATAAAATTGACTTTTTTATTTTGTTTGTTGGCAGCCAAATTGAAAGTACAGCCGACCATTCATACATGTCCGTATATATCCTATATATATATATTGTGTACGATATGACCAATACCTAAAACATACACATTATATAATGTATAAATGCGAAAGTTGTCAACGTTTACATTCTTCGGTTGGTTTCTGGTCGGTCTCCGTTTCTGATTCTCGGTCTGCTTTCTCTCTTTGTGTGTGCTTTCTATTTTTATTTTCCCAGTTTTCCCAGCTACGTTTTTCACTCCAGCTTTGCATCGCAATTCGAGTGGAAAATTGACATATGTTTACTTTGTTGCTGCTGCTGTCGCAGCTCCTGTTTTCCCCTGTCCGGCTTGTTGTTGTTGGCAAAGTTTTCCCAGGTCCTACAATCGGCCAGTTGCTGAAAGTCGAGCGTCATTAGATTGGTACGCTGTTAGCATTCGAGACTCTGCACCAAGAGGTACTTAAAATTGAATGCGGAGAGGTTCCCGCCTGCAAATGATCAGCACTGAAATGCTCTATATTACTTAAGAATGATGAGTGATCTCAAGATTAAATTGCAGAGATCAAAATAACTATATTTATCAAAATCAGCTATTATTATAATATTTCAAGTATCCAAGATTAAATTTCAGAGACCATAAGTAACTATATTGATCAAAATCAGCTGATTTTATGTAAACTCGTTTTCTGAAAATACGGTTGATTATATCAATCTAATTTTTGTTTTCAAAATACTTTTGACAATCCAAGATCGCTAAAAATCGGTTTGAAAATTGGTTTCAAAAACTTAAAATATAAGTTACTATAAAAATTATTATTTTTATTAATACATTCTTTACTTATCATTAATGAATTAAAGTCCTACGATGTTACACCAATGTATTTCCAGACTAGAAACCTCAACTTAGGGTATTCCAGCTTCGTCTTTAAATTATTTATTTAAAGACTAGGTAAGTAGCTTGTAAACATCAAAATTGCAAGCCTTTTCTCAGCTTAAAACGTGTGTTCTCCGATGATTTTTTAAAGCATATTGTCATTGATTGGGTTGATTGATTGGGTTGAATCTGATTTACAGAAGATTTACAAAAAATGGGTGCATTCCTAGGTGCATCTGGGTTGCATCCTAGGTGCATCTAGCCTGCATGGTCTGCATGAAACACAGAAAATGTGCTGAATAAATCTTGCACAGGAGGATAACTTACCCTTTATATATTCTTGCACCATAGGGAAATCCAAGCAAATGAACAAAAGGGTAGACTTAAAGAAATTGAAAAAGAGTTTAATAAAATATATATACTGTGGAATATGCCTCTTGGTGAAACCACAAAAAACGCTCCAAAAACAGATCCCTATGGAGGCGTGAAATGAGGAATAATTTATGTTTCATTTAAGCATCATAGATTAAAACAATACCAGGTATAAGATATAGCCGATCTATTCGCAAAGTTTTAAGTTTTGATTTCTACACACGGTTTCCTTAGCTTCGCAAGCAGTGCAAGTTTATTAAGGGAATAGAAAAAAATTGTAACTTGGTTTCGGCAGTACCTGTCGATTCACCTAAAAAATGTTTCCTATGAGATGAGTAACGGGTATCTGATAGTCGAGACAATCGACTATAGCGTTCTTTCTTGTTTTAGTTATATTACTCCTTGTAGAGTTTGTTCTGCGTTCCAGGGCTAGCCATTTAATATAAGCTTGAGATCCTGCGCTCGACACCAGCTTAACTTTTGACTTCTTGAGGCTGTGCTTAACAGCTTTTTCCACGGCTCAAAGGGAATCCTTGAATCGACAGCCTCAACTTCAGATCCTGCCGCTTCATCTGCTCCATCTGGCTCCGAGGTCAGGGTTAATGTTAATCCCTTTCCGCCTGGATTACGGTGCATTCTGCATTCTGCATTCCCTTTCAGTGCGTACCCATCGACTTCTTCATCCGCATCCGCATCTGCATCTGCATCCGCATCCGGAGCCGCATCCGCATCCTCATCCTCGGCGTTGTAGTCTCGCACTTTGAGCGGCTATAAAAAATTAAATTAAATTATTGAAGCATTTTATTACATGTTTGTGCTTTCTTCTGCCATCTTTCCCCGCCCCCCGGCCATCTGCTTTTATGTAGCCATTCATTCGCTTTCACTGCCATCGCTCGAGCATATTTATTAAGCAGGAAAATATTGAGAGAAGCCCATCATGATAGTTGCTATACAACGGAGGAAAAGGGGGAAAGTCGTGGGGGCTGAGGGTTAGCTTCAACAATTGGATATCTGTGTTTGTCGGGCTGGGTTAAATTGCCCATTGAAAGGCCGCCGGGGGCAAACAATTCTAGATGTTGCTGCCGTAGTTGCAGTTCAGACTACCAAGGCCAACGAGTGCTGCAGTGTCAGCTCATCGATTACACTGGGTAACAAAGAAGTTTCTTGTTTTTACATTCTAGTAAACCTAATAAGCCACCATATAAATATACTTATTAAACACAAATCCAAATAAGCTGAGATGATTGTGCTTTTCTTTTTACGAAATACTACAAAAACCCTAAACCCAATTTAATATTTATTAATATTTTATTACCATTAATATTTATAAATGACAAACAATAATCATGCGCTTTGGGACAATCCTTTAAATTGTTTCCATAATCGAATTAAGATACATATGACACTTTCACCTCAAAAAATAACCTTTTAAAATAACAGATTTTATAATTTTCCGCCAATATACAAGCATACATATATGCAAAAGTGAAAAAATGGTTTGACTGTACAAAAAATTCTTGAAAACATTCCATTCAAGAATTAAATATTCAAGTCTTTTTTCAGGTGGCATGCGGATGGAATACACAGATGCATATAAATAAAATACAAATAAGATAAGTTGGAAAAAAGGATTTGTCTGTTAGCTAGTGCTGCCTTTATGCAGGGGCTCTGTGTCAGGGGGTTCAAGGGGGGCGCTTAACTGTATGGCAGAAAGTTGCAAAGTTGCAGGGGCTGAAAAACGAAAGCCCATAAATGATTAATGGCCAAAGTTGCATTCCCATTTTGATGGGCCAAACACTTTTCATAATTTCAAGCGCTCGAAATTAGTCAGCTCTTTTTGGTCGGGATGCATCCGTCCTTCCTTCCTTCCTTACCCTCTTTCAAATGCACATTAATGGCCATTTATAACAATTTTTGGCTGCCAACTCTCCAAGCATTCCAAACCAACCAACTGCCATTGCAAATGAAGTGTAAAGTAGATAGTCGTCTGGGAAAAAGAGGGGTTCTTCGGAATCGGTGGCTTTGGTTTTCGGACAAAATTAGAATCGGAATGAATGCAATGCTCGGCGCTCCTCAAGTTGCCAGGAAAGACCGTCTGACATGAGCCAATTTACATAACCCAGAACAACAAATAGTTACAAATTGAAAACTTTTGTCTGCCAAGATTGTAAGCGATTGTCTAGCTTCCCCCCCATTCTCCCCCCTGACATTCCCCATTCCAATGGCCATTCTCCAGTTGCCATTGTTATAATCAAAGTGGTAGCTGAATAACAAGAAAAACAGCAACTGCGGCTGACAGCGAACGAATGAAAGAGATACGTTCGGAAGAGAGATACATTCGCCGAGATACGAAGGAGCAATGTGTACGAGATTGGATGATGGCAGCCAGAACGAAAAAGTATCGACAAGTTTGACGCTTTATGGCATTGTTTAGTGCCGCACATTTCGCCAAAAAACGTTTTTCAACTTTCACACAATTGCGCCATTTGTGCCGCGTCTTCAGGGTGGCAGGGACATCCCAGTACTATATGTATTCCACACTATGCTATACGAATAGCTATAGATTTACCCAATGGAAATGGATAAAGGGAAAATGGAGAGGGGGGAGGGTAGAGGGGGAGTCGACACAAATCTGCTGACGGAAGCCCCGGTTGGCCCACAGTGCTTTTTATACGGAAAACGTGCAGAAAGTTTGAGTGCCAGCTTAGGAGCTGCTGCTTTTGCTGCTGGCAAAAAGTTATAAAACAGTAGATAATAAAATAATAAAATATATGTATTTGAATTGTAAGCGACGCGTCCATCCACACTCGCACAAGTTTTTCTTTCAGGCGATAAAATTACATGTCAAATTGAATGTAACCTGCTATTTGTGCGCATTATGGTGGCTATAATTAAACCCCCCGATGGCTGGAGGCAAATCGCCACACGATGGCTGGTCAATCATGGTTTTATGGGTGATGGCTTAAACTTTCTGCCCTGAATCGGTATGGGAATCGGAATTGAAATCGAAATTGCCATCGGATCTGCTGGTGAAATGAGTTCCGGCGCCTGGCGGATGACCTCAGTTTTGAGTATGGGTTAGAGAGCATTTGGCATACATAATAGCCTGGATATATGGTGTTACCATCGAGAGGTCTGGGTTCGCTATCATGAGTTATGTCTGCAGTGTTCTACCAACCCGCGAAAATATTATTTAAATATTACTTTTCACCAATGCGAGCACCCCTTCCCGAAAATCCTATAAATCAACCGAAAGTCTCCGACTGAAAGAGATCCCAGATAGAAAAGTTTCGAGGCGCAACTTTCGAGCGAGGAACAACAAGGGAGAGGCGTATATAAATTCGCAAGAATTGGACAAACTTTAGGGGATTGCGATTTGTTTTTCCCTGAAAATGGAAAATGGGAAATGGAAAATTGAAAATGAGAACCTGTTTGGAGGGGTAAAGTCACCTCGTTATATCCGCCTCCAATTCCAATCCAAATTCCGAATCCCTGAGTGCTTGGCTAAGCCGAATCAATGCGAGTTTTATGCTAATACAATCAATCGGTCTAATCGAATCAAACATTTTGACAACCCAACGGCCTCAAATGGAGCGTTTTGGTTGTCCCAGCTTTTGTATCTGGTCTCTTGTCTCGAGTTTAACCGAATAAACTATCGCTGGGACACAACAAGTACGCAATATGCATAAAACTTTATATTTAAATCGCTCCCCCGTTCGGTTTGTCACCCCCTTCGACGCCCCTTTTATGGCATCTGCCATTGGGTTAAAGCCCCAACCCTATCCGCATATCCCATCCCATTTGGCTGCTTACTTCGCCTGTTAACTCAAGCGTCACAAATGCCGGAAATCGAATACAATTTGTAATTCTGATGAACAGTTGAGCAAAACTTAAGCGCCGTCTGTCCCGCCCACTGTTGCTTTTGTTGCCTGGTACTCCTCCTATGACCATGGCCATTGTTGATTCTGCTGGTGATTCTGGTGATTCTGGTTCTTATTGTCCTGGCTTTCCTCTTCCTGCAACTACTTTTGGGCATATTTAGCCTGGCTTTCACCTTGCTTTCGCCCGACTTTCTTTATCCTCCTGTCGAATCGTCCTGCTTCTGTTT
Organism: Drosophila suzukii; assembly: GCF_043229965.1. Lineage (NCBI taxonomy): Eukaryota > Metazoa > Arthropoda > Insecta > Diptera > Drosophilidae > Drosophila > Drosophila suzukii. The sequence continues at coordinate 85,283,748 of NC_092082.1, forward strand.
CTGTTTCTGTAGCTATATCTGTGCCTCTCCATTCGGCTTGGTTTCCATTTCGTTATCGAGTCCACAGCAATCGCCATGTAATGCCAAATTGGGCGACATCGTTTTATGTTTTGTTTTTGCTTTCGCCCCATGGAATCGAGGATTCAGGCGAGGATGTGGGTATGTGTCTACAGGTTCACTCATCAGTTGGCGCTCTGTTAAATTTCGCACACGTAGCAGCATAAAAATTGACACCGATAATTCGAGTCCCCCAGTCTGTGTGTGTATATGTGTGTGTAGTCAGCGGTACGTATACGCGATATAAACAAGCACACGCCCCGAAAACATACATCATGTCGAAAAATTTGTCGGTCGCCGGCGGGGCAAGGTGAGGGGCACAGGATGCGGGATGGAGAGGAAGGAAGCTACAGCGGGGAGGGGGAAGGGGGATGGCGATATGTCGCGTCGCTGTTTACACAAACAAAGTTATCAATTTTACACACGACAGTCGCTACAAACCCCTTCCCTTTCCCTATCCACTTCCCTTTCCCATTCCCCCAGTACATTATTCCCCAGCGGAAGGGCTTCCCAAAGTGGTCGGGATAAGGAAAAGGGAAGGTAAGAACAGCGACTGCCAGCATTTCCATCAATTCAGTATGCAATCAATGTCCAAATCGAAGACGCAAAACGGCGTAACCCCTCAGTCATCATAAATACAGGCGAGCTTCTGAAGGACAACACTTCCTTGAAGATGAATACAGATGCAAAAATAATATTTCTTACATTTTGTTAAGGAAAACCATTTCTTTTCATTTCAGAATAAATATACATTTGAAATGTCTGTATAAGTAGCTTAAGTTCTATGTTTATATTTATATGACTTGTTTTTTTCACACCTTTTAACAAATATTAGTATTTAAAAATGTAAGCCTCAGAATAAATCTAAAGTCGGTTTATAAGCATCTTAAATCGTATTTTGTTTCTTTATCTTAAACATTTGATTTTTTCCGTTTCCCCAAAAAGACAGTAAATTCTAGGAAAGTCTCACTGTTCGCAAGACAAAATACTTTTACGGAAGGGGACTTTGCTTTTCACTCAAGAGGCTCCATCGAAAGTGATCCCTTTGGAAAGGAGTTTCGAAGAAATATTGAATTTAACATATTTAAAGCGCACTTTTCGGGGCACCCTGCCTCAGATCAAACGCCACACTTTAGGCGACCCCAACATTCTTGCAACAATTTCTGGCGAGTATCCCCAACCCCCACATCCCACATACTATATATAGTAAACATTTTTCATAATTCTGCACTCTTCCCTCAGAAAACAGACGGCGATGAAAACAGAATTCACTTAGGGCTAAGAGAGATGGATGAGGGGCTGGAAAAAATGTCGCCGCTTGTTAAATTTAAGGAATGTTTGGCTTGTTAGTGTAAAATAATATGAGCGAGATGGTAGGGTCTCTGTTGTCTATTTGATTTGCCAGGATATGCTAAGACGGGAATAGCCAAGTCGAATAAGTTAAAGAAAAAGTCGGAAGCACACGCTGGAGAAAGAATTCCACTCAAATTGCATTTATTGGAGAAATATTTATAATAACTTGGAAATTCAATTTCCAAAGAAAATATGCTAAACGGATTTGAGGGGGGCGAAGGGGGAGTGCAGTCATTGGAATGGAGGACATCCGAGGTGAGGATGTCAGACTGCGTGTGTGTGTGTTTGGGTATTCCAGTGGCTTGTGTCGTGTCAATGGCTGGTGTGTCGCCTGTCTGTGTGTGCGTGGAGACATATAGAGATATGTTAGAAAATTAAAATCGACCATATGTTGCCTCATCGATTTTGATAAGTCGCCTGGCAGCACAGAAACATCGGGAGCGGCAACAGCAACAGCACCATGGCCGCTTCATATCCGTTTCCGGTTTGACACAATGGGCGCACAAAGCGCGTTATTGTGTGTGTTGTTCTGCACGAGTATGTGTGTGTGTGTGGGGGTGTGGGTGTCTGTCCCTGCCACTTTCAATTGCAAAATAAAAAGCTGACTGCAAAAAGGCGCCTTGTCATGCATGAGTTTTCTGCCTTTTATTATTGATGTTGTTTTGTGTGTGTGTTATTATGTGCTGGTGTCCCCTTCATTTCTTTTTTTTTTAGTCGATTTGTGACACAAATCAAACGCACCCTGCTAAATATTTTATAAGCACATTCAGCCACGCACCTCCAATGAACTTTAAGGACATGCAGGAGCAGGCCTTAACCCACCGATGGCCCATTACTTGGGGCCCAACCATTCAATTGGGCTCCAATAAATGTTGCTGCAACATGTTGCTGCTGCGCCGGCGCCTGGTTGTCCTGTTGCTCCCGCTGCTCCTGGAGATTTGCATATTGTTGGAGGACTCGCAGGAGCAGCTCCGTTCAGTTGTTTACCGCGCCTCAAGCCACACACACGCAACGAGCGCTCTGAAGAACCGGAAACGTGGGAACGCGTTAACCGTGTACCGTGACTCGTGAACTGTGACCCGTGACCAGTGACTCGTCGTGTGGTTGGCCTGCTCGGCTAACATTCGTATCTGGCATCTCAATCGGAATTGGAATTGGAATCGCGTCATTGGAGTGACTGATTTCGAGTTGCGTGCTGGTGTGAAGGCTCGCGGGATGAGTGCTCCTTACGTAGCGTAAGGGGAAGTTACGTAAGCCAAAAAAGGACCTCAGTGCCCCGCGGAAAGGGACTTAAACGCAACGCGCTCGAATGCTTTACGTTGCGCATGAGATGGCGGCACGCAGTTCGCGCTACATTTACTCCGACCACGGCCATCGAATCTAGTCCGCTCCTAGGCAAAAGGTAGAGGAAGGACCCCTCTACAATTTCCCCCCTTTTTGCCCTCCTCCCACGCCCCTGTCGAATATAATTAAGTGTATTATCGGAACGTGACCAGAGCGAAATTGCTGCCTGCGGGCAAGGCAAATGCTTCTGCTTTTCCTCTTCCGCTGGCCAGAAGCAATTGAATGGACAGCTTAGTGTGTAATGAAGAAATTACCAAAAGCTGGAATCCCTCCTCCCTGAATCCCTCTAACGACCATGGAGGAGGAGACCCCCACAAGGACATCTTCATTTCGTTGTTGTCCTGTGGGCGTCATGGTGATTGAAAACTCGACCGCACTGCGGTCTTGTCATCAGTTTAAATGAATGTGCTGCGGTTTCCGGAGCTCCGATAAGACAGGGAGCCCTGAGCCTAATCCCTTTTCAGTTATTGTTTCTGCACATTTGTGGGTCGGAAGAAAAGGAGGAGTGTCCTTCATCTTGGTCTTCATCTTCATCTCCTTTTGTTTGTTGCCCTTCCAGTCGAAACGAGTCGAGTTGAGTTGAATTGAGTCGAGTTGAGGTCCGCGATTGCCATCATTTATTTTAATTACTTTTCTGTTCTCGCCCTCCATACCTCCATCGTTTGGTCCTTCGTCCTGGCTGCAGTTATAAGTAATTCGAGAGCCCCACAAATTGCGCATGAAATGTTGGTGGAATACTTTATGGCGCTGCTCGTGATCATGGGATTAACCGCTCCAGTCGACAAGCAGAGCCGGCGCAGCAGCCAATACTTCGGTGAGTACGGATTTAAATCTAATCAGACGGCAGAACAACAGACGACACTCAAAAGGGTTAAGCCCATTGGGGACGGGGTCTGGGCAATCGCATCAGAAATGGCATAATAAATGAGAATGCCAAAGTGGATGGTATTGGAAATCGGAAATGGGGAGTGCGAAGCAATTCCAATTAGATTTAAGGATATGGCGGGGATTACACAGGGCCACTGATCTCTAAGTGGGGGCCAGGGAGTCTCTGGAGCAGGGATAAAACGCCTTGTTTTTAACATCTATTTTTACCCTCCTATCTAGGGTCTTCACATTATTCTTTAAACCGCCATTACGGAAAAATTAAAAGCCAAATCGATTTATTCCTCAAAATCATATCAGTTTGCTTGAGATTTTCATTTTAAATCTATGTGATATATCTCACAACTCACAAAGTATTTTTAATTATACCTTAAACACATTGTACAGTTTTTCATGTGGCTTAAAAAAAAGAAGCAAAATTAAACTATATTTTAAGATGTTTCATATTAAATAATGATAGCATATTTACTTTTTTATTTTGTAACTTTATAATAAAATTATTAACTGTACAGCTTTACTAATTCCCAATTTTTTTTTTACGTATTCCTGGCTAACCATCAATAAATATCATATATTTTTTGGCCAAAACCCCCCTTATAAAAAGTTATTTTCAGAGTTTTTTCCACTCACATGTTTTATTAAAAGTTGCCATATGTATGTATTCAATTAAACACCCCCAAACTTTTAGAAAAAGTTAAATTCCAATTTGTTCCCCCAGTTGAACCGAGCGCACCCTCCCTAATGGATAACTGATCTCCAAAGGGGATCCGAATTTGGTAATCTTCACTCCCAGCTGTCCGGAATTGTTTATGCTCCCATCTATTTCGCATCTCCCGACCGCGAGTGTGGGTCCTCAAACGGGGAACCAGGAACAGCTGCAATTGCTCATTTGTAATTTATGGCACCTGAACTCAGTTTAGGACCCGCTTGGGGGACTGCAGTTCGGTTTTGTAGGGGTTTCGTTGGGGAGCAGGGGGCTTTCCTAAGGTCCTGGCCAGGCGTTAGCCATGGCCACTGGAGCTGCGGCTGCGGTTCGAGCCGGCAATTTTCCAACTTACCTACCCGCACTTTGTATGTAAATACGCAACTTTTATTAAAAATTTTTATGTTGTTACATATTCCCTTATGCTATGGGGGGGGGGGGAATGTGTGTCTGTGGGTGGGTGTGTGTGTGGGCGGGAGTTTTTTATTTTGTGGCCAGCATAAAAAGCAATTTCGGGCTGAAGTGTTTGGCCTGGCCAAAAGCAAATGCGAAAGCATAACCATTGCCATCGCCAGCGGCTGTGGAGCAACAGTTTCAATTAAGTGTTTAACATCATTTTATTGCTTGATATTTGATAGCTAAATTTGCCCAAACACACTGGAACACACACACACGCACACACAATGGATCCGGGCCTATAAATCAATATGTGTTTATCCACTTCATATCCACAAATCCACAACCAATCGCAGCACCAGTCCCTCTCTCTCCAAGCCCAGCTGTATTTGTGTTTGTATTTGTTTAGGCACTCATGGATTATTAGCGCATTAGTTGGCTAATACATCGCAATGCTGCCTACCAGCAAAAGCACCACCAGAACCACCCACATAAATCACTTGTTAGCCCAGCGATGGATCATAAACGTGGGAATGGCTCCGATAGGAATAGGAATTGGAATGGTAATGGGGATAGGAATGGTGCGTGCTTAAGCTGGGGCATAAATTAAGCACAAATACTCGTTAATCAAATGAATGCTGATGCCCCACCAGATGAGGCAATCCCCACCAGCGGATTGAGCCACCCAATCGACCATCCATCTGTCCGTCCATCTGTCTGCATATCTAGCTATCCATCTATCTGACTGTCTGGCTGTCCGACTGTCTGTCTGCCCGACGCTTCCTGTGTCCATCTATCTGTTTGCCCCAAGCTCAGGCCCTGGAATGCACTTGAATACGTTCAGATTGACGTTCAGATACAGCTGTTTGAATTAACTACCCGGGGATATTTAATGGGCTGTTCGGGTTTCCAGACTCGTGAAATGGGAACCCTTTATGTACAATGAAGATATCTGTGTAAATGCGCAATGGTATGTGGTTTCAGTAAATAATTTATAAATGTTTGCGTGTTTAAAAGGGAAATTGGATCTTAGATTGTACAAGATTATGGGAGTGGGTAGTTTATCATTTAATTATATCAAAATATAAATATTTAATATATTAATATTTAATAAAAATATTTAATATATTAATATTTAATAAAAATATTTAATAAAAATATTTAATATATTAATATTTAATAAAAATATTTTTTATATAAGCATAAATTAAACATTTTATATCCCATTAAATTTTTTTTAATAAACCTTAGGTCACCTGGCCGCCGCCGAGGAACTGTCCAACCTGATACCAGATAATTACGATGCCCTCGATCCCATCTTCGACAACTCCACGGATCGGGATATCATCGCCGCTTTGGGCACCACCGCCCGTCTTCACTGCCGGGTCCGTCACCTGGGCGATCGGGCGGTGTCCTGGATCCGGCAGAGGGACCTCCACATCCTGACCATCGGCATCATGACCTATACAAATGATCAGCGCTTTCTAGCGCGGCACATCGATAACTCCGACGAGTGGGTGCTCAAGATTGTTTCGGTGCAGCCGAGGGATGCAGGCATCTACGAGTGCCAGGTGTCCACGGAGCCCAAGATCAGTTTAGCCTACAAACTGGTCGTTGTGAGTGAGTATCATCTATCAAAAGAGGGGTACCTAGATTTATAAAGATACAGAAATACACTATTACCTTAAAATGTGATCTGCAGCACTTAATAAACATTTTAAAGACATCGAATGACCAAAAGGTATATGATTAAAATTACAGAAAATGTAACTAACCCCTGGTCTAGCCCCTTCAAAAATTAAATGGTGTATAAACTTTCCGCTAAAATATTCAAATCCATTAGAATCCTAATAAAATGCAATGTTCTTGCATAAGCCCCATGGGCGTGTTCCCCTTCATGGGGCACCATAATTATTCAATCAAAATTCCTACCAAGTGCCAGCTCCATTACCCCCATTGAATCTCAATCGATTGGCGGTCTTGTAAGACCATGTAGACGTTGTTTACATCTCCGTTTAGACAGCAGCCCGAGGGTGCACAGAGCTGGGATTACTTTGACAAATTAGTTTATCAAACACCCCAGAACATCATACGATAGAGGAGGTTGGGTTCTAAGCTAAGGGGAATGGGTAGAGGAAAGGGGACCCCCATGGGCAACTTGTTGACATACCCATTAATCGAAATCGGTCCTGCTCCTCGACAGCCTCGAAGGCCCAGATCCTGGCCAACCGCGAGCTGTTCATCCAGAAAGGCAGCGACATCAATCTGACGTGCATCGCTCCGCAGGCTCCAGGACCCTACACGCACATGATGTGGCACAAGGACACGGAGCTGGTGAGCGACTCCGCAAGGGGCGGCATCCGGGTGGTGTCCGAGCAGCAGATGAAGACCAGCAACCTGGTGATATCGCGGGTCCTCAACACGGACTCTGGGAACTACACCTGCTCTGCGGAGAACTCGAGTGAGTCCCTAAAAGTGCATCCTTAATTGCATTTAAGCTAGGCAGTCTCTCTCTCATTAAATTTAATACCGAAAATGCAATTTTGTATCCAATTAACCCTTGATGAATCTGTCAGTTTTACAGCGCAAATTTAATTTCATTAAATACTTAATTACTTTTTAAACATGCCACTAACTACAGCCTGTTAAATATTTATGTACGCCCATGACTAACGCAAAGTAGTTGCATACATAAACAACATAAATTAACCATCAGATATTGAACATTTAAGTAATTCAATTGTATATTATGTTGTTTATTATTATACTCCGTTTGGCTGCAATGAGGCCTTGAACCAACAATTGTCTATTACATTAATAATTTAATTTAAAATTTGCAATGTAATTTAAAGAAAATGTTTATTGAAAAACATGCAATATTTATTTAACAACTGTCCAATTTTAATTTGTATGAACAGTGTCAATAAAACGTAAAAATGATTTGCCATCAAAAAGTAATGTCAGCTAGGGAATTCTATGTTTAAAATATTACAGCTTATAATCACCATGATTTTAGTTTAACATTAAACTAATAGGGCTTCTTTATATTTTAAGGGAATTTTTTAGGCTTGTATATAAACCTTTTTTCATATATCTTAACGATCCTAAACTTTTTTCCTTTAATGAGATGTAATGTAACCAGTTTTATGTAAAATAGTAAGATTACCTTAAAAGTATTTATTGAAAAGTCATATTTTTGTAAAGTAAGCTAGGTTTAATATTTAAATTCCTGCCTTATAGCAGTAATGATTTTATAATATTATTTTACAACCTCCTAAACCCCTTCGTCACCCCCTTTATTTCCCAACAGATTCTGACAGCGTCTTTGTGCATATCATTAAGAGTGAGCAGCACGCGGCCATGCAGCACGAACTGGGCTCGAGGCTGGATCTGCCCCCCCTGCCCCTGCTGCTCCTGGCGGTCCTTCTGGTCGTCCTGCTGGCCCCCGCCCCCCTCGCAACCCGCCCTCCCCTCTAAGCCAAGTCAAAGTCGAGCGGCAACTTATGTTCGATGTCTGGAGCCCTGGAGTCCGGGAGCCGGGTAAGTCGGTGATTTTTAATGCCGCCATCAGCTCAGGAGTCCCAGTCATCATCTCGTTACAGGCCACGCCCCCCGTTACAACCACCGCCCATGCCCATGCCCATCCCCCATGATAACGCCCTCTTGGAGAAATTGCTGGATGGAGGTTAACGACGTCGATGTCGCGTTGTCTTGTAAATATGTAAATCAAGTTTTTGTTTATGTTTGTGTTTTGTGGCTCAGTCTCTAAGTATTTTTATACGTAATTAAGTAAATAGGTCGAGAGTGCATATGTGGCTATATAAAGCCGTCTAGCATCTATATGTCAGATATTATGTGCACACGATCGCATATACCTAGAGATAATACCAGAAAGCGAGCAATCGAATCTGAAACCGAAACCGAATCGAATCGAATCCGTAACGAATGTAAATAAATGTTTAATCTTAATAATAGATAGGCGAGATCTAGATTAATTATGATGTATCGTGGGCAATTTAATTTGGCCCGCCCAATGATTGATGGTGATACGAATGTGGGCGCCTATCTCAACCTCGGGCGAATTCGATTCCGCCTTTGACATCCTGGGCTGGGGATTATGGCGGTTAATTGCCAGGGGGCGGGGTCAGGTTGCGAGCGGTAATTGAAAAACGATAAGGTCAGGTGGGGTCATCGGTATATATGGAGTGCTGGCCCTCCTGACCCCAGGCATTGACACAAGGGAACTTCAAAGGCAAAGCACTTTCGATTTTCGGGGAGTTCGCATCCAGGGATTTGGTTTGTCGACAGGTGGGTCGCCTGGAGCCTGGAGCAGGGTAATTGAAACATTTGAAGCGTGCATAATTCACACACCTCGACGGCAATTACAGCTGAAGTTCTTGGACAAAGTTTGGCGCACAATGGGATAACTCTGGAATAAGTACCTGAATGCAGGGGACTCGGTGACAATTGCGGCATCTTCAAAGGCGCCGCAAAGCGGGCAAAGTAGCACACAATGAGTAATGGCCGGGTAAGGAGACGAGGAGGTAGAAGTAGAAATAAGGACTCGCAAGGAAGGAACAAGCCGCATAACGCATCTCCTTATTGCCAAGTGTTCGCTGAATTTTGCATAAGGTGGTGGTAATTGAAATAAAAGACGTACCCAGCCGCTAATGGGTCTGCACGCAAGGACCGCCAGCTCCTCGGTGTCCCAATCTCTCCATGTAACCGCAGAGCAGAGTCCCCTTGAGTCCTTCGAGGCAGCAGGGAAAGGCAGCACCAAAGGAGGCAAGCATCCATCACAATCCGGCGAAAGGAGAGGGTTTAAAACCGGGCAGAAATGCTGGGTACATGGCCGTGTAAGCTTGTCATGGAGCCCGCTCCTTCGCTCCTTTTCCCCCTGGCATTTCTCAAATCTTTGGGGAATCTTACGCATCTGAAACACGCGCTGCCTGACAGTCGCAGTCCCTCCATTCCCTCCTCAGATTCCGGAACATAACCCCTTGGAAGGACGCTTCTCGGGTTCAGCTCAATGAGTTGCCAAGGTCCGGCTGGGTGAGGGATCCTTGGATCCTGGGTCTCTCGGACCGGTTGTGGTGTTGCTGCCGCTTCACCTTCACTCATAAATTGTACAACGAGAAATAAATCAAATCCAGCCTCGTCGACTCCGGGCGATGCTGCTGCTGCTTTTGCTGCTGCCTGAGACGCTGTCAGTAACAAATCATGCTCAGGGCTGCAGCCCCGTAGGAGCCACAGCCACTGGCAGACCCGTAGTCCATATTCCGTATTCGTATTCGTATTCGGAGCCGTATCCGTAGCCTTTGGCGCTGCCTTAACCGGAGCCATTGCTTGTAGACTTGTTTACGGGCTTAATACGCTGCGCTGAACAACAACAGCGAAGCCAGGAGAAAGGCCACTGGGTCGTATTGCGACTACCAAATACCCACCTCCTGGGCCTACAACATATTGAAAAGATAAGAAACTACATAAATCAGAAGGTTAGAAGTTTGTCTTTATAGATATGGTTGATCTGAAAAGTAAGTACATATATATAGCCAACTTTAGGCAGCACGCAAAAATGCCGATATGGATTTCTTAACAACTTCGAAAGAGCATTAAAAAGAGTGGGCATATTACAAAATATTAAAATTAAATTATTTAATATTTAATATTTATTTAAATTGTAGAAAATATGTCTCGTGTTCAGTAAATTTGCTGTATTAAAAACATTTTATAATCATAAATTATATATTTAAAAAATCTGTAAGCTGTTCACCAAAAGTCCTGATCGTGATTTGTAAGTAAAAGAGTCGATATTTTTGTCAAAACAAGGTTAGTCAAGGACAGATTAGCAAATTACACATTTTTTTAAGACCATAATAAAATTTCCAATAAATTTTCGTATTAATTTTTTATTTTTTGTTTCGCTTGGCTGCTGGGAGTTTATAATTTATGTCGAAAACAGCGCTTTTTTCGTCTGCATGATAAACGCAATTTTAGTCAAGTCCCAAAAAAGAAACATTTTAAAGTTTTTACTGTAAGAGATTGCATTCTTAAATTGCAGTCTTAAATTTTATTATCCTTCGCTCAACTGGCCCAATCCAACAATAGCTCCTTGGCACTGAATCAATCCCTGCATGAGTCCTTTGTCAAATGATTCATCGACTTGTCATAATAAAGCCAAAGGAAGAACTGCATACATGGTTGTCACGTAGACACCTTCATATTCAATTCAGCTCTGCAGGCCACCAGTTCCCATTACTCTAGCCATTCTTAATTAAGTTAGGAACCTGCATAATGAAAATTCAATTATGAATTCGAATGAACTAAAGTACCTCAGGTGATCAAAACATTCATTGGCACATATACTCGTATATTATGAACTTAATATACAGGATCTCATTTGGGTAAAAGTATTTTTAGAGTTGTCTTGTTGAAAAATCAATTGATCAATTTTGATTAATTGCAGTTTCCCATAAATAAAACATTTCCTTCTTTCAAAACTTTTTCCCATAGTTAAAAACAACATGCCGCCGTATGCTGCTAGGTAGAAGGTAGAAAAAGTGCGTATACGTCCTGTTGGCTGCTAGACTGGAATAGTGTGGTTGTGTGCGTGTGTGTGCGTCATCAGCAGCAGAGACAGTTAAAGGGCGTAGGGAAGGGGGGGTCGGGACAGGGAGGAGCCTAGAATCAACAGCAGGAGCAGATTCGGAACCAGAACCATCGGCGGGCGGAAGTGCGGAAGTGCTGGCTGTGCGAACACGACGACTACAACGACATCAGGGACAGGCTTCCAGGACAAAAGAGCGAGTGGGACAGCCTCTGGTGCGACAAGGACAGAGTGTTGAGAAACTACGGGGCGTAGACGCGCCGGAAAACATTTAATTACTAATGAGTTTTTCATGCTGTAGCTCGTGAGGGAAAACGCTTTAAAAACGTGGCAAAAAGTGGCCCGGAACTAGGGATTTTTAATTTGCTAATTAGCTAAATAACAGCAGCAGAGACCTAAATTTGATTGATTGGTTGCGGAGTGTAGGGACAACAATCAATTATTTAGCCAGCATTTAGCCATTGATTATCAGGTATTAGGATCTGACAAGGGACCTTAGCAAAGACCCCTTACCTTGAGCTCTTCATCCAGCTGGCATGCATAACTTATGACCCATAGGGAAGTTTGGCCAAGACAATGACATCTTTCGACAGCATTTAAAAGGCCTTAGTCATCGTTAGTCCGGAATAAACAAGGGGAAAAAAGTTTATCTTCGATATTATTATTGGGGCATAACTCTGTCGGTCATAAATCAAATTAGAAGCCCGTTGACACTTGGAAACACATAAGAAATGCAAAAGATTCTAATAAATATACAACAAGGGAAGCAGGAAACTAGAACAAACAGCAAGGCAATTGAATTATCAAATACCCAGCACCACTGCATAGCAACCAAGGGCCAAACCAATTGATATACCCCTTTTGATATAGAAAACTAGGGTATCTCCCGGGGCCTAGGAAAACATTTATCATGCGATTTAAGTTGGCCACGACTTTTGCACAAGAGAGATTTAAGTGATTTGCTGACTGGCTTTAAAATCAAAGTGCGGATAATGAATGGCCCGGTTCGGTTGGGTTTTGGTCTCTTTTGGTCCTTTTGGTCTACTGGCCCGGCACTATTTGATTTAGCCAGCCAGAATGTTTGTTTTCGGCTCAATTTAAGTTTTGTGGCAGTGCACAAAAGTGCAAAGTGCAAAGTGGCAGGCATTTTGCGGCAATTGCCACAGAATGGCATAGAATCGCAGGGCCTCTGGCTGTCATTCCTCGCATGCGACACGCGATTGTTCTCGCTAACTGCTTTTCTGGGCCCCAGTTTTGAGTTGGAGTTGGAGGAGTTGGAGTTCCGGAGGAGCTGGTGTCGGACCATGTAGTTTAATCTGCAAACAAAATCGTTTGATCCATATCATCAAAGCGAATGGAGGAGGGTCAGATGAGGTGGAAACGAGTGTGACTGACAAAGCGGGCCAAGAAGCAACTGCACGAAGCACTGGCTCCCCACAATTGCCCCCCGGCAAGAGGTTAATTTCCCCCAGGAAGCGCCCCGGCTCAATGGCCTTAAAGCAGGCATACCTTCGGCTAAGTAAACTCTCACATTAACACAAAGCCAATCCCGAACCCGAACCAAAAAACAGTTAGGACCTCGTCTATGCGCGGCGGTCCAACAGACCATCGGATACCCGGTACTCAGAGGGTTTTCCATTTCCTCTTTCTTTTTTAAAAAAAGAGCTAATTAGAAATCAGATGGATGAACCAGAGCAGCAACAGGGAAACCATAAATGTAATAAGATTGTAGACTTTATATATACCTATTTCTAGTAAAGTAAGTTAATTTTATTAGCTGACAATATTCAGACTATAATTTATAAAGAAATTAAAAGTGCTTTGAAAATAGATTGTATATTATTGTTTATAATGATTTCTAGTTCCTAACATTTGTTAACATTTTATTCCCAATTTTTTTAAAGAACCATCTTGCTTACTATTTTGTTATTGTTTTCTACTTTTTAGAATTTATTTATTTACCCATTTTTTATATTTCTTGATCTCAACACTATAGAGACCATTAGTTATTTTAAGTCATCCATTCCACACTTAATTTCCTCTGTCAACTCCCAACTTAAAAGGCTTTTCGGCCCAACCATTTGCAATCTTATTTACGATGGCGAGTCTACCCCTAAGATTTACGCATACTGGGTACAAAAGGGCGAAATTTGTGCGGGCCCACCTGCTTGGCAGGCCTCCAGTTGCAGCTCCTGCTTTCTGCTCCTTGCGGCTGGCAAGGCGAACAATGTGAAATTACCGCCCTGAAATATGGACACCCGCTGAGATTTTATAGCAGTCAACTTTGAATTATTAAATATGTATTTCCAGCCACGCCAAAACCAGAGACTCAATCTCCAGCAGAAACGGAAGTGAAAGAAGGAGCAGGAGAGGCATAAAAAAGGAGCAGCGAAGTGCTAACGTGCGTTAAGTTCAAGTTTGAAGGATATTTAGGGATATTTTATGAGGCATTTTTGGGAATTCTTAAATAGGGATATTTGAGCTAGTGGAAATAGAAAAGGACATTTTTATAGCTTAGCCATAAAAGTTACCATAAACAGGCAGAGCTTTTTACAGCTTAAAGCTCGGTGATGAAAGCTCCAAAGCTAAGGATAACGAATAGTTTCGTTTTAAATTATTTAGGCCTTGACGGCTAATCAAAGCTCGACGGGATGCCGCCGCATAATGAGTTCCAGTTAGGCCCTGCGATGACATCCATGGCTTGATGGAGGCCTTATGCCACCCCAAATTCCACCCCCCCATTCGCTGAGAGACAAATGACAGACCATTAGGCAGTTATTGCCCCACCGCCTGGCAGTCAAAAGCGGCAAGCACATTAGCAGCTTCCTGTGCACAGCCTGCTAATAAATATACACCTCAACGTCACTTTTCTTCTGCTCCTTCGCCGCCTCTTCCTCTTCCCGGCCACTTCCGCATCCTGTTTCCATTCACCCCCCCACACCCCACACCATTCACATGCATATTCATAAGCTGTGTGCGAGGGCAAGGGCAGCGGCCTGAACGGGGGGTTAAAAATATTTTCATAAACATAAATTCTCATTTCTGTTGCATTTCCTCGATCGCCTTTTGCCTTGTTTTGCACACTTTCGGCCCTTTTATCTCTTTCGCCTCTGCGTAATTTCTTTCGCTTGGCCTGGCCCAAAGCTGCACTGCGAGAAAGGGGTGGCCAGTTTCCATTGTCCATTGTGTGCTGCCTTTGAAGAACCTTTGGTATCAACTGGATTTCCCTTAATTATCGGAATTACACATTGAATACGAGCTGGTTTATGCAAATATCCCAGCCAACCCTGCACATTGCTGTTGCTTTCGGCTAATCTTTTTCCATTAGGTGCAGCTTGTCCGTGTTTCTGTGTGTGTGTGGTCTTACGTTCTTACATTCATGTTGGCTTGGCTGTGTGTATTTGTTCCGCATTTAAATTAAAATTGAATTTCCAGTACTCAAGTATGTATACGAGCACACACACTTCAGTCATATTTTCGAGTACAGCTGGGTTCAGGTTTGTAAAATCCACTCTTTAATCAAAATTTAAATTGAAATTGGTCTGCTTGGACTAACAGCTCTAGTATTTTGAATCAATATTTTTATCGCTTTGATCTAAATATAGAAAACTTTATTCAATGGCCGTGAATGCAGGCTTCAATGTACAATATTTGTGTGTTTTACATTTAATAACAAAGTATCCGCCTGTATTACGCATACGCCCTGTAAACCATTGAATGCTAACTTTAATAATTGTAAAAACCAATTATGAATGATAAGCTTTTACCATTATACAGTACAAATTGAATAATTTTATAAGCAATAAATTACTTTCACCACACATTGAATGACAATTATAAGCTTTATTCTGTACAGTTCTTAAAATATTAAGTATACGACGCGTAAGCCCAAACTGTCAGTGGTATGAATATCCTTTAAAACCTATCTGTTTCAGCGAAGTAATAAAAGAATTCCTCATAGCCTGTATTTTTTCAGACTCATAGAAAACATGAAGTGATAATGGTCTCTGTTATTCTTAACTGCCATTGAGCTTTCGGGACCTCTTGTACTAATATTTTGACCGCACTTGTTCAAATACGAGTGTGTACACCTCGTAGCCACCTTTTCTCTCCACTTTTGTCCAGTGCATGTAAGCTTTGGCTTGGAAGTTGTTCCAGCTCCCGATGATGTTGCTGTTGCTGCTGCTGGTGGTGTTGCTGCTGTGCTGTTGCTGTTGCTGCTGTGGTGTTGCTGCTGCGCTCGCTGCTACGATTCGCCGGCGCTTTTTCATTTGCAGCTCGGGCTTCTCCGGCTTTCTGCTTGTGCTCCTGCCGCTTTTCCTTCATCCTTCGTCCTGGCTACTACTTTTTTTTTTAAGTTTGTACAGTTTGCACGCATCGGTCCGTAAATTTATGCATTTGGCTATGCGAGCGTAATAAACAAGACCTTCAACCGACGACGTCGACATCGTCCTTTCTGCTTTCTCCGCCGGCTCAACTGTCCTTTTCTACCGCTGCCCCCTGTCCGTTGCCCCCTGTCCGTTGTCCGTTGTCCGTTACTTTGCCTTAATGTTGCTGTTGCCGCCGTGCTGATGTTGCTGCTGTGCTGCTGCTGCTGCTGTGGTGCTGCTATGGTGTTGCTGCCGCTGCCGCTGTCGTGGCTTCGTTTGGTCACTTCCATTGCCGGCTGCCAGACTTTTATTTTTATGCGTAGATATTAAATGTGTTTCCTGGCACTTTATTTCGCCTTTGCTGTTGTTGTTGCCTCCGTATTGTGCCATTTTACACCAACGCAATGCTGGCACATTGGCGCAAATGTGCGGATATCACTAGGAAAAAAAAAGTAAAGGGAATACTGAATACTGAATGGCAAACACAAG
Source organism: Drosophila suzukii (assembly GCF_043229965.1). Classification (NCBI taxonomy): domain Eukaryota; kingdom Metazoa; phylum Arthropoda; class Insecta; order Diptera; family Drosophilidae; genus Drosophila; species Drosophila suzukii. The sequence continues at coordinate 85,299,952 of NC_092082.1, forward strand.
GCAGCTAAACGAGAGCTAGAGCCACAAAAAAGTGAGGCAAATCGCTTTATTCCAAGCTCGGCGCGCATAAATAGGCAAAGGGCAAAGCCAAAGCCAACGACTTGGGAACATTTTTCGGCAGCAAGTCATGGCCACATTTCTATGTAAAAAGTGCGCACATAAAACTTTGCCAATTTCAATAACAACATTTCATTTTCAGTTCGCAGTTCGCAGTTTTCAGCTTTTTCCCCCTATGGCAAGGCAATCCCCTTTACTTTCCTTGGGCCACCAAAAAAAAGCGAGAAACACTCACTGGGGAGCTGGGCTTTGAGAGAAGGCCTCGAGAACTGAGAACTGAGAACTGGAACTGAGAATCGAGAACTTGGCGCCAGTGTGCGTGCTGCTCCTGGCTCTTCCTCTTCCTGCTGCAGCGCCACGCCCCCCTGAACAGTGCGCCCACTCCGGCGAACTGCGTTTCGCTGCCTGGTTATTTCCCTCTTATTTCATTTTTTTTTTACCCGACACCACAATGCGCGACTGGTGAAAGGAAATTCATAAAAATGTTAATTTTTCCGGCGGAAATATAATTTATGTAAAGCGCAGTGGGCAACCAAGGGGGAATCCCCCAGCAGCAGCAGCAGCAACAGCAGCAGATTCCGATTCCGATGCTGGGTCAGCAGCGTTGGTGATTGCGGTGTCGTGGATTGGATTGGTTTGGTTTGGATTGGATGGGATGGCGATTGGGAATGCAGTTTAACATGCCTGAAAACACATATATCCGGTGCGATTTACAAAAAAATTCCAGGTCAGAAAGGAGTTTACACACACACAAAAAATTGGAAATCAGCTAAAAAGACAATCGTACCCGAAGTGAAAAAGCCAGCTGTGTTGGTCTTTTTCCCACCAATTGGCAGAGGAGCGTCGGTAATTTGCATAATTCGACGCTTTTTACAGCAGCGGGGCGCAAAACACACGCGTCGGCCGCGCCCACTGTGCATCTAATTAATGCCGTGCCGCCCTCATTTATCCCATGGCCATGCCTCAAAAAAAAGAAGAAAAAAATCCGGGGAAAAAATAGGTAAAACCCTCGACTTAGCCGAACCGGGAACCGAATCCCTAACCGAATCCTTGGCCGAATCCCAGCCAGGCTGTCATGTGTAGGGGTCATTGTTAGCATTGCGGCAGCATTTCCAAGTTTCTCCATGACCATTAATCTTGGCAAGAAGGTAATTGCTTAGCAATTACCCTTTGCAGCAGCCAGGCTACCAGGCTGCCAGGCTACCTAGCCTCCATCTCCATCTGGCTGTCATCAAAATACAGAGCGACAAAATCCTCATTCCAATTAAAGCGAACTCTCTTTCGAGAGTGGCATTCTAGTGGCCAAATTCTAGTTATAACGTCCGTCATGTTCAATTAAAATATTGGTTGTGCACTTTCTGCTTTCCAGAATTGTTGTGGCTTCAGTGTTTCCCCGCACTCAAAATGTGTTCAATGCGGTTGATGGCAAAATGGCACTGCACGTCGAAGATGAATGGATTAATTGGTTGATTTTATTGATTTGAGAGATTAATATATTAATTAAAGCTCGGTTCGGAAATCTTAATGAAATCGTGTTGCGATATATGAAACCATTTTTTAATTGCGATATGCGGCTTTAAATATTTATTAAATGAAAGAATAAAATAAATATTAATTATAGAAATTTAATTTATTATAATGTAATATAACCTCAGTTCTGAAATCTTTATGAAATAATTGCTACGTAACATAAGATCTATTTATTAAGATCATATTTATTACATGTGGTTTTAAGCATTTATTAAATAAATATATTTAACAAATAGTATTTACTTAATTTGTTATAATATGCCTTAGAAATTATATAAGGTTTAATAGAGGAACAATAATATTTAATAAATTCAGGCTTTATTTCTCAGAAGCAAATCATATAGGCTTAAGGTTTCTTCTTCTAAAATACTAAACCTTTTCCTTATAAATCTTATGAACATATATATATATTACTTCCTATAAAAAAATCCTGTTGAGTCTTTAGTGTCATTGGGTGGTCTTCAACTTTGCACTTTTCTTTTCGGTGCACTTGCAAATTTATCTGAGTCCGTCCGCAGGGACTGCTTATATCTCCGGCGTTTTCCTCCGCCTGCTCCCCCTTTATCCCCCCCTGCCCCCGGGCTCTTGTTCTGTGGTTACATTTCAGCGGAAGTCCCACGCAACGCCACCGGCAACAGCTGCACTCTCGCTTCACCCCTGCCGCCCACCTCCATTACGTTAATACCTGGTACTCGTGTGGTGCAGGGGTATATGTATGTCGTGTTTATTGAGGTGTGCATAGCAATGAAAAATACGGAATATACATAGATGTTCTTGGTTCACAGCTGTATAAATTCCTGGACTTCAAAGTCTGTAAGGCCAATAAAATGTTGAACCGAAATACATTGCTTTTTAACTTTTTGGCAAGCCATCGCTCTGCAGAAAGTTGCTAAAAGCTTTTATAGATAAAGGCGGGGCTCTTAAAGAAATATGTATGGAAGCATAATTTAAGTTAATATATGTATGAAAAAACATATTAAAGATCAGTGGCGGATCCAGAATTTTGCTGTGGGGGATTTAAAAAATGTATCTAGATCTATTCCCCATACACCCCTCCCCTCCCTCACCATATTATAGATATTAGGCATTCTGAAACATTTTTAAACCATTTGCATTAAAAAGCCCTCTTAAGTAGGCAACATTTTTTGAAATTGTAAAAACCTTTAACTAAGTATTAAAAAGTCGGGAAATAGGACTGTATTCCTACGGTTTTGTTCTCTGCCAGTGTCATATTCTCTATGTACGACAATATCGGTACATAACACGACCCGCGTGGAGGATCCTACCGCTCCTTTTGCTATTCCTGCCCACTGGCTCCTGATTTCACTCGCAACTGCAACTCTGGCTGCAAGTATGGATGTGGATGTGGATGTGGACGCGAATGTGGATGTGAACGTGGATGTGGATGTGGATGTGGATGTGGATGTGGACGTGAATGTGGAAGTGGATGTGGCCCCGAAACGTGGCCCCGTCATGCTGCGCCTGCATTGTGTTAATGCTTTTTGTTAAGCAACAAGGAGCGGCGGCAACAATGTGGGCCGGCGGGAAGGGCTGTTTTCCAGGGGGGTTCAATGGGAGGAAGCTTCATTGTGCAGTTTTGCAGCGTGTGTCGCTTTTTGCAAATGTTTGCCGCACACAAACACACACATGGCACACACGCGGCATAGAGCAAAAACAGCAACATCAGCAACAACAACAACGGCATTAGCGACAGGCGGCGGAAAAAGGGGGCACAAAGGGGGTGCAAAGGGGAGCAAGGGGGCGTGGCTGTAGGGCCAGCACTTGAAGGATACTTTAAAATTAGGAGCAGCGTAAACGAAAATGCTGCAGCCTATGCATGCATTTGTCCTCTTTCCTTTTTGTGTCCTGCAACACGAAGGTGAAGCGAGTGAATGAACCCTGCGAACGGAACCGCAAATGGACCACTTGCACTGGGGGCACCACCGAAAATTGCACCACTTTGCCTGATCGTTTAGCCTTAACCAGTGCGGGCTATGAAAGCACTACGGCAAAGGAGGCTTTAAAAAATTAAATATCCAATAACGAAACTCAATCATTTTTAGCCAACAAAAAGGTCAGCAATTCAATCAAATATTTGTATGCATATGAATGAAAAAGAAACATTTTTCTTTCCTTTTTTATAACCGCTTTATGATTATTGTTTAAATGAGTGGCTTGTTAAAGTTTCTTCTTTGGGATTTTGCATTATTAGATTAAATTATGTCATCGGAAATTTAAATTTCAATCGACAAGTGCTGTCGCACAAAAAAGGTTAAAAAAGTAAAGGAAATGTAGGAAAATTAGTCATTTAAAAGATAACAAACTGTCAACAATTAACTTTTTTTGTGATAAAATGCGCAAAAAACGAGTAAAAAAACTTTATATAAATGTAATTGTCGAGCAAACTAAATTGCAACTTTAAAACCAATCGATCAATCGGATTAATGATTGCAGTTCGCATGACTAAATCCCTGACATATTCAACACCTTTCACAAAGCTGAAAAACTTTAGAGTCAAAAGCTAGGTCAAAGATTATTTTAATTTCATTATTAAGCTACTTAGAAAAATAAACAGTAAATACAATCTATTTAGGCATCCAATTAGACAGTAGGCAGCAAACAAAATTATTTCCATGAAAGAAGAGCCTTAAAGTATTTTAATTTATTAAACTACTAAAGCACTTCATTTGCCAGCAATAAGCAATAATAATAATCGTATAAACCCATAAATGAGGAAGCTTCTTTGTAGAAAGAAAATGTATTTTAATACCCAACAAAATTAAGCCAATTAGTGAGTAAGTTTTGAATAACTTTGCTGGCCATTTTAGGCTAGAACTTTGACTAAAAATAGCCGCAGCTGGTGTGGCGATTAAAGTTTGCAATTAATGCGAGCGAAATAAAAAGCAAGTGCCTTGCCGATGGCCGCATAGATAAACCCAACAATTGTGCGCTTTTTGTTAGCCCAGCGAAATGGCCGACATTTTGGCTTTCTTTGTTGGCAGATAGTTGCGACGATAAAGGGCTGTCCTCAGACACTCTTTTTTTTTCAGGAGAACCTAGAACCCTAGGAACCCTTACAAGGCTGGACTCATAGAACACCCTGCCGCACACAAACAGTTTGTTCAAACTTGGAACACAACTCAAACGGGGCAACTCAAATAAGAATCTGCAAGGTATTTACCTAAACTCGAACTCAAACTCGAACTGGAACTAAAACTGGAGACCCAAACTCCCCGGAAAACTTTCCTCTCGTTTCCTGCCACCTATATATCTATATATATATATATACTGGATCCATTGTTGTTTTTTCTGTTGCTGCCGCCCAACGACAACTTGCAATTTTCCAATAAGAGCAGAGGCGAAGGTAACGCCGAAAAATTGTTCAAGCACAAACAACGCACGTTATAATATTATAAAACGGAAGGCAGCGGCAACTTACTCAAGCGATAAAGTCAGTGGGATGGCCATGGGCGGAGGGGATTTCTTAGGGGTTCTGGTGGGGAGGGGGGTTCTGCGGACCCATCAAGAAGTAAAACAGCTGCTCTTTGGACACAATTCTGGTTCTGCTTCAGATTCAGCTGGAGATTCTGCTGCTTCTGGGCTGGCAACAAATCGTTGAAATAAATGAAGCGCACTGGGCGAAATCAGCAAAAGTTTTCCACAATTTTTCTTCACTTTTGCAGTCTGAATCCTCCCATCCCCCCACTCCTCCCCTAATTTTCCTCTTTTTGGGTCTGCTTTCCACAAGTTTTTCACTGCGACATTTTCGGATTTCGGGGCTAACGCTTAGGCCACTCTTACCCCTGATTGCTTCTCTCGCCCCATTGTTGACTTACAAATTTAGGTTGCTGTGCGCAAAAAGTTTGTTTTGAATTGTAAGTAATTTCTGATACCTCACCTCGAGATGTCCACGTGTGTGTGTGTGAAGTGGAAATGTGAAAATGGGGGGGGGGGGATTTTCTTGAAAAGCAGGTTAAGTGTGTGCGAGTGGGCCACACTTAGATTCACTCAATTAAAGTTTAGGCAGCGGCATATGTCAGCCAAAGCCCCACCGAAAGAATCACGCTCCAGTGAAACCCCCCTTTTTGTATTGGGGGGTTCCCTAACCCCCATCCACCATCCCCCCTTTCCCCTTCCACCATCCACCACCCGCCATTCTCAGCACTTTGTCTCATAAATTTGTGCATAACTGTCAAAAGCAATTGCCCTTAGCCTTTGCGGCAGTTTAAACTTGGATGATATATTTGTATATGGAGTAAATACTACCGCACACACGCACACATGCACACCAATACGCCCACACACACGCACAGGGACCGCCGAGGGGCGATCGTGAATTTGCAATTGTGGAATAGGTCCCATGAATACTTGATGCGTGGCCGGATGACCGCAAACTAAATTTTCCCAATTTTCACGTGGCTTTTTTTTGGTTTGGCCATCGACTGCTTTGTTTGTCCGTTTTCCGCTTTTGGAAAAAGTTTCCACCACTATTTTGCAAAATAGCGAATTTAATTTGCATCAATTTTTAAACGGTTTAGTCGTGCGCACACGCTGAAATTGGCATAAATTGATGGAAGTTCACTTCGCTGGGCGAGAGTTGGCAAATAAATATATTATTACTCTGCTGGCGAGGAGGCTGCTACAGGATTACGTTGAATACATGCCACTGTAGAGGAATTTCTAACTAAACTGGAATACAAAATTGGAAGGGTAACATCCCCGGAATTTAAGAGTTACCTATCTAGAATAAAACGAAAAATTTTAGAGGAACACAATTTTTTTTTTATATTAAAGTATTTCAGAACCTTACATTGAACATCATCAACTGCATCTGTCAAATGTCTTGTTTTTATTTATTGGACCCAAAAACTGTACTTTGAGACTTCATAACTTGAGTTGTAGGATCCCGATATAGACGTGGGATACCTCTATGAATTCGTGGTTGAATTTTCTAATAATCTACATATAAATTTTTCTTTTAAATGAGGGTCGAAATTTTAACCCATTTTCATGTTGAATTTTTCCGTAATTCCAAAGGACCTCAGAATTGGACCCCAAAACTGCACTTCCAGATTCCATAACTTGAGTTATAGGATCCCGATTCAGACGTGGGATACCTCTATGAATTCGTGGTCGAATTCTCTAATAATCTACATTTAAATCTTTCTTTTAAATGAGGGTCGCAATTTAAACCCATTTTCATGTTGAATTTTTCCGTAATTCCAAAGGACTTCAGAATTAGACCCCAAAACTGGACTTCTAGATTCCATAACTTTAGTTGTAGGATCCCGATTTAGACGTGGGATACCTCTATGAATTCGTGGTTGAATTCTCTAAAATTCTACATTTAAATCTGTCTTTTAAATGAGGGTCGCAATTTTAACCCATTTTCATGTTGCATTTTTTCGTAATTCCAAAGGACTTCAGAATTGGACCCCAAAACTGCACTTCCAGATTCCATAACTTGAGTTGTAGGATCCCGATTCAGACGTGGGATACCTCTATGAATTCGTGGTTGAATTTTCTAATAATCTACATATAAATTTTTCTTTTAAATGAGGGTCGCAATTTTAACCCATTTTCATGTTGAATTTTTCCGTAATTCCAAAGGACCTCAGAATTGGACCCCAAAACTGCACTTCCAGATTCCATAACTTGAGTTATAGGATCCCGATTCAGACGTGGGATACCTCTATGAATTCGTGGTCGAATTCTCTAATAATCTACATTTAAATCTTTCTTTTAAATGAGGGTCGCAATTTAAACCCATTTTCATGTTGAATTTTTCCGTAATTCCAAAGGACTTCAGAATTAGACCCCAAAACTGGACTTCTAGATTCCATAACTTGAGTTGTAGGATCCCGATTTAGACGTGGGATACCTCTATGAATTCGTGGTTGAATTCTCTAAAATTCTACATTTAAATCTGTCTTTTAAATGAGGGTCGCAATTTTAACCCATTTTCATGTTGCATTTTTTCGTAATTCCAAAGGACTTCAGAATTGGACCCCAAAACTGCACTTCCAGATTCCATAACTTGAGTTGTAGGATCCCGATTCAGACGTGGGATACCTCTATGAATTCGTGGTTGAATTTTCTAATAATCTACATATAAATTTTTCTTTTAAATGAGGGTCGCAATTTTAACCCATTTTCATGTTGAATTTTTCCGTAATTCCAAAGGACCTCAGAATTGGACCCCAAAACTGCACTTCCAGATTCCATAACTTGAGTTATAGGATCCCGATTCAGACGTGGGATACCTCTATGAATTCGTGGTCGAATTCTCTAATAATCTACATTTAAATCTTTCTTTTAAATGAGGGTCGCAATTTAAACCCATTTTCATGTTGAATTTTTCCGTAATTCCAAAGGACTTCAGAATTAGACCCCAAAACTGGACTTCTAGATTCCATAACTTGAGTTGTAGGATCTCGATTTATAAGTGGGATACCTCTATGAATTCGTGGTTGAATTCTCTAATAATCTACATTTAAATTTACCTTTTAGATAAGGGTCGCAATTTCAACCCATTTTCATGTTGAATTTTTCCGTAATTCCAAAGGACTTCAGAATTAGACCCCAAAACTGGACTTCTAGATTCCATAACTTGAGTTGTAGGATCCCGATTTAGACGTGGGATACCTCTATGAATTCGTGGTTGAATTCTCTAAAATTCTACATTTAAATCTGTCTTTTAAATGAGGGTCGCAATTTTAACCCATTTTCATGTTGCATTTTTTCGTAATTCCAAAGGACTTCAGAATTGGACCCCAAAACTGCACTTCCAGATTCCATAACTTGAGTTGTAGGATCCCGATTCAGACGTGGGATACCTCTATGAACTCGTGGTCGAATTCTCTTAAAATCTACATTTAAATCTTTCTTTTAGATGAGGGTCGCAATTTTGACCCATTTTCATGTTGAATTTTTCCGTAATTCCAAAGGACTTCAGAATTGGACCCCAAAACTGGACTTCTAGATTTCATAACTTGAGTTGTAGGATCCCGATTCAGACGTGGGATACCTCTATGAACTCGTGGTCGAATTCTCTTAAAATCTACATTTAAATCTTTCTTTTAGATGAGGGTCGCAATTTTGACCCATTTTCATGTTGAATTTTTTCGTAATTCCAAAGGACTTCAGAATTGGACCCCAAAACTGCACTTCCAGATTCCATAACTTGAGTTGTAGGATCCCGATTTAGACGTGGGATACCTCTATGAATTCGTGGTTCAATTCTCTAATAATCTACATTTAAATCTTTCTTTTAGATGAGGGTCGCAATTTTGACCCATTTCCATGTCGAATTTTTCCGTAATTCTAAAGGACTTCAGAATTGGACCCCAAAACTGCACTTCCAGATTCCATAACTTGAGTTGTAGGATCCCGATTCAGACGTGGGTTACCTCTATGAACTCGTGGTCGAATTCTCTTAAAATCTACATTTAAATCATTCTTTTAGATGAGGGTCGCAATTTAGACCCATTTTCATGTTGGATTTTTCCGTAATTCCAAAGGACTTCAGAATTGGACCCCAAAACTGGACTTCTAGATTTCATAACTTTAGTTGTAGGTTACCGATTTAGACGTGGGATACCTATATAAATTCGTGGTTGAATTCTCTAATAATCTACATTTAAATTTATCTTTTAGATGAGGGTCGCAATTTTAACCCATTTTCATGTTGGATTTTTACGTACTTCCAATGGCTTTCGGAACAAGGACCCAAAACTGGACTTCCAGACTCCATAACTTGAGTTATTAGATCCCGACCTTGAAGTTTGATACCCTATGTGCTTGTGGTTGAAATCTGTAGTATTCTACGTTCCATTTGTTCGTTCGAAAGTTGGGTATTTTATCCAACATCAATCCAATCCCTGCAGATTGGATCAGTTAATCACGCTGGGAGTCCTGTAACTCCTCAATCGCCCCCCGCAGCTAGTAATGCAAATCGGCGTATTGTGCCCTGACAATAGCAGATGCCGTGACATTGTTGTCGCTCTCCGCTCGCTCTATTGTGCGGTTCGCCAGCAGGAATACTCATAGAATGACAATGGCAATGGGATATGCAGGGGGTGACAGGGGGTGGTGGGTGTGCGGGGGGTGGTGGCGCCCCCACAGAGGTGTGTGTGTGCGTGTGTCAGGGTGTCATTGTTGGCGTGAGCTCGTGTGTGTGTGTGTAAGGCCACTCAACACGCCAGTCAATTTATACTAATTGTAAGTGTCACATACATTTGTCAAATTTTAAGTTATGGTCTCCACTTCGGCCTCTGCTGCGGTCCTGTGGTTGTCCTGCGGCTCCTGCCTGCTTTTTGTTGTTCATGTTGCTGCTGTTGATGTTGCTGTTGCTGCTGCTGTTGCTGTTGCTGCTGTCGTTGGGTGTAGGTGTTGCTGCTGATGCTGTTGCTGTTGGTGTTGCTACTGCTGTTTTTGCCATGAAAAATTGTTTATTGTAATCTGTTGTCCAAGAATGTTTGACACCAAAGCTGGGGCTGCAAAATAGGAGTGGCAAGGCTGAAGTGGCGCAAAAAGAAATTTCCTTAAATGCCTCGCAGCTGTTCCAGTCCTCCCAACTTCAGCCATTCTCGCCAAGGAAAGTGGCAAAAATTACAGTGGAAAACAAGTTCTGTAAGCTGCTTAGCTGCAAGTTGTGATTAGCTCAGAGAATTTCCCCCATTTTCCACCATTTTCCCAAACCAAAGCTTGCGGCTTTCAAAGCGCGTCCTTCATTAGGGGGAAAAAAGCAACACCCTGTTTTTTTGGTGAATCTGGAAAAAATCACTCACTCCCGTCAGGAAAAAGGCTAAGAAAATGAAATGAATTTGCGGAAAACCGAACAACACATGCACTGAGAGAGTCGGTGGAGGGGAAATGAAAAAGATAGGGACTGACAGGGAGACAGGCAAAACAAATCGTCGGGATTCCTTATTGAGCAAGAATTTCCTAAGCCGTGCGGCATGTGTGTGAGTTGCAAAGAGAACAAAAGGCCAAATGAAATCAGAAAATATATATTAACAAATCAATAAAATATTTCGAATTCCTGTCTCAGTCCGATGTACAAGACTTGTCTTCTGCCTGCCAGCGCATTTGGCAGGGATTAAAAGCATTTCCATATTAAATATTTCACAGATATTCGGCATTCAATCCTTTTTAATTGAGTTCGTTTTCCGCCCGACTGCGCCGTCAAATAGTTGGTAAAAGTTGGCAAATCAAATATTCGTCAGGTATCCGTTGCCGCAAAATCGATTTCATTTTGGAACAAAATTCGGTACCAAAAAAAAAAGAGGAGTGTGAAAAGTGGTTGAAAACTGATCCAATTCCATATTGAAATATCACAAAATTGGCATATGTTCTCAATATCAGTCCACTCCAGAGTTTATTTTGTTTTATCTCGTTTTTTGGAAGCCTTTGAACACAAATGGGTAAATTTAATTATGGCTTTTAGAATGGAAAAATGTTTGATCCATTTGTGGGGGGAAAAAGCACGAAATCTTTTCATTAGACTTATAATAAAATCTTTTGTTTCAGCTTAAAGCCGAAACATAAAATTTATTCAAACCTTTATGGGCTTTATGAAAGCAAAAAAAAATCAATTATCTCCTATGTACAATTAAATCCTACCCTTTCCCTTATATTTAATTTCTCCGCCTAACACTGCGTTTGATTAATTAATTTTTCAGCAAACTGATTATGCAAACAAGCTTAATCGCCAGATGTGAGGGACCAACCTTTTTCAAATACTCTAGAATGGGGATTTTGGAATAAAGTATTCTTAAGAAGGTATTTTCTTTAAGAATTATTTTACTGGACTACACTTCTGTTTATCTGTTGAGGCTTACAAGTCTATAAAGTGTTATTTCTCTGAGCGTAAAATCCGAACTCTTTTTAATCGAACTCGCTACGAAACTACAAGAGGATCAGCTGTTCATTAATCTACTTTTCATTTTCGTCCAGTTTCCAGCTCCAGCCACTTTTCCCTGCTGCAGAGTATAAGCTTTATATATTTTTTTCTATTTATTTTCCATTTTTTCGGTTGCTGACTGGATGAGTGGGTGGGTGGTTGGTTGGTAGTGGGTGTTTTTGGGCGGTTTGGCTTGCCCCTGCCGCCGCCCGGGCAAATTTAAATGTTTTTAGTTAAAGCGGATTAAAAGTTCGCTGCATGCCGCACATACATAACCCATGCCCCATCGCTGGATGCCACCCCCAAAACACCTCCCCCTGGCTTTTCCGCCCATCGCAGCATTCAGAGGCCCTCGTAACCATGTGGCCTACTTTGGCCCGAGCTCTGGCAGCTAACCCCATGCATAATTAACGTGGCGTGGCCCTGGTTGGCCTGCCACATCTCTTACAGCTCCTCATCCTCCTCCTCCTCCTCCGCCTCCTCCAGCTGTGAATCCTCTCCAGCCTCCAGCTCATAGCCCATGGGCCAGGACCCACACCATAGCATACCATACTATACTATAGCATCCCATACCTCATGCCGCATGAAAAGCCGGCAAAGGATCTACGCACATCGAATTGAAATTTTTGGGGGCTAGAGCTGAGAAATTGATGGCCACTGCCGAGGCGTCTATTTTATTGGCATGGCATAAATTATGACACAAGAAACTTGTAAGCCACTGGCACAATTTTTGATTGTCTCCACTTCGCAGGGAGTGCAAGGAGTGCAAGGAGTACGAGGAGTACGAGAGAACTTTCCAAGAAGAACCATAAATTGCCGGCCTTTCAATTGAAAATTAAATAGTGCCAGGGATTATGCATCCGGCCGACAAGGACACTGGCCGGACGATCGGATGGGAAATGCTGGGGAAAGGCCGGGGAAAGTCCGGGGGAAATTCTGGGGAAAGGCGAAAGCGACAGCGACAGGACAGCTGGCTGATTTAAAGGATATGCGCGTATAACTTGCATTTACAATTGATTTTAAAATCTCCAACAAAAGCCACTGTCAACAGTCGGCGCCGCAAGTGCACTGCCCAAAATAAGGTGGTAATAATGTTTAATGCTTTTATTAAATGGGTTTTAAAGTGTTAAAATATTATCCAAAACAGTTCACAAATATATTTTACTTTTAAATGCATCTATAGCCACATTATCTTATTGGTAAATTTAAATACATTATGGTAATGACCCATCGCAAATCAAAAACCTGTTCGGATAATCTTCTGCATATGCCTCTTATTTTAATAATCAATTTAAAATGGTTTAAGGGGATTTTAGAGGAGTGATATGGCTTAAAACAGACAGCATGACAGCATATGCTATCTCTAAAATATATACAATTATAATGTTTATTTTTTACTAAGGAGCTTAATAACAAATGGTTATGGGCAGAGTGAGCCTGTTGATTATATTCAATTTTCTACTCATTAAATAAATCAATGGGAATTAAGTTAAATCTACTAGTATAGATAATAATAACCTTGTTTGCATGCCAATGTAGACCAACAAGGGTTAGATCTACCCAAATGAATTGTTCTTTTGTTTCGTTGTTAAAAAGAACAAGTCATGTTCAAAATGTGTTATAAGTACTTTGGAACAAACTCTTTTTTACGAAAAAAAAGGAAGATGAGTAGTCAATTTTTTTTTTTAAATAAAAAAGAATCCACTTTAAAGTAAGGGTTTTTATGGGTGTTCTCGATTTGCCGAGAATAACGTTGATTTATTTATGGCATTTTTCGTAGTGTGGCTTCGCTGGCGGGCAGCATTGTCGCATTGTCATTTGGCAACGTATCTCCATCAGCTCCCCAGAACAACGCCCCTCAGCGCCTGCCACGCCCCTCGCCATGAATGCACTCACACACAGGCACTTCAGGGTGTGCATCTGTGTGTGTGTGTGTGTGAGCCAACGTCAGCGATAAGCAAGCGACCAAACGAATACAGTGAAACCCATTCGAACACAAAGTGTGAAAGGCATCGCGGGCGGGCGATGAAAGGGTGATAGTGGGTGGTGGGTGGTTACTAAGGGGGTGGCTACTGGGAGCGGGGGTGGCCTCCCCAGGTTGCCAGCTAACAGTAACAGTTTTCAATAAATACTTTTGCCTACGTGTCCGTCCACTCTTCCTGTCTCCCTGACTATCCATGTGTGCTGGATTGCCGGTGTGAGTGTGAGCAATGCAAAAAAGTTTTTGCTCACTTTGCCTGTTGTTATGCACCGCTTATACCCTGCCACTGATAGGGGGATAGCGATCAGATCGAAAGGCTATACATTCTAGATTATTTGGATCCACAGCTGCAGATATGTGTTGCTCGTATTCCAAACTGTACACTCAAAAAAGTATTAACGCTGAAGTAGAAACACAAACTATAAGTAAATTAAAAAACGAGACAACAACTTGGCTTCGTTTGTTAAATTTACTTTATTTGAAAGTCAATTTTCATAAGGAGTAGATAATTCTTATAGTTTATAGATAATCCCCCTTATCATAGACAAAGTCTTAACAATTTTTAAAATCAGGGTGTTAACTTTTTTAAGTGTTGCTAAATGCTGGCCTAACTTTCGCAAGAAACACATGCAAGTATTTTACTATCATATTTATGTGATATTTTATTTTTAACAAAAAAATTTATCTTTTAAAATTACACAAATTGTATTGCTGTTATAAATAAAACATTTAAATGATTCAATAAAATATTAATGACAATGCTAGTTTAGCAAATCATCAGATTGTTTACTATTAATTCAACGTTTTATAAAAAAAAAATAGTTCATAGAGCTTAAGTTATATATTGTTCTAAGTATTAAAAGATATACGAAAGTAAAAAACGTTGGTATAGGCTTTGATAAAATAAGTTATCCACTCGAATGCATAACATCCAATTTAAACATAAATTTGTTAACCCTTTTGCTTTAAATAATTTAGGGTAAAGTCTCTTTAAGATATCTTAGTTGTTCAAAACATGCTGGGGTTATCGGTACCAAAGTACTTACTTTCCGTGATTTATGCCTTGAGTACGGGCGACCCAATCTTCGAGAAAGGTTAACTAATTGCCGGACAGACGATTAATCTCGCCCACTTTCAGGGCATTAAGGCTTCGATTTAGCATCGAAATAAATCCGCCATCCGCTTCCTGCTGTTTTTTAGTTTTCCGCTTTCCTTATACTTTTTTTTTTATTTTTTTTTTATTTTTTTTTTGTTTTTTGACTGCTCATTTCCATGACGCGCAGTTGGCATTGTGTAGGGGCGTGGCCGGGGGGAGGGGGGACAGGGGGATGGGCCGCGGGGGGCGTGGCGTGTGCTGAAAACTTTGCGCTTTGTAATTGTGTAATTATGGGAAATTAAAACTGTTGGCAAAACTTTCTGCACACGTGGGGCGGCTGAACGAGTGCGAGTTCCGGAAAAGTGGGTGGTGCTGGGAGGTGAAAATGGAAAATGCTGGCTGAAGAGAGGGGGGAGGGGGGTTGCAAGTGGTATAGGGGCTTTGGGGGAAAAACTGTGCATAGATAGTTTCGCAATGGTGGCAATCGATAAATGTTTTGCATTGCAGTTGCAACTTCAGCTGATTCGGTTACTGATTCGGTTTCAGTTTCTGTTTCTGGTTTTCTTCTGGGGTTTTCCAACACCCCCCCGCCCCTTCAACCCTTTCACCCCTTTTGGCTCGGTATTTATGCAACTGTTTTCAATGAGTGAGCGATTTATGTTAAGTACACATGTTCTCATTGGATTTTCCGGGCCACAGGGAAAGGAGGGAAAATGTAGGGGGGGATGGTGATGTGTGGGGCTTGCTAGCAGCACGCATACAGAGCCGCACATAAAAGACATCTGCAGAAAATGAGTGTCGCAAACACGCAAACAGATACAAGGACATTCGAGACGTACAAGTGTGTGTGTGACTGTGTGTGTGTGAGTGTGTGTGTGTAAGCCCCATAACAATAAAAATTTATTTTCAACTTTTTATCTTGCCCCGCTACCCTTGTTCCTCATTTCTGCTCCTGTCCTGTCCTGTCCTTTACCTCCTTCTCCTCCTCCTTCCACCTTGCCCACCCCTTCTTCATTTCCGTTTCCTTCTGCTACTGCTCTTGCTTCTGTTTCTCTTTTGGTTTCTCCTCTGGCCATCGTTATGTGCATACGTATGCGTATTATTATAACGCATTCGCCTAGGTGTACCACCTAGCAAGCAGTGGAGATTCGTCGGTGGTGCGCAATTTGTGTGGACCGCCCTGCCATTCCGCTTATCCCCCCCCCCCCAACCCCACCCCCCTCGGTTACCGCCTTGGTTAACTGTTTTCAGCTTGCTGCCATGAACACGTACACTGTGTGTGTGTCGGTGTGTGGGTGCTGGTAGCACAGTAAGAAAAAAGGAGGCAGACAATTGAATTCGATAGGAATTTATTGCCTGCGATTTGTTAAATAAAGTACTTTACGAAAACCCAAAATCAATGCCTTTACCTGATGCCAATGAACATATTTTAAAGGAGAAACGTAGACTTAGATAAGGGATGAAGAATACAAAGTCGCCCATTTTGGGGGTTTATTTTTATAATCTGATTATCCTGTCGCGCATATTTCATCATATCCTAAGTACTTCCCATCAAAATTTTGCATAATGCTGGAGGCTGTTTTTTATTTTTTTGAATGAAATATACATTTAGGGCTAGAGTTCCCTAAAAGTCTAGTATTCAACATAACAAAAAGTCGTCCAAAACAAAAAACTTTATATCAAAAAAACGACACAACATTTTTGTGACATTTTTTATATATAAAGTTTTTGGTTTCGGACGACTTTTTGTTAGGTTGAATACTAGGCCAAAGCAATGAAAACCCATAATATAATAACATAATAATACTTTCACTACTTTATAAGCTCTCAACCAATCCCCAATTGGAATATCTAATAAGAAGGACATGTAAAACACATTGCCATGTAAATGGGTAATTTGTAATAATTATAGCCAATTATACGCAATTAAAATAAACGACTTTTTAAGTATGGTTATTATATGCATTACTTGGAAAAAAGGTATAATAATGATGGCAATCCAATGCCAAGAATGAGGAAATTTAATTTCCTGAATAAGTGTTAAAGTGCGCTAAAGTCATAGTTCTGAAAAAACGAATATAATCGCCTTTAAATTGATAGGTTCATCAAGGTGGCAGTCCCAAGAAGTCTTAAATCGAACTTTCAATTGCTTCCACCTCTTTGAACTGAGCAATTTCATTGATGGTTGATTTTCAAGCTGCAGGAAGTACAGGTACAAAAATTCTTGGAATTTTTTCTGTGTGTCTGTGTATCTTTCGCCTGCAGCCAAAAAGGACTAGGAAAGCAGGGCAGGACCTGGCCTAGAAGAAGAAGAGCCTGAAAGAGCAGCAACAGAAGCAGCAGCAGAACTATCAAATTGTATTTGTAGCCAATACAAATGAGCATACGGCAGGCAATTTACCAAAAGGCAGCAACCACCCATTAGGAACTAACCAGTATACCCAGTCTACCCAATGTCCCATAGCCAGATTCCAGTTTTCGTAACCCCTATTCCACCCTTGGCATTCTGATGCACTGGGGGGCAGAAACTGCCTTATGTGTCGAATGAAATGAAGCGATTCGTGCTGCCAGTTAACCCATTAACGACGACACCTCCCAGCTCTTAACACCCAGTCGCCCACTGGGCTTAGTTAAGCTCCGTCCGCCCACCCAGGAAAACTCTCTAATGGAATAACTCTGATAATGCCCCTGTTAGAGGCACACACACACGCACCCACAAAAGGAAAGCCCCCAAGGTAATATTCGGCTTTTTACACGCTCATCAGGAAATGAACTATGTGGGAGCCAAATGAACCGAAGTTCGTGAAGCCAGAGAACTACTATACCTAGAAAACTTGGCTCAAATATAGAGCCTTTTGATTTCTTCGTTTATTGAAATGGTACGTGGAAATGGTTCTGTTATGACTGGCACAACTGCCAGATGGCCTCGTTAAAAGAGCATCAAAAACCGAGTTGATGGCTGCCGAAAAATATTATCGTTGCCTTATTTTGTTGGCCAGTCAACGCACATTGAATCATCTCGAAAGAAGCTGACACTTCAATCAATGTTTAAGCCACTTCAATGGCAATTACTTAGTTTTTGAAGCATGGCTTTCTTCCGTTTAAAGTTTCTTAATTAACCTTTAACAACGCTGAACAAAATGTACAAATTAAGTGATGTAAATAAATTGTAAATACAGTAAAATTCAAATATTTATATGCAATTTATATGGCAAATATCGATTGTACCTCGAATAAATACAAGAATACAAATATTGGCAACGATTTTTCACAATGTGTGCAAATTTGATTGGTTACAGTACATCTTGTGTATATGCAAAATTGTGCTGATATCATGGCTATTGCATAACTAGATATCTGGCTTCTGGTTCGTTCATTTTTCTGGTTTTTTATTTTTATGTATTGTTTTTCATTTCGTGGATTTGAATGTCTATTCTGTGTGTACTCGGGCATTTGCTTAAATGTGTGTGCTTTTGGTGCCAACATTTGTATGTTCGACATATCTACAAAGGGCAGCTGGAGGGTAAGGATAATTAAATGGGCAAGCTCTGAAAAGGGTACTCATAAAAGTTTCCAGTTGTATTATTTTATGTGTGCAGTCAGAAGCCAGAAGAGTATTTACAAAACGCGCTATTAAATATATATAAGCTAAAATATGCATATAAAATTTTGATATATAAATATCTACGCAAGGAATTCAGGCAAACTTCTCATATTTGCTTGGCAAATTCAATAAGAATTCAGACTTAAGAGGTGGTAAACACATTTTTCCCTAGGGCTTAGGCGTTCCTGGGGGAGAAACTATTTCCCAGGACGGTTGAGGAATGCCAGGCCAAAAAGTGTGCCGAATTAATCGACTGAGGCAGTCTGGTATTGTCTTGCCTTGATTGCGCCACGTGCTCCTGCATATTTAGCCGGAATTCGGCAATGCATGCACTGGGCATTTGGCATTTGGCAACTAGCAACCAGCAACCAGCAACTTGCAACTTGCAAGTTGCATCTTGCATACTCTTGAATAATTAACCGAATCCTGATGGTCCTCGAATGGGCAATCAGCTGGCATGCCATCTAATCCTGTTTGCGTCGGCATTACGGAGTCTTAGCCCCCACTGGATACAAAAATTCAATTGCTCAAGAGACGCAAAGCAATAGCAGCTGTCAAAGCTTTAAGCGGCAACCTTCGTTATTTCCAGCATTCCACTCAATCTCTTGTTGAGTTTTCCCCCAGTCGCAGTCCCCGAAGCCCCCCCATTTTCCCTTGGGTTTTCCGCTCTTTCGCTCCCATTCGTCATCAGAGTCGTCATCTTGGCGCAGTGGCAGTAGTTCCTGAAAATTGCAGCAATGTTGCATGTCAGCTTACAAGCGCACTTTTTATTGTAATGTCGCATTATAACTACGCTGATGCTGATGCTGATGCTCCAGCACACTCTGGAAGACAATTTGACATAGCTCGCTAATTGGCAGCTGCAGGATGGCGAAAAAAAGAATGAGGGAAAATGGGCGCAGGATGCTAAAGGAGCAGTAGAACCATCAACACAGGCAAAAGCATCCTTCAAATCAGCATCAAATCCCGGATCTCAGGAAATGGGTTGAATTTTAAAGACCCTCACAGTTTGGGATCATAAATTTCTTGATGGCTTTTTAGCCGCTGCCATTGCCGGTGGCCTATTATTATTATTATTATCGGCACGGGCACCTGGCCATAGTCATAGCTGGGGCTTTATGTTCTTGGCCACTTTTCTGGCCACACGGATTTCCCGAACACACCGGAAAATTTGGGGTGGCCGCTGGGTGTTTTTGGGTGGCCAATACACGTAGACCGGCTTACGCATGCCGCAATAATCCATGGCATAAACATTGGCAAATCCGTTTGCGTTTTGTACAAACATAGCTAAAACGTATTGGCAACAAAATTGGGCTAAAACCGAGGCACAATGAGCCGAGTCAACAGAAAGAGTCGGACGATTATTTTTGGCACGTGGATGCGTTTGTTAGCATTAAGTCATAAAAACGTGCTATCCCAAAAGAGGGGGGTAGAGCGAATGAGATGGCGATGGAGTCTCTGGCAAAGGGGTTCAGTGGGTTAAGAGGAGGCGATATGGGGGGTGCTAGAGGGTTTAGGAGAGCCAGGGGTCTAGATTTGGGGCCAGAGAATAAACGACGATTTTTCGGTATGGAGCATCGAGTATTTTCTATGGGATTCCGTAAGCTGAAGGAGCTTCTCCAACTGCCATTGTCAGTCTGTTTATCGTTTCAAGCTGAAAAGTCTCTGGCTCTCGCTTTCTGTATTAATGCACTGAAATCAAAAGGGCTTAAGTATGCCAAGAGAAAATTCTATTATTAAACCTAGCTGGAAATAAATAAAACAAAATCAAAAGCATGAAGAGAACAACTAGTACAACATATGTATTAAATTCTTTGGGTTCTACAAAATGAACCCATCATATAGTTGTTGTCAACTATATCTCCGCCATAAAACACTCTGCTAGCTTATAGTATTGGGTATACAAAGCATAAGATAATAACTCAAATAATAATACTTTTAGATCGAATTTTTGTTAACGAAGTTTGATTTAATTATTTTTACTTGAAGGTTATGATACATTTTTAAGATACTTCGGAGGAGCTTTTATTGTTTCTTTATAGAAACCTATAATATGTTTATACCTAAACTGGTATTTACTATTTACTGTTTTAATGTACCTTTGAGATACTGAAAGCAGTTGGTTCTGATTAAAACCTAACTAATTCATACTGACTTTCCTTATTTGTAGTTAGGAATTGTGATATTTACTCTATGTGTAGAGAGAGATAAGGGGGTTTGGGGGCCTTTAAGGGTAACATGAGCAGGCCAAAGCAGAGAAAGGAGCAGCTCGAGGGGTGCTGGGGAAATGGGTAAAAGGGGGACGGCATCTACACAATAGAACGCTTTGGGCCAATTGTAGGGACAAACTGACATTGCTTGCCATTCCACCTGCATTTCCCCCCCGGTGCGACCACCCCCCCTTTCCACAAGTGACTGCTTTGCTATGCTGGTCGAAAGTACCCCTCCGAAACCCCCCAAATCCCCCTCTTGTGTTGCCGCTGGTGCCTTTGTTTTGCTTTGAAAACTCTCAGCAATTTTGTGGTTCCTTTGTCTTGACTTTGGTCCATTCATTGACAGCTCCTAATGCAATCTCACCTTGTGCTCCAGCACTTTATAAAGTTATCCTTGGATCTCGATGGATGAAACGGGGGGTTACAACAGCAGAGGGGATCCCGCTACACCTGCTTGTGGGCCAATTATCGGCTAAATATAATGGAGATATCCGATAAACCGATTGCCCCGCAGCGCCAGCCGAAGCATTTTCCACTCGATTGATCTGCTGTCAGAAACAATATGGAAAGCCAACGGGATTATGCCGATGCCGATACCGTTGCCATTAACATTACCGTTAAGGCCCCCTCACAAGAATCACCCTCTTCAGGCTAAGCAAATATTTGGATGGTTCCTGAGATGGGGGGGGGGGGCCCTGGGCCCCCATCATTCAGCATCTTTTGTTTACCTGAGAGTATCGATAAATGTATCTATGCAAATGTGGATTTGGATTTGGATCATAAATCATCCAAGTTGAAAATGCTATCGAAGGGTTTTGAGGACGGGGCCTTGAATTGAGAAATTATCCCAAAAGTTTCATGCTTAATTCATTTGTAATTTCTCTGGGGAAAGGGATTGGAATTGGAATTTGGTATTGGTATTATCTGATTGTGCTTGATTCGCTTAATCCGTTGCTAACTACTGTGGGAACTTTCGGAACTTTCGGTTGCATCCTGTGCGTAGTTTCCATGCAATTGGCCACAGTAATTTCACTTGGCTTTTATCCCTCGCACCCCCATTTCCCCCCAGCACCCCTAGAAGTCATTTCCGACACTTCAGTCCCCTTGCCAGCCAGCTTTTCCCTCCCCCTTGGCACGCACACACACATCCGATTAGCAATTTCCATGCACTTCAGAGATTTCATTAGCCACTGTCGTTGTTGTTGGTGTTTTCCATTTGCCATGGCGTGCCTGGCTGGTTTTCCTTCTTTGATTTCCCCGACTTAAACAGCACAGGGAAAAATGCGATTTTTTTCACTGATTCAATTCGATGAGGCTTTATTTGGGAAATTAGATTGATACAAAAGTCTTTAAATTGTTTAAATTATGCATTTTAAAATAAAATAAATATAAATTGGCCATTCCTTACTCAATTTCAATTACTTGTACCTCCCTTGAAGTATTTCCTTTCATATTTCGCAATATTGTAGATAAATCCAATTAGCATTTGAAACGAGAAGGCCTGTCTGTCTGTCAAATTGAAAAAAAAACCCTCTGTTTTTCCCTGTGTTCCTGAGGTTTTTCACTACGCACTCTAGCTTCCTATCGCACTTGAGCACTTTCCATGCATTTAAACAATTTCCCTGCTATATTCCATTTTACAAATGTTTTTTCTTCACCCACCGACACCAACCCACCCGCTGTGTTTTGAATTCGTTTGTTGTTGTCAAAAATGTTGATGAAAATTTCATAAATTTATTTGCTGTTTTTCTCCTAGTTCCTGTTGCTGTTCTTGGCCCAAATGCTTGTTGTAGTTGCTGTAGTTGTTGCACTTCATTCGTTCGTACGCTTCTGAGCCATTAACTACGCCACTCGTTCGCTTTTGAGCCAAGAGAAGTCAGAAAAGGGGGGTTTGGAATGGGGAAAAGGGTTCCAAAGTGGCTGCGGGGATGGGTGAAGCGGATGAAGGGGGTGTAAGTAAGTCGAGTGGGCTAGTCAAGTTGCACCATATCGTAAAATATTTAACGCTTTTAAGAGTCCTGCAGTTCGGGGCAGGTAAGTTGCTACGGTTTCGATGCGTAAGTCATTTTCATCCGCTTACGAGACGGGTGGCCATTTGTCTATGTCTTCCCACTTGGTGCCAGCATTTCATATTGCATTTTTCACTAAACTTACTCTTACACAAGGAAAAAAGTTTAAGAAAGTTAATCTTAAATTTTTACAAATATCTATGCTTAAATTTAACATGTGCTATTTTCTGTTTAACTCTTGTTTTGTGATATAAATATTTAAAAGCTATCCATAATATTTATATTTCATTGATAAATTCAAATCTCAAAGTAATTGTTAATGTAATACCTTAAACAAGTGTGGTTTGTGGTTTTAAATATACAAATATACTTTAGAAAATACTTTCCTATCCATATATCATTCTTTAACGATCGCATAGGTTGAAAGCCTTGATCTGCTTTTACTTAATATAAAATTGTAGCTTCCCAACTTTCAAACTAAGCAAGTAAGTATGTATCGCATTTTGAATTTGTTGATGCTAATTAGGAACATTTATATTTTATTGAGTAAGAAATGAGTTTACAAACATTCATTTAAATAGATGTTAAATTAAAAGATATAAAGTTAAAGGGACTACTTTATGTTATTATTTCGATGGTTCTGATAGGGCTAGAACTTATTCTCGGCGGTGAGATTTTTGATGGTGATGTTCTGATGATTTCTTCTCGTGGCCCAGCTTTTTACTATGATGATGCTCTTTCTCGGATTTCTTCTGGTGCTCCAGCTTTTTACTATGATGATGCTCTTTCTCGGATTTCTTCTCGTGCCCCACCTTTTCATGATGATGCTCTTTCTCGGATGCTTTCTCGTGCCCATGGTTCTTATGAAGCTCAATCTTTCTCTCGGGTTTCTTCACATGTTCCCCGGCCTTCTCGCCTTGTTCTTCCCGAAGTTTCTTCAATAGACGCAAGCGTTTGAGTGCCTCTTCCTCTTTTTCCTTGGCGGAGCAAGTGGCAGTGGTGGCGGTCTTACTGGCAGAAGCGGCAGTGGTGGTGCTGGTGGTGGAGGTGGTGGACTCGGTGGTCGACGATTCCGAAGAGCCCGATGCACCACTGCCCAGGAGCAGGACACTGCCGAGAACGCCCAGGATCAATACCAACGAGAATCGCATTTTGATGTGCCTTAACTGGGAAATTGCCTTCGCTTTTATACCTCACTAATCTTCAAAAGGCACCATTCAGCAATGTTTGCACAGCTTTTGAAAAGTTAATTCGGTTTTTGCACTTTTTCTTTGGCCAAAGATCTTTTCTAACAACCATTGTTTTTACCTATGCAAACAAAGACTCGCAATTAGTTGTTGTTGGCACAGCTGATAAATTATAGTGTGCAAAATTTCGAAGCCCCATTTCTTCTGAAACGTGTGACTTTAATAAAAAGCTACTGGGCTTTCCCCTGCTTGCAGTTTTTTATAAGTTGCTAAGCAAAAAGTTGACCTCAAAATGAGATCTTGAAAAATTAAGGTCTTAAGAATTATATAATAGGTACATCAAAAAGTTAAAGTGAAACTTTATATTTATATTTTTCATTTGTAGAACACATAAAAAACAAACTCAAAGTAAAGGGTTAGTTTTTACCCTTTTTATAGTTATCTGGCCTGCATAAATGGCTTTTAACTAAATTGATGGAACCACAGTGTTGTTTCCCGTAAATCAGTTCTTGTATTTATAACCTGGTTTTTTCCCGATATACCCACACTTTTGCACACCCACATCAGGTGGGTGTCTGAAAATATCGATGTATGAATTTTCCGACCTTTCCCCAATAAATTCTCGTGGCAACGCATCGAATGGGACGTGATTTTGGCTTCACGCACGCACGCCGCACCTAAACAGGGGAGTTAGTTTCATTTAGAGGGGTGGCTCAAAAAAGGGGGCGTGGCTCAGGGATTGGTTACGTTGTCCCAAAAGTCCCCCACATCACCCCCTCACCACACCAATTTCCCCCCTTTTGGCATTGCTCTTTTCTATGTCATGGCACGTATTTTGGATTTCTGCTACATTTGAACTTAATATTTTCCCCCGTCTCCAGTTGCCATGTAAGTTGGTGTGTATATATGTTAGCTGAAAATTTGCTCGATTTTTTGGCAACATCTCTGTTTTAGCCAGGGGAATTTCTTTGGCGTGTTAATGCCTTTTGGCTATCAATTGGCCATTATGTGCCGGGGGTTTGGGGCCGAAAAGTCCCGTCCTCCGAACCTTCTTCTTCTATTTCTTCCGCCACATAACCATTACCAGTTTGTAATTCCGTTGTGATTTGGGGATTAGGTCTTCTTCTTTTCCTGGCCATGTACGGTGTCCAGGCACATGGACACACCATAAAAATATCTTGGCAAAAGGCAATTGAATAAATTGTGACCTTTACATTGATTCCACTGCCGCATCATCCTTGGCTGAGCTCACCCCTTCCCATTTCTGCCCATTCCTGGGACAGTCTCTCAAGTAAATAAAAGCTGCAAAACCATTTATTTTCCTTTGACTTTTGCACCCTTTTTTGTATTATTTTTTGTTGGCTGCCCCTGAAGTCCCTGATCCTGATCCCCGTCACGTAAGCTGCCGTACAGTGTTATAAGTCCATTTTGGTTGTACGTACACACCGAGTGCTTGTTGGTATAGCTGGTTGTGTCCTTGTTTGCGTGGGATGCCATTTTTTTTGTTGCTATTTTAAAATCGAAATATAAATACATGTTGGTTTAGCCACTAGTTGGGATCCATTGGCAGTGGCACCTCGGTTTTTGTCGAACCAAACACACACATGCCACATATGGCACATAACACATGCTGAGCCTGACCACAAGTTGGTCTATTAATACGCGCAAATAAGCCGCTTAATTAGTCTTTCATTTTCGGGGGCACATAGGCTGCGGCAGCGGCTGCTGAGGTGGGGGGGGGCAACATGGATTGTGGCTGCCACCGAATGTGGCCAGTAGCTGTCGGATTTGCGGGCCAACGTGGCGTATGCATAATGAAGATGATCGAAACGTAGCAATTTCTGCTACGCGTACGGGCCACCAAATCGGACGTTAATTAAATGCTGCCATAATAGGATAAAAACTTTTACTCCTGCATACATACTTACTTATATGTGGGTACTTTCACCCACCTCCCATTAGGCGGCTCGTTAAGCTTCCCGCATGACCTCTTAATGAAATGAGAAAACCGCTCAGTGCATACACACTGTGCTTTTCTTTTTTCTTTTTTTTTTTCTTTAACCATAACCGTATTTTCATTTATTATGGAGAAACATTTGTTCGTTTATTTTTGCATTGTTTAAACAGAAAAACATACTTGACTCTGCTTAGGTTAGCTTCAATTACCATTTAATCATTAATCATTTACCATTTTTTTCGTTAGTTTAATAATTTCTGTAATTTCATTTACTATCTTTTTGGTTGAACCGAGATCGGATCGTTGATCCGTTCGCTCTTACTGCTTAAAAGTCTTATCAAGACCGCTTAAAACCGACCTCTAAATGTACAATTATCAAGTATGAATATTTTACACAGTAACTAGATGATGGACTACGTAGAACAATTTCGCGGCTGACAACCAGATAAAAACTTATCCATATACACTGAATAACCATCTATATATATATATAGCCGGGGTTTCCTTCCCCAAATCTCCTTTCTTCACTTCTCCTCGTGCAGGGTGTATGATTTTCGAATAAATAAATAAACAATCGAGGGCCTAAAATATTGATGTTGATGTGTATTTCATATATACAATCGGACATTTCTGCTTCAGTGAACCCAAAATGATACTGTAAACCGAAAGGTTTTCAATAATTGCTGACTTTTGGCCAGTCTGTGGTGATTATAAACCTGGGTTAAGCCAAATGAATTTCAAATGAAATACAATGACAACACTGATTTTTTTTTGTTGCGGGATGAATGAAAAACAGCTGCTATTATTTTGGGTTTTGTTAATTTCTCTGGGTTGTGGGTTAGTGCTTGTTTTAGCCTGGACTCTTCCTGTTGACTGTGGTTGATTAAAAGTTCTCTCTCTTGTAATACTGCCTGCCTGCTCGGGGATGTCTTATAGATAATACTCGTTAAAGGACACACTGTATATGTACACTAGTTCGTAAGACGCTCCTCCGCCCTCATTAAATGCAACTGGGGAGGAGCGGTTCTTCAGTCCCAACTTGGCCGGGACTGTTGCTCAGCGATTTGGATTTGGATTGGCGATTCCTTAGGACGCATCAGCTCCAACTCCAGATGCCCAATAGACTGGTGGCCATGTTGCTCCAGTTCCAATGCAAATTCCAGTGCCAGCTCAAGTCGGGTCTCCAGTTCCAGTTCCAGTTGCCGTTGAAGTTGCAGTTCCAGGCGACAGCCGCCACCGTCATCGAGATCCTGGTGGCAAGGACGAAAGGCACGGACGTGGCCGGAAGGGGGCGCAGGCAGCTGGCGCTGCTGTTGCCGTGCTGCATGGCGGCCGGATGCTCCCCGTTGATGACGTGCACCACCACGGAGGCGGAATCTGCAACGAATGGAAAAGGAGGTGGCGGGAAATGAGTGTGGCTGTGCAAATGCCGCAGGTCACAAAACCCCATTAATTGCCCTGGGCATACTCGCAAAATTCGTTGCCCTAAACCCACAGAGCTGAGGAATTTATATTGGAAAAAGGAAAAAATGACACAGGTGACGTGCACATATCGCATCGATTGATGTTCTGCAGGCCAAAAATTTTTTAATTAAACTACAGAAATTATGGTCTTATGAATCTGGCCTAGGTAGCTACTAAGTAGGTGGAGTTCTATAAAAAAAAAACATGGCAGCTCAACATTTTTTTATATTTTCCATCTTTTGTCTTCCTATTTTATCTACTCAAAACATACATCTTAACAGATTTTTAAAATAAACTTAGTATTTTCATCTGAAGTTTAGAGAGTTCATGTCCTTTAATATTTTATTAACTTCTTTATAATTTTCAAGTTATATTATTATAGGAAATTTAGTACCTCCATCATAGTTATCATGCTTAATATATATTTAAGTACCAGGTACCTGTTATTACCCCAATGCCTAAAAAAAGCGAGAAAGTTTGCTTAACAATAAATTCTCTGAGGGTAAAATGCTAAATGTACCTATTATAAACGTTCCTTTGATATGGTATACAATTTAATATAAATAACTACATGTCTAAATACTCAAGTATCCCAATAACTGATATATATTCCAGTATCCCAAACATCCCAATGACGAACTGTCTTAAAGCCTTCAAGTTCCCTTACTATAGTAAGTATAAATAACACTTATAAGTATATATAGTACTTAAGAATATCTATTACTTCTGAGTACCTATAATTATCACACTGCCTATAAAAAGGCGAGACAGTTTGCATAAAAATAAGTTCTTAAAGGTTATTAGCTGTGTGTTGAGGGAACCCCTGGGAATTGCTGCCAACGCCCATTAGAATATCTGACGCACATAGACAGCGAGTTATTTATAAAAGGTATCAATAACTTTCTACACCCACCCGGAAAACTCTGTCTAATGAACAATCAGTCATGTTCTTAATTTCACTTCCCAAGGCGTCAAAAGTTCACAAGACTTGTGCCGAGGTTGTTATTGCTATTTCAAGCCGCCGTGTGCTTAGATTACAATCTTAAGGAGTACTTAAAACTTTGGAAAGTTTTCCTAAATTAAAGATTAATCTCCAGTGAAGTATGGCTTACGGCAAACTATTTCCATACCAAAACTCTTTTCATTTACCTGTCTGCTTTGCACCATTTTTTGGCAATCAAATTTTGCGAGTGGGGGTTGGAGTTGGCAGGTGGGGTAGGGCGGTGGGGGCTATAGAACTCACCTGAGCTGCTCGGGGAGCAGGTGTAGTTGCCCGAATCCGCCGGCGTGGCCTTGGCGATGAGCAGCTTGCTGGTCCGCGTGGAACGCTCCGTGATGACGTTGATGCCGCCGCGCTGCGAGTAATTCATGACCCGCTTGCCCTTGTACCAGTAGATGAACGATGGCGGCACCGGCGACTGCATCGCCAGGCAGGTGAGATTGATGTCGCTGCCGCTCTTGATGAAGAGCTCCGCGTTGCCCAGGATCTTGGCCCGCGACACTGCCGTTGAAAGGTAATAAAAAGCCACACGGGGCAGGCCATTAATTAGCACTCCGCCCACTTAATGGCCGGGTAACAACTCTCCCCCCCCTTTTGGGGGCCAAGACCATTATGGCTCGATACTCACCCACCACGTTGAGGCGGAATCCCTGGCTGATCTTCGGCTCGGTGGACACCTGGCACTCGTAGGTGCCCGAATCCCTCGGCTGTGGCGATGAGATGCGCAACGTCCACTCGTCGGAACCCTCGGAATGCAGCGACTGGAAGCGCTGGTCGTTGGTGTAGGTGAGTATGCCCACTGTGAGGATGTGGAGGTCGCGTTTCCTTATCCAGGACACCTGGCGGAGAAGGAAATGGCCATTAAGTGCATAATCACATTATTAGCATATTTCTGAGTAAAATTCCCAATCTCTATTTCCTAACATTCAAAGGCCATTTAACAAAATAATAATTATCAGAAAATCAAGCAATCCAAATTGTATAATTGGAAGTTTGGAACCTCTTGGCACAACGAAATATGTACCTATGTTTAAGTACTTTAAATACCGGTTATTTAATAAAAATAACAATTATCAGAAAATCAAAATAACCCATCTTGTTGTATTTACAAATTGGCTCAGCATTTTTCAACTGTGAAATGGCATTGGTTTTTTCATATATAGAAAAACATGAATTCAATCTAACTTTCGTAAGCGCTTGGCACAAAGAAAAAGTTGACCTACATACTCTTGAAAACGTGTATACAAATTTAATAAAATCTTTTTTTCGGCCGCTTTTCTAGCATGAAAATGGGAAAAATGCATGCAGCTGTCAAAGTTGCAGATGAAAAATTATTTCGTGTTTCAAAGGGGTGCTTGCTTGCTTTTATAAACATTATGGAAATGTTTCCATATGCGTGCAGTGATATTTTATATGATGCACGAAAAGGGGCGTTTAATAGCATGATGTTGATAGCAATTAAATATTGGTATATTGCAGATTATCTATCCCAATCTGTACTTAGTTATTATGGAATTTTAAATTGAAACAAATATGCTCGCTAACTATATTTGCTTTTCTAATAATATCGTTTAAAAATTGGTTTAAATACACAACTTTTTGACGTCTCTCATTAGGATATGATATTGTGGCAAAAGTTTTATTGAGGAAATAAAAACTTTTCACTCACTATGCAGTGGAGCAAATCCCAAATCGTTCTGCATGGCTAATCCCCGAAATAATAGCAGAATTGCTCTTTTATATGTTCTTATAATTAGCTGGATTCTTCTCGAGGAGCAAAAGTGTGTGGCGGCTTAAAAGGATTCCTGCAGTCTCAGTCTTTATGCTCCTTGCTCCAGAATTGTGGCACCTGAAGGATACTTTAGCTGCTGAGCAAATTAAGCAACTTTAAATGGTTGCCCAAAGTTTTGCCATTTGTGGGCGGCGAAACTAGAAATTCATTAATTGCCTGTTTCGGCTTTGTCTGGACTCTAATTTATGGCTGCAATTGGGTTACTTAGTGTGCTCAGTTCGGAATAGTTTGGTATACATTCAGGATTTCGGGCTTATAGGGTTGCCTGCTCTGCCAAGAGAAAATGAAGCACTCCTTTGTGCACTGCTTAATTTGCTCGTTTGTTTGGGTTCAATTAATTATGGATTAGTGCCTGGCCAGCCGTGCTCATAAAGAACCCGCTTGATTTATATTCAAATTAAAATACATTCATTAACCGTTCGCTCGCTAATTTTCCAATATTCAATTAAAATTAATTGCATTTCCCCAGTGCAAATAAGTTCAAGGCGAGACTTTGGTTAACTCGGCTATTATTCGATTGGTTCAAAAAAAAAGCCACAAAAAAGGGAAACCAAACAATTAACACATTCGTAATGAAATTTCCTAGTTGAAATAGCGTTTTTATATTGCTCACAAAACGCAATGAATGATTGATTATTGCACAAAAAGTAGGTAAATGTAATAAATTGGAAGGCGTCTGTGGTAAATAAATGCATTTAGGTTTTAATTTACAGAAAAAATGTAAACAAAACGGATTTGCCTTTGAAACATTGGCCAATTAAGCCGATTACTTAAAGGGATAAAGAAAAAATATTGTTGTAGCTTTATTATAGATAGATTTTGTAAAAAATTCTGTGATGTTGCCCAAGGCAATAATGTTAAAACAAAATTTGTATTTAACTCACACAACAAAACAGATACATAAGTTTAAGAAAATGGTATTTTCCTATTAATGGGTTTTCCTTTAAACCCACTGTGAACTAGTTCGTTTCACTTGAACTACATTTTCCAGAAGCGATTAAGCTTCGTTTACTTTTCCTTCGGCTTTTCCTTTGAGCACGTCTCCCCCTTTGAAGTATGCAACGAAATGCGAAAAATTCCATTTAGAGGCAAATTCTCGTGTCGTGCATATATTGCGACAATCAATTAGCACGGAACTTGGGGCGAGGACTTTTGAGTGACTGGAAAATGAATCCCTAGAATCGGGAGTCGTGCAGCATGCATATAAGGCAGAGAAAGGAGAACGGAGAATAGAGAAACAAGAACTGAGAATGTAGGATGCAACGTGCTGGAGACACCGCCAATTAGCCGCATATAAGAGGAGACAATGCCTGTGCTGGAGGATTAGGGACACAGTCTCGAAAACCTAGGATTCCTCGTATCCCTCGTATTCCCCACTATCCCTTCGAATCCACCACTCCCAGCCCAGCGTTAATTACTCAATTCAACTGACTTGCTGAAAGTTGGGCGGGCGAACGAGCGTGGCTGACATCGTTGTCGCTTCCTGAGGGGTCTTGGGGGTCTTTGGGGTCTTTCGGGGTCTTTCGGGGTCTCCAAGGGGGCAAGACACGGACAACGTAAAATTTATTACACCGCATAATTGCACAGCCACAGAGCGCTTGGCTGGGACAAAAGGTTGAAAGGGGGTGGGGCTGTTCCACGGGTTCAGGGGTCAGGAGGCTTGTGTTGTTGCATTGCTAACAAATCGCCCGGAGCGGAAGCGAAGCCGTGTTACAAATGTGCAAACCAGAGCAAGCCAAACACAAAGTGCTATTGGGTGTTGGAGCGCATTCAACCCACAGACATATTTAGGGATGGGCTCCATATAGAGGGGGGTTATAGGGGGTTTACAGGGGGTTCCAACCACCAACTTTATGGCGTAATCTTTTAAAAGTAATCTACAAATCTGCCACACGACCGCCGCAGGTCGTTTGTTTTGCCTTATGCCTTATGCGAATATAATGTTGGGATCCCTGGGGCAATGGCTACATGGGCATATTAATTGCTGGGGACCCCGACCCCCCACTTACCGCTCGATCGCCCAGATTCCGCACGCGGCAGTGCAGCAGGGCCGCCTGACCCACGGTTGCGGTGACCTCGCGCCTCGAGGAGTTGTCGAAGTAGGGCTGCGAATATGGGGTTTCCCAGTAATGCGGTGGCACCTCGCCGCTGACCAGGCCGCAATCTGTAAACAAAACGAAGGATACCGATAAAAGTCCCATTAATACATGCACAGGGGGCGGAATATCACTTAAATTGGCCATCAATTATGTACTTTTGCAACTGTATCTCTGACTGAAGGTCATTTTTCATTTTTCCACAAACAAATAAAATTTCTACCAAAGGCATTTTTGCTTGGTCTTAAATCACTTGTGAAAATCTCTCTCACAGATTCGATGGAGTATCTGGTGAAAAGCGCTTTCGGTTCAAATTGAGCTTATCATATCTGCTCTTGTCATCGGTGTCAATAAGTTGAATTCAAATCTATTCAAAATGGGCAGTGACAATTTAAACAAATTCGAAATGCAGCCATGGTATTGAACTGCTATTTATTTTAAATCTTGTAGATCATATAAGCTTAATCAATTTGTGTTGTTGATTTTTGAAGAATTATAACATGGTTAAGTTCTCACAAGTTGCAGTACAATTTAATAAAATAACTGATTACCTTTATTTTTTAATTTTTAAACTATAATTTTTAATTATTAGTTCTGATTTTTTATTCTTACAAGTATTTTTTTTTTTTTTTTAGACTTTTATTTTTAGTTAGTTTTTTTTTTAATTATTTTGGTTTAAAGTTGTTTAAAGATATATAAAACTTGTACTATTTAAGATGAATTGTTCGACATGAGGAGATAAATATTTTCCAAAATTTTAATAGTTGTACTAATCTATTAATTTTAGGTACTTTAAGAATGTCTTATGCAAAAATGTATTTGATTCTGATGCTCAAGTAAATTCAACAATTTATACTAAAAGCTTTTTTCAGCTATTAAATTATGAAATTTACCGAGTCCTTTTTGTTCATTAATATTACTGTAAGCTTTATGGACCAATTTTTTTACTGTGCAAAAAATGTGATTATAAAAGTGTGCGAATAAACTCACCGAGGAGCAGGAGCAGCCACAGCGGCACCAGGCAAATCGCTTTCAGGGCTCCCGGGCTGTCCGATGTCCACATGGTTTATGCTCTCCACTCGGACTGCTGCTGCTACTCTGATCAGGACGAAGGAGTCCTCCGCTCCTCCTGGGTGTTGTATTTGCTCCGTTTACGGTTTAAGGTTTAATAATCTGCAAAGGAGGAAATATTATTACCAGGGCTTTTTCTTTTTTATGGGGCCAAAGGCGAAGGACGAAGGACGAAGGACCACGGGCGCGCCTCGAAATGAGCTGGGGGAATGGCAAAGTAATTTGCCGGGCAAATGATGAAAGCCAGATATATATCCGGTATATGGGTAAAGTCATACGGGGAGGGAGCCAAGCCAATATGCTTCCCTCCTGAGCCGGAAAATTGCCTGACCATCTCGGCAATTGTTTAATACAGTGCGTTTCATTGCTCTTAGATGGACAAAAGATTGAATAATAACGATAAAGCTTTATAAATGGCACAATGAAATCATAAATATAGCTTTTTAATATGAATAATCAAATTAATTTCATTTTGTGACATTCATTAAATATTTAATCAAAATGTAGGTTAGTGATTAATTCAGTTAGTGTATTAAACTCATTAGCAAATATCTAATTTTTCACATCTAGGCATGGTAATTATTTCACTTTATTTTCAATTAAGGCCGAAACAAAATTGCGTGGCTTATTCAAGAAATTAGAATATAATATGGCTCTCTAATTGAATTAATATTGAAACGAGTTGGCTGAATTATCGGATAAAAATGAAATTAGCTTTTTAACTAGGTCAGCAATTGCCAGCCAGCTGTTTTCCAACTACCAAAAATATATGTTGTGAATAAAATATGCCCAAAATATTCAATACAACCAATTGCACACATTATTATTTTGCGGAACTCTTCCAGAATCCGACGATTAAACATAATTTATTGATTTACGGCAACTTATGTGGGCATATTTATGGACCTCACTGCACCGCAATTCCAATTAACAGAACAAGAGCTCCATCGCCAGTCGGGGAATACTGAATACTGAACACTGAATACTGAATGCAGTCTGAATGACGGGTTAATGAGGTTAATGCCGGATGTAGCCTCAACTTTCGGTTTCGACTTGGTTGCCAGGCAACAAAATGCGTTTCAGATTCGCCACAGGAACTGCATTCATGGTCGGCGGGGGGTAAAATGGGGGGGGGCGGGTTAAAAGGGGGGTTCCAGCCAGTTCAAGCATATTCCGTTGCAATGTGGCTAAAGCAATTACGGGGGTAAAGGAAAAAGGACCCCCTGCCGAATGGAAAACTATGGCAAAAGTCGAGAACTTCGTGAAGGATGAAATTAAAAAGTTTCCACAAGCTGAACTCCTGGCTAAACGACCTTGTCAACTATATAGTTTTATCTGGATAAACTCGATATTGCTTTCGTTCTTCTTCCTTTCTCAGTCTTCAATCCCATCCTTCCTTCCTTTCTGGCAAAATTTGTCAGTCTGCTGCCATGGTTCCCTCGACTCGACTCGTCTCCGTGGGTGTCCCACTCATTATTTATGACTCCAACTCGGTAATCAGTCAGTTGGCGGTGGAAAACGGCGGGGTTAGGCGATTTCTAGAGCGGTCTTTCATAATCCCAGTCATTACTCAAAAAAATATACATTTGTTGTCAGTCCAATTAGCTGCGTGACTCCAAAGGGTCAGCACTCCGGTTCGGTGGCCGCCATTTGTTTTGGTCACTTTTGGCCTTTCGGCCGTCGGCTTTTTGGTTGCTTGGTTCCTGGTTTGCTGAGTTTTCCTGGGAAAATATAAAGAAAAAAAGGCTGGCTTCGTTGGGCTTCATTTTTTCGCAGCTATTACAGCGGAATTATCGCCTAGACCCCGAATCCCCTATGCCTCCATGGAAATTAAACAAAAGTTTTTTCCTCCATTTTTTTATCCGGCCAGCGAACAACATTATTCTGTTGTTCTTTTCCCAACTTTTCAGACCTGTCAAACGGAAAAGGCGGACAAAGGGCGACCGCAGTCCGGAGACCCTATTTATTGTTTGTTTTTCCCCACCCGCGTGTCCTTGTGGGGGCATTAAATTAAATTCCTACACTTACGGGTCTCGGCAATGACTTCCAAATGACACCAGCGTCATCCTCTTCTCCGGAATCCGGAATCCTGATGCCTGAATCCTGGCTGGCGTGATCCTTGCTATCCTTGAGTTGGATTTTACTGCGTTATATCTTGATTGCGCAATGCGCAATAATTAGGCGGCTCTTTAAGCATTGCTCATTCAACAGTTGCACAATAACCAGCACTCAACAATGCCGCACACAATTCACCAATCAGAATCGGAAAAGTTCACCAATCAATCCGTTCTCAACAATGCCACAAAAAATAAGGTCTATTTTTGGTCTGGCTTACTTGGCTTACTTGGGTGTGCGTGGCTTAATAGCGCGGATTTCGAAAATATATCCGTTCAGCGGAAGTGGACACATGGACACGGCTGCGGATGCGGATGCGGAGGCGAAACGCGGATGCGGATGTGGATGCGGACACGCACACGACGATGATGACAGCGATGGCGAGCGACAAGGACGACGAGGGCTTTGTATTATTAAACTCGGCAATGTGTATGTGTGTGTATGTTGGCCACATTAGGTGCCAGCCAGAGCCCTATAGGTATGCACACTCACACACTGAGGCACTCGCACACACACTGTGAGACACACACAGACACCACAACAACAAGAACAACATCATCACGAAGGATTCGCGGAGAGAGGAGAGGCATTTTGTGTATCCGTCTCGAAACGTGACCAACGATTTAGTTATTAAACGGCTTTTGGCTTGGGCCTTCACTTCATTCGTTTCCTTCCACCGTCTGCTGTTTTCATTTTTAAATGTGGCACAATGCGATGTGGCGATGGCACTTTCCCTTTCCCTTTCCCTTATCCCGGCTGTTCCCCTTCGCTTTCCCCTTGACTGGATTTTCCGACGGCGGCGGCGGAGCAGCGTTCACGGGCATCCTTGCGGCAGGATTCGCGTGCTGGAACTGATTCCGTGTATATCTCGGCTGGCTTAAGGGACTTGCAACACGACTCCGAAAACGAGGGGACTCCGAAATTGCGCTCTCCGACGCAGGCGCCTGCGATAAGGTCTATTTATAGGGATGAGAGGATTTCCCCGAAAGTCAGAGCATATCAAATATTAATTTGCCATCCATTTGTTGCCGCTTTCTTTGCATGCCTAATGAGCAGTTTTATTTTAAGGCAAGGGTTTTTCTTATTTTTGGTTTCTCTCTTTTTTTTTCTTTAATAATTCTACTTGCTTATCCCTTGGTTTTTCCAGCCAACCCGCAAAGTCGGATCGTTTCGCTCTCCGTCACATCACTCGGCCGCTCTTCATCTCTCCGTACTATCTGGGTTATTAGCACAACCTGCCTCA
The DNA here is from genome assembly GCF_043229965.1 of Drosophila suzukii. NCBI lineage: Eukaryota > Metazoa > Arthropoda > Insecta > Diptera > Drosophilidae > Drosophila > Drosophila suzukii. The sequence continues at coordinate 85,336,271 of NC_092082.1, forward strand.
ACGCGAGGCAGACACACGAAACAATCCGAGTCCAAATCGTGGCCAGACGAACCTAATATGCTCCATAGTCACGTACAAATGAATATTCGTAGTAGCGACGCCTTCGTTTTGGCATATTAATATAGTCTACATTTCGGGGCACAGGCAACAAGGGAAGCCTGACTGAAACCCACTCCCCCTTTTTTTGCTGTGTCTTTCTCGCACATGAATGATTTACGCCGGGCCATGGAAATGTGATTTTTACCGCAATATATAGGTATAGGTATAGGTATATTGGTATAGGCATAGTACGTATAGCTATGGGAATCGAACCCCCCCACCGCGCGGAAACAATTGAACAGACAGTTATAGGCCAATTTCAGTTTATGTCCATGCGTCGCACTCGAGAGAGATTTGTGGGGCCATCGAAAAGAGGGGGGTGGTGGGTTTGTTGAGGGTTCCATGGGCGTTAAGGGGTACTACCAACACCTGTACCTCGTTGTTGCGCCGACCATGTCAAATGTTGCGTGTTATGGGCCGCAAATGTGGCTGCCGAAAGCGTAGCCCTCCCCTCAAAAAACCAAGTACACCCACTAGCAACCCATAACCAGCACCACCACACTCTCTATAAACACTCCCCCACCTGATTCAGAAAACTCGGAACGGGCATTTCAACGCATGCCTTACGAGCTCATAAATAAAATGCCCACCCGGTCCGAGGCCGATAAAGTCGAGTGTGCTTGACTGGGGAATGCCCTGTAGGCCTCAGGACATCGCAATGCAAATGAGCTTTGGCGCCGGAAAAGAGACAGAGACAGACGCACTCAGACAGACAGGGACAGGTAGCGCCGGGCGAAAGAGACGGGAACAGCCACAGAGACAGGGACAAAGCGAGCCATTGCAACAGAAAATTGACAGACAATGGCCCTGTAATTGACACGCCACCTAGCGGCCATTACGAATGATTAAAGTTGTTTCGGTCCTCCCAATAGCGCGTATGTGTGTGCGGGTTGACATTTGATTATAGAATTCCATTACCAAACAATTGAAATGGGAATACAACGAGTTGGTCAAAACGTAGCAGGAACCCCACTGAGCAGTTTACAAATTCCATAATTAAGTAAGCACGCAATCAGGTCAAACGGAACACAGGGAAAATAGATCGCCAAGGAGATTTCAAATTAAGATTATAATAGATTATATAAGTAGTGTTCTAACACGGAAAACAATGTTGTTTTTCATAATGCTGTGATAACTAGGAATATGGGTTCTATTATTATTTATATAAAAATCTACCAAAGGTATACTTCTTTTCTGAAGGTAAGGGTCCCTCCTACTAAAAATCATATATAAGCACTAAATCACCACAGATCTTAGATATATATATAAAAACTTCCATTATTTTGTCCACTTCATCAGATAAAACGAGCAAACAGTTCATTATAACCTTAACATACTGGGTATCTGGGATATATCGACTCCACGGCGATACTTAACGCTTGCTTGCCCATTCAAGAAATCAAATTAGTGGAGCAATCTATCCACCCCCTTGTTGCCCCACCCGCTGAGATCCTATCTGTTCACCTTTTCGCCAGCGAATTTATTGTTGCCAATTAATTTGTTAAAATTAGTGGAGCAGGCCTTGTCGTTGCCCGTGCACTGTGGTAGTTTCAATTGCCAGCTCCACGGGGTGGGGTATTTTTCCGAGCGGCAGGGGGCTACGGGGGCCTGGAGCTCCCCATCGAGGAGCCTCTGTCTTCAACTGCTTATCGATAAGCGAAAGTGGAAAGTGGGCATGGCCCCCAGACGTCGTCGCCTGTGAAATGTATGCCACGTACACGTATTTATCCATTGCTTAGCTCGCCGACGCCATTTATTGCCTCACTGCGAATGGCGTTGTCCCAGGGGCGGGGCTAATGGGGGTCGATCAGGGGGTGCAGGGGTGCTTGGCGGGCCATCAGGGGCTGCGGACTGAGCCCGCTTCCGTTGCCTTGAATGAATGCTAAATTAATTTCAAATGAATACAAATGGCTTTTCGCTTTTAAGACCAGACCAAGGCAGCGCTAAGAAGCGCAGAGCGCAGCAATAAACTCCCCCATCACACGGCCAAAAAATCAAGGGGTCCCTTTCGAAAGAACCCCTTGAATTTTAAAGTTTATTTCCCTGGCTCAGTCACGAGATATTTATTCAAAGCATTTTATAAATAAATGAATCCCTGATTTTCAATTAGCCTGGAAGGAAAAAACGTATTTAAATGCTAAATCGAATGTATCAAAAATAGTTCATTTATTAGGGCAATCTATGTGCAAATTAAACATAAGCAAGATCAATTGGAAGTTAATTAATAAAGAGAGATTTTTGCAAATAAATCAAATTCTGATTTTGAAAGTGAAATAAATTGTGGGAAATATGAACATCTATCAATGCTGAGTGTCATACTCATCATGACTTTTATTATTCAAATATTTGAGATTCCGTTTTTCAATTAGTCAGAAAATGAATTATAATTTTGTGCAAGACTGAATGTTTCAAAAATTGTTTATTTATTATTTCAAATATTGTTAGGACTTTTATAACTGCCAAAGTGAAATAAAATGTCTGTTCAGGTGATATGTACTTTAAAAGTGAAATTAAATTTGTGAAGCATAACCAACAGCCCAGAGCTGATTTCACAGTAAATATCAAATTTACATATTTTAAATCCAATGTATGATTGTTTTATTTGGCTTACTTTTCGAATTGCATGGAAATATTTAAAGCTAAGCTAATATTAGGTAAATGTAAATATTTGAGTATATTTTAACAGGAAAGCAAGTTAAAGATACATTATGCCTCAGAAGGTACTTCATATGTGGGGATTTTTATACTTTACTAAACTTTAAACAGGCTTGAATCCTCTAGGTTAATAAGATGTAACCAAAGTATTACTATTTTACTTAAGTATTTCCCCTGCTTAGGTTTTTATATCATACTTATATAAAGATCTTACTATTTTTCTTGAAAGTACTATATGCAAGTAGGGAGGTACTTCTTATATGATCATATCTTACTTAACTTGAAGATATACGAAAACCTTAAGACTTACCAGATTCAATGATGACCTCACTATTTTCTCTCCGTGCCCAACTGAGTCGTTTTGTCTGTCCCTGTCTGTTTTACATTTCTTGTTTCGTTGAAATAACTCTACGTCTGGGCCTGGTCCTAGGAGTCCTGCCACCTCTTCCCGCCTCCTCGCCGGGATCCTTCTCCCGATGCCGATTCCTATTCGTCTACCGGCTGAGCGTTGTGGGGCCTCCACGTCGAGTTTATCAGATGCACTGCTGGAAATTTACAACGCCACAGTCCGGCCGAGACAACGTGGCCGTTAATTCAATTCAGTGTAAGCCTCTTCGGAGGCTCCCCTGGAACCCTTCGAACCCCTCGAAGTCTGCACCCCTAGATTTTGGGGGGCTATTATCCAATAACTAGAGAACGCGGCTAATCGCGTGAATAGTTTGGGCGGCGTAATTGATGTTTACGGCAAGGGCCCCCCCCCCCTTTCTCGGGGTAACCAATTGCAAATACCCTGGCGGAAAATTTCCATTTCGTTGACTAGTTTTTGGTGGAGGGCGGGACCGAACACCTGCTGGGTCCTTTCAACGATGCCTTGATTTAATGCATTTCATTGAGCAGCAACCGCCACGCCCACCTAACAAGCGCCCCTCCTCCTTGCCTTAACCCTCGTCCTACACTACAGCCATTCATTTAACCCCCCGCCGGCTAACTGGCCTCTCAAATACTTCCAGGCCGGCCACTTTGCATTCATTATTCAATTTGAGCCGCATTTAGATGCCAGCCTGATTAAGATCCCCATTGTGTCCGGGCTGGAGAAAGGTTGCCCAGAGAGAGAGGTGTCCAAGGAGAAGTCGATCGGGCCGACCATAGAGAATAGGTCAGAGTGATGCCTCTGGCCGAGCGCATAAATAAACGATGAGATTCCCTTTGAGACGCCACCACAAACTGTCATCGCAACTGGCGGTTGATGGGTTGCTGGGTTGTTGGGTTGTTGGGCTGTTGGGCTGTGGACATGGGTATCGGTTGGAGATGGGGGACTAGATACCAAATCCGACAGCGAATTGGACTCCGAATCCCGGGGAATCCGTATTGATTGACTCGCTCTGGTTCAGATTCCGATTTTAGGTGGATGTTTTTGGATGCACATGCACGAACGGAGCTGCGGACAGGTCCTGAATGTTATTGATTAATGCAGTTAATGGCAAATCAAATGCAGTTGAGCGTCTATTAACCAAAGCCGAATCCAAACCCCTTTTTTTGGCTGCTTTAAAAAAGCTCGTAAAAATAAACGCTGAGAGCTCCGATTTCTCGGTTGATTTGGTCTTTAGAACTCAGCAATTCCGTTTGCAGCCATTCTACTTCTCATTTATTTCCAGCAAAAGAGACTCAATGAATTTCCTATTCAAACTTGAAGCTGATTTATTTCCAGCTATTTTACTTTACTATTTAAGTCGATGCAGCAAAATCGGAGAAATAGAGGAAAAATTATTAGCTAGTCCGTGCAGAACAAATAAATTAAGTTTCAAGCATTGAAGCAAATATTGAGGAATGACAAAAATTCGATTTATAAACTTAAAGCAGGAATAATAAATTTAATTTGAAGAATTGGGGTGGAAAATGTGGAATTTTATTAAAGTTTTAAAGCAAATAAACGAAACATAATATAAATTACGTATACGACCAGTTGGACAGTGACTTCAAAGTGAGTTTTAAAATGGTTTAATTAGAGCTCTGTTAAATAATTTAAGGTTTATTTTATTACGGCTACCAGACCAAACACTTCCTTAAAAGGAATTCAAGGAATTGGGGAGTGTTTTAGCAACCATTAGAATAGGTAGAGCTTATTTCAGCACTATTTAATCTATTTTAAACCATTTCTAAAAATGAAATCCTATATATAAAAGCCTTGCAAAACTGTTAGAAATTTCAGGAATGGCTAGTGGCTGATCCAAATTTTCCGCTGGTCTGGAAAAACACGATTCAACTTCACTCAAAGCTATTTAGTTATCGTGCCAAAATATTGATAAATCCCGCACATTTCAATGGCGATTTCCACACGATCCGAGAGTTGAGTTGGTTCCCCGAAGTGCTTTCACTCGGACTTTCTCCACTGGCCGGCGATAGCATTTCATCTGCCCCCGGAGGACGGGCTCCACTGGTCCCCGGATCCCCTACTTCCCCTACTTCCCCACTCACCACCCCGCTCCCACATATTTATGTGTCACATGGTCAGTTAAACTTGTGCATTGCCTCTTCCGCTCGGCTGTGTGTGTGGCTGTGTGGATGTGGGTGTGTGGGATCTATTGATTTATGGCCGACACACACACAGCATACACAGCACACCCAACACACACCCAACAACAACTGCCAACTGATGAAGGAGCGAGATAGACTGAGTGGAAAAACAAAGAAAACTGCATGCGATAGACTACAACAATATTTATTTATACTCGACACAATAATTAATTACTTTTCTTCATCCGTTTGTGCAAATAACCAAACTAACTAGGCGAGCAGTGCGTTTCGCAGCTGTAAGGCGACTAAGTGACTGCAACGGGTGATAATTGCTTGATAAATTATTCAATTTTCTTTGCCTCGTGGATTAGTTCAATTTCCCAAGCCAACTTCAGAGTGTGACGATTGCTAATGGACTTGGCATTGGCATGAAATAATATTAAATACGCTTGGCTATCAAAGAGCTGTAGTGCGTTTAATGTATAATCAATAATCTGTGAAATGGACAATTTACCCTCAATTAATTATTAATTAGTTTTGCTAACCAAATCTGTCAAAGCTGTACGTTTAATATACAATTATATTTATAGGTGGGCTTTTTCTGGAAACTCTATTATAATAATATTTATTGTAGTTTATATTTAAGCCAATCTTTTTTGGGCTCTTACACGATTTGATTGTTCTAGAAAATACTTGAAAAGCATAAGTTAATTCAATGTAAAATCAATAATTTTTGGAAATGGTCATTTTATACTAAATGTTTTGCTAGCCATAGCTTTCGTTTACAAATATATTTTTTAAGAAGTCACAGAATAAGATGGAAATCATATATCATATATCGTTATTTACATTTATATTACATTTCAAAGACATCGGTATCCAAAAGTAAGCAAACAAAAATGTAGTTCAACTTTTCAGTCAACCTATATTTCCTTCTCAAACGCTTTGATTTTTCTGGAAAATCCTTGATGGAGAAAATTCATTGTGTTGATTCTTTAAACTCCAGTCGACAACAACACATGATTTGCTGCGTAGCACTGTGATTTATAGTTTTCGCACGCACTGTATATGCAAATATAGTGGCCACTGCGGGTGCACTCGATAATCCCCTGCTTAGCCCCGCCCCCTTTTTCCGCTTTTCCGGCTTTTCCGCCTCTCGAACTCAACACCCCGGAGGGCATTTACATAGATGGTTGAGCTGGGAGTTTTTGGCGGAGGGTCTGAACTGGACGACAACATTCAGCATTCAGCCGAGCATAAGCATCTGATATGCATCAAATCTAACTCAATTGCTGGACCGAAGAATAACCAGGAAATACTTGCGACTGAAGCTGAGGGAAAACTTTGGTTTTCTTTGTATGAGGAATCCTTTCGCCTTTTTCCTGGACTGTCCCTCCCCCCCCTCGTTCCACTCCTCCTGGGTGCTGCGCCTAATGCCCGTTGTTCGGCTGGCTGATGTCCATCTCGAGTCGACATTTTCCTTTCATTTTCACAAGTGGCTCAGCTTGGCTTTTTATATTGGCATCCTGATTCAGCTGCTGGGTCCTGGAACCCCAGTGAAAGGTGGTGGAATGCTAGATCCTGGCCCAAACTCCGCTTTGGCTTTCTATGCTAACAAAAACTCGTCGTCATTCGTGTATTTACATAAGCCTAGACATACATATGTGATGGTTTATATATGTATATATTTAAGGGGGAACAAACACACAAGAGCAAATACATAGATGGCCATATAAAAATATGCACATGGCTGTCTCTGCTCAGTCAGTTGTTTTCATGCCCTTGCCGAGTGTATTTAAATTCTATTCTGACGTTTGCAAGGAAGTGAACCATTCAATAAGGTTGGGTAAATTTTCACACGGTAGAGAGGGCAAACATTTCTCATTGTATTGAAACTGGCACTTTATATTTTAAAGATGCATGATGATCTTTACATATGCATTCCATGTATCTGTTGCTTTCCATAAAAAGATATTTTAGATATTTTTACAGTGGTCTTATAGACCAAGTCTAAAGCTTTGCTACCGATATGGTATACTTTCCATATATATATTGTATTCTTATGAAAAGATTATTAATATTAACCAGTAAATCTTTGACAAACTAGTTGAAACTTACATAAATCTTAAGTTAAAGGGCATTACCCAGTTGATAATTTATAACTATTTCCTGGTTAGAGAAGTGCATTATCTATGGTAACATAAATCCCCCATAAGATTTAGTAAAGTGCCTTGCTTTCAAAGACAAATCTTCTTCGCATCTCTTCTAGCATTCTCTCTAAATTCTATTAACAAAGCTCAGTCGAAAGGGTATTTAGGGATTCTCTAGGCGAATCCTTTTCACACATCCATCTGCTGTTGTTGTGGTTGTCGCTCCTGCGGCTGCTGCCTGTGTCTCTTCAAGATATTTGGCTAAAGGCTTTTAGGACAGCTCAGGACTCTTTCGGCTGTTAGTTGCCGCTTCCAGCGAACATAAAAATGCCCTTAAAAGCAACGGAGACAAACGAAGGACTCGGGAATTGAGGACCGGGGGCCGAATGTTGGGGAATAAAACGAAAACAGGCAAATATAAAACTTATACCGAAAAGGGATTGACGGATATAAATGGTGATATGACCTAAGGTCATTTGTATAAAATTAAGTTGAACATCATAAAAAAACACAACAAATGACAAAACTTGCCGGCAGCCAAAAAAGAAGGCGTGTCCGGGGTCCTTTAGGGGCCATAACGCCCCCCAGTTATTTCGGGGCTTAATCAAAAACTTCAATTCGATTTACAATAAGCCGGTCCAAAAAAAACCGGAAGAGGAAAACTAAATTGCGATTCTTACTTTTCATTTTTTTTCTTTTTTTCCGCTTTTCCGTTCCGTTTGGTCTGCCCCCCATTTTCCCTGCCATCTTTAATAAACATTTTTATGCCGTATGCTAATAAAGATTCTGCCTCTCGACAGTGTCGCTCTTCTTCTCTCTACTGCTTTTTGGGCCCAGAGCTATTTGCCTTGGTTCCGAGCTCGGAACCAACCTACCATTCCACTTTTAATATCCAGCCACGTATGTCATGGCAAGGAACCATTAAACACAAAACACAACGGAAAAAGTTAAGTCTGAGTGAGGTTAGGGGAAAATGTGGAAAGCGGGAAAGCGGGAAAATGGGAAAGGGGAAAGGGGCGAAGGAAAAGCAAAGCAGCGAAAAAAATTATGCCCCAGACGCCGCTGAATTTTAAATGAGCCTTTATGGGCTTCATTTCAGCGTGTAAATTATCTCATTTGTCAGCAATTGCGCTGTGTGCGTGAGCCCCTCTGCCTGTGTGTGTGTAGTCCTAAGACTCTACAGGACTATATATGGCTTTATAGTTCCGCCCCGCACTGTACTGTCCCCCCTGTACTCAGCCATTTGTAAAATGATTCAATGATGTCTCCTGGCATTTAATGAGATAAGCACTCGCTTGCCCCGATAAGATTGCGTGGCCTGGAATGTCGACGAAAGACAAAACGGGTCCCATATCGTATTTAAATATAGATGTCGTTCATCATACGAGGGGGTTGATTCATTAAATCCGAGCCTCTGCTTAAATTACAGTCCAACCGAGGCAGCCACTTTTCTTAGGGGGGATTAACCTTGCCGGATTCTTCTTCATTCGCAGGGAAGTTTCACAATTACCAAACGGCTCATTTCAGAAAAAAAGTTCCCTTATAAACCACTTAGGTGTGACAGACAGCCATCTTAAGATCTTTCCTGTAAACCAAAAGTACCTTGTAAACTGACAAGTGCAGACGGCTTTTGTGCAGCTTACAAGCTACTTTTGACTTAAATCGCTCAATGTGTTACTGCTCATTTGGATTTCTGGTTTTTCCAAACTATAGGTACTCAGTTGGTGATGGTGTTCTTAAATAATTGGGATTGTTGTTTTAAAATGTATATAATTATTAGATTCTCCTTAAAGAGATACTTTCAAGAGCATTTTAGATCCAAGTTAACATTTAAAAGTTTTAATGCTTAAAAGTATTAATAGATATTTAAAATCGCTATTATCTTAACACGATTATAATGAGGCAGCTACTTTTCCTTAGTATTTCTGATACCCCTAAATTTATAATACATTTAATAAATAAATTTAGTGTATTAAATTCTTAACTTAATTAAGAACTAACTAGGTTCCATCTGTACATTTGTATATTTAAATTGATGCTTATTGAAAACCGCTTTTATCGTATTATGGTGGTTTTTATAGTGGATTTCAAAGTGGTTATTTCCATAAGTTCGGGGATTACTACATATTAACGAAAAACCGCAACAAAATACTCTCGCTGGCCACGATAATCTTGTTATGATAATTGAAACAATCAAATGCAAATGAATTCTTGTTTGACTTTTGGCCCAGAGTGCAGACTGTCCGGATCTGATTACCGACTATCTAAAAGTCAAAACTTTTCGGTTGGCAAGTGGACGAGTGGGACCGAAACAGCCGACCCGCTGATTGCATGTCGCCTTGGGAAAGCTGAAAATCGTGTTTCCGTTTTCGTTCGGCCAAAAGCGACTTTAATGGCAGCTCAAGTGGCGAGCGAGAGGAACTTTTTTGTTGGTTATAGTTTGTTTTTCCTTTCCTTTTTTTTTTTGGTATTTTTGGATGGAAAAAATTGGAGAGCTTTGGCTGAAAGAAAAGAGGTGTTCAAAAGGATGAGGACACTGCCTTTCTGCATTGATGATGCTGCAGGTTTTCCTCGTATTCGCAATCGATGATGTGAGTTCCCGAATTTTATGGGACAGCCTTCGCACACAAACACACACACTACCATATATCCATATATGGTAAATTTATATCCGCTTGAACCGAGATGGAGAAAGAGGTGGAGGAGGGGGGTTGGTGAAAGACCCAGAGAACCAGAGAGCCAGAGTTACGGACATGTCGGTCCGGAGACCCAGACCCACCTTTTGACAAGGGCATAATTAAAGCATAACAGCAACAAAAACCAGAGTGGGCGGGGGCATAGGATCCGGATCCGCCCCATCCCCCCCCCCCCCTGCCCCTTCGTCCGCGGCGAAAACCCACGAACTACGGGGTGAAAACAGGTTGTTACTTCCTTGCAAACAAGGTTCCGTTACCGTTATGTATACGGCCACATCTACATCTGCATATATATGCATGTCGGCGAGTGTACTTGTGTTGGAGCACAGTTTCGGAAAAAATAATAGCGCTGCAAATGAACATTTTATTATCACACCAGCGGTGCGCGCACTTAAGGGTTTTCGGGCAGGGTAATATAGACATAAATAATTAATTATGTTTCCTTATGAACGATAATATTCCGAGGCCCACACTGCATAGAAACAGGGCAACTAAATTTAAGGGACAGCTAAATCTATTTATTGCCCCTTGTTCGAAAACATGACAAATCAATTAGGAAAGTTATAGAGTTGTTAGAAAAAATATTATTATTCAAAATATAAATATTTGAACATTTTTAAGGATAGATACACTTATATATATCGTTTTTATTGGCTAACAAAACAAATTAATTTAAAAGTTAACGATATTTAAACAATAATATAATAATAATAAAACACAATATATTATATAACAATATAGAATAAGGTTTTTAACTCATAGTAGAGTAAAACTTTAAGATATAAGAAGATTATATTATGAACTTATAAAGAACAGTACATATCAAACTTGTGCTATAACCATTTCTCAGAAGAAGAGACTTAAGGCAAACTTTCAGTTATAGAATCGCTTATATGAGTATCTCTTGGCTTGATAGCCACTTCAACTGGTTTCGACTTTGAATTAGGAAAGTTTCCGCCATTGGAAGTTCGACTGTATTTAAGAGCAATTTCTCGATTGCTATTTGGCTGACCGCACCTGTGGTCGCAGATGTACATCCTATATATGTTTGTTGCTGTGAGCTTGGCTTGGCGTATAAAAGAAAGCACGTTATTGCCAATTTAACTTACATTGTGCATGTGTCTTTAAACAAAGATTTATGTACCCACTTGCATGCGAGACTCGAGGAGCTCCAGACCCGCGATTCTTGTGTAGCATACATTTGAGGGCGAGTTTTGGGTAGGTTGGTCTGGGTTCTGTTGGGTTCTGTTGGGGATCGTAGTGCTGGGGTCAGGTGTACGGGCAATAACTCGCTATAGATGGGTACGTGTGGGGTGCCCACTTAAATCAGCATAATGATATGCACTTATTGTTGTGGCAAATTTGCTGCGGAAGTACTGCGAAAACCGCACAGGATGGGCCCAAGAAATGGAGGAAGCGCCAGGACCGGAGGTTTCTAATCCTGGGAATCCTGCGAGTCCTGACAATCCCGACGGGGTGAGCTCACCTTGCCCCTCGACCGCATGTCGATGTCGATTTCTTCATTTGCCTAATACGAGTCGACGCCATCATTAATCTAAAATATGGCTCACACACACGCACCCACACCCACGCACCCACACGCACACACTCACGCATGGCGTGCATGTAATTATGCTGGAAACAGTGGCGTGGAAAAGGGGGGAGGGCCTAGGAATGCTGGGCAGAAGGATGGGAATGGGGCTGGGGGTTCCCCACCACAGAGACACACATTTGCGTAAGCCTTGTTAATCGTGACAAAAGCTTATTGCGGGTTATTTGGACTACTTGTTTCGCATCCGGCGTTGGCACAACGAAAATCAACATTGCCACATGTAAATACATATTCGCATATACGTATATATATATTCCCAGTGCATATGTCTGCGCACAGAGAAACAAAAAGCGGGTATTTCGTATATGGAAAGCGGTTACACGCAGTCAGGATTTGATTTCATGTTCGCATGATTAAGGATTTTATGTCAGGCCGGCAGAATGTTTGAAATAAAGGGCTTATGAATTTGTAAAGCGGTCTGAAGCATAATGCTCATTACGGAAATTTGGCTTTATGTCAGGATCTGGCAAGCACAAAATATGGTTGACAGCCAGATAATATTACGTAAGTATATTACTTCCGTTTCCTATTATAAATTATGTGGTAAGTAAGATGAGTATGGCTAATTGTAAAGGTATTAAAAACAAAATTGATTGAGTGCAGGAAAATTATATTTTTATTTATATATGTGGGATCAGTATGTTTTTATTAAAAATTGAGCACTCGAATTAAGAAAAATGTACCATAATATAAGAATATTATCATAACATTTTTTTTTAAGAACCAGAAACAATATTCATTGAGTGCAGGAACATTATATTTTTATTTATACATGTGGTATCAGTTTATTTTTATTAAAAATTGAGCACTCGAATTAAGAAAAGTGTACTATAGTATAAGAATATTATCATAACATTTTTTTTTAAGAACCATCTTACATTTTCCAATTTAAAGATTATTTTATAAAGGAAAGGTTCTGTGGGATTAATGATATAATATTTTTATATATAAAAACCTGAGCTATAATATATGGTAATTTTAAATTTTGTCTGATAAATATTTATGTTTTCCTAACACATCTAAGAACCAAATTTTAAAATTTGTTCAACTTCAACAACCTTTTTCTGGCAGTGCAGAGTTATGTGTGCGTATTGGCCTGTCGTTTGGGCCTGTCATCTAAGAGGGGAGCCTGCCAAGGAGCGGGAAAGGAGCTCGCGTCACTTGCACACATAATAAACATTTTAAACATTATTCTCGTGTTAAGCAGCTTCTTGGATTGGTGCTGCCGTTGTTGCCATGGCGCTGCTGCTGTTTCTGCTCCTGTTTCTGCTGCTGCTGCTGCTGCTGCTTTCTGCTGCCGTTCGTTTTCGGTGAAATTTACGGGTTTCAACGAATAATGGTGCATGTGGGAAATGAACGTTTTGTGTTCGCTTTCGCCTGTCATCATACAGCCACGCAGCAGAATCCGCTCGCACAAACACTGGCACATTCCGAAACACTCGCCACTTTATCAGCATTTTACTTTAGCCGTTATTACCAGAGATCCACTCACAGTACATTAGCACACCCACCCAGACAAAACGCACAACCACCCCATCCCACCCCTTAGAAATTCTAACAAGCAAACGCCATCACTACATTCGAGTCCTCACGCATGTATGTAAGTCTCTGCGAGGTTGCGACTCTCCAAGGAAATTAAAAAACAACTAAAACAAATTAACAATATAATGACAAAAGTCTTATGTGAACTGGGGCCAAGGAGGGGATGGGAATGGCGGGAGAAAGCAGCTGAAGTAGGCCTAAGTGGAAGCGAAGTAATGGAAAAGCACGGCGAGAAATATTATATCATATTTTCATTATCATAGCTTCATGAAATATTTTTAACAGAAATATGGGATTAAAAAATAAGATGACAAGGAATCGAATTCTTTATCTTTTTTTATAAGGCACTTAATGTAAGATTTTATTTTTAGTAACTTAAAGTAATAATACATCGAATTTAAAACTCGTTTGTGAGTGTGTCACACAAATCAATAGAGTTTTAAATGTCATTTAAGGTGCCTAAATATATGCAGTCAGTAAAGGAAAGTCTGTCTGAATGTATGAAGGAATATAAATAGGTTTTTCTTAATTTTAGACACCCTAATGACATTTAAAGTGATTTCAAAACCCCAGAGATTCGCCTATGGTGTTTATGTTTAGTATCAAAATTTCGCATGACATATTCCGTTTTTCTGTAGTTCTTGACATGTCAACTAATTGATTTAAACACTTTGAGTTGGCGCTGCTCCCTAGGCCAAGTTCTAAATAAATTATGAAATATTCCTAAGAATATTTTTGCGGTGCAGGCAAAACTCAAGACCCTGGGATTCGGGCTCGCAGCTAAATGGCAAATCAAGCATTTGCACAAAATTGAATTACCTACGCAGGCAGCCGCGTTTGCAGGCCCATTACCAGTAGTCGAAACACCACATTCCCCCCGGAATCGAAACCACCACCCAATGGGTGGTACGCCCACGTTAAGTATACGCCATGGATTCGGGGCAATTGGCACTTTTGCAATGGCAACCGGGAATGGCAACAGCAATGCTTTTAATGATGATCGATTTGGGTAAACAATGAAATTTCCGCATTCAAATTTTATTGCTGGCAATCAGCGAGGCTTCCTGCTCACAAACGCAACGCACACAGGCGTCTGTCCATATGCCGGATGGGATATGGGATTTGGGATATTTATAAACGATGCGCTTTAATATTAATCTATGGCGCAACGCCTATTTGCTGTTTGTTGGCTAAATTCGCAGTGAAATTGAATGATGCATGTCGTCGTTGAAATTAGCATATAACATGTACATTATCGCATTGTTGGCGCAACAACAGGCTGAGCAAACAAGTCAAGTGTTTGTGGTTAATGAAATGTTTATAACAGTTTGGGGTTGAATTAAATTTAAATTTAGCCAGTGGGACCAGGCTGGCTGTTTAATACCAGACGGGAAAAGGCGCTATCAGGTATTTTCAGCTCATGGTCTTACTAACGAAGGTAAACAAACCGTGGAGTTGCCAGATCGGCCAGTGGCCACTCTCCTTCGTATTTACTAACAAAATTACCTGTTCTCAGCCGTTCTAGCAAATCAATTAATTTAGGCCTTAAATGACAGTGCAATAAAACAAGTGAGCAATAGCAATAGTCACCGATCGATAAACGGAGCTCGGCTGCCAAGAAGAACGGCGAACAGCTGGCGCAGACGGAGACACATTCCAATGCACTTTCTCCCGAAGAAAACCCGTCGAGCGGCTTATTTGACATCCATTTCGATATCAATACAGAGAAATAGAGAGAAATAGCGAGAAATAGAGGCCACAGCACCTGTGTAGCTCTGTAGCGACAGCAAGAACAACAAAAAACAAGTCGATTGCCATCGTCTTGGCAATTTTATTGGGCTTTATAGCCCGCAGTCAGTCACATACCGCCCGTTCTCGAGTTCGCCACGATTCTTTAAGCGTTTTCAGTTTGCAGAGCACTCCCAAGAATTCGTAATTTGCATATATAGAACCGGAGATATATGCAGAGATTCCGACTGAGCGTAGCATGTTCAACGAACTGAGTCAGCCGCCTTGAAATTCTGCGCAAAAAAGTGAGTACTACCAGTTGTGAACCGAATTTCTAATCATCATCATTTAGCAAAACAGGCTAGGATGGCTACGATTGTGGAGAAAGTCCGTCGCGTCTTGGACGCCAAAGATCTAGGCGACATCACAACGGAACTGTGTGACTTTTCGCTAAAAGAACAGAATGCCACCGCCGAGGCCCAAGGAGTACAGCCCTCATCAGCCTCCGATTTTGTGCCCATTCTTGGCCAAACAGTCACCTACATTGTGGCCTGTGTGCTGATCAACGAGCACGACGAGCTGCTCATGATCGAGGAGGCCAAACAGAGCTGTGCAGGTGAGGAGGGTATTCCAAGAACCAAATACCACATACCCAAAACCACACCTCTAGAACCCGCTAACGTTGCACTCTATTGACCAGGCAAGTGGTACTTACCCGCAGGCCGCATGGAGCGGGGCGAATCCATCACTGAGGCAGCCGCCAGGGAAGTTTTCGAGGAGACCGGTCTGAATGCGGAGCTGACCACTTTACTTGCCGTAGAGGCGGCTGGTGGCTCTTGGTTCCGCTTCGTGCTCACTGGACGCATCACGGGCGGCCGACTTAAAACGCCAGCGGACGCAGATGCCGAGTCTATCCAGGCGAGATGGGTGCGTAACCCCAAGGAGGTGCCTCTTCGGGCCAACGATATACTCAACATTATTGACATTGGTCGAGCCTACCACCAGGGACAGAAGGTTGCGGCTAACCCTTCTCCCTGGCACGGCAACATACTGCCCACACGCTATTCGCACAAGCGGAACTATCTTCGAGTTCTGGCCGTGGCTAGGAAGCGGGCTCATAACTCTCTGAACATTCTGGTAAGCGAGAAGAATGCCCACCACTTCCCCACGGTTGAACTGCATCCGAATCGAAGCTTGCATTCTACACTGCGCAAGTTTATGATTGAGATTTTTGGCGCGGAATTGCCACAGCATAGACCTCATGGTTTACTTAGTGTTGAACACTCGCCTTCGGAGCAGGAGAACAAAGATGGTATATGCCTGAATCTGCTGGTGGCTTTCCGACCGCCTCTGGAGGAAATCTCCCTAATCGGCAAGTGCATTTGGCAGGAGCTGGGAGCACCACTCGATGAGATGTTGGGACGCATTGTCAGCAGCAAGAACGCCTCTATTCCGCTTAACGTTGTGCGTTAAATGCCTTATAGTTTAAAACTAGAGTAATCTGTCCTAATCTATGGTGCAAGCAATCTATCCGTTATTAGTTGCTATTAAAGATAACCCCAACAGATGTCTGCCAGATATCCGACTGTTATGCAATCATGTTTCTATTCTACGGTGCTAAAATTTGATTGCGTAGGTTAGTCTCAAGCTAACATACGTTAATCATCATTAAATGTCTAGAAGATATCCCTACTACTGAACAAACCCGCTTCCGTTTCTTGGTGAAAGATCTAATCTAAAGAATTACTTGTTTGTCCTAGCCTAATATATCTTTAGCGAGTTACAAAGAAAACTTTACTATTATATAGTACCAATTAAAATATTCATTTTTTATACGAACATATGTTGTTCTTAGTCCATTAACTGAGTGGATTTTCAGATAGTTTTATGAACATGACGTAGACGTTATCTAAAATGATAATCCTGTTTGCTATAAAAAAACAAACTCATTCTACGTTGGAAACCAATGTCTTAACATAGCCTTGTACTTAAAAGACACATATTTAAACAGATATTTCAGATTTAATGCAATATTTAAAACAAGCTGTATAATTTCTATAGCTATATACCCGCAATGGATATACATGTGTATAAAATGCTTTCTTGGAATATGTCACGGAACTAGAAACTATTGCAACAGCCGACTAGGTCAATGGATATAGAGAAAGAAATGCACGATTGGGCTTTGGGGAGAGGGGAAACTAAGTAACTAAGTCGCAAGACCGCCCGCTGCGGTTACACCCACACCTTGTTGAACAGATCCATGAAGGAGTCGTAGATCATGAAGGTGATGGCCACATCCAGGCACACGCGTCCCAATCGAGGCACAGTTCCCTTGTAGAAGGCGGCGGGTCCCTCGTTCTTCAGGATCTGCAGCGCACAATGGGCCGTGTTCTTGTATTTGGAGGCCTCCAGGCCCTGCATCCTCGTCTTGACCACATCCAGCGGTGTGTTACCGAACACAGAGGCTGCTCCGGCAATGGCTCCAAACGCTCCCACTACCAACTTGGGCACAGGCTTGTTGTGATCCTCGCCCTTGTACAAATCCTTCAGTGACTCCAGTACGAAGAAGCGGATCGCCTGGTTGGATCCCTGCTTCAGAATGGTGGCCGTAAGGCCTTTGTAAACACCAGAGACGCCCTCCGCCTTGATGATCTGGCCCACTCCGTGAGCGAAACCCTTGAACTTGGGATTGGCGCTACGCTGGTCATTGATGAACTTCACCTTGATGGTCTCCATGGGGGTAACTGCAAGGATGGCCTCGCAGACGCCGGCGCCCAAACCGCAGAGCAACTTTCCGGAGTTGCTCAGCTGTCCTCGGGAGTCCACGGCGTTCGACTTAAGGAATTCGAAGGCGCCGAACCTGGAAATACAAAGCATTAGATATTAAGGTAAGTAAGGTAAGAATAGGTACTGGATTTTTTGTTTACTACTAAACTTAAAGGTGATAAGATAATGAGAAATGTATTTCCCAAATAGTGCAGCCATTTTTAGAGATATCATTTTAAAGAAAGTACAAAAAAAAATTGGTTGTAACTAGTTCTACTTGATTTTGGAGAATTTAAACAAATGTTAATGGGAATTTACCTTGCCGCTGACTTGGGAATGCTGCCGTAGACAAGGACACTGAGACCGCGGTAAAGACCCAGGAATCCTCGCTGCTGTACCGTCTTCTTGACGCAGTCGAAGATGCCGTTGTACTTCTTGCCGGCTCCCTTCTCGTCCAGCTGCAGCTGTGTCTTCACATACTCGGTGGGATAGGTGATGCAGATCTCGATGCCGCCAGTAATACCACCGGCGACAATACCCTTGAGACCCACCTGTCCACCGGCTGGGGCCGCAGCACCGGTCTCCGACATCCAAGGACGTCGGCGGTACGGACTGACCAGAGCCGAGATGCCCGAACGATCCATGCTGACTGGGCTGGTGGGAAATTAGCTGGGGAAAGAAACAGATTTATTGTACTAGGTGGAAAAGTTGTTCTCGCTTTCCCCTGGACTCCTGCTGATTTCTGTTCAATTGAGAGTTATTTATATACCTTTGTTGCTGGCGGTTCAACAAAAATAGACTAATATTGCGTGGGTGCGGCGGTTTCAAAATATACACTGAGATTTAAGTTAGTACGGAACAGTAGAAGATACTTTCCATGGTCATATATATAGCTTTTGTTTTGATGTTTTTATATTATATAAGTTATATTTATCGAACTGAAAATAGTTTTTTTATGGAAAATTTGCATATTATGTCCTCATAGTATCGAATTGAATCGGTGAACAAAACTTGATGTCTAAATTGCAATTACAATCGTGAATCGCGCCTCTGTACCAATATTGACCTTAATTTCCGTATGAAATGTTTGTCCAAGTGCAATTCTGCCTTAGTTATGCAATTGTCTGGGGAATGGGATACACATTAAAAAGGCAGATGTTTTGATATTCCATAAATTTCACTTTAGCGGTAATAATCAGTGGTATCATCATTGGTAGTTTCCATTAGTGTAATCAATAGCTCTCTCTCTTCCCTCTACAAATATTCATTTATCGCCCGAAAATTTAACCTTGAGGACAAGGTTCAAAACAAACTGGGAACGAAGAGTCGACAAACCAACACAAACACTAGCCAAATGCTAGCAAATCTCAATAGTGATTGCTTAAGATCTGGTGATATGGTCAATGTCTGGTGGTTTGAGTGGGAACGGTACTATATCAGCAGGCTCGTTGGATTCGCTCTTTGCACTTGACAAATTATACTGTTTCAGAGCGATTACATAACTTTCGCATGACCATAAATAACAATCGCAAATTTAAGTTCATAATTATTCATATTATGCCGTTGTTTAAGCCACTTTCAGTATCGGTCTGGAAATCTGGATAAACATAAACAATGCCTACTGATAAGTCGGCACTGGAAAGTGCCTAACGACTTCCACGCACACACAAGCGGTTGATTAAACCCACTCCCACACACACACTAACTCACAAAACCCACTTTTCTTGCAAACGTTGCACTTAATTTTTGCTTGCGAAGCACACTTTTGAATTTTATTCTCTTACTACTCACATTAGAATGCAAAAAACCGAAATAATTAAATTTTTGGAATGCCCAGCAGCAGAAAAGAGAAGGCGACAGAGAGCTCGGCGATCGTGGACAGCGGTTGAATCTCAACTGATCGGCGCTACGAAAAAAATTCCATTTTCCAATCGACGAGCTAAAGCGTATACTACAGTGCTCCCCATAAATCGAGTACAGTGATCCCCCTGATAAGTAAACTACGGGTAATGTGGGACACTCTTGGGGAAAGTCAATCAATTTTAAAATCTGATAACCTTTCAATATTTTCGATTAAGACCATTTGCTGATACAGGAAAAAAATTCCCTAGAGCGGTGCACTCAGCATTTATCAGTTTAGAATTACGAGAGAGCACTGTAGTTCCAATAGTCGGCGTTTTGTAAACAACGGTCTCTCCATGGAGCGGGATCCACTCTCCCCTCGCTCAACAATACACTCGGAAAAAAATTTTATATTTTCTAGAACCGATGGTGCATTAAAAACTATGTTAGATATTGCCTATATTCAATTCGGCAAATAGGAACTAGTGTATGATTTTCTAAGGATAAATAGTCTATAAATTTGGATTATTCCATGTAGATCACTTAAAAAACTAATAGATCCAAGTAAATACATTTTTTTTCTGTGCAGAGAGTGGGGCAGAGCGAGCCCCAAAGTAACGGCTATGGCGTGATACTGCTTATTGGAACGGCACGGGAGATCTCTCTCTAGTCGGAAACCCGTTTGGCCAGCAACAACAAACTGGACAAAGCTTTCGGACTGGAAAGCTCCACCAAGAACAATAACAAGAACCTTTGACTTTGTATTTTTGAATCCGAGAACGCCACAAAGTAGACCAACTTTTTTCCACAGCGATTACACAATGAGTTCACACACACAACGCGCTTAGTTTACACACACCCACGCGACGGTTATATCCAGGTTATCAGTCCATTTTAGTGCTACAATAATCATATTGATAATGGTGCCTTAGTTTTTTATTTATAACGCCTAATTGGCCAACTCCAAAATGTTTAATATTTACCGACTGACGCAACTGGGAATCATGTGGATAGGATACACGTATTTCTAACGCTGCCGGCAAACCGTGAATGTTAACCAAAAACCCGGCGGAAAGTGTGGCCGTGTTGCTAACTCTCCGGTGATAAGAACTGCGCCTGCGCCAGCCCCCCGAATCCCAAAGATGCCACCCACACTTGTGGGACACAAAAGCCTCAACAGTGCAGTATTTCATTCTCAATTAGCCAGAGGCTGAATTCGCGAATGAAACGCAGCGGAAACGCGTGGGAGGAACTTCCTAAAAGTAAGGTTTAAACATCCATTCAGACCTATACCATTCCATACTCACAGTAGAACTTCTATAAATGATACGAAAGGTAAAGAACACACTGGCTTTGAGCCAATGTTATTATACTTGTACTCTTTATCGATGTAGTTTATGTATTATAACCCTACATACATATGTTAGCAAAATTTATTTAAACTAGCAAACAAAAATATTACTATGATCACTCCGAACTCTATTGCTACCTTACTACCTTACTTTTCATGAAGATAATAAGATTACTCGATTTGTATACTCACAAGTGACCAATCAGGGGAATTATTTGGATTACTAAGAATTTTCATGTATTAAAATAAACATTAACATAATTTTGATTGGTGCGGCTAAGCACCTAGTACGTGCATAAAACCTTAGCCACCCCCTTTGTGATCGTGAATGACAAACTCAAAATGATGAGTAAAACAAAGTCCAGAAATTTTAAAGCACTTCAGTGTTGTAGTTTATTCAAATGCATTTGGAAATTGGTCCCCCGAGAATGAGGGGTAATCTCAATCTCACCTACACCGAATGCGGGTGTACGGGTGCGATTATAAATTAACATTATGCTGAGCGTGCAGTTCCTTTTGGTTTAGTTTAGTTCACTGTTAGTCAATAACAATAGTGGCTATCTGAGTTAGTTGCAATGCATGTAGTCGTTTGGTTATAGTTATAGATCAGTCGTGGACAGCTGCCGATCTCTTAGACGGCCTTGTAGACGCGCACGCACTTCACGGCTCCGATGGTGAGGGTCTGTGGGGTAGGGAGTGGATAAGTTAGGAGAGGGTTGTGATGATATAAACAATAGATTGTTCTTACGGTGATCAGCTCGTCGTCGTTGAACTCGCGGACGATGGTGGTGGGCTTGTCGCCCTTCTGCTCCTGCGTCAGCTTGTTGCCATCCAGGGTGATGATGCTCTTGACTTTGCGTCCGTCCAGGGTCTCCTCGTCGAACTCATCGCCCAGCTTGAAGCTGATGGCCGACGTCTTGAAGGTGGAGGTGGTGGTCAGGGTGTAGGTATCACCCTCCAAGGTCACCTCCACAGTGGGGCTCAGGCTGTTGCCCATCTTGCGCGTCACCAGACCAACGCCTGCAAGTGGAAGAATGAAAAAAAAAAAAAGTTCAGAAATCAGAAAAACTAATGGGATGGGAAAGTAAAGAAATCAAAAATCGGAACGAAAGATGAATTATGAGCAGACTGCACATAATTGAATTAGCCCAACAAAGTTGGGGACCCCAAAGCGGTCACAATGCAAATCATATCATATTTAATTAAAAATAATAAAGCCGAGTCATGAAGTTCCCTGCAGACTCAGTCGGAACGTCAAAAGTCGTGCTCAAGGTTAACGAACAATGCGGGTCGTCGTCTCCTCCTCAGCCTCCGGGGCTTATCAATTGGCAAGCCCCTCTATATATAGATCGAGCGAGACACCACCTTATCTCAGCGCTGCATCCCATATATGTATATATATGTGAACATGTCATTTACAAAGTATTTGCTACATTTGCGGTTATCTTTGAAAATTGTGCTTTGTTACTAATTTATGTTCTATAAAATAATTCAAGTGGGTCCAGTCACTCCAATTTTAAAATCGTAAAATTTTCAAGTGCTGATAGTTACAAAGAATAATAAGGGTAATAAAGTAATCAAAAGATTAGGTGATTTCATCATTAAAAGATTGCCATTTAAAATAACCATTCAATCGTGTTAAAATAATTACTAGCATTTGATTCTTGATACTATAGTATTCATAATTTCTGATATTTATACATACTTATGTACTTTGTATTTTGTTTGATACATGTGTGATACATTATGGAAAGGAAAGCAAAAACAAAACATGAATCACTACTTGTGTTCTAAATACAGAAACACATTTCAGAGAAAAAGCACGTAGGACTTTCTTATTCGATCTGACCTTTATTACATCGAATCTGGAACAATGTGCAGCCATCAAACCATCAAGGGGTCCAATCAATTATGTTCAATTATGTATGGACCAGATATACTCCACCACAGGCTTGTACTTTTGTCAAGTCACATCGAGTCAAGTGTCAACTGACGTCGCGCGATAAGTTTCCAAGTTCCCACTCATGGGAACCCAGCAACTGTACCAGAGATCGATTTATATGCATCGTATATGACAGGAGAACCTTGAATAGATTAGACCGGGCTGCAATTGCGAACTGTGGTCTATGATAGGGCTGCCTGCCCAAAGTGCAAAATCCGTAATCGCGCCTAATTATCGTGCCCAATGGCACATATAGGCATATAGTTTATCGCATTTATATACGACAGCTGATAACTGCTGCGAGGCCCCAACGACAGGTTCAATTGGATTTGTTTGGGTTTGAAAATTGAGAAGTACGTGGCTCTGGGACCAAGTCTAGCATTAAAATCGAAACCGCAAAGTATAGGGTAAAAGTTCTGGTGAACTGGGGGTCTTGTAAATGAATCCGGGCCTCAAAGCGGCGCGCCATCTCCGATTTCTAAATGTATCCCATCGCCCTGACGCGTCCTTCAAGTGGCGTCTAGACAGGAACAGAAACTATTGTTCGATCTTATGGTGTAACACCCATTTTATTAGAAATACTTTGACCACCACTTTTTAGTATAGTCTACTAGCTAGGCCAAAGATCGCAGCTATAAAGCTTGTAGTCCGGTACAAAGTTCAGTAAGAAACTTTCCCCCAAAATCTAGTACACAAATATTATACGACACCTGTCGCAAAAGCTAAAGTCATAATGATGATGGTCGGGTCCCATGGAAAACAGACAGAGCTGACTCAAAAAGGGGAGCAAAGTTCAGACCCCACACTTAATTATTTTTTGGGTTTATGGCTCTAGCAGATAAGCTTTAACGGAGTTTAGGCCTTTTGCACTCTGATTCGCAACTGTAAATTTGGAAAAGGAGGTGAGGAGGAGCACGTTATTTTTTTGCAGCTTGTGCATCTCTTTTTATCTGCTCCTGCTCTTTACATATTGATTTTTATCTCACACACATAAAGAGATTTAAACAGGGGCGGATTTGCAGTCGAATTTAGAGGGGTACTTTTAAAGTGCAGGGAATTTAAACAATGGAAATCATTCATAATTTGCTGTTTCTTATTCAGCACTTCTTCATTCAAAGCTGGGAAACTACCATCCCCCTGACGACCCCTGAGTTTTTTGCACACTAGTGCGAAAAAGCCGGCCGGTCGATTTCGGTGGCGTGTTTTTGGCTTTTTCTCTCCCTCCTCTCTTTTAGGCACTTTTTTTTTGGATTTCTAATCTATTTTTACCGCATTGCGGATTGGTGTTTTGGTTCTGGACACTTACCCAACTCCTTCATGTACTCATCGAAGTTCTCGGACTTGTCCAGCTTGTACTTCTTGCCAACGAAAGACATTTTTGGGGATTGGATTTAATCTGGTGATTTAAACAAGATGTTCACTACTTGAAAGTTTTCGAAGCGAATAAAAAGCTTCGCCTCGCGCCGGCTCTTTTATACTCTCGCGTCGCGGTGCGGCATTGCCAGATGCAAAGTATATTTCGCTCGCTCTCTTTCGCTCGGTGTTGCGCGGCTTTTGAATTTCTTTTGGTTTGTTTGTTTGTTTCTTTGGATGCTTGTCTTGCGAGAATAAGCGGAAACATTTAATGATGGCTTCGGCTGAGCATCGGATTACCAGATGCAAAAACCAAGTACAGCCGCCAAGGTATCGAAATGTGGGCGCCAAACACACACTAAGCGCTCTTACATAAAACAGCTTTTTTAGGCGCTCTCTAAAAATTATTAATATTGACATGTACGGATCGTATAAATATATGTAGCTATAGAATCGCACATTGACCGCTCCTTATAAATGGGTAATGGGTCCGACGTGTTGCTACTAGCCGAAGTATCATTCTAATTCTGAGTAGGACCAGCCCCTCTTACACCTTGGCGTGATCAATTGGCTGCAGCTTTAATTGCTTCAAAGGTACCGTCTTAATAATGGGAGGTACATTGTCTGGTGACAATGAAATTGATGTAGGTCTCCAAAATATAGAAAAACGTTGCTTCTTGACGCCAACTTTAAACTTCTCTAAAGTAGGGATAAATCACTCTCCAGCTGGGAAATCAAAATTAATCTATTCATAGATGAAACTAATTGACCCTAGATATTCAATACTTTGTAAACTTAGAACCCTAAATTCTTACAATTTTAAATATATTTACTACTCAAAAAATTATAAATACCTTTCCTAGATCCAAAAATACTAAAAACCAAATATTTCCAATTATATTCATTCCAAATTTGTCGGCTTTTTTCTGTGGGTCAGTGGCATCATTAATAGCCTCACTACAATTTCTATGGATCATATGCATGGGTATAAATAACTTTCGACACAATTTGTTCATATTATTCTTATGAATATCTTTTTATAAGTCGGCGGTGAATTGTAATCTAATCGAGAACTTCCTTCCACCCAGTGCCATCCCATGCAATATTGAGATTACCCACGGTCTCCACAAGCTACCCATCCCGTTGGAGGCCCACCTACATGCATTCCGAATTTGTTTGTTGCTATGCGTTATCTTATTAATTCAATTAGCCGTCGTGGATACCGTACCCCGTCGTCAATCACCCCTCTTATTGCATTGACCATCATTAAAGATAACTCAAAATTTATGGGAGTTTGAAAAAGGTTCAAATTGAAACCAAATGAAAGCGATTTAATAAAATCAATTAAATTGTATCCTTTTGTCCTTTATTTTTTTGAAAATATACAACTTTCAAGCCATTTTAAAAGTAACGTTTGATTTTATATTTTTTTAAACTATGTTTTTAATTTGTATAGCATACTTTTTGTCCCTTAGTTATATGTGAATCGCCTGAAAGTATGGAATATAATAAAGTTTGATCTGCAGATCAGCCAAGAAGCCCACACTCCCTGGCATCGCAATGATTGGGATAGTGCGGTCCCGGACTCTTTACAATGTATAATGAGCATTTAGTTATCAACAGAGCTAGTCAGCTAGTTTTTGAGCCAACAGCTTAGTATCATGTTTGCTTGTCTGATAAAAAAGCGTATCATTATTACACATTGGTTATAACTGATTACTAGAGCAAAGTGTCATGCAAAACGAGGAAAACACCCGTTGGCCCGCTTATCACCCGTTGCAAGATATCACAGAGCCCCCACAAAAAAGAGCTAGAGAGTGCCGGCATCGAAGAGCGGTACCGAAAGAGTGATAGTACATCACATTAGAAGCCCCATAGAGCAAGCAGTTCAACACGATGGAGTCCCCAGAGCGGAGCTACAAAGAGCCCGGAGATCTTTTCAAAGAGAGCCGTGCCGATCTTAACCTGACACAATAAGCGCAGAGAGAGCTCAGTGGGGCACGTATTAAAGGTGGAGCTCGGGAGAGACATCCATTAGAACGAGGCGGACCGTCGGAGCGAGCACATAACCCTGGGTAGAATAGCGCGTATTGCCATGTGTACTTCTATAAGTTCCCGATAATTCCGATGTGCGACGAATGAAAACATATACGAAACGCAACGCAACCAATGACGAAATTCTGTTTCGGCTGTAACAGATAAAAATACTAAGTATCTGAGAGTGAAGTGATCTTTTTGAACCGGTACCCCAGCATTACCAATAGAACGCTACCAAATCAAATGCCACGCCATATTACCTGCACTTTGCTAGTGGAAAAGTTTACTCCCTTCGAGCGCGAATAGAAATCGAATTCGGATATATCTTTTAAATTCGCTAGCATTTCCATCTGGTTTCTCTCTGGCTAATACAAAACTAATTATATTAGTGTTGAGCGCGTGTCCGCCTTCGGATCGAGAAGTGCTAATAAACCGCGGCAGCCCAAAGACAATAGCGGTGACCAAACAAGTCTCCTGTAATGCTACATTCTATATAGTGCAATTTAACTCCAATCAGTGCAATCAGCATGCAGTCGATGAAAGCCGATGAACTGCCGGAGAATCCGCGGGAACGCTCCAATCCCCTCTCCTCACTCATGTTCTGGTGAGTATACTGGGTAGAAATTGTTGCTTTCTAGGGCATTCCCGATAGAAATTTTTATGGCTTGTTAATTAAATGTCAGTCCAGCGTTTTCATGGCGACAAACATTTTAATAATAATAACAAAATTGAAACCCCCCTCATATATCCTAACTTTTAACAGAAACCAGTTTAGAATTTATATTAATATACGTTTTGTTCAAAAATAGAACGTATTATTGGGAAGTACAAGAGCTAGGAGGTTTCTTTTATATGATTAAAGCTGTGATGATAAGAAAATGTACCCCATTGATGACTAGTTTAGGTGTTATTTTGTCGTTGTGCCTTGAATGGGGGTTCAAGGGATTGGGGGACTGACAACACAGACAACATGTTGATTATTTCATTCAATGTTTCGCTTAGTTTGCATGGCCGAGGCGAGGAAATCTTTTTGCATTTGACTGCATCTTTATTCAATTGGTTACCAATTGAAGGCGACACTTAGCTATAGCTCCAACTGTTGGAAATCATTTGGGAGGGAATCCACCAACGTTAAACGCAAAAGCACCAATGATATCCAAGGGTGATATCTGGCTAGGTGGAAAAAGTGCTGTCAAAGTAATATGAATCAGAGCAGTGAAAATTGCGAAAAAAACAAGCTTTTTTAGAAGAGGTGTGGATATACCCATCAAGGTTTAACTTTCACATACGTCACGCCTATCTGACAACATACATAGTTTAATTTATAGAGGCTTCTGATTACTGATTAGATTTCATTTTTAAATAGAACAATTAGTCGAAGTTCAGCAAATACGGCGAATAGTTATTTAATATTTATACATTTTTCTTTGTCATTTCGAACTAAAACAATATAGTTAATAAAAACCACTGGGAACTTGCCACTTGCTCATTTGTGTCGGCTTATCGTAAAATATGGATGCATTATTGGTTGCTATGAAATCATTTGTATACTATAGTCTATTATCATGGGATATTTATTTTTTAATTCAGAAAAGTGCCAGTACTATCTGAAAAAACTAACCTCATATGCACATTACGTTCGAGCCATAGATTTAATTGTTGATTTCTATTGTGTGTGAAATTTGAGTTGGAAAAACTTTATTTGCGTTAGAGAATTTCGACCGTGACAAACTCTTTTTATAAGGCCACATTGGCTGGCAACTGTTTTTTCCTGATAAGCCCCGGGGAATGTCGGTAGTCTGTTAATTTTTTGGTTGTCACAACATCACAAAAGAATTATCAGTCCCTGATAACAGAAAACCTCTGCTAATTATGTTTTAATTGTACCCCAATAAAATCTACCTACGTGATGCTCTTTCAATGTGAAGTTTTGCCATGCCCGTACTATTCAAAGGGCGGAAGAAGAATTTGGAACAAAAGGATCTCTATCGAGCCCTTAAAGAGCACAAATCGGGTGAGTTTCTTAAATTAAATATTACACACTTACGTACATATTTTAATGGGTGTTATCTTTAATGTTCAGACTCCCTGGGAGATCGCTTATGCACAGCCTGGGATGAGCAGGTGGCCAAAAATGAGACTCCGCGTTTGGGTCGTGCCCTGATGAAAGTATTTGGCTTTCATTTGTTCCTCACGGGTATTTCTCTGTTCGTCCAGGAATTCTTAACCAAGTAAGTAGCTTCCGAAAAACACCATCAGATTAAGTACTAACCAAGCTCTTTATTCTACTATAGAGTCACCCAGCCCATCTGTTTGTTTGGAGTGATGGCTTACTTTGCCGGTAATGATCCGGATCTGACCAAGGCCCAGTTATATGCAGCGGGTCTCATAGCAGGTTCCGTATTTAGTGTGCTTATAGGCCATCCCTATATGTTGGGCCTACTTCATCTGGGTATGAAGATGCGCGTGGGTAAGGTTTTTATATAATATTTAATATAGATGATGAGTAACATCAATAATCTTCTCCTTAATGCAGCACTCAGCAGTCTCATCTATCGCAAGGCTCTTCGGTTAAGTAGAACTGCCCTGGGCGACACGACAGTGGGTCAGGTGGTCAATCTCCTGTCCAACGATGTGGGACGCTTTGATTTGGTTCTGATCAACGTGCACTACCTGTGGATAGCACCGTTGGAACTTATCGTTGTCACCTACCTGATGTACCTTGAGGTAAGTGGATGTTTAGGAAATCGGAGAATGTTTCTAATCAAAACCTCAAACCGCTTCCCAATCCATCCTCTTTGGAACAGTTCGATGAGTTTTTGAGTTTTTTAAACGTGACCCACCCTTTTAAAAAGCTTATAATGTCACATACGTACGTGCTGCACAATAATAGGAACACTTTTCATTATATTTATTGAAAACCAGTTAGCCAAAAAAGGGTCAGCTTTTAGCAAAATAATTTTTGTTTACCAATAAAACTGTTATACCTTTCGCCCGGTTCACAAATATAGATAGCTATCAACAAATGATTTTGCCTTGCGTATAAATTACTTTTTGTGTGCACACTTATTTGGAAGACCAGATAAGGGAAGTACATTTGATTTGGAGCGAGAAATGCTAGTAAAAACAGACTCGCATATTTATAAATTAAATTAAATTTTATGATCCGCAGCTGTAACTGTTTAATGTGTTTCTCTGATTATTATTTTATAGATTGGCATATCTTCCATTTTTGGGGTTGCGATAATGCTTCTGTTCCTGCCCTTTCAATCCTACCTCGGCAAGCGGACCAGCGTGCTGCGCCTGCGCACCGCCTTGCGAACGGACGAACGTGTCCGGATGATGAACGAGATCATCTCGGGAATCCAGGTGATCAAGATGTACGCCTGGGAGAAGCCATTCGGCAAGGTGGTGGAGCTGACCCGCTTCAATGAGATGCTGTGCATCAAGCAAGTCAACTACATCCGCGGCATCCTCATCTCGTTCTCCATGTTCCTGTCGCGCATCTTCACCTCCACCAGTTTGATTGCCTTTGTCCTGCTGGGAAATGTCCTAAATGCCGAGAGGGCCTTCTTCGTCACTGCCTACTACAACATCCTGCGTCGCTCGGTGACCATGTTCTTCCCGCAGGGCATCTCCCAGTTTGCCGAGCTTCTGGTTTCCGTTCGTCGCTTGGAGACTTTTATGCATCGTCCAGAGACACTAGTCAGGGATAAGTCGAAAATTAGTCCCATCCCAAAGGCGGAGTCCTTGAATGGAGATAGTCCCAAGAGCAATGGCCTCTCGGAGAATCTGATCGAGTTCAGCCAGTTCCAGGCCCGCTGGGAGAGCCATTCGGTGGATCCCACGTTGGAGGACATAAATCTCCAGTTGGGTCGTCATAAGTTGGTTGCCGTCATCGGACCCGTGGGAGCGGGGAAGTCCAGCTTAATCCAAGCTGTGCTCGGCGAGCTGCCAGCGGAAAGTGGTTCCCTTAAGATCAATGGCAGTTATTCCTATGCCGCCCAGGAGCCTTGGCTTTTTACGGGCACTGTGCGCCAGAATATCCTCTTCGGCTTGGAGTTGGATAAGCATCGCTATCGCACGGTGGTGAAAAAGTGCGCCCTGGAAAGGGATTTTGAACTGTTGCCCTTCGGTGACAAAACAATTGTGGGCGAGCGTGGAGCATCTCTCTCCGGCGGACAGAAGGCCAGAATCAGTTTGGCTCGAGCGGTGTACCGGCGAGCGGATATCTATCTCCTGGATGATCCCCTCAGCGCAGTGGACACCCACGTTGGGCGCCACTTATTTGATCAGTGCATGCGTGGCTATTTAAGGAGTGAGCTCGTCATCCTGGTCACCCACCAGCTGCAGTTCCTGGAGCAGGCTGACCTGATAGTTATTATGGATAAGGGTCGGATTAGTGCCAAGGGCACATATTCATCGATGAAGCGCAGTGGATTAGACTTTGCCCAACTGCTGACGGCGCCAAATAAGGATAATGAAGATTTTGACGAAGACGGTGGGGCAGGTGGTGAGGGTCTGGCCCTTTTGAATGTGCCCTCGCTGAGCAGGAGGGGCAGCAAGAACAGTAAGCCGAGCTCTCGGAACAACAGCTTCACCTCATTGAGCTCCATGGCGGAGTCAATGGCCCAGGAGGCTTCCCTGCAGCTGCAGGAGACGCGAGTGGAGGGCAAGATCGGTCTGGGACTGTACAAGGAGTACTTGACTGCCGGTAGCAGCTGGTTTATGCTACTCTTCATGGTCTTTCTCTGCCTGACCACTCAGATCCTGTGCTCAGCAGCGGATTACTTCTTGTCGTACTGGTAAACAAAAGGAGGGATCACATTTTTCTAAAATACAGAATATTAATATTTTTTGACTTTGCAGGGTGGACAAGAACGTGTATGATCAGACGAACATTACTGAGGATCCCCAAGATATGTACTATTTTGCCGCCCTTAATGTGGCCGTGGTGGTCTTTACCATAGTGCGCACCATGCTCTTCTACAAGATGGCTATGAAGAGTTCTACTCAACTGCATAATTCCATGTACCAAGGGATTACAAGGGCTGCCATGTACTTCTTCAACACGAATCCCTCGGGACGGATTCTCAATCGGTTTTCCAAGGATCTGGGCCAGCTGGATGAGGTCCTGCCAACAGTTATGCTGGATGTGGTGCAAATCTTTCTCACTCTACTTGGCATCATTATCGTGATTTGCATCACTAATCCGTACTATCTCATTTTAACATTAGCCTTGGCCATAATTTTCTACTACATCAGAGAGTTTTACCTGAAGACATCGAGGGATGTGAAAAGATTGGAGGCAGTTGCCAGATCACCCATATACTCTCACCTGAGTGCCACGATTACGGGCTTGCCAACCATTCGAGCCTTGGGAGCTCAAAAGGAACTTATTGCGGAATTCGACAATCTGCAGGATTTGCACAGCTCTGGTTACTACACCTTTTTGGCCACGAACCGTGCCTTTGGTTATTACCTGGACTGCTTTTGCACTTTGTACATTGTGATAATCATCCTCAACTACTTTATAAACCCACCGGAAAGCTCTGGCGAAGTGGGTTTGGCCATTACCCAAGCGATGGGCATGACGGGAATGGTGCAGTGGGGAATGCGCCAGTCGGCGGAGCTGGAGAACACGATGACCGCCGTGGAGCGAGTGGTGGAGTACGATGAGATCGAGCCGGAGGGCGAGTTTGAGTCCCGCCCTGGTAAGAAACCCTCACCGAGTTGGCCTGAAAAGGGTGAGATTATAGCCGAGGATCTGTGCCTGCGCTACTTCCCGGATCCACAAGCCAAGTACGTCCTCAAGGCGCTCAATTTCCGTATCTTGCCACGCGAAAAAGTGGGCATCGTGGGTCGAACTGGAGCTGGCAAATCCTCGCTGATCAATGCCCTTTTCCGGCTATCCTACAACGAGGGCATCATCACCATCGACGAAAGGGACACGGCTGATATGGGACTCTTTGACCTGCGCAGCAAGATATCGATTATACCTCAGGAGCCAGTGCTTTTCTCGGGTACCATGCGTTACAACTTGGATCCCTTCGAGGAGTACCAGGACGCCAAGCTGTGGGAAGCGTTGGAGGAGGTGAAGCTGAAACCCCTAATTGCCGAGCTTCCCAGTGGTTTGCAGAGCAAGATATCCGAGGGAGGCAGTAATTTTAGTGTGGGCCAGCGACAGTTGGTGTGCCTGGCCAGGGCAATTCTTCGAGAGAATCGCGTCCTCGTGATGGACGAGGCGACGGCCAATGTGGATCCACAAACCGATGCCCTCATTCAGGCCACAATTAG
The DNA here is from genome assembly GCF_043229965.1 of Drosophila suzukii. Lineage (NCBI taxonomy): Eukaryota > Metazoa > Arthropoda > Insecta > Diptera > Drosophilidae > Drosophila > Drosophila suzukii. Next base: position 85,368,858 of record NC_092082.1, read on the forward strand.
GAGCAAGTTCCGGGACTGCACAGTGCTGACCATAGCCCATCGTCTGAACACGATTATGGATTCGGACCGCGTTCTAGTCATGGATGCCGGTCATCTTGTAGAGTTTGGTTCACCCTACGAACTTCTAACCTCCTGCGAATCGAAAATATTCCACGGAATGGTCATGGAAACTGGACAGAATACCTTCGACAGTCTGCTCAAGGTAGCCGAAAAGGTGAGTTTCAAGTTGATCACCTCCTCTCCTTTTAGTTACTTAAATTTTATGTATCTTACAGGCCCACTTGGAATCAAAGAAGTCTAAATCAGAGTAGATTAAAGATCTGGTAATTGCTTACCAATAAGGTCTCATTTCCTGGCTGTAAGCGCCTGTAAAGTTGTACCTAATCCAGCCAGCTGCATTTAAGTTAGTTTTCTACTTAAAGTATTACGCCTTCAAACCTTACATATTTATAGGACGCAATTCTAATAGATATACTGTAAAAAAAGAATCAGCCCAAGGAATGGTAAAATATACAGAGTCTCAGAAAAACTGGGTTGTTTTTCTATAAACATTGTTGAAATAAAAATACTTGAATACAGAAAAAGCTTTAAATGTACAGTATATTCTAGTTAGATGCCCATAGATAGGAATATTATACGCCAAATTACCCCATCGCGAAACTAAATAAATATAAATAATAACAATTTCAAAGAACCTCGATTTATTACAAGTTTACCACTTACAAGTTTACAATACATGCAGATTTTTGATTTTTAAAGTCAAAAATTTGTAAGACTATTTCAGTAGAAGTTCAGTGAAAACTTTACAAAATTTTGAACATGTAGACCACGAATTTTAAGTTTTAATAATTTATGGGATCAGACCTCACTTGTGGCAAACATGGGGTTGTCACCCGTTGGTCCCTTGGGTTGGGTTTCTTCGAAGTTTCGTCTCGGGATTGGAGGTCTGATATTCTTAGTACCGCGGAAGAAAAAGGCGACAGCGGTATCGCAGACCAAAAGCAGGACGACCGTCAGTTGGGCCAAAAGTGCATTGATTACGGATGGGTGGACTGTGGGCCAATTAACGTGATGTGGAACAAACACAACGAAGAACAAAACGACGACATTGCATATGAGCATTATACTGTAGAAAATGGAGCGCATCTCTTGTCGTCCAAAAGCGCTCAGTGCCCGTAAGCTGGAGAGGATTATCACCAATGGTATTAGCATATGTATGAGCACTAGATATGGCATAAGTCCACTGCAGGAATCCGGAAGGAAGAGTCGCGCAGTGTTGGCCAAATAGGTAAAGCTGCTCAACCAATGTCCAGTTCCGAACAGTGAGACATAGAAGTACAGTAGAATCGATACTGCAAAGCGATAGGACATCCCCAGATGCCTTGGGGGAGTAAGTGGTCCCTCCAGCCTTATATCCACATTATCTTCCTCATCAGCTATAATGCTATCCTCATGCACCTCTATTCCCATTTGGTACTCAATGATTAATCCTTGGGCGAAAAGGGATGTGTATGAATCACTCAGAAGTGCATGAACTGTTAGTAAGTTAAAGCGAATCATCTGAAGGCGAGATAGGGGACAGAAACTTCCGCAGTATGGTATCGAGGCAAAGGTATAGATCAAGTACATCCAGTGGGCAGCCATGATGTATAAAGGAACCGGCTTGCCCATCTCCCTTAAGTAGATTCCAATTCCTCCAACGATCAGTATTCCTCCATTGCTCAACCACACCTTCCACTTGTGATTCTCGCCAAGGAAAAGGGGACGCAGGATCACCACCAGCATGCTAATTGTCTGTAGAACAACCCGGTATTTGGTAGTCATCAGGATCTGCATTCCCCTCTGGGACCATAGGAACCCGCTTAGTAGGCATACGAGAGCCAGCCAGGCCAGGAACTTTGCCGTAGGATGGAACCAGGCACGTTGGTTGTAGATACTGACACATATAATGTAAGCCAGGCTGAAGGGACAGCTGCAGTGGAGGGCCACAATGATCCCTGCTGCGGGGACTATTATCCATCTTAGATGCTTGAGTGGTTCGAAGATCCAGCCACCCTTCAGGGGCAATTCGGCAATCGTCAAAGTCCAGATGCCAAAGGGCACCACCAAGCAGATGATCGTCCAAAATGAAGCCCATCGTAGGAAGACCACCTCGCCCAGCAGAAGTCCAAGGGAGGCCTGTACAATGGTGAACCATGTGAGAAAGCCCCTGCGTTTCTCCTTGGAATCCCAAGATTTCCTTGACAGCTTCAACAAAAGGAAGAATTGCCACCCCAGAAGAGCCAGCACCGTCGTGACCACCAGTGGAATATGGTAATATCCATAGTAATACTTTAAGGATTTCTGAGCCACTTTGATAGCCAGCATGCTCGTCTGCACCGCCTTGCTTCGCCAACCCATATCCATAAGTCGATCCATCTGGTTCTGATAGTAGGCAATCCTTTGAAGATCCAGATCCTTGGTTGTCGGAAGCCAACTGTTCAAAACTGCCTGTTCATGACGTCTTATAATAGCCTTGGCTTGAGCCAAAAGTTGCAGAGCATTCAAATGAATTGCTTTTCTCTTGTATTCCCGGGATACCTTCATATAGCCCAGTGGCAACGTGGCCAGATTATTAACAGGTGGTGGCAAACCAATCAAGGCAGACATCAGAGGAGCCAACTGAATCTGGTCCAAATTGTGGAGCTGCATGGTAACGTTATTGCCAACCAAAATATTTAAGGTGGCGTTTTTGGTCGTGTGATTGATACCGGCTCCCCAAAGAAAGAAGGGAGTATCCCTCTCTTCATCCGAACCGCCACCATGAGAACCTAAACCCCAAGATAATACCATTTTTGGAAGATATGCATATAATAACCGATTGAGTACTCACCCAAAATGCTAAGTCCGTGGGCAGAGGTTAACAGGTAAGCAGTTCTATAGTCTTTAAAAGAGTTCTCGATCAGTTCATAGGCATCTCGGATGTTTCGCTGGGCATTGTGGAGCTTTTTCAAATAGGCCTTATCTATAGGACTAGCTCCACCGACGTCTTCCAGATGTACGAACACCACCAGCCTAGTTGAGTTCTGCAATTTTTTCAAGCAAGCAGCATTCATCAGGCGAACGCGAAGATCTGCTAGGTCCGAGACCTTAAGAACAGTTCCCTCTTTGGAGGACAAGGTGCGATTGAAGATCGAATCATATTTCTCCGCTGACAGTAGCGATGGCATCTCATTGAATCCGGCGAACAGGGCCACTTCCGCAGATCGGGTCAGAGTGGGAACACTAGTTTTTGAAATGCCCACGAGACCCTCGCGCAGGATTATATCCCGCAAGTAGGAAGACCGACTTAGGTTGGACGAGAAGAACGTGTCCGCATTCAGGCCTTCGAGAAGAAATACCACCAGGCGATCTGCGGCTGCAGGAACCCCCATCTCTGGCAAAGTCTTCTGCGGTTCCAGCTGATCCTGCGGTCCGGGCTGATAGTATATGCCCAATAGGCACGCCATCAGCAGAAGGTGCACCAGCACCACCTGCGCTTTCCACATCTCCATCAGATTTTTTAGTTTTCCCACCAAGCGATTTGTGAGGCGACGATACAACAGGAACGACACATTGACGACAACTGAACAGAAGCACCAGAGAAACGTTTGAAAGAGCGCCAACTTCATCTCTGAAATATTCAGAAGGGAGTTCTCAATCGAAAAAAATCGTTCCTTAGTCCCTGAAAGTGTAAGTTTATTTGCTAAAAGAAATCAATCTCTGGTTATTCTGACTTCACTGATTATATAATTTATACTATTCTTAAATAATAATGACCAAAAAATTTCTAAAAATTTTAAAATAGCTAAAAGACCTAACAAAATAATTTTTTAAATTTCACAAATTTTAATACTTAGGTTGTTTAAATATGATAAGAGAAACTTGTTAATACTATAAGTATTAAATTTAAAACAATAAAATATAAGGTGAAAATTTAGAAAGCCGTTGCAGCTTTTTTTTCCATTCTAGGTCATAGCAACCCTTGTAAATGTGAAAAGGAAATTTTACAGAGATTTAAAAAAAATACTATATTTGAAATAATGTTGGAGTCATATCAGAGTTTCGCGCTGTTTCAGCTGCTTCTGCTGCTCTCAGTGGTGATCATTTACCTTCGATCGACATCTTCGGGAAACTTGGAACCGCAGAAAATGGAGCCGTTGAAGGAGCCTCCGCCGGCCGATCGCCTCGTCGTTTTTGTGAGGGACGGCTTGTCTGCTCAGACCTTCTTGGGTAACCGATGTAGAAATGTGCCCCTGCTGCGGGAACTATTCCTGCATCAGGGTATAGTGGGTATTAGTCGTCCGGAGACAACCACATACCACCGGATATCCCCCTACATTTCCTTGTTTTGTGGCTTTAACGAGGATGCGGCTAGGGTGGCCCGTGGCTGGATGCGAGGTCCAACCCCTATTGACTCAATATTCAATCAATCCAAGCTCAGTTTTGCATGGACCACGGCGGAACTACTTTTACGCTTTCCTAAAATCGACAGACCTATGCCAATGAGGCTCCAAACCTATGATGCAGACGTTACAAAATCCTGCTCCGAACTGGAAGATGCCGTCTGTCGGTCAGTTAAAAGTTTTCTATTCGGTGAGTCCCGTCAATTTCTGAACTCCACTGGAGTCGTATTCTTTATACATATGACCGGAGTGGAACCATCCTGCGAAAGCCTTCAGCGGATTCAAGAAAATGTGTGGAAGCTCTACGAGAGTTTTGAGAAAACTTATCCCGACCAAAGAACGGCTTACTTGTTTACTTCAAATCTTGGGGATCCAAAAACGCAAAGTAAGCATTCGATTGAAGGTAATTCATAGGTAATAACCTAGTAATATCCATTCATATAATTCTTGAATATTTCCTTTCAGGCTATTGCAGTCTGGCAGTTGAATCTCCTTTCTTTCTTTGGGGTTCTGGAGTTGCTCATATTAAATCCATGCCAGGACGTAGCTTTTCGGTCAATGATACGGGTTATAGGCTGCCCCTGCATGTCCTTAATCCTCCTCAACTCACAGCTCTTATGAGTGCCCTGCTGGGAGTCCCACCTCCAGTCAACAGTCGTGGAATGCTGCCCAGGGGAATGCTCAATGCCAGTCTTCGCTACGAGGCCAATGCCATGTTGACCAATGCCAGGCAGCTCCTGGCTCAGGCTCGTCGATTGAGGGAGCACCATCCCAAACAGATTCCGGCCTTCTGGCTTAACTTTCAGATGATGGATAGCTTCCTGAAGGACTCTTTGGCTCTTAAAGAGCAGCATCGCTTCAAGGCTCTTCTGGAATACAGCTGCAATTTTATGCCCGTGCTGGTCAAGGGAATGGACTACTTCAAGAATTACTATAGAAAAGTTTTAGTTATAGCAGTGAGCTTTGCTGAAATCGGTTGGATATATTGCCTGCGTTGTCATCTGTCGGTTGGAAGAAAGAGCAGGAACCAAATTGAATTCCAAGACGAAACCTTATCCAAAAAATTAGTTTTCGTCAGAGGATTTCACCGACTGTTTACTGGTCTGCTGGTTATTTTTATGATGCTCGAAAAGATTCCGTTGATGGTGCAGGCAATCCTACTAACGCCTTCTCTCTACTGGAAAGTGACCCTTAAGATTGTGAGCGAGAGACCCAAAATGGTGTGCCGGAAGAGTTTGATTTCCTCCGCTTTGGTAATAGTTATTTGCTTGGGTGCCTTTTATAGACGTTACATTCTGGCAGTGGGCTACTTGGGATTCGCCGGCTATAACAACAGAGAAGCCTTCCGGAAACGTGGACTGCAGTTCTACCTGTGGCTACTGCTGCTCCTTGGACTCACCGGTGTATCTGCACTACCAGAATCGCTGGGTTGCTCGCAACCCCAAGCTCTCATGTATAGCATCTTGCTAACAGTTCTACGTCCCTTGGCCTGTGGGGTGTATCTAAATCTCCTTACCTGGTTGAGCAATATCCTCGTTCTCCTTGTTGCCTGCGAGTACATCCTGGTCGGCTGGCATCCCTGGACCACATATATGGTGTCCTGGACCTATTTGATCTATCTGGCCATCTGGAATCGACGAAGTCTTCAGGCCAGCGAGCTGGTCTTCTTTAACCTGAGCACCCTATACACCCTCACCTGCACCTCCTACGAATCGGTGGTCATCCAAATGCTGGCCATGGAACTGCAACTGGCTCTGCGTATGAAGCTGGAGAGGAACGAAAGCATTGGACCGAAGACAGCCGCCCATTATATATTGGTGTACAGCTGGTACTCCCTCTTCGTCATTGGTAGCTTTCCAGCTTTCGATGATTTCCTGGATATCCTGCACGAAACCTGCTTTGGATATTCATCACTGACCTATGGCCTGGTTATGGTAATGAAGTTGCTTCTTCCCTGGCTGCTTGTACTCTGCATCCTGGCGGGAAACTACAGAAATCTGGCCTCGCACGAGCGCCAAATCTTTGTGAGGCTGCTGCTCATGAGCAGTGCCATGTCACTGGTGCTTTTGCATAGGGTCATCAGCGTGGGTCCCTGGAGGGAAATCCTCAGCAGATTCGCTGAGCTTGCGGTCGTCCAGGTGTTTCCACTCCTCTGGCTGCTTTTGTGGCGATTGGCGCAGTTCAAAGTGGGATCCAAGTGGATGTCCCAGCTTCCAGAATGAATTACTGTTCTTTATGTACACAAGTTATAGTTTTTAAATAAGCGCCTTACAAATTAAAAATATTTAATTACTGAATAAAAATTACAATAATATTTTGAATTTTGAATTCAAAATAACATAAACTTTTTGTAATTAACTTTGAAAACTTCTGGCAATGTTAGCCACAGTTGATGCCTACTAGTTATTGAAAAAAGATAGAAATAGCCAGAAAATGTTTATGTAGCTTAAAAAACCCAGAGTAGAAAAATAAAGTTGATTGACTTCTTTTGCAGGTAATTTGATGTAGTTTTTATCCTATTATCCATCAATTGCCATCCCAATAGTTTTATTATCTGCTCCTATGTTATCAAATTTTAGATGTGTATCTCATGGCAACATATAGAATGCATATAAACAAGAAAATTCTCTTCATAGTATAATATTTTTAAAACAGCATGTTTTTATTTTATAGTTACTAGCTCATATTATAATGCGGGGTCATACACTGATGGTGCGGAAAATGTTAAGGCCACTGTGGGCTGTAGAGAGCAGTACTCCTGGCAGTTGAGCATGCCAGTGTAGCTCTTTGATCTCCTTCTGGCCCTGGTGAATAAAAAGCAGCTGGGGTGGTAACTTGCTAAGCTCATTTTCGTTCTGGGCCGGGTCCTGCACCTGATCAGTGTCTTTCTCCACAGATAAGTCCCACAAGGCAATTTGGTCGTCGTCGCCGCCAGAGGCCAGGACGGTAGCCTCGCTGGGACTCCACTCTACAGTGGTAATGTGGTCCGTGTGGTGTTTAAAAGTGGCAATGGGCTTTTCGGTCTGAAACTGGCGAAGGTCCCAAATATGCAGGCAGCCGTCATCACCGCCACTGGCGATAAAAGGCTCAGTGCGGTTCCACGAAATTACGTTCACATCGCTCTCATGGGCGTCCCGGCAAGTAAGCATGCAGGCCTTCTGCGGCGCCGCTCGGCAGTCCCAAATGCGGATAGTCCTGTCCACCGAGCAAGACGCGAGCACGCTGCGCTCGTTCGGGCTCCATTGCAGATCTTCAACCGACTGCGAGTGACCCGCCAGCGGGCGTTGGTCCACCTTCCAGGTGCCGTCCTCCAGGGGACTCCACACGTGGATGTCCCGCCGACAGTCGCCTGTGGCCAGCACACCGTCCGCACTGGGACTCCAGTCCACTGCGAAACCTTCCTGCTGGTGGCCACCGAATGTAAACACCGGGCGGGCCTCATTCTGTTCGTACTGCTTGAGCAGCTGACCATCCTCCACGGCCTGCAGAGGTTGGGTCAGGTTCCAGATGTTCACGCGGCCTAGCTCGCTCCAAGAGGCGGCGTACACAGTGTTGCCTAAGCGTCGGGCACGAACGCGATTGACGCATCCTTGGTGCTTGATCAGGGCACAGGTCATCTGCGGTTTTTTAAGGTCTTCACGGCCGGACACATCGTCCTGATCGTCCTCCAACTCCTCGTCGTCGTCGTCATCTTCCTGCGTCTTGTGCATGTTGCTCATCTTCATTACAATAATGTTGTTCACGTGGGTACGAGAAGCTTGAGTGCCAGCCACTATATAAGCTGTCATCGGGAAGGATTGCCGCCCTGTGCCCAGCTCGTCGGGGATGACATCAAAGCTTAGACACGGAGCTCCAGTGGAAGCCTGATGAAGCATCAGGTATGCACTCTCGTCGCAGACGAGTTCCTCGTCCGCGGCCAGTTTATTACCGGGTAAATATACCTCTTTTGACATCGTAGGTTCGGCGGTATCGTCATCCGAATCCGATTCACTTTCCCCGTCCACTGGCTCAACCAGCTCCATTTCCATATCGTCCATATCGTTTATCGTTTAACGTTTTTTTTGGTTTTCAAATGATTGAGCTCTCGGCCGCAATACTGGCGAATTTAATTGCTTTTAATATGCGCTTAATGCCGCACGTGTATCGCAATTTACACTTTAAAGAGACCGTAGTTGCGGTTTAAATAAATGACAAGTGCTTCAAATGACCGTCGATGACTTAGGCCCCGTTTCCATTATGAGAAGTGGGAAAAATGAAAGAAGGTAATTTGTTGCACTTTATTTATTAACCAATTTTGTTAAATTTTTCTCTTCAAAACAAATGGTGTTCATCGCTCAGTCTATAGCTCACCCATATTTTACAAAATACCGCTTTTGCCAATTAAAAAACGATAGATATAGCGGGAAAATAGCTAAATTGGGCACTCTCCCAGCGTTGCCACCTTGTCAGTGGCCCCCCAAATATCGATAACGGCAAGGGCCATCCCAAGCTCGCTCTCCCTTATTTTGCATAGAAAATAAACAAAAAGCTCTGCGGAAATTATGTTTTCACAATAAAATCCAACACATTTGTGCTGGCGCAAGTGTGTGCTGGAAAGTCCCATAAAAAATAAACCCGAAAACATCGTGAAATATAAGTTATTTCTATTGCGCATTCCACGGAAGCAACAATACCAGCAGAGGCAGCAGCAGCAGCAACAACAACAACAGCGAGAACAGCATAGCAAAAGGTGAGGCAAAAAGTTTACATGTGAATGTGGGGGCGGGCGGTGTAGGAACGGTTCACTGTTAATAACAACAATTGCCCTGTATTGTGCACACACACACACACAAGCGCCTTGCTTTACTCATTTTGGAGCGCGTAGGCAAAATGGCAGCCCAATTGTCAGTTAAGAAATGAATGGGCTAAAATAGTTTAGTCTCCAACTCGCCTCACACCAGCCCCCACCACCCACCGCCAACCGCCCACCCACTGAGGTGACGCGCCGCCGCCGAGGTTTGCGATCTTGTTTTTATATCACTCGCGGTGGAGCGGGGGTAGATAAGGGTTCTCCTTCTCGTTCCGTTTCTCGATCGGTAGGCCTCGAAGGTCGTAATTTGTCGGATATATCGCTGTCTTTGCCAAATTGCATTCGTGTACGTGCACTGCTTTTGCATCGCTCATTTTGCACCATATTTTACAGGGGATATGATAGTTTTCAACGAATTGCAATACCTCATTCTTTGAAAATATTAGTTTTTCTAATGATATTTAGGCAGATCCTAAAAACTGATACTATCAGCATGATATTCTTTTCTAATCTTAAATAACTTGATTTATATGTTATAATAAAGGTCATAAATTCATTTAAAATTACATTTTATTTGAAAATTATGAGAGTAACATCTAAAGTATGGTTTGTTTTAGCAACCAATCTTATTTGTATTGAAATGTTGACCCTAAGACGAGGTCAAAAGCTTAGATTTAAAGAAAATCCAAGATGCAACTTATTATCATATGCAATTTAGGCTTTGACAAAAGCTGAGATATACGATATGACCACTTTTCCGAAACCTACCTAAAATAAGGGTATTCCAAATCTCGGTTCCCCAAATTTGTACCCCTGATTTCTGGCTTCTTTTGTCTTGATATTGCATTTATTCAGCCACTTGTTCTGGCGCAGACACAGTTGCCTCAATTAGTTGTTGTTTTTGTGGCCGCCGCTGAAGTGAAGTGAGTTGCTCATTAAGCCAACTCGAGCATCCGGCGATGCAAGTGGAAATAGAAGTGCCACCGGCGACGGCCCGTGTCCCATTGTCATTAGACATGGGAGAATCGAGTGGATGGTAGAACTTTCACTGTCCCATTCCGAGTGCCTCCGTCGAATGATGAGTAATTACCGCGTTCCAGCGATTATGTCCGATTAGGGACCAATCAACAGCTGTTTACGCTCCTCTTGGCTGTAATATTGCCAAGTGAACGAATTAGATTTCCGTTCAGTTGGTGGACAATGCCTTTTCTGTATCTTTCGCAGCTGAGCTGTAGCCTCAGCCGACTGGAACTGCTCCATGAAGATGAGGTGTGACCCTGAGCCCATCATATTTCATGGTCAATTAGTAGTTATCACCACGAAATAGCCTAAATTTACGTTAACCAACTTTTCATACTGATAACGATAACGGTGCGAGATTGCCGAAAAAATAATGTGGGGCATCAAAAAAATTAATTTCCCCCAGCGAGGCAGAGAAGTAGTGCACTTAATTGCGCACTTGTTGTTATCCAAGTACAGAGAGGCTCTCCCCCGACTATTTATCTATATCTGTGCTCTGTACCAGGGAATTTGCATACACAATTAGTGGGTGCTGTTAGTGGGCGTACATACAAACTGATCGTGTAACGATTTGTGTTTTCAGTTCACTGTTGCTTGCCCCGGAGAGCTGGCTTTGGCGATGGCCACGGCACCGCGATCCCTGGACACCATCTCCCTCTGCTCGACCGTCTCCAGCTGCCCGGACCGAAATGGCTTCTATGGCGGATTCCAGCGCACCGACAAGCCCAAGGAGCCGCTGTCCAAGGCACAGATCATCGCGCGGGAGAAGAAGTGGCTCTACATGATCGAAAACTGGTCCATTTACATGTCAAAAAACTACAAAAAGGTGAGCACAGAGAACGCAAGTACCCTCTGCGTAATTCTAAGAAATTCTCAATAATCCATTTAAAGAGCAGTGAGCTTTTTCTCATACGGAATATAGTATTTAATGTAGGGCTCTTAAACCCTATTGTCCGTAATATTCATCTAGAAAATCATTTACGTATTATATTTTATATCCACCTATTAACTCATTTCTATTTTTATCTTGCAGATCCGAGATCGCTGTCGCAAAGGTATTCCCAAGTCGGTGCGGCCCAAGGCCTGGTTCTATTTATCGGGGGCGTATCTGCTGAAAAAAAAGAACCCCAACGTATACCACGAGCTGCTGGAGAAGCCCGGAAACCCGTCGACCATCGAAGAAATCAAGAAAGACAAACATCGCCAGTTTCCGTTCCACGAAATGTTTCTCGACGAGGAGAAGGTCGGACAGATCGAACTCTTTAATGTGCTAAAGGCTTACTCGATATACAATCCCAAAGTGGGATTCTGCCAGGCGCAGGCACCGATAGCCGCTTTCCTATTGATGCATCTGCCCGCGGAAGACGCCTTCTGGGTTTTCGTCAGCGTGTGCGATGTGTAAGTTCAGTTTAAAGTCATATTATTTAATAATTTTAGTACTTATATGGTATATTCTTGCAGTTATCTGCAGGACTATTTCATACCCGGTTTGGAGGTCATCCAGAACGATGCAGGCATCATGGAGGGCCTGCTAAAGAAGACGTGCCCACCCGTTTACCGGCACTTGCAAAAGCACAAAGTGGAGCCGCTGCTCTACATGACCGACTGGTTCCTGTGTGCCATGACACGCACTCTGCCCTGGGAGACGCTGTTGCGCGTGTGGGACTGTTTCCTAGCCGAAGGAATCCGAGTTATCTTTAAGGTGGCCCTGGTCATCATCGGAGCTTCGCTCAGCCGGCACAAGGTGCGAAAAACGTGCACTGGCCTCTGCGAGACGTTGGCGGTACTGCGGTCTCCCGAAGAGCACATCGTGGAGGAGGAGTTCATCATTAACAATATGATGCGACTGAACCTGCGCGTCGAGGACTTCCAGATCGAGCACACACGCCAAAAAGCTCGACGGGCCAAACAGAAGGCGCAGCAGGAGGCGGAGTCCAGTGGTTCCAACAACGGTCATCGACGCAACATGCCAACGCTGTGAGGGATCGCAACTACTACTACTTCAACAAATTGTTACTAAACACACAAACAACACACACCATGCATGGTTGCATAAGATTTGTACGTTTAAAGTCGAATAGGAGGCAGGTCGAGCACAAAGTGGACGGGAGAGGAGTGACCGCGAGCTGGTTCAGTCAGTTGGTCAGTCAATTACGGAGACATCATTCCATGCAATCAGTTTGCCTAATTTTAAGACAACTCTTTTGTTGAGCACATTCGGGCTGGACTTGTATCGGTATTTGTTTTCGTATTATTCATTTAGTGGCAATTATTACGAGCGTGCAATTTGTTTATGCTTTTCAAAAGTATTTATTACATATTTATTATTATCGTGTAACATTAAAAATTTAGCGTTAGCGTTGAGTTGAGGACCCCGAACATATCGTATGATTATTATCACCACCCCAAGGCAGCTGACACAGGGACTGGAGGATTTTATAGTTTGAAATTTGTACTACTTTATCCGTATTCACTCTGAGACGAAAATGTTGATATTTACCTACGATAATGCGTTACGAACGACTTCTGTTGTGCCCCCGAGCCTAAAAAGTTTGGAGACCGTTTTGTGACTGGTTTTTAGGCAGAAATAATAGTAAACTTTAATACTAATAAAACAAAATATACCGAAATATTAACAAAAAACAGTTGTTTTTATTTTTGATAAAATATGTCAACCACCCCAAGAAAACAATTTGCAGTTGTTGTAGAATTAAATGTCTTATTTATTAACATTAATTAAACAGAGGCGTAGCTGCTCATGTGCAGAGACCAACTTCGTGACTAAATCCTGATTAGCCAAAAAAGCCGGTTCAATGTATAAAAAACCAACTCTAACTGAAATCGTACAAATATAATTATAATTTCTTTATTATAGTTTTGATAATATCAGTTAATTTTAATTGAAATAAATAGCTTGAGTACTTACAGCTAATAATTAAAAGGATATCCTACAGATAAACTATAGCTAAAAGGGCAAATCATGAGATAGGCTGTTTATGGGTAAATTGTAAGAATACTTCTCTTAATCTCATGGGAAGCCCTTAGGGGCGACTATCAGTATTGGGCTACCATTGGAAGTACAGGTGTTGTGAAAATGGATAAGGTTAGTTCGATTTGTATGATAAAAAAATTGGGTAATCTAAGGGCAATCCGCAATCTATGTTAAATTCGCAGAATTTTCGTCTTTTGATTCCATAGATTTTTTACACTAGACTATGAAAGATTTAAAGCATTTTAAATTAAAGATGACACTAATCACGAATTGGCAAGAAGTGCAATAAGACAAGATCTTTTCTACAGTCACTTTAGAAATTTTAAATGAATTCGATTTGAGTTTTGGCACTTTTTCCTGCAAAACGGTAGGGATACATATGACGTAACTTTTTAATGTCAAACCTTGAATATTTCTACAAGTCGAATTCGGGAAACTTATTTAAAATTTACAAACATGTGTTAATTGCTGAGATAGTTGTTTTCTTTAGAATTTTGATTCTACATCACAAAAATAGTATAGTATTCAGAAATATTACACGTTAAAATAAAATGACGCTTAAGGTACTCTCATCAAGCTAGCAACAGAAAGATTTTTAAAAAGGTACTAGTTTTGCAAACTTTTTTTTCATTATAATCTGAACCTCAATTTTTAAGACGAAATTCCTTGCTAGAATCGAAAGATTACATTCTGCCCTTGGGATCTTTTGTCGAATAAAACGAAAAATTCTTATGAGGTGATCCTAGCCCAGCAGATACTGGTCCTCGAATTCCACGTCGTCTCCATCGTCCAATAAATGCGGCGGCAACGGCATATACGGCCCTGAATCTTGAGTAGCCTGGTTTTTTCCGTCTTCGGCCAGTTCCGTGGCCTCCTCCTGTTCTTTCTCCTCAATGGCGATTTGCTCACGGAGTAATATCATCTCATTTTCGCCCACCACAGTATGGTGCTTACGAAGGTGCTGCTGCAGCTCTCGAAGACTGTGCAACTCTCCAGCCGCTGCCGCGCCCGCCTCCCCGTTCTGCTTACACAGTTTGCAACGGATGTAGGCCGGGTGGGGAAGGTGCTGGAATCGATGGAACTGTAGCACCCACTGTCGATTTGTCTGCAGTTCCTCGTCACAGTCCTGGCATCGATAAAGGTTCTCGCCAACTTTGTTCATGTGCAAAAGGTCCAGCTTGGCAAGACCGTGGTAATCGTTGATGTGCTCGCGCCACTCCTTCTTGTTGCTGGTTGTGAAGTTGTCACCGCACTGCGGACACGCCAGGTGATAGATGGACCGCAGCTGCGTGTCCTGCTCCGCTTCATCGTCATCCAATTCTCGGTGCGGACGATTGTCACATCGATTGGTGTCACGATTAAGATGCTTGAAGAACATTTGCTTGCGCACAAACTCACCGTCGCAAGTCAAGCACTTGAAGGATCGATGCGGCAAATGGCGGAACTTGTGCGACTGCAGCTGTCCGATGGCGCCCTTGGTGTGGGTCACGGTCACCCGCTTGTAGCACTCCAGGCACAGGTAGTGATGGTTATCGATTTGCCGGAAGTTAAGTCCCTCGCGGCTGTTAAAGTTGTGCTGCTCCACGATGTGTTTGCGCCAGAAGGCATGGGAGTCAAAGTTCTGATTACACTTGGGGCAGAAGTACGTGATGAAGTCCAAGTCCACGGCATTGTGGTACGAGATGCTGTCCTCCAGCGTGTTGAGACCAGCGGGTCGGGTTGGTAAGCCACCAGGCTGTGGTTTCAGGGAACGACTGATCGCCGAGGAAGCAGCAGAGGAGGAGGAGCATCCCGGTGGAGAGGGAGCTGCCGGAGGAGGAGTGGGCAGTCTGGGCTTCTCCCTACTGTTATCCTTGTAGCGGCCGTATACGTGCTTCGGTTTGGTGATCATCGCCGGAGTCTCCCTGTCGTAGATTGCGTGACGGGCCCTCAAATGCGCAGCTATGTTCGGCTTGTGATTGTAGCAGGTGCCGCAGATCAGGCACTTGAGATACAATCGGTACGGAAGATGGCGGAAGTGATGGTCCTGCAAGCCCTTCAGCTTCGAATTGGCCACAATATCCTTGCACTGGGTGCACTGGTAGCGGAATTTATCCAACTGCCGCATGTTTAAGTATTGGCGCTTGTCAAAGTTGTGCACTTCGTTTATGTGACGGCGCCACTCGTACTGGGTCTTGTACTCCATGCCGCAGGAGGGGCACAGGAAGATGTAGTTTTGTTCCACGGTGGGAACGGATGGGTCCATTACTCGAGAGTTCATCATTGACTGTCGACGCCTTTTGAGAACCGTCTTTCTGCAACGGGTCTCGATGAGGTGAGCCCGGACAGCCGCCGTTGTGGGGAAGAGTGCGGAGCAATGAACGCACTTATAGCGATGATTATTACTTTGCGACGTTGGCGGTGGCGGTGGTGGAGGCGGCGCAATTGGGAAATCCTCCTCATCCGCCTGCATCTGTTCGCCAAAGTCGTTCTCCTCCTCCATGCTGCCTTGCTCAACGTCGTCCAGGTAGATGATCTCGTACGTTTCATTCGCTACCGTTACGATCTGCTTGCGCGGCTGCTTGGCGGGCGTGAGAATCGGAGCTGGTGGCCCAGGTCCTCCCGGCTTTTGGGGCCAGCCAACGCGATGATAGGTAGCCAGATGCTTCACGAGACCCTTCCTGTCCGTGTAGGACTTGTGGCACTTGCGACACCTGGCGTACGCCTTGAATGGAAGATGCGTGATCCTGTGCTGCTGTGCATTCTGGATTCCATAAGCATTGGTGATGATCTTGTCACACTCAGTGCACTTCAGCTGCCGTTCGTTGATCATCTCGAAATTCAGCTTAGTCAGATCGTTCATGTTGTGGGCCATGACCACGTGGGCGCGCCAGTGCTTCTTCTCGATGAACTCTTTGCCGCACTGCGGACAGAGATAGTCGATGTGAGGCTCGAAAATGTCGTCGCTGCTGATGCGACCACCGCGTCTGGGTGCGTCCTCAAAGTAGGGTGAGTCTTCGTCTAAGGGGGCACCATTTCCCTCGCCGTTTCCAGTATCCTCGACGCATTCATCTTCCGCTATTATGGCCACTGGAGCATCAGCTTCTTCCTCGGCCTCCTCGGGCATCAGCGTGTTCATATGGTGGTGCTGCAGTAGATGTCTGATCACTTCCTGATGATCCGTGTAGCCCTTGTAGCACAGTTTACAGCGCAACCACTCAGGTTGCGACAAGTGGCTAAATTTGTGGGCGCGCAGCGATTTAATGGTGTTAGGGGTCACAATCTTCAAGACGAGATAGGGGATAAGTACAAAATTGAGTAGGTTGAGCTTAGGCAAAGATTTCTCACCTTTTTGCACTCGAGACACTGCATCTGCATGTCCACGCTCCGAAAATTAAGTCCCCGCCGACTGACATAGTCGTGGACGAACTCGATGTGCTGGCTCCACTGGGCGTGGGTGTCGCACTCTGTGCCGCAGTCGGGGCACATGTAGTGTATGTAGTCCTCGCACAGTTCGGCCGCTCCTCGACTGCCAGTCGATTTTTTCTTGGAAACCTCCTCCGGTAAAGGCCGTTCCAGGGGACCGACCTCATCGCCATCCGGCTCGAGCAGCTCATTTCGCACCTCGATGCGATCTAGGTCCTCCTCGAAGTCATTATTCTCTCGGAAACTCTTCTCCCGCTGCAACTGCTCGGTGCGCGATTCACGAACCCGTGTCTTGCGTCCCGCAGCATTGTAACCCTCCCGCATCATGGCCACTACTTCGTCGCAGTGGACCATGCGCAGGTGCACCATTAGGTCTTGCCTTTAATGGATAATCACATTTAAAAGAAGTCCCTGAACTGGACATTCTGAGCATTACCTGTATTTGTACTCCCGCTTGCAGATGTAGCACTTAGTGCACCTGAATGGCAGGTGCGTGAACTTGTGCTTCAGCAGGTTCTCCCGACTGTGCATGGCAATCCGCTTGTTGCACTCCCTGCAGCGCTGATAGAGCTTGTCCAGCGGCGTGAAATTCAGCCCGCGCAGGGTGTTGTACTTGTGAATGTGGTTCATGTGCCGCTTCCAGTGGTCCTGTTGCCGGAACTCTCCACCGCAGGCGGGGCATATGTAGACCACGCCCAGTTCGTAGTTGATGAGCACACCGTTCTCATCCGTGGCATTGATCTGAGAGGTGGTGGGGCGTACGGAGAGTCCAGGACCAATTCTGGGACGACCCACAGTGCCGGGAAACGAATGGCGCTGCATGGGGGGACGCAATTGCTGGCCCATTGGACCAGCAGGAGCCAGAACCGGATGCTGTGGCTCTGCCATGCTCACAATGGGTTCCATTTCGAAGTCAAAGAGGGCATCGTCGTCGGGATCGGGTTGCTTTGGTCCCCTAGAGGCAGCATTCCCATAGTCCTCCTCCTCCTCCTCCTCCCTCTCGTCATCTTCGCCATCCAGCAGGTCATCAATGGCATCGCCTGCTAGGATCTCCGAATCGCCAAGGAAATCATCATTGCCATTGTATTGCTCGCTGTCTTCCAGTTCCGCCTCCGGCTCACCCTCCTCGAAATCCGAGGAGAACATCGACGTCCACAGATCCATGCCCTCCATTTTTGGCCAGCGAAGAGGTTTTTGTGCGACAGCTTGCGTCTTCAACGGGCTCTTCGGTGTGTGAGTGCGTGTGCGTGAGAACTAGTTTTCGTATCCTATGCCACAATTGGCCAAAGAGACAACTGCCTGGGTTTTCACTGTGGGTGGCTCTTTACGGGTATTCCGGACACCAGCTTCCATCTTTACCGTTGCTGCATTCGCGCACTCGTCACTTTGTCTGTTTGCATCCGCGTTTTGCCCGTAGGGGCATCGGAAATATAGCAAAAATTACAACTTTTACTAGTCTGCAAAAATCAGAGCCATTTTGTTTGCGGCGTCGCGGAGTCACGGGCCGCTAATAAACTGTGACGGCGCGACGCAGCGTTGCCAGACCTCGGTAGTGGAAATCGATATTCAATAATCGATAACAATCGATTGCTTAACGCTTTTTTAATTGAAAGACCGCGAAAAATTAGTTTTCTTTCTAATTTTAATCAACATCAATCGAATTAGATTTATAATAAAAGCAATTCAATAAAATTTGAATCTTCAAACTATGCTTAAAAAAGGCTTTCGAAGTCTTTATTAAACTGGCTTTATTCAGATTACTTTTAATGTTCTATGCTAGGTCGGTCGTGTTGTTAGCGACAAATCTAAATATTCGGTTGAAGTGTGATCATATATTTCCACCTCAAGACATTGCAAAATATGTCTATGAATATCTTCCAAATCAAATCCCTAAATCCATTTTCAGATCAACGATCTTTCCGCCAACTACCAAATTAATTCAAAATGCAAAGTTATGTACGAAAGGTTTTTATTGAACAAAGATTCGCGCTTGAATTTTGTATTTTTACACTTAATTAGTACGTGCACATTAGTACGTGCAAGGCGTACCGTTTAAATTACACATTTAATGTAATGTAATACAATGTTTATTATGTATGTGTTTACGTGAGTGTTCGTGTGAATGCGGTTGGTATAAATATAAATATAGATGTGGCGTGTAGTATGCAACTAGAATTAAATCGAAAGTCCAAGTGTGATTGAAGGACCCCATCCGGCCGCCTCCGCTGGCATCCTGCTTCCCTCTCCCTCACACACACGTACGCACTGATGATAATGTAGGTGTCATAGGTTCCCAACCGGAATATCATGATATATAATAATACGGAGGAGCCGCGGGGCGGGGATCGGATGCTTCAACGTGGTCGTATTTTGTGGGGCCAACAGGCTACAGGCTACACGCGTTTCATGGAAATATTACACGAACTAAGGAATTTAAATTACAGATTTGCAATGGGGTGGTGGTGGTGGTGGTTGTATGGTGGTTGGTAGTGATAGGTAGAGTGCGCCGCCGCCTAAATGTGGTTCGATTAATTCTCGTCTGGGTGTACAGCAGCGATGCTTCAGATCGTTGAGCAATTGTAAATCTCTCGCTTAAATATTCGTTGGCCATCCTCCTCCGATCTGCCATTTGATTTTCCGAGCTGTTCTCCGTGGATACGGGTAGGGTTATGCGTAATATAAT
This sequence comes from Drosophila suzukii, assembly GCF_043229965.1. NCBI lineage: Eukaryota > Metazoa > Arthropoda > Insecta > Diptera > Drosophilidae > Drosophila > Drosophila suzukii. The sequence goes on from NC_092082.1 coordinate 85,388,171, forward strand.
ATGGGTAGTATGATTTCTTTTTTTTTGCTTCTTTTGCTGATTTTTTCTTATGGTGTCTCTTCCCGCCAACGGGCCCCTCCTCCTCCATTGCTTGTGCTGGGATCTGAGCAACTGCCGTTGTCATTACCAGAGTCCCGACGAGTAGCCGCCTGGGGGAATACGATTCTTGTTGATCACCGGAGTGCCGCCATTGGACGACTCCTGGCGCTGGTGGAAGTCGTTGGCTCCAGCCTTGTAGCCCTCGCCGGTGACGGGATTGCCCTCTGTGGAAATAATAGAAAGCAAGATAAGTAAATGGTAAAAATATTAAGCTTAATAATAAAACATCTAAGACTTCTTATAATTATAAAATAAATTTAAATGAAGGTATGTGGGTTTTTGAGCAGGGATCGTACGATATGATATTTATATCGTTAAAAGGCGAGATAAAAAATACTTAGGGGACTGGCTAAACTGGTTGGAGTTTTGGATTGGAAATTTTTTTGTAGGTATAGGAAGCTGCAACCAGAACCAAACGCCCACCTCGGATCTTGAGCTTCTTGGGCTTGAGACCGCCTACACCATCTCCATTCAGACCAAGACCTGTGATTGGATTGCGAGAATCGAGCTTTGAGCACTCCTGATGATCTTCCTTAATCTCATTGGGGCATAGCCCAAGGGGCTCCTTCAAATCCGGAACGGCTGCCATCTTGTTCAGCGAATAAGCCTGATCGGGACTATTTCCGAAATCACGTCGAGTTTGACTGGCTTCGTCGACTTGATCGGACTTGGTTAAGGTGTTAGTATCTGCTGGCACGTCCCCAATTTTGCTATCTCGGCAAGAATTGTCTATGGACAGGGCGTCAGCCGGTGGGATGGGTTTGGATATTGGCACCGGGGTTGGAGGACACAAGTCAAGTGGTATTGATTCTTTGGTATCTGGTACTGCTGCTGCTGGGCGAATTTTCGGATGAGGAACGAGGGCAGTCGAATCGGGGATGATGAGGAGAAGGTCCTAGTGGACACTGGACACTACAAGTACTCACTGCTCATATTGCGGAAGACTGACGCGGAACGATACAACACCGGGATAGTTGTTAGCCAAGATCGATGGACGAGACGTTTTCGGTTTTTTAGTTTTTAGTGCGTGCGTGTGCAGTAAAAAATATATACACAAATTTATAAATGCAGAAGAGCGTAAATTCACAACTTGTTTCGATGGATAAAATTTTGTTTAAAGCGCTTTAGTAATATAATCGGTGTAGCTACTTCGTGCTCTGGGCTCGTACTGAATGGAATCCCAGATCTTGACTGGATCTCCATTCTGACAGCTCTATACTTGGATCGAGTTCGAATCCAGCGACTACTATTTTTTAACCCTGGGTTAAGAGAGTGATTCTCACCTGATCTTGAGCCACTGTTCATCTTGAGGTTCTCGGTCGAGGACGAGACCGAAGACGAGGCCGAGGACACCGATCCGCTCTTGCCGTTGTAGTGGCCATTGGTGGTCAGCAGCTTCTGGGCGGCGACTGCCTCGGAGTTCTGCCCGCCAAAGGGGATGCTGCTCTTCATGTGGTTCTTGCCGGGGGTGATCGGGCGGGAGGGTTCCCCAAACAGCCGAGAGTGCGAGTCGACGGTCTTCTGGCCGCGACGTGGGGCATCACCTGTACATCATCATCATCATCGTCGTCATTGGATGTTCATCACGGTTGCGGGGGTAACAAATCCAAAGGAATAAAACAAATTGGGGAAACCAAAGAAAACAAAACATTCAAAATTAGTGGAGTTGTGTTGGAGTAAAATGTTAAAAATTAGTTTCTTAACTGTGTTTTACAAACAGGTACGTAATTGGGACAGTGGATGGGTGAGTACACTGAGGGAAAATCATAAGAAGCCAAGTATTAACAAGTGTTTTTAATGTCTTACGGGATACAATATTATTTACATTTAATTCGACGTTAAATCAGTAACAATTTAAAAAGCTATGAAATGATTGTTCAATTTTTAAGATCTTTTTAGAATCGGTTTTAAAGGAAATACATTTCTTGATATGATTTAAAAGATCATAATCCCTGTAAATATTTAATTCTTTTTCAAAATTGCTTTATGGAGTCATGAACTTATTGAAACAATGGCATTGTAAGTCAACAAAATTAGTTTAATATGTTAATTCCTATACTTAACAACATTTTATTTTATATGCTAAGTAAGAGATATTTCCTCATTGTGTTTTATATGGCAAAGGTTAGCTAAAATTGAAAGAGAAGAGCCTTGAGTTCTTTTGGACTTTATCTGTTTGAACTCGAAATGTCATCGGCAGCAGGTGGAAAAGGAAGCAAACCGGTTGGAATTGCAACTTCTCGAGTGGGAGTGGGTCAGTATTTCTGTGGGAAGTGGGCTGTGAGCTGTGTTCTGAGTTTTGTATTCCCTGTTCTGGGATTTAGTTTTACTTGGGTGTCAGTGCGAGCTGAGACTTTGCGTTGAAACATAAATTAGCACAAAATTGGCGACAAAGAAAACAAAGTGAACACAATTTTGGGTTAACGCTGGGGTGTGAGGACTTTCTGTGCAATTGTTGTGGACATGAATTAGGAAAGGAGAGACATAGTTCAAGTACCAATGAAATAGAATCTGTGAGCTCCTTGTCGTACTGCAAAGATACGTAGAAAAGAAAAGATATAGAGCGGGGGGAAGGGAATAAAAGAAGAACGAGAACGGGAAGAAAACGATAGACATTTAATAAGCATTTAATAGACCAGAATCCACTGCATCATCTATAGACATCTCATTTTTCAATCAAATAATAGAACAAGCAACTAAAGTTCATATTTTTTTTTTCATTTTGCTAGGGGAATCACATTTAGGGTGGATATAATCTTAACCTACAACTTACCGTTGTTTTTCAATCCATTATCTTTCTCGGCAGCGAATATGTTGGACACCATGCGATTCTTCACGTTCCTGGGGGTCTGCGGCATCTCCGATCCAAAGATGTCGCTCGATCCGCCGCCTGGGGGCCTCAGCACCCTGCAAAAATAATGAAAAAAAAGGCAAAGACTCATTAATTACAAGCTCATTCTTTTACGCTCGGTAATTGATATGGCACAGTGCATAATTCACAAATTTCCACACGCTTGCCGATGAGGAAAACTGCAATCCTCGGTGCGGGGAAATGCATTTAATGTCTGTGTCTAATCATCATCACTGCGAATGCAAGTGGAAATGGTGATGGGGTTGGAGAAGGAGAAGGAGTAGACCAGCACTCATCGAGTTTAAGACGGAGCTAGCTGGCTGGGTGAGCACTCAATGGGCATTAGAAGTCACGCCAAGATGCATCTCACATCTTCCATTCCAGCTGCATCGCAATTAAGTGGAAACCCTGGCATAAAGAATTGCAGCCGAGACAAAAGGCTGGCCAAAAATGTTATGCTTTGTGGCATTCACCAGCCACTCAGTGCTCAGAGCTCAGTATTCCAGTACTCAGTACTCATCCAAGTCAGTCAGTCAGTCGCCATCCACGCAACGTTGCCCAAAACCAAAAGCCAAAACCACCAGCTACAGTGCACGTCGAATCTGTAAGGCCTTAATGGTGGCAGATCTCAGCGGGTAGTCGTGGTTTATTAAAATTGGACAGGGTAACGCAGCAGGACTCGATGAAAATAATTTTTAAAGCCACAGTTCATAAACTTTACCGGAGGAAATCGCTATTATATGGTTATTTCCGTTTTCATGAACATTAAAAAAGTAATTTGCAGTTCAATGACTGCACTATAATGATTTGGAATATAATTTTAAATGAATAATTATGTTGTAGATCCTTAAATATTTTAATCTTGTGCTTTCTTAGCTTAAGGCCAGGTTCTCTGTGGTATAAAGCTTATGTTTTTAGGGATGTCTCAGAAAATTAAACAAGAAACGTTCTTATTAGTTCTTTTTTTAACAAAAGGAACCCTATCCTCGCTGGTAAGTATACCTAATGTAATAAAATGTGATGCATATCTAGCGATTTTATTTGATGTTACATGTAATATCTACCCCCATCTCTCTGCCCCGCTGAACCTCAGACATTTGATCTTTTAATTTGGCCAAAATCGCAGCTGTCTTGCATTTGTGAACCGCACTGTCAGCCATCGAAGACTGCGGCTATCCGAGTGTATCTGAGGTTTCTGTGAATGCATTTTACTGCCGCCAGCATGAGACGTCAATTAAACTCTGCAACAGTTAGCTGAACTGTGGATGCTACCAACTTCTCCAGCTTTAGCTAAAACTCCACTTACAGTCCCAGCTTCGACTGAATCTCCTGGTAGATGGTGGTTGGTGGCTGGTGGTTGCATTTGCCCCCAGGCTCGGAAAGCCAAAGACCAAAGACCATTCACTTGTCAACATTTGCTTTTGGTCGCTCTCTTGGCCATTTGCTATTGCTAGTTTACTACTGCAAGACGCCTTCCTCGGGGCGTCAATCAAATCAGCGGGCTTTCAGTGGGCTAAAAGATTGCGTTTTTATGCACCATCTGCAAATGAAAGACACGCGGCACGCACTGCTCTTCCAAGGAAAGTGAGAGTCGCTCGACTCAAGCGATTCCCGCTACTTTTGTTACACTTTTAAGATAATTAACAAAATTACATTGTAATTACCGCCGATTACTGTTGGTTTAAACAAAGCTAAATGCTGAGAGCTAAAAGCTAAAAGCTAAAGTGTGGCGCCACAAAAACAATGAGCATAAATAATAGGGGCAATTCCCAGTTTAGCATTCATTTCGGGTATTAAAACTTTCTACCAGTAGAATTGAATTGAGTGCAGCGGAAAAGGGGAAAAGTGGGTGGTGGTGGTGGTGGTAAAGGTGCGTCGTTGTCTTCCTGCTAGAAAGTGCAACCCAAATTGCGTGCCCCGGCGGAAGAGGAAGGCCTCTGCAACTGCGGCTGGGCCTAATTAATTATACTACACTGTACACAGCGGCTTCTTCTGACTTTCCAAGCTTTTCTTGGCCCTCGAAAACATGACAAGGCGTCAAATGCGCAGCCGCAAAGGCAAAACAACCGTTAAACGGCCGCCGCAAGTGTGTGAACTGCTTGAAGAGGGAGCAGCGGGGGAAAGAGGGGGCCATATAGCTACACTGAGGGAAAACAGTCAGTTTAATCTATAAGTGCATTCATGCTGTAAGCAAAACTGAAAATGATTCGTGTTTCCTTAACACAGTAAACTTCCATTTTTATTTGGAACACTTTCCTAATCTTAAGATCATATAATAAAGAACTCTGAAATACGTAAACCAAGGATCATACTTATATCGTGAATTTATAATATTTTGATACATGAGATCTGCAAAGGTATATAGCTATAAGGTTAGGCTTTAACTTATTATGAAGAACCTATGGAAACTCCAACTTTATAAAGTTGATAAGTAATTCAAAACTTTCTGGCCTTACCATTAATCATCATTTGTGAAAATTAATGCAAATGAAGATCTTTTATCTTGCCTAAGAAAACTTGAAAAAGAGATCTAGCCATAGTGATATCAGTGATATCATTAATCACCCAATGATATCTAATTTTCCAGTGTAGTGGAGTTTTGCGAGTGGCGTCGCGTGGGGAAATCGCTGAAATAACTCGCACTCGCAGTTCGGGTTGGGTTGGTGTGTGGGGTAATTGCGATCATAACTGTCGCACACTCTATAAGACCGGGGCCTGTGTGTGCAAAGTGTTCTTATTAAAATGTCTTGAGGCTTGTTAGCACAACCAGCGGAGCGTAAAACTCTTCTTTTTTTTTGTGTTGTACTCTTTCTTTTTTGACAAAGACTTGTTTCTCCTGCTGTGATTTCATTATTTTCTTTGGGTTTTTTTTTTGTTTTTGGATCGGCAGGGTTGAGAGGAAAAACTAACAAAGCAACGGTAAATGGGCAATTTTTGCGCAAGTGACGAACAAGTAATAATTATTTAAACAGTTAAGCCGCCGCCAGAAAAGCCAAGTGGTCTCTCATTCATTCATGCATGTGAACCTACCGACTTACCGAATGCGGCCCGATCAAATGGAAAGCGAAAGTTGCGTCTGACTTTGGCCCATGTTTCGGATTCGGGCACAATATCCAATATCCAATATCCATGCACTTATTGGTTGGCCAATGTGGCGAAGATATGCCGACCATCTTAATGGCCAACCATCCTAGTTGGCCTGGCCTATAGACTAATTACCATCCAAACGCCGGCTGTGCGAGGTCACTACTTACTATAAATAGGTAGCTCTTCCACATTTGGAAGCTTTGCTCTTTTAATGGCCACAGGTTATACACATATTTCTATCCCCGCCAACCAAAACCCATTATTGTCCCCGGAAAATGTGGCAGTTTATTTTGGCATGGCTTCCGTTTGAGCTGGTTTTGGCCATTTACTTTCCACACGCACTGTGACGCGCAGTCTGGCTTCCCTGGAATCCTCCAGTCAATGGGCTAATTCGCAATTAACCTATTTGCCCTACCATAAGCGTCGCTATTTCTGCTCTTTTATGCCTGGTGCCATAACATTTGCCTAAACATGGGTAGGTAAAACAAGTGAGCTATCTTTAGGGTGGTTCTGACTTTAAGGTATTTAAAAGTACTCTTTAATATTTTATTGACTCTAAAGAGGTTTTAAAAAAGAAATAAAGAATGTAAGGGTTCCATTAATTTTAATGAAATACTTAGAACGGTTCTCGTGTTTAAAAGTAGGTTTTAAATTTAGAAAACCTATGAATATTACATTTTAAAACCTACTTAATTTAAAGCCTACTTTAAATATATTATTCACTCTAAAGATGTTATAGAAAGGAAATAAAGATTTTCATTAATTTTAATGGAATACTTAGGGTTGTTTTCGTGCTCATGTTATACTAAAAGTAGGTTTAAAATTTAGAAACGGTATAAAGATTACATTTTAAAACCTACTTTTAAATGGAACTTGAAATCTATGCTTAGACACATGGTTATTTTCCAAGTTCCACTGTAGTTGGTTTGCATTTTTCCTGGGAACCTAATAGCTTGACTCATTTTGAAATATGAGCCAAATCGAATGGAGCAATCTTGCTGCACCCCGTACCGCCTTTGAGCACTGGATCATTGGAAAACCTTTCACACACACCAGGCGCCGCGGGCAAAAGTTGACCAAGTCAGGAGATCTGCGACAAAACAAGACCGCCAGGTGGAGCTGGGAGTGCGCAGGTGGCTCCCAGTTGGAGTTGGAGGAGTCCAAGGAGAGCCTTGTCCTGGGTGATGACAAAAATTAATGTATATCGGGGGCAGCGAGGGGAAGCTGCAGGAAGAGGCCGCTCCGAGCGAAAGGTAATGTGGCATTGGAGCTCCAGCAACAACAACAACAGCGAAATTTGAAAACAACCTTTTCGGGTAAAAGTTGTTCGGGTTGTGCATATAGAAAATACTTGGCTCAAAGTGATAGTTGTCGCTCTGATTTAGTTTGGGTTTAGTTTTTTGATTTTCCTCTCCATGGCCTTTCTTCTTCGACACAGCTCTAGGGTATTTTCCTATTATTTTCCCCCCGTCTCTCTCTCGTTTTCCTCAAAATGCTGCTGCGATAATTGTTTTATGTTTGCACACATATCAGGGGGCTTTCCCAGATTTCCCTTTTACCCGACGTCAATTAATTACAACACCAAGAAGGAGTGGCCAGCCCAAAGTCCGAGCCAAATCATCGTCGATATCCCAGGCAGCAGCACTTTGTTGTAAGCCTCTCGATTTTAAATTATGAAATTAAATTTAACTTTCTATTGCGCTTGACCTCATAAAAGTTGTACGGGTTTTGTGTCAAATTTTTCTTAGAGAAGGGGTGCAGTAATTTGAGTTAGCATAGAGTAAATATGATACTTTTGTCTAGATATAATACTCCAGAATCAAAGACAATATATTAATATTGCAGACAAATGTATCATTTCTATAAATATGATCAGAAAGATAAATAACTTAAGAATCAAAAACATATCTTTTTAAGGGATTGTAGAAAAACATACATTTCTATAGATATGATTCAAAAGTCAAATCAAAGACCATATTTCTTAAGGGATTTCAGAAAATCAGTTTACATTTCTATAGATATGATATAAAGTTAAAATCTTAAGAATCAAAGACAATATTTCTTTAAGGATTTTAGAAAAACATTATACATTTCTGTAGACATGATCCGAAAGTTAAATCAAAGACCATATTTCTTAAGGGATTTCAGAAAAACAGTTTACATTTCTATAGATATGATATAAAGTTAAATAACTTATGAATCAAACACAATATTTCTTTAAGGGATTGCAGAAAAACATTATACATTTCTATAGATATAATCCGAAAGTTAATCAACATTTCTTTAAAGGATTGCTGGATATTCCTTTTTCAAGAGTATTTTCATTTCGAGTAGTCTCTTCAACTAACGTTGAGCCTCATAAACTTCAACGCCAAATTCATTACGACAGTTTTCTAATTAACCAACTGTCAAAATTCGTTTTTACTCAGCGCACAAGTAAAAGTTGAAATCGGAGATCTGCTTCCTCTTCTTCCGCGAAAAGCTGTTGGAAAACTTTTTGTGTATTGACAGCGTGTGGGAAAGCAAGTCGCCCGAAGACAACAAACAAAAAAAAATAGAAAATAAAAAACTAATGTATTTAGAGCATAAGAAGCTTATTATTGTCTCGTTTCTAAAAACGCATTCGTTCCCTATGACTAATACTTGAAAATTTCGTAATGAAAATTGGTTGTTGGTGGTGTGAAAATCTCCGTCTTTCTCGAACTGTCCGGCTGTCAGGCTGTCAGGCTGCTGCTTCTGGCCAAGACAAGGGGAAAAGGCAGAAAAAGCCAAGTAAAAATCCAAGAGACAAGAGAAGACAAGGCTGAAATGGTTGTCCGTTGTCCGTTGCCAAGCCAAAGTTAATTTGTTTCTTTTTTTTTTGGCTAATGCCTGGAGTTTTCGAGGAAAAGAAGGGGAGTCTGGGCGGATGCCTCATGTCGTTTTATAATAAAGTTGCTGCTATTTGGATAGAGCTCGGGGGGGAAAAGCGGGGTGTGTGTGTGTGGGGAACATGCAACTTGATTAATTGCAATTGATTTTTATGACTTTGTTTAAACTTGGCAAACGTTCGGCTTAATTCGCTCTGTGTATATAGTATGCAAGGGACATGACTTTCCCGGGAAAAAAAAGGGTCGGGTCACAGCGATTTTCACTCAGTCTGCAGATCTTCAGCGAAATGGAATGTCGAGGAGTCGTCTTCTGGACTCTCCCTACTCATTTGTTAGTTTTTGTTTGCCTGCTGAGAGCAATCATGCAATAAAAATGCACAATTTACTGCCAGTCAGTCAGTCGGGAGGCCTCAGCTTTATGGTTTAGTCCATAAAGCATCAGCAGTAGAGTCCAGCCAGCCGATCGTTATGCTGCACTGCACCTGTACATCATGGTCATCATAGAGATGGTCTCCACCATGATGGAAATGAAAATGGAGCTGGCACTCTGAAGTTAGCAGTTTGGAGTTTGGAGTTTGGAGTTCGGAGTAGGTTCCAGTTGATTCGGCTGGATTCGAATGTCCGGGTAATTGTTTATCGGACGAGTTCACTTGATGTGTTACTGTTTCTTTTTTTGTTGTATCTTTTTTTAATGCCTTTTTCTGCTGCTGCCCATCTATTATTGAGTTTTGGGTTTGTTTGGCTCATTATGCTTGCTGCATCACTGCATCGCATTGCACTGGCTGCGTTGCTGCTTCCTTTTGTTTCATTTAAAACGTGTCCCGTTCGCTTCGTGCAACCGCAAAAAAACGAATGAAAAAAAAAATGTTGAAAAACCTAATGAAAATCCAACTGAAGCACGAAAATTGTGTGCGGTTTTCTTCTATTGTTGCTGCCACTTTTGTTATGATTGTCTCTCCCTCCCATATTTGATTTACCTAAAAACGTTGATTAGTCGAATCCCATTATAATTGCCCGCCTTCGGACAAAGCCAAATCAAATAGAAAAATACAATGTAAGCTGAAGAATCTACTTTCCCCTCGCTTCGAAAAGGAAGGGGAGGAGCTGCACTTTTCAGGGGGAGGGAGGCGTGGTGTTTCCAGTGGCGGTGGAGATCAGTCAAGCGCGGTATGTTTACCGTTGCTTTCCACTCAAAAGCTTTTCGAATCCAATCAGCTGTGGCCGGCAAAAAAAAAGATATATATCTCTATCAATCGGATCGAAGTTGTCTCAGGCATTCGAATTCCACACAGGTGATGGCAGGAATGTTACTCAATGGAATGCATTTAAACCTTATAAGGAACCCCCTTTTATTTTACATTAATCTGTAACATAAAACCAGATACCCCTCCATATATATTTATATTTCTTAGCTTTTCAATAGCTATTCATTAATTACAATCGGTAGAAAAAGAGATATTCCAAGTACCCTCAGAGTAATATACCTCCTGCTGAGACTCCCAATTAAAGACGACTTCCTCTGCCCATGATGCAACTACACTTTGAGTGTCAGGTCCACGCACTTTTCCCATTTCCCTCTCTCTCAATCAATGCAATAGCATTTAAATTGATATGTTTTCCTGGTCAGTCACGGTCGTGAAAAGTGTCGGATGTCAGCGGGTGAACAGATTCAGCCCCTCCATCACAAAAGATGCGCAGGAAGACACTAGAGGGCACCAAATCAAACCGCAGCGGGTGGTTTCTTTCGGGAGGTGTTTGATTAATGGACGGAGCGGGATTTGATGAAAAATTCATAATTGGACACGAGTGGAAGGAGTTGTTGGTGCTGCAAAGCCATAGATTGTCAATTATCGATAGTGTTGGCCTGAGCCCGATGAATAATTATCGATTAGCCGTGTGCAACCGCACAGTTTCAAAGGAAAGTGCTGTGTGCTCGAGAGGAAAAGCTAGCTGGCTGTCTTGGCTTCGGAAAAGCCGCATGCATGTATATGTAGATGCCGATAGTGATGCTGGCATTTTTATTATTATTATGTATATGCGTACGTAAGCTGGGATTGGCTTCGTAAATTGTGCATTTCAGTGCCAGAGTGCCAGAGAGCAAACCATACCAGAATTGCTGACACACTCATACCCATCGCAGCGAAAGTTGCAACACTGTTGCGCTTTTAAATATGTAATTAATAAATTTGTATTGATTAATTTGCGGCTTTGTGGAAAGCGAAAGGACTTTCTAATATATTCAGATAGAGCTCCTCCCGACGAGAGGACCAACGCTCCTCCACCTTCAATTTCAATTTCAACCCGATCGATGGGAATTGAATACTGAACAGCCTCATTCATCGTGTCAGGCACTCAAAGGTACAGTATCCATCAAAACAGAAAAAAATAAAATCCATATATAGTATATATTTTTGAGGTTGCCAGGGGAACATTCAACTAAAGGGCCGAAAAGTTTTTCCCCACTTTTCCTGCCCGACTTCCGTGTCAACAGGAATTACATTGACGCAGGCATTACACAAATGTGTTTGATTTCCTTTTCGGTTCTGTTCAGTTCTGTTCCATTCAGTTCTGTCAATAGGTCATGATAGTGGGGGGGTGGTGGTGCAGATTTCTACTGATTATATTCCTCATAACGACTTTGGCTCGTTTTCCGCATGTTCTGCAATCATTTACATAAATGTTGACTTGGCAACGCCAAAAAAAACATTCCCATCCAAGTATATATATTATATACGGATGGCTATTAATATATGGAAATTCTTGATTTGTTTGCCGACTTTCCTTGCAGAATGAGGTTAACTTCAGGTTGTAAACAGTAGATATGCGGGCATTGTGCAAAGGAATTCAAGCGTATAATGATCGTCAGATGGATAGACAATGCCATAAACAAAATGAATTGTCATGATTTCCGCCGCTTATACAACGCAACAAAGAGCGACAATTCAATCCGATATCTTGGCGCGTCGCACCTTTGAGATTTAATTTGATTGTTTACAATAATAAGTCACGGCTGCGCAGAAGAAAGGGGGACACACAAAACGTTGCATCGAAATGCAGAGAAAAAGTATATTAATCATTTTCCTTCGGCCTCTGGCGGGAAAGTCCAAGGCGGTATATATGGTATATGCTATATGGTATATGGTATGTTACACAATCGCAATCAATGACAATGATTAACACATTTTCCACACTTGGCCCCAACAGCGTTTGCGGCAGCCACCCATCGATGGACCATAAAATCCAGCAAATTGTTTATAATGCACATGGCACACATAAGGAAAATTGTTTCTATTTGGTTTCTGCTGCGACCAAAACTAATCTCCGATCCCAAAATGCCCGCGGAGAGAAGCAGGGGTTCAATGTCCGCCACGGACCAGCGGACAACGAACGGACGGACAGACGAACGGACAGACGAACGGACAGTCGAGCGGACAGGGAAGCGGACTTGGACTTGGAATGGGACTCCAACTACAACTCCAAGTCGAAGTTGGAACAGGTACGAGAGCGTAAGAGTGGTAAACGGAACAGACATAAGCAAAAAGCATTTCGGTAACGATTTTTGTTTCCCCACTCGAAAGGTGAAAAATGGGTGGTGCTGGGCAGCAGGGGCTTGGTCAAAGAATTGCATGCAAAAACAAAAGCCGAAACTTAACTACTGGAAAAAAAAAGAAAGGCGGCAAAAGTTGAGAAAAGTCGATGGGGGAAATACCCTGGGACTAGCGGTGATAAACGGTAATAAGATAATGATTTTTGTTTTAGCGGTAATAGGTCGTGATTGTTCAATAATAAACATTTTATTATATTTCGTATCATTTGGTTTATGGGTGTATCTAATCAGTTTTAATGTTAAACAGCATGAATGATTGCCAAAAATACATTTCGCAAACTAGCTCAAATTGAATTTTCGTTGGGCTGTTACAGGCTGTAATTAAAATTAGAATGTCTTAAAAATCATGAGTCCAAATAAGGGTATAAAAGTTGCAAAAAATAGAGTATTCATTATTCAGAAAGTAAAGCATCAAAAACGCCTTGACATTAATTGATACTTCATAAATAAAACCTTAAAATTCGTAGCTTTTTTAAGAAGTTCAATCATTGTTTATGGCTCAACAGAACCATCAATTATATATGTCCCACATTTTATGTCACATCAAAACTAATATTTCGTAAACACCTCCTCATAAATGCAAATTGGCTATTGTTTTTATGGCTTTAAAAGAGATTGTAATACCCTCGGAGTTAGAAAGGGTATGTACCTCTATGTTCCCCAAGAACGCCGGTCCCTTTGAGTTTTGTGTGCGGTGGCATCGAGTGGACTGCGATGGTGTTCGGGAGTGTTGGGGGTGGTGCTTTGAGCGGTGGTTTTGGGCTTGGGGCAGTTGGCCGTTGGCAAAGGAAAATCAATGAGACATCCAAAGACATGCCACCACCACCACCACCACCTTGGGTGGTTCACTTGCTGGGTGGTTAGGTGGCTAGGTGGCGGAGGTGCCTCGATGGTTTCGGTTCGGTTTTGTGGGAAGTAGGCGCTTGCAAAAGTGCTGCTCCCCAGATTACACATACGCCCCGTGCACACGCGACTGTATGGGTAGTATTAGTTAGTCAGTCAGTCAGGCGGCGAGGTGAATGAACGCTAAATTAAACTACACACATAACCAAATGAATATGCAGTGTTTGTTTGGCTTGGCAGCTCAGCCGCTCAGACAATGGGATAAAGATGAAGATGAAGATGCAGATGAAGATGTTGATGCAGATCACGATGAGATGAGGCTGCCTTCCGAAATGTTTGCCAATCAAAGTTCACTCGAGCGGTGGCAAACAATAACAAAGTATGCAATGAGCACGTAACAGTTGATAAACTTCAGGGAAAATGAGTCGGCCGTCGGATAACCTCGATATAAATCATTCAAGTTGAGTAATATTTTCAGCGAGAATATATATGATTTCGAAAATGACACATAATTATCCTAATAATAATATGGAATGCTAAGACAAAACAAAATATTTTTAATATGCCTAACAAAAATTCTTCAATTGATAAGGAAGTAATGTGTTATTATTATTTGTTAATGACAAACCATTGCTGGTCAAATATTTTTCATGAGCCTTAGTAATATTTTTGAATTGATAAAGACAAATCATTGCTTGTCATTCTCAAATAAATATTTTCTTACAGCTTGTCATAATTTGAAAGTCATTTTGGTTAAACATAGATAACGATAGGACTATTTGTCAAATTAACCAATAACATGGTTCTCTTTGTTTCATTTTATTTGTGAGTCATGGTAATACAAGCCCTTTTTAAATCTCAGGAGATACTTTCTTAACAAAGGAACATGTTAACAAAGCCCATTTTTTGTATGATTAAATGCCTTTTCTTTCAGACTTTAACCTCTGTTGACATAAACGGATTGGAATACTTCTCTTTGTTTGGGTATCCTTTTTTAAGCTCTTAAGATTTGTTAATATCTTTGAAAGGAACAATTTATTGACACCGTTTTTCGACATGCAAATTTTTTGTTCTTTATATTCTGTAAGAGTTCCATATTATCCTGATTTTCTTACCTCTTCTTGGCTTTGCCAACATTGTAAAGCTCAACGTGTTTGAAAGCAGCGTAGGCGGCCATTTCTGTTTGTTTGTTGGTTGGCGAAAGGATAATCTCTCTGTTGGATGGATGCAATTGCTTTACTTTTCGCACTGGAAAAATCTAAGCGCCCGCGGAAAAGGGGGGGAAAAGTGGAGATTAGGCACGTGGGGGAAAATGTTGCAGGATGCTGGATGATGACTCATAGCTGGGGATGCTGCTGCATGTGCGTAAAATCAATAGACCCTCGACTTTGAGAGAATGCAAGGAGCATCGCTCTCTCTCTCACTCGGGAGATAGAGCGATGGGGATGCAGGAAAAGCGGACGCAAAACGGAGAAAATTCCTTTAGTTAGGTAAGTCAGGATATCATCATCACAATCCCCCATTTCTTATCGAGCAACATTTTCCCCAAGCCAACTATCCCGAAATTCCCAAACACTTCACTCACAAAGAAAGCTAGAAAACTTTTGATTTGCACTCGCGATGATTTTCGTTTCGAAGGATATATTGAGTGTATAGGCAATATATGTGTGTATAGGATGGGTTTTGTTTTAGAGTGTGCGACCGCTGGTGATGTGCACGTTTCGATAAATGTCTGGCGACTAAAGTGCAGTGGGAAAAGTGAAAAGCATTTTATACCACGGCAGCGCGAGAAGTTTTATCGATCCAAAAACAACGACCGAAACCCAACTCACTCAGAGCGCAAGAGCTGGGCGAGAAGAGAGCGGGAGAGCGAGCGCCAGGCCATGTGGCGCATCAAAACAAAAACAAACTACAGCTGATGCTGATTGGAGTTGGAGCCCTCTCTCTTTTGGGGGCTCCCATTCTCTCTTTGGCAGAACTCAACTCGTGGTGAGTTGCACACTCTGCTTGTAGGTCAGAAAAAAGTTTAAAATACGCAAAGAACTCAAGCGAAAATAAAACATATATCTCTAAGCCGCTCTTAAACACACTTGAGGGATTAAACTTTTTGCATTTATTTTTTATTTTTATGCGTGCCAGCGAGAAGTGTGCGCAGATATGCTTCAGTTATGCCGTGCCATTGCAAAAAGCTCTAAAAAAGCGAAAAAATAGTTCAGGTCTAGTGCACTTCAGGGTTCCTATGCAATTGTTTCTTTCCTCAGCTTCTTCTTTTCGTTTCTTTAGATGCTTCTTCTGCTTCTTCTTCTTGGGTTTATGCATCTGGTTGCTTTTAAGAAAAAAAATCAAGTGCATTTGGATTTTTCAAACCAGAGGTACCCTATCTATACTTGACTTGATTTTATGACTTTCTGTAGGGGACTAGGAAAACTATCTTAAGATCCTAGCAAATTCACTTTATAGCTGATACCCTAACTTAAAAACACATTTTAGAAACTAACGAACACTAGAATTCTTGGGTTAATAAGAGATTAATATCTTTTTTATCATCGTAGCAAATCCTAACTCAAAAAACTATTTTTCGAAACTAACAATAAAAGATTAATAAATATTTCCATGGCATCCTAATATTACTTTGTCAGTAATCTCTTCTTAAAATGCTAAGTTTAAAGAAAAAAGAAAAGCTCTAGTATTAATATTAATTAGGACCTGTTTAGAAATATTTTGAACTTGGACCTTCTTCCTAGTTTCCCCTTATTTTCAATTACAGGGTGTGAACACCAAAAGCAGTAGCAAACCCACAAACATGTTTCCCAACCAAGATGAAGCTGCTGCCACCCCAGACATCGGGTCTCGTGTCTTTCGAGGAGCTGAGGAACATTGCCGCTGCCGGACATAAATCACTTTCATCATCACCGAACGAACGGAACGCTCAGTTCAGTTCAGTTGGGGCCAAAACAGCAAACTCTAATTTCAAGTGTCTTGCCACTAATGAGGCCGCCCCTTTTGCCGCTTTTCCTGTATTTTCAGCACTTGCTGCTACTGTTGCTGTGCTGCTGCTGCTGCTGCGGCAGCAAGAATTTAAATGCAAAATGTATTTGCATACTTCGTTTTCTTGGAAAACATTTGGCACAGATTTGCACACAGAACAGGAAGCGCAAACCAGCGACTAAGAGGATCGGGCCACGGAGCCATAGCCATGGAGCCAAAGAGTCGAGTCGTCGGAGGGGAAGTTGGGTCAAAACAGTGGTTATTTTTAGCTCTGCGAAGACACTTTTGTTTAGCCGAGCCAAAAGTTGACTGGCCGTCGTCGTCGCCGCAGCTTTTGCTATTTTACTATCGGTGGTGGGTCGTGGGACTGGCGACCCACTGAGCGGTGCACGGGATGGCAGAGTGGTGCATGCGGCAACCTGACACCACCATGCCACTTGCCCCCTTTTTCCCTGTCGGCACAGTGTGTGTAAGTAAAAGCCTAGGCGTAATGCACTTGCACCAGAGTTGACAGTTCAGATTGTTTCCCATGAAGGGATTTATTTAGAAACGAACACGTTTTAACCTTACGCTTCATAAAAATAAACTAAGGAGTCCTAAGCACGTACCTTTGCTATTTTTAGTAGATTCACATACTAATTTATTACTTTCAGACATTAATAAATATAAACATCATTTTATTACACTTTTCTTAATCGCCCTTCATAAATACAAGTGATTTATGGATATACCTAAAGATAATATTATAAAAAACCTATTTAAAATCTTTCAGTAAAATTGTATGTGAAATAATCAAAAACTTTAAGTCAGAACTTCTAAAAATAATAGATAGAATAGATATAATAGATATTTAAGATATATACACAACCCTGTTTAAAGAGATTGAACCTATGTTTGCTTTAGTTGTCTTCCTGTTCCAACACACCAATATATCCTTTAAAAAATTGCCAACACTGGTTTGCCCAGGGATGAAGTACAAAGGGGTGGGGGGATGCCCGGAATGGGGACTGTGGGGCACATGCCCACTCCATGCGGTTAAAAATAGTAGATCTCCGTCTTCTCCTGCCATTCCGCCCATCTCTTGCTTAATAGCTAAGTGTCGCCTGATATTTCCCCAGGAGAAGTGCAATGGAACTCACTCGAACACACAGATACACAGTCGCCACTCGGCAAACTCACAACTCACATTATTTTGAGTACAGTGGTCGCTGGCAAAATATGAGCCCCTGGGTATTTTATGGTAATAAATTTCCGCTTTTTAAGAAATATGGCTTTTACCTTTCTGGCGCTTTTGGACACTAAATACATATAATCACATTTGAATGGGCTTTCTCTATGGCACATTAAAATATATGAGCTTTTAGTTGAGTTCAGAAAATGGGTTTGTTTTACCTTAAGGAATATAACTTATTTCTAAAGGGGTATAAAAAAATGGATTTGTTTCGATAGAATATAGAAATATTATTATTTTTCCATTGTAATGTTTGTAATATTTCGAGTTAGTTTAGGATATATCCTATGAATGACCACTGTGATTGCGTGTGTGTGTCTAATCTCATCGAAGTCGTCTGCTCCACTTCCCTTACCCCCAACCCAACCACCACCCACGCCCCTTTCTTTCGACTCTATATGTGGTGCCCTGTCTTGTGGACATGGAGGTAGTTAAAACATCATAAGGCACAAAAGTAGGGATGGATTGCAAGTACAAGTACGTATAAGTATCTGAAACGTGGGCAGTGGCGGCGGTAACTGACAATTCAAGTGACGCGGCGGCAAGCCCTAATGATTATAAACCAGGCATCGACACTTCGCCTTTGCCAACCAGACAAGACATTTCTTCGCCACATACTGCGAATATTTAAGCCAATAAATAATTTCACTGCACAAAGTGAAATTTCCGGCTGCCAAGAGGGCCTGCATAATTACCATGATGGATAATACTCGCGTACGTGTCCAATATATGGAAATTTTACTCGCTACCTAT
Source organism: Drosophila suzukii (assembly GCF_043229965.1). Classification (NCBI taxonomy): domain Eukaryota; kingdom Metazoa; phylum Arthropoda; class Insecta; order Diptera; family Drosophilidae; genus Drosophila; species Drosophila suzukii. Next base: position 85,406,500 of record NC_092082.1, read on the forward strand.
AGTATTTGTGACATTCGGAAATGCATTTTCCAAGCCATATTTATGGCCAACTTTCGTTAATTAAAAACTTTACACTCACTTTTATTACTCACGCTCTTTTTTATTTTTTATTTTTTTGGAGCCCCAAGCGAAGCTACTGAGTTACAGGTGGAGTAGTAATTGAGATCTTTTAACGATTGTGAAGGAAAGCCCATGGCAATCTCAGGATATCTTTAGTGCTCTAGGGAGAAAAGGCTTATTAGCTGTCAATAAAATGAACATTCATATATTTTCTCCTCCCATTTGCAGTAAAACTTGTATCTCTAATAGCAACTAAAAGGGTTTCTAAATGCATGTTCAACGACCTTTGAAATCTCTGCATCCATATGCATACAGATTTCTTTCATCTTTCACTTATGTACACTTAACCTGAACTTATCTTTGGCCAAATTGCGGACTGAAACAAAGGAGCACTGCCCCTGTGTACATTTTTCACATATGAATAGTATTTAGTTTTCTCTGCGGGCCATTGACTGACCACCGAAAAGTCTTAAAAGCGGAGATTAAGTGGAGCAATTAGGAAAACGTGCACTGCAAACAACCGAAACCAGCACAAACCAAAAAAAAAAAATCAACTAAAAAAGAGGAGACGGGGAAACAGTGAGCTTGAAAGCCATCAAAAAGCGACTTTCGGTCAGAAAGGTGAGCGGTTACCGGTGGGCTATCCATCCGTTGCTCTCTGCTCTGGAAACTTGACTACTATGCCATGCCCCATCCAGCGTTTAAGATTCAACGTTCAACATTCAAAATTCCCCTTGCCACATGCCACGTTTAGTTCGGGCTAACAACTCACTTGCTGCCGCTTTTGCTGCTGCTGGGAAATGTCTTGGAAATTAATCTCTTTTTTGGCTGGGCCAGTTCATCATATTATTAAGGCATTAGCGGGCCGGCAGCCTCAGGGGCCAGCTGCAAATCGCTGAATCGGGAAAATTATCAAGGGAAATGCATCATCGTCTGCCGAGGCAAATCTTTTAATCAATCTCCATTTCCCCTGGCGCCCTGGGATGCCGTTAGACCCCCGTATACCCCGCATATCCCCCGAATCCCAGTAGAACGAATGCAATGGATATGGCCAACAAACACTTTCGCTTTTCGCTTTTAAATGCCTTTCGTAGGTCCAAAGACCCACATATGGGGAGTTTTAAATTGGAGTTTGGCCCCAAAAGCCCCAAAGCCCGATCCCAAATAGTCTTTTAATGATGGCCAACAATAGAGCAACTTCCTCGAGTGCATTGTGGGTATACCCTCTACGCACTCGCAAACACTCACCTATTAAAGGTACTAAGGTAACAATTACCAGAGCAGCACAAAAAAGCCAAGCAAAGCTGGCGTTAAATTAATGCTTTAATTTCTTTTGACTTTTAACTTTTCAACTCTTTTCGGCTTCGTTTCTTATAGAGAAACTTTTTAAACACACTTGGAGAAATATAGAAGGTATACGAGTCTTATCATAAGACTTCTTTATTTCTGAAATAACTTATGTTCCCTAATCATCACTCAATAATTGGAATGATATTATGTTTCTACCTCTAAGTCCCTATTAATCGAACTACTTTAATTGGCAACAGAGAGTATAAATGCTTATAAAATATATTCTTTAACTCTAAGTCTTCATAACTCTTCATACTTTTTTGGTGGCAGATGGTGG